>NC_064626.1:711356081-712681081 GCF_023864275.1 Schistocerca cancellata
TAGTCTTGTGCATTAGCCATGGTGAATTTAACTATTCTTTCTTATGGTTTTTTAATGAACTCTTTAACTACTGCCTTCTTGTTACATATTGTGAGACCTGAGACCTTAAAACATACAATAAATTTTCTGTAAACATAGCTTATTAGTTCACAAATTGTGTACACAACAGTGTTTAACATGTCATTTTAACACAAAGAGGTAAACAATTATAGAACTGATGCAGACATATTGTTACAGATAGGTTTAACTGATGGGGGATGTACTTGTTGTTAACAGGCCTTTTATAATCTCAGAAAATACTCTTCCCCATTGTACTCATTACAAGCATGTAC
Organism: Schistocerca cancellata; assembly: GCF_023864275.1. Lineage (NCBI taxonomy): Eukaryota > Metazoa > Arthropoda > Insecta > Orthoptera > Acrididae > Schistocerca > Schistocerca cancellata. Next base: position 711,356,414 of record NC_064626.1, read on the forward strand.
TAGACACACCCACTTTCAGCCGAAATTGAGGCCATGTTATGTTTTTCATGTTTTCCCATTTGTCTATCTGAAAAACTAAATCATAATCCCTCCACATATGAACAAGATGTTGAGTGCAGAAAAGTTGGGGGATGTTACTTACTACATTATCCATCACATATCTTGGACATAAAGTATTATAGTAAATAAAGGAGGGGAAAAGCAACCATTCTTCTATAGTGGACTGATGTGTGGAGCATAGAAATATATAACAGGAAAACACTATTTATACTAGCTATTGAGCTCTTGCTCCTTTTGTTCTCTTGTAAGAGTACACGCAACCACACAGACACCTAAACGCGCTCTCCTGTGACCACTGCCACAATAAGATGCACTATGTTTTCACAGAATGACTGAAGTGTTTATTAAGTTAAATTCTGTTAATTTTTTGTCATTCTTTCTGTTCTCTAAATATTCCTTGTATGTGTAACATTTGTATTTTAGAGGTACAAGTTTAGTGTAGTTTTCTAAGTTTAGTGTAGTTTTCTCCCATGATTATAAATGCTACTGGTGTCCTTAATATGTGTAACATATTGGTAGATGTCTTCACTTGATGCAGTTAGAATCGCCATCCGAAGCGTCAGGTCTTCAGAGTGAGTCCAGTGACTGTTTTTGGTTATTATTATTATGACAGTTTTTATAGTGTGAAAATTGTGTAAACTTACCGTGTATTAGATACCAAAAAAATGATTCCAAAACTAAGTACTGAATGTGAATGTGTGTTAAACTTATATGCAGTTTCTGCTAAAAACTAATGACGGGCCTCTACAAGTGGATGACTTTTTCCATACTATCTTTTTGTGTGTGCATTCCACTTCATGTGACTGTCAATATTCATCCCTAAAATGTTGCACTTGCTATACAGTGTATGGATTTATCTTTTAAATTTAGTGTTACATAATCATTTTCCATTTTTAAGAAGAAATTCATGTTGCTTATTTTCTTTATGTTGAATGTTATTTTATTATACAAACTGACCAACTGTAAATTTTCTCAAGGGCTTAATTTATTTTCTCTGCAAGCAGCTCCAGTATTTAGCCTGTTGCTGTTATAGGCTAACAGGATGGTATGGAAATTCATTAATATACAGGGTATCCCAAAAAGAATGACTCGATTTTAAATAGAATTATTTGTGAGGAAGAAGGGCTTAGCACCAACAAATTGCATACTAAATTACTTAGAAAAGACAGAAGTTTATAAAAATCCATCATAAATGTTCAATATGTCCTCCACTGGCTGCAAGGACGACATCTAGCCGATAGCCAAATTCATCCCAGACTGAGCGTAAGGTGTCTTTTGTCACTGAAGCTACAGCAGCTGATATTTTGGTTTTTAGTTCATCAGTGTCATGAGGTAAGGGAGGAACGTACACACATTGTTTAACATATCCCCACAGGAAGAAATCGCATGGTGTTAAGTCAGGGGACCTTGGAGGCAAATAGTGTAAAGCCTGGTCTTCCAGTCCTGTACACACTATCCAACGTTGAGGCATGATGGCATTGAGGAAACTGTTGTGCCAGTGCGGTGGTGCTTCATCTTGCTGATAGATGAAATTGTCCGAGTCAAGTTGTGGGAATAAACAGTTCAGTAACATTCCTCAAAAAAGTAGGGTCCATAAACCTTGCTTTGCAAAACAGCACAAAAATCATTCACTTTTGGTGAATCACATTCATGATCAATTGTTTCATGAGGATTCTCGAGCTCCCATATATGCACATTGATGGTGAACCTGACTGCTAATATGGAAAGTTGCCTCAATGCTGAATATCAACCGTGACATAAAAATGTCATCTTCCATGTCCTCTAGAATAGCATTGCTAAAGTCCAGTCGCTTCACTTTGTCAGTATCTCGAAGAGCTCGTACCAGTTATAATTGGTATGATTTGAGGGCTAAACGACACCGTAACACAAGTCACACTGTCATGCGCGGTAACGCAAGTTCTCAGCTAGCACAATGCGTAGTCTTGTGGGGGCTCTGCTCAAATGCTCGTTGGATTTGTTCCACTGTTTGTTCAGGAACGCGTGGCCGGCCAGGACTTTTGCTTTTACATAGGCACCCTGTTTCTTCAAACTGTTTATACCACCGTTGAATGTTCTTTGGTGATGGTGGTTTAGCACGAAATCGAATATGAAACACCCGCTGAACTGTGATCCCTGATTGAGTACGACTAAATTCAATAACACTATACGCCTTCTGTTGCGCAGACGCAATATTGCGCGAGACTGGCTGCACTCTACAGGTCAGCGCTCGTAGTGACATCCAGTGGATTTTTTCTGAAACTCTAGACCATGCCGAGTACATCTAGTGCTGTTTCAGTTATGTAGTGACATTTATCTCAATATTATTTCAAGTTAGAATCCGGTCATTCTTTTCGGGACACCCTGTATATAAAGAACAGTGTTGGTCCCCTGAAGGACTCTTCTGTTGATATATTTTGATTCCAATACTTTAAAGTTTCCCTAAAAAATTCACATTATTTGAAGCCTGTGTTACCTCTACGATCTGTGTTGTATCCTCTGCAGAGAAGTGATGAAACATGCTTTTACAACACAACTGTTTGTTACAGTAACTAAACAAAGTACTCTTCTGAGAGAGGTTGTCTTCACAACTTGATAAATGAAAACAATCTATTCTGAACAGTATCTCAAGGAGCAGACAAGAGTGTTCAGCCATGTCCTAGGAGTGAGGAGCTCACAGACAACCATTGGTAAAAACAGCAAAGTGGTGCATCATGAGCGGCTGCTAGAACAGCAGCAGTTGTTCTTCACAGCGAAGATGGCACAAGAAGTCGGCAGGCAGCAGTCTTGGCAGGCAGGGTCCGTTGTGCAAACTTAAAGCAGCTCTTGATCTGTCAGAGTACGGGACTCATCTGGTTTTCTTTCACATGGAGTGCAGATCTGTGTGGTAACCTGCGGAAGGATACAATGTGGTACCACATGAGCATATGACTGGATGGATAAGATAGTGCCCAAGGATTGCTGTGCTGCCTGCTGTGACTCACACGTCACATTATCGTGAAGCTGTACACAATACCTTGCCTTGCCTGTTTAGTAAGAACCTCATACATGAGGCAGGGGCCGTATGTGGCCCTCTAAACTAAGATGGAAGTGTGGTGGTTGAATTATGCAGGGGGCAGCCCTGCATACATGAGTTATCTCCTCCCTCCCTCCCCCTCCTCCCTTAAAGAGTTGGTGCAACCAACTCAGAGTGGCACTGCACATGTGGGAGGAGGCACACCACATCCACCAGTGTTGACGTCAGTGGGAATCACTGGGCTGCCTACAGGGACAGCTGTGGTGGTGGTGGTGGTGGTGGTGGTGGTGGCAAGAGGACTAGCCATGGCAGGGTCAGGAATGAACACATTAACTAGACAGCCGGTGTCAGCACCGACATTGCTGGCAACATCAGGAGGGCTGGCTGGAACAGGGCAGGGCCGGCAGCAGGAAGACTGACAAATGGATGGATGATGTCGCAAATGGATATTGCGATGACTTGAAGCCTAGCCAGTGCTAGCACGGGGGTCAACTGACAGAGCCAGCAACGGACGGACTGATGAGTGGATCGATGTTGTAACAGACAGATGTGATGATGATGGGGGGGGGGGGGGGGGGGGGCTGGCTAGGACAGGACTGGCGACAGTAGGATGGATGGGATGGCTGGCAGCAGTGTCACCAGGGGCTGTTGACAACATGAGGGTCAGCCAGGACAGGGCTGGTGACAGATGAAATTATAACAAGACTGACACTGTCACAGACAGTCTTGGTGATGACTGGAGGTCCAGCCTGGATGGGATTGGCAATGTCTAGACTGCCATAGAGCTGACATAGTTGCAGACAGGTGTGGTGATGACACTAGGGCCGGTACTGACAGGAGGTACATCGGCATCCGGTCTTCTGTAGTCCCACTACTATGGGCTTTACCAAATTAGCTTTTAGTTTTATTATTTGACATAAACAATATGATAGTCCAAAGTCTTTTGCGGATACATCACAGCTTTCTCTGTCTATGTTTGTTATAACATGACCAACTGCTGATGGCTGAAGTTCTTGCTATCTTCATTTCACTGTTTAGCTACTGTGGTATGCTAAACCTGTCATGAACTTTTATACTGGTTTCAGCTAAGATATAGGTATTTATATTTATGCCTCCACATAAGATTGTCTAATTTTTTGCTTTGAAACTTTGTCCATAAACTCTGTTAATTCATCAAAATCTGGATTACTGCTAAGTGATACACACAGAATAATTTTTTTAAACCAATCTCTGTTATTTAAATATCTGATATTTTAAAATGTTTATCCTCACTAACTGTTCTGGGGTCGTGTCTGAATTTCAACTGTGTGTTCCTATATCCCTCACTTTTCTGGGAAGTCCTGCAATAGCAGATTACCCTCTCAAATGTGAATAATACTAAATATTTGGTTTCTGTATCTCCATACCAGTGTTCTGTGGTGCATACTACTGTACAGTTTAAAGGCTGAAGTTCATCTTCAAGCTGATATTCTTAATTTGTTATTGCCTTCATATTTTGGTGAAGGGTTGTTGAATCTGTATAAAAACTAATGTTAATTGTCTTTTTGACATCTTTTTTCCCCTTCTGGTGCCTAATAAGCATGCTTCTTGGTGTAATGTAGACTCTGTCTTTTGTTCACCTGCTTGACAGTTTTCACTGTTGGAGACATTCTTTTAAGCAAGGGCATCTTTTGATTCTTTTTTGTCTACCTGTAGACAGTTCAATGCCTGTACTGTTCGATGAGTGGTCTCTTGTACTCCTACATTAATAAAGTACTCCTTTTATTGTCTCTGCAGTAGAACTGCTATGTTTTGGAGAATAGAGTAGCTACAGTCCAACAATGGGAAGAACAGTGTGGACTGTCAACAGTATTATGAAAAGCATAGATTTTTTTGCTCGCCATAAAGATGACACTGAGTTTCAGACAGACACAATGAAAAGACTGTAACATATTAAGCTTTTGGCAGAACCCCCACTGTTCTTTCACTCCCTTTTCCATTCTTTATTTCCCTTCTCTTCTCATTGCTCCTCTTCAACATTTGAGGTTCCTCTTTTTCTTCTTCCTCCCTGTACACTCCTGAATGCCGGGCCACACATCTGACACGTAATAGGTGACTGGGTAACGCATAATTCCCAGCCTCGGGATCGCAGATCGGGTTCACATGTACCCCGGTACAGGCCAGGTCCATCCCAGGGAGGGGTGATTACCTGAGCTGCAAGCTTCCCAAATTGCCGATTGGTCCCTCTGTCAGATGTTTGGGAGGTGTGACCTGAGATGATGTGAACAATCACCTAAGGCGGGTGCACCCCCTTGTGAAGGGGGTCCTCAGTTGAAAGGAGCGCGCCATTGGAGATGGTGGCAATCAAGGGGGATTTTCTTGCATTGAGCCAATCATCTTAACAGTCAAATTCTATGAAACATAAACGTAATGAGGTTAATGGTTCAAAGACCCTTGCCGCTGTACCACGGTTCCTCGTGGCCTCACATTCTGAAAATGGCCAGTCCTTCACCATGGTAAATCCATTTATTATTCAGAAAGGTGTTGATGTAATTGCCGGCCCTGTGAAATCCTGTTCTCTTTTACGGTATGGCACTTTGCTTTTGGAGACTACTTCTGATTCTCAAGCCCAACAACTGCTTGCCGCCTCGCTTCTCCACGGCTGCACTGTTCGTGTCGAGGCCCATAGAACTTTTAATTCTTCCCATGAGGTTATTTACACTAGACTGCTTGACTTTTAATTCTTCCCGTGAGGTTATTTACACTAGACTGCTCGACGGTCTAACCGAGGCTGAAATCCAATCTTACCTCCCTGATCAGGGTGTCATTGCCATCCATCAGGTGATGATAAAGGTAGATTCATCCTTAGTGCCCACCAACACTCTTTTTCTCACCTGTGATAGAGGTGCTTCCATCCAAGGTCAAAGCAGGCTATGAAATTATCACAGTTCGGCCATACATTCCAAACCCAATGCACTGCTACCAGTGTCGTCATTTCAACCACACTAGAATGTCTTGTCAACACCCAGCCAAATGTGTAACCTGTGGTAGGGGTGCGCTCAAGGGCGATTGTCCACCTCCTCCTCCCCGCTGTATCAGCTGCAATGGTGACCATGCTGCCTCGTCTCAGGATTGTCCCGTGCATCTTGATGAGCGAGCTGTCCAAGAGATTTGGGTAAGGGAAAAAGTGCCTTACCCAGTACCTCTCAAGTTATTGACTAGTTGCTAATCCTGCGTTCTCCCGTCTGGCACTGATAGTTCTGTTCTTGTTACCCCTCGCTCCATGAAGGACATGGCCATGCAGACATGTGACCTCAAACTCAGCTCTGAGCTTGTGAAATCACCCAGTGGCAAGGTAGCATCGCTGTCCAGCTGTGCAACAAGCCATCAAACTCTCGCCTAAAGGGGCGAAGCCACCAGCTACACAACTGATAGGCCAGAAAGGACAGAAGGAGTACTCCGAAGTAGACATCTTACGTCCCTTCAGCCAAACAACACCCAACTCTTCCTTTAACCGGAAAGGCTCAAAGTAGTCCACCAAAGGCAAACGATCTTCTCCTTCGCCGACTTGGAGATCCTCTTCGACACTGTTGCCACGCGATACCTTAGCCCAGCCAGCCTCCGTGTCGCCAGTGCACACCACCAACTGTTTTTCAGTGTTGGACTCTACAGGCTGTCAGCACAAGCAAGCCGATGCTTCTGTGGACCCCATGGAGCAGGGTCCTCCTGTGTCTGTGCCCTGTAGCAGCGACTCTTCAAGGGCTGTCACTCAGCAGCCACCCAGGTGACACCCCTACATCTCTTCCTCTTCATGACTCTCCTCCATTGGAACTTTCATGGCCTTCAGTCATACAAACAGGATTTACTGTTGCTTTTAGCATTGCAGCATCCCCTTGTACTCTGCCTTCAGGAAACAAAATTGCTCCCTTACTACCGCTTTGAGCTTTCACATTTCTTCCCAGTTAGTTTTGACATTCCCCCTGAGGTCGGCATTCCATCTCATGGGGGTGTCATGCTGCTTGCATGGGATGACATTCATAGTCAACCCATCTCCCTGACTACCCATCTTCTAATTGTTGCAGTTCGTCTTTTTCTTCCCCACCTGACCTTTTCCCTCTGTACCATTTATGTCCATCCATCATTTGATGTCACCAGGGCAGATTTCCTTCAGCTTATTGGGCTGCTACCTCCCCCATTTATGCTACTCTGTGACTTTAATGCGCATCATCCCCTTTGGGGTTCTCCCAGAACCTGTCAGAGAGGTGCCCTCTTGGCTGATTTTCTTAATCAACTCAACCTCTTCTACCTAAGATTGGAGCACCCACTTTCCTTTGTGACTCCTCACACACCTTGTCTCATTTGGACCTATCATTCTGCACTGCCCAGCTTGCCCATCATCCTGAGTGGCCTGTTCTTTCTGTCGCCTACTCGAGCGACCATTTCCCATGTGCTATCCATTTACTGATTCTTACCCCACCTTTGTGCACATCCAAATGGGAGCTTACCAACGCTGACTGATAGCGCTTTACTATTCCCTGGAGACCTTCGAAAAACAAGATTTCCCCAGTTGTGATGACCAGGCGGAGTATTTCACAAACACTATCCTTATTGCTGCGGAACATTCCATTCCTCACACTTTCTCTTTACCGCGCCGTGTCCCAGTCCCATGGTGGACTGAGGTGTGTCGCAACATAATTCGTGCTCTCCATGTTTTAACCATAATCCTACGATGATGAACTACATTCATTATAAATAGATGCATGTAATATGTCATTGCATTCTTCAGGATAGCAAAAAAGCTACTAGCTGGATTTCATGCACTAGTTCTTTTAACAGTCCCACTCCTTCCTCTGTTGTGTGGGCCAACCTCCGATGCTCTCTGGGACCAAGATCCATTCACCAATTTCTGGCCTGACAGTAGCAGACAATCTCATCGTGGACCCTATTCCTATCCCCAACAACTTGGGCCGCCATTTTGCGGAAGTTTCGAGCTCTTCCCACTATCACCCTGCCTTACTCCATTGGAAACAAACAGAGGAGACTTGGGTGATACCCTTCTCTTCTCAGAATCGGGAGTGCTACAATGCCACCTTTACTATGAGGGAACTAGATCATGCTCTCAGTTCATCCCGATCCTCCGCCCCAGGCCAGATGCTGTTCAGATTCAGATGTTGCAACACCTTTCTCTTGCGGGCAAGCACTTACTGCTTAACACGTACAACCGCATATGGGCAGAGGGCACATTTCCTGGACTTTGGCGTGAAGCCACTGTTATACCCATACCTAAGCCTGGTAAGGACAAAAACCTTCCATCTAGCTACTGCTCCATCTCTCTCACGAGCTGCATTTGCAAGGTGATGGAACGTATGATTCATGCCCAGCTGGTATGGTGGCTCGAGTCTCGCAGTTTACTAACAAATGCACAGTGTGGATTTCGAGCAAGTCATTTTGCAATTTACCATCTTGTTACTTTGTCCACCTATGTTATGAATGGTTTTCTGCAGAAATCCCAGGCTGTGGCAATGTTTTTCAATTTGGAGAAGGCCTACGACACCTGCTGGAGAACTGGTATCCTCCTTGCTCTTTAAATGTGGGATTTCTGTGGCCGCCTGCCCTGTTTCCTTCAGGAATTTTTAAAAGACCAAGTTTTCAAGGTGTGTGTGGGTTGAGCCTTGTCAGACACCTTTATCTAGGAAAACAGTGTGCCTCAGGGTTCCATCCTGAGCGGTGTCCTCTTTGCTATCACCACTAACCCTATATGGCGTGTCTCCCACCAGGCATCTCTGGCTCCCTTTTTGTTATTGATTTTGCCATCTATTGAAGTTTCCCACCGACCTGTCTCACTGAGCAGCATCTTCAGCGATGTCTAGATCATCTTTACTCCTGGAACATGAACAATGGCTTTTGTTTTTCCACTGCAAAACTGTCAGAATGAATTTTTGGCGGCGCAATTTACTTCTCCCACCATCTTTATATCTTGGGCTTGTTGCCCTTCCATTTGTTGAAACTATGAAATTTCTGGGGCTCATGCTCAATAGGAAACTCTCTTGGTTCTCCCATGTGTCTTGCCTGGCAGCCCGCTGTATGCAGTTACTCAATGTCCTACATGTCCTTCATGGTACTTCCTGGGGTGCCGATCGAACCACCCTCCTCCATTTGAACCAGTCCCTTGTCCATTCGAAACTTGACTATGGGTGCTTTGTTTGTGCATTTGCCCGTCCATCCCTCTTATGCCGTCTCAACACTATCCACTATCGTGCCATCCGTTTGGCCACTGGCGCCTTTTACAATAGCCCAGTTGAGAGCCTGTATGCTGAAGCTGCTGAACTACCACTGTCCTACCGCCGTGAGTTTCTCCTCAGCAGGTATGCATACTGTTTGTCTGCCATGCTTGGCCACCCATCCTATACCTCCTTCTTCAATGATTCCTTTGATCGCCAGTAAGGGGCGTGTCCCTCTTCTCTGTTACCTCCTGGAGTCCGCTTTCGGCACTTGCTACGGCGGCGTAACTTCACACTACCTGTAACTTTCCTGGTGGGTGTGAACCCTCCACCACCTTGGCTTCGTGAAGCAGCCCATGTTAACCCAGCTTTCATCCCTTCCTAAGGACACTACTCCAGCCTCACTCTATCACCTTCAGTGTCGTGACCTTCACAAGGAACTTCGCATCAGAACCTTTGTACACACTGATGGCTCTTGGACTGACCCTGGGGTTGCGTGTGGCTTCGTCTTTGGCACCCGTGTCTTTTGATATCGGCTTCCAGCACACTGCTCAGTATTTACAGCTGAGCTCTTCACCCTGTATCAGGCCTTGGAGTACATCCAATGACACAGACTTCTCAATTGCATCCTCTGCTCAGACTCACTCTGTGCCCTTCAAACCCTATTTGCATTGTACACTGCCCATCCCTTAGTGCAGCGGGTCCGGGAAAACTGTCACTTGCTTCACTCTTGGTGGAGCCACTGTGATGTTTATGTGGGTTCCTTGTCATGTCGGTCTGCCGGGAAATGAGGCTGCTGATGCTGGTGCCAAGGCTGCAGTCCTTGTACCTCAGCCTGTTTGTTCCTGTATTCTCTCCAATGATCCCTGTGTTGCTGTTTGTCAGGAGGTGGTATCCCCTTGGCATCGCTAATGGTCCTCCCTTCACAGGAATAAGCTCCAGCTTATTAAGCATCTCCCAGCGGCTTGGAAGACCTCCTCTCAACGCTCCCATCGGGAGGAGGTCATTTTAACTAGGCTGCGTATTGGGCACTGCCTTTTTAGCCATCGTCATTTGATAAGTGGCACTGTTCCACCACTTTTTACACCTTGTGCCCAAGTTTTAACTGTCTGCCACTTCCTGACAAAATGCTCATTTTTTAACTGTTTACATTCCCGCTTGGGTTTGCCGTCTTGAGTTATTGACCATTTTAGCAAATGACATGTGGGCTGTCAACCATGTTTTACTTTTTATCTGCCAAAGCAATATGGCGAAGGCCATTTAATTTCTAGTTTTGGACCGCCATTTCTGTATAGTCTCTTTTAGCCCCTTCTCCGTGTTCCTGTATTTAGCTGTCTTCTCTTATGCCAATTGGGACTGATGTATAGCCATTTTTTAACTCATCTCTGTCTTCGTGTTCTATAGTTTTGACTTGGGCACATTTGACCACAGTTGTTTTTTGCACCTAAAGCAAAACAAAACCAACTAATTGTTAGTGGATATTGTGGTCCAGATTACAGTTATGTCTTCAAACCATCTGTTGATTCTGCTGTTACTTCTCCATTATGGGGGAATAGTGTTTGCATTTGCCATGATATACCAGTCCCATAAATCCTGAATCCTGAAATCCTCTCACAACGAAAGCTTATCCTCTTCTACTTTTTCCTCCAGTTGTTCGTATAGTAAAGGGTCCTGAAGATCTTTTATGTACACTATTCCCTATATCAGTTGCTCACTATGTGATACATGTTATGTTAAATACCACTGCTATTAAGCCGGTGCTTATTTTAGAGTTGTCAGTAACAGTTTTTCTGGTAACTGTATTTTTCTTTCCAGAAATGGACAATTTTCATTATGTTCAATATGTTCTTCACTTTTGTATCCATCAGTTCATTCATTCCAGTGTCATACAGCCTGCCAGTTCCAAGTTCTCCAATTTTCATGGAGAATCATAGCTGTACATAGGTTAATATTAGGATGGAGTCGACACTCCCAAAGGCATTTTAAAACCACTGTCAGCTCTCTCCAGGGAGGAATCCATCTGCCTCTTCTGTCTGCATACTGGACTCGCATTCGGGAGGATGATGGTTCAATCCCGCATCTGGCCATTCTGATTTAGGGTTTCCATGATTTCCCTAAATCGCTCCAGGTAAATGCTGGGATGGTTCCCTTCAAAGGGCACGGCCGACTTCCTTCCCTAATCCAATGAGACCGATGACCTCGCTGTCTGTTCTTCTCCCCCAAAGCTACCCAACTCTTTGTCTGCATCTGGTGTATATTGCATAGTCAAGTGTGACACTGTATGTGAAAGTTTTAGCACATCATGTAAATGAGGCAGAACCTGTGAACTAGTTTGGCATTTATCTAAGTGTATGTGGGAAACCTAACAACCCCATCCAGGCTGGCTGACACACTGGTTCCTGTCATTAATCCACTGAACAGATTTGAGATAGACCCAAAGCACCTCCTTGTGTCCTGGAAGCAGGGAATCTAATGTGCGTGGCTATCTGGACTGGTTCACTTTTGTATATTTGTGTTAATTCTATCTGTAAATCTTGTAGTAACTAAAATTTAGTGCCAGTACAATACTGAACTGATCCACTGACCTATTGAAGAAGTCTTGTAGCAAATAGTTCTCTGAATTTGAAACAAGGCTTGCATTACTCCCCACGAATGATTAACAGCTGTTCATGTGTATTTTGTTTTAGTCTGCCATTTTTTGAGTACTTGTCCATGATAGCCCTTGCTAATTCTTTTAAACCTTAACATTCCTCCCATTTCAGAACATCAGTGTGCAAATGATTCATGTTTAATTTCATTTTATTTTTCTGGTACTACACCAGATCTGCACCCAACCCATTCTACTAAAAAATAACAGAATGGACTTAATGCATAGAAATTTAAAATTCAGATGTATGTCCTATTAGGTCCTTGCTGCAAAGTTCAATTGATCACACACTTCCTTTATTGGCAAACCACAACCATTGTAAAGATTGCTAAATACTTTCCTGCAGGCAGATCTAACTGTGTGTTACCTCAGCAATCTGTTTTTCATATTCTTTTAATGTTCAGAATTGTCAGATTGTTTGGCTGTATAATTTTTATTGACTTTTCTTTTTTACATTTCCTTTTGTCATTTTGCTTTTAAGCCCTGTGCTTTTTAATTTCATTGAAATGTAAGTGAGCATTGTATGGAGGAGACGTTGAGTTGCAAACAGACATAACGAAAAAGACTGCTGAAATATTACAGCTTTCGGACAAATACACACACACACACACACACACACACACACACACACAAGGCTAATGGACAGGATAAGGGTGTTAAGTGCAGTGTCAAGAAGTTGTGCTGGAGGTGTGAGAGATAGTGGGGGGGGGGGGGATAGAGAAGGGGTAAGGACTTACAGACCCTTTGCCAGGATAGACATGTTTGGTACTGGAATGTGAACAGGGAAGGGGATAGGTAGGTGGGACACAGGGTCTTCTGGAGGTTTAAGCTGGGTTTTTATGGGAACAGATGATACGTTGTACAAAGTGTTCCCACTTGTGCAATTCTGAAGTGCCAGGGTTGCCACCCCATATCCCTGCTAAGCTGTTTTTAATTAAAATTTATTTAATGAATTTTTTCCGTAGTTACACTTTCTGAAAAATTTAGCACCAATCAAGAGTAAATGATATAAACAAAATGCGGAAGTATGGTTGCCTATCCTTTACCAGGCAATAATGTGAGGTTTTCAGGTGGTAACAAGCAACTGTGTATGAGTAAACTGCCCTCTTTAGATTTCCTTATATCATCATGTAAAAAAGGAGATAATTTTATTGTGAATATGACGGAATAGCATTGCCTTAGCAAAAGTAGGCAAAACTTAGTGTTGTCATGATTTTGTTTCTATGCCAGCAGTTGTCGAGACACACAGCCATTCAGTCCCAAAACTGCAGCTCCCTCACAGCGTTATTAAAGCAGCTAAACATACCCTCAATCCATTTAATGATAGTATTGATAAAAATGTTTTATTTAACATTCCTACTGGTAAAGTAGCATCTTCAGATGTTACTTATCTCCTGCTTTCTATTAAGGGGCTCCGGAAAGGCTCAAAATCGTGAAAAGTTCAATTTTTACTTTTTTGCGTTTTCTGAATCTGCAGACTATTACCTTTTAATAGATATATAATTTATTCAATTCCGAAGACTACAACTATTTTTAAATTTCTTTTGAAATGTGTTCTACATGGGGCGTGACCCACTGTGGCGCTGTTAAACTGCTGTCAAATGGTGTTATTATTAACGTCCGTGTTCATCAGGTACATTTTAGTGATGTGAGATAAAGTATGTGTTGTGGCTAACCTATTTTCAGAGACTTAGCAGCACCTGAACTGTTGAAAAAGTGTATTCACAGAAAAACTCAAAACCCCAATGAAAGTGTAAATAGTGTTATATGGTCGAGAATCCCCAAGACTGTATTTGTTGGAGTAGAAACACTTCACTTTGGTGTGTATGATGCTGTTGCGACTTTCAATTATGGCAACATTGTAAGGTGCAAGGTATTTAGAAATATGCCAATGAAGATAGGTTCTAACATGGTACAAGCGATGCTTGCTTTAGACAAGGAACGCCTTCGGGCTGCAGACAGGGCTGTAAAGAGTCCAGAAATACAAGCAAGAGTAAACAGGAGGAGGAACAAGAGGAAGCTGGAGGAGGAGTTTGCAGAGGATGAAGATAATCCATCCTATGGACCTGGAATGCACTAAAAAGTTAATCCAATCTTTGTCGCTCGATTCCCAAAACTTTTATTTTCTCATACTAATTACATGTTTTCTAAGGATCTTCCAAACATACTTGTTTCAAACTTTCAGTAAATGTTACACAGTACCTTCTGCATAATTTAACACAGCCTTTTCCCAAAAAACTGTATATTTCTGAATATATAAATAAAAAATTGCAAAAAAATGTTGTGAATTTTCATTACAATTGAAAAAAAAATCATCTTTAATAACTGAAATAAAATTTTGTAAAATCCCTGTGTTAAGTTGTAGCCCATATTCCAATAAATAATCTGTAATAAGGTCAACTTCCTACCTCAAATACTTTGTGAGGAAAGATGTAATTTATAAGCGTTATTTTAACATTGCAAGTATAGGGCGTTCCGGAGCCCCTTAAGTTGGGAAAGCGACACACACAGTACACTGATGGGGGGGAGGGGGGGGGGGAATCGCAGCACCAAGGAGGAGATGTGCAATATAAACTAATATTGGTAGACTGTTTCTATATCTGAAAGATGTCTATACAGATTTCATCGCAGTTGCATTTGAGTAGTGCTAGTAATGCCACTGTAAGGATGCAAATCAGGTTTCTTCAAATAAATGCTGTAACAGTTGTGAGCACACTGCCAGTGTGATTTCAGCTCTCTCAGACTGCAGACGTGTGTGCTAGTTGTGTTTGCGTGAGTGTGTGTGTGCGCGTGCGCGCGCGCGCGCGCGCGCGCGCGCGCGCGCGCGCGCGCGTGTGTGTGTGTGTGTGTGTGTGTGTGTGTGTGTGTGTGTGTGTGTGTGTGTGTGTGTACTGCTGACAAAGGTTTTAATGACCGAAAGCTATAATTGTGTGAATCTTTTTGTTGTGCCTATCGCGACTCAGCATCTCTGCTATATGGTGAGTAGCAACTTTCCTTATCTGGTGTTGTTACATTCCATCCTGGATTTTCCATTGTTTGAACAGTCTTTTTGTCAGTCTATTGGATGTGGCTGTAGAAAGATGGTCTTCTTTTCCTAATATGCCTGTAATTTCTTCAATATATAAAATTCACTATTACGATGTCTTCTGTATTACGTTTGATCTTTAACAAGTCGCAAAATTTACCTTGTTATTTTTCTTTCTGTGATTTCCAGTGCTTCCCTCATCACCTCTCTGTTCAGGGTTAAACATTCTGCTGCATAAAGTGCTTCAGAATGAATTACTGTAGATTATGGTTTAAGTTTAGCATTGATGGGTACTGATTTCTTATTATATATTTCCTTAGGTAGGTAATATGCTGTTTTTGTCTTATTAACTCTTGCCTTAATGTCTTCCTTCTCCAGAATATCGTGTTTAATTACCTCTCCTAGATACTTGAATGTGTTAGTTCTCTCAGTTTCTCCTTATTCCGTTTTTATTGTTGAGATATGTAAATTGATGTAGACAGATTTTATTGTTTACTCCATTGTGTTGTAATTACTTGGTGGTGATTATGCATTTTGAGGTGTTATTCACATACTGATTAATAAATAATATGTTATTTCAGAAAAATTTCATGCTTATGTTAAAAAATGCTGAACAAAAGATTGAGCCCAGACACAGGTGTGAAAGTGAGGTTTTATAAATATTACAATTGAAGTCGTGCATGGAAGTCCAGAGCCGGTTTGGAAGTTATGTGTATGCTGATCATTAATTTGTTGTTGATTGGTCATTCATGTGTGCAGACTGCCAACTTTTTTTCCTCACTCAAGGCTAAAAATGAGTGGTACAGCCCTAACTGAACTTCCAGTGGTTGAAAAGCTGATGGGACATGAAAATGATTTGATATGAAAATTTGCCATGAAGGCGTATATTGTCCATGACGAATTATAGGATGGTGTAGAAAACCCTCCTTTGCATCTGACGAGAGGAGACAATTTTTGGAAGAAGAGAGACAAAAAAGGCACATTCACATATTATACTTTTCATCAACAAGATGAAGTATCCCCATATAAGGGTCACAAATATGGCAGCAGAAGCTTGGACAGCCTTGTAAAAGGCATTTGAAGACTCAGGACTCTTACGTGGAGTGGGCTTGCTTAGATATTAATCACAACCAGATTAGATAAATGCAAGTCATAGATGACTACGCCAATTGAATAATAATGACCATGTTTAAGTTAAATGAAATGAAGTTTCTGGTGAGTGAAGACTGGATAGGAACTTTGCTCCTGGCTGGATTACCTTATCATTATCGGCCTATTATAGTGGCACTTGAAAACATTTGTACATGTATCAGGAGATTGTATTAAAGTGAAACTGTTACAAGACATCAAACCTAAAGACCCAAATGGAAATGAAGACTCTGCTGTTATGCAAATAAACAGAGGCCTACAAAATGTGTTATTAAATGGTACAAGTGCAACAAACCAAATCATTCTGCTAACAATTGTTCTAGCAAAGATGTAAAAGGAGAAAGCTCATCAAAAGATGATGATGACAGATATGTATTTAGGAAACAGTCAAATCGAAAGAAAATTTTTTGTGCAGCTGATGTTAAACAGTTTCACGAAAAGGATATGTGGTTCTTAGACTCCTGTGCCTTGACTCATATTTCAAATGATGGAAGGAAGCTTCATAATGCCAAGCCATGTAATAGTTCAGCGACCATTGTGGGAGGTGATGGCTTAGTAGCAGAGACTACTGGAAGTGTTTATCTGACCTTCTATACTGGTGATAAAACTATAGAAGAAGATACATCTGATGTGATTCATACCTCAGACTCACCTGTAAATTTGCTCTGTTAGTAAAATTGTAAACAAAGGGTATAAAGTCATTTTTAACAAAAAAGGTGGATTCATCTACAACACAGAAGGTGAACTAATTGCCAAAGCAAAGCCTAAGAGTGGAATCTATTGTTTGAATACAAATGAAGTGAAACGGTGCTACTATACAAAAGATGTTGAATCTTATGGCATCATTGGTAAGGACAAATGAATTGCGAAAGTATACAGAAATTATCAAAGGTTTCAATGGGACTAAATGAAGTTACTGTGATTAAAGATCGCCTTGAGTTATGAATTGTGGGAAAACACTCACATCTTCCACTCAAACCCAGCTAAAGATATTTTAAACACATCTCAGACTTAGTACATTCTGATTTGTGTGGGCAAATGGAGACATAATCTATAGTATGTGTGAAGATGGCAACCATTGCAAAAGTATGTCGTGCTTATCCTAGGAAAAATGTAAATATTGCCAGTAAAAAGAAACCGTGTGCAAATTGTAAGGATGAAATATTGAAACTACACGAACGAGTATCCAGTCTACTGTCAGTACACTAAAAATGGAAATTACTAAACTTCAAACACCAAAATGTGAACCGCTGATAAAGAAAAGTGTGCCGAAAATTCCACCAGAAACCATGCCATATTCTGACGAGTGGTCTCAAGTGATCAAGAACAAAGTTAAAAAAGTGTTGCAAGAAGAAAGAAGAAAACAGTGCTATGAAGTTTAAAATCAAGGATTCAAAAGCACAAATACCTGATAATGAGCAAAATGCAGTGAAACACCGTAACCATGATTTGTGTGAAAACTCGTGATCTGTTAGGCCTCAAACAACTGCTGCAAAAGGAAATAAAGTTCTTGTTTTAAGTGACAGTCATGGCAGAAACTGTGGGAGTATACTACAAGACGAAATAGGCAAAAAATTCAGTGTGTAAAGTATTATAAAACCAGGGGCACTAATTAAGGAAGTTGTGACAAATGCAGACAAATTAACTGATAACTTCTCCATCAACGATACTTTAATCATTATTGGTGGCACAAATGACACTGATAAACCTCTGGAAGGATTGCAGAGGAACATGAAAGATTCTTTGGAATACATACTTAAACTCACGCAAAAAACAAATGTAATAATTCATCCAATACCTCTTAGATATGACGTACAAGTTCTAAATGGAAAAAATCAAAGCTGCAAACCACATTATGTTAGGAAAAATCAACACTGCCACAGGCGTGTGTAGGAGGAGATTATCTGCGAATTTCGAAATCGAACACCTGAAAAGAAATGAATCTAAAACTCATCGTTTACATCTAAACAAACAAGGAAAGATTCACATTTGTAATAGGCTAAAAACCAAGTACCATACGCAAACGGACAATCAGATTGAAAGTGCCAGTCTCAAAGTGATACAACCAATGTCATAAAGTCATACTGTAATAGTAAAGGAATGATTCAGTTAGCCAAGAATCTAGTGACAAACTGTAGATCCAAACATATAAAGTATCCTTTTATAAGAAAGCCCTTGGAGTCAGGTGTAATTGATGTTGAACATCTGCTTCTGAAGAAATGTTAGCCGATGGTTTCACAAAATCACTTATCAATGCCAGACATGGAACATGTATAAGAAACTGTAGCTTTGTGAAGAAAGTGAAGGAGTAACTGTACATTTAGACTTCATACTGTGTGTTGATGTCGGTTTAAGGGTACATGTTGAGATATGTAAATTGATATCGACAGTTTTTTTGTTTACTCCTTTGTATTGTAATCAGTGGTGATTATGGGTTCTGGGCTAATATGTACTGATTAATTAATAAAACATTATTTCAGGAAACTTTCATGTTTATATTAAAAAATGCTCAACAATTACGTTTGAGGCTGCCTTCATGTTTGTCATAAATTTGATTTTCTCAAACAAGATTTGCTTTTCCAGATTGTTCTTTAAGCAATTCTAATTGACTAGTGGTTGTTTACACTGAATCTAAAAAAAGGTAGTTAGATCATCCATCTATTTTTAGACTGTTCCTCTTGTAATCTAATATTGACTTTCTCCTAATGACATTCTCTCTTCCCTTTTGACTTTTTCTAGAATACAATTACAGAGAAGAAAGGAGAGACCATCTCCCTGCCGCACTCCAATTTTGATCTCAAAACTTCTAGAAATTTCACTTTACAATTGGTTTTTGTATTCACTTAATTAGAGCTATAATTTTGATTTCTAAGACCAGTAGATTGAGTATTTCGAACAGTGACTTTCTTTCACGTGAGTCATAAGCTTCCCTGAACTTAACGTAAATGATTAACAAAAATTGTAGATCTTCTTTTCAGATACATTATTATTGACTTTTGGTTGACAATCTATTTTAAACATGATTTATTCTTTCTAAAATCACATTGATATTCACCAGTTTCAAAGTTGAGTAGTTGCTGGTCTGCCCAAGCTAATAATTCTTTTTGATAAAATTTCATAGGTGACCCACAGGAGAGAAATGCCTCTCACATCGGTTTTGTCTCCTGCTTTCTGCAGTGGACTTATTAAGGCCATCTACCAGTCTTGAGCAGTCTCTTCTGTGAAGATTATTATTATTATTATTATTATTATTAGTTGGTAGTAGTAGTAGTAGTAGTAGTAGTAGTAGTAGTAATAGTAGTATTGTTATGCTGTCAAGGCTTTACAATTCACCATTATTTATGACATACTTTTGCTTAATTTACAGTCCTCTCCACCCACAAACTCTTCGGGGAATTCTGGTGGAACAACTGGAACCATCACAGAAGAACACATCAGAGCTTCTTTGCTATCCGCTGTTGAAGATAAAGTGCGCCGTAGACTTCGAGAACAGTTCTCTCAAATGCAGGCCGAGATAGAAACTCTGACTCGTACCCAGCAGGAACTAACTCAGGGCAAAAATAAACTTGATGACATTATAACAAGATTGGAGAAGGAACAGGTAAAGTGAGTCATTTAAGAGACAAGTTAACTGATTTACACTGTACTTTTTTCTCTTGGACTGTTCTTTAGCAAAAGTTTTAATTTCTTTCTCATACATTTACCATGAGGATTTGAACTTACATGTCTAAGGTTCAGTACGGAGTTTTATATTCTGATGCAAAAGTCTTTAAAGTTTTTAACAGGCTGTTGGTAGAAAAATGTAGGAAATTGGGGATCCACAGAGTTTCAAAAACAAAATAATTTAACAGAATATTTGGAATTATGGATCTACATTCATGTTAATACAGTCTTCACAGGTTTTTTACTTTTCCAGCATGTAGACAGATGATAGTGCTCTCATAAATCAGAAAAGTTACATAAATTCTTAGTATTAACTTGTAGAGAGAAACAACAGCTGGGTAGTGTACGAAAAAGAGCACTGGTTCTTTTTCTCCCAAAGTAGTTACTTTTCATCTAATATATGTAAAATCCAAATCTAATTTTCATAATTAGCAGTGAGAGTAGATTAGCACTAGTCGTAATTTGTTGTTAGTATGCTTTACAGAAACAAGCTGCAGGGCTGCTTCTGCCTGTTTATGTATAATTTGTCTAGTCCATGTTCCTGAAAGTTTTCCTTCATGATGGAATTTATGAAATTGAATATGTGAATTAATTTAAAAAAGTATAGTGATTTTTCCATGTTCCTGAAAGTTTTCCTTCATGATGGAATTTATGAAATTGAATATGTGAATTAATTTAAGAAAGTATAGTGATTTTTCTCGAGGAAACATATGGTATTAAAGTACCTGGTACAAAATCATGACTGTATTAATTTGGGTTGTCAGAGTAATTAATTTTGGTTGTCAGAGTTGTTGTTGTTGTTGTGGTCTTCAGTCCTGAGACTGGTCTGATGCAGCTCTCCACGCTACTCTATCCTGTGCAAGCTTCTTCATCTCCCAGTACCTACTGCAGCCTACATCCTTCTGAATCTGCTTAGTGTATTCATCTCTTGGCCTCCCTCTATGATTTTTACCGTCCACACTGTCCTCCAATACTAAATTGGTGATCCCTCGATGTCTCAGAACATGTCCTACCAACCCATCCCTTCTTTTAGTCAAGTTGTGCCACAAGCTCCTCTTCCCCCCAATTCTATTCAATACCTCCTCATTAGTTATGTGATCTACCCATCTAATCTTCAGCATTCTTCTGTAGCACCACATTTCGAAAGCTTCTATTCTCTTCTTATCTAAACTATTTATTGTCCACATTTCACTTCCATACATGGCTACACTCCATACAAATACTTTCAGAAACGACTTCCTGACATTTAAATCTATACTCGATGTTAACAAATTTTTCTTCTTCAGAAACACTTTCCTTGCCATTGCCAGTCTACATTTTATATCCTCTCTACTTTGACATTCATCAGTTATTTTGCTCCCCAAATAGCAAAACTCCTTTACTACTTTCAGTGTCTCATTTCCTAATCTAATTCCCTCAGCATCACCTGATTTAATTCGACTACATTCCATTATCCTCATTTTGCTTTTGTTGATGTTCATCTTATACCCTCCTTTCAAGACACTGTCCATTCCGTTCAACTGCTCTTCTAAGTCCTTTGCTGTTTCTGACAGAATTACAATGTCATCGGCGAACCTCAAAGTTTTTATTTCTTCTCCATGGATTTTAATACCTACTCCAAATTTTTCTTTTGTTTCCTTTACTGCTTGCTCAATATACAGATTGAATAACATCGGGGATAGGCTACAACCCTGTCTCACTCCCTTCCCAACCACTGCTTCCCTTTCATATCCCTCGATTCTTATAACTGCCATCTGGTTTCTGTACAAATTGTAAATAGCCTTTCGCTCCTTGTATTTTACCCCTGCCACCTTCAGAATTTGAAAGAGAGTATTCCAGTCAACATTGTCAAAAGCTTTCTCCAAGTCTACAAATGCTAGAAACGTAGGTTTGCCTTTCCTTAATCTAGCTTCTAAGATAAGTCGTAGGGTCAGTATTGCCTCACATGTTCCAACATTTCTACAGAATCCAAACTGATCTTCCCCGAGGCGGCTTCAATCAGTTTTTCCATTCGTCTGTAAAGAATTCGCGTTAGTATTTTGCAGCTGTAACTTATTAAACTGATAGTTTGGTAATTTTCACATCTGTCAACACCTGCTTTCTTTCGGATTGGAATTATTATATTTTTCTTGAAGTCTGAGGGTATTTCACCTGTCTCATAGATCTTGCTCACCAGATGGTAGAGTTTTGTCATGACTGGCTCTCCCAAGGCCGTCAGTAGTTCTAATGGAATGTTGTCTACTCTGGGGGCCTTGTTTCACCTCAGGTCTTTCAGTGCTCTGTCAAACTCTTCACACAGTATCATATCTCCCATTTCATCTTCATCTACATCCTCTTCCATTTCCATAATATTGTCCTCAAGCACATTGCCCTTGTATAGACCCTCTATATACTCCTTCCACCTTTCTGCTTTCCCTTCTTTGCTTAGAACTGGGTTTCCATCTGAGCTCTTGATATTCATGCAAGTGATTCTCCTTTCTCCAAAGGTCTCTTTAATTTTCCTGTAGGCAGTACCTATCTTACCCCTAGTGAGATAAGCCTGTACATCCTTACATTTGTCCTCTAGCCATCCCTGCTTAGCCATTTTGCACTTCCTGGCAATCTCATTTTTGAGACGTTTGTATTCCTTTTTGCCTGCTTCATTTACTGCATTTTTATATTTTCTCCTTTCATCAATTAAATTCAATATTTCTTCTGTTACCCAAGTGTTTCTACTAGCCCTCGTCTTTTTGCCTATTTGATCCTCTGCTGCCTTCACTATTTCATCCCTCAAAGCTACCCATTCTTCTTCTACTGTATTTCTTTCCCCCATTCCTGTCAATTGTTCCCTTATGCTCTCCCTGAAACCGTGTACAACCTCTGGTTCTTTCAGTTTATCCAGGTCCCATCCCCTTAAATTCCCACATTTTTGCAGTTTCTTCAGTTTTAATCTACAGTTCATAACCAATAGATTGTGGTCAGAGTCCACATCTGCCCCTGGAAATGTCTTACAATTTAAAACCTGGTTCCTAAATCTCTGTCTTACCATTATATAATCTATCTGATATCTTCTAGTATCTCCAGGGTTCTTCCATGTATACAATCTTCTTTCATGATTCCTGAACCAAAATTCTACCAGGCGGCTTCCTCTTTCATTTCTTAGCCCCAATCCATATTCACCTACGTTTCCTTCTCTCCCTTTTCCTACTCTCAAATTCCAGTCACCCATGACTATTAAATTTTCCTCTCCCTTCACTACGTGAATAATTTATTTTATCTCATCATACATTTCATCAATTTCTTCGTCACCTGCAGAGCTAGTTGGCATATAAATTTGTACTACTGCAGTTGGCTTGGGCTTCGTGTCTATCTTGGCCACAATAATGCGTTCACTATGCTTTTTGTAGTAGCTTACCTATACTCCTATTTTTTTATTCATTATTAAACGTACTCCTGCATTACCCCTATTTGATTTTGTGTTTATAACCCTGTATTCACCTGACCAAGAGTCTTATTCCTCCTGCCACTGAACTTCACTAATTCCCACTATATCTAACTTTAACCTACCCATTTCCGTTTATAAATTTTCTAACCTACCTGCCCGATTAAGGGATCTGACATTCCACGCTTCGATCCATAGAATGCCAGTTTTCTTTCTCCTGATAACGACGTCCTCTTGAGTAGTCCCCAATCGGAGATCCGAATGGGGGACTATTTTACCTCTGGAATATTTTACCCAACAGGACGCCATCATCATTTAATCATACAGTAAATCTGCATGCTCTCGGGAAAAATTATGGCTGTAGTTTCCCCTTGCTTTGAGCCGTTCGCAGTACCAGAACAAGGCCATTTTGGATAGTGTTACAAGACCAGATCAGTCAATCATCCAGACTGTTACCCCTGTAACTACTGAAAAGGTTGCTGCCCCTTTTCGGGAATCACACGTTTGTCTGGCCTCTCAACAGATACCCCTCCGTTGTGGTTGCACCTACGGTACGGCTATCTGTATCGTTGAGGCATGCAAGCCTCCCCACCAACGGCAAGGTCCATGGTCAGAGTACCCAAGTTAATAAAGCCATGATTTTGTACCAGTGTGATTCTTTTCAACCAGGCACTTTTTAACCCCATATGTTTCCTTTAGAAAAATTCAGTACGCTTTTTTGTTCACTGATAATGATCTGCATAAATATCTGTAATGTAAGTTATGTATTTCCATTAAATTTTACAAGACAAAAATAAAGGTGACACCTATATAAAGATAATTTTTTCTCTTATTTGAAAAGTTTTTCGTTGTCTACTTGAGCAGCATGAAGGTGAATATTCAGCTTCATTTGAAAAGAA
Source organism: Schistocerca cancellata (assembly GCF_023864275.1). Taxonomy (NCBI): domain Eukaryota; kingdom Metazoa; phylum Arthropoda; class Insecta; order Orthoptera; family Acrididae; genus Schistocerca; species Schistocerca cancellata. Next base: position 711,380,491 of record NC_064626.1, read on the forward strand.
TAAATCTATATTCCTCCCTCCTTATACTACTTATACTTTTTCTATACAGTTAAAGTTCAAGTGTAAGGGTCATTAATGAGAACTGGAAAATTTTTACATTATTCTCGAGGAAAGGGTCCTAACTGAGCAGTTTGAGATTTCCTTCTTCTGACTTGCCGATAAAGGAATCAAACGTAGGAGAGAAAATTAAATGTAGGTATAGAAAACTGCAGTGTTGCTCTAAAACAGTTATGTGGGATGATGAATTGAGATACAGGGTTATTACAAATGATTGAAGCGATTTCACAGCTCTACAATAACTTTATTATTTGAGATATTTTCACAATGCTTTGCACACACATACAAAAACTCAAAAAGTTTTTTTAGGCATTCACAAATGTTCGATATGTGCCCCTTTAGTGATTCGGCAGACATCAAGCCGATAATAAAGTTCTTCCCACACCCGGCGCAGCATATCCCCATCAATGAGTTCGAAAGCATCGTTGATACGAGCTCGCAGTTCTGGCACGTTTCTTGGTAGAGGAGGTTTAAACACTGAATCATTCACATAACCCCACAGAAAGAAATCGCATGGGGTTAAGTCAGGAGAGCGTGGAGGCCATGACGTGAATTGCTGATCATGATCTCCACCACTACTGATCCATCGGTTTTCCAATCTCCTGTTTACGAAATGCCGAACATCATGATGGAAGTGCGGTGGAGCACCATCCTGTTGAAAGATGAAGTCGGCGCTGTCGGTCTCCAGTTGTGGCATGAGCCAATTTTCCAGCATGTCCAGATACACGCGTGAAACTTGCCCGCACGCGTTCAACCGCTTCCTCACTCACTGCAGGCCGTTGATTTCCCCTTACAGAGGCATCCAGAAGCTTTAAACTGCGCATACCATCGCCGAATGGAGTTAGCAGTTGGTGGATCTTTGTTGAACTTCGTCCTGAAGTGTCGTTGCACTGTTATGACTGACTGATGTGAGTGCATTTCAAGCACGACATACGCTTTCTCGGCTCCTGTCGCCATTTTGTCTCACTGCGCTCTCGAGCGCTCTGGCGACAGAAACCTGAAGTGCGGCTTCAGCCGAACAAAACTTTATGAGTTTTTCTATGTATCTGTAGTGTGTCGTGACCATATGTCAATGAATGGAGCTACAGTGAATTTATAAAATCGCTTCAATCGTTTGTAATAACCCTGTACAATGGATTAGATTGTGAAAGGGATTGGAACATGAGGAAGTAATTCAATTAAAAAAAAAAAAAACTCACATACACAATGTTTTGTTAGCATGATACCCCCAGTAGAGGACATTGTAAGAAAGATTAGTAACAAAAACAGTCTTGCTGTATGCTGAGTGGTTACCTTTACTCCTTCCATTATTTATACACCACTCTGGAAGTTTCAGTAATAAGACCTAGCAGTTTGGAAAACTATCATTGATATCAAAATAACACTTACATGTAAATAATAGACTGTTAGTTGCAGATATTGCAATGTGAAGACATCAGAAAGACTGTAATAGAAGATAACAAAAAATTGAAACTTCATTACACTCTCAAATGAGTGTAACAGAAGAGTTCAGAGACCAGATTCACAGCTTGTCGAAAGATGAGCTAAGATCCTTAAATGAAGTGTGGGATACTCTTTCAGAGTTAGTAGTAGGAACAGTGCAGTGGAATGATGAAGTAAAATAACGCTTCAAGGGTGCAAAAGCAGACAGATTTCATTTTGTTTCCCTTGTTTGCTTTTCATCCAAAATATCAAATTGTTCTACCAGAAATAACCTTAAGTGCCATTATATATTAAAAGAACAGGTTAGACATTTGACAGACATGGGAAACAAAGAATATATGGAGTGTAAGTGGTGAATAAAAGCTGGCAAGATATTGAAGTACTGAGTGATTGGAACTGGTAATGATCAATCTATTGTTTAAGAACAGCAACTAAAAGAAATGTGTAAACTACAAAAGCGCAAACCTTCTGTCTTGCGGGTTAAAAAGATGAGTCCATCCCAGAGAACAGATTGAGGAAATCCATGGAACCTTCATTGCAGGAGGAACAGGATGGTTATAGAACTAACAGATCACCGATCAACAATAGGATGTGAAACATAAATGCAGAGAAGATATGGCAGAACAGTTAAAGATGAAAATAAGGAACTTTCAAACAGTGTTGTCAAGAACTGGAGGAGTTTAGTAAATTCGTCAGATCAATAGAACTTTCAAATTGAAAGGTGGCAAAAAAATAGGAATTCAGAATGTATTTTGGTTAATTATTAAACTGTGAATAAAGTGGACATCAACAAGACTATATTCTCAAATTTCTTGATTTAATAACAGTAGCCTTCTGACCTGATTGTACGTGGAAGCTTCAGCCTGTAAAATGAAAACTAATAAATTTGCTGGATTTAATGAATTTGGTGTGGAAAGTATTAAAGCATTTGACAGACATGGGAAACAAAGAGTATATGGGGTGTGAGTGGTGAATAAAAGCTGGCAAGATATTGAAGTACTCAGTGATTGGAACTGGTAATGATCAATCTATTGTTTAAGAACAGTGACTAAAAGAAATGTGTGAACTACAAAAGCGCAAACCTTCTGTCTCATGGGTTAAAAAGATGAGTCCATCCCAGAGAATAGATTGAGGAAATCCATGAAACATTAATTGCAGGAGGAACGGGATTGTTATAGAACTAACAGATCAACAATAGATCTTATTTTTGGCGAGAGAACGCTATTTGAAAAACACTGTGAGAAAATCCAGTGAATCATACTCATATTCTTAAACATGAAGAGGCATGAGACTGTGTACCATGCAAACTTATGTGAAAATGTTGGTGACAAAAAAAGTACATATTGATCTTTTGTTCTGAAGAACTGTATAGAAATGATAAGTGTGAATACAGATCCATGCGAGACGATGAAAATGGTTTAAAACTTAAAGTGGAGTCCAATTAGGATGTTGCTTGTCACTGCATCTCTTCGTTGTTATAATGAAAAAGTAATAAAAGCAGTAAAATAAAAGAACCGTAATACAAATGCCTCAGTTTTCGCTGATCATGTCGTGTAATGGGGTGAAATGGAAGTTCTTTACAAATTAATCTTCAGCAAACTGAATTCCAGAAAATAGGAGTGATCATTAGTAGAACAAAGAGTTGGTGTGGAAATGACCAGAAATCCAAAAACAACCCTTTTGAATGTTGGAAATGAAAAGATCTTTATAGATGACAATTTCAAGTATGTAGACAATATTGCCTCTTCAAGCGATACCCTCTCTCAGGAAATTGCCAACAGAAAGCAAATAACTTCCAAATTCTATCACATTATTCATCAGTTACTGTGTTACAAAACTTTCCTATTATTTTAAAGATTTGCAAAAAGCAACTTGTCTTGGATACAGCATCGCTACCGCAATACCAGTAATCATCACCAGGCAAATGAAGTGCAGTTCCTCCAGTCTTGCTTTCAAGAAAAATTGAAGGATAAATTAATATGTGGAAACATGGCAGTAGCTTCATCTGGAAAGGAGCTTAAATGGCATAATAGAGCTTGAAAGACTATCCTGGCATGGTAATAGGGAACTAATGTCTTTACATAAAATCCTGATACAGTATTTTGAAGTAGCTGTACCAGGGAAAATATCTGACAGGAAATTTCATGATATTTGTGAGAAAGGCATTGGCAATAAATGTATAATTGTTATTGCAACAAGCCAATATGTTTGAGCTCCTTCTAGGATGTTCTATCCACCCATATCTGACTACACCCAACTTGCTGGAGTCAGGAGCAGTTGATGATGATTGATGATTATGATGATGATGATGATATGATAATGTAGAACAGATCAGTCACTCCTGGGTTCATATCCTGTTATTTGTAGAAACTTAGATCTGGTGTGACAGTCATTGTGGATTTAATTTTTAGGCACTATCCTACTTCTATGTTCCCAAATGCGTGGATCCCTTTATTTGCATTTTAGGTAAGTAATGCACAGTACAGATATAACAGGTCAGATAGACTATATAATTCATAGCCAAATACTGATTTTGCCTGTGTTCTTTTTATTTACAAAGTAAATGTCCAACTGTTGTAAGCCTGTGATGTAAATGCTTGGTACTTTTGTCGAGTTGTACTTCTGGCTGCTGTATCCAACTTTAATTAGTGATGTTATTAATTAGAGTTTTCCATTCAGTAGGTGCTGTTAAAGGAAAGGTTGGATTTTATGATGTTGTTATTCATTTATGTATGTTTGTTTTGCATTCATAATATTACCCTTCAGCTTTTGTTAATCACTGTGGTTACATGTGTACAAATTTTTCAAAAACATTCTGTATTAGGAGTAGCAAAAAGGTAGAACCAAACTTTCAGCGAACATTTCTCACATAGAAAGAAAGAAAATGTTATATGGACATGGCTCCAGAAACATTTTATTTCCATTTTAGGACTCATTTTGTACTTCTCTTCATAATCACATTAATCATTGGAAACACATAGAAACAGAACATACCAGCATTAAATGAAACAGTTTCTTACTTGAAATGTTCAAAATGCCCTCCTTTAGTAAGGATGCATGCATCAACTCACCTTCACATTGAATTTCTGATGCACTGATGTATTGCTGGAGGAATGTGTATTGTTTCATAGTGTTCCACAATATGGGTATGAAGACTCTGCATGTCTTGCACTGGAGTTCTGTACACAAGAGTTTCAAGTGCCCGCACAAATAAAACTCTAGTGGTTTTGGTCTGGAGAACTTGGAAGCCAAGGAATGGTACACGTCTACCTATCCAGCCATCAAAGAATTTGTTATTTAGAAGACTACAAACATTAACACAGAAATGAGGAGGAGCTCCATCATGTATAAAGTACACATTTTGTCATGCTTATAAAGGCACATGTTCTACCAGAACCAGAGCACATACAGTATTCTCTGAGAAAGCAGAGTCACCAACAGTGCTGGCGCAAATACTGACTGATTGTGAACAGAAGTAAAAAATGAGCTCTAACATGGAAATATAGTGTTTACAGACCCATATCCGTTTAATATATTTGGTTCTTCTATGTGTGAATAATGTTTCCTGATTGTATGGCCATGCCGTTTTGTTACAGCCTATGTAACAACAAGCATAAAATCAATAAGCTAAGTAACTTAAATTCAAAAATTCACCACAAAATAGTACAAATTTGCCGGCTGTGGTAGCCGAGCAGTTGTAGGCGCTACAGTCTGGAACCACGCGACCACTACGGTCGCAGGTTCGAATTCTGCCTCGGGCATGGGTGTGTGTGTGATGTCCTTAGGTTAGTTAGGTTTAAGTAGTTCTTAGTTCTAGGGGACTGATGACCTTATAAGTTAAGTCCCATAGTGCTCAGAGCCATTTGAACCAGTACAAATTTGCAAATGAGCAACATCTTGTGTACTATAAAAGGAATAGAATTTAAAATTTATTGTGTTAATTTATTACTAATAATATGATTTGAAAGAAAAATTAAATTATCTAAATATCCATTTTAATTCCTGCAAAATAATCGTAAATAAAAGATCTGTTTACTTCATCAGGTTGAACTTGATAAGAACATAACTGTCCTGGAGGACAAAGAACAAGAACTGGAGAAGGCTATTGCTCGATTATCTGAACAAGAAGCTATTGATGTTGATGAAGCTGTAACAACAACAGCCCCTCTTTACAAGCAGTAAGTACTTGTATATTAATAATGTAAATGTTAGTATTATGTGTATAATGCATGGTGCAGTGGTGCCAACAGAGAAAAGCTCTTGTGTCTTCTCACTTATACATTTTTTTTGAGGAAGTGTGACCTATAACACTATCAATGCTTGATTATTTATATTTTATTCCCTGTTCAATTAACACACAAAGCAGATGTTTTAGAGAAAATAATGGGTACACTCTTGTAATGACACATTAATTCTGAAGTTAAATATCTGCAACAAAGGTAGCCACTTTAGTGTATAAAAGAAACAAACTGTTCCTAAGTCCACAATTTAAGTAAAAAGATAGCATACTTGATGCTCACTTTGATTTGCCAATGTTATAACTTGCATTTTTATCACAAATTGCATCATTGTCTAGTATGCATTATTTTAGGTAAGTCCATATATAGATTGGTTGTCCCCAGAAGCATACACAATTTTTAGTGCTGGCAATGACTAACAAAAGAACTATCCAGTCTATTCCATAGGTTTGTTGAAATACTGCATTCATATTCAATAGACAGTGGTTTTACAATATAAATTAAAAATGTTTTGTTTCCTGGTAAATCAAAAATATTATTTATGGTTTGAATATTAATAGTGGACTACTAAACGATAAAACCGGTAATTGGAAAAGTTCTGTTTAACATGTTTGCCGTTGATACCTACAAGGCAGAGGCTTGTAAACAAGCATAAGCTGTAAACTGGAATCGTACTCATGCAAAAAACATGAAGTCTGTGTTCTGCACCTATGTGATGTTGGCAGAAAATTTATTTCTGCTAGAAGCAAAAATTATGTAAAAAGCCTTGTTTATACCAGGGGTTTGACTTTGTAATTCTGTCAGAGACAGCAAAGGACCTGGAAGAGCAGTTGAATGGAATGGACAGTGTATTGAAAGGAGGATATAAGATGAACATTGACAAAAGCAAAACGAGGATAATGGAATATAGTCTAATTAAATCGGGTGATGCTGAGGAAATTAGATTAGGAAATGAGACACTTAAAGTAGTAGATGACTTTTGCTATTTGAGGAGCAAAATAACTGATGATGGTTGAAGTAGAGAGGATATAAAATGTAGACTGGCAATGGCAAGGAAAGGGTTTTTGAAGTAGAGAAATTTGTTAACATCGAGTATAAATTTGTGTCAGGAAGTCTTTTCTGAAACTATTTGTATGGAGTGTAGCCATCCATGGAAGTGAAACATGGACGATAACTAGTTTAGACAAGAAGAGAATAGAAGCTTTCGAAATGTGGTGCTACAGAAGAATGCTGAAGATTAGGTGGGTAGTTCACGTAACTATTGAGGAGGTTACTGAATAGAATTGGGGAGAAGAGGAATTTGTGGCACAACTTGACTAGAAGGAGGGATTGGTTGGTAGGACATGTTCTGAGGCATCAAGGGATCACCAGTTTAGTGTTGGAGGGCAGCGAGGAGAGTAAAAATCATAGAGGGAGACCAAGAGATCAATACACTAAGCAGATTCAGAAGGATGTAGGTTGCAGTAGGTACTGGGAGATGAAGAAGCTTGCACAGGATAGAGTAGCATGGAGAGCTGCATCAAACCAGTCTCTGGACTGAAGACCACAACAACAACGTATAACAGAATGAATGGAAGTGAACATAGGTGAACGAGCATTCACAAAGCTGTTTGCTAGTGTTCATTACCATTAGCTTCTTCCAGTGAACAAGAATTTATACTGGAGGCAAAAGAAGAGAATGAGCATCAAAGCATGTGAAATCCAAAAACTCCTCCCCCCCCCCCCCCCCCCCCCAACCTCATTCCCAATGAAGTCTTATTCAAAACTGTGGTATTCAGGTAGGATTATTTTGTGTGATGAGAGCACTGTGAATCAAAACAGCTCAGTTTGTGTGTGTGTGTGGGGGGGGGGGGGGGGGCATTTTGAGGACGCAGTCTAGGTAAAGATTTGAATAAACTTTTGAAGTCCAACTGGTTGGTTGTATGATCCCCATTGTATTGATAGGAAAAACCTTTCCAGTTAGGTGGCTGAACCTGCCTTCCATGCTTTCCCAGCCATTCACGCCATATGACTTTAAATTTTTTATGCCTATCCCTGTAATTTGTTTCTTCCTCATTATTTTCACTTAAAATTTTCAGCAATGACTCTAGACTTTCTTCCCTGTTGATTTGGGACCACACCTCTCTAGACCTCTTCATTCCATACTTCGTCTCTCAAGATTTTCAACAGTCTCCTGTAAAATCCCGTTTCAAGCACTTCCAATTAATTGATTTGTCCCTATTGTACACATTTCACACCCATAAAGAGTTATGCTTCAAACAGAGCTTTTCATTAATCCGTATCTGGTCTCAAGGTTCATATTTCTGGATATTAGCAGCTGCTTCTTTTTATATATATATCCAACCTTGTGAAATCCTTGCTACTGTGTCTTTATTGCATTTTCCCCCTTTTGTCCTCTCTATTCTACTTTGTAGGTAGCAAAATTCTCTCTCATCTTCATTAATCTCCTGTTCAAGTTTATTACTTAGCCACACATCATGTACGTCTGTTGCACATCATTACGTTAGTTTCCTTTTTGTTTATGCGTATATTATAGCAATGACCCTGCACTTATTCCTTTAATTAAGTGCCCGACTCAGTTCTTGTTCACTTTTGGCCATTACTACTAAGTCTTAGCAAGCTTTAACTTGTTAATTTTCTGCCCATGATAAACCACTCCCATATTGAAATTGTCCTTTACTTCCCTCATTCTCTTGCCAATATACAGATTAACTTACAGAGGTGACAGTGAACAAACCTGTCTTATTCCTTTCCTGGTTTATGCCTTCTGTGAGATTCTGTCAATGGACTTTTGTGAGAAGACAGAGGAGCAGATAGAGATTCAGGCTATCTTCTTTTCTTTGAGGTAGGGAACTGTCCCTGAAGGTGGAAGAACCAACAATGATACATGGCATAAAGATGCAAAAGGTAATGAAAACCTCTGCATTAAAGACACACAAAGTTTATTCACGGAATATTCAGTCTTCAAAAAATAATATCATGATGACCTCTTCACTCACAAATAATTCTAGTCATCATTTCAGATCACTGGTCTGGTCCATAAACTGCTAAGATTGATTAGACTACATTATAGAAGCTTTGCTGGGAAGAGGTACAATCATGGTTCCGCGTAGGCAGCCATAAACATTTTTCCATAGAGGCATTGGATGTCTTGTCGCAAGTGGAATAAATGTATTAACAGTTATGGTGATTATTTTTGAAATATTAAACAGTTTATTTACTTTTTCGCACCTCTCTCATTTTCATTTGACTGCCCCTTATTTTATGTGAATGTCATTGCTTTTTAGGTGCAATTCAAACTCTGGCACTGTGTTGTGAATGGTTTGGTAGTTAACTACTAGAATTTGAATACTCTTACCTTGGAGAGCTTTTCTTTGGATCTTACACTGATACTTCTGGGTTTCCTACAGCTTTAATTATCTGGATTGAATAGTGAGTCACCCAAAAAAAAAATTAAAAAAACCTGTTTGGGCCCCACACACTATCAGCTACCTGGGTAGCTGCCTCTGATGTGTAGTGCAACTGGCACATTTAGGGGAGACCCTACAGTTCTGAACCCTATGGTGTAGGTCTAAGAAGTCAGACTAGCTTCTCTCAGAATCTTCACAGTCTTTGATTCAGGCCTTCCACTCGGCTCAGAACCAGGAGCCCATGATCAGTTCTGAGCACTTTGCTGCAGATTAGGAGCTTTGATGGGTATTCTCAATCTTCTCTGGTAGTCACTGGAATGATCCAAGTATGATCTCAGAGCCCAGACAACAAGCATTGTTTGCTTCAACATGCATCACAGACTGCAGTTGGTTGCATTCTGTTCCCTCAGTGGCTGCCAGAATAACCTTTTCAACATATTGAATGAGGCCTTGAGGCTTAATCACTGAGTGGACCTGATGTTCGTTCCCATCTCTTACTGCCATTTCCCTGACGGGTACCATAATTCTCTATACGTTTGAATATAATGATTAATAGACCCTACCCCTTTGCTTTTGCTGTCCCCTCACACAAGACACAGCAGGTTCCGCAAAGGGTTAACTGAATCTCACTTTTTCAGTTTTAGTGGATAACAGCACCTCAAACCTGTATTTTAAGTGAATGGGATTAACATATTGAATTCCCTCTGGTCCCTGTCTCACCTGTACAGGATGCCTGGACCTACCACAAACACGCCCTGCACTCAAGTACACAAGAATGAGGGGTCCTCTATTTGCTGCAGAAGAGACAATACCCACAGCAGAAGATAGTAGTTGAGGTACCTTTGGTACATTACTCTTGTAGCCCTCCCGACACACCCATTATCAGCAGATTTTAATCGCTTGACAGTATTGAAGGCAATTTACAGCTCCTCACTAATAGCAAGCAACTCATCCACCTGCCCAGAACAGCAAATATAATGGTACTGCATTGTGCCTGGTGTAATATCTTACAGAACTGTAAACATGCGACTTTAAACTAAGCTTGATGATTCTCTTTAAATTTATGACTCTGATACACTGCAAGTATTTACTAGTAACCTTTTAGAATTAAAGAGATTTACAGCCAAAACAAGGTATCTTTTACAAAAAAGGAAAACTTGGTGCAAATTTCTCTGATTCTCGGAACCAATTTTCAGGTTATGGTCACTAATAAATTCATCATCAGCATTAATTTACGATAAATACGGACAGTATACACTTCTGTTAAAAGAGCAAAGTACTGTTACACATTATGTTACTTGTTTATAGTAACTGTAAATCACAAATGCTGACTTATTTTGTGTAACACATGTACGTAAGGAAATCTCTGCAAGCATCTCAAATTCTCAAAAATATGCCTTTTTCATGTAAATACATAAATTAGGGAACAGTTGATGTAGAATGAGGTTACTGTGGTAAAAAGTTTCTGAAAATACAGATTAAGTTTATAATTGACGATATAATACTACGCACTGTATCATGATCCTGGAAAGCATGGGTTATGTTTACAATTAACAAGATAGCACTACTCAATAGATCACAACAACCAAATAATTTTTGATAAAATCAACATGAAAAGTACATTTGAATTTTGTGCCAGTTCTTTGGTCCTAAGTTTCTGAAACAGTTTTACCTGGCTCACATGATTTTATTTGTAGACAAAAGAAATACCAGGAGTCAGGTTATATATGTAAATATAACTGAGTAAACATGCAAATCACATGGATTTTGCAAATTGGCTGATTTGGTGTCGCATTTTGCACTTGCATATCAAAGATGAGCATTGCAGCTTTAGTGTGTCTCACAGAAATGGTGTGAAATGAGGAGCACAACAAATGCACATTGGCTCAGGCAGCTAACATGTCACATCGAAGTTGAAAACAACACATAATTGGAAGAAGTGGAAGAATTCTCCTACCAAGGAAACAAGAGTACACAGAACAGTCAAAGCAGGGAATATACAAGAAATAGATTTCTTCAGTAAAAGTGGGTATTGATATGGAAATGAGGCAGAAGTTCCAGAATGACACTGCAGGATTTTGTACGTTTAACACCAGTCGTTTAATGGCCAGTAGTGTATTTACAAAAAGAAATGAAACATTATACGTGTGTAAGATCTCCATAAATATTAAGAATTCACAACATAATTTGTATAGTTCTGTTTGCTAATGATGGGTAACTGTACCACAGTTTCAAATAGAAACTAGGATTATTTGGGCAGTCACTACACTCAAGTGATGATGTGTCAGTATGCTTGTCATGTTTGGCACACTTTTTACATCTTGTCGTCATGATTTGCTTTTTCCTGTGAGATGCTTCTCGGTATTGCACAAGTGTGATTTGTGAGGTCTGTCTTTCTTACCTTTTGGAATTTCTATCAACGAAAGTAGTCCCTTTACAATTTTTATTGTATATCAGTATAACATTTTATTCCCTGAATATTTCTTAAAAAATTTGCAAATTGAAATATAGCATATCAGTTAAATGGAAGAATAGTTCTTAGGTCACTGGATGGTCTTCTGTTATTGCAAATGATATGGTAACATCTGGTCATGCTTATGGGTCCCAAGCACACTTGCATTATATGCTGACAATTTTCAGTGGTTTAGATATTATTTGCTGGTGTGCTTTGGGACCTGTGCTGTTATATTCATAAATTGTGTGGAATGTAACAGACCTATTTTCCATTTTCCAGTCATCAGGCCGAGTGAATATTGTGCAATTGGATTGTTTTTTCCAGATTTAGAGATACTGCTTTTTTAGGCGTGTTGTTCAAATATTTCTCGTTAATGCAAAGTTATTCTAATACTCGTCTGTGTAGAGTGTGCTGTCAGAGAAACTTATTGCTTCGTCAAGATCTGACTTACAAAACTCACATCATATAACTTCGCAACACCACATCTTAGGTACATTGCATGGACAGGGCTTCCAAGGCAACCTATCAACTTTTATTAAAAATTTCTCCTTCCATCATCATTTCAGAATTGAGAGTTGTACGGTCCTTCATAATCAACATGCACAAGAGAACAGATTAAATCTTCAATGGTACTCTTTTCACAGTTGCCATTGTGAGATCATGAATGCATTTTTAGTTGCCCAAGTGGAGGACATAAATCGCTGTGTTCCACACTTTACATTGTTTTTATGAAATATACTGACGCTGCAGTGTTCATCTTTGGCACGTTAGTGAAAAAGGTGATACAAAAGAACCTAAGTCCAAAATCCATGCAATTCATGTGTGTATTACTTATATAAGCTGACCCCCAGTATTTCCTTTCTCGCTCAGCAAAATCACTTAAGTTAGAAAAATCACCTTGAAAACTTAGGCCCGAAAACTAGACATAAAATTTAAATGTTGTATCAAAACTCATGTGTATATTGTGATGAAAACATATCCTGTGCTGTAGTATATGTTTGAATCAAAACTCATGCTTCATACAGTTTTAGCAGTAGTATCCTCATTGAAATAATCATTCATCCCACATTTTAGTGTATATCAATGTGAATAAGTTCACATTTCTGAGAATTTTCAGAAGCTAAAAATGTTATTTTCCGATGCTTACACTCACATATTCTGAAGAATCTTCATAAGTTGCAAATGTTATGCAAACCTGTTTCATAATAAATTGGCATTTGTGATTGACGGTTACTGTAAATACTCAACATATTGTGTCACATTAGTTTCCCATATGGAGTATTGCTTCAGTTGTGCACTTGGATCCATTATTTCCTCTCAGAAACATTACAGTACATAGTAATAGACAGACAATTATAGTAATAGACAGAAAATTACAGATTAATCATAAGTGATATTTGGCATTCCCCAACAAAGTGTTATAGGCCTTGGCTATTCCTAATCTATTTAAATGATTTAAAATATCAGAATAGCCCACTTAGATTGTTGGCAGATGATGCTGTCATTAAACATCAGCTGAAGTCATTGGAAGATCAAAACCAATTGCAAAATTACTTGGACATGATATCTAAATGGTGCAAAAAGTGGCAATTGTCTCTCAGTGAGGAAAAGTGTTAGATTATCTACATGAGTACAAAAATAAATCCGTTAAATTTTGATCACACAATAAATTAAACAAATCTAGAGGCTGTCAGTTCAACTAAATACCTATGTTGACGAAAATAATAATTTTTAAAAAAAAATATAATGAAATTGGATAGATAAAAATCTGCTCACCAGGCAGTGGCAGGAGAACACACGTGTAAAAAAATGGTATTATGTATGCAAACTTTTGTAGTGAGTGGCTGCTTCTTCTGACAGAAGGGTTGAAGGGGAAGAACGAGTGGTGAAGGAAAAGGACTGGGGAGGTTTAGGAAAAAGTGGAGTTTGGTAAAGTCACCCAGAACTATGGGTCAGGGGAGACTTACCAGATGGGATGAGAAGGAAAGACTAATTGTTGGGGACTGCACCAGATGAGATTTGAAAACCCGAGAGCTTAAAAGTGGAAGATAACATGCAAGACAGTGATTACTGCTAAAAGATTGTGCGTGAGTCAATAAGAGTAAAAAGCTAAGTGCATTGTATGTGATGGAGTTAGGAGTGGAATGGCAAAAAAAGACGTAGAAAACTAAAATGCAATGAAGAAAGGAATATTTACTGTGAAGAAATGCTGAGACTGAAGAAATTAGTGTAAATTAAGGCCCGGGGATGGCGAGAACTAAAGACATGTTGTAGCGCCAGTTCCCACCCGCGGAGTTCTGAGAAACTGGTGTCTGGGGGAAGAATCCAGATGGCACGTGTTGTGAAACAGGCACTGAGGTCATGAGTGTCATGTGGTAATGCATGCTCTGCAAGAGGATGTTGTGTGTGACCAGTATACACCCTCTGCCTATGCTCATTCATCCTCTAGACCAAAATCCCCCCCCCCCCCCCCCCCACGTACATGGTCTGTCTGCTGCTGAACATTTCCTCAGTCAGCACCCACCTGATTCAAAACCTATGGCATCCTTCCTGCTAACCTTAATCAGATTTATACTTACCAACGACGAATTCATTTTCGAGGGGCAGACATACTATCAGATCAAGATTACAGCCTTCAGATGCCAACCTTCTCACGGGTCACTTGGAGGGGGCTTTCCTGGGATCCATAAGCCTTCAGCCCTGGTTTGGTTTAGATATATTGATGACATCTTTGCCATATGGACTCATGGTAAGGCTGACCTGTTAAAATTCCTGGAATCTCGAAATACATTCTCTCAATTAAATTTCACATGGTCCTGTTCCAAATCCCATGTCACTTTACTTGGTGTCTCTCTCATTCTCACCAAAGGCCAGCTACACACTGCTGTCCACATTAAATCTACTGACAAACAATAGTACTTACATTTTGACAGTTACCATCCTTTCCCTGTCAAATGTTCCCTTCCATACAGCCTTGGCATTTGAGGCAGATGTATTTCTTCAGATGCAGACACTTTACAGCAAGGCACCACCATTCTCGCCTCAGCCTTCACTGGATGCAATTACCCCACCATCCTAGTTCAAAAACAGATTTCCTGGGCCATCACATCCAATACTGGTACTGCTGATCCCTCCAAAATGCAACATAGGAGCACACCACTTATCACTCAGTATTATCCTGGTCTTGAATTTATTAACCAGCTATTTTGACAAGGCCATGACTTCGTAAAACTGTGCCTTGAGATGAGGTCCATTCTGTCTGAGATTTTGCCCACTACAACTAGAATAGCTTTTCATTGCTCTCCCAATCTCCACAGTATCCTTGCAGACCGTATGCTCCTTCTGTACCCATCTGCATGCCCTGTGGTTCCTACCCCTGTGACCATCCCTGCTGTAAGACCTGCCGTATGTACCCTCCTACAACCACCTACACCAGCCCTGTAACTGACAAAACATATGCTGTCAAAGAGAGAGCCACCTGTGAAGCAACATGTCATATACCAGTTGTTATGTAAACACTATTTGGCCTTTTACAGTGGCATGACTACCACCCAGTCAGGATGAATGGGCATAGGTAGAGGGTGTATACCGGCAAAACACAAAACACTGTTGCAAAGCATGCTGTACAACATGACCTCAGTGCCTGTTGCACCACACATGCCATCTGGTCTCTTCCCCCAGACACCAGTTTTTCAGAACTCCGCAGGTAGGAGCTGGCACTACATGTCCTTGGTTCTCACCACCCTTCTGGCCTTACTTTACATCAATTTCTTCAGTCTCAGAATTTCTTCACAGTAACTATTCCTTTCTTCCCTCTATTTTAGTTTTCCACGTCTTTCATTATTTGACCTGCCATCCGCCTCCCATACATATAATTCACTTAGCTTTTCACTCTTATTAACTCATACACAGTGTCTTAACTGTAACGTCCGTCTTGCATGTTACCTTATCTTTCACCTTAAAGCTCTCAGGTTTTCAAATCTCATCCAGTGCAGTCCCCAACAATCAGTCTTTCTTATCATCCCATCTGATAAGTCTCCCCTGACCCCGTGGTTCTGGGTGACTTTCCTGAACTCTACCCTTTTTCCTAAACCTCCCCAATCCTTTTCCTTCACCCCTTTTCTTTCCTCTTCAACCATTCTGCAAGGAGGAGGAGCGACTGGCTCACTTGAGTTCTAAAAGGCTACTGTTAATACTTGTAGCATATTGGGCCCATAAACTAAAAGTGTGTCAGCAAGCTTAGCTTACAGTTATTGGTGTAATATCTTGCAAGGTATGACACCAGGCATAGTGCAGCCCCACTGTGTATGCTTTTTGGGTGCAGGACGAATTAGTTGCTGTTCACAAGCATCCAGAAATTACCTTCTGTCAAGCGATTGGAAACTGCTGTGAATGGGTGTGTTGCGAGGGCTACTGACAGTCATGCACCAGATATACCAAAAGTACAGTCAGCTGCACAAGAAAATGTATGCCGTAATTTTAAATATAACATCCACAGTGACATCTCTACACCTGTGGTAGTGGTCTCAAATCTGTGCTCGGTGTGCTTTTACATAATGTATAGATAAACAGTGTGAGAGTTGAATGTTTTGTTTTGTCAGTTGCAGTTTAAAATGAGTGTAAAATATCAGAAGCATCATGAGGCAGAAGCATCATGAGGCAGTGCAAAAACATGCACTATCTATCAAAAATTACTTCTGAGATCCATTAAGAAGCTATTTCATTTGAACGTGGCAAACTGAGTGCTTCAGGAGGATAACGATGTGAAACATCGCAGCCATCTCTGTAAAGCGTGGAAACAAGATAATGGGGTGTTCATGATGGATTGACCTGCAGTGTCTCTGGATGCAGATCTGATCAAAAATATTTGGTCGCATATTACGAGGAAGCTTAAGGGAAAGCTAATATATTCTTTGAGGCAGCTGTTATATAAAATTGGGATGATATGGAAATCATTACCTAGAGAACATGCAGAAAATCTTATGGAAAGCACATTCTAAAAAGATGCCAAGCTACAATTGGTAATGGCAGTGATTGGATTAACTATTAGGTAGGTAATTGTGCAGTTAGTAATAACCTGTATTTTCATGTAACATATATTTATAATAGCATCTTTTATTTCATACACATAAAGGCATACACTTTCTTGTGGAACTGACTGTACCTCAAACACTACCACTTCTCATCCACTTGACTGTGAATGGTGTGTTGGTGGCAGATCTAGCCATCCAGGGGAGACAGGGACCAGGGAGAACCCAGGATGTTACACTCATCCCTCTAACCAAATGTTTGAGGTGCTCTTCCCTAAACTGAAATTGCAGCAGTAAGACGTACTTCACCTGTTGGGAAACAAGCTGTGTCACATGTCAAGAGAAGTAAACACACAAGGGTAGGGGAAATACCAGGTGTGCTCAGTGTGTATGCCTGGGGGCCTCATTCAGCATTTTTGAGAGGCTGTTCTGGTAACCACAGAAACAGGGTGTAACCAATTGCAGATTGTTGAACTTATTGGAACAAAAGATGCCTGTCGTCTGGGTGCAGAGGTCGTTTTGGATCATTCCAGAGACTAGCACAGAAGGTTGAGAATACCAGCCTTGCTCTCACGGAGTTTGAAAAAAGTCCACAATCTGCAACATTGTCCTCAGAACAATTGTGGACCACAGGTTGAGAGCTGAATGGTAGGTCTGAACCAGAGACTGAGAAGTTTCTGTGACAAGCTGGACTATGACTTCTCAGACTGGGTCCATAGGGTTGAGAACAGTAGGGTCCCCTGAAATGGGTCAGATGTGCACTACACATCAGAGACAATTATCCAGGCGACTGTATATGAGGTGCACAATCACTCACCCCTCCCTCCCTCCCATGTGTCCTTTTTTCCCCCTAAGGTAAGTCTTTCTGCTCCCGGGATTGGAATGACTCCTCCTCCTTACCCTCTCCCTTAAAACCCACATCCTTTTGTCTTTCCCTCTTTCCTGATGAAGCAACCTTGGGTTGCGAAAGCTTGAAATTTGTGTGTGTTTGTGTGTTTTTTATTGTGTATCTACCAGCGCTGTCTCGTTTGGTAAGTTACAGCATCTTTGCTTTTTATATAAAAATTACATGCTTTTCTATACCCTAATTTGAATATCATGAACAGCTTTATCTCAAAGTGCTGGGTCATAATCACACCCTTTCCTGTTTTTATGCGTTCTCGGCATTGCTCGAAATCACACTGCACAGTACACAGTTTTGTAAAGACTGACATTATTTAATAACTTTACATGAAAAACTCAACAAACTTGTACATGAATTGTCTCAATGCTATAGGCCACTGAGCTTTTTGACAATTGCAATTATAATACTTTCCCACCAGTTGCAACAATACAAAGTTTCCACTTGACAATACTGCATGAACTTTCAGCAATGAGACTATTCATCAGATATTTGTCTAGGTAAACAATCAATCTTAGAGAAAAGTCATGGAGCACAATAAATACAATATCATGCTTAAAATAAACAGCATGCGAAAGTGAAAATGAGAGGCTATTCGTCACTACGCAGTGGTACAGAGCAAATAAACGATACTGTGCAAAATCCCCCCCACTATCTGAAGTCACCCCAGTTAGTGGTACGTTAAGTTCTCATCCAACAATCAAGTGGGATAATTATAGTTTCTTTAGTGGTGGGTATAACAAGACAAACTGTGAAACTTTTTAGTAGTCTTCTCTGAAAACTTTCTAGAACCAATGTTTCCAGACCTCACTCATCATGCAATAAATTGGATTTAACGACAACAAAACAATGTGACATCTTTGAGGATGTCCAGATCGAAAATGATATCAGTGACTAAGGGGGCAGTTCCAACAACAAAGATGATCAAAATGCAAAGGTCTACAAAAACAAATAGAAAGATTTGTATGTTCATTAAACTGATAAAGAAGCAGTAGTGTCGTATCTCAATGACAGAATTGAAACTTGTGTTCAAGATGTGAACATGTCAAAGAACTATTGTTCAAGTTTAGAAGAACAGTTGACTGTTTACTGAATAGGTATATACATAGTAGGAAAGTTTATGTTGGGATGGGCACTCCATGGTATACAGTCACTATAAAGAAACTTCACAATAAACAGACTCTACCACATAATAGGTGTAAAACAAAGCATAGGACTATGGATAGGGGGATGCTAAATGAAATGTGTTTAGCTGTCAAGAGCTAGAATTGTTAAAGTTGTAAAAAAGTGCAGAACCCAGTGGATTTCCTATTAGATTCTACATTGAATTTGTGACTTCGCTCTGAGATCTCTCTGACAAAAAACTGTGCCCAGTAATTGGACGTAAACATAGGTCACAATCATCCATCATAAAGGTAGCAGAAGTGATCCACAAAACTACCATCAGATATTCTTGACATCTATTTGTTGTAGGGTCTTAGATCATATTCTGAGCTCAAACATAATAAGGTGTCTTGAATAGAATAATCTTCTTCTCGTCAACCAGCAGAAAATTAATCGTGTGAAACCCAAAACACGCTTCTCTCACACGATGTCTTGGAAGCCATGGATCAAGGCAGTCAGGTAGATGCAGTATTTCTCTATTCCTGAAAAGCATTTGACTTGGTACCACACCTACATTTATTAATTTTGTATGGGGTATCAAGCAGAATTTATTACTGGATTGAGGTCTTTTTGATAGGGAGGATGCAGAAAGTTATCTGGGATGGAGTGTCGTTGACAAATGTAGAAGTAACTTTTTCTATGCTCAAGGCAAGTGTGTTGGGACCCTTGCTGCTCATTTTGGAAACTAATGACGCTGTTGACAATATTGATAGTACACTCAGACTTTTTGCAGTGATGCAGCTATCAATAATGAAATACTGTCTGAAAGATGCTGCATAAATATTCAGTTCAGATCTTTACCCATCCTAGAGTATTGCTCAAGTATGTGGAACCTGTACCAAATAGGACCAACAGGGGATACTGAATGTATACACAAAAGGGCAGCGTGAATGGCCATAGGTTAGTTCGTCCGTGTCGCTGACATGCTGAGGAAACTGAACTGGCAGACTCTTGAAAATGGATGTAAACCATCCCAAGAAAACACGCTTACAAAGTTCCAAAACCAAGCGAGATGGTGCAGTGGTTAGCACACTGGGCTCACATTGAGGAGAATGATGGTTGAAACCCACGTCCAGCCATCCTGGTATAGATTTTCTGTGATTTCCCTAAATTGCTTCAGGCAAATGCTGGGACGGTTCCTTCGAAAATGCGCGGCTGATTTCCTTCCCCCAACCCTCCCTAATCTGATGGGACTGATGACCTCACTGTATGGTCCCTTCCCATAACTCAGCCAACCAAAGTTTCAAGAAAAAACTTTAAATGACAATAAGGAATATTTTATCAACCCCCAAAAACATACATTTTTCATATTAGGTGCATTGTGCTGCCACCTACTGCCACGTATTCGATATCAGTGACCTCAGTAGTCATTAGACATTGTGAGAGAGCAGAATGGGGCACTCCGCAGAACTCGCAGACTTCGAACATGACCAGGTGATTGGGTTTCACTTGTGTCATACGTCTGTACCATAGATTTCCACACTCCAGGTCCACTGTTTCTGATGCGATAGTGAAGTGGAAATGTGAAGGGACACGTACCTCACAAAAGCATACAGGTCGACCTCATCTGTTGACTGACAGAGACCGCTGACAGTTGAAGTGGGTCATAATGTATAATAGGCAGACATCTATCCAGACCATCACACAGGAATTCCAAACTGCATCAGGATCCACTGCAAGTACTATGACAGTTAGGTGGGAGGTGAGAAAACTTGGATTTCATGGTCGAGTGGCTACTCATGAGCCACACATCACGCCGGTAAATGCCAAATGGCGCCTCGCTTGGTGTAAGGAGCTTAAACATTGGACGACTGAACAGTGGAAAAATGTTGTGTGGAGTGACAAATCACAGTACACAATGTGGCAATGCGATGGTGACAATGTGATGGCGGGGTGTGAGTATGGCCAATGCCCAGTGAATATCATCTGCCAGCATGTGTAGTGCCAACAGTAAAATTCAGAGGCAGTGCTGTGGTCGTGTTTTTCATGGAGGGGGCGTGCACCCCTTGTTGTTTCGCATGGCACTATCACAGTACAGGCCTACATTTATGTTTTGAGCACCTTCTTGCTTCCCACTGTTGAAGAGCAATTTGGGGGTGGCGATTGCATCTTTCAACATGATAAAGCACCTGTTCATAATGCTCTGCCTGTGGCTGAGTGGTCACACAACAGCAACATCCCTGTAAAGGACTTGCCTGCACAGAGTCGTGACCTGAATCCTGTATGACACCTGTGGGATGTTTTGGTATGCCAACTTCATGTCTGGCCTCACTGACAGACATCAATACCTCTCCTCAGTGCGCAGCACTCTGTGAAGAATTGGCTGCCATTCCCCAAGAAACCTTCCAGCACCTGATTGAACATATGCCTGCAAGAGTGGAAGTTATCAAGGCTAAGGGTGGGTCAACACCATATTGAATTCCAGCAGTACCAGTGGAGGGCGTCATGAACTTTCAAACAGATGTCTGGATCACGGTGGTGTATATCTCACTTCCATAGGGATCTTTAGGACAAGATTAGATTAAGTGCAATACATGCAGAGGCACTCAGACAATCATTCTCCCCTTGCTCCATAGATGAATGGAAGGGGAGAAAACTCTAAGAACTGGTATAATGGGACTTGCCTTCTGCATGCATGTCACAGTGGTTTGCAGAGTATAGATGTGATTCATCATAGGTATAATCTGCCTTCTATGTCAATGATTTCTCTCAGCACTGTAGTTCTATGTCATTACATTCAGTAGAACATCATTTTTGAGAGGTCATTCAGAAGGAATAAGTATAGTTAATCACTGAAAACAT
The DNA here is from genome assembly GCF_023864275.1 of Schistocerca cancellata. Lineage (NCBI taxonomy): Eukaryota > Metazoa > Arthropoda > Insecta > Orthoptera > Acrididae > Schistocerca > Schistocerca cancellata. The sequence continues at coordinate 711,401,991 of NC_064626.1, forward strand.
CCTGGCATGTACACTTTCACAGAATTTGATCCCCCTGCCTGCATCATGAATTATATTTGGACATCTAATCCCTGGAAGTGGTAGACAACAGTTGTTTTGTAGGACTGCTGTTTGAGCATGAACTGATATGGTTATCACACATAAAGCACCTCAAGGCATCTTGCATACAGAAATTATATGTTGTATGTCTTCCTGGAAACATTTCTTGGTGATCAGCTCGGCAGGTAAAATATCACATCATTTATTTTTAACTCAGTTCCAACTATGGAAGAGTCACTTAGGAGTTAACAGCACCTTCTGTTTTAAAACCACTAGACCCTGTGCACCACATCTGTATTGGTCAAATTTACCTCACACATGGCTATATACCGCCCTCAGAGCATCTGCATAGCGACCCTACCCGTTACAGTCCCGCCACATCTTTGAGGCATATCCAAACTTATTTGAACAATGGAAAATCCAGGATGGAATGCAACAGTACCAGAGAAGGAAAGTTGCTACTCACCATATAGAGGAGATGCTGAGTTGGTATAGGCACAACAAAAAGATTCACACAATTAAAGCTTTCGGCCATTAAGGCCTTTGTCAGCAGTAGACACACATACGCACACGCACGCACGCGCACACACACACACACACACACACACACACACACACACACACACACACACAGATAAATGCAACTTGCACACACATCTGCAGTCTCAGAGAGCTGAGACCACACTGCACTGCGAACAGCAGCACCAGTGCATGATGGGAGTGGTGACTAGGTGGGGGTAAGGAGGAGGCTGGGGCAGGGAGGGGGAGGGATAGTATGGTGGGAGTGGCGGACAGTCAAGTGTTGCAGTTTAGACGGAGGGCAGGAGAGAAGGTGCGGAGGGGGGGAGGGGGTAAGTAGCGGAAAGGAGAGAAGTAAAAGAAATTAAAAGACTGGGTGTGGCGGTGAAATGACGGCTGTGTAGTGCTGGAATGGCAACAGGGAGGGGACTGGATGGGTGAGGACAGTGACTAACGAAGGTTGAGGCCAGGAGGGTTACGGGAACAAGAACGTCTTCCACCCTTCCTCTTTTTCTGCAAATCCTACAGCTTGTCTTATCAATAATTCCAGTTCACTGTTCTCCACAAGCCATACCATGTGTGACAGCTCTTGATCCGACTGCCTTATTGTTCACAAAACTCTTCTGTTAGCTCACTGATGATGACGATAAAGGAACTAGTAATCATGCTGTTGAATGCCTACAAAACTTCATTCACCACCACGTCAGCACTTCTCTGACTGCTTTACAAGTATAACCAGATTCAAAAACAGTAGGGAAATCTTAAGAATACTTTACCATCATAAGTTTTCATAAACTCAGTTCAGTGCTCTATGACTGGAAGCTGCAGAACTCTTGATAATACATGCAGTTTTCTGCATCTGCTGTAATAATGTTGCTTCTTTATGCGTAAGGCAGGACTGCAAGTAGCATAAACTGTTTACCCCCTGCGGGTCCAGGGGTTAGAATAGTCCCGCGGTATTCCTGCCTGTCATAAGAGGCGACTAAAAGGAGTCTCTCACGTTTCGGCCTTTATGTGATGGTCCCCTGTAGGATTTGACCTTCATACTTCCAAATTTTTCTGAAGAGTGAGCCAATTGGGGAAGGGCGCCTTACATGGGGCATCGTGTCCATCATGCACTGAGATCTTTAGCCTGCTTTCTCCTCGTTGCATTGCAGTCTCACTCACTCTTCATCTCTTGGGCAAGGATACAATCCTGGATGCAGTTTCCGGCATCCACTATGCTGTGTCGCTTTCTGCACTGCCGATGACCATGGACTTCTTTGCACGTGATATCCAGCACGGGAGCCAGTCCATAATGGTGGGGTCGCCATGTACCCTGTTGGTTGTAGCCCCCTGACCACACAGGGATCGCTCTGCTGATGCCTGCACCATTAACTCCCCACGTATGCCAAGGAGTAGATGCCCATCTCCCTGGGGCATCAGGAATCCCGGCAATGGCCAACCTGCCAGGTGGCCCTTGCTGGGGCTGGGTGGCACCCGAGGGGAGGGTCCTTGGTTGGAATGGGTGGCATCAGGGCAGATGACACGCAGTGAAGTGTGGCACATCTCTTGCTGGTGGCCAGCTGCCAGCGGTATCTAAGTGTTCCAGGGCTCAATTTAATGCACACACATATGACCCCAAATCGTTTCCCTCTCCGGCCACACCATGGGAGGAACGAAAAGCTAAGAATGGCAGAGACGCTTATTTGCCCCGCTACCTAGTATGTACGAGAGCTAATGGGGAATCCTTTGTGTCCATGAAGCCTCAGTTCTTTGCAGAGCATTTAGAGGACAAGTTTGGGGAAGTGGAGGGCTTGTCCAAATTGCGCTCTGGGTCAGTTTTGATAAAAACAGCACCCTCTGCCCAGTCACGGGCATTACTCACTTGTGGCAAGTTGAGGGATGTTTCAGTAACCATCATGCCCCATAAGAGTTTAAATATGGTCCAGGGTATTATATTCTACAGATACCTTCTTTTGCAGTCTGATGATGAGCTGCGTGCGAATTTAGAGTGGCGAGTGTTCATTTTGTCTGACGCGTTCATCAGGGTCTGAGAGATAATCAGATTGCCACCGGTGCCTTCATCTTGGCCTTCGAGGGTGGTACATTGTCTGAGAAGGTCAAGGTGATAGTCTACCGCTGTGACGTCAAGCCCTATATCCCTCCCCTGATGCAGTGTTAAGTGCTGGAAGTTCGGCCATATGTCTTCCCGCTGTACTTCCAGCCTCACATGTCGAGATTGCGGGCGCCCATCACATCCTAATAATCCATGTGCCCCACCTCCCACCTGTGTCAACTGCGGAGAGCGTCATTCAACTTTCTCACCAGACTGCAGGATTTTACAGAAAGAGCAGAAAATCCTGGAATATAAGACCGTGGACTGACTGTCTTACACTGAGGCTAAGAGGAAATATGAACAACTCCATCATGTGCGAATGACTTCCTTTTATGCTGCCACTACAACAATGATAGCCCCATCAGTTCAGCGAATTCCAGTCGGCTCCCTGAGCCCTCTTGACTGTGGGGGGGCACTACCCTCCCTGTTGCTCCTGTGCCACCTACTTCGGGAACAACACCCTCCCCACCCATCGGGGACATCTGTCCCCACTTTGAAGCCGGAAAAGTGTCGAACTTCTTCGGTTCCTCTCACCTGGAAGGGGTCCCTTGGGTCCCTCCCTTCCCAGGTTTCCACCAGTGGGAAGAATGACACCTGCCAGTGGCGTAAGTGCCCACAAGCAGCTGGTCATAGGGCTTCATGATCCTCCTTGGTCCCAGCGACTGCATCAGTGAAGCCCTCCCAACCAGTGAAACCCAAGGAGCAGCAAGAAAAGTCCAAGAATAAGACCTCGAAGACCAAGGAACTTGCAGTGGCGCCCACCCCACTGCAACCTACAAGCTCTGCGTCTGAGGATGGGGTGGATATTCTGGCGTCCGCTGAGAACCTACATCTCGCCGGACCCTCAGACACCATGGAAGTCAATTGCACAGGTACTCAATCAGTGTCAGCAGGTGATACAGCGAAATAATAAATAATCTGCCTCCTTGGTCCCTTCTCGCCTTTTTTGGCTGCGGACAATGTCATCCTCCAGTGGAATTGCAGCGGTTTTTTCCACCACCTTGCTGAGCTCTGACAACTTCTCAGCCTTCACACTTTCTTCTGCACTGCTCTCCAGGAAACTTGGTTTCCGACGATGCGAACCCCCGCCCTCCGTGGCTATTGACGTTATTATAAGAATCAGGCAGCTTATGAGAGTCTATCTGGTGGAGTCTGTGTCTACATCCATAACTCTCTTTACAGCGAGTGTCCCCCTCTTCAAACACCTTTAGAGGCTGTCGCTGTTCGGGTGTGGATGCCTCAGGATGTTACTGTCCGCAGTCTCTATCTTCCACAGGATGGTGATGTCCCGTAGCATGTATTGGCTGCACTGATAGCCCAGTTTCTGCCACCTTTTCTGTTATTGGGAGACTTTAATGCCCATAACCTTTTGTGGGGTGGATTGGTGGCAACAGGCTGAGAAACTGTCGTTGAGCAAGTGTTGGCACAACTCGACCTTTCTCTTTTAAATGATGGTGCCATATTCAGCCATCGACCTTTCAGTCTGCAGCCCTGACCTCCTACCATTTGTCCAATGGAGTGTGCATGACGACTTGTGCGGTAGTGAGCACTTTTCAATCTTTTTGCCACTGCCCCAGCATCACTCACCTGGGCGCCTTGCCAGATGGGCTTTGAATAAGGCTGACTGGGACTCGTTCATCTCCATTGCCACTCTTGAGCCTCTTTCTCATGCCGCCATTGATGTGGTGGTTCACACGATCACCACTGGCATCGTTTGTGCCGCCGAATCTGCAATTCCCAGTTCTTACCGGTCACCTCGGCGGAGGATTGTGCCTTGGTGGTCACCAGAAATTGCTGAGGCGGTTAGAGATCGCAGGTGGGCCCTCCAGCATCATAAGCGGCACCCATCATTGGAACACCTCATTACCTTTAAACAGCTCCGTGCCCGAGCCCAACACCTTATATGCCGACGGAAGCAGGAGTGCTGGGAACAGTATGTCTCCACCATTGGCATCCATACCTCTCCATTGCAGGTTTGGTGCAAGATTAAGCGCCTCTATGGGTATCAGACACCCGTCAGTGTACCTGGGCTCTCCCCGAATGGAGCAGTCTGTACTGAATCAGACACGATTGCAGAATTCTTAGCAGAGCATTATGCTCAGAGTTCTGCTTCTACGAATTATCCACTGGCCTTCCACTCCCTGAAAGAGCGGTTGGAAAGTCGGAGCCTTTTATTCCATACGTGCCACCTCGAATTGTACAATGCTCCATTCAGTGAGTGGGAATTCCACAGTGCCCTAGCCGCTTGCCCTGATACGGTTCCTGGGCCAGATCGCATCCACTATCAGATGCTCAAACACCTCTCGGTGGACAGCAAGCGACACTTCCCGCAACCTTTTCAACCGTATCTGGGTTGAGCATGAGTTCTCCTCTCAGTGGCGGGAAAGCATTATCATCCCAGTGTTGAAGCCTGGCAAGAACCCCTTGGAGGTGGATAGCTACTGCCCCATTAGCCTCACCAATGTTATGTGCAAGTTGCTTGAACGCATGGTTAGCCGGAGGTCGAGTTTGCTACTCGAGTCTTGGGGCCTTCTGGCTCCGTCCCAGGGTCAGTTCTGTAAAGGCGGCTCTGCCACCGATAATCTGGTCTGCCTGGAGTCTGCCATCCGCACGACATTTGCCCACCGTCAGCATCTGGTTGCCATCTTTTTTGACATGCAGAAGGTGTAAGATATGACATGGCAACATACATCCTCACAATGTTTCATGGGTGGGGTCTTAGGGGCCCGCTCCTGCTTTTTATAAAATTTTCTGTCGCTTTGTTCCTTCCGCATGTAAGTTGGTTCCTCCCGAATCCAGGAGAATGGGGTCCCACAAGGCTCTGTCTTGAGTGTCTGCGTCTCGTTAGTTGCTATCAATGGGCTAGCTGCAGCTGTGGGAATGTCTGTATCGGCTTCTTTGTATGCCGATGACTTTTACCTGTACTATAGCTCCACTGGCATTGTGGTTGCTAAACGGCAGGGTGCAGTCTTGGGCCATCACACATGGCTTCCAGTTCTCGGCTACCAAGACCTGCGTCATACATTTCTGCCGGCATCGCAGTGTTCACCCTGAGCCATGGCTTTATCTTGACGTTGAACCTCTTGCCGTAGTGGAGACGCATCAGTTTTTGGACTTGCTTTTTGATGCCTAATTGACTTGGCTCCCTCATATTCGGCAGCTTAAGCAAATGTGCTGGCGGCATCTTAACGCTCTTCATTGCTTTAGTCACACCATCCGGGCTGCCGATTAGTCTACCCTTCTACAACTGTATCAGGCATTGAATCAGTCCTGTCTCGATTATGGAAGCATGGCTTACGATTCGGCATTGCCTTCCGCATTGCTGTTAATTGACCCCATACATCACTGCAGGATCCGACTCGCAACTGGAGCTTTCTGCACAAGCCCTGTAAACAGCCTACTTGTGGAGGCTGGTGTCCCTCCACTGCAGATCCAGTGCCAACGACTACTGGCCACTTATGCTGCACATGTTTGTTGCTTGCCTGGGCATCCAAATTACCGTCTCCTGTTCCCCAACTTGGTCGTCCATCTTCCAGAATGGCATTCCCAGTCAGCGTGTACAATTGCGGTTCGCGTTCGGGCTCTTCTCTCTGGGCTTGAGTTTTTCCCTCTCCCACCTCTTTTCCTGTCCCATATACGTATACCCCCATGGTGTGTGTCTGCCCATGTCTTTGGCTGGATTTGGCACAGGGCCCGAAGGACTCAGTCCCTCCTGAGACACTACGCCGCCACTTTCTGTCCGTCCTTCTTGCGTTTCACCGCTGTGACATGGCCTATACCGGCGGTTAGATAGTTGCTGGTCAAGCTGGTTATGCTCTTACTCTTTGTAATCATTTGGAACGATGCTCATTGCCGGCTGGCTGCAGTGTTTTCACAGCCAAGCTGGTCGCCATCTCTCGCGCCCTAGAGTATATCTGCTCCTGCTCACGCGAGACCTTCGTTATCTTTAGTGTCTCCCTGAGTGGTTTACGAGCTATCAACCAGTGTTTTCCTCGCTGTTGTTTGGTGATGGCTGTCCAGGAGTCCATCCATACTCTTGCCCGTTGCAGCCACTCCATGGTTTTTATGTGGACCCCGGGTCATGTTGGCATCCCGGGTAATGAATCTGTTGACACACTGGCGAAACAGGCTGTCAGTGCACCAGCTTTGGAGATTGGCCTTTCGGAGTGTGATTCCGTTCAGTTTTGCGGCAGAAGGTCCTTGGTACCTGGGGTGATGAGTGGCACACCCTGCCTTCACCCAACAAACTTTAGATCGTCAAGGAGACTACTGATGTGTGGCGCTCCTCCTTGTGGGCCTGTCGCAAGGACTCTGTTGTACTCTGGCGGCTGTGCATTGGCCACACCGGGATGACACAGTTATTTATTGTGCCGCGAGGACCCGCCTCTGTCACTGTGATTCAACATTGACATTGGTCGACATTTTGTTGGACTGTCCGCTTTTAACTGCACTCAGGCAGACGTTTGCACTGCCTGATACGCTCCTTGCACTTTTATCGGATGATGTTGCCATAGCTGGCTTAATTTTGAGTTTTATTTGTGCAGGGGGCTTTTATCCCTCGATCTGAGGGTTTGTCTCTTTCTTTTGTGTCGAGTCTGGCCTTTGGCCTACAGTTTTAGATTGGGCTTTTTAGTGTCTCTCTTGGTGGTTGGCTTTTCCTTTTCCTTTTTTTGTGTCCGTGTTCGGCCAACCACTGTAACACTCTGTGTATTTTTAATTCCTCTTTTCTGGTCTTTGTCTGTCTTTCTTGTTTTGTGTCATCTTTGTTGCTTGTTTTTGTTCCTTGTGGGCATTTCATGATCGTGGAAAAAAGGACCGATAGCCTTTGTAGTCTGATCCCTTCAACCCCCACAAATCAACCAACCAACCTAGACTGTTGAGGTCAGAAGTGCATAGTACCTTATTAATTCATGAAGTTTTACGCAGGCTTGTGTTACAGATACTTTTATTAAAAAGAGACCTTTGTCACAGGGTTGTCACGATAAATGTAATTAATTTGTATTACTACAGCACATATTTTACAACATTTTTTTGTTAGTTTGTTTAAATAAGAAAATCATGAAAGAGCAATTAATCATTAACAGTATAATCTCACCTTTTCCGTAACAGTCTGCCAATGTTCAGATAGTTCTCCATTTCCACACTTGTAGAAATCTATTGGTTTGGAGGTAAAGATGTCAAGCCAAGTTTGAAGCATGCTTTCGTCTATAAATAAATTTTCTTCGTGGTTGTTCAACAAGGAGTAAATAAGATAAACATTTGAGAGTGCAAGATCAGGAGAATAAGTACAGCAAGGGATCTCCTCGATAACTGCTTTGGTCATATCATCACATACAGGTAGGCATTATCGTGCTGTAGTAGCACTTGGTAGTTTTTTTTCCTTAGATCGTGACTGAAAAATGTTGCACTTGTTTGCAAAAAAAGTTAGCTGCAATAGACACACACCTGGGAAGCAGTTCGTAGTAAACAAAACCCAACACTATATAATTTTGAAGGTAACGTAAGGACAGCCAGTGTCATCAACAATAATATTGGACAGGAATAATCAGTAAATAAAGCGATAACTTTCAAGCAAATGTCTAGGTAAGGCCTTTCATTGATATTTTGAATTAGAATATGCAGTACTCCTACACCCAAATTTGGAACTAGCACATTGATCGCAAATGTTACACATGATTTTACTTATTACGCATATACAGTATTGTAAGTCCAAAATTAAGTAGACAGAACTGTCAGCACTGGCTGTATTCCGGTTGGGCATAGAGTTGATGCAGTTCAAAGTCTGCCAATTATCTACATCTACACCTATACTCTGCAAACCAGTGTGAGGTGCATGGCAGAGCGTACATCCCATTGTATCAGTTATTACGGTTTCTTCCTGCTCCATTCATGTATGGAGCACAGGAAGAATGATTGTTTTAATGCCTCTGTGTGTGCAGTAATTATTCTAAATCTTATCCTCATGATCCTTGTGTGAGTGATACGGAGGGGGTTGTAGTATATCCCTAATCATTTAAAGCTGCTCCTTGAAACTGTGTTAATAGACTAACTCGGGATAATTTACGTCTGCTTCAAGAGTCTGCCATTTCAGTTCTTTCAGTATCTCTGTGACATTCTCATTAAACAAACCTGTGATCGTTTGTGCTGCCCTTCTCTGTATACGTTCAGTGTTCCCTGTTAAGTCCTGTCTGGTACAGGTCCCACACATTTGAACAATATTCTAGGATGGGTTGCATGAGTGATTTGTAAGTAATCTCTCTTGTAGACTGATTGCATTTCCCCCCACTGCTTTATCCATGACTGAACCTATGTGATCATTCCATTTCATATCCTTACTAATTATTTGTATGAGTTGGCCGATTTCAACAGTGACTCATTGATATTAGTCATACGATACTATCAGTTTTTTCTTTTTTTCATTTTGTGACATGAACAGTTTTGCATTTCTGAACATTTAGTTGCCAATTTCTGCACCATGCTGAAATCTTATCAAGATATGACTGAATATTTATGCAGCTTCTCTCAGATAGTGCTTCATTATAGATGACTGCATCGTCTGCAGACAGCTGATTTTACTGTTAATTGTCTGCAAGATAATTAATATACAACATGAACAGCAAGTGTCCAACACACTTCCCTGGGGCACACCCGAAGTTACTTCTACATCTGTCGATGACTCTCCATCCGAGATAACATACTGTGTCCTTCCTACCAAAAAGTCCTCATCCAGTCACAAATTTCACTTGATACCCCAGTTATCAGGTAAAGTGACATGCACCGCTATGGATCAAAACGTGTAAATGGTATTTATAAGAGTGTAAGGTGTGTAGCTTTGATGTTACCTGGGTAGGTGCAGATCAGTAGTAGGGGTTGCCAGTGACAAGTACCTACTGCACATTGAGGGAAAACTTGTGAGCATAAAGTATTTCTAACTGTACAGGTGACTGCAAGTTCTTAGAGGATGCACAAGAGTAGTCTAAAAAATCAAGGAAGTAGCTCCAACTCCCGACTTTGCATTTACATTGTGCTCCACAAATAGACATAAAATAACTTCACTGGATGAAACTTCTCATTCTACAGTATTGACAGTTTTTGTGTTGATAGCCATGTTTTGTAGGTGCGTAATGCTCTCAGCTCATTCTGTTGTTGAAATAGTTTAGGTTGGGGGTTTGTGTTGTTCTGGCCGTGGATATCACTACAAAGAGATAATCATATATTTGTCTGCTCGTACTCAGTTTTCAGACAGTGTGTCTTTATTTGTGATTGGATGAACCAGACATTACTCATGAAATGAAATAAGACCCCTTTGTGTATATTTAAAGTTACGGTTAGAAGCCCTAAACCCTCCCTTTCATTTCCACGTGGATCAGTAATAGGCACCTTATAGTTGAAACATCTAAAATGGTTCTTGAAAGGATGGACAATAGTTGAAGGCCAAAGGAACGGGAGCAGTGGACCTCATTGCAAAGAAGGAAGTGTGGACAACCTTCGGAGGTCTGGGAAGTGATGGATGGCTGGACTACAAGTACAGTAGCACGATTGAAGGAAGTGGAATATGGTCAGTGAGAAGTGGTGCCAGCGGTAAAATACTCGCATGATGGCCATAATGATGAATATAGTACATATTGTTATTCCTTGAGTGAAGGACAAACTGAAGTGGCCATCTGTAAGTAGTAGCCTAAAGAAATACATTGATGATACTGCATTCCCATATGGTTTCTTATCAGGTTTCAGCCATTCTCCTTTCATACATTAAGTGATAGATTCCCAGTCAATACATGTCACAGATGACTACAAGCACAAGAAAATATCCCCAGAGGCTCTGTTGCCTCACACAGAGCTGCATAATGAATAATATAAATTTTGTTCCTCTCTGGAAAGACTTGCACTGTGATTCTACACTCAGGCAAGTGAACTAATTCAAAGGAAGGAACAGCAAACTCCAGGTGTGTGTTATAAGCTAACCACTTTCATTCCAAGAAAAGTTTCAGGATCTAAAAATAATATCCATCTTTAAGTCTCAGGAGTGGCAGCTTCAGATGGAGTACATGTTGACTGCCACAAGGCTGTTGGCAGCCACAGCAGAATCTTACACATAATGCCTTGGCCTGGTACTGAAACATCCAATGTGTTAAGACAGAATTTGTGCTATTGAGACTTTTGTAAGCCCCAACTCACCACTTGATTTCACAAGTTCCATTCTTCTTTCCTCATTGTGGCTGCAATCTCACAGCTACGTCAACAGTTCTTCCAATATGCGTGGTGGCACTATCACTTTAAAAGTTGTGTTATGTAAGAAAAATGTTGATCTAGCTCAAATTCTAAGAGTTTTGCCCTTTGGCTTCCACTAATCAGCAGTATTTGCTTATTGTGAATCTTCTGATGAATCTACATTTCAATAGAGTTAGAGCACAGTTAGGAGCTAAATGTCCCCCATAAAGTACATTATGCTAAACTAAATCATAAAACAATGAACACTTATGTTTGTTGACAATTCCTGGTTACAGGCATTGGTAAAAACTCAAGATGATGATGATGATGATGATGATGTTGAAACATACCAGTAATTACTAACACATTCACTACCATGAGGCCACAGCAAAGCAAAGTATCACACTCAATACAGTAGTGTCCTGGTTGAAACATCCGTCTATGTGTGTGGCAGTCAGTGTGTTAAACCACAAGAGAAAAACTACTGTATGAATAAATTGACAATCTCAAGAGAACTTGAGTGTAGTGTGCAAAATCTGAAGAATTAAAGAAATCAAAGACATGCAAAATGAAACTACAGGATGGCTTATAAAGTTTGCAGAAGATGTCACAAGCAAGTCCAAACTACATCCAACACAAATCCAGTCCGATATTTCATAAACTCATATTTTAACTGTGTCACAGTAATAAACAATATCAAATTCTTGTAAATCCAGGAATACTGTGTCAACCTTGGCACCTTCATTTACTATCCTTTTGATATTTTAGTTGAATGGGGTGTGACAAGTTTCACATCTTTGTTGTTCAAAGAATGCAGGTTGAAACCCAAAGACGATATTGGTTTTTTAAGCAGGTTATAATATGTTTTGTAGTTCTGAAATTGTGTGCACCTGCTAGTGACTCTTCTTGAAAATGGAACACTACAGTGTTCCAGACTTTATTAAACTGCTGGTAGCAGGAAGCAAAACTCAATGCAATTATAGATACTGGATATGAGAAACAATGTTGAAAGTAACAGTAACTTAGAAATGAGAGTTATAATGCAATATTCTTCAAAGTAAAAATCAGAACACAAAAACAATTACTGGTAAAAGACAAAAATGAGAACATAGCAACTATATAATAATAATAATAATAATAATAATAATAATAATAATAGAGGAGTTGAACACCCTGGAGACACACTACTGCCAAAGATGAATCTGGATAAGCTCTGTAGGATATCAAGTATAGAAATCAACAACTTTGTGAGTATTGTCACTAGTGTTATAGAATGCTGTGAGAAATGGAAAATTCTTGTATTTCTGTTCAGAAACAGTTGTCTTGCTCAAAAAATGCAATTATTAAAGGTTAGTGTTTCATTTCTCATGCATTTTAGGTGTTTAAGGTAATGAAAAATATTGGAGGAACCAACATTTGATTATAAATCTGCCAGAGGTGTTAGAGAAACAGTTTTAGTGAGGAAGTGAATACAGAGACCCGAGTAACTTATGGTGTGCTTTGTGTGGTCAATTTTGAAACAGAGCATTAATTATTAATGGGAGTGAAAGAATGTGGCTGTTGAAAAGGGGGGGGGGGGCAGATATTTATTAAGGGGAGTAGTCTTTCAAGGACCAAGTAACTCTCTTGATGAGCAAATCTGATGTAGTTTTCAATGAAAGTGACAGTTGAAAAAGCAATCAGCAAGTTGTTAACTGTAGGTATGGGGCAGAGCTATCAGCCCAATATGGAGGTGGGGTGAGATATTCAGGAGCTTCTAAATGAAGGAATGCAACACTTGAATGAAATACCTTAATATATTTCTGATGGATGTAACAAGTTATGTACAAGATGCAGAGGTACACAGAGTAAAATTTGCTTGCGCAATAGCTCTATGGTTCTGGTGACAAAAGTGTAGTATATGATGAAACTCACTCACTCTCGAAATGTAATACCATTACATGTTTTAAGGTGATAGTAGCACGTTAAAGGGTCAGAAAAATCTACACAGACAGTATTAAGGAGGTGACAAACTTAGCATTTAATAATTGGAGTATGCTCTGAATATAAACATTTCAGAAATTAAGAGAACCTTTCCCTTGCAACATCAAAGATTGAAATCTTCTCTGCGTCTCAGTACTGATTTCTTGTAACATGGGATTTAACTTGCTCTCTGTTTTTATGAGAAGTTAAACTTTCATTTGTTTCAGATTACTTAATGCATTTGCTGAAGAGGCGGCCAACGAAGATGCTATTTATTATATGGGCGAAGCACTGCGGCGTGGTGTGATAGATTTGGATGTCTTCCTGAAACAAGTACGCAGCCTCTCACGTAAACAGTTTATGTTAAGAGCATTAATGCACAAGTGTCGTCAAAGGGCAGGACTTGCCGGGTAACTCAGTTGGTGCCATTAAGGAGTGTAAAGAATTTTTCTTTCTGATGGTAAAGTAACTGCTCAGATGTTAAGTGTTTCAGACAGCCACTGTATCATCACGCAGTAATGTGTATATTGTCATACTTGTTACAGGTGATATATTTATACATGTTGTAATGCCTTTGTAACTGGAAAAATACACGATATTATACTGGAATGGTATTTTTATTTATAAATATCCATAACATAAGCCATTTTCATGCTTTTAACTCCAATTACTTTCCAGCCCGATGGATCCAGTTTTCCCCACGCAATGGAATGTTGTTGAAATGGAACCTGTAAAAAAATTTAAAAAAATTGTTTTAAGTAATTAAATTTCTATATACAAATTAATGGAACTGAATTTTGTAAACAATTTGTACAGTAGTTCGTAAAATAAGGTATCTTTATACAGTACACACACCTTTGGGAATTAAATTTTAACTGCTACACCACCTCGATTCACGTTTCAAACAGAACTACCCTATTCACTAATAAAATAAGACCAAAATGTTATATTTCTTAAACATTATCTGTGAATGTCAAACATGCTAAAGCTTCAATTTTAACACATCTGATGAACTGAAGCACTAGTTGATAAAGTCAAACTAGTATTTCCCTGCTCTTTTATATAAATGTTTCGGTTACACACTCTAAACTGTGTATAGTAAAAAATTGTCTGACAAAACTCATGTACAACAAAAATTGGAATTGAGCATGTTGATGCCATTGACAAGACACCAAACTCCACTTTGTAAGGAACTGGGGTGCCCAAATGCCCATCTAGACTCAGAGATAAATTACCCCTAAGCATTGTGCTCAAGTCTAGCTTCATTGGGGCTTGGGAATTAACTGTAATCTCTTTTACTGTTTCTGTTCCAAATACATAGTTGCCAGTGTAAGAAAAACATTGTTTGTTGCAAACGTGCACTTCATTTTGGAACAGACTTTGCATAAGAGGTATTAAAGTCTCCTTTGAAATACACGCAGACAAAAAAAATCCGGAACTGGTGGGAGGTACCTGCCCATAATGCTCCAAATGTTCTCAATTCGGGAGAGACCTGGGGACCTTACTGGTTGAGGTAAGGTTTGGCACGCATGAAGAGAAGCAGTAAGAACTCCCACCATGTGTAAGTGATCAGTATCTTGCTGAAATGTAAGCCCAGGATGGCTTGTCATGGAGGACAACAAAATGGGGCATACAATATCACTGATATCGCTGTGTTGTAAGGGTGACACAGATGAAAACCAAAGTGGTCTTGCTGTGGAAAGACATGGTAATCTGGATCATCGCTCATGGTTGCTGGGGCATATGGCAGGTAGTAGTCAGGTTGGCACACTAACGCTGTCTGAAGCTATTCCAGACGTATATTCGGCCAGGAATCCCACTGACTGGAGTAAATTGCCTTCAGCACTGAGCTTCGAATTGAGCCCCGAAGACCAATGAACAGTGTCTGGTCATGTCCCTAGACAGCAGTGGAATACCAACCCAATAGTTGCCCACCATACACCCAAATAACTGGAGTGCCATTTCTTTTCAAAGTAAGACCCCTTTGGTTCTCATCCTCAGCACCCTTACAGCACAGCAGCAAGTCAACAATATTCTATGCTCCATTTTATTACCTACGTGGCAAACCATCTTCAGCAAGATAATGTCCACCCGCACATGGCAAGAGATTCTATTGCTTGTCTTCATGCTTGCCAAACTATCTCAGGCAGCAAGGTCTCCACATATCTCCCCAACTGAAGACATTTGGAGCATTATGGGTATTATAGATAGGAAAGTGGACACAGGTGAAGACGAGATGGGAGACATGATACTGCGAGAAGAATTTGACAAGGTCCAGGGGTTGACAATATTCCGTCAGAACTATTGATGGCCTTGGGCGAGCCAGCCATGACAAAATTCTTCCATCTAGTGAGGAGGATGTGCGAGACAGGCAAAATACCCTCAGACATCAGGAAGAATGTAGTAATTCCATTCCATAGAAAGCAGTTGCCAACAGGTGTGAATATTACCAAACTATCAGTTTAACAAGTCATGGTTGCAAAATATTAATACAAATTCTTTATAGAAGAATGGAAAAACTGGCAGGAGCCAATCTCTGTAAAGATCAATTTGGATTCCACAGAAATGTAGGATACATTTATAGCATTTGTAGACTTAGAGAAAGCTTTTGACAATGTTAACGGGAACACTCTCTTTGAAATTCTGAAGTAGCAGGGAAACTACAGAGAGGGAAAGACTATTTACAACTTGTACGGAAACGAAACAGCAGTTACAAGAGTTGACCTGTATGAAAGGGAAGAAGGGGTTGAAAAGGGAGTGAGACAGGGTAGTAGCCTATTGACCATGTTATTTAATATGTACACTGAACAAGCAGTAAAGGAAACCAAAGAAAAATTTGGAGTAAGAATTAAAGTTCAGAAATAAGAAATAAAAACTCTGAGGTCTGCCTATCACATTATAATTCTGTTCGAGGCAGCACAGGACTTGGAAGAGCAGTTGAACTGAATGGACAGTATGTTGAAAGGAATATAGATGACTAACATCAACAAAAGCAAAACAGTGGTAATGGAACATAGCCAAATCAGGTGATACCAAGGGAATCATATTAGGAAACGAGACACTTAAAATAGTGTATGATTTTTGCAATTTAGGCAGCAACGTAACTGCTGATGACTGAAGTAGAGAGGATATAAACTGTAGACTGGCAATTGGAAGAAAAGCATTTATGAGGAAGAGAAATTTGTTAAGACAGAATATAGATTTAAGTGTTAGGAAGTCTTTTCTGAAGGTATTTGTCTGGAGTGTAGCTATGTATGGATATGAAACATAGATGATACACAGTTTACATAAAAAGAGAATAGAAGCTTTCAAAATGTGGTGCTACAGAAAAATGCTGAAGTTTAGGTGGGTAGATCACTTAACTAATAAGGAGGTACTGAACAGAATTGGGGAGACAAGAAATTTGCGGCACAACTTGATCAAAAGAAGAGATTAGTTGACAGGACACATTCTGAGATTTCAAGGGATCACCAATTTAGTACCAGACGAAAGTGTGGGGGTAAAAATTTTAGAGGGAGACAAAGAGATGAATACAGTAAGCAGATTCAGAAAGAGATATGTTGCAGTAGTTATTTGGAGATGAAGAGGCTTGCAAGACAACGACGATGATAACAAGCGGGGCCTCCCCACTAGTCCAGGATTTTGGCGGCCTAACATATCAACTGGACAGAATTTTGCATGATGTGTCTGAGGAGGACATCCAACAACTCTATCCATGCCAGGCTGGAAACAGCTTGCATAAGGGCCAGAGGTGAACCCCAACATGGGAGATCTTTCTGTTTAATCATAATAATAATAATAATAATAATAATAATAATAACTGATAATAGATACAGAGGTGACATATCAAGCTAAAACTAAACAAAGGTCCCTACACTACGCATACATTGATTACCAAAAAGCCTTTGATAGTGTACCCCACTCATGGTTACTGCAGATTTTGGAAATATACAAAGTAGATCCTAAATTGATACAGTTTCTAAAGACAGTAATGAAAAACTGGAAAACCACACTCAATATCCAAACAAATTCAGATAACATCACATCACAGCCAATACAGATTAAGCGTGGAATATACCAAGGAGACTCATTAAGTCCTTTCTGGTTCTGTCTTGCTCTGAACCCACTATCCAACATGCTAAATAATACAAATTATGGATATAATATTACTGGAACATACCCACACAAAATCACACATTTGCTATACATGGATGATCTAAAACTACTGGCAGCAACAAATCAGCAACTCAACCAATTACTAAAGGTAACAGAAGTATTCAGCAATGATATAAATATAGCTTTTGGAACAGACAAATGTAAGAAAAATAGCATAGTCAAGGGCAAACACACTAAACAAGAAGATTACATATTGGATAACCACAGCGACTGCATAGAAGCGATGGAAAAAACAGATGCCTATAAATACCTAGGATACAGACAAAAAATAGGAATAGATAATACAAATATTAAAGAAGAACTAAAAGAAAAATATAGACAAAGACTAACAAAAATACTGAAAACAGAATTGACAGCAAGAAACAAGACAAAAGCTATAAATACTTATGCTATACCAGTATTGACCTACTCATTTGGAGTAGTGAAATGGAGTGACACAGACCTAGAAGCACTCAATACACTTACACGATCACAATGCCACAAATATAGAATACATCACATACATTCAGCAACAGAAAGATTCACATTAAGCAGAAAGGAAGGTGGAAGGGGATTTATAGATATAAAAAACCTACATTATGGACAGGTAGACAATTTAAGAAAATTCTTTCTAGAACGAGCAGAAACTAGCAAAATACACAAAGCAATCACTCATATAAATACATCAGCTACACCATTGCAATTTCATAACCACTTCTACAACCCTTTAGATCACATAACATCAACAGATACAAAGAAAGTAAATTGGAAAAAGAAAACACTACACGGCAAGCACCCGTATCATCTAACACAGCCACACATAGATCAAGACACATCCAACACATGGCTAAGAAACGGCAATATATACAGTGAGATGGAAGGATTCATGATCGCAATACAGGATCAAACAATAAACACCAGATATTACAGCAAGCATATTATTAAAGATCCCAATACCACAACAGATAAATGCAGACTTTGCAAACAACAAATAGAAACAGTAGATCACATCACAAGCGGATGTACAATACTAGCAAATACAGAATACCCCAGAAGACATGACAATGTAGCAAAAATAATACATCAACAACTTGCCATAAAACATAAACTAATAAAACAACACGTTCCCACATACAAGTACACACCACAAAATGTACTGGAGAATGATGAATACAAATTATACTGGAACAGAACGATTATAACAGATAAAACAACACCACATAACAAGCCTGACATCATACTCACCAATAAAAAGAAGAAATCAACACAACTAATTGAAATATCCATACCCAACACAACAAATATACAGAAGAAAACAGGAGAAAAAATTGAAAAATACATCCAACTGGCTGAGGAAGTCAAGGACATGTGGCATCAGGATAAAGTCGACATTATCCCAATTATACTATCAACTACAGGAGTCATACCTCACAATATCCACCAGTACATCAATGCAATACAGCTACATCCAAACATATATATATATATACAACTACAAAAATCTGTAATTATTGATACATGTTCAATTACCCGAAAGTTCCTAAATGCAATATAACATATACCATACAGTTACAAGGAAGTCACGCTTGACCGAGGTCCGCGTCACGTTCCATTTTTAACCAGACTTAAGTCTGAGAAAAAAAAGTCAATAATAATAATAATAATAATAATAATAATTTAAGACCGATTATGCCATTCAGCGTTCAGTCTGGAGCATAGCCCCCCTTATACAGTTCCTCCATGATCCCCTATTCAGTGCTAACATTGGTGCCTCTTCTGATGTTAAACCTATTACTTCAAAAGCATTCTTAACCGAATCCAGGTACCTTCTCCTCGGTCTGCCCCGACTCCTCCTACCCTCTACTGCTGAATCCATGAGTCTCTTGGGTAACCTTGCTTCTCCCATGCGTGTAACATGACCCCCCCCCCCCCCCCATCTAAGCCTGTTCGCCCTGACTGCTACATCTATAGAGTTCATTCCCAGTTTTTCTTTGATTTCCTCATTGTGGACACCCTCCTGCCATTGTTCCCATCTACTAGTACCTGCAATCATCCTAGCTACTTTCATATCCGTAACCTCAACCTTGTTGATAAGGTAACCTGAATCCACCCAGCTTTCGCTCCCATACAACAAAGTTGGTCGAAAGATTGAACGGTGCACAGATAACTTAGTCTTGGTACTGACTTCCTTCTTGCAGAAGAGAGTAGATCGTAGCTGAGCGCTCACTGCATTAGCTTTGCTACACCTCACTTCCAGTTCTTTCGCTATGTTGCCATCCTGTGAGAATATGCATCCTAAGTACTTGAAACCGTCCACCTGTTCTAACTTTGTTCCTCCTATTTGGCACTCAATCCGTTTATATTTCTTTCCCACTGACATTACTTTCGTTTTGGAGATGCTAATCTTCATACCATAGTCCTTACATTTCTGATCTAGCTCTGAAATATTACTTTGCAAACTTTCAATCAAATCTGCCATCACAACTAAGTCATCCGCATATGCAAGACTGCTTATTTTGTGTTCACATACCTTAATGTCACCCAGCCAGTCTATTGTTTTCAACATATGATCCATAAATAATATGAACAACAGTGGAGACAGGTTGCAGCCTTGTCTTACCCCTGAAACTACTCTGAACCATGAACTCAATTTACTGTCAACTCCAACTGCTGCCTGACTATCCATGTAAAGACCTTTAATTGCTTGCAAAAGTTTGCCTCCTATTCCATAATCTTGTAGAACAGACAATAACTTCCTCCTAGGAACCCGGTCATATGCCTTTTCTAGATCTATAAAGCATAGATACAATTCCCTGTTCCACTCATAACACTTCTCCATTATTTGTCGTAAGCTAAAGATCTGGTCCTGACAACCTCTAAGAGGCCTAAACCCACACTGATTTTCATCCAATTGGTCCTCAACTAATACTCGCACTTTCCTTTCAACAATACCTGTGAAGATTTTACACACAACGCTGATTAAAGAGATACCTCTGTAGTTGTTACAATCTTTTCTGTTTCCGTGTTTAAAGATTGGTGTGATTACTGCTTTTGTCCAGTCTGATGGAACCTGTCCCGACTCCCAGGCCATTTCAATTATCCTGTGTAGCCATTTAAGACCTGACATTCCACTGTATTTGATGAGTTCCGACTTAATTTCATCCACCCCAGCCGCTTTATTGCACTGCAATCTATTGACCATTTTTTCCACTTCCTCAAATGTGATCCTATTTCCATCATCATTCCTATCCCATTCTACCTCGAAATCTGAAACATAACTGATCGCATTTTCACCTACATTGAGCAACTCTTCAAAATATTCCCTCCATCTGCCCAAGGCATCCACAGGATTCACCAGCAGTTTTCCTGACCTGTCCAAAATACTTGTCATTTCCTTCTTACCTCCCTTTCGAAGACTGCTAATTACACTCCAGAATGGTTTTCCAGCAGCTTGACCCATAGTCTCCAACCTGTTTCCAAAGTCTTCCCACGATTTCTTCTTCGATGCTGCAATTATCTGTTTGGCTTTGTTTCTTTCTTCACCATAACTTTCTCTGTCTACCTGGGTTCTGGTATGTAGCCATTTTTGATACGCCTTCTTTTTCCTTTAACAGGCTGCCTTGACTGTATCATTCCACCAAGCTGTTTGCTTCATCCTACTTTTACACACTGCTGTTCCAAGACACTCTTTAGCCACTTCTAGTACTGTGTTCCTGTACCTTGTCCATTCCTTTTCCAATGACTGTAATTGACTACATTCAACTAACTGGTACCTTTCTGAGATCGCTGTTATGTACTTGTGCCTGATTTCCTTATCCTGAAGTTTCTCCACTCTTATCCTCCTACATATGGACCTGACCTCCTGCACTTTCGGCCTCACAATCCCAATTTCACTGCAGATTAAATAATGATCAGTGTCATCAAAGAATCCCCTGAATACACGCGTGTCCCTCACAGCCTTCCTGAATTCCTGATCTGTTACTATATAGTCAATGACAGATCTGGTTCCCCTGCCTTCCCAAGTATACCGGTGAATGTTCTTATGTTTAAAAAAGGAGTTTGTGATTACTAAGCCCATACTGGCACAGAAATCCAAGAGTTTTTTCCCGTTCCTGTTGGCCTCCATATCCTCTCCAAATTTACCCATAACCTTTTCATACCCTTCTGTTCGATTTCCAATCCTGGCATTAAAATCATCCATGAGCAGAACACTGTCCTTGTCCTTTACTCTAACAACTACATCACTGAGTGCCTCATAAAAACTATCCATCTTATCTTGATCTGTCCCTTCACAATGCGAATATACTGACACAATCCTAATTTTCTTGCTAGACACTGTCAAATCTATCCACATCAGTCGTTCGTTTACATACCTTATTGCAACTACGCTGGGTTCCATTTCTTTCCTGATGTAAAACCCTACACCCCATTGTGCTATTCCTGCTTTGACGCCTGACAGGTAGACCTTGTATTCTCCCACTTCCTCTTCTTTCTCACCCCTTACCCGAATGTCACTAACAGCTAAAACATCCAGCCCCATCTTACTTGCAGCCTCTGCCAGCTCTACCTTCTTCCCAGAGTAGCCCCCATTGATATTAATAGCTCCCCATCTCATTACCATTTGTTTGCCAAGTCGTATCTTAGGAGTCCCTGGTTTGTCAGTTAGAGTTGGGACTCCGTCACCTCCAAAGGTCTGAGGCATTTTGCTCTGATTATTGCCAGCATCATATTTAGAGTACCAGGGAAGCAGGTTGCTAGCCTTACTTGCCCCGAGTCCCATTGGGTTTTACCCCTAACGGCTGAGGGACTAACCGGTGGATTTGGTAGTCTTTGCCGTATGAGCACAAAGGTGACCACGACTCAGAATATGTCCGAGATGCCCAGCCTTATTCCAAAGTAACTGGTATCCCGACTGTCAGGACCACTTACTTGGCCACTCATACGCTGCCTGTGGTTCATGAACTAGGACATGTCTACAGGAACCCACACCATGAACCTGTTTAATAAATCGTTCAATTTTTATAAAATCTTATTCATTTGTTTGTACATGTACATCACATCTACAGATTCCTGTCCTATTCGGATAATTTCTTCGTTGTGTTTCTTTTCTTCTTAATGTGTGTTTATTACAATAGGTGGCCTCCAGAGGAAGGAAGATTAAACGTGAAATCTACTATGAAGAGCAAGTGGTGATAAGCACAAGAGTTGGGACACCGCCCAGCTTACAGAATCTTATCTATTTACACGTCATATGCATAGTTTGCAGGACCTAGACTTTTGTGTACATGCTTGTAGGATGTATTAAAGTGCATATGCTGCACTACTACATTCCAGTGCTTGCTGAGTGCCTTCACTATGTAATGTGGGACTGTAGGCTATGCTTTTTATTTGAAATAAATGTAGAAACATTACCATCTGTTACGTTTAGTGATGTGGAAATTTTTTTTACAAACTGTTACTGTCTTCAAACAATGATATAGAGTTTGGAATAAATCAAAATGAGGAAGGATGTGATCAAAAGTTTACCACTGTTCAACAGTTCCTGCAGTTTTAAACAGCTTTTGCTCTCCCTCCCCCCACCAAGTCAGGCCATTCTGGTTGTCTTATGTCCTGCATTTGAATACCATGTCTAAAATCCTTCATGGCCTCTTAAGTGACTCAAAAATAAGCTGCTGTAATCACCTTAACCTGTGCATGCAAACTTAGTACCTTCTTACTGCAGTTCTGTACAGGAATACTGGAGCTGTAGGTGCTCTGACAAAAGTATTGTTCAGATTTCATATAAGAGTTCACCTGTAGTCAGTGATAATATATTTAGCAAATTTTAGAATCAGTCAAATGGAAAAGTAATCAAAGTACTGAATCTAATGTGAAATGTTTCCAGTTTTCATGCTGATGCTATAATAACTCACAGAAAAATGGTATCACTATAATGTGGTTTAAATTAGTTGGCATCTGATGGCTGAAAGTCCAAAGTTGCGCTATTTTCACAAGTCTGCAGACAGCCACCACTGCATCAATAAAACTTTAAAGTCTCATCTCCCACAAAAACCACATAAATATCAAATTAACATGTTTTATAGAACTATATAGTGTGTGTGAATGTCAAAATGTTCTTAACTGTAAGTAGAACCAAAGTTCTGTTAATTTTTTTGGAGCAGTTTAACTTCTTACAATATATCCGTTGGCAATCGATTTTATCCAAGTTCTGATTTGTATTCCATCTCTATGCATATATAAACTTCACAAAATTACTTTTTTGCCATTTTGTCAATATCTAACTCACATATGAAGTCTACCTGTGACGAAATGTCTTGATTTTTTTATGTTATAGATGTCCATAACACTGGAAAGAATTTAGCAAGAGCAGGCATGGCTGCAGAGCAAAGAATGTCAAAATCATATTCCTAATTTTATTTAGGGCCAGAAATTGGAGAATTCTTTACATCAAGAAAAGTTTCCTATATGAAAATTGGCAGACAATGGTATATGCTGCAGAACTGTCTTCTCTAAGTCAACACTCCCAGCCTCCAATTGTTTTATTTCTGGAGGTAGCAGTCAAGCATATTCACTGTCAAATGCCAACTAACTTATAAAAAGTGATGAAAAGAATGTAGTTAAGACTTAAAAATAATAACTTTTAACTATCCAGATAATTTTTTGACCTAGACTGTTGTTGTTGTTGTTGTTGTTGTTGTTGTTGTCGTCGTCTTCAGTCCTGAGACTGGTTTGATGCAGCTCTCCATGATACTCTATCCTGTGCAAGCTTCTTCATCTCCCAGTACCTACTGCAACCTACATCCCTCTGAATCTGCTTAGTGTATTCATCTTTTGGTCTCCCCCTATGATTTTTACCCTCCACGCTGCCCTCCAATACTAAATTGGTGATCCCTTGATGCCTCAGAACATGTCCTACCAACCGATCCCTTCTTCTGGTCAAGTTGTGCCACAAACTTCTCTTCTCCCCAATCCTATTCAATACTTCCTCATTAGTTATGTGATCTACCCATCTAATCTTCAGCATTCTTCTGTAGCACCACATTTCAAAAGCTTCTATTCTCTTCTTGTCCAAACTATTTACCGTCCATGTTTCACTTCCATACATGGCTACACTCCATACAAATACTTTCAGAAATGACTTCCTGACACTTAAATCTATACTCGATGTTAACAAATTTCTCTTCTTCAGAAACGCTTTCCTTGCCATTGCCAGTCTACATTTAATATCCTCTCTACTTCGACCATCATCAGTTATTTTGCTCCCCAAATAGCAAAACTCCTTTACTACTTTAAGTGTCTCATTTCCTAATCTAATTCCCTCAGCATCACCCGACTTAATTCGACTACATTCCATTATCCTTGTTTTGCTTTTGTTGATGTTCATCTTATATCCTCCTTGCAAGACACAGTCCATTCCGTTCAACTGCTCTTCCAAGTCCTTTGCTGTCTCTGACAGAATTACAATGTCATCGGCGAACCTCAAAGTTTTTATTTCTTCTCCATGGATTTTAATACCTACTCCGAATTTTTCTTTTGTTTACTTTACTGCTTGCTCAATATACAGATTGAATAACATCGGGGAGAGGCTACAACCCTGTCTTACTCCCTTCCCAACCACTGCTTCCCTTTCATGTCCCTCGACTCTTATAACTGCCATCTGGTTTCTGTACAAATTGTATATAGCCTTTCGCTCCCTGTATTTTACCCCTGCCATCTTTAGAATTTGAAATAGAGTATTCCAGTCAACATTGTCAAAAGCTTTCTCTAAGTCTACAAATGCTAGAAACGTAGGTTTGCCTTTCCTTAATCTTTCTTCTAAGATAAGTCGTAAGGTCAGTATTGCCTCACGTGTTCCAGTATTTCTACGGAATCCAAACTGATCTTCCCCCAGGTCGGCTTCTACTAGTTTTTCCATTCGTCTGTAAAGAATTCGTGTTAGTATTTTGCAGTTGTGGCTTATTAAACTGATTGTTCGGTAATTTTCACATCTGTCAACACCTGCTTTCTTTGGGATTGGAATTATTATATTCTTCTTGAAATCTGAGGGTATTTCGCCAGTTTCATACATCTTGCTCACCAGATGGTAGAGTTTTGTCAGGACTGGCTCTCCCAAGGCTGTCAGTAGTTCCAATGGAATGTTGTCTACTCCGGGGGCCTTGTTTCGACTCAGGTCTTTCAGTGCTCTGTCAAACTCTTCACGCAGTATCGTATCTGCCATTTCATCTTCATCTACATCCTCTTCCATTTCCATAATATTGTCCTCAAGTACATCGCCCTTGTATAGACCCTCTATATACTCCTTCCACCTTTCTGCTTTACCTTCTTTGCTTAGAACTGGGTTTCCATCTGAGCTCTTGATGTTCATACAAGTGGTTCTCTATCTCCAAAGGTGTCTTTAATTTTCCTGTATGCAGTATCTATCTTACCCCTAGTGAGATAAGCTTCTACATCCTTACATTTGTCCTCTAGCCATCCCTGCTTAGCCATTTTGCACTTCCTGTCAATCTCATTTTTGAGACGTTTGTATTCCTTTTTGTCTGCTTCATTTACTGCATTTTTATATTTTCTCCTTTCATCAATTAAATTCAATATTTCTTGTGTTACCCAAGGATTTCTACTAGCCCTCGTCTTTTTACCTACTTTATCCTCTGCTGCCTTCACTACTTCATCCCTCAAAGCTACCCATTCTTCTTCTACTGTATTTCTTTCCCCCATTCCTGTCAATTGTTCCCTTATGCTCTCCCTGAAACTCTGTACAACCTCTGGTTCTTTCAGTTTTTCCAGGTCCCATCTCCTTAAATTCCCACCTTTTTGCAGTTTCTTCAGTTTTAATCTACAGGTCATAACCAATAGATTGTGGTCAGAGTCCACATCTGCCCCTGGAAATGTCTTACAATTTAAAACCTGGTTCCTAAATCTCTGTCTTACCATTATATAATCTATCTGATACCTTTTAGTATCTCCAGGGTTCTTCCATGTATACAACCTTCTATCATGATTCTTAAACCAAGTGTTAGCTATGATTAAGTTAGCTCTGTGCAAAATTCTACCAGGCGGCTTCATCTTTCATTTCTTAGCCCCAATCCATATTCATCTACTACGTTTCCTTCTCTCCCTTTTCCTACACTCGAATTCCAGTCACCCATGACTATTAAATTTTCGTCTCCCTTCACTATCTGAATAATTTCTTCTATTTCATCATACATTTCTTCAATTTCTTCATCATCTGCAGAGCTAGACTGCTTCCACAAAAAACCAAAGCCTGACTGGACCTGAAGATAACTGCAAACCCTTACAATGTTTCCAGGAGAATGAGTACACACTTTTTTCCAACTAGACTATTTTTAATTTATACTGCTGTTAGTACCATTTTATCTTTTTCTATGAGGCACCACCATTTAAATTGGACAGTTCACAAAATACCCAGTGATTTAGTGAATGAACTACACTCAAAGCATGACTTACACACAAGAAGATATTTAGTCGAATTGATCTCTTTAATGTTGTTAATTACAAAGTTGTAAAACTGGCATGTAACAAATATTGGTATTGCCTATATATCTTTAATGTCACGTAAAAAATTACTTATGGAACAGTTAAGAAAATATACTAGCCATTCCAAAACAGCCTATAAGTTTACTACTCTTGACTGCAGTGCACATGCAATAGTTGGATTTCATCTTAAACTGCTTTTTACTTTTTTGTAGTTGCTATACCAAGCTGTGCTACTGCTAAAACTGATTTCCACTAAATTTGTCCCTGCCTGATAAGACATACAGAAACAAGCAGTAATACTAACAGCCCATAAAAATGTTTAGATGCAATCTGAGATATTAATTTCAATGTAAAAATCAACTACCTCATTCACGAGACAGAGCAAACATATATAGGATGAACATTAATAAAACAGACGATCTACAAGGATAGATTCCCGACTGGAAAGGGAAGAAAAAAGGTCCTATTAACATGTGTCCAAACCATGGTAGATGGTGCTGACTAATGAAAGGTCCTCTGCCAAGTACCACGTATTCCTTGCATGTTGCAGGCTGTGTGTGTGTGACACAGTACACTGTAAACAGCAGAATGGCTCGGTATTTATGTTGGAAACATACCAAGATGGTGTTTGTGTATGGCCAAGCTGATGGAAACTGTTGAAAGGCAACATGGCTATATCAAAACAAGTGCCCTCACAGACACCACCACATCACACTACATTTCAAGCACTTTTTGGTAATTTATGTGATCATGGGTCCTTTCAGACAGACGAACATGCAGGGAGGCGTATACCAGATTTGGAGGAGATGATATGAGATGAACCCTAGTACAAACTCCAAACAAGTGTCCCACCAACATGGTGTAAGCCAGAGCGCAGCAATCCATGATGCAACCTGTGAACACGTGCACTGTATCCCATGGAGGCCACTTTGAACATCTGTTGTGACATGGATGCGATGCAGCTCTGTACTGTGTTCTGGAATGATTTTTTGTTGTTGCACGCACACCATCAATTTCCAAGCAGCTGTTCATAGGACGTGTCCAGTCAGGAATCCATCCCTGTAGTTTGTCAGTTTTTTGTGTTCACCCTTCATAATATCAGAAGTCGTATTCCATTAAATGCCATCCCTTACTAGTTTTTGAACTTTGTTCATTTCCAACTTTACAGTCCCCATTAGAAAAATTCTTGCCCTCATCTCCCAAAAGCTTACAGATGATCAATATAAAACAAAGAAGAATGTTTATAAAATAAATGTTCTACATAAGTATTGAGTAAATTATCAATGAGAAGTGATATGGCTGCAGTGACAAAATGCTGCCAAACTTACAATTTTATTTTCAATTCATTTGTTTTTCAGAATCTGTACCTCAACTATTAAGGAATCGCCACAAATGTTTTAAGAATGTTGTGTGCCTTCTCATAAACAAACAGCATAGTACTTATCTATTGGACATTCTCTTTAATGGAGATGGCTGCGTGATGTGTTGCTGCAATTAATACTAATTATACTGCTAGTAGCTTTTTGCAATGTATGTTCATTTTGGAATGTGAAATAATCCTACAAGCTGACTGTATGTCAGGAGGAAAAAGGTACTTATAATCACTAATAATGGCGTGTGTGTGCGTGCGTGGCACACCCCAATCAATGTCACACTATGCAGCTATGTTTCCTACAATTAAGAGAAAACAAGATTTTTTCGTGAGGCTCTTGAAGAAGGTATACTGCTTGGAACTATAAAAGATAGCAGGAGGCATAATCCATATCATTTCAGGCGGGGGGTTTACCTTTATAGTCTCAGATGTTATTGAATTTAGCATGTGTTAAAATTCAGGAATAAAAAAAAATAAAAAAAGTTCCTGTCCCGAGATACAGGCCTCCAAAGATGACACTGTGAACACCATTTTGAAGATGAGAATTTCGAGAAATTTTTTAAAATGCCGTATCTCTAACTGTTCTAGATATTTGATTAAGTTACTATGGTATCCTTCGTTTTGACACATCTGTCAAAAATCTTTAATTTTTTTTTATAATTTACAGAATTTTCTTTCAAAAATTCCAATCCAGAAAAGTTAGAGTTTTTTCTGTTGATTAGTGCCATGTAGTACTATATTATCTGTAAAGAAAAGGTTCCACTTTTAAATTGGACAGGTTTTATTTTAAAAAATCACTTTTCAACTTTCAAGGGTAATGTATGTTTTCACTGAAGTTGTTCTTACTAATTTCTTTGTTACAATGTTAATTTATATTATCTTTGTTGAAGTTATTTCTTATTACTTTCTTCTGTTGCAGATATTTCTTACACTTTGTTGTAGTTTCTCGTCAGTTTCTTTGTCGTGGTTATTCATTGCAGGTTTCTGTACTGTAATTTGTTTACTGAAGAGGCTCCTAACAAATCTGAGAATCCAGCGAGTTCTGTGTCTTTGTTAGGAATTTGCCAGCTGACACAGTTGCAGGGTGTTTTGTGGAAAGGACTGTTTGAAATGTCTTCTGACTGTGACCACAGTAGAGTGAAGTGTGCTGACTATTTGCATATCTATAAAAGAGTGATATAGAAGACAAACAAAAAAACAGCCTTTGTTTAGGTTGGGAAGAAGTATTCTCATTTGAAGACCGTTTCAAAGTGAACACGTTTCCAGTGGCGACTTTTGTGTTCTAAATGTTTTGACAGAATAACAACAATGATAGTGTCTGAACAAGGTGAAGCCTCCCATGGTGCAGATTTTGCATCAACAGAGGAAGAATTAAATACCCGGAATCAGTCAACTACAGAGGTAGGTGTCAGTCTTGTTAAGAAACAGCGATCAGTGAAGTTTAGTCATAAGCTCTAACGCATCAAGAAAGTGCAGATAAATTACTAAAGCTATGGATGAATTCACCACAGCAAAAATGACCACACTCTTCAAAGTAGAAATTCCATCTTCAGAAGAAAATGAACCAAAGCACTCTTGCACCTCCTGCCAGGAATTATTCACAAATGTCAATTCAGCTGTTGAATATTGTGCACCCTACAGTGAAAAGGTGCAAGTTTTAACTATTATTCCAAAGAAATTTTCAAAGAAAACGACTTTGAACCACGTTCCATCAGTATCAAAGTACATGGTAGACAAATCAAGAAATGTGAGTTCCATAAACGGAGTCTCTATTGTGGTCATCCTGCAGACGCAGCTCAAGTTCAAGAAGTTCAGTCATTTTATCTGGAAGATAAATGGGACTGTTCTCGCCATAGTGCCAACAAGAAAGACACTATAACTGTAACAATTAAAGGTCAAAAAGTTGTGAAAGTGAAAAGGTACACGACTAAGTATTAAAGAAACTTTCGGAATTTATAAGGGCAACTATAGTACTTCACATATTGAAAGATCAAAATTTTATTCACTATGACCTAATTGGGCAGTTCCACACCCACCTAAAGACATCTGTGTGTGCAGTGCATGAATTTTGAACCTACTGGAGCACTTGACATATGACACCTTGGTTGGGCATGTGAAGTCATTAGTAGTCTGTGACGTAAAGTGAGAGACTTGTTTGTTTCAAGACTGGTGACTGTCCTGGAAAGGAAGGACTGTCTTTACAGACACTTGGCCTGGAAGGCATAACAGATAACTCTCCAGAAATTACATATGCATCATCGGAGGAAAATAAACTAATTAAGGAAACTATTGCCTTTGACACTTTCATTGATGAACTTGGTGAATGGTCAGTGAAAGCAGCGTCTGAAGAAATTGCAACAACAACATTGCAGAAGTGAAAGGGTGTGTACAGGCTGAAGAACTACGTTTCGTGTTTCACTGTGATTTTGCTGAAAACTGGTCTGAAGTTCTCCCACAAGAAGTACAAGGGTAGCATTGGAGTAACGACCAGGTTTCAATTTTTACAGGAGTGACACATTTAAAAAACAAGACCACAAATGTTGCAGTGATGACACCGGACATGACTCATCACCTGCTTTGCTAGCAATGCGCTAAATTCTTCAACTGCAAACAGGGGCAGAGACTCATTATTTCTGATGGTCCTACTCATTTTAAAAATCGTTACTAGCTATTTGAATTGAGAAAGTCTCTTGTGCCAACTGACTGGGTATACAGTGCTACTAGTCATGGGAAGGGGCCTTGTGATGGTGTAGGCGGCTTGCTGAAGCACCATGCTACAAAACAAACTACAGCTGTGATTCAGAATGTTGAGCATTTTACGAAAGTTGTGAAATCTTATACATTCACGGCCCTCATTCTTTTGTCCAAAGAGAAAATCTAAGAATTCCAGAAGCAGAAAAATGATGAATGGTCCAAACAAACTACTCTTGAGTAAGGAATTCAGAAGAGACACTTTAGGGCACAAAGTGATGGGCAAACTCATTGCATGCACTTTAGCGAGCAGGCAAAAAGAAATTTCATTTAACAACCTAAGAGGGGGGTGTTTGTGGCTTGTGTGCATGACTGACTGGTGGATTGCAGAATTATAGACACCTCTTATTATAAGTTAAACGAAATTGTAGTGAACTTTATGCAACCACATGGGCCAGCTGCTGGATATCAACAATGCCATCAGTGCTCATTTCCTGTTCACAATGTTTTTAAGATTGTAAGTGATCCAGTTCCTATTGGTTCACCAGGAATGCATACCTATATCAAAGGAAGATAATGAAGCAGTGGAACACATTTTTAGTTCGTTGACTAGCTAATTTCAGTAAAAAACAGAGTGCACAGAAGTCGTATAAATTGAAATTTTCAACTTTTTGGATGTTTTACATAAATTTTGGAACCATTTAAAATGGTTGAAAAAAAAAAAAATGAGTCTCTTACTCATCTTTCAAAACTAAAATTATGTTAAATAAGGACAGGTTTTGATTTTTATGAGCCTATTATATGATAATAAAACAGGTTTTATGTACGGCAAAAATTCAGTTGTTTATAAAACCTGTTCAAACTGGAAGTAGCTCCCCTTTTCAGGGAATGTAGAACTAACTTATATGGTACTACCAACAGAAACAAATTATGCATTGGCATTTTTGAAAAAAAAAATAAAAAATATCCATAAATTATAAAAAAGTTCAGAATGCTGTAGTAAAAGAATTTTGACAGAAGTCCAAATGGAGGATTTCTTTGTAATCATAAAGCAAGTATCTTTCAAATAAAAAAACCAACATAATATCTAGAATTGTTCTGGGAATACAGCATTTTAAAAAAATTTCCAAACTTCGCATCTTCAAAATGGTAAACACAATGTCATCTTTGGAGGGTTGTAACTAAGCAGAAATTTTTTTGGAGAAAACAAATTTATGTTCCTTACTTAGTCCTTCATTTTAACATACGCTAAATTCAATAACATCCGAGACTATGAAGGTTAGATTTTTTTCCTAGCCTGCTTGAATTGATAGGGACTATGCCAGGAACTATTTCTTGGTGTGCCATTGACAGTCAGTTTGCAACTAAGAAGTCAGTCCACTCACTTCCACAGCAATGTGGTGTCAAGCCACTAGCACTTCCAAAGAAAGTTAAGGATAACATTTTGCAATGATGATTTGGGATGAACACTATTGGGAAAAAATAACAATGCAACACGATTTTGCTGTTCATAATACTTTTTAATTTGCCACAACTGGCAATTTTATAATACGGAAATAGCTAGAACTGTATCTTGTAAGATATTCAAATACAGCACAGCTGTATTAGTCCACTAAGTTAGTACCACAAGGTTGGATTCCATATTTACATAAATTTCATTTTGTTTCCGCTCAATACTCGCGATTTAGAAATAACAAAAGGCTATGCCACTACAAGCAGCAACTAAAAATCTAAAGCAATTTCCTCCC
Source organism: Schistocerca cancellata (assembly GCF_023864275.1). Classification (NCBI taxonomy): domain Eukaryota; kingdom Metazoa; phylum Arthropoda; class Insecta; order Orthoptera; family Acrididae; genus Schistocerca; species Schistocerca cancellata. Next base: position 711,434,281 of record NC_064626.1, read on the forward strand.
CTCACTTCCTCGACATGTTTAATAACAACAACAACAATAATAACAATATCGCAAGTCTTTCCCGCCGTACATATCTTGGCATAAAGTGTGCGATAATTATCAAGGACATGCTTTAAAATAAAGAATCTTGTGCATTGCGTGACGTAATATGAAGCAATGGTTAATAAATGCTCTTAAACACTTTGTACATGTCTATTTTGCTTCAATTTTACACCTAAAATAGGGAACTTAACGCATACTATCCCGAAGTGACAGAAGGAGAGGGAAACAAAAAAGACCCTCGGTAATGCCGATGTTCCACCTTCCTGTAATTCATAACAGCTATTTCTTTTACTTAACCAAGTAATTCACAAATAAGTAACGCTATACAGTTGAACATGATGGCATTTGATTTTGGTATTTTTACCTTCATACGTATATCCCGACCCAGAGAAGTAGAAACAACACTCCTGAACCGGAAAATATTGCTGCCACTAACGCGACAAGCAATTCTTTAAATATGTCGCGTGTAAATTTGGTACTCGTCACTTCATACACGAATAGCCACGCTGTAAAAAATATACCAATCCCCAACAGCACCACAGTAAGGTGTGGGAAAACTGCTGGGTTGACAGGTGATACATATCTGGACATTGACTCAACGTCGAGCTGCAAACAGAAAAGAATAACACTTCATAACACTAAGTACATAATTTTTCTAGTTGTGAACACATACCGATTTGACCGGATACCCAGCTTTTAAACGCTATTAATGCTTATAGCATACTTATAAACAGGGAAGAATAAAACTATACCATTGTTAATGTGATGTATGCTCTTCAAAAATGAAGTCTACTTTTAAATTACAATCCTCATAAAACACAAGACGTGGCTTTCTCGCATACTACGGCGTGGTTTGTACTAGGCAGATCCCATCGTTTGATTCGTGTCCTGAGATGATGGGTGACGAAGTTATCTCGGCGCAGTGAGTACTGAGTAACAACACGGCCGTATTTATGATAGAAGCGGCCGTGGTAACAACAGGCCATGTTAGACTGTGGTAACAATCACGATTATCATCGTGTAGACCATAATGAAATATAATAAACAGAGTTTTTGGTGATTCACTTGGAATTTAGAAAGAATACATTAAGTTGTAATTTAAAAATATCAGCGATATATCGTTCTAAGTTTTGCGAAAATTGTGCTCGGCGAAACAGAAGTAGTACCGTCTCATTGTTAAGATATGAACTAATGATAATAGATATAGAATTTGGCATACGTCTCAATCAACTAAAATGAGGTGGGCTTTTTTGTACGCAGAGTAGATGCACCTCGATGTTAATGATCCCAAATACAATTAAAGTATAACGTAATTCACTATTTAATTGGGATGTTGATGATTCCATTGACTGTACTAAAGGAACGGCACAAGAATGCTAGATTTGCTATTACTTCTCAACGTAAAAGGAAGAATTTTAGATTTAAATTATTTTTTTTTTCAAATCATATAATACGTTTACAATTCATCAACAGCCGAGGACCCGCGAACCAGAGATGACCATAGAAGCAAGCGAGAAAGTGCTGCGATCTATCGATGGGCTGTTTTAGCATGTGGGCGAAAGATGTGTTGCTTGGATTCTGTACGTGATAGGGTAGTTGATTTGTAACGAAACGTGAAGTGTATTTTTTTAGTAATGTTTGTTATTGTCGTAAAAATATTGAAGTGCTGTCGTCAATGCTGCCGTACTTCTGTTTTGTGTCGTTAATTGCTTGACTTCGGAAGTTGGTAACTAGGTTCCCATCTGACAGTTTGTCAAATAAACATTGGAAACTTATTGCTTATGGCTTGAATTTATTTCATAGAATCATATGGCTCTCATCTTTCATCACGATGAGAAGTCCGCCCGGTATATTAGTTCATGTCACTAAACTGATCAACCTTTCTGTGAAGTAACAAATTTTGGTAGGCGGCACCTGTCAATTGGAGTTTACGTAGGGTACGTGCATTGGCGAAATACAGTTTCTGTTTCTCTGTCTGAGATAGTGTACATCGCTTTAGTCATGTAACAATAGTGAAATTATTTGAAGACCACCAAGTGACCTACTTATCTACTTTCGGGTACGTAAGATTTGTGGTATATTCAGAATTTCAGGAACTGAAATGAACATAGGGTGATAGCGTACAGATGTTGAATACCGGGATGGTGTGTGGCGCGGATATCTCCATTTATGCGGGATGAGTGAAGAGGAGCTGCTGCAAAGAGCGGCGGAAGAGCGGGCCAGTATTGTGAGCCGTTACAAAAAGGGCCGAGAAAATGGAGCACAGATTGACCCTTGGGAGGATCCAGCCTTCGAAATTTATCATGTTACCGATCGTCATGGATTTATACAGTGAGTACCTGAATATATTGATTTTTCACTATACCTTCTATTTAGTTAATAGCTTTCCACAAAATTATAGTTTCGTGATATACAAAAATATTCGCGTAGGATGCTGTTGGCAAAAAATTCCTTTTCTTTATTGAAGGTTTGCTGTGTATTTGGTAAAAATAAGCAGTTTTTTTAAATGTTCCCAAATACTGTATTTAATTGCTGACCTACACACCTAATAACTGCTCTTCAAAATTTAGTGTAAACAATTTGGTGTTTATTTTTAATTTGACTGTTTTTTAGACTTATTTTAGAGTTAACTGTTACTCTACTTTAACATAGAAATGGAAACCAAATTGAATGTGTGTCTACTGAACAATAACTTGCACAGAATATGTGCTGTAATGACATGTTTAACTATCAAATCCTCTAATGATATAGTTGGCTATACTCATCATTATGCAAGAACAATTATTTAAAGGCTGCAAAGTAAAACATAAATGCCCCTTCCCTCGCCCCCTACCCCATCTCTGACTCTACCATCCAGATTTTGGTTTCCCTCGGTTTCCTTATAGTCGAATGGTTCCTCTGAAAGGGCATGGCTGACATACTTTTTCAAAGTTTCTGCGCGTTCTATAGTGACCTCATTGTCAGTGGGATGTAAACATCCCAAGTCTTCCTTTCTTTCATACTACCTCTCTGTTTTGTAGTTACGTTTTATAATATTTGAGACAAAATGAACAGGTTCTATTCTGATCAATTAAGAATTGTACCATTACCCTGTCTATGTTTAGTACAGTGTTTTGAGTGGTTTTGATTCCCTCTGGCACATTTTACATGCCAATTTCAGCATAAATTTTTCTTTTACTAAAAGGACTATTTAGGCAATTATCACAACTAAATGCTGTCATGCTTTAAAACTTATTTTCTCTGTTCTCTTGACAGCTGTCAACTATCTTCTTTTTTGTTTGTTTTCTTAATTTAATTTTATTTGGTTGAGTCCCACAGTATAATGCAATGAGAAACTGTAAGAAGTAGCTCCTGACACATTTTGGCAATTTGTTTAAACACCTTTAGATAAATACCATTAGCTTATGCTACCATTGCCAGTGCTAGTGCACTATGTCTAATGCATTGATATTGATAGAATAGAGAACTAAAACCTTCCTTATTTCATAGAGCACAATTTGTTGCCACGTATGGTATGTATAGTGCCAATTAATTGCCGTGCATCCCTTCTTTCCCAAGCTTTCTTTTGTGATCTTGACAAATCTTTGTACAATTATTCTATGAATTTCTTTACCAACCAGTGAAGTAAAATTGTTTAACAAACTGGACTCTGCCTGCGTTCTTTCTCATCCTTCTGGTTTTTTTTTTTTTTTTTTTTTTTTTTTTTTTTAGCAACTTACTTTATTAATATTTATGGTCACATGTGCTGATTACTGTGATATGGTAAAGCAGGGCTACTTTGCTCATAGGAGGAAAACTTTCCTCCAACTCTGAAAAAGGATTCAATCCTACCTAGCACCTATTCTAATAAACATTTTGCAACAGATTTGATTCTGTCTAACAGTTGAGAGTTTCTGCTAGCTTATATGTTTGAGTTATTCTGCTCCCACTGTCTTGGATATTGTCTGCTAGCAAAATCTGTACTACTATATTTTTGAGTTATTTTTGTCAAGAATAAGTGGTGTTTTACTATCAGAAAAGTACTTACAGAGAAGACAAATATAATTTATTTATGTGTAGAAATTGTTTATCGTCTAAAGCATACCCACAAACTTGTAATAAACATGTTATTTATCACTATGATGTAAAACAGCCATGAAGCTTATTTCCTGGAAATAATGGGGCAACTTTACACCACTGACAAAGTGGATCAAAGTAGCCACACATTATTTTAATTACTTTGTTTAAGACCCGATTCAGCTTGGGATGATTCTTATTACAATGAAAATGTTATAGTGTAATAAAATTGTAAATGGGAGCCAGGACATAACCAGTTTGCAGTTCATAGCACTGAACATCTAAAAGAATGTGTAGAATCCGTAAGAAATATCACTTCACTGAAATGTCATAAGATGTTTCTAAGCCAGTGCTAGCTACTAGTAAACAACTTAAGAGGAGAAAGATCCAGACAGTGCTCGATTCTAGTGATGTGAGACCTATTAGAGGAACAAATTCTTGATGAAAGTTAACACAAAGATTGGGAACCATACAAAAGATACCAAATGGAAGTTATTTGTGGTTTCTACAGTGAACAAAGAGAGGCTATCAAAACCACAGGAAAACTGATACAGATCAGCAAGAAAATTGTTGTTTGTGATTACACAGCATGAAAATAAGCATTACCCAGTTATTAAAGCTTTATTGAAGATGGTACACTCATTAATACTGTGATTCCATGTATTAATAACTGGAAATGGGCTGTAAATAAAGATGTACTTTTTCACAAAGGGGATTATACAGTTGAAAGTATAAAGCCCTCAAAACGGTAAAGCAAAGGATGCATTTTTCTCAGTGCTGAAGTTGGTCAATGGTGATGAATTTGTGCTAAATGCTTTTTTAGTGTAGTCACAGACATTTTGACACACCAGCATACCTAAGGAACAATTGGTCTTTAGTTTAATAACAAAATGACACTGAATTACTTTTTAGATCTTAAATTAAAAAGCTGCATTATCATGATTTTTTATTATTTTTGTCCCTTTAATACAGAAATGTACATAAATGTTCATGTATGGTGACCTCTTAAGGTAATGCAATAAACTTTAAAGAGGGTAACATTGCCCCAAGCTATTACCCTGTCTTAAAATAATGTTGGAGCAAAGTAATCCGCTTGAACAAGTACATTTTTCCAATTTTTTTAAAATTTATACAATTTCAAAAATAATTTTTCAGTGTCTTGTATGCTACTAAAAAGGTGTTACCCTATTTTTGAACAGACTATCCTCATTTTCAAAAGTCTTTTCACAAAACTACTATGCATGACATGATTTTGTTTGAAAAATAATCCAAAAGTGGCACAGAGTAACCCCACATTGCAGTTTGTCATTTAATAGGCTTTGATTCGCAATTCCAGTTGAATTTTCACATTCCTTGAATCTGTATTTTAGATGTATACCATTCATTTATTTTCCATGTCAAATAACAATCGTGATTGGATGTGCAGAAGGAAGCAATTAACAACTGAGGTTTACTTTCCATTGGAATATCTTCCTATTATTATTATTATTATTATTATTATTATTATTAAATTGATTGACTACATTGGACCACATGAGTCATTCCATGTTCACTTTCTCTTTGATGATTAGACTACTTGCTTCTTGCACTCAGCCCAGTACTTTGTCATTCGTTCTGAACACAATTTTCTTAACTTGTCTGAAATCTCTACTGGACTTCTGTGCATCATTTCTGCTGAAAATTTATGATTCATAACGAGTGTGTTAATTTTGTTTCTGTTCTCTGCATCAGTAATTCTCAGTCTGACTACTTCAAGATATTGCTGAATTTCTTTGACCCACTGTCCTCCTGTCTTCTTTCCAAGACTTTTCATCACTAGTTGTTTTAAAATCCTGTTGTCAGGCAATTGTAAGACATGAAAGAAATAATGAAGTTCTTTTGTTCTTCATTGTGCTGGTGATTGGGTCAATCTCACAATAGACAGTTTCATTAGGGAGGATTCTCCAGACTCCATCAACCTGGTATCTTTTATTGATGCATGTTCTGATAATTCCTTGTTCAGTCCTGAGGAGTCCTTTCATTTTTAATTTGGAACAGAGTTTCACAAGCATAAGTTACTTCTGGGATAGTTACAGTTTTGTAATGTTGGATCTTAGTGTCTATCGACAGGCATTTCTTATTATATGTTGACCAGGTCAGAATTTTTTTTCCCCCATTTAATTGGTTCTATTTATCCATGTTGCTTTCTCACCCAAGTTGTGCAAAATAATTTCTCCAAAATATTTAAATTGTAGAACTATGTTAATTTCATGATCATTTATGAAGATTTGGTCTATGCAAAGAGGTTTCATGGACATGATTTCAGTTTTCTCAAAGGATGTTTGTAATCCTGTTTTTGAAGCAGTTTTCAGGAGACTTTTTATCTGAGCACAAACTTCTTCCATGTCAAGGGCTAAGAAAGCTAAATAGTCAGCAAACCCAAGGCAGTTTGCTCATATTACAGGTTTTCCTCCAATTTTGATTTTACACAGATTTTCTTTTTTGCAGATTGTCATGATGTAATCGAGGGCCACATCAAAAAGCAAAGGGGACAATCCATCACCTTGTCTGAGTCCTATTTTCATTTTTAAAGCTTGTGACATTTCTCCTCTGAACTTGACCTTTGAATTTGTGTTAGTTAAAGTTAGCTGAATGAGTCTTACCAGTTTGTGATGGAGGCCATATGATATAAGGATTTTTAAAAGTGTGGGTCTATGATCACTATCATATGTTTTTTTTTAAATATATGGATGAGATGAATAACGTTTGTTTCTACACTTGTAATACTCCATTATTAATTTCAGGCTAAAATTTCTCAAAATCGTCCTTGATATTCTCCAAGTTGTGGTTCCAGAATGTTTTTGATCCTATTGTAAATTATGCAGGAGAAAATTTTGTATGTGCAGTCCAGAAGGGTTATTCCTCTGTCATTATCTGACCTGGTTCTATCTCCTTTTTTAAATAATGGATGGATTATTCCTGAGGTCCAGTGCCCTGGAATTTTCTCTTTGATCCACATTTCAATTAGATGTTGGTGGAGATTTAGAACCACAGCTTTTCCAGCATTCTTCCAGATTTCTGTGAATACATGGTCTTCACAACATGCCTTGTAATTTTTTAGTTCCTGAATTGTGACTTCTACCTCATTGATAGTTAGAGTATCTATTATGTCTGGGTGGTTAAAATATATGCTTCAGTGTCTCTTGAAATGTTTCCAGTGGGTCATCACAATTTAAGTTTGATGAAAGACTGTGCAAGGATCTCTGTATTTTCCCGATTACTATGCGCCAACTTTCCTGACATCTCTCAGCATCAATGTTGGGGACTCATACTTTTTAAGATATCTCCCAAAGATTTTGTAATAATCTCTTGGCTGTTTCTTCTGGAAGTTCTCTTCTGTCTTTTCTAGGGTATTTTTAAGATGTTTGCGTTTTGTCTATCTGATGATTTTATGGGTTGACTTTCTTTATTTAATTAGTTCTAGACGTGATTCTTCAGACTTTTGGGCTTGATGCTTTATCCAAGCTTGGTGTCTTCTTTCTAATGCCTGGTCGCATTCTTCATTCCACCGCTCATGTTTCTTCCTGGGATTTATTGGAGCCAACTCTTCTGTTATGGATTTTAATTTGGTGGTTAATTCCTCTAGCGTATTATAGTTGATAGATCCTTCACCTGATTTCCTAGTGTATTTCTCATGTTTTATTTAGATGGTTGGGTCGAATTTTCTTCTACTTTTTGTCTTAGATATTTTCTTAACCATTGGTGTTATTTTATTTTGATGTTCACAACATAGTAGTCTGATCCTGAGTCTTCACTCGTTAAAACTTTGACGTAGTAGATTTCATGATGGTGAAATTTATCCATGCGTACATGGTCCAGTTGCCATTCACCCTTTCGGAAATCAGGGTGTTTTCAGGTTTTTTAATTTGTGAGGTTTCCTTTTAAAACATCTTGATTTTTAGACCAGGTTATGGTTTCTACAAGTTTCAATTAACCTTTGACCATATACTACACTGAAGAGCCAAAGAAACTGGTACTCCTGCCTAATATCTTGTAGAGCCCCCACAAGCACACAGGAGTGCTGCAACATGACATGGCATGGACTCCACTAATCTCTGAAGTAGTGCTAGAGGGATCTGACACCATGAATCCTGCAGGGCTGTCCATAAATCTGTAAGAGTATGAGGGGGTGGAGATCTCTTCTGAACGTTGCAAAATATCCCAGATAGGCTCAATAATGTCCACACCTGGGGTGGCCAGTGGAAGTGTTTAAACTGAGAAGAGTGTTCCTGGAGCCACTCTGTAGCTATTCTGGAAGTGCGGGGTGTCACATTGTCCTGCTGGAATTTCCCAAATCCATCAGAATGCACAGTAGACATGAGTGGGTGCAGGTGATCAGAAAGAACGTACGTGTCACCTGTCAGTTGTATCTAGACGTATCAGGGATCCAATATCGCTCCAACAGCACACACCCGACACCATTACAGAGCTTTCACCAGCTTGAACAGTACCCTGCTGACATGCAGGGTCCGTGGATTCATGAGCTTGTCTCTGTACCTGTACACGTCCATCCACTCGATACAATTTGAAATGAGTCATCTGGCCAAGCAACATGTTTCCAGTCATCAGCAGTCCAATGTCAGCGTTTACAAGCCCAGGCAACGTGTAAAGCTTTGTGTCGTGCAGTCATCAAGGGTACAAGAGTGGGCCTTTGGCTCCGAAAGCCCATATCAGTGATTTTCTGTAGAATGGTTTGTTGACGGCCCATCATTGAAATCCGCAGCAATTTGCGGAAGGTTCAACTTCTTTCATGTTGAATGAGTCTCTTCAATTGTCATTGGTCCTGTTCTTCCTGGATCTTTTTCCAGCTACATTGATGTTGGAGAATTCATGTTTTACCAGATTCCTGATATTCATGGTACACTTGTGAAATGGTCATACAGGAAAATCCTGACTTCATCGCTACCTCAGAGGTGTCGTGTCCCATCGCTCGTGCATCGACTATAACACCACTTTCAAACTCATTTAAATCCTGATAACCTGCCATGCAGCAGCAGTAACCGATCTGACAACTGTGCCAGATACTTATTTTCTTATATTGGTGTTGCCAACTGCAGCGCTGTAATTCTGCCTGTTTACATATCTCTGTATTTGAGTATGCATGCCTATACAGTTTCTTTGGCACTTTTGTGTATATTATCATATGTATAATTTCAATATTCTCTTAATTTGTGTGTAATTACATTTGAGGGAGTATTACCTAATCAGAATTTTTGTATTACCTATCCAAAAGAGTTTTATTTTACAGTCTATGAAACCAACAAAATACTTAGCTCATGCTTGAGCTATCCCTGCTCCCACTCAACCCCTTGCTTTGTCATATCCTTGCAAAGTTTTGAATTTACTTTTAACTTATTTACTCACCCATCACGACTTATTCCAGCCTTGTGATTCATTTGTGTTTATCAACAGCAGTGCTATCTGTGATGACAGCGACATTGATAAAAATGTTTTTCTACTTTGATATGTAAGTTTTTCTGTTGGTACTCACATCTCTTTATTTGGTCTGGTACTCACATCTCTTTATTTGGTCTGGGCCACCTAGCAAGAATCCACCAATATTAATGATCGCAGTATGTATTGTCAGAGGCAACAGCATGCTGCTGAACACACAATGGTCAACTGCTACTGCACAGTGTATACAATTGGGACTCAGAATCCCTTCCTTTTCCATCACTGAAATGTACGTAATGTTATCACATTTTTGTATCCTTCAACCTTCCGTAGACTATGTTCTACACACACCTCTATCCTTGGTCACATCCCATTTTGTGTTCCCCTTCTACACACTAGCCAGCTACTCTCTGCTACTCTATTGTCAGGCATTGAGTCCTGTACATTCATCTTGTTCCTACATCTACATCAAGACTTTGCAAATCACACTCTGGTGCCTGGCAGTGGGTTCATTGCACCAACTTCACACTAGTTCTCTGTTATTCCACTCTCAGACAGCGTGTGGAAAAACTGAACACCCATATCTTTCCGTGCTAGCTCTGATTTTCCTTATTTTATTATGGTGATCATTTCTCCCTGTGTAGGTTGGTGCCAACAAAATATTTTTACATTCGGAGAAGAAAGTTGGTAATTGAAATTTCATCAGAAGATACTGCTGCAACAAGAAAAGCCTTTGTTTCAATTATGTCCACCCCAAATCCTGTATCATGTCCGTTACATTCTGTCTCTGGTTACTCGATAATGCAAAATATGCTGCTCTTCTTTGGACTTTCTTGGTGTACTCTGTCAATCCTGTCTGGTAAGGATCCCACACTGTGCAGCAGTACTCCAAAAGAGGATGGACAAGAATAGTGTACGCAGTCTCTTTAGTAGATCTGTTGCATTTTCTAATTGTTCTGCCAATAAAGCAGTCTTCAGTTTGCCTTCCACACAGCATTTTGTTTGTGTTCTTTCCAGTTTAAGTTGTTCATAATTCTGCAATTTCTAGGCATTTAGTTGAATTTATCGCCTTTAGATTTGACTGATTTATCATGTAACAGAAGTTCAACAGATTCCTTTCAACAGTCACGTGGATGACCTCACACTTTCCATTATCTAGGGTCAATTGCCAATTTTCACACCTTGCAGATAACGTTTCTAAACCATTTTGCAATTCGTTTTTATCTTCTGATGACTTAACTAGATGATAAACGACAGTATCATCTGCATACAACCTAAGATGGCTGCTCAGATTGCCTCCTAAATTGTTTATGTAGATAAGGAACAGCAGAGGGCTTGTGTAACACTAGGCGCAGTCGTTAGCACACTATGCTACCCAAAGCTACTAAACATCAGTAGTGCTTATATGCTTTGCATCAGAAACAATTTCATTACCATCATCATGCGAACAAGTCTGAACTGCATTTTTTAATTTGTTGTTGTTGTTGTCTCAGTCTGGAGACTGGTTTGATGCAGTCTCCATACTACTCTATCCTTGCAGGCCTCTTCATCTCTGTGTAACTACAGCAGTGCACATCCTTCTGAATCTGCTTAATGTATTCATCTCCCTCTAAAATTTTTATCTCCCACACTTCCCTCCAATACTAAATTGGTGATCCCTTGATGATGTCTGTGTCCTTTTGATCAAGTTGCACAACAAATTTTTTGTCTCCCAATTCTATTTTGTATGTCCTCATTAATTATATGATCTACACATCTAACCTTCAGCATTCTTCTGTAACACCACATTTACAGTGTCATTGGCAAATGTCAAAGTTTTTATTTCTTATCCTGAACTTCAATTGTTAATCCAAATTTTTCTTTGTTTTCCTTTACTGCTACCTGAATGTACATATTGAATAAAATCAGGGATAGGCTATGGCCCTGTATTCCTCCCTTCTCAAAAACTGCTTCCATTTCATTCCAGTTGTCTTTTATAATTACTGTTTGGCTTCTGTACAAGTCATAAATAGCCTTTCTCCTCCTGTATTTTATCCTTGCTCCCTTCAGAATTTCAAAGAGAGCATTCCAATCTACATTGTCAAGAGCTTTCTGCAGTTTACGAATGCTATAAATGTAGGTTGACCTTTCTGTAACGTATCTTCTAATCCAGGGTGTTGTTTCAGCATAGATCTTTCAGAGCTCTGTCAAATGCTTCTTGCAGTATCACATCACCCATCTCATCTTGATCTACACCCACTACCTTTCCTATAATGTCGCCTTCATGTTTATCTTCCTTATGTAGACCTTCCCTATATAGACTCTCTATAGACTTCTTCCACCTTTTCTTCTTTGCTTGTAACTGGCTTATCATTTAAGCTGTTGACATTCATACAGCTGTTTCTCTTCACATCAAAGGCCTCTTTAATTTTCCTGTAAGCGGTCTCTACCTTTCTCCTAGTGAAGTATGCTTTAAATCATTAGATTTTCTCTCTTAGCTATCCCTGCTTAGCCCTTTTGCACTACCTGTGAATTTAATTTCTTTTAGCAGTTGTATTCAGTTTCATGTGCTTCACTTACTGCATTTTTATATTTTCTCCTTTCATCAGTTAAATTCAATATCTCTTGTGTTATCCAAGGATTTCTACTAGGCCTTGTCTTTTTACCTATTTGATCCTCTGCTGCCTTCCCTATTTCATCTCTCAAAGCTACGCATTCGTCTTCTTCTGTATTCCTTTCCTTTAGTATAGTCAACCATTGCCTAATACTCTCTCTGAACCTCTCAGCAACCTCTGGTTCTTTCAACTTATCCAGATCCCATCCCCTTAATTTCCTACCTTTTTCCAATTTCTTCAGTTTTATTTTATAGTGTATAACCAATAAATTGTGATCAGAGTCCACATCTATTGCTGGAAATTTCTTACAATTTAAAATCTGGTTCCTAAATCGCTGTCTTACCATTATATAATCAATCTGAAGCCTTCCAGTGTCTTCAGGTCTCTTCCACGTATACAGCCTTCATTTATGATTCAGTGATGATCAGCCAGCCAGTGTGGCCAAGTGGTTCTAGGCACTTCAGTCTGGAACTACACGACCGCTACAGTCGGAGGTTCGAATCCTGCCTCGTGCATGGATGTGTGTGATGTCCTTAGGTTAGTTAGGTTTAAGTAGTTCTCACATGTTTCGGCCTTTGTGATGGTCCCCTGTAGGGCTTGACCTCCATTTTTCAAAATTTTTCTGAAGAACGAGCCAATTGGGCAAGGGCACCTTACATGGTGCATCATGTGCTGAGACCTGTCCCATCCTTCATTGACGTGGATCTGTATTTCTGCTCATTCTACAACTGTTGGGTGAGGTCACCCTCCTGGGTGTGTATTTTTCCATCAGCTGTGCAGTATTGTTTTCTATGCTAATGATAATAATGAACTTATTTGCTTGGTTGCACCTGATACCCTGCGTGGTAGCCAGTTCGTTGTGGTGGGGCCGCCGTGTACACTGTTGGTTGTAGCCCCCTGCCCATACAAGGATCACTCTGCTGATGCCTGCACAATTATCTCCCCATATATGCCAAGGGGTAGATGCCCATCCCCCTGGGGCATCAGGACATCCAGCAATGGCCATCCTCCCAGGTGGCCTTCGCTGCAGCTGGGTGAAGTCCGTGGGGAGGTCCCGTGGTCGGAGTGGGTGGCACCAGGGTGGATGACACACAATGAAGCGTAGTACATCATCTCTTGCTGGTGGTCGAACACCGGCAGTCTCTAAGCTTTCACAGGCTCAATTCAATGCCCAGAAGCATGACCCCAAATCGTTCCCCTCCCTGGCCAATCCATGGGAGGAACATCAGGCTAAGGATGGCAGTGGCTCTTATTCGCCCCGGTACTTTGTATGTTCTAGAGCTGATGGCGACTCTTTCATGACAATGAAGCCTCAGTTTTTTGTTGAGCATTTAGAGGACAAGTTTGGGGAGGTGGAGGGCTTGTCCAAAATGAGATCTGGGTTAGTCTTGATCAAAACAGCATCCTCTGCCCAGTCACGGGTGTTACTCGCTTGTGACGAACTGGGGGATGTTTCTGTAACCATCACGCCCCATAAGATCTTAAAATGGTCCAGGGTATCATATTCCACACGGACCTTCTTTTGCAGTCTGACAATGAGCTGCATACCAATTTAGAACGGCGAGGTGTACATTTTGTTTAGCATGTCCACCGGGGTCCGAAGGATAATCGGGTTGCCACCTGTGCCTTCATCTTGGCCTTCAAGGTTGATACATTACCTGAGAAGGTCAAGGTGATGGTCTAATGCTGTGATGTGAAACCTTATACCCCTTCCTCCAATGTGGTGCTTTAAATGTTGGAAGTTCGGTCATATGTCTTCCCGTTGTACGTGCAGTGTCACATGTCGAGATTGCGGACGCCCATAACATCCCAATACTCCATGTGCCCCGCCTCCCATCCATGTCAACTGTGGAGAGCACCATTCACCTTGCTCAGCAGACTGCAGGATTCTCCCTGGACCAACTGACGTACACTGACGCTAAGAGGAAATTTGAACACCTACATCCTGTACGCATCACATCTTCTTATGCCGCCGCTACAACAGTTCTAACCCCAACAGCTCCGCCACCCCCAGTCACGTGTAATAGACAGAAGGCTACACCAGCCCCCTTGATGGTGGGGGGCACTTCCCTCACTGTTGCTCCTGCACCACCTACTGCAGGAGCAACCCCCCCCCCCCCCCCATCCCCCAACCATCGTGGACGTCAGTCCCCACTTCTAAGCCAGAGAAGCGTACAACTTATTCGGCCTCTCTCTGTAGAAAGGGGTCCCTTGGGTCACTCCCTTCCCAGGTTTCTGCTAGTGGAAAAGATGACACCTGCCAGTGACTGAAGAGTCCAAAAGCAGCTGGTCGCAGGGCTTCACACTCATCCTCAATCCCGGAGACTGAATCAGTGAAGTCCTCCCAGCCAGAGAAACCCAAGGAACAGTGAGTGAAATCCAAAAAGGAGGTCCCCAAGACCAAGGGGATTGCGGTGGCACCCACACCACCACTACCCCCAAGCTCTGCGTCTGCAGATGAGGTGGAGATTCTGGTGTCCGCTGAGGACATAGATCTCGCCGGTCCCTCGGGCAAAATGAATATTATAGACGGCTCAGGCAAAAAGTCAGTGGCAGCAGGTGACCCTGAGGCGTAAACTGACTCATGTTCCATGCCTTCCCAGTTTCACGATGACATCATCCTCCTGTGGAATTGCGATGGTTTTTTCCACCGCCTGGCTGAGCTACGGCAACTGTTAAGCCTTACACCTGCTTTCTGCATGGCCCTCCAGGGAACCTGGTTCCCCACAGTGCGGACCCATGCCCTCCGCGGCTATAAGGGATACTACAGGAACTGTAGCAACTGTAATCGAGTGTCAGGTGGAGTTCGCATTTATGTCCTAAACTCATTCTGTAGTGAAACTGTGCACCTAGAAACCCCTCTTAAAGCTGTGGCTGTCAGAATAAGGACAATGCAGGAAATAACCTCTTTGCAATGTACATCTTCCTCCAGATGGTACAGTAACCCTGAATGTATTAAATGCACTGATTGATCAACTCCCTAAACCTTTCCTACTTTTGGGAGATTTTAATGCCCATAACTCCTTGTGGGGTGGCACCGTGCTTACCAGCCAAGGCAGAGAGGTCGAAACTTTACTGTCTCAGTTCGACCTCTGCCTTTTAAATATTGGGGCCTCCACACATTTCAGTGTGGCTTGAGGTAGTTATTCGGCCATTGATTTATCAATTTGCAGCCCAGAATTTCTCCCATCTATCCACTGGAGAGCACACGACGACCTGTGTGGTAGTGACCACTTCCCCATCTTCCTGTCGCTGCCCCGGCATCAAACCCACAGACGCCTGCCCAGATGGGCTTTAAACAAGGCGGACTGGGAAACTTTCACCTCTGCAGTCACTGTTGAATCTTCCCCACACAGGAACATCAATGTGATGGTTGAGCAGGTGACTGCAACAATCATTTCTGTAGTAAAAAACACAATCCCTCACTCTGTATGGTTACCCCAGGAAAGACAGTCCCTTGGTGGTCGCCGGAAGTCGCTGAAGCAATTAAGGAGCGTTGGTGAGCTCTACAGTGGCATAAGTGGCACCCTTCCCTGGAGCACCTCATAGCCTTTAAACGGCTCCGTGCTCACGTTTGCCAACTTATCAAATGACTGAAGTGGGAGTGTTGGGAGAGAGATGTCTCGGCCATTGGGTGCCATACGTCACCTTCCTAAGTCTGGGCAAAGATCAAATGTGTTTTCGGGTACCAGACCCCAACAGGTGTACCCGGTGTTAACATAAATGACATGTTATCTACCGACACAAATGTGATTGCTGAGCGCTTTGCTGAACAAACACTATGCTCGAGCCTCTGTGTCGGAGAATTACCCCCAGCCTTTTGCACTCTGACGGCAGCTGGAAGGGAAAGTCCTCTTGTTTACTACATGCCACAGTGAATCCTATAACGCCCCTTTGACAGAGTGGGATCTCCTCAGTGCCCTTGCACATTGCCCTGCCACAGCTCCTGGGCCAGATCGGATCTACAGTCAGATGATTATACATCTCTCATCCGACTACAAGTGACATCTCCTCATTATCTTCAACCGGATCTGGTGCAATGGTGTCTTTTCATCGCAATGGCAAGAGAGCACCATCATTCCGGTGCTCAAACCCAGTAAAAACCCACTTGATGTGGATAGCTATTGGCCCATCAGCCTCTCCAACATTCTTTCTAAGCTGCTGGAATCTATGGTGTGTTGGCTGTTGGGCTGGGTCCTGGGGTCATGTAGCCTACCACCTCCACATCAGGGCGGCTTCTGCCAGGATCGCTCTACCACTGCTAATCTTGTGTCCCTGAGTCTGACATCCGAACAGCTTTTTCCAGATGCCAACACCTGGTTGCCATCTTTTTTGATTTGCGAAAAGCTTATGACGTGACCTGGCGACATCATATCCTTGCCACAGTATACGATGGTGTCCATAAAATAAGGTTCCCAGGTTGGTTTTTTTTTTCTCTCCCCCCACAGTGTAAAACATGTTTATTTCATGAATGTGTATATTTTTGAAAAGTTCAGACTTCAACATATTTTTCTACATAGTCACCACTGAGGTCAATACATTTTTGCATGCAATGTACGAGCTTTTGAATTCCCAAGTAAAAAAAAAAAACTGTGCTGCCAAGCCACACAGATACCCGAGAACCGCTTCTTCCAACTCTTCTCTGTCGCTGAAATGCGTTCCACACAGGTGTTTCTTCATGTCAGGGAAGAGATTGTCGTCACTTGGGGCTAAGTCTGGGCTGTAGGGTGGGTGTTTGACAATACCCCATCCAAATTTTGCGATGAGCTCGTAGGCAGCTTTAGCGGTGTGCAGTCGAGTGTTATCCTGATGCAAATGCACCCCCTTGGACAGCATACCCCTCCTCTTGTATTGAATTGCACGGCACAATTTTTGCAGTGTCTCACAGTACCCATCAGTGTTGACTGTTGTACTGGTAGGCAAGAACTCACACAACAGTACCCCCTTGCTGTCCCAAAACACTTTTGCCATCACTGTGCCGACTCTTTGCGTTTGTTTGAATTTTCGCGATCTCGGCGACTCTGGGTGCTTCAGTTTGTTTGGATTGTTCTTTGGTTTTGGGTGTGTGGTAGTGCATCCAAGTCTCGTCTCCAATGACAGTGGAGTAGAGATATTCCTCTCCATGAGTTCCGTGATCTTGAAGTTCTTGAGCCACTTCAACTCGTTGACGTTTGTGGTCTTCAGTCAACATTCTTGGCACCCACCTTGCGCAAACCTTAGTATACCCTAGAAGCTCTGTCAATATCTTGTCAATAGAAGTTTTGCTGACATCAGGGATCATTTTGGAGAGCTCATGAACCTTCACTCTTCAATCTGAGAGCACTGCTGCCTCCACTTTTGCGATTGTTTCATCAGAAACAGATGGCCGTCCGGAACACTCCTCATCATGGATGTCAGTAAGACCATTCTTGAACTCTCACACCATTTGCGCATGTGTTGTATGCTCATACACTTGTCTCCGCAGATTCCCCATAGCTGGGAATGGATTTCTGTTGGTGCAATGTTTTTTGTAGACAGGAAACGGATCACAGAGCGCAGTTCACACCCTGGCGGGCAAAGCGAGGGGGAGATCCATCACGTACGGCTGCCAAGCCAAGACTGAGCTCCACAGGGAGCATGCTACGGAGGGGATTGGAGTTGGGGAACCAAGGTACACTACAGAATCGTGGGATCCACTGTAACAGCACTTTTCAGGACTGTAGTGCCATGGGAACCTTATTTTACGGACAACCCTCGTACAAGTGGGGTCTCAGAGGCCCACTCCCAATTTTTATCCAGAATTTCCTGTCACTTCAGACTTTCCGTGTCCAAGTTGGTGCCTCCCATAGTTCCCTCCCCCATATCCAGGAGAATGGGGTCCCGCAGGGCTCTGTATTAAGTCTCTCTCTATTTTTTGTGGCCATTAATGGTCTAGCAGCAGCTGTAGGGCCATTGGTATCACCTTCTTTGTATGCAGATGACTTCTGCGTTTCATACCGCTCCACCAGTACTGGTGTTGCTGAGCGGCACCTTCAGGGAGCCATCCACAAGGCTCAGTCATGGGCTCTAGCCCACGGTTTCCAGTTTTCGGCCACAAAGTCGTGTGTGTCATGCACTTCTGTCTGTGTCGTCCGGAACCAGAACTTTACCTTAATGGTGATCCACTCACTGTAGCAGAGACGTATCGATTCTTAGGACTAGTTTTCAACACCCGATTGACTTGGCTTCCTCACCTTCGTCAGCTTAAGCGGAAGTGCTGGCAGCACCTCAATACCCTCCTCTGCACGAGCAACACCAACTAAGGTATTAATCACTCTACACTGCTGTAGCTCTACAGAGCCCTTGTTTGATCCCAGCATGACTATGGGAGTCTGGTTTATGGTTTGGCAGCACCCTCAGCATTGCATTTACTCGACCCAGTGCACCACTGTGGCATTCACCTAGCAGCAGGAGCTTTTAGGACGAGTCCGGTGACCAGCATCCTTGTGGAAGCCGGAGTGCCTCCGTTGCAGGTTAGGCATGCACGACTGCTGACCAGTTATGTAGCACACGTTTGTAGTCGTCTTGCGCATCCGAATCACTGTCTCCTTTTCCCATCCACAGTGGTTCATCTCCCACATTGGCGGCCCAGGTCAGGGCTTCCAATTCCAGTTTGTGTCCAATCCCTTGTTTCTGAACAGGATTCCTTGCTTTTACCACCTACACTTGAGATCCATTCACATACACCTCCATGGTGTACACCTAGGCCGCAGCTTTGCCTGGACCTTTCACATGGCCCTAAGGACTCAGTTAACCCCACAGCTCTCCACTGCCACTTCCTCTCGATTCTTGACAAGTACCGAGGCCACGAAGTGGTTTACACTGATGGCTCGATGGCTGGTGCTCATGTCGGCTTCGCCTATGTCCATGGAGGACATATTGAAGAGCATTCCTTGCCCAATGGGTGCAATGTTTTCACTGCCAAGCTGGTGGCTATATCGCATGCTGTTGAGCACATCCATTCATACCCTGGGGATGCGTTTCTTCTGTGTACTGACTCCTTGAGCACCCTACGAGCTCTCGACCAGTGCTATCCTCGTCATCCTTTGATAGTGACCATCCAGGAGTCCATCTATGCCCTGGAACAGTCCGGTCATTCAGTGGCGTTTGTCTGGACTCCAGGTCACGTCGGAATCCCAGACAACGAACTTGCCGATATACTGGCCAAACAGGCTATACAGAAGCCACTTATGGAGATCAGCTTCTCTGCAACTGACCTGTGTTCAGTACTACGCCACAAGGTTTTGAGGCTTTGGGAGACGAAAGGCATAACCTCAACACGCACAACAAACTGCATGCCATTAAGGAGGCTATGAATGTGTGGCAGTCCTCCATGTGGGCCTCTCGCAGGGACTCTGTGGTTCTCTCCCAGCTCCACATTGGCCATGACATACAGCTACCTCCTGCGCCGTGATGACACACCTCAGTGTCGGTGCAGCACCCGGCTGACAGTGTCCCATATCTTTGGTGAGCTGTCCTCCTTTGGCTGCCCTGCGACGGACTCTTCAGTTACTGGACTCTTTGCCAGTAATTTTAGCTGACAATGCCTCGTCAGCTAATTAGTTTTATGTTTTATACGCAATGGTGAGTTTTATCATTCTATATAAATTTTAGCGCATGTCCTT
Organism: Schistocerca cancellata; assembly: GCF_023864275.1. Lineage (NCBI taxonomy): Eukaryota > Metazoa > Arthropoda > Insecta > Orthoptera > Acrididae > Schistocerca > Schistocerca cancellata. Next base: position 711,454,049 of record NC_064626.1, read on the forward strand.
TGTCCCTTTGTTTTCTACACTCTAAAGCGTTTAGGTTGGATGTTTAATGTGTTACAGAGTGGCTGGCTTTTCCTTTTTATTCTCATGGTCAGCCAACCCAGTCATTGTTTTTACCCCTTCTACCTGTTTCTTGCTTCTCTCTATGGGTTTCTTTTCTGGGTTTTGTCCATAGTAGTGTTAGTTGTCCTTTGTAGTTCTTGTGGTTCTTCCTTTCTCTTGTTCTTGTGCTGTATGTCTCCCTTTTTTTCTTCTTTTCATTATATAATTATTTTACTGAGAACCAACCAACCAACCTACCTACCTACCTTTGCCCAAGTCCATATTCACCTATTATTTTTCCTTCTCTTCTTTTTCCTACTATCGAATTCCAATCCCTCATCGCAGTTCAATTTTTGTCTCCTTTAACTAGCCAAATAACTTTTTATCTCATTGTACATTTCTTCGGTCTGTTAATCATTTGGAGAGCTAGTTGGCAAATAAATCTGTACCACTATGATAGGCATAGGTTTCTTGTCTATCCTGGCTACGATAATGCATTCATTATGCTGTTCATAGTAGCTTGCCCGCCTTTCTTGTTTTCTTACTCATCCTTAAACCCATGCATACGTTACCCATACTTATATGGGTTATGACCACCAGAGGGCTTATAACAGGGGTCACTTCTGTTGTGCTCAGTGACTGGCCGTCAGTTACTATGAATTGTGATCTTTCTGACAGGAAACTGTGAATCCAATCATCCAGCTGAGATGATACCCATAGGCATGCAATTTGATTAGGAGCTGCTTGTGGGGAACAGTATGAAAACCCTTCTGGAAATCTGGAAATACAGAATCAATTTGAAATACCCTGTTGATAGCACTCATTATGTCATGAGGGTAAAGAGTTAGCTGTGTTGCACCAGAAAAATATTTTCTGAATCCACACTGACTGTGCCAATAAATTGGCATCAGTGGCATGAGTCTGTGATTCAGAGAGGATTACTCCTATTTCCTTTCATGAGTATTAATGTGAACTGGTTAACTTTCCAATCTTTGGGTACAAATCTATTTTTGAGGGAGCAGCTGTATACAATTGCTAAGTATGGAGCTATTACATGGGCATACTCTGTAAGGAACCTAATTAGTAAACAATCTGGGTCAGAATAGTTGTCTTTAATTGATTTGTGTTGCTATGTTACACTGAGGATTCTACTGCTAAAGTACTCACGTCGGCAGCTGTTCTTGTTTCAGATTTTGGAGTTTTACTATGCCTTTGGTGGAAAAACTATGGAAAACCATATTTAGTAACTGCTTTGTAGTGGCATTGCCATCAGTAACATTATCATTGCTATCCTGCAATGACGGTATCTTGTCACTAGTATATTTTACATATGACCAGAATCTCTTTGAATTTTCTGCCAGATTTTGAGACAGAGTTTCATTGTGGAAACTGTTGTCAGTGTCTCACATTGAAGTCCATGCTAAATTTCAAGCTTCTGAAAACTTCACCAATCTTAGGGATTTTGGATTCTTTTGAATTAGGCATGTTTTCTTCATTGTTTCTGCAACATTATAGTGATCTGTTTTGTCATCCTTTGGGATCAGTTCCATCTCGTATTAAAATATTTGGTATGACTCACCAATTGCTGTTTAATCTATTTTTTTGAATTCGAGCAACATCTGCTCTATGCTTACATAGTTTGGAAGGAATGGAGACTGTCTCTTAGCAAGATATCAACCAAATTTTATCTGCTTTTTTAAATAGATATATTCTCCATTTACTTTGTGTGGATTTGGATGTTATAGTATTGTACCTCACTACAATGACCTTGTGATTACTAACTTCTGTATCCATCGTGATGCTTCGTGTTTACTCAGGATTATTTGTTGCTGAGAGGTCAGGTGTGTTTTTGCTGCCATTTACACTTAGTTGGCTTCTGAACTAATTGTTCAAAATACTTTTCATACAACTATGTTCAATGTCTTATTACTCATAATCTAAATTCTTGTTTTGGAAATAAATAAATCACCATCTTAAGACAGTTTGTAATTTACATTCATTAGTATCTTATGTCATACGATTGGTAGTACAGATGATGAAGATGGCTGGATTATTGTTGTTAAAGTATGCTTCACTTTCAAGACGAGTAATCCCAAATACTAATAAATGTTTATTTTTAATAACTTTAAGCCACTGCACTATTTAGTAATCATGAGTCAACTTGTAACAACACTCTCAAAGAAATTGTGTATTTTGTTATGTTATAAACACAGACAAGTCCAAATTCAAAAGCAAGGTCATCAGTGAAGTACAACACTTAGCACTGAAAGCACATTATTACGAACACCTCAAACATGCATAGCAGATTGTACACCTGGATAGTGTATGTTGGTACTAATGCAAATATGGAATATTACAGAATATACAAGCATTATAAACATAAGGAATTTAGAGAACCTTCCAGAAATGATAAATACTATATGTCAAATAATTTATGGTGACCCACAGCAATGCCAATCAGAGACACTAACCACTATGCTACAGTGCATGCAACAGTGCTTGCACCATTCCTCTGTCTCCTCTAGAAGCATCAACCCAGTGTTTCAGAATTTCTCATTGGAGCCGATTACAATATCCTAGATCTAGATCTTGTCAGAGATCCTCTGTATGTCAGCAGTGGAGGATCCTCATTCTGGTCATGTTATGACAGCCTCTTCACACTGATGAGCATTGAAGGTACCCCTCCCAGTGAAGCTCACGGTCATTGACTATATCTTAAGTTTCCCTGTGCCTCAGGATTTTAGTATGGTTCCACACAGAGTATATGGACAATGCCTCTGTGCTTTAGTCTTCTTGTTGAAGTGTCATAATACTTGACTGCAGTCTTGCTTTTTTGGTCCAGGTGATGTTTTCCATGTAGTCATCCCCTGAATATTGTCCATTTGAAATGGGAACATTGTACCCATAGTTCCAGCTTCATGAATGGAGCAGAAAGAACGGTGTGAAACCTGTAATGCCTTGCTTCACTGTGTTGTTTGCGAGTATCACAGTAGGCAGTAATATATCCTAAACTCTATTTGACATCAACGTACATCAGTTGCGTGTATGTCAATGTCCTACTAAAGCTTTCTGTGAGGCCATTCATCTGGGTGGTGTGCAGTTGCCCCCTGTGAATGATGATGCAGTGTGAAATTACCTCTGATACTGCTCTTCACTGAAAATCTACACCATGATCAGATATTACACGAGATGCTCCATGCTTCACAGTGATATCTTCTACAAGGAACCTTGTAATTTCTGGAGCTTCAGCAGCCAGCACAGCTTTGGTGACAGTATACCAGGTGAGGCAGCCAGTGCAGACTGCTGTCAGTCAATTTTGGTGTCAACTTCCGGTACCTCCCATAGAGGTAGATTGCAATTTAGTAGAATGCTGCTCCTGCAGGTGGAATTGGTACCAACTGGCCAGAGAAAATTGTTGGTAAGGCAGGTGCCAGGTTGAAATTCATTGGGAGAGTCCTTAGAAAATGTAGTCCATCAACAAAGGAGGTGGCTTACAAAACAAAAGTTTGACCTATACTTGAGTATTGCTCATCAGTGTGGGATCCATACCAGGTCGGGTTGACAGAGGAGAGAGAGAAGATCCAAAGAACAGCGGCGCGTTTTGTCACAGGGTTATTTGGTAAGTGTGATAGCGTTACGGAGATGTTTAGCAAGCCCAAGTGGCAGACTCTGCAAGAGAGGCGCTTTGCATCGCGGTGTAGCTTGCTGTCCAGGTTTCGAGAGGGTGCGTTTCTGGATGAGGTATCAGATATATTGCTTCCCCCTACTTATACCTCCCGAGGAGATCACGAATGTAAAATTAGAGAGATTCGAGCGCGCACAGAGACTTTCCGGCAGTCGTTCTTCCCACGAACCATACGCGACTGGAATAGGAAAGGGAGGTAATGACAGTGGCATGTAAAGTGCCTTCCGGCGCGCAACGTTGGGTGGCTTGCGAAGTATAAATGTAGATGCAGATGTAAATGTAGATACTGGGCTGGTGATACCTGTGTCTGATTCTGTCTAGAGCCTGCACAAATTCCAGGTGATAAATGTTTGAGGTTTATGGAAAATCTTGAGAATAACTGGCTGTAGATGAATTGTGCTCCAGTGGGATGGAAATGGTTTCTCAGTGTCCCAGCTCACCTTAAACAATATTCAGTTTATGAATTTGAATTCTCCTTTGGTAGGTTCTTCCTCCTACAAGGTGTCTGTGATTTTCTTCCTTGTATCCAGCAGCATTGTCATTTAATGCAGCGATGACTGAATTTTCACCCATGCTAATGTTTTCTGCCAAAGGATTCCTTGAAAGGCTGTCTGCACCCTTCTGTTTGTGTCCACTTTTGTATGCAACTGTGATACACTGCTGAAGCCTCAGTGCTCATCATATCAGTCGACTGAATGGATCTCCAAGGCTAGACAGCTAGCATAGGTGATGGACCACCATTCTCTATCTCGTAACTATTGGTGTTAGTGTGAAGTTCTGCCCAAGCTTTTTCATCACACAAATATAAGACTGAAAAAGACATTAGTGCATCCTTAAGTACAAGGAAAGTTCTTTCTTGTATTTGTTTCCAGGAATATTTGGTATCTCCTTGCAGTAATTCTTGCAAAGGATGTGCCTCGGTGTAGAAGTCAGATATGAATCACCTTAAGTATGAGCATATTCCAAGAAGACTTCTCACATAATGAATGCACTGAGGATGTGGAAAATTTGACTGCTTTTACTTTCTCTGGATTGAGACAACCTCCATTGTCATTCACTAGCTGCCCCAAGATTTTTATTTCTTAGGTGACAGAGCACTTCTTTGGATTCAGGTGGAGGCCTGTAGTCTGAGCATACTTCAACATGGTTGTCAGGTGGGTTAGATGTTCTGCAAATGCCTTAGGGAAAAAAAAGTGTCATCCATGTAGCAAAGACACATTGTCCATTTAACGTGTTGAAGTAGGTTGCCCAACATACCTTCAAAGGTGGCTAGCACATTGCATAGTCCAAACAGTCTAACTTTGAACCCATAGGCCATGAGGAGTTGTGAATTCAGTCTTTTCCTAGTCAGCTTTGTCATCTTCAGTTTACTATAATAGTGTTTACATGTCCATAGTTGAGAAATACCGGGTGTAAAGTATGAAACTGGAATTTCCCTATAGATGGTGCTAGTCTTCAGTGTAGGGCCCATGAGACCACATCTGCAGTGACATCTGCTTCCTGTAACAGCTGAAGATGAATGTCAACAGACAGTAACCCAAGTTCCATACATTGGAACCTGTTTCAAACTCATGAACATGTCGAGTTTTCTTTCTACAAACTATGATTTGTAGACAACATTGTTTTTCTGCTATAATTTGAAGAAAACTGCTGCAGAATTGCATCGAATGTTTGTCGAAGCTTTCAGCGAACATGCTCTTGAAGAAACAGTGTGTAGAGTGATTCAAAAAATTTAAAAGTGGTGATTTTGATGTGAGAAACAACGAGTGCAGGAAACGACCAAAACAGTTCAAAGACAACTAATTGCAGGCCTTATTGGATGAAGATTATACTCAAACTCAACAGGAACTTGCAGAACAATTGAAGGTGATCCAGAGAGCTATTTCTCTTCAGTTTAAAACTAAGGGAAAGGTGTAGAAAGTGGGAAAATGGGCTCCAAATGAACTGAATGAAAGACAGCAAGCAAATTGAAAGACCACTTGTGAAATGCTGCCCACCAGATACAAAAGAAAGTCGTTTCTCCATTGAATAGTAACAGGTGATGAAAAATGGATCCTAAGCGTTGTAAATCATGGTTGAATTCAGACAAACCATTGACATCCACTAAAAGACCAGATCACTTTGGAAAGAAGACAATGCTCTGTGTTTGATAGGATCAAAAGGGTGTCATTTATTATGAGCTGTTAAAACTTGGTGAAACTGATCACTACCAACAGCAAATGATCGCTTTAAATCGAGCATTATGTGAAAAACAACTGGAATATGGAAAAAGGTAACACAGTCATATTGCTCCATGATAACACTCCATCACACATGGCAAAACTGATCAGGGAAATGATCAAGGCATTCAGTTGGGAAATACTAGGGCATGTGGCTTATTCTCCAGACTTCGCTCCCTCTGGTTATCATCTGTTTGTCTCACTGGGACACGCTTTTGCTGAACAATGCTTCAATTTGTATGAAAATGTACAAAAATGGCTTGCTGACTGGTTTGCTTCAAAAGAACATTGAAGATTATTTTTAATTAAATAATGGTTATCAGTTTCAAACAACAGATGTGTAATTATGGCAACCAAACTCCGGTTTCATACTTCTACACCTGGTACTTTGCTCCTACCAAGCAGTCTATTGTGTCTTCAGTGTGCGTCAGTCAGTAGTCAACTTTCTTCATAATTTTGTTCTGTCGTCATGAGTCAATGCAGAAAGACATTGTGCCTTACTCCTCCTTCAAAGGGGCCTCTCCACTTCGTCCTGGATTATCTGCCATTTGGAAATTACTGAGATTTCATCCATGCTGCTGTTTTCTGTGAAAGAATTCCTTAAAAGATAGGCAGCATCCTACCATTTGTGCCCACTTTTGTATGCCACTGTGTCATATATGAGTGCTGGCTAATAGATGGATGATCCCCATCATTGATACATTGCTTTACCATGGGCCATTTGATCTGTCTTGTTTTGACTTCGGATTTGAAAGCATCCAAAAATTGGCAGCAATATGGCTAACACTGTTCCTCAGCCAGACCGGATTCTGTTGGCAGTTCCATAGTAGCCTCCTCCTCTGCATTGTTTGCACTTGTAACATAACACAGTATTTCATTGATGGCACTTAACTGCTTTTCTTGGACCAGTTCTGCTCTTCCTGGGCGCCTACCTTCGTGGACGAGTTGGGGCAGCTCTTGACAGTTGGTGATCCAAAGGTTTCCTTGACCACCTGTAATGCTGTGGGATAATGTCTTAAACAGCAAACAACCATCCAAAGCAGTCTGTGTTACGTGCATTTGTTGCAGTAGCTTTGTCAATCTGAAGCTCCAATCATCCACTTCTTGATGGTTTGTGATGTCTTCAAGAAGTCATATATGAGAATTGTTATAACGTCAAGTTGAACACACATATTTCAGAACGACACAACACATATAAATCAGAGAGTAAGTTGACAAGCAAGACATGTGCACACGTTAACATTCGAATGAGCACTGAGTCCCAGTCTAGCGGCCGCTGCTCGGCTGGCCGCTTGGGTGGCACAGCTGCTGCATGGCTGGCAGACAGCGCCGCACGTAGAGGACGCGCGTAATTGCGCGGCGGCGCTTTGAATGATCGGCGAGTCACAACACTTTCCCCCCCTTTGAAATTGTTGCACTGGTCCTGATGGAGGTGTCCTGGAGATGGCTAACGTCCATAGGCGTTGTTTGACTCGCTGTGAAGTCTCGAGGAGGAGGCTTCCCGTACGGATGGAAGTGTCCCCGATGATAATGGGTCAAGATGACAGGAGACGTAGGGGTCGAATCTGCTGAGGCCCCATGCACCAATCTGCCTGTTGCGGCAAGTCCAGTTGATAAACAGGAGACATGAGCGATGTGTCGGCGTCCGTTGGAGGAGGAGGCGAGTAGATTGGCTCTGACAGAGGATGGTCATCCGGTTCCTGCATGGGCACGTCTCCTGGTGGCGTCCGTTCTTGTGCTGGCATCGCGATGACGGTGAGAGGGCTGCATTGTGAGTATTGAGAGATGCCAAGATCCCGAGCGTCAGGTAGAGCGGTAGGTGGTGTAGCGGCATTCGGAACAGGCGTTGCCGGCACACGCGGCCGAAGCTGGTCCGAATGACGCACTGCAACACCCGTGTCCGTCTGGATTTCATACAGGTGTCGGCCACGGTGTTGTAAGATGCGGAACGGGCTCCATTTTGGCTGCCTGCCATATCCCCGTACCCAGACGAGGTCATCGGCGGTGAACCGGCCAAGTGAAGGCACCCGTGGCCGTGAGGTGGAAGGCCGCAGAAGATGAAGTAGCGTGCAGGGCTGTCGGCCATGTAAGAGCTCAGCTGGGCTGTGGTCGCCCATGGGATGAAACGGTAAGACACCAGAAACTGGAGAAGTGCATCATCTGCAGCAGAAGAAGTCAGAAGTTTCCACATCTGAGCCTTAAATGTGCAGACCAGTTGTTCAGCCTCACCGTTTGATTGTGGATGGAACGGCAGGGCCGTGACATGCATAACGCTGTGACAATCACAAAAATCCACAAATTCGGAAGAGGTAAATTGCGGACCATTCTCAGTAACAAGAGTAGAGGGGAGGCCTTCCAAAGAAAAAATGCGGGCGAGAGTACTGGTGGTTGCCGCGGTGGTAGGCGACGTGCAATGGACAATGAAAGGAAAGTTAGAGTAGGCGTCAATTACAAGGAGCCAAGAAGTACCTAAAAAGGGTCCCGCAAAGTCAGCATGAATGCACTCCCAGGGCTTCTCAGGTGAAGGCCACGGTGACAAAGATGACTTTGGGGCAGCGGCCTGTGACGCACAAGGGCCGCAGGCAGCGACCATGTGTGCTATTTCAGAGTTGATGCCAGGCCAGTACACATAACGGCGCGCCAGAGATTTTGTGCGAGACACACCCCAGTGCCCTTGGTGAAGGAGGCGCAATACCGAAGCACGCGAAGACGCAGGTACCACAACACGCGGCGCAGCATTGTCAGTGGAACGGAGGATAACACCATCCCTAGCCGTGAGGCGGTAGTGCAAAGCGTAGTAGTTCCGCAACGGACCAGAAGTCTTAGCGGACGGATGATCTGGCCAACCCTTCTGAATACAGCGTAAAACCCGGGGGAGGGTAGGGTCAGAACCCGTAGCAGCCGCCAGCCTGTCCCCAGTGATGGGGAACCCGTCTACAACCCGCTGCTCGGCAACATCCAGGTGGAAACACAAAAGTTCATCCCTATCGAATGCCAGATCAGGACCCATGGGAAGGCAAGACAGAGCATCAGCATTTGCATGTTGAGCCGTTGGCCAGAAATGAATCTCATAATTGAAACGAGACAAGTAAAGAGCCCAACGCTGGAGGCGGTGTGCAGCCTTGTTGGGAATTGACGTTGATGGCTGAAACAAGGAAACAAGTGGTTTGTGATCCGTAACAAGATGAAATTTTGAGCCATAGAGAAACACCAAACTTATGAAGAGCATAAATAATGGCCAAAGCTTCTTTTTCAATTTGAGACTACTTCTGTTGGGTATCCGTGAGCGTTTTGGAGGCATAAGCAATGGGTTGTTCCGAACAGTCAGAAAAACGGTGCACAAGGACCGCACCGACCCCGTATTGAGAGGCGTCTGTGGCAAGAACAAGATGTTGGCCAGGTCGATAAGTAGCCAGGCAAGGGGCCTGTTTCAGCATAGTCTTCAATTTCTGGAAAGCCGCATCGCATGACGCGGACCAGTGAAAAGGCATGTTTTTATGCAACAGGCAATGCAACGGCTGAGCCACCGAAGCCGCAGACGGTAAAAACTTGTGATAGTATGCTATTTTCCCCAAGTAGGCCTGCAGCTCCTTAACAGATGTAGGGCGAGGTAGGGCATCGATCGCAGCGACAGTTTGCTGAAGCGGACGAATACCATCCCGGGAGATTTGAAACCCCAAGTACGTGATAGATGCCTGAAAAAATTTTGATTTCTGAAGGTAACACTTAAGACATGAAAAAGTTGGTGGTGATTCTGAAGATGTTCTTCAGTGGTGGAGCCAGTGACAACAATGTCGTCAATGTAATTTATACACCCAGGGACAGGGAGCAATAATTGTTCCAAGAATCGCTGAAAGAGAGCAGGGGCGCTAGCAACCCCAAAAGGCAAGCGTTGGTATTGATAGAGGCCGAAAGGCGTGTTAAGGACCAGAAACTGCCGGGAAGCAGTGTCGAGAGGAAGTTGATGATAAGCTTCAGACAGGTCAATTTTAGAAAAATACTGGCCTCCAGCAAGTTTAGTGAACAGTTCTTTAGGTCGGGGCATAGGGTAAGTGTCGATGAGGCATTGAGCATTTACAGTGGCTTTGAAATCGCCACAGAGATGAATATCACCATTTGGCTTAGCAACGACGACGACAGGAGAGGACCACTCACTAGAAGTGACAGGAAGCAAGACCCCTGAAGTAGTGATACGATCCAGCTCCTGTTTTACCTGATCACGAAGGGCCACAGGAATGGGCCGAGCCCAAAAAACTTAGGCCGAGCAGTGGGTTTGAGCATGATATGAGCTTCAAAGTCGTTTGCACGGCCTAACCTATGAGAAAAAAGGGACGAAAATGTCGTCGACAAGGAATCCAATTGAGCATAAGGAATAGCATCAGAGACGATATTGACAGAGTCATCTATGGAGAACCCAAAAACACGAAAGGCATCGAAACCAAAAAGATTTCCTGCGTTACTCTGGTCGACCACAAATATGGGAACAGTGCAAACAACGAATTTGTAAGATACCTCAGCATTAAATTGTCCCAAGAGAGAAATCTTCTGTTTATTGTACGTCCGTAATTGCCGAGTGACAGGTGACAGGAGTGGAGAACCTAACTGAAGATACGTCTGAGAATTAATTATAGTGGCAGCAGAACCAGTATCCACCTGCGTGTGACCTAGGATTTGAACAGTTAGGAATAATTGACAGACAACACAGAATCAGCGTCATGTTCATGAACATCATGTAGGCGGTCGGATTTGCAGACGGAAGACACATGACCTTTCTTTTTGCAATTGTGACACACAGCCCAACGTTGGGGACAATCCTCGTGTGAACGTTTCGTAAAACACCGTGGACATGAAGGAAGTTGCCGGGGGTTTTGCTGCAGTTTCTTAGCGGGTTGTCTACGGTTAGGCCGAGGCTGTGCGTGGGAGCACACTGCGGCCTCGTCGGCCGGCGGGGACGCACCGCACGCGTCGTCAACAGCGCACAGAGGTTGTATTTCCCCTACATCACCCCACGCCTCGATTTGCACCCCAGCGGCGCGAGAAATTTCAAAAGACTGCGCAATGGAGAGATCTTCGTCGAGAGTCGGATTTGCCAATTGAAGGGCATGTTGCCGAACTTCTTTGTCGGGCACCGACCGGATAATAGCATCCCGTACCATGGAATCGGCATAGGATTCTTTGTGAACGTCAGTAACAAATTGACACTTTCGACTGAGGCCGTGAAGTTCAGCAGCCCAAGCGCGATAGGATTGATGCGGCTGTTTTTGACAACGATAAAAGGCAACACGAGTGGCTACCACATGCGTTTACTTTTGAAAATAGACAGACAGAAGTGAGCACATTTCAGCAAAGGACAAAGACGCAGGATCCTTCAAAGGAGCCAATTGCGACAACAACCAATACATTTGAGGTGAAATCCAGGAAAGGAACAGAGACTTACATGGTTGTTCGTCCATGACACGAAATGCTAAGAAGTGCTGTCGAAAACATTTTTAATAATCAGACCAGTCTTCCGCCATCTCGTCGTAAGGAGGAAAAGGAGGTATAGCCAACGACGAGAAACGCCACGCATTTGACGCTGCGACGAAATCGCGAATCGCTGCTGTTAGAAGCGTTTGCTGTTCAAAGAGACTTTGCAATAGTTGCTCGACAGTAGCCATGGAAACCTGTGGGTCAACGGTGAAAAGGAAAAATCCACTACCTCGTTGCCAATTGTTATAACGTCAAGTTGAACACACATACAGGGTGTCCCAGGTATCTTGTCCACCCAAAATATCTCTGGAACAATAACAGCTATTGGAAAACGACTTTCACCGGTATCAATGTAGGGCTGGGGCCCATGAATGTACATATTTGGAAACATTCTAAAACGAAAGCATATGTGTTTAACACAAACTTATGTTTTTTTAAATGGACCGCCTATGTTTTTTCTTCAGCAATCCATAGCATGACAAAGCTCATACACAGTGGCGTTGATTGCATCGCAATATTCCCATTACATCCCGAGATATTAAGACGCGAAGTTGACGCTTGAAACACCCGACATGCGCTGCTACTGCACTCCCCGATCTCCGGACCTTACACCGCTGGATTATTTTCTTTGGGGAGCAGTGAAGGATGCTGTTTACCAACATGAACCAACAACACCAGAGGACATGAAGCAACGCATTATTGATGCTTGTACAGCCATCAAAGAGGAAACAGTAGCACAAAGTAGGGCATCCTTCATCCGCAGAGTGACCCTATGTATGCAAGCCAATGGGCATCACTTTGACCATGAGATGTGAACGCTATGTTTAGTATGTAATGCCGGTATCCCAGTGGACGTTTCTACAAAGGGCCATTTTACCCAGTGATGTTAAGAAACATTTGTTTGCAACAATTTGACATTTAACATATTAGATAAACATAACATTGATAATTATGTGATAATAAAACTAATTGGTTAAACATGTTTACATTCATCTTCTATGTCCTACCTGAACTTCCCAATCAAAACATTTTTACCTAAACAACGGTAAAACTTTTAGTCCACTTGCTCGTTTCACTAAAACCATCAACATGAATTTTACTATTACAAGTGAATGATTAACTGTCACTTGTGCTAGATCTACAGTAAAGTAAAGTTTTATCGTTGAACGGCATTACCTTTTTAGTAACGGATTAACGATAAGCGAAGTTAACTTTGTGACTAACGTTGCGGTACACAGATATGTTACAGAACCGCATCACCCCTACCCTATGGGATAAATACCTGCTGGAATGTACGACGTTAATGCAGGATGGCAGCAGACCGTATTATTCGTTTCGGACCTCTTGATAAGTATGGAAGTGTGATTACACATGTCAATCACATCGCGATTACGGGCAGCATGGAGTTCACGCCTGAGCCTCAGGACGTGCGCCAACAGCGCATGTCGGGTGTTTAAAGCGTCAACTTCGCGTCTTAATATCTCGGGATGTAAGGAGAATATTGCGATGCAGTCAACGCCATTGTGTATGTGCTTTGTCATGCTATGGATTGCTGAAGAAAAAATATAGGAGGTCCATTTAAAAAAAACATAAGTTTGTGTTAAAAACACATATGCTTTCATTTTAGAATGTTTCCAAATATTTACATTCATGGGCCCCAGCCCTACATTGATACCGGTGAAAGTCGTTTTCCAATAGCTGTTATTGTTCCACAGATATTTTGGGTGGACAAGATAGCTGGGACACCCTGTATTTCAGAACGACACAAAACATATAAATCATAGAGGAAGTTGACAAGCAAGACATGTGCACGCGTTAACATTCGAATGAGCACTGAGTCCCAGTCTAGCAGCTGCTGCTCGGCTGGCCGCTTAGGTGGCGCAGCTGCTGCATGGCTGGCAGACAGCGCCGCACGTAGAGGACGCGCGTAATTGCGCACCGGCACTTTGAATGATCGGCGAGTCACAACAAGAATAACATGGACTAATTTCTGTTAATATAACAAATTCCAAGGGCTGTATTCTGTCATTGATAGTATTCTTGGAACAAATTTTTCTGTTAGCTGGACATCTTTCCCACTTGCATCTTTCAGCACAATTGCATTCATATCAGAGAATAGTTTTCTTTAGCTGATGATAAATATTCAACATTACAGAAGCAGCAGCAGCCCCTAAGTGTACTAGAGCCTAAAAAGATTGGCCATCGATGATGGCAGCAAGATTTCCTGACATCTTGGTAACTATTGTATCTGTAGCAGCCTCACCTCCCTATATGGTCGCATCACTTATTTGCCTTAATTCGGCAGCTGGGCAAGTGGCTGGTACCTCTGTTTGGTGACGGGGAACAGCTATGGCGTGTTGGAGAGTGACCTCATCAGAGTTATGTCAATGGACTCTGTCAGGTCAACTGTAATTGTCTGCAGTTGACTGACGTGAATGGGTTTGTTGTGATGGTTGACTTCTTGCAGTCTAATTGTCATAAAACACTCATCTTCTTTCTCTGCAGTAACATAAAACTTGCCAACAGTATCTACAGTGAAAACACACCAGCCTGTTCTCCTCTGTCTTCCAGATGTCTTTCCTTCTGTGAAGCACTATACTTGAAGGAGAAGATGGTTGTTCTTGCATTGTTCGAATGCTAGTTTGACATTTGATAGCTGCAGCCAAATCCATTCTTTGTGATGCATTTGATTGGTGGCAGAGATTGGTGCTACAGATAGATACACATCTTCTTCCATATTATCTGTTATATCCTGATGTATGGGGTCAACATTTGTGGTCGCCATCTCTCGCCCACTTGGTCTTGGATACAGTGCTGTACCTCCTCTCTTCCTATATGGTGTACGAGAGAAATGAGCTCATGGTGGTGTTGCACAATTGCCATAGGGACCTCATTCAACATTCATTCATACTTCTTTCATCCGACTTTCCTTTTACGTTTCCTTGATTTGTTGGCACCAATGGCGAATTCATCTGCTGTTGTGACATATTTTGCTAGGAGAGCTTGGTACATGCTTCTGTGACTCTTTTAATCAAGCGTGAAATTTTGTCATCTTCTGTCATACTTTGGTTCACAATGTGGTATAGGTGCAAAACATTCTTTATGTAAGACTGTGTCATTTCCCCATGAAGTTAGGGCCCTGCTCTTCTGCTAAGATGACTTGCTGCTGATTGTCACCAAATGTTTTCTTTTGTGTGGCCTAGAATTTGTTCCAGACATTTAGCTTCTCTTTGTTCTCAGAGGACTGCTGCACTGTGCCGTCCAAATAAAAATAAACATTTTCCAAACACTCATCATGTCATCCCACTTGTATTTGGTCGAATCCTTTCATCTATTTATACGGAGCCTGACAAGCATCTCCAGAAAACAAGTGATTGCTGTCTGATGTACAGGTGACTTGCTGCTGTTTTGGAATCCATTGGTTTCCTGAGTATTCGGACCTTGGGAACTATGAATTTCCTGTATTCTGGTTCCTGTTTGTGTAGGCAACTTTTATGTTGCCTAGCTGGGGCCACATTGATTTAGGTTTTGAAGTACCTAGTATCTCCAACAGTGTCATATTGTAACCACACTCAAGTCCTAATCCAAAAGCAAGGTCATTAGTGAAATACAGCACTTAGCACTGATAGCATGTTTATTATGAACACCACTTACAGGCAGAACAGATTGAACTCTTGTTTGGAGAGCACTGCTATTAATACAAACATAGACTATTCCAGAATATGCAACCATTGTAAACAAAAGAAATTTCAAGAACCTTCCAGGAATGATAAATACTAAATAACAAATAATTGCTGGTGGTCTGGTTTGAACTGGCAGCCTGCAGCATTCCAGCCAACGCCGCTAACTGTTATGCTACATTGCATGTTGTATAGCTTGTGGCAGTATGTACTCTATAAACTGACCCATTGTACGTCAGTAAAAATTGTGCTGTGGAACTGTGGATCGTAAAATTAAATCCGGCAGATTTCAAGGGCGTGATGTACCGCCTGAATTGTGTGAAAAGTTCTGGCCTGCTTAAATATATTGTATATAGATTATTATCCATGTGTTAAATTTATTGTTAGTACAGTGTGTATAAGCATGTGTTTGTAAGTCCCTGTTTTTGTGGATGTTTCAGCAGAGTTTGTTGTCATAACGTAATTAAATGGAATGTGTTACAAGCAACGTACCGTAGAGCCCGTATGGGAAGAAACCCGACAGTTGAGGGCACGCTTGCCAGCTTTCAACTGTGAAGTGCAAACAGCTGCAGGTGAACACTATAGTCTTCTGTAGAGCTGCGACAACTCGCAGGTGTATACAAAAATCACATTTTGTGATTTATTGAAATGGACACAATAAGCAGCTGCGCCAAGTCCACCACAATTGTCTGGAATCTTCTATTGTGGCTTGATTACAGTATTGCTAATGTAAATTTTCTTTCGGTTGGTAACGTGGCCATTGAGCTACGTACCTTGTGATTTCAATTAGAATTAGGTGAAGATATAGTGGTTTAAGTCCCTGATATTAAAGAGTAACAAGGACTTTATCACTTTCTGTGGCACTGTTTGTCATTCTTTCCCTCTGATTGTTATTGATACAATGTTTGGCCTTGTTAACACGTGCCAGTTGAAAAAGCAGCATTTTATTTACAGTGACAAACGCCTTCCAGCAAAAGCCGGTCCAAATGAAGCACGTCAAATTCAAATTGAAATGGAACGAGTCAAAAAGTGGCTTAAGATGATAAATTCGTGGGAAACAGCAGTCGCAACTGAAAAGATGAGAAGGCGCCTTTTCAAAGGCATACCAAATTCTCTTCGCGGACAAGTGTGGGCATTGTTGCTTAATGTGAAGGCCATCAAAGAAGAAAATAAAGGGAAATATCAGGTAAGAAACAGATGTTACTACCACTCTTAAGAAATAGCCTGTCTTTCATATCATTATAATACAGAGTAAGTATTAGAATTATTCCCGTATATTATTATTGAGCATTTGTCACATATAATTGATTCAGTTTTCTGAGGGTATTCCACCATGATCAATGTATGATACAATTCTGAGGATCTTTCAGGGTTTACCATTCCAGTTTTAAGTACGACAGTTCAGTGAGTGACAGTGATTGTCTTGGATATGGTTGTTATCTGGACAAGAGTTAAACAGCTGCTTGGAGTCTGTGTAGAGACCAGTCACACTAATGCCATCACTCATAGCACCTGAGATAGCCATCTTGATCATTCATTGAATTATTATGCTTTAAAGTGGCTGGATGCTAGATGATGTATCCACTAATATTTACTGTGTGCACTTTTTCTTAGTTGATTTTGAGGAAAATGCAGGGAGCAGAGGAAGTCTTGTCTTGCACATTGACCATTGTTTCAAGCAGAACACTTCAGTGGTGTGAACCCTACCTTCTTCATGCAGAGCAGCCACTATGTCTGATTTGTTTCATACTGAGCATATACCAGTGAATAGCAGAGTTAACAGATAATTTTACAAATGAAAATTCTGTTTAACATGCACAGTTTTAACCAGGAACCGAGTCGTTATTCATTCCAGCAAAATGGCATGATCACAGCACAATGAAGTGAAACACAGCATTCACTATTGGCTACTGCAGTGATCCTGAATTCAGTATTGTTGAGCCATTAATGTTAACAATGACAGATCACTAAACACTGAAGCCCAATGTCTTCATACTTTCTCCAGTTTCCTATTTTTCACTGAAATCTAAAAATTCAGAATAAGATCAATCAGTTAACATTGAGTGCTCAGCAAATACCCTAATGAAGAACTTGTTGAACCACATCCACAATTTGGGAGTGATGGGGTGGTAATTTGTTTCACAGAATCTCTCTGCTCTAGCAGAATGCTGTAGGTAGATAATTGCACTTGTTCTTCTAACAGCTCATTGTATCATCAGTTGTGAAGAACAGTATACTGTCTAACACATGTTTCATTTCACCTCATGGTAACATTGCTAATGTGGAGCTTCCACTGGCTTTAAATATACCCTGTCACTGTGAGAAATGCCACATCTTTTGTACTTCCTACTGCACTCATGGCTTACTTTCAGTGTACCCATATGTATTTGTACTGTGCCTCATCCATCTGATAGATCTTTTTCTGTACGAAGACAAAGAAATGGTTAGCTTTGTTAATATCTGTGACCTATGATGTATGGTTTGCAGATACATTTGTGGAAGATGGTGGCTTCTTCGCCCCATTGGGAGAACATGGTTCTTGCTGATAATGGCAGCTCAGTAGTCGTAGTAGTGATGATCATTGGATTTTTCAAATACTTTGTTCCACTGAGTGCTGCTATCTGCTGTTACAGTCAATTGGAAAATGATGAGCCATGTCATTCACATGTTTTTGACTGAGGCAGTTGATATTGTGGTGGCAGTGTGACACATTGACCTTTAAGGAAGCCTGTGCCTGCATGGCTTTGCTGATATTGCCCAGTATTTCTTGCCCTTGTGAAACTGGTGAGGTGGTTGGTATCAAATGTATTGCGAATTCACAAAATACTGCAAAGAATGAGAGATGTGGAAATGAAATAGTCTTTTTGTCAGGAGATCTTTCTAAAATTCTATTTATTTTACTCATGAGTGAAACTAATTATTTTTGTAGGCAAGCTATGTCTTAGCTCTGAGAGATGGTTTTAATATTTCCAGCTGTTGAAAATGTAAGAGATGGACACCATGCTCCATCATGGATGAACTGATAAGTAGCGACTGGAACTCTAAATGGAGTTATGTTAATTTCTTCATGTTGTTTGTTATATTAAAATGTTCAAGCGCATATAAATGCTCTTCTGACATTATAAATGCCAGGTTCTTAATATATGTCTTTGTACAGAATGTCTGTAATTTCTGTAGTTGCATACTCTCCCTTTCATTCGAGAGTATAATGATTTTGTCATTGAATATGTTACTTTGAAACAAAAAATGTAAAAGATATGACTGTTTGGTTGTCTGATGTAGTAATGCCTTCAGTGCTATTTTCTTTGACAAATATATACATTTTACTCTTTTGGCTGTACCAAAAGGAAAATTCTCTAGAAAAGTATAAATTTTTAGACAGAATTGCTGCCCAATATGCAGGTCAAAAATTAGTACTGCCAATAGGCATATAAAAAATTAGGCAACTCTATCCTAGCTTTCAGAGCTAATAGTTCCTTCCTCACAAGAAGAGGGGGATAGGTTGTGGAGGGTTAAAAAGGAAGAGCAGGTCACTTGGACCCAGGATAACAGGGATGCATCTATTTTGAGAATGAGTGAGAGTTGCAACTCTGTGGGGACCCATCTTTGTCTCCCCATGTGCTCAAAATTGGTGGGTCCCATTCAACCTGGAATCTGAGTGACGAACATTTCTTTCTTATCCTTCCCCAACCTATTCTTCCGCTTCCCAGGAAGGGAACTATTAATTCAGAAAACTAATAGTGTGTCGTATATTTTTGGCTGTGCCTATCAGCAGTACTAATATTTCACTTCCTGAAGGAATAAAAGTAAAATAGCACAGATTTAGAAACAAACACATTGGAGAAAGGTTATTTGGGGGAGCAGGGCTCATCAAGAAAATGGTTTTAACTGCTGGGGAAGGGTAATTTACAGTCCATGTCAAGGTAAACGTGTCATGTTCTAGGGAAAGTAAGTATCTAAAGAGCAAATGGCCTCTCTATTATTCATTTAAGAGACTTTGCCTTTACGATTTCATTTTTCTTATTAATGGACAGTTCTGTAAGAATATTGCCCAGTTTGTGTGGTTTAAAAGTGTTAGTGAAAATAAATGTTTCAAAAGTATATGGACCTCTATTGTATGCCTCTCATCTTAATTGCAAAATGCTGTTGTTTATAACGAAATATATATTTATCTTCCAGGACATGCTAGAGCTAGCATATCGTTGGTCCCCTGATATTCGACAAATAGACCTTGACGTCAATAGGACATACCGTGACCATATCATGTTCCGTGAGCGTTATGGCCTACAGCAGCAAGCACTTTTTAATGTTCTTTCTGCATATAGTGTTTACAATTTGGATATTGGCTATTGTCAGGGTATGTCACAAATTGCTGCTCTCCTCCTCATGTATCTAAGTGAAGAAGATGCGTTTTGGGCACTTTCCATTTTAATTGCTGATAAGAAGTATGCTATGCATGGTAAGCATTAACCCAGTTTTTATTTTTGCACAGAGCTGATTATTAATGTAAACTTGACTATTAATGTATCATTTATAATTTTTGGGTGTATCACCATTTCAAGGTTTCTTTATTCCTGGATTTCCGAAGTTGCTACGCTACCAAGAACACCATGACAAAATAATGAATAAATTTCTGCCAAAGTTGAAGAAGCACCTCGATAAAAATGGTGTCGACACAGGCATTTATACACTGAAGTGGTTTTTCCAATGTTTTTTGGATAGGGTAAGGATCATTTTTTAAATAATGTTCTCATTATCTTAGGAATATGATTGTGGAACAGCAAATGAAAAGAGATTAAAGAGGCATATAAAATATCTTTTTCCTAAAAAAAAGGGAAGATATGAAAGGTAGTTTCCCCATCAATACGGTTAAAATGAAGTATTTTTGAATCAAACTAAATTGTGACAAATACAGTAAGTAACAGGCATTTTGCGATTGCATGGGGTATTGTTCAAAATGCAAACTTGTGAGCATAAAATATAATCAGTTTTATAGGCAACCATATCTTAGTCTTATACTTGCTCTCTTTCTGTTGTCTTTCTTGTTACTATTATACTAACCAAATTGAGAGTTTGAAGTAGTGGTTTTGAAACCTTTCTCTGACATGGGAAAGTGATGATCATGTCACTAAAAAATTTACAAAAAGTAAAGTGATATCTTTAGTATCAAAGGTCTCACTAATTAACCATATTAGTACTGTAGTCTTTAATGTAAACCTAATAATACATCTGAAATGAGCCAGTCTTGTCACACCACATTCACGCACTTCGGAATTGTCCATATTTTTAATACTTCTACTGGAGCTTCAGGCACAACTGAAAATGCAACAAAGTTTGGTGCTATATTGTGTCATAGAATATGATTAGGACATCTGAGGTATGTTGAGTAATCCATATGAACACAGTGAACTTGGAATCACTGAACTCTCCAGATACTGACAGCTCTAGCTAAGAATATGGGCAAGCATGACGTATGCCTGTGACATTTTATTATGTTCCCGAGTGTAACTACAAGTGCATTAATGTCCATTCTATTCTGTAGTATTACTGCATGGTATGAGATCCTAACCAAATAGGTTTGATGGAGGACACGGAAAAATGTCAAAGTATTGTATTACCACGAAATAGGTGAAAGGAGGTCATGGGTGTAAGCGAGTTGGGAAGACAGTCATTAAAACAAAGACATTTACTGTTGTCTTTGTTGATCCATTATGGACTGTGGGACAACGGCTGGCATGTATTTCTTGATGCAATAATTTACCAACAGCCGTATGTATTGCAGAAATTTATTTTATGAACGTCTTATGTGCTACCAGTTTCAGCATTACATTGATGCCATCTTCAGGTCCCACACGTCACAGTCGTAAAAACGGTATACACAGAAGGAGCCATATAACTGGATCTGTGAATCAAATCATTATGCAACAGCTCTTGCTGGCCAGGCGACACAGACGCCTGGCCACTTTGTTTTTCATAACAGTGAGCACACTGCTGTTCCGTGGATCAAAATAACACCAAAAAAAGCTGCTCTTATGTGTTGCGTGACTTCCTGTATTGCCTTCTTTGAATTATTGTTGTAAAGTTGGAAGGAAGGCATTTCCCCTCTGTTCTGGAATTAAATCCCCCTTAACACTCTTCTTAACATAACCAACTATGTAGCACTTTCTGGAGCATTGTTTTCTTTAACAAATGCATTCTGCTATGCCTTAAAATTTGTGAAAATAATTATAACAATCTAGATTGTCTAACGTTCTAAGACTTAAAGTGCGAGTGTGGATCTGGGTTATATTGGTTTATCCATGAAGTTCAGAGGGGGTTGGTGCAATACATAACCTTCAAAATAGTGTCTGTAATGGAGGGGCATTCCAAGCAGATAGTTGTCATTGATTTTCTTTTGGTGGAAAACCAGAGCATCGCAGATATTCATAGGGTCTTGCAGAATGTTTGCAGAGACCTGGCAGTGAACAAAAGCATGGGGAGTTGTTGGGCGAGGCATGCATCACCATTGCAATAAGGTCGCGCACACTTGTCTGATGTCCTGCGTGCCTGCTGGCCACGCACAGCTGTGACTCCTGCAATGTCAAAACGTGTGGATACTCATTTGAGGTTATCGATGGATCACAAACACCCACCTTGCTGCATAGCTAGACGTCTCTTTTGGGGGTGCTGCCATGCTCATCCACCTGTTAGAGTACCCAGAAGTGTGTGCCCACTGGGTTTTTCACCGTCTAACAGAAGACCATAAAGAGCAACAAAGTTCCACCTGCGCAGAATTGCTTGTGTGTTACGAGGCTGATCGTATTGATGGTTCTGCCATTGACCAGGAGAGTAGTACCATGCAAACATACAGGTCCACCCAGTAAGGTGGCATAAGTCCATCACATTGAATGTTAATAATGTTGAAAAAATAGTGTTTTGTGGCCAAAAGGGTGGAGAATAATATGGTGTATTGCTATCCTGAATAAAACCAATCATGTTTCATTACTTATTGAACACCCTTCGTATCTTTCTGCTCTGTGCTCACCTCGCTAGTTACTTCATAAAAGATTTGAAGTAATGTTGTGGAATGTTCTATGATTTTCACCCCTCCAGCGTCAATTTATGCTCATTGTTTGAGAGACCAGTTGAAGTTATAATTATGGACAATTTATTCCAAAAAACACAGACCAACTTGTTGAAAAGCCAAGTTCCATCGCATTGGGACTTCTTGTTTTAATTTTAGTATTGACAGATTCATTTGTGTCTGCATTTCTTTAAATTTGTTCATTGCAAATGAATCTTTTTTTGATGTGTAGAACAACAAATGAAGCAAGTGAATCTTTTTTTGATGTATAGAACATCATATGAAATCTTTTTACCATACTCCCAATTGGTGCTAGTTAAGAAAACGGTAGTACATGAAGGGGCATGCTGGAAGAGTTGCGCAGGTTGGTTCTGACTTAGTAATCCAAAAGCTAATGACTACAGTAACATTTGAAATGGGCTAATACCTCTCAATCAAGGAGGGTTGGACTGGGCGGACCATGGGTGACTTGCAACCTTTGTTTGGAGTTGTCCAGCAGTGTACGGGAGAAAAACTTAAATGTCACACTTGGTGCCAAATGATTGCCAGATTGGCTGGGGATAGGATAGTAATAAATCAGCCTGGAAGTCTTGGCGTACACTGCACTATTTGCACTACACTGCCCACAGTACTCCAATTGCTGATACCAGGGGGATGAACCGGGGCATCCGGCATCAGGCTTTGTAATCCTGTAGTCAGTAGAACCGCCTCAAGAAGATGCAGCTCGGGAAGGCAGCGAGGAAAAAACATGGTAGCACTCCTCTCATTAAATGGACCACAACGGGACAATGGCAACAAGTGTAGGATAAGAGTTCTGTGCTTCGTGCATACCCTGGTAAAGATGCGGCGAACGGTGATGCGGGCCATGTAGCACTGTGCGGGCGAGCTGCCGAGTGTGTGGCCGGGTATGTTGCCTCGTCGCGGCGGAACAAGAGACTGGTAGAATGACGGTTTGGCATACCCAATGTCTGGAAAGCGTGACTGTCTTAAGTTCACCCCCTAGCGGGAGTGACCAGTGAGGGTGTTGTGGGACTGATTTCCGGTCTATGCAGCCCATCGTCTGTTGCTACAGATGGAGGTGAGGGAAGGAGTCACCACACAGTTCCGCCCTTTCGAGAGGAAAACACCGGTTTCAACTGTGCAGAGGGGTGCTTGAAGCTTACTGATGATGCTTTCTGTGGGGCATACTGTGCTCATGCCATGGTTTCCAGTGAAAGGGGAGGGGCATGTGTCATTGGGAGCACGCAAAGTACCATTGCTGCTCAATGCTGCAGATGCTAGTGGCAGTGGTGACGACACTCTGTTGAGCATGGTGAGCACCTGTGGGGATAGGGCACTTTCTATGTCTGCTTGAGGCTGCGAATAGGCCAGTGCGGTGGCGACATCAGGATCCTAGGCACTGGGAGGTGTGTCACTCATGTAGTCGGTTGGTGGGAGACCAGAGACAGCGTCGGCTGGTGGTGTGTCGGATACGGTGTTCGGGGTGGCATATGCCGGCGGTACATCAGGGATACCAGAGGGAACGGTGTTGGCCTGCATTTTATTGGGCGCTGTTGTTGTTGGTGCTGTGGCTGGATCCAGTGGTAGGTGAGGACAACTCTACCTCAATGGTGCTGTGCTTGTTGGCTGGAGGGGGCTCTAGGATGTAGGCAAACTTGAGCCTGTCTACGCAGATAGTTGTTGTGACCCCATTCAGATAAATGGAGAATGTCTTTTCTCCCTGCATCACACCACCAGGTGTGGGTTCGAATTCTGAGGGCGGGTAGGCGGTTGGTATGCATCCACTTGAAGCATGATATGTGTGCATACTATGAGGTCCCAGAGGATGAAGGTACAGTTCACATCATGCCGTTGTGGAGGTGTTGGTCACAGTTGGGACATAAAGCCCTGGAGCTGCTGCATGAAACCTGGAATGATGCTGTCAGGAGGAAGTGAGGTCGCTTCCAGAAACTCACAAGGAATGGAGAGTGGCTGTCTGTAGACCAGCTCAGTTATCAAAGTTTCCAGGTCAGTTTTGTGTGTGATCTGAAGGCATAGAAGTACAAAGGGCAGGGCAGCAGACCATTCAGAAGAATAGCATGTGAGGGCAGCTTTAAGTATTTGGTAGAACCGCTCCACCTTGCTGTTAGCTGCAGGGTGCTAGCTGGTGGTATGGTGGAGACTGGAGCCGTAGGTGGCTGCCAGAGATCAGAAGATGGTGAGGTGGACTGGCACCCAAGATCTATAGTGATGTCACGTGGGCAACCGAAGCTGGATACCCAGGTTTGAACAAAGGTTGAGCCATGGTTTTGGCTGAAATGTGTGGAATAGGGGTGGCCTCTGGCCAGCAAGAAAATCTGTCAATAATTGTCTGCAGATATCGATACCTGTTGGAGGAGGGTATTGGGCTGACACTGTCAAGGTGAAAGTGCGTGAACTGGTGTTGTGTCGGGGTAAAGGTGGCCGCTGGGGAGTGAACGTGCCATCCGACCTTGCCACGGAACACAGGACCAGGCCCAGTTGCTGCAGTCATGTTGGATGCCCGGCCAGACAAAAGTGTTGTTTCATGATGGTGACGGAAGCGGACATGCCTGGTGTGTGAGGCCACAGTGTGAGGCCGTGGACACAGTCAAATGACGGGTTTTGGAAGGAGGAAGGGGCAGGCAGTCATTGAGCCATCAAGTTGTGAAGGATCCACAAGGATGACACACCAGGTCTTACTGTTGGACGCGGGTATGGATATTAGCTGGAGGTTGAGGTGGTGTCCGCATTCCAAAGGGTGTGAGCCAGGTCCAGGTCGCACTCTTGAGCAGCAATCAGGGCATTGTAGTCTAAGCGTTGGGTGATGGCACAGGAGCGGCTAAGGCAATCTGCCACAATATTGTCGATGCCGGCCCCATGCCAGACATCAGTGGTAAATTGTGCAATATAATCCTATTGTAAAGACGCATCTCTTGACTGAAGATTGGAAATAGCGGACGGCTTCATGGACTGCAGGCAGCTCGCAGTCATATGTGCCCCAGTGGCATTGTGTATTGGAGAGCTCGGATGAAAAGTAGGCGACCTGGACCTGGCCCACGGCCTTTGGAATGCGGACACCATCTCAACCTCCATCTAAGATACATACCCGCGTCCAACAGGGACTCAATGGCAGAGACAACGTGTCCAAGGAATTCGACATCACTCACCCCAAAAACACATTTTGCCAAGTAGAAGATCATGTCAGCTTTCTGTAGACAGGAAAAAATTTTGTGTATGTGTTGGTGATGCTCATGTGGGTCTCTGGAGTAGATGAGTGTATCATGTAAATAGCCGAAACACCCTCATGCACCTCGGAGGGTGTTGTCCAAAAACCGCTGCCAGGTTTGTGCGGCATTGCAGAGGGCAAATGTCATGAATGCATTCTCGAACAGCCCATAAGGCGTGATTATGGCTATTTTCTCAATATCCTCTGGGGCGACTGGGATTTGTGTGTAGGCTTTAGTGCAATCTATCTTACTGAAGATAGTAGCTCCTGAGAAGACGTCACTGTAAGTGCAGAGGAATGGGACTGGATAGCGGTCAGGATGTTATGGGCATTGAGTTTGCGGTAATCACCACAAGGCCAGGAATCATTTTTCTTGGGGACAAGGTGAAGAGCTGAAGCCCATGGGTTTTTGGAAGGGCGAAGTATGCCGGCAGTGAACAGTTCTTCAGACTCCTTTTGTGTGATTTTGAACTTGAGGGGGTAGAGGACAGGGTCGGCAGAAAACTGGAGCACCAGGGGTAGTTGTTATTTAATGCACAGTGTCATGCTGAACATTCCAGGGGGCGCTAGATGGCTGCATGAGGAGGGGGAGTTCTGCAAGGAGCAGAGCTTATGGACCTGAAACAGCCAGCTATTTCACAGCAAAGCACATGGTGGGGCGGGAGCTGCGCTGGACAGTCTTGCCGGAAGTGGCCTCAATTAAACTGTGCTTCACTACATTGGCCAATAGGCCGTAATGACTGAGGAAGTCAGTGCCCAGAATGGGGTCGGTGACTGTGAAGGTCCACGGGAGTTCGCACTGGAAGCCTAAGTCGAGCGAGTGGGAATGCATCCCATAGGTCGGTATGGCCGAGTTGTTGAAGGCGGTGATGAGGAGGGGAGAGGGGGGACTGGAATTTAGGAGTAGTTTGCGGGGGAATATGGGTAAGTCAGAGCCGATATTGAGTTAGTGAGCATACGTGGAGGGGTGCGGGAGTGGGACGCTGGTGCACGTAAAGGGATGGCGCGTGTGGTGGGGTGCCGGCTGGTGGAGAGGGCAGGGGGTGGGTGGCTGGTAAGCTGGATGCGTCCGGCTGACCTAGTGGTACGTGATTTTGCAACCATGTGGGTTGTGCTAATCGGAATATTAAGAAAAAAGGAAAACCAGTAATGAGACTCAGTGCTATGGTTTAGAGGGGGTCATCAATGATGGAATGAATTATGTTCCCTTCTACACACCTAAGGGGCGCATGTGCCTATGTGGTGTGCTAGCTAAGAAAACGGTAGTACATGAAGGGACACACTGGAAGAGCCACACCTGCTAGTTCTGACTTACTAATCCAAAAGCTAATGGCTACAGTAACTTTCAAAATGGGCTAATACCTCTTAACTGAAAATGGTCTGGACTGGGTCGACCACAGGTGGCTTACAACCTTTGTTGGGTGTCGTCAGCAGGGTGGGAAAAAATGCTTCAATGGCGCACTTGGTGGAAAAGGAATGCTAAAATGGCTAGGGATAAGATAGTAATAAATCAGCGTGGCATGCACTGCATTTCACTGCACTGTTTGAACTACACTGCGTGCAGTACTCCAGTTGCTAATATCCGGGCGACAAACTAGGCATCCGGCATCGGGCTTCATACTCCTTTAGTCAGTAGAACCGCTTCGAGAAGACACAGCTCAGGAAGGCGCCGTGGAGAAAATGCTGTAGCACTCCTCTCATTAAATGGATCACAAGAGGACAACGGTGACGAGCGTGGGATAGGAGTTCTGCATTTCGTGCATACACCGGCAATAATGCAGCTGATGATGACGCAGGCCACATGGTGTTGTGCTGGCGAGCTACCGGGAGCACAACTGGGGATGTTTCCTCATCAGAGCGGAACAAGAGACTGATTGACTGACAGGAGCGACCCACGAGGGTGCTGTGAAGCTGCTTTCTGGTCTACACAGCCCGTTGTCTGCTGCTGTAGATGGAGCGAAAGGAAGGAGTCGCTACAGTTTTATACTTGATTTGACAATTAAATCAATAGTGTGGGTATAGCAGGGCATCTGAGTTCATTTACAAATTTTGACTGCAGCAATAATGTTAGCTGCATCGTCACTTACAGTTGCCACCATTTTGTTATGTACTGACCAGTTGGTTGCTTCTCTTTTTAGAAAAAAGCTATATTTTCGGCAATGTGCTGAGGTGAAATTCCAGGCAACTCGGTACACTCGAATGGAGCTTTGTGTCATGGTATGCAGTAATTACAGTAAAACTTTGGTTATTCAAGGAAGTCCACCAGTCAATTGTTAAAGTGACTGCCGCTATCAAAAACCGTTTTCCGTGTAAGTTATTGCACAGTTGATTAGATAGTTGTGGCAGTAAGTAGGTGGAAAGTGTTTCCTACTAGGAAGTTGATTAGGCAGAGCAGGGAGACAAACTTTCTAAATTCTGTATCCTCCATAATCCTGAAGGGATGGTATCCCTTATTTTAAGTGACTGAATGTCATTTTCTTTGCTTTTATAAATTGGGAGCTTAAAAAGGTCGACAGAATTTGTTAAACATGATTGTTGCTTCCTGTAGCAGAAGCAGAGGCTAATGCATTAGAGGCTGGTGTGGATCACTGGTAAAACACAGATGACGTTATAGAACTTGTACCTGCAGGTGTTGATGGCGGAGATCCAGGTCAAAAACCCATGCTTTCCAGTGGCACTGGGGGATGTCTCTTTGTGAGATAGCTTTTTAAGTTACCCATAGAGCCTCTAGCAATACTGATGACAACTTTGAAATATTTGCATACCCCTCGAGCCACATCTTTTTTATTGAACTGATACCACAATGTACTGCCAGAATATGAACATTTTAGCATCTTTAATATTGTTAAAATTTCATTACTAATTTGCCTTTACAAGCTACCTTGAAAAGTTTTAAAGAGAATCTGAGTGTACATTGTCTACCATTACAAATAAATATTGATATCTAAAATTACAGATAAGCAAAATAATTGAAAACTGAATAGTGGAGAATGGTGTTGATCAACTCAATGATAAAAATTTGAAGTGTTATGGCTGCGCTTATGTGACTCTTTCTAAAATTTGTTGGTCATTTTTGTATTTTTTTCTGTAATAACTCAAAAACTATGGTCTCCAGGGAAAACTTATGCCTGTAAAAAAATTTAACTACATTAAATTTCCTTAAAAATCATATTAATTTTCTCTAGTGGAGTAATGCTTTACACATAGATAGCTAGAGAATATGAAAATATTGAACTTAGGCTGTAGCTTAGGTGGTTCTAGTTGGCCAGTTTGAGGTTGTTTCCTGACTTGATAGACCAGAAGTGTCCTGTATAAAATAGTTCATCTCAACTTCCTATACATGACTGTGGTACGTTGTAAACAATTATCATTTACACAATGTATATGCTTCAGGCTGTCTGAGAGTTATGAGATTCTGAGTCAAAGAAGAGACTTAATGGAAGAATAAATTGTTTCAAAAGAAAATATGCTTTCCTTGTCATATTTTTCTCACAAGCTTAGCAAATAGTAGGTTTGTAGACTGTGTTATTAAAGTTAATGCAGCAGTTAATACTTAAGTTGAAAGTATAAAGTTTTTGGATTAAAATCTGCTTCTAAACAATCATTTTTTGAGATTAAAAGGAAATACTATCTTCTGGCATTCAGTGTCTTTTTGAATGGTGATGTACCCCTTCCTCATTTCCTAACAAGCCTAAATCACGAACAACTTCATTTTGTTCACAAAGAAAATGAAACAAACTAATAGGTAGCACAAAGAAACAGCAACACATGAAAAATTAGCCTTCCCAAGTGTCACATTTTGTTTATGGAAGAAATATAAATTCGTAAGTTTTATGTGAACTTACACAACAACTTAAAAAATGTACAAATAATTTTAAAAATGTGATTTTCTAAATACATCTCCCGTCATACCTGAAAAAAGATATGTATTACATACAATGTAATTTTTATGTAAGATGTGTAATTATAAAATACTCATGAATTACCAGTTATGGACGCTCAATAAAACACACAGAACCATAAGTCCAGAGTACAAGAACAGTTCGTAATGACAGTAGGGGATTGCAGTGAATGAAACGAGTGACAACAAGATACTGAACTAGGAGCAGTGGAACTGGCATGAGTGACTAATGAAAGAACTAGTCTGGCCAAGGCAGGAACGGGTACAGGGGAGCTAGACTGGCCGACGAGACCAATCGTGACCGAAGGGAACGGTGAGCAGCCATTTCAGGAATGAGACAGACTGCGACTGAGGTTGTTCCTCAGTCCTTCACTTTAGTGAACCATTCCTTTTGACCTGATCATTTGCAAATGACCCACCTCTAATCTGAACACAAATCTTGTGGTTATTGTGAAAAGTCACCTTAGCTAGTTAGGTCATTCAAGTATGCCTCTAGGAATGACTCAAACTCAATGTATTGATGTTTCCCTCCATGTAGAGCTCTATTGCAGGGTAAGCTGTGGTTTTCTTCCGTTCCCATTCCTTTGGTAGTGTTTTCCGTACATACTTCATTGAACATGGTTATAGTGTTGAAAGGCAGTAGGAAGGAAATATCAATGAGAGGTCACTCCCCATCTTCTCAGGTACTGGCTGGGCTTTGTCGCATGTGTAACTGTTTTCTACAACAGTGTTTGGTATCTTCATTAACAATGACACTGTTACTGAGTCTCTAATAGTTCCTTATCGCTTAGCATTCCACTTAAGAAAAATTCTGTCTCATAAACATATAATAGTATGTCAGTGTGCCTTTGTGTATGCAACACCTCAGTCAGTGAATGCTGAGCAGTACTATACCATCATATGATTCCATACTCATAACCAAAGACTTAAACATATTAGCAACAAGAGTGAAACACCAGTACTGATATCTACATTGTTTATGACAAGACTTGGAAATTCCTTAAAAGTGGTGTCTCTATGAAAACCTGGAAGGAACTCAAGTGTTCCAGACAGCTATAGACTATTAATCACAGTTGGTTTGCAGTCATTATTGCAAGTTTTGTTTATAAGATGATTTGTTTGTCTGATCATTTTCAGATCTATAAAAGAATTAAAACTTGAAGAATTGTTAGTATTAACCATCTTCAGTCAGCACAGAGTGATCCATTATAGTAGAAACGTGACATTGCTTAATAATAATATAACATCCACTATTACCTCACACAGGTAATGATGGGAAAACTGAATGAAGATATTTAGCCAGTTGTTGGAAAAGAATTGATTAAATTGGTTGTAGCTTCATGTGTTGGTTGGCCTACTCATTCATTCTTTCAATGAAACCACTCTGTGGAAGCAACTGAATGGAAGCAGTCAACACAGTTCATTGTAATTTCGCATACTGACTGGATAATACATTCTATCTTTCAAGTGAAACCAGTATTTGTTCTTTCAACTGAACCACTCTTTGGTGTTCTAGTTGGTGTAGCTACCAGTTCATTCTTCTGAGTGAAACCCATGTGTAGTGCTTTCATTTGTTGAACTAAAGCAGATGTATACAACAAGGGTATAGATACCCCCCTATCCCCCCCCCCCCCCCCTTCCCTGCCCCGGAAGGGTAGTCCTACCCGCTGAGGGTTATGTAAAGACTTGTCAGAGGGATAGGCCAAATTTAAAATAAGATTATACATATTCGCAGTCTTACCATACTTTTTGGATCCAACCTAGGACATATTTTTGAAATTACTTGAAAGTGTTAAGTTTAATGTCCCAGTAAAATTTATTTGTTCAGTGATGTTTTTCACTAAACATAACAATAATTGCCTCCAGTTTTGGTTCTAGCAGATGAAGATACTGGGTCATATAATTTTTTAACCATTTCAGATGTGCAGTCTGATATTTTGAACTGAGTTCTCGACAGGCAGTGTGGTATGAAAATGTAATTGCTTTAGCAGCATACTCCAGATCATCATTATTCCCATTTGTGGCTTTAAAAAAGTCTCTTCTATGTTCAGCTGTTCACAGGTGGTTTTTAAAAGCATTGTTTCGTTTCTGTGCAAACTGTTTATTCGTAGCCTTTAACAGCATCCTTTCCTTTATGTGCAGCAGAAAGTTCTCAAGTATACTATCTGCAATAAATATATTCATTGTTACCATCATACAGAGTTTTTTAAAAAATTGTATTCCTGTTGGAGGTTAACATTAAACACACACTTTCTTTTGGGCAGTGCTAAAAGGTGAGACATAAAAACAAAGACAGATAAATGATCAAAAACAAGTAGATGACTTACTTTACATACACAAACAACACTAGCACGTTGCCCCCGTTGTGTTGCCAAAGGACTAACATGGAAGAGAAAAGTTGTGACTGAACCGGGAGCCATGGCTCCCATTCAGTGTGAGGGCTTGCTCCCTGGTTGACTGAGAGATACCCGACCATAGGAGAATTTATAAAAGCAAGATGTCAAAACACATAACCCAAAAATTTAATAAAGTCCATGTCAGTCATAAAATTCTTGAAACATGGATGTTATCAAGGACAGCACTAAAAAACAAGACTGTTGGGGGTCGGCTAATCCCAAACATATAATAAGCCTACGTATTCATTTAATAATATACTGAATAGACTAATTCTTCTTTTTATCATTTAAAATTGATTAAAGTATTTCTGTGGATTAAATTTTCCAGTGCAGTTGACATGTAACTGATCAAGCTGATGTATCCTGGGCAGTACAAAGTTGAGGATAAAAGTTTCCTTATGGGTACTTGAAGGAGAAAGGAACATTGTCATATTTTGTAGACTGTTTGCATTCCATTTTACTAAAAAAGGTCTAATGTCCATTAGTTAAAATTGTTTTGAATTTAGGCCTGAAACATTTATTCCGCCATATAGTTGTATTGAACATAAACTTATTATTCAGAAAATTACATTACTGGCTATAGACATATAAATCGAACCAATACACACAAATCTGTATAAGATTTCATGGGCATGAGGAAGTACTCCTCACATTTACACATTGGTACTTCATAGTTAAGCCCATACCTACCATCACTGCACACACTCTGTTACCATGTTTGCATGACTCTGGACCACTGGAAGCAACCATTGGAGTTAACTGAGCCCCAGTGCGTTCAGCAGTTGTTTTGGTGCTGTTAACTTTCTGTCACTCTCCATCTGTTAGTTTCAGCCATCATTGTCTCTCATTTACACTGCTTACATTGTTCATGAAACATTATTGTAGCCTGGAGGAAACTAGTCATCTTCATGAGCACTATTGCTACAATTTGAAACAAAGTAGTGTTTGTTTCTTTAAAGTTTTAGTGACTCTAGGAAAGCAATAATGTGCATAATTTTAGGCATATCTAAACTGATTACAGATAATTACCTGGAATACGTACTTCCAAAAAGTAAATATTCTCTGTATTTTTAGTTTGTGGTATAAATGTCAAAGTGAAAAACCTAGGACAGAGTTTAGCAGAGATCATGATGTATGGCTGGAATGTTTGCAAGAGCTGGATGATGAAGATCCTTACAGTAGTGTTGCTGACTCAGAGAACAAGAATTGTGTGCATGAAAGTGGTCATGATTCAGGAACAGAATAAGAATAGTCAGAAAATTATGAATTTGAATCACAGGAAGGAATAATTCAAGAGGACGTATTTCTTACATGAAAAGATGAAATAGCTAAATGGAGGAAAAGTAAATATCCTACTAATGTTAGAATAAGAGCTTTTAATGTTAGTACACATTTACCTGAACCAAAAAATGAAACTCGTATAACAAAGACAGAAATAGAAATTACAAAGTTATTCTTGAATGAAAATTGAATGTTCCTTAATTGCAACATGTACTAAAATTTACATCAATGAAATTCATGGTAACTGTTCTAGGGAAAGGGATGCTAAAGAAAAAGATGTCATAAGAGATCAGAGTTTTATTGGTTTGTAATATTATGTGTGGATATCGAAGACATTCTAGAATGAGTTTGTCAGAGTTGTTGGATAACTCAAAGAGCAACAGACTTGAATCATGCTACTTGTGCATGAGTAAAAACTGATTCGTAGTTTAAGTAAGGTGTACGTCTAGGGACTGATGACCTCAGCAGTTTGGGCCCTTAGGAATTCACACACATTTGAACATTTTTGATTCCGGTTGCACTTGAGATGTCTCAGGTGATAATATCGTTGATATGGGTGTTCACAGAGAGAATGAGAAGTTGGCTGCTATCTAGATGTCCTGGGGCTATTTATGAACAATTGGAAAAAAATATTTATCACCTAATGGATACCTTACTGTATTTGTGTATTAAATGTATTATATTTAGATCTAAATAAAACACTTCTAAAATCATTTATATACACTGTTCAAAGTGTCGAAATACACGGTTTATGGTGTGGAGGACGCCTGTCATCCACATGACTAACCACATCAGGAATTATCACATGAGCAACTGAGCGTTAAACCATTGTTGATTGTACTCCATTATCATCTGTGATTAATGTTACTTTCATTCCGTTATTTGAATTTTATTGAGTGCCAATAACTAGCTTTTAGTTCAGCTTTCAGACCATGTTTATGAATAGTCATTTATTTAATAGTGAACTTTGTGTCTGGAGCAAAATGACGAAACACTCAATGATGTGAGAATGAAAGAAGTCATATGACTGGATGAAAAGTGATTCTCTAGATAAATGAATTGCAGAAAACAGCATCTGCAAAAGATGATTCATTTTCTGAAACTATATTAATTATAGAAATAAAAAAAATTAACAAATGACGACAAATATTTATCATAAAAAATAATTCAGACAAGTGACAGTAATACTTAAAAAGCAATTGATTTGTCACCAGACAATTAAAAGCATTGTATTATATATGCTTTCTGTTCACGTCACTGCAGCATTTACCAAAAGAGGATTATAGGTGACTGGTTCAAACTAGGGGGAAGAGAAAGGCAGGGTCCCAATAAATTTAAAGAAAAAGGTAATTGTTGATGCTTTTAAACGTAAATAACTTGAATATAGCACCAGTTATTAATATATACACTACTGGCCATTAAAATTGCTACACCAAGAAGAAATGCAGATTATAAACGGGTATTCATTGGACAGATATATTATTCTAGAACTGACATGTGATTACATTTTCACACAATTTGGGTGCATAGATCCTGAGAAATCAGTAGCCAGAACAACCATCTCTGGTTGTAATAACGGCCTTGATACGCCTGGGCATTGATTCAAACAGAGCTTGGATGGCGTGTACAGGTACAGTTGCCCATCCAGCTTCAACACGATACCACAGTTCATCAGGAGTAGTGACTGGCGTATTGTGACGAGCCAGTTGCTCGGCCGCCATTGACCAGACGTTTTCAGTTGGTGATAGATTTAGAGAATGTGCTGGCCAGGGCAGCAGTCGAACATTTTCTGTATCCAGAAAGGCCCGTACAGGACCTGCAATATGCGGTCGTGCATTATCCTGCTGAAATGTAGTGTTTTGCAGGGATCGAATGAAGGGTAGAGCCACGGGTCGTAACACATCTGCAATGTAACGTCCACTGTTCAGAGTGTCATCAATGCGAACAAGAGGTGACAGAGACATGTAACCAACGTCACCCCATACCATCACGCCGGGTGATATGCCAGTATGGCGATGACGAATACACGCTTCCAATGTGCGTTCACCGCGATGT
Source organism: Schistocerca cancellata (assembly GCF_023864275.1). NCBI lineage: Eukaryota > Metazoa > Arthropoda > Insecta > Orthoptera > Acrididae > Schistocerca > Schistocerca cancellata. Next base: position 711,489,063 of record NC_064626.1, read on the forward strand.
CGCCAAACATGGATGCAACCATCATGATGCTGTAAACAGAACCTGGATTCATCCAAAAAAATGACGTTTTGCCATTCGTGCACCCAGTTTCGATGTTGAGTACACCTTCGCAGGCGCTCCTGTCTGTGATGCAGCGTCAAGGGTAACCGCAGCCATGGTCTGCGAGCTGACAGTCCATGCTGCTGCAAACGTCATCGAACTGTTCGTGCAGATAGTTGTTGTCTTGCAAACGTCCTCATCTGTTGACTCAGGGATTGAGATGTGGCTGCATGATCTGTTACAGCCATGCAGATAAGATGCCTGTCATCTCGACTGCTAGTGATACAAGGCCGTTTGGATCCAGCATGGCGTTCCGTATTACCCTCCTGAACCTATTGATTCCATATTCTGCTAACAGTCACTGGATTTTGACCAACGCGAGCAGCAATGTCGCGATACGATAAACCGCAATCACGATAGGCTACAATCCGACCTTTATCAAAGTCAGAAACGTGATGGTAGACATTTCTCCTCCTTACACGAGGCATCACAACAACGTTTCGAGAGGCAACGCCGGTCAACTGCTGGTTGTGTATGAGAAATCATTCAGAAACTTTCCTCATGTCAGCACGTTGTAGGTGTTGCCACTGGCGCCAACCTTGTGTGAATGCTCTGAAAAGCTAATCATTTGCATATCACAGCATCTTCTCCCACTCGGTTAAATTTCATGTCTGTAGCACGTCATCTTCGTGGTGTAGCAATTTTAATGGCCAGTAGTGTATTTGCTGCCCTCCCCCTTCCTCCACCTAGTGTCTGTTGATCTTCTGAGTGTGTGCCACCTGGGCTGACATGAGGGGGAAACTGCTGTTGAACATTTTTGTGCTCCTCATATTTGCAGATGATGAAATAGCTGTTGGACAAAAGATATTCATGAATTACCATATAATTAAATGACCTATAAATTTGTTTGTCAGGGTCATTGTTGGTATGGAAGGGGACCCTCTCCCGCAAGTATTGTCTTGGGAGAGCTTCCAGCCAGATCTTCATGTAGCCTTATTCCTAATAAAAACTTTCAAATGTTTTTAGTCTTAGGGGTAACAGTGCAAAGTGATATGAAATGAAACAAGTATGTGAAGTCCAGTAGCAGGGAAGGCAAATGATCGATTTCAGTTTACTGCGAGAATTCTAGGATAGTGTAGCTCGCCTATAACGAAGACTCATAGAACACTAGCGCCATTATTTCTGGAGTACTGTCCAGTGTTTGGGATCTCAACAATGTCGGATCAGAGGAAGACATCAAAGCAGTTCAGAAATGTGCTGCTAGATCTCTTATGATAGGTTCAATCAACGTACAAATATGATGGAGAAGCTTCATGAACTTAAATGTTCTTTTTGAGAAAAACACTACTGAGAAAAATTTTATATCTTGCATTTGCAACTGACTGCAGAAAGATTCTGTTGCTGCCAGCGTGTATTTCATGTGTGGACCGTGAAGACAAGAGAAATTAAGGCTCATAAGGAGGCATACAGACAGTTGCTTTCTGTTGACCCATTTGCAAGTGGAACAGGAAGGGAAATGACTAGTAGTGGTACAACATACCCTCCACCATGCATGGACCATATTGTTGCTGGCAGAGTATGTATGTAGATTTAGACACATAAGTTATGCTTGTCGTTGCTAACATAATGTTTCCAGTGCTGGATAGCTGAATTTACCTTTGCATACCATTCAGTTTTTGCTGTTCCTCCAGTGCAAACCACTGTGAATAGCAGTGGGTACTGTTTACTGACATAGCTGCTATTAATTAGAAGAAACATCCCACTGCCACTCCCCAACCGCACCCTTACCCCAAAAGTGTGTTGGGTCAGCATGCAGTATAGGCTTAGAGGAGTCTCCAGCTTGTTCCTCTCCTGCTCTGACCTCAGGCATTACCATTTCCTTCCTTTTTGATTGTTTTTCCACTTCTTCAGCATCTACAAATTTACAGTGCTTTTTACTAACATAATACTTTCAAACACCCATTTGTACTGAATACGTATTCTTTTGCCACTTGGCCTTAATGTACCATGGCAATTAGACCTCTGTTACTGTGAAAGGTTTCTATTATTATTTTTCTAAGTCATTGTGACCTGAGCGTCTTGAGGGTACAGATCATGATGGCTACATACTGTAGTTTCTTTACAACCGATTAATCAGTTTATCTATGAGAAGGAAAAGAGGCAAATCTCTATCGCCTTAAGAAAGGACTTTTTTTGTTCTAAAATCTTTAAATATTGTTATTTTTGTGCATTTATAACAAGCTTGGTGTTTTGGACTGTAGTTTTATTGGCTTTTAAGCGAGCTACATAATTTTGTGGCTGTCTTTGCGTCAAGGAATTGATTGTTGTTTTTATATTCTTTTAAGGTTCCATTCACATTGACGTTACGAATATGGGATGTTTATTTGTTTATCGGTGAACGTGTTATCACTGCAATGGCCTTAAATTTACTTCGCATGCATCGGCGCACACTCAATAATCTTGGCATGGATGAAATTCTCCAGTTTCTGCAGGTAAATATTTATTAGACTACAGGTTTTCATAAGATGTGGTTAACACTGTAAAAGAAGTTCTAGTGTTTTTACAACATAAATTGGCTTAATAACTTCTAATATTAGCATTTTCTCAAATGCTAATTTATTATACTTTAATTTCACCATGTTGAAAATATAACTGTATTTACTACCTATAATTTTACACACATACTGACCTAGAGATGAAGGCGTGTTAAGTATAGCTTTGTAACCTTTGCAGTTAAAAAGCTTTACTTGTCTTCTGCTTGGCAAAAAAGCAATTCTGATTTTGTTTGGATTTTTAAACTGTGATTAATATTTTTCTTACATTAATGGCTTATTTGAAAGTCCAGTTGTACTGTAAAATGAAAGTTTGTGGATCTACCCTCTCAGAATGATTGTGACTGGTAACATTAATCTTGAATAATACGAAATACATTTGGGGTATAGCAAGTTTGCACTTAGTCATGTTACAAGCTATGTCCATTTATAAATTATTCTCATTCAGATGTGGCTCAAATTAAAGTCTCTTTTGTGAAGCCGCCCCAAAATATATATTAAAAGAAATTTATCAACAATGTATTATAGAATTGAAATTATCAGAATGAATTTCACATATTCCCAAACAGTTTTAAATAATTGTGGTCAATGTTTTTGGAGCTGTTGGTATGTGATATCAGTGATATTTTTCAGACAAGTAGTAGCTAGTCTTAAGATTGTGCCTAGAAATGCTCGTTAGCTCTGCGTAGCAGAGTTTTGGGGGCATGACTTCCTCAGAATACAGCTCTTACGGGTGTGCGGAAGGCTCTGGTGTTTCAGCCTAAGGGTGTCCTACCAACCTGCACTCAATTTTCATGTTCCATTGCTAACATTGAAAGGGAATGAAGAAAGTTGCTGTAACTTCACCATCAAATCCCTATCTCTCTATCTCTCTCTTATGCTTTGATGCATCAGTAATTGATGTTCAGTATTATTATTTTGATAGTTTTGTAGAGAGGTTTTTTTTTTTTTTTTGTTTCTGCAATTGGTTGTTCTATCCACTGTTGGAATTAGTTTGCAGATGTATCACCAGAGTGCACTAGATTACAGTAACGTAAGTTTTGCCACCTAGTGAGGCTTTCAGAAATGATTAGAGAAAAAAGCATGTGAAATATATCCCTGCCCGAAATATGCCCTGTTACTTTAGTTTCCTTGCTAGATGACTGCAGGTGACGTACGTTATTAGCAAGTTTCTTTTTGGGAGTGTATTATGCACGAGTTCAGTGAGCTTATGTTCTTACTAATAACAACAGCTTACCATGAGTCCGAAACAATGCAACATGAATTCGTTGTGCAGTTTATCAGGTAAAATTGTGTAACTGTGATTAGGGAGAAAGTGAAGGAATGTGGTGCACCCAGATCCGATGTAAACATGAATCAAGAACAAAAAAAGTGTAAATCCAGACAAGGCAACACTATTTAAACAGAGCAGTGCACAATACAGCTGAGTGGCCGTGTGTGCCATACCACTTAAAATGCATATTTTTGTATTACACAAGTGTAAATATGACAAATACAGTGTATAAAATTACTGTGGCAGTTGCTCAGATTGCTCATGTCAGCCAGTCACAGCAAAAGATTTATGACCTCATGAAAACATCAGTTTCATCAAGTGGACTCAAAACACACACAATTGAGTGCACAAAACATTGAAATCTGAAGTTTAGAAATGAAAATACCAAAAACATTAAGCATACAGCAAAGCTAACATACACCGCGTTAAAGATCTCTCCAAAGCGCGTCTTTTAGTACAATTTGTTGTGGTAAACTGTCGGGAAATGTGACATTGGGGGATAAATAAGCTATCTGTATATTTTATATTGGAGTTAGCTTTTGATGTTATTTAGTAGCTGATTATAAAACTGAAAGAAGATACAGTATGTAAATGTTTGGCTAGAGTGTAATATTGCCCCCCCCCCCCCCCCCCCCCCTCTCCTAAAATTTTGGTTCTGACAGATTGATGTGTAGCATAGCCCACAGTCTAGGTTAGGTCTGATCAGTAAGTGTTGCAGCCTTTCCCAGCATGGAAACCAGTAGCTGTGCCTGTTCTCGATAGTTAACATGTATATGTAGGTCTTTGCAGTTATATTCACTTTCCTTTATGTGTACATTCTGTGAGAGATAAAAAGCATACCAAATTTTTTCGCTTCCTATTGATAGTCTACCTGTATATGATGTATGTGGCTATTGCAAAGATCTTGCCATCATTTTTAGTTGTTTCGTTTCGTGCTTCCTCTAGAGAAATAACTAGCCTCTGAACTACCTGTCAAATTAACCATTCTATTATGAGTCACTAGTCAGAAGGGAGTCTGAAACAGGATTGAGAATGGAAGAAGAGCTCTCACTGTAATAAAGTAGTTTCACTCTGAATGTTTGCAAGCCTATCTAGAACTTACCATTTCAACCGGATGACTGAAACTTATATGTATTAGGCAGTAACCCATATTGGGTTCGTGGGAAGAGGTAGTTAAATTCATTAGGTTATGGCTCGCTCCTGTGATTTGTATGCTTCCAATTACCTCCAGTCTAGTAAAGTTGCTGTCACTTTTGCCCAGTTGGTCATACAGGCCCTTAATTACTGAGAGTGCAGAAAATTTATATCGATGCAGATTCACAACATAGCCCAAATAATTATTGAGCTGGATACACTTTATTATCCTATCTTAAAAAGTGCAAAAACTAAACATGAAAACATGTTCTTGCTTTTTAATCTTTTTGAATGCACCTGACCAGAGAGTTTACATTAACTGTACACAACCAACTTACTCAGTTTTTTGTCTGATGGTGGTGTTGTACACTGGCAGATATTTGTAATGAGTGGCCCACAGTCACGTAATGTAACTTATCAGTTGTAAGTTGACTCTGTGAATTTACCTTATTGTATGGTGGTGTAACACACTGTATTTCCACAGTTCTGAAGCTGCTAATGTTAGCTGAGTGAAACACATAAAGTAAAGAAAAAGTTACATGTGACTTGTGGTGGCTGTACAGTTTTAACAAAATGAGTTGTTTTTTATGACTTGTCAAGCAGAAAATCCTCATCTCAGTTGAGCATGTTGTCTAACTGTATTTCCACAGCTTTCTTGACCATTGAATCCCAGTAGAGTGAGGCTGTGGCTAGTATCTTTACTTCCTCGTAATCCATAGAATGACCAATGGAAATAGAATGTAAAGCCACTGCTAATTTGTTGAGCTGTAGAAGGTGGGAGTGTCTCTTGTGTTAGAATGCACTGTTCTTGGACAGTGTGAGCAGTTTTTCTGATGTAACTTTCACCACAGTGACAAGGAATTTAATAAATAACCGCCTTTCATAAAAACAGGCCATCTTTCACAGATCCCAGGCAAGCTGCCACCTTGGCCAGTGGTCGGAAGATGACAGCCATATTAAACTTCTTCATTATTCTGGCAATTTTTGAAGAAACATTTCCCGCATACACTAGAAAGACCATAGATCAAATTTCTTCCTCTTGCTCTTCCTTTGATTGGTCCAGTGTTTTCACATGCAGTGCTCTCTTAACGAGGTGTTTTGTCTATTCATTTTTATTGAATATTTCTTCCAAATCTATCAGTTCATCCTGTAGGCTGTTGGTGTCAGACCTAGCATAGAGGCCCTTTGTACCAAAGGTTTTAAGTGTGCTCATTTTTTGTGAAGAATAGTGGCGGATGGGTGCTTGCACGTAAAAATTGGTGTGAGTAGGCTTGTGGTACACTTAGCCTAAAAGCATATCCTCCTCTCGCTGAACTAATACATTTAAAAACTGTCCACAGACAACCGTTTCCCATTCCATGGTAAACCTGATATTTTCATGAATGGATTTGAGATGCTCTGGAAAATCCCAATTTATCTTCACCGTTGTCCAAACTATAAATATGTTATTGACATCTCCAGAACACACTTGGTTTTAAAACTGTGATGTTGATGTTGATCTCTTTTTTTTTTTTCTTTTTTTTTTTTCTCTCCTTCAAAGTCCTCCATAAATAAATTGGTTACTATGGGTGAGAGTGCTACCATGGTGACACTGTCAGTGCATTCAAAATATTGGCTATCAAACAGAAAGTAAGTAGAGATTATTGTATACTTAAATAATGCTGTTAGCAGCAGCAGCAGAAGCGGCAGCAGCAGTTACTCTAGTAAACAAGGAGATGACGTCAAAGCCAACCACTAAATCAGAAGCATTAATTTTCAATGTTTTTATCCAACTAATAAAATCTACTGAATAATGGACATTGTGTTCATAATTACTGTTAGGTTGCGGCAACAATGGAAAAACAGGACAGTCTAAGTGAAGTGTTCCAAGCCAATACGTGATGAAGGAACCCAGGCACCACCTTTTCTTGTGCCACTTATAACTCTGTCTTGTCTTTTTGCGTGTGTCTCCGATGTAACATATTCAGCAACAATATCGATCATCGGCATTTTAAATTCAAACGCTGAGTCTCAGAGAATGTGCTCGGTCAGAATCAAGGAAATTTCGGGCATTTCTGGTTGGGGAGCTTTTATTTGCTGCAGACTTAAGTTACCCAACAGCCAGTGCAGGCACCACACCACACTAAAGCCAGTTTTACACTAGCCACTTGTTGGTCAAAATCAACTACTAAATGTGCATGTGCCTTTATTGTTTGCACATAAATCAGTGACCAACCACAACACGAGTGAGTCTATGGTGTCAATTATCTATAGATTGTGCCGAGTGTGGAGTTCAAAATTTCCAAGTACGTTGCACACTGTGCATGCACAAAGATGAAGGACTATGGCAGCATCTGTTAACACTAAAGGTTCTGGTTGAGTTTACTCCTATTATGGAAATGGATTTTGTGATTTCGTGTCATTTAGTCTTTATTGTATTCTACAATAATGATGGAAGCTGGAGAAATGAATTAAAATTTGTGCCATGGCTGGGACTCAAACCCTGGTCTCCTTGCTTAGTAAGCTGGAATGCTGACCATTACACCACCACAGCACTACGGTCAACATCACTGTACTGACTGCCTAGGTCCAGTGCCCTCCCCTATACAAACTTCAATTCATGTCTTCAGTTTATTTTCCCCCTAAATCGTCACTATTGCCGGGGGCTCTCTGGCATTGGAATAGCACCCCAGCGTTGGACATAATGGGGAAGGCTTGTACCTCAGGTGAATCTAATAGATCATATAATTAAATTATCGCTGAGACATTTAAGTCTCATCTTTATCTACAATAATGATGCAAGCTGAAGAAACAAATATAAAATTTATACCACAGCCAGGACTTGAACCTGCGTCTCTTTGCTTACTAGACAGGGATGCTGACCATTACACCACCACAGCACTATTGTCAACATTGCTGCACGGACTACCCAAGTCCAGTCTCCTTCCTGCCTAATAAGCAAGGAGACCGGGGTTAAAGTCCTGGCCTTGGCACAAATTTTAATTAATTTCTTCAGCTTCTATCATTATCGTAGATAAAGATGAGACTTAAATGTCTCAGGGAAAATTTAATAACAAGATCTTTATTGTGTTGTTTGCTTTGTTTTAGTGGGACACTGAAAGGTTACACAAGGGCCTGGTATTTTTTCCTACTAGTGTTCTACAAGAGAGACAAAATATATGAAAGAAAATTTTGTTTGCATTTTATAGAGAAAGAACCTCCACTGGACATAAATAAGAGTGTAAATAGATTAATATATTTTCATGAAAACTATTTCAACAGTGAAAACCCAGAATTACTGGACGAGAAAAATAATTTTCTATGTTATGTGGCACCTAGCAAAAAAAAAACAAGATCTAAGGATAAAGGAAAAAGGTGTTGTTCACTGTGTTCTACATACTGTCTGATGTGTTTGCAAGCATACATATTCTCAAGCAAATAAATGTACGTGTTCTGAAATGTTTGGATGACACTTTTCATATTCTTTCACTTCTCTGGAGTATGGACAATTTACCACGTGACATTTGACAGGAACTTCTGATATGAATTCTCCGTTGATCATTAATATGCTATATTGTCACTTCTTTTTCCAGCATTTTCTTACTAAATTTTGATTTTTCCATAAAAAGGATAACCCCCCATAATCTCAGTTTCCCATTCAGATGGAAAACTCCACAGCAGACAGCTTTCAGAACACCAGCAATTTTGGTGCTGACATCTAAACGAAAATGACCACTGAAAACAGGTGACTCAGTATGGGTATAAAACACCAGGGACATTACAGTAGAAGCACTTATCTCAAATGGTCAATTGAGACAAGAAAGTCGATCGCATAAAAGAGGCTTTTAGCACGTGTAAAATGAACTCGCCTGCTGGTTACACTAGAGGTCACTGCACTAGCATCACCAGAGTATGGTGCACTGCCATTGGCTACAGAAGGAAAACACACACTCCCACACATTAGGTTCCGACTCCTTTCATCTTACTTCACAGATTCTGAAGCCTTCCACCGTACTTCAATTTACGGTTTAATTCCCCATGCTCATCAATCTTTGCTTTTTTTCTGGTTGAGCGCAAAGGAAAGATCTTGCAAAAATGTGAGTATAATTTGTGGTCGTAGCATGTCAGAAAAAACCTCAATTACCTTGTGCCCAGATATCAATTTCAGTTTTTTGAAGAGTTTTTACTTGCTGTTATGCACATGTGATTTTTTAAGAACTCATGAAATTCATTATCACAAATTATTGTATAAACATTGTGTTGTACATTTACTTTCCTTCGCTTACACACTTTTCATATAATGTGTTGAAGAGGATTACGATTTTTAATAATGTATGCCAATGTCCTATTTTTTTCCTCATATTTTGGAGGTTTTAACGTTTTCCTCAGTTTTGCGTTTTTCAAGCAAGGACCACATGAAAACGCGAAATAGGGATTTCACTTTATGCTGACAACTACTAAATAATGTATTCATATGGTGGACCTAGTCTGATTCGTGAACAGCATACAGAAGGTAGCAACGTGTCTTGGTTAGAGGCCGTCAGTTGACACAGAAATAACTTTGTGTGATGGATTAAATCTTTTCAGATTGTGTTTCCTACTGTGCTTTAGAGAATGACATAGTACTACCACCATTCATATCATGATGTACTGCATAAATATCCTGTTTACTCTTAGTATAGATCGACTACTGATTCCAAGTTTAGAGAGTTGTAAAACTAAGCACTTCATGAAAATTTAGTGTAGTATCCTGTATGTTAGAGAATCACAACAGGTCATGTTTTGACATACTGATTCATGAAAGACAAATGGTAGTGACTGGTCAGCTATAAGGGTCGTTCAATAAGTAATGCCCCACATTTTTTTTTTTTTTTTTTTTCTCTCTCTCTCTCAGTACATATGTATTGTTAAGAGTCAGAATTTGGTGACTATATACACCACATGTCTTGTTCATGTCCTATTTTTCTATGTAGTCTCAATCATGTTCTATGGCCTATGCCATCGTTGTGGAAGTGTGTGTATTCCCTGCTGGTAAAAGCTCTTGTCCTGTAGGTGTACCCATGTTTTCATTGTATGACTGACACTCTTGGCATCTTCAAAGTATGTTCCCCATAGAGAATCTTTAAGCAGCCCAAAGAAATGGTAGTCAGAGGGTGCCAGGTTTGGACTAAAGGGTGGATGAGGCAATGACGGCTGTGACAGGATGTCCCGAGCGTAACTGATCATGGAGCTCTGTTTCTGCATTTCCTGAGGCTGTAACTTTCCTTACCCATCAACCAGCTGTACTCATATTAACTGCAGCATTGTCATAAACTGCACACAAATCTTTATAGATGTTCACTATGGTTTCTTTTTCTGCACACAAGAATTCAATATCATGCTGCTTGTAACGTGAGTTGTATGTAGACGCCATTTTGACACTGCTACAGCTCTGCCATCTGCCTGAATGGTTCGAAACTTCACCAGCGCACAGAACAAACATCAGATGTGAAGCACCAAAAAGAATGTTTGTCTGTGTTATTAATAGCTTTTTTTTAAAAAAAAGTGGAGCATTACTTATTGAACAACCCTCATAATAGTGTATTGGAAAACTTTTATCTGTGGAAGGGACTAATTATAAATTATCATTTATATTTGAACTTCATACCTGAGTATGCCAAGTTCATATGAGTGTGAACTATCAGGAGATTGAATACGTAGAATGAAGGCTTGCCAATTGATAGAGATATTTTTTAAAGTGTCACAGAAATGCAGAAAATCTGACATAACACACTCTCCAAGAAAGATATGACACTTGATGGAAATCTGTCCTGGAAACATCACTAACTAGTTTCCATTGTCAAATCAAAGAGTATATTGTTGCTACATTGTGAAAGGAAAGGTAGACAAGATGTGCATAAATAGTTATAATTCTCAGGTGAAATTCATAAATGGAATAGAAAGAAAATCTTCTTTAGTACCATACATAATATCCTATCCTTCAACTACAATAAGTAGTTTCTAATATAAAGAGTGAAGGCTTTGATGTATAGAAGTTATTTTATTATGTACTATTGTTTTTTGATGTTATCTCAGTGTCTAGTCAAGACACTCAAAGAAAATTTCTGATCTCAGTGGGAAAATCAGTAGTCGTTATTTTGCTTCACACATAAGTTCTTTTTATGGGAAAGTGAAAAAAGTAAAATGTTCAGCTTATGTTCCACCATGGTATAAATGTTATCTAGCTGAATCTGAGTCATGTCACTAATAGGCACATTCGGAGCCATGTCACTAATAAGCAGATTCAATTGGTTAACTGGGGTAGGTTAGGGACATGCAATCACTGAAGTGGCTTCCAATTGAAACACTTGCACCAGGCCAGTGAGCCACATGAGATTATTATATTATAATGAAATTTTTTATTCTATGTTTGTGCAGAGCAGTTTGAGTATTTGTAAAGTGTGCTGTGTTAATTGGGTACTACATTAGCTCCTTCATTTATTTAATTTGTAGTAGCTGTTTGTGTTGACATAGTATGTCGTATTCAATTGCTTTCATTGGCAATGTATTTGCAGGAAATTTCATTTAGATTTTGTTTGTTGCTTTTATAGTCTTGGTGCAGCTATCTTTTTACACATGAAAGTTATGTGATCTAAATCCAGTAGTGTTTTCTCACACCACTAATGTTGCCACTGTCACCTAGGTGACAATAGATATAGTGCTGAGACCATTGTTCATTATTACAATCATTTTTGCCAATAGGTAGAAAGCACGAAGTAGATTTACCAGCTGCTGCACTTCAGTTGTTGAGCTTATAGATTATATGTGTCAACATTAGCTTAAGTTCTTGTGGATTTACATACTAGAATGAGATTTTCACTCTGCAGCGGAGTGTGCGCTGATATGAAACTTCCTGGCAGATTAAAACTGTGTGCCCGACCGAGACTCGAACTCGGGACCTTTGCCTTTCGCGGGCAAGTGCTCTACCATCTGAGCTACCGAAGCACGACTCACGCCCGGTCTCACAGCCCTACTTCTGCCATCTCGTCTCCTACCTTCCAAACTTGCCCGCGAAAGGCAAAGGTCCCGAGTTCGAGTCTCGGTCGGGCACACAGTTTTAATCTGCCAGGAAGTTTGATTTACATACTGTTGTATTTGGTGAAGATTTATTAGAGATTGTTATTAGTAATTACACAAGTTATTGTACGGTGAAAATAGTAGGGATAAAATACAGTGTAAAAGGTTATGAATAACTTGTACAGAAAACAAACTGGAGTTAAGAGTTGAAGGTCATGAAAAGGAGTTCTTCAGAAGGGAGTGAAACAGGATTGTGTCCTTTCCCACACATTATTCAATCTGGATATTTGAGCAAGCTGTGATAGTATCTAAGATGACATTTGGAAATGGAGTTATAGTTCAAGGAGAATAAATAAAAAACTGAAATTTCCTCTCTCTCTCTCTAAGGCTTTTATACTTAAATGACATAGATATTCAAACTGAAAAGATATAATGAAAAAAGGATTGAAACAAGACTTGTACCTCCAATTACCAGTCAGAAGCACTTGATTGTTATTTTCCTCCCTTTTATTATTTTATGCACCATGGAAATGTTGATAGAATATGCACCTTTGTTTAAAAATCTGCATTGGCCATGAATTCAACCCAGGCCACTCATATGCCAGGTGTGAATTCTACCGCATAGCCGCATAACCAGTTGAAAGATCGATCTTTCTTTGGGATCTTCAACACACTCTGAAAACTTCAAATCCAGTATTCTCGAATTTTTGAAAGTTGTATGAGACTGCTTTGACTGCATGATACTTGAGTTCTGAACTTCAGATATTATAAATTTAAAATAAAATTAAATATAAAATTTTTGTCATATTTATTTGTTTTCTATCTTTCTGTTAGTTGCTCTAAATTCGTGAGGATATATACTGTCTATGCAACTAAACGAAGGCAGTTTGTTTGTTGCCATACGTGTTTTGCTTCATTTATTTGGAAAGCATCATCAGTGGCTTGGAATACATGTTTCTTTCTATATACATACAGTAAACATATTATGTGATAGATGGTCTCAGGAAATCCAGTTATTCCGGAATATTGAGCCAGATGTATGAATATCAAGACTTTCTGTTGAACTCCGAAATTCTGCTAGGTCATTATTCATTTTTGTTTAAAAGAAGTCAAATTCTCATGACGCAACACATCTGTTGATATTGATCTCCTCCTCCTCCTCCTCCTCCCCCTCCCTTTCCCTCTCCCTCAGTCATTCCAGTGCTAGCTTTTTCACAGAACTCCTTAATGAAGAATACTCAAATCATTTAATGACCTGCTCCCAAGGGATGGAAAGACTGTAATTACTCATAAAACACACTCACTGTAATTAAGAATGTTTTTGTGACACTTGTCAGCTAGTGTGGAACACTCTGTTTGGTAAGTTTCTCACCTTAATAGTTTCAGTTGCTCTGCTGAGAATTATATGAGATTTTCATGCAGCATTCTTATACACACTCAGATCAAGTCTATATCACATAATTAGAAAAGGAGTATTCCATGAGCATTCCAGTAGTAATGGGCTTAGTTGGTTCTGGGACTTTTTGCTAATTTTACTTGTTTTAATTTGTGATTATTACTTCTAAACAGAAGATCCCGACCATCGATCAGACTCCAGAGTGGAGGAAGAACTAAAGAACTAAAAGAATTGAAAACAAATGAGTTGCCAGGTCTGGACAGAATCCTAAATAAGGTTTCATACATTGTACTCTGTGTCATTGGCACTTTACTTAGCATGCATTTATCACATATTTCTCACCCAGTGTGAAGTCCCAATCAACTGGAAAAAGAACAATGGACCCACAAAATTGCAGTCTAATATCATTAACATCAATTTGTTGCAGAATTCTTGAACATATTCTCAGTTTGAATATAATAAATTTCCTGGATACAGAAAAGCTTCTATCCACAAATCAGTGCAGATTTAGAAAGCATTGCTTATGCAAAATTCAGCTTGCCCTTTTCTCACATGAGATCCTGTGGACTGTGGGTGAAGGCCAACAGGGACATTCAATATTCCAAGATTTCCAGAAAGCAGTTTGACATGGTGCCCCACTGGAAACTGTTAACGAACGTAAGAGCATATGGAATAGGTTCCCAGAAATGCAAGTGGCTTGAAGACTTCTTAGTAATAGAGCCAAGTGTATTGTCCACATTGATAAGTGTTGATCAGAAGCAAAGGTATAGTCAGAAGTTCACCATGAGAAAATAATAGAACCGCTCTTATTCTCTAGATACATAAATGATGTGGCAAACAGGGTGACCGGCAATCTGCGGTTGTAGTATATAGGAAAGTATCCTCATTGTGTGACTGTATGAGGGTACAGGTTGACTTATTAAACAGAATTTATGTTTGGTGTGACGAATAGCAGCTTGATCTAAATTTAGGAAAATGAAAACAAATGCAGACAAGTAGGAAAAACAATCCTATAATTTTGAAACACAGTATGCTGCATGGCAGTCATGTTGATTAAATATGGAGGCAAAATATTGCAAAACAAATGAAATGGAATAAGCACATGACGACAAATGTGAGTGAATGGTCTACTTTGATTTATTTGAAAAATGCAGCTCATGTATAAAAGAGGTCGCGTATATAACACTTGGGCGACCCATTCTTGAGTACTGTTAGTGTTTGGAATCCCCTACCAGGTTGAATTAAAAGAAGACATTGAAGCAAATCAAAGTGACTTTGCTAGATTTTTTACCAGTAGGTTCGGTCAATATGGAAGTGTTAAGGAGATGCTTTGTGATCTCAAATAGGAATCCGTGGGGCAGGGAGACGATGTTTTGTTCATGAAATGCTGTTGAGAAAATTTAGAGAACTGGCATTTGCAGCAGAGTGCAGAACAATTCTACTAGCTCCAACGTACAATTCGCGTATGGATCACGGAGTCTAGATCAGAGAAATTAGAGTTCATACAGAGTGTTATAGACAGTCATTCTTTCCTCCCTCCATTTGTGAGTGTAACAGGAAAGGGAATGAGTAGTAGTAGTAGTAGTAGTAGTAGTAGTACAACAAAGGACCGTTTTCCATGCATTGTTTGGTGGGTTGCAGAGTATGAAGATTAGTGCTTAATGTTCACTGTAGCATTAAGTATGCTGCTGGATGTCTCATTATATGATTGTGACAGAGAACTGTGTAGTAAGTCAGTTGAAAGTCTAGTCCCAGTTAAAGCTGATCTGCAAGTACAGTCGACAGCACTAAAACTGGCAACCCCTCAGAATTCTCTGTCTGGGCATCAGCACAATCTGCCAACACTGTCTGATGTGAAAGTTTCAGGGTGACATGCTGTCTTCTGCTCCAACTGTCACAGTGTTGTACCTGCCCTTGGTCTAGTGCTAAATGTCCCTCAATGTAGATATAAAGTTCCTAGTTCAAGTCTCCTTATTCCTTTATATTTGTTAACCACATTCAGCTGTCTGCTAAATTTATCAGTGTGATGGAACCTTAAAGAAAATTTTCATCACTTTCTATCCCACCAGTAATAGCAAACCTTCCACAAAAGTGTTAGTGGTTGCATCAAGAGCAGAAGAGTTTCTGTATGAGAGTTTCCTCACCATACAGCAGCCCCCGGCCACTTGACATCAGCCACCACCTGGCCAGGTGAACGAAACATGATGCATCTTGGGCACATTTCTGCTCTCACAGTGGTAGGCATAAAATTGTTTCTTATGGTGGTTTGATTTTCCATACAAAGTAATTTCTGTAAACAGAGTGAACACTCTGCAGTTACACAACATGCTTAGGTTACTAGGAGTGTGTTTATCAACTGCCATTTTCTTATTTGGAGTTCTAGTATTTGTCTCTCAGTTATGAATTGGCTTTTTCATATTTGAATCTTATGAACATCATTTAACCATTATGTAATAACTGTAGGTGGGAAAAGGTCTAACTTTGGCAAGTTACTGTTTGTTTTGGGTTTAATTGATGTGTGAAGGCTGTGAAGCTGCTTTAAATGTTTGTGCCACATGTGGGGGGGGGGGGGGAGTGTTGTCAGATAAATAACATCAGAAAAGAATTTTCTCATTTTAAGAAAGAACGTCTGGTATGGATGTTTTTCCACACTCAGAAAGTTTCTATTACTGACATATATGATGAACCATGACAATGTAACATTTGTGCAGTATTCGCATTCAGTAGACAAGGTACAGAAGCTAGTTAAGGGGTAATAAATCTGTCACCAAGCAAGATATGAAGTGCATTTTTGCCTGGAAAGGAATTTCCTTGATGGTTGTTAAATAAGGAGCAAGGAAGGTGAACATTTGAGGGTACAAGATCAGAAGTAGTGCATGAGTGATGAATACCCCCGGATAGTTTTGTTTGTGAAATCAGCAGTGTGTGTTGTCATATAGTGGCATTGACACATTTTTGTTGGTCATTTCTCTTACAGTGTGACTGAAAGGTGTCTCAGTTGTTAGCAACAAATACCAGCTTGTGATGGAAGAGTTCATAATGCACAACACAGTACCATTTTAGTACCATCAGATGCAAAATATTATCTTTTCGCACTGCCCTTTGTTCAAGGAAATGTCTTTCATATGGGTTTAGCCAGTAATTTCTTCTCAAGGAGTAAACATAAGGCCATCAGACTATTCACAAGTAACAATATTGCATAGGAATGTTCAATGAGTGAACTGACGATGTTCAAACAAAAACGCAGTAGTAGTCGCCCCTTTCATTTTTGTTGCTTTGAATTAGAGTATGTAGTACTCCTAAACCTGACTTCTGAACCTTGGCTATCGAAAGCAAATGTTACACAAAGGTTAAATGATTGCAGTTCGTCACATACGTCAGTTGAGTCTTCATGAATGTGGAAAGTGTTTTCTGACATGATTTGTCCAACAGTACTCATATTGCCCATGACAAATGTTTCAAGCTGCCTCTGCAGCCTTCACCTGTGTATTAGGCCCAAAGTGAACAATATGACTCAAATGTTAGACATTTTCCACTTGCAACTCTGTTTTATAATTCTTAAACATCATTTATAGGATTCTAATATGCATAACCCAATTCATAACTGCAAGACAAGTACTAGAACATCAAATGAGAAAATGACAATTCATAAACATGCCCATAGCAGCAAGTTATGTATTTTTGTAATTGCGCGTTTGTTACTATATTTATCAAAGTTATTTCTTGCCGAAAATCGAACTGTAATAAGAAACAATTTTAGGTTTATCAATGCGAGAGCAGAAATGTGCCCAAGGTGCGCCTTGCCGCCTTATCTGGTCAGACAGCAGGTGCTGGCGGGTGGCCGGTTTCTGTTGCTGTAGGACAAGGAAACTCGTTGAGCAGAAACTGTTCTGATCTTGATGCAACTAATAACTCTTACTCAGAAGATTTTCCTATTACTGTATTCTGGTGGGCTACAAATTGAAGCAAATTATCTTTGAGATTCCATCATACTGATACTGTTAGCACACAAACAAAATGCAGTAAAAAAGGGTGGGGGGGGGGGGGAGGGGGAGGAATGAGGTGACTCGAATTTACGGCTTTATTCTAAATTGTGTGATGCTTAGCATTAAACCTTGAGCACATACAGCACTGCAATAGCTCAGACAAAAGACAACACTTCTGCATCCTACAGTGTTGCCAGATCATGCAGGTATCTGCTTTGACTCTTCCTTCACCACCCTGGTGTGGTGTTCTCCTTTCTCCAAATCATGTACTCTAGAGTAAGTTGCATAACTATGATGGGGAAATGGCCAGTTTTATTCTGTCTTTTTGTTTTTTAAATAAAGCAGCAACTTTCATGATATTTTAATTATGTAATTTTTGAAGTAGTTAAAAGTGTGATTAATGTGCAGAGAGAGAGAGACATGGCCCATTGCTGGCACATAATGTAGTAATATCAGTACACACAAAGACCTTCATAGCTCATCCACATTCAGTGGAAGTATTTCTTTTAGTAATGACATATAGTCTTTTAGTAAGCTACCATACAGAAGTATGTAATTTTGTAATTAAAAATATACATTGCAGCTAGCCAACCAAATACAACAACAAAATTTCTCTGTACAGTTGAAACAAGAAATAGCCAAATTCCAATTGTAATTTTAATTTGCCATGTATCAGAATTTTATCTTCAGTGTTAAGATCAAATCATATATGTGTCTGTTTTAATGTTTCCTGTTACATGTCATTACTGTTTTGTTGTCACATAAGACATAGTGTTGGCCTGTTTGTTATATGTTGTGATATATGTAACATTATTGATTTTAAGGTTAAACTGGAGCATGACTTTGGTTTTGAGGATGATGTAGTGATGGTGAACCTGGAACAGTCAATGGCAGAACTGAAACGTCATAAACTGGATTATGCAGGATCACCCCCACCACATGAACTTCCAAAGCGACCATTTGGACAATTCTCTGAACCAACATTTGAAAGAAAAGTGGGTCGGCGGAGCCATGAATTTAGTGCAATTGAGAAAGCAACCAAAGAAAGTGTTGTTTTGCGAAGAGATGCAGCAGTAGCTGAACACAATTCTACCAACTCAAATAGCAACAATAGAAATTCAAGAGTGTCAGTTGGTGATGGTCTGAGTGGTAAGTTGCTTTATGTAACTCATCTCTGATATTGACCATCATACACATTATTAGATACATTTCATGAAAATATTTCCATTGTCGTAATATTTCATGAGAATGTGACATGTGTGCATTGCATGGGAATTACACAAGTGTAAATCTTTGGTAATTGCAATTATTTATTATTGAATTTGTTTGTGTGCCTGTGCGTGCATTTTGTAATTTTTTAATACAATGCTCACATCAGTAATTATTGTAGTAATGCATTGTTCAAAATGTCCTGTTTGGAGTGCTGATGATACCATTTGTGTGCAAAATTGTAGTGTTGAAAACTATATATGAATATTTATCAAAGTACTTTGCTGTTAATCCATTGAAATTCTTGCCTGCTTCTTCCCTTTGTAGATTTTGGCATGTATCCACAGTACCTTGTTAATACTTATGCAAAGAAGGCAATTTATTGTCATTAGTAGTACCTTTATTTTATCTTTTGTGTATACTAGCTGTATGAATCACAGCCAGTAGCCTTGTGCTTTATCTTGCGAACAATGAACAAATTCTAAAAAGTTAAACAGTGTTAATTTTTGGGTTCATTAACTTATTTAAGAGTGGGATTGATATTCACTACAGAAACTCCATGAGTGTTAGCATTGGCAAAAAACATGCCAAATTGCATTTAGTTGTCAGATTAGCAAAGTTTTCAGGTGAAAAGTAAGGCCCTAGAAATAATTATGTAGTATTCAGTAACAAAGAGACACATTTAAATAAATTCTCATTTTGGGTAAACATAAAACCACACTCCATAAAAAGTAACAGAAAATGGCAGTGTCAAGGTGTTCCAATAATTTAGGCTAGATGGGGCAATTTGTAATGCGGCAGTCTTTAAAAAAGTTGTATGTAGGGCTTTGTGCATCAAAAAGTGGAATAACAGTGAATAGAAGCTAGAAAACTTCAAGCGGCAGATGTAGAATGACGTGCAATGAAAATGACATCCAACAAGTGGCCCAGGCAATTGACTGAATTATTCTAGGGATCAAAAACATATGAATTAAAAAAAAAAACTGAAAAATTTTTCTGAATTTGCAGGAGCATCAGGGCATTAGACATATCTTGAGCAAACTGAATGGTGTCAAAATTGCAAAGCAAGTGTATGGTTTGTGGAAAATTTATAAAATAAGATGCATTGACATATTTGCCCATTCTATTGGTTTTTAAGATTTTAAAAATAAATCCAGACTTTTATAAGAAAAGATTGTAATCTCCCCTATCTTCACAGTTCCATTGCTTCCTTCTGAATCTTTGGAAATAATGTATGATCTGTGATTCCTACAGCTGTATTTTCTCCACCCCACCCCAGATTTTCACTGTTAAGTAACATTAGGTTTCAGTTACTAAGGCATAATCAATATCATGAAAGTGAAAACATGCATGAGTTGCTTACTTTTGTATTTTTCATACCTTTTTGTAAAATGAATGTCCTGAGCATAACTGTTGTCAATCTTTGTGTGCTGCACTGTGCTACTGTGTTAATATATTTTTCAATATTTATTGTACAAAGTCTTCCTTATTTAAAAAAAATAATTAACACAAACTATGTTCTAATTGTTGATATACTTCAGTCAGTATTAAAGTTTGCATGAAGTTATTTTTTGTGTACTCCCTGTTTATTATTGTGATTCATTTCTTCCATTGGTGATGGTTAACTGCACCATTTTTTTACACATTTCACAAAATAAACCCGCACTTGAATTCATTCAAAAATAAATGCTTTACAACACAAGGTACCTAGTACACACATTAGTGTTAATGTGTTATTTTGGAAGCATGATCTCAGTTTCCTTCTTCTTTCCCATCCTTCCTGATGTGTTGTCACTGTTCTCAGGTAACCACCATGAATTACAAAACATTGTTTTTTTTAAAACAATTGTTCATTTCTGTGTTATAAAATGCCTTTTAGCTTGACAGTTTCTTGCACTGTACATTTCTAAAGGCTTTCTTCATTGAGTGTGTTGGTAAATCATTTAAGAGTATGCAAGTTTTATGAATGTAAGCTGAACTTTAAAATAGTTGAATTCTTAATGGCAAATTGTCATATCTGAAAATAAGTCTGTCTATTTACGCAGCTTCCTTCCAGTTCAGTGGAATTCACTTTTGATTGCAACATTATCTACAGTGATGTAGTTGACACTTATAAGCGAGAAAAATAAATTTAGGATTCTTGAAAACATTCCTTGAGGAAACTTTTATTATTTCACTGTAATTAGTTTCAGCGGGAATCCATCCTCACATGGCTACATCTTTACTTACATTCCTTCCCTACAATATTCTTTAGCATTTCTGGCAACTACCAGCTAATATTTATGTCTTCAGGTGTGCTGATAATGAAAATGCTAATGAAAATGTAAGATTAGCTCTCATTTTGAAGTTATGATGGCGTTACGTTATTGCCTATATAAGCTTAAGCATTTATTTAGCTTGGAGTTATCCCTTGGAGAAAGATCACTGGAGGCACAGCTGCTTTGCCTGGCATTCATATATTTCTGATGGTGATACCCTGATTGATATCCAGCAGTAATCTGCTAACGTTAATGTGCTCTACTTTCCATGGTATTTCATTACCATGTCTGAAATTGGCTGGTGGAAGTGTTCTCTGTACTCATCGGTTACAGCACCAAAGTTGTCAGGAAAGAAGTCCAAGTGGGAATCTTTTTGCACCCCATTCTACTGTAGCAGTGTGGAAGATTTGCCACAAGACCTGTAAAGTTTCCTGCTGCCTTATTTCCTAGGAAGTTTGTTTACACTTGAACAAAGGCATCCCAAGCTAATGGAATTGTCTTGATAAGACACCTGTAGAATGGTACAGTTTGTGGGTCTGGAGACCCATGAAAATATCCTCTTTTATTTTTTCCTCACTAAGATTTGGAAATTTCTCGCACAGATAGAAAAATCCTTTCCCAGTTTTGAGCATGACCTTAACAAAATTTTTCATTTGGCCCAATTTCATGTGAAGAGCAGGGAGAATTACGTTCTTAGATTTGAGAAGTGCTTCATGCGTAACATTGTGAGATGTTGTTTAAGTGATAGACACTTAGCCAGTCTTTCTTTTTATAATAAAGTGCTTTGATGCAGCTATCCCAGAGACATAGGAAGCAACAGAATTTGGTGTAGTCATGTTGTAGCCGAAGTAATATGGCTGTGACTTTCAGATCCCAGAAATCTACCATTTAAAGTTACTGTAGTTCAATCTCAATAACAATTGTTTCATATTATCATATTTTTCTTTCATGTAAGGTGCATACCCAATAGGAATCAATAGTAACATGTTTTCATTGTGCAGTATCACACACTTCAAACTTACATTGAAGGAGCCAATGAACAACCTCCACTGATCACAGTAATAGTTGGTGGCAATTAGTCCCTGTACACCACCACAAAATACCAAGTTCTTTTCACTTTCTAAAAATGGAAGGAATGGCTTACAGCAGTTATGGAATGCTATCACATTTAGCATCTTATCAAGACAACTCTACTGTTGTAGTCTTGACGCCAACAGTTCAGCTTTACCTTTCAGCAATTCCAGGTCTCTCGCTGTCATTAAGTTCACACTGTGTTATTTTGTGAGTCTCTGTACACTAATCACAAAAGAACGATGGAGCAGCACTAATTTCACTGCCTTCTTCATTGTCGCAATCACAAGGGACAGAAACAGGCAGTCCATCTCCATGAGGCACTGGTCGCATGGATGATGCTATGTTAGGATGGTCAAGCAAGACTTTCCTTCTTGGAAATACCATGTGTTAATGGAGTTGTCACACAAAAGCAACAATCAATCTCATGGTTTGATGGCTCTCGCCAGATCATAGTTATAGCAAAGTCCATGAAGATCTTTTACAATTCAACCACAAATGAAGACCTGTAACACAAGATATGTTGCATACCTTAGGAGCCCAGGGCTTGTCCTGGTCACCAATTTCATAGCCAAAGTACAATCTGTATGCCTTCCTGATATATGGCATTATTGGTCTCCTTCGCGATTTCAG
The DNA here is from genome assembly GCF_023864275.1 of Schistocerca cancellata. Classification (NCBI taxonomy): domain Eukaryota; kingdom Metazoa; phylum Arthropoda; class Insecta; order Orthoptera; family Acrididae; genus Schistocerca; species Schistocerca cancellata. The sequence continues at coordinate 711,511,649 of NC_064626.1, forward strand.
TGTAGTCTGTCCGCAAATGTAGCATAAAGTGGAACCACTGGTTGCATGGACGATGCTATGTTAGGATCGTTAAGAAAGACTTTTCTTCTTTATGAGGCATTTTCAATCACAAGATTTACAATGACCACATGCACTGACTATACTTCAGTAACTTGTTCATCCAGCACATGATCAGAACACAGAGTACAGCAGACTGAAACTACACTTAAATGGAACATGCTCCGCTCCTCCTTCCCCTTCCCCCTCCCCCTCCCCCTCCCCCTTGTTGCTACAAGCCCAGGCTAAAGATAGCAACAAAATACACAAAGCTCTTGTTGCCTCAAACTTCATGACTGTCTACCAACAACAGGATTTCCAGGCCGGTATGGGAAGAGATTGACAATGAATTCCAATTGTCAAACACTATGCAAATTCATCATTGGAGTATACTGTTTGCTTTCACGAAGTTGATATTGATTTCATGCCAAACTAATCCATTACATTTCCACAATATACAGAGTACAGTGTACTCAATATGTATATGAGATTCAGACATTCCAGACATAAAGTAAAAAGTTCAAAGATACATGTAATCTTAAAATAAAGCTGCCATCAACCTGAAAGTGGAGTTGAGCACCTTGCTGCTATTGGAGGTGGTATGCTCTTGGTCTTTTGATCAGTTAACTGACCTATGCAGCCAGTAATAGGGAGACTTCTAGAATGCAACTTGATGTTTCACTTACACAAGACATTGCTAAAGTGAAAGAATTGATCAGTTATTAAAAAATTATAGAAATTACTCGGTTCAGACTGAACCTTTTGATTTTTAGAAGCCATGTAGCCACTCGGACACAGAACCACTCATCAGTAATGTAAATGTTGTCATCTGATGATAGGCCTCAGCTTGAAACTAGTCATAATAAAAATGAATGTAAGAAATGAATAAGCAGACCTTTTGAAGCAAACTTAATTACAGAGACTGCAGACCACACTCAGGACAGAGGAAAATAATCTGACAAATTTTCCTTCTTTATGTTGTAACAGTTTTTTTAATCTGCTCTTGGAGTCACTTTCTGTAAAATAGATAGATATCTAGATATTACTGTGGAAAAAGTATACCATGGTTCTGAAGCAGATCTGCAGATTCTTTTAAAACTTTTACTCAAAACAGCAGTAATAAATCATAAAAATTCACAGAAAGCATTATAACATGAAATTTGTTAGTGGTACAAAAATAACATGCATGTATTTAAAAAATGTCTGTGTGCTTTCATGCTGTTTGTAGAGACGTTACTTTTTCACCAAACTTAAATATCAAATATGTAGGAACACAAAGTAGCAATTGAAAATAAGAAAGGCAAACCATTGTGCTACTTGTTCTGTTTTTCGACTGTAAGAAGACAGAGCATTGTAATTGTTTACTTACCACTTCTAAATGAGACAAATCTAGTAGAGGTTAGTAGAGGTTTTCCCTCTAGTCTCTGTGTTCATAAAGACTGCCATTCACCAGTTTAAAACAAAATATAGAAAAAGTTGTAGAAGATGGCTGCATCACGGTCACCATAAAGATGAATTGGACCATATTTTTTTAATATATTTATGAACACACACAATGATTCCGTTGTGCAGTGAGCGCTTCTTGCCTAAGCAATAAGTTACTGTATTTTTTTCTGTAGTACAGAAGCAATCAAAGATGTGTAAAACAGCCACCACTATCAGTGGCCTCAAAAATCAGTTTTTTCTTGTAAATCTGCAAAATGTAATATCATAAAATGTACACAGTGTATCTTCTCTTGTTTAATTTCTCATTTGTGTTTGCACATGTAAACTTGAACCATCTGATCTATGTACTGTTTCCTTTAACCGTAGTTCATGATTTTATACTTCTCAGTCAACTCTAACAACCTTCTTGGAAACACAGTGGGCCCTAATCTTCCTTCCTTGTACTTCTTAAATTGTACGTCATAGCATACTTTCGTATTTCCCATATTGAAAACATCTATCTGTAAGAAAGTTGCATATAACATTTGCCAAAACATTTATCATCTTCGTTATTGGTAAATCTACCCATAAATAAGTTCTATAAAGGGACTATGACATGAAGTGAATTCCATTAGTGAAGAACATTTATAGTGGGATAAAATGGGATATTGAAATGGGGTTTCAGTTCAGCCCCAGACATAAGTCTAAATAATAACTCTTTTACCAGTTTTTATATTCTGCAAAACACAGAAAAATTTATCATCTTTGTGAAAAAAATAAGGCCATCTCAAAAGGCAAAAAATTAATCAGACTACTGAGATAAAAACTAGAAGAACAGTGTGCAAGTTCATTATTAACTATTATTGGTACAACATACACTAGTGGGTTAACATGTTTCAGTGCATTCTTCATCCATCTTCCCCCTCCTCCCCTAATCTGAAACCAGATTTAGTAAATCGTTAGACAACCAACCACCAATGTCTAATGGAGTGCATTTGGCAGCTGGTCCACAAACTAATTTACAGCTACAATATACAGTAGGCGACTGTCATATTCGCAACCAACTCCTCCTAGGGAGAGATGGAGTATCATCCTAATATCTTGTAGGAAAATGAATTCAATATGTGGAATCTTTTCTTTGGTCAGGTTGTCAATTTGTTTTAGATGGTAGTACATGTATTTGAGACTGAGGCTTGCTTTGAGGTACAAGTGTAGGCAGCGTTTCTGCAAATAAGTATTCCAGTTTTACTGCGTTGATTGAGATGGCAGTAGTTTTACCACTCAGTACAATATCCAGTTTTTGTTCTTCTATTTTAATCACTCATTGTGAGACTGTGCACAGAGCATATAAAAATGGTTTGATGCTATCTGTACGCAACATTACTTGCATGCACATTTGTAGTCCTGATGTCCAAAGATAGGTATGGTTCGCGTCTGGAGGTGAAAGCATGCAACATGGTTCCTCAGGTGACAAATGAAATCTGACAGGCCAGTAAGCTAGGAATGGTTCGCGTCTGGACGTGAAAGCATGCAACGTGGTTCCTCAGGCGACAAATGAAATCTGACAGGCCATGGCCCAAAATGTTTCACCATATAAAAGCTTCACTGAGAATGTAATTAGTGTCAAGGACCAAGTAAGACAATAGGTAATGCAATTGTGCAGTTGGTGATATGACACATTCATGTAGCTTTTAGGGAAAGATGCTGTCACTCAATGATATCATTGCTTGCAGGATGGTAACTGATGATGGAAGGTGCCACTGAATTTGCTGAGATGGGTAAATAACTCTGACTCAGATCATTAGCTGTGGTCCATAGTAATGTGTAGTGGACAAACAAAGCGAGAAACTCGTTTGAAATGAAGGCAGAGGCTAGCATCTCCACCAATATGTTCCAGCTGGTATAGCTTCCATCCAGTGGGTAAAAAAGTCAGTGGCACCCAATAGGTAACAGATATTAGGAGGAAGTGGATCCACACCATCAGTGAGCACATGCGCAGAGCACATTGCTGTGTTTGGAAATTCTCCAGTGGACACATGCCCATGACAGGCTGTAATGACTTCCGTGGTCTCCAACTGGGTCACAAGTACCTAATTGCTTCATACGCAGACAGAAGCTCATGATTGTAAACACACCATTTCCTTTGAGAAGTGGAGGCTTACATGAAAAGGAGGCAAATGATTGTCATGTGCCACAGACGTGGGGTTACACTGCACCGATAGGTGTATGACTGGCATCGACTACTAACACGAGTGGTGCATCCAATGCAGGGTGTGCCAGGCTTGCAACATTTGCTAGACTTTGTTTCACTTAAAAACAGAGCTCATCTCATCTGTCCAGTGGATGGGTGAATTCCACAGAGGGTAGGCGAGTCCTCCATGGTTCTGAGACCAGTAAGTGCTGCAGTTTGTGATTCTTGCAACTCGTCTGAGTGAAGTAAATGTTGCCAGTAAAAATTTGGTGTCCCCGAGAAACACAATAATCCCTGAACGGCTTCTGCTGTGGGATACACATGATCGCTTCCACTTTCTCGGGTAGTGGCAGTGATCACGCAGGCAAAATTAGTTGGCACATAGGTGATCTGAGGTTTGCTGAGAACACACTTAGCAGTGTTCAACACCACAAGATGCTCTTCTAGGTGTTTGAAGATCTTCACGTGGTGTTGCAGATGCTGTTCTGCTGTGGCTGAAAAGATGAGAACATCATTAAAGTATGTAAAACATAATGACAGTTCGTGCAACTCAGTCAGTGAACCACTGCCATGATTGATCAGCATAGTGCAAACCGAATGTCAGATAATGACTATTGAACAAGTTGATGGAGTGACTATAGCAGTATGAAATGTCTTCGTTTGCCACAGGAATTTGCATAAAAGCATTTGCATAATCTGGTACGCTAAACACAGTTGCAACACTGAGGCATAGTAGGGTATCTGACTGTTATCATCTTAAGTGGTTAATTATGTCATTTTATGGTCATAACATGTTTATTTTTCTCATGAAAGCTTTTTGTAGGAAGTGAAATTCAATTAATTTGAAAGCTTGCTAAAACACTCCATTTGAGCTGTGTGATGCCTGTGATGTCACTAGTTAGTATGCTGCTCCTAATGTCCTAAAGGTCATTCACAGATATATCTTGTTTTGTAATTTGAGTTTTGGAAAATGGGTTACAAGTGGTGTGTAGTACCACATTGTACAAATACATATTTAAAAACTCCTGAAAATTTGTTTTCGAGTGTTGTGAAGAATGAGAACATGCATAAAATTTGGTTGTAACTCACTTATAGAACTCCAAATGAGACAGCGATCACTAAGTGTATTTATTTCTGTGAGGATGATTTTTATGTAAGAAAACACTCCATGTGCACATGTTGTCACTTCTAGTGTAGTAGGTAGCATGCTATAGTTTACTTTGTTTGTAATATAGTTATGTCAGAGCTTTAAATCGTATATCATATTACAAAATTTTAATATTTCTTTTCATTTTACACCTGATTAATTTGAGATGAATCACGAGGATAGTGTTAAGAAACTGTATTTCATGCCTGATGTAGCTCTTATTCTGAAGAATCTGAGAAACCATTTAAGAATAATTTGCCACTTCCAGTTGTCTCCATTGAGCCTGTTGTAAAGCTTTACAACTGTGAAAGAGAGAAAAACAGAACATTGCTTGGAATGTACAAGGAAATGCAATAAGACCAAGTCGTCATGATAAAATAAAAGTTGCCCCTGCATAATCCCTTCTAAATCATAGTGTTTCAGCAGCAGTTAAGCATGCAGTAGAGCAACAGATGCTTTAAAGTTCTGCTGTGTCAATTGTTTTATAGACATAACTTTACAGTGGTTTAAATTGGAGGAACACAAAAATTGCAATTTTTAAAGCTCTTGAAGGTGAACAGTTGATACTCAGCAGTCCCCATGATTGTTATTACACTATCTGAAAACTTGAAAACTGAGAAGAGAGGTACTTGAAGAACAGTAGTAGTTGTGGCAACAACCACAGCAATGAACAGTCAGAATTATCTTCCAAATGAAAAAGTTCTGACTGGATTTTGTGTGGGCTTCCACAAGTTGCCATGGAAAACCTTTTCAGCATGGTCTGAGCAAATAGTCCAGTTACAGATTCCCTCAGTTTCAGTTCTGTGGTTTATTGCCGTGCCACAGTACTTCCATCCTAGTCACCAAGCAATGCAGTTTTCACATTTCTTATTTCCAGAACATAAAAATCTGGGTTGTTTTTGAAGAACAAGGAGTTCGTAAACATACCAACTTTCAGAAGGTTTTCACTACCAGCCTCCAAAAATTTCCATTGTTACTTAAAAGCTGTAAACCCATCAGTAAATAACTAAACTGTCTGCAGAAAAAAAATGCAAAAACTTAAACTAACACTCCTATAATACTCCTATATCGCACATACAGCTTCGTCTTACTCCTAGCCTGTGATGTCACCAGAGCTGCAGCCAATGACAGAGCGTTTTTGATTGTGTGACCAAGTATTGAAATTTAATGATTTCTAAGCTGTAATTACATAAAAATAACGTGTTTTGTGAGAATATTGACAGAAAATGTTGTTGAAATGTTATAATCACTCGGAATGCAACAATCTGAACCATATTTGCAACATACTAAAATAGCCTATTGTAATCCATTAAGGATACAGTGTACCTATAAATGGTGGAAAAATCGAATTTTTTATGACTTTATTAAATTCTATAGTCTTTCCTGATTACATTGATATATACATTATAGGGTTTCAAATGAAAAATGACCTATATATACCAAATTTTAAAGTTATGGTCATGTATGCTGCCATGCCCCCTTTATTTCTGTTACAGAAACCAATATTATTTAGAAAAGAACTATGAACTTTCTGTTTCCAGCGATTACACTTATGATACATTGTATATATTGGTAACAGTGCAGGTTTCTAGTGTCTGTAAATGATTATCTTTGCTAGTATTTATTTTTGTTTCACTGAAGCAGTTTTTTCACATGTTACTGAATATTTGTTTCCCAAGTGCTACATATATTTGTGGAAGTACATATCTTTTAGTGTGCAATAAACATGAACTATGACAAACATCAAGAAATTCAATAAAAGGAAATTCTGTGATAACCAGTTCACAAACAAAGCAAGCCACGCTGTTGAAAGTAACCTATGTATCAGTTCTTCAGGGAAGAAACTCCCACATGGCACACCTCACAGTGATTCAAATTTTTGTGTTAACAATGATGCTGTTTGTAGTAGAGTTGTTGTTGTTGTTGTTGTTGTTGTTGTTGTTGATTCGGGCATCTTATCTTCTTTGATAAAGGAAGTGGGGAAATGTACACAGTGTGACGGTGTAGGCTGTCTGGAAATAACTGAACAACAAAGCAGCAGGAAGGGTTTAGCATCAAAGTTAGCTGTTCTGTGTAGATCCTGCAATAAATCTACCTCAAAAATGACTTTGAACATTGTGCATAATTCATATGATGTGAATTTGAAGTCAGTGTATGCAGTTTGTGCAATAGGAAAAGGAAAAAAGGCTGCTCAAACGTTTTGTTGTTAGATGGACCTTCCTCCTCCTCCTCCTCCTCCCAGTAGGTTCAGCAAGTACATAAAAATACTTTTTGGTGCCTTGATGGTTGTGTCTAAAGCATCTATGGAACATGCAGTAGAAGAAATTGTAAATATTAGTGGAACCAGGTACATTGCTGTTGCACTTGATGGGACATGGCAATGTGGAGGATATCGTTCCTTGAATGGTGTTGTAAGTGCTACTTCTCTGGAGAATGGAAAAGTTGCTGATGTTGAAGTGCTTATCTAAGTACTACCACACCTGCCATGGTAACACTAAAGAACATATTGAACATCAGTATTCTAAGAATTATGATGGTTACAGTAGAGGTATGGAGTGTGATGGAGCTCCAAAATATTTCATAGGTCGATCCCCGTCTATAACGTTACATATATGAAGTACCTAGGCGATGGGGACTCTAAAGCTATCAATAAAATTAATGAGTTCAATGTTTATGGTGATACCTTGGTAACAAAACATGTTGTGGACATGTGCAAAAGAGAATGATAGCTAGATTGAGGAAGCTACGAAGAGGAAAGGAAAGTTGCTATCTGATGGAAAATCTCTGCCTGGCCAAGGGAGATTGACAGAAACTGAAACAGACCTTCTTGAGAATTATTATGGTCTGGCCATTAGATGAACTGCACCTCTGAATGATGATAAAGCAATGAGAAAGCTGTATGGACCACCTACTTTCATAAGGTCTCCACAGATGACCACCCTGTTCACGGATTTTGCCCTAACGGAGCAGATTCTTTGTGTGGCTATCAAAAAGCAAAAGAAAGTGGTCAAATATACCATCATAGGCTTTCTCTTCCTGAGCCTGTTGTGAATGAAATAAAACTAATTTGTAGAGACCTGAGGGACTTTTTTTTGCTTAGTAAATGTCTTCATGGGGGCACTCAGAATACAAATGAAAGTTTCAACCACTGCATATGGGAAAGATTACCCAAGAATGTTTTTGTAGTACTAAATACATTAAAAGTTGGTGTACTAGATGCAGTGATGTGTTTCAATGATGGAGTGATAGGAAGGTTGCAAGCCCTGAGAAATTTAGGCATAAAATGTGGCTCTAATAGGGAAGACCAATTGCTTGCGTATGACTGACAATGGGTGCATGAACCTGAAAGATTCTCTCTTGAAGTTACCAAAGAAGCAAGAAGTGCTGAAAAGAATGCCAAGAGGAAGCTTGAAGATGAAGAAATGCTGCAGGATGAAGACTATGCTTCAAGAATGCTCTGAAGCACAGTTTAATTGGACTCATATCTTCATTCACAAATTCCCTCAAGTTGTATTTTCAGAATTCAGGTACAAATATTTCCTGAAGTTTATGAAGCATCGCTCTAACTTTTTTCTGTAACTTGCAATAGTCCATACTCATGTAGTAGAAATTATAGAAAAAATAAAATTTTTATTAGGAAGAAAATTATAAAAATTAAAATGTAAGATGTGATACTTTTTTTATCCTTGTAATATACATAGTAGGTGGAATTAAATAGTTCTAGTACCTCAGCCATCATGTCGTGCATAGCTGGTAAAAATTTGGTCTCCATCAAATGTATAACATTGGATTAAATGGGACCTCAATTTGAGGAAGTATTTTGGAAAAAAATTGTATCAATTTCTCTGTAATTTTTTTAATAACCCTAAGCAGGTTCAAAAATATTGAAAATACGTCTAGTTTGTTTAGAAAGTGTGCTGCATCACCTGATATTAATAAAAAATCTGTAAAACATATACATTAAAAACAGTGCCTGAAAGAAAAAGGTGTTGATTTTTACATAATATTGAGCTGGAAAAGTACCCTGTATCTTAAATAATGGTTATGGATATATCTGGAATTGTTCGTGTGTTCAGTGCACAGCCACCACGTGCCATCCCTTTTGGGTGCAAGACAGAGGGGTGAAGACCAAGGACTACAAGAAGGGTGAATAAGAGCTTCCCTGAGCTTTGAGTTAAACTCCGTCTGTTCAATCACAAGGTGACTGGGAGCTAAACATCTAGGACAGGATGAAACAGGCAGGCCATTGGTAATTTTGATGAAATGCTCAGTGTTGTGACTTACCTTTCTCGGCACACCATGTTGTCGGTTTATTGCTAGAAAATTGTTGAGCAACTTTGCGTATCTACTTTTTGCTCAAGCTGGGCACTTATGAATTAATGCACTGCATCAGAATCCAGCAGTGGAAAGTCCAGTGAGCTGTCAGCAAACTGTGTGTTTGCTACGTCAGGCAACGGATGGTAATATGCCAGGAAATCATTTCCAATTATAGACTCCGTGACATTCACAGCAGAAAAGATTCTAGACGAAGGCACAATGCAGCACCAAGTCCAGCTCAATATGTTCTGCACTGTAAGTGGCTATTGATGGATTATTAGCAGCGTAAAGGCAGAATGAAATTGGTGGCCGGTAATTATACAAGAAAGCGCATGGATAAATACACAGATCCAAGTCTGTGTCCAAAATAAATTTGTCTGGTCTTCTGGATGCTAATATAGACACCGAGACATTGTCCGGAGCTATGTCTGACTGCTTCTGGGTTGATGTCAGATGATGTGTACTTGCAGACTTTACACCAAAATTCCTGGTGAAAACAGCATGTTGTTGGTGACTGTACTGTGCCACTTAGAGAGCAACTTTCATTCCGGAACGACTGCATAATTTTTTGCAATAATGACCTCTGTCCTTGCTGTTACTGTGTCGAGGCAGCAGTTCACTCGTTTGACTAGCCAATGTCCATTTTGTCTGACAGTTGATCATAATCTGCCAATGTCATTACTGTTGAAGAGGCATAGTTGCATGTTGCCTCTACAATACTGATTGATGGTGGCATTGTTGCATCCTGAATCCTGTCTGTCCGATCTACAGTGGTGTCCAGTCTGAGATGCTACTATGACTTCAACCTGAGACGGAAGTGGCTACTCCAAAGCATATGAAGTAATGTGTCAGGTACAGTTTCCGCAACAGCTTCACTACGTGGGAGCCTCGGGCATTGCAGAGCCTCCAGTCTGCAATGTCTTCTTGTGTTAACACTTAACGCATATGCTTTTCTTGTGATTCAGATACTCAGTGCATCAACTTCGGTCTTCAATTTACAGTATGAACCCTTTGTAGGATGTGCTGTGGTGACGTCTGAGACTTCGCCCCCATAGTGGTGGTCGTTCATGCAGATATAATAAAAGTATTTTTAGTATGCATCTATTCTCGACAAGTCTAAGCAGTACAAATATTAGATTTGTTATCAGAGAAGTTTTGTATGGTTCAGCAAGTTTGTTTAGCACTTAACTCACCAATTTGTTCTAGGCAATTGATACCGAATTCTATGCTTCATAACTGATCACTGGTGCTTAGCTAGCACTGCTAATTATGGTGTTGTTTTCTTGGAAGACCTCTTCCTTATTAGGAAACATATGCACCATAAGATGCACTTGACCACGTAAAAAGTCTCAATAATATAATCACCAGTGTAACATACTATTGTCACTGCCAGCATCACAATACTCAATAGATGTTTATGGTGTGAAGTAAGCAGTTTTATGTATATTTTATACATCTACCTTGAGCCAACTCGATATGTTCCACAAAAGTAGAAGCACTTGTTTCTGAGAACAAGTAGGAAAAATTGTTTATTTTACATCAAGATTTTATTATCATTGCAACATATGCATTTAGCATGTAGTGTTACATTTAGTGTTGCAAGATCTAGGCATTTTAGACTCTCCCATTCATTTGACTTTCTGAACATATAATGGATATTGTACCAAGGGAAAAATTCATTTGAGAAAACAATAACATTACAGATAAATAGAAAGCTGGCCAGGACTTACTTTCAGAAAGGAAAAAAAATAGCACTGTTGCTGGTACTTACATGTTAGTTAATTTTACATTGTGATTGACATATCAGCAAGTCATCGTGCTAGGGCCACCATCATCCATTTACAGTTCTTTCTTGAGCAGCACATGCGCAGCACGTGCTCACGATGTTGTCCTTCTTTTTTAGTTATGTGGAGTGCTTTGTGAACAGTGACTGGCTGCTCACTGGCACCCTCCCCCTGCCCCCACTGTGATCTCTCTGTCAATTTAGGGATAGATTGAGGAAAGCAAGGACAGAGCAGTCAGATGTGAGGATTAGAGGGGTCCACCAGTTGTGGATTTGAAGGGAGAAAAGTTTCTCTCTCTCTCTCTCTCTCTCTCTCTCTCATATATATATATGTATATATAACGTGTGTGTGTGTGTGTGTGTGTGTGTGTGTGTGTGTGTGTGTGTGTGTGTGTGTGTGTGTGTGTTTGTTTTTGGTGGTACTAAGAATTTCACTTTCAGGAGGTAAGTACCGGCCTGCCATTTTCTTTCTCTGCAATTTCATTATAAATATTTTCATTTTATCTTACACTCGTATTAAATTGTGATAGTCATTGGCAATTTGTATATGCCATAAAAGCATCACGATATCATTTTATTCAGTAAAGCAGGCAGAGAAACGTTGTTAGAGGTAATGAGCGCAAATCACTGTAAGAGCCAGAAACAAATATTAACAATAGTTGAAACACAAGAGTGTGGGCAGTTATTACCAATTTCCTAAATAGACAACTGTAACTTCTGTTTGTTGACAGTTTAGCTTACATTGAAGTGATAGGAAATGTTGAAAATTCTGAAATTTGCTCCAACTGTTCACATTTTGGTTGTTGGTAAGTTAAAGATAGTCTTTAGCCTCAGGTTTTATAGATAAAAATATGTCAGCATTTTTCTTTGTCTGAGACTGACTTGTCATTTCATGGCACTGACTTTAAAGTTTTATGTTTGAACATCATTAGCTTTCTGTATTTCTACTACTGTGAAGTGAAACTATCAGAATTGGCTACTGTTGTAAGTGCATAAATCTCCCATGAGGTCAAGATTGATGAGACTGTTGCAATGAATAAATGAAACAGGGGTTTATCTTACTGTTTAGAAATTAGTCAGTATGAAAAAATAAAAAATCTGAAAATAAAAAAGTGTAAACAATGTACTGAGATATATTAGAGACGTATGAAATTGAATTTGCTAATAAGGGGAGGCCACAGTATTGGGGTCACAGATTTACTTTACACTTTGTACGCCTTTACAAGGTCATTAAAACAATGTAATATGCAAGTAGTAAGGTGCGCTATTCAAGCAAGTCTGAGAAAATCGCAAGAGAAGTTTTATGTGTCTATTATGTGCCTCTGTATCTGTGAATAGGTACCAGCCAGTAGAGCTCCTGGTGGTCAGGTGGTTGGCATTCAAGCTTAATAAAAGAATGCATATGTTGCAATGGCTCGACTCCCACTCGAACTTATTGGTTTATTTTTCACTGATCATATTATTTAAATTATGATAGTTGAGAGGTAATGTAATGAAAAAAAATCACTTGTATTTGCATGAAGTTTCAATTTATGTTTTCCACGTCTGTATGACAAATACCACTCTGCAACGTGTGCTGTCGACAGCACATTTAGCAAGTAATTATACATCACTCTTGTGGTCTGGCACATTGTGACTTCCTATATTACTGATTATAAATATCATCATTCACATCATTATTTATCGAGGTTTGCTTGGGCTTTCCAACCCTGTCCCTTGTCCTAGAAAATTTAATTACAAACAGTAAACAGTCAAGTAATATATGAAATTCATTACAACTGCATGAAAGTGTGTGTGTTTTCTTTCATTATATTACCTTCGAAATGCCATATAAATTAAATAATGTAACCAGTGTTAAAAAAAAAAAGTAAATATTTGCAGGGGATTCGAACTGTCACCTCATCCACATCCTTTTAGCAAAGTGTAAACAATAACCACTTGATCACCATGCATAGGTAAATCAGTTACACAATACATGCTTGAAACTTCTCTTGCGATTTTCTTGGAATTTCCAGAGTAGTGCACCTCACTATTTGCACATTGTTATTTTAACATCCAACCAAAGGTGTACGTCGTTTGAAGTAAATCCGTAATCCCAATGTGGTGACCCCCTTATAAGTAATAAATATAACGACATCACAAAAGCTGACACCAAAGCTTTCAGAACTACCCATTTAAAACTGCTATAGTACTTGATTTTATTTCTCTATAATGTGAGGGAAATCCAGAGCGTAGCCTGCTGCCTTATGATTCATAGAAGACCAACTGGGAAAAAAAAATTCCCTTCATCCATTTTATTCCTATGGTCATAACACTGAAGAAGTGAGCATGATATAATAGGCTTGTTAAATTCCTCTGGTGTATCTTTACCATTGTTGAGGAAAACTAGTTTCGGCAAGTTAAACTGCCACCTTCAGTTCATCTTCATTTTGTCCAGGCTGCCAGCCAGTGTGACAGCTATCTCAGTTTCTGTAATGTCGAATATTGACTGTATGTAGAGTTTTCTGCGCCTTTTCCACTCATCCAGTTTAGAACCCGACATTGAAGGGGTCCAGTTTGCTGTAGATTAAATAACATAACATAATTTGACAGATATAGGTACACACTGAGAATATTTTATATTTTTGTGCAAATTATTAAGTCAGATGTATTCGGCTAATAAACAGAAAATGATCTTCAATCTTTCACAATAAAATCGATGGAGAAAATTTATTTCAGAATTGAAGACAACAGAGCTCAGAGGAAAAATCCTTTTCTGCAGAACTTTCTTTATAACAACTTATTCAGCTCTTTTTCTGTAAGCACATAATCTATATACAATATGGAAATGACAGAACATAGATGTGGTGTTCAGTTTGAGGCACAATGAAAACAAAGGAAGACTAGAAATGTATAAGTTTTGGAAAAAGTCCTTCCTCAGAAGTTGAACTCTAACTTTTTCCAAAAGAAAAAAAAGTCAGTAAATATTTCAAATTTTTTTATATTTATTTTAAATCGTGGTAGAACATAATTTAACTTTCACTGTGTGAAGGAGTCATTACTTTTTGAGAGTTCATAACTTCTAATCTTTTTCTTTGATTATGTGAAACAAGTATAGGTGGCATAAAGTAGTAGTCTTATTGCACATTTGGGGGGTGGGGGGGGGGGTGAAATAACAAGATTTCTGATGTGAAGAAATAGCACACCAGTTGCATTAAAAAACAGTTTTTAATGTCACTAGTGTGCTGTTTCTTCACGTCAGCATTCTTAAAAAACAGTTGCTGAAAATGATGAACAAAAATCTAAATGACAAGACTGGTCTTTGCAGTGGGAGGAGATGTTTGAGAGGGAAATACTGTCATAATCTGTACTGGGAGCTACTAACAGAACAGAAAGTTTAACTTCACCACACAATTTTGACACAACTGCTAGGTCACTGGCATTTGTGGAAATGCAAAAAACGGGGAAGTCGAAGTGTTTGGACAGATCCAATATGTGATGAAACTCAATGAGAGACCCATCAAACATCTTTCATTATTCTACTTACATGCTGTTACCATTGTGAGCAAAGTGGTTACCGTCAAGCATGAACTTGTATTGTATTCCTTTCAATTCTTGCTCTCTGGCGGATAAGCAGGATGATAGCTTGTTTATGTACAGAATATCTAATAATAATTCAATATTTAAATACGCACCTCTAAAACTGGCAATATATTTACCATGTGCAGCCAATATTTTTACATCGATATTTTTCTCATTGATATATCGAAAAGACCGATAATGGTATTTTTTAAATATCAATATATCAGATTCCTGATATTTTTAAAAATATCAGCCGACATCAGACACAGTCACAGTCAAGAATTACTACCCGGAAACAAAAGGTACGTCCATTCTGGACTATCCATGTTTGTTTAATCTCAACTCAAATTCTTTCTATGAAATGAAACTTCATTTTTCTGAGGTTGATGTTTACGAGCAAGTCTCTACTTTTGGTAACTTGCAATGATTTATTAGCCACTTCTACATATAATTAACTTGAAAACTGTTCTCAAAGAGCCAACGTCCTCAGTTTCCTGTTGGCATTCATCACATATCACTAGCTTAACCACTTGAAAATTACTTAATAATTGGAATTGCAGTTGCAGAAATTATAACAAACATTGCAGTTCAGACGAAAATATTATCATTTAAAACGTTTGAGGAGACAGTGAACTGGAGACAAATACAGTTGTGAATAAAATACTTGCTTGACACTTACACTGCTTTATACAGTTTTATCACCTTGGGTCAGCGTATGCATTTGGAGTCAAAGCTCTGAAACTGGCAATAACTTGATATGTTCTGTGAATTTCACTTCACTCATTTCAAGCAAAAATTGAATTTGCCCTTGTGTGAAACATTGAACTAAATAGTCTTCATACCCTTTCATAAATTTTAATATTTTATGTGAGATAACAGTTCATATTCATTTTGAGCATATTTCAGTGTGTCTTGCAGCTTGAGATGATTATGATTAGATTGAATTATAAAATTACTACTGTAGTCAGTTCCCCCTAGGAGGTACACTGCTCATTTAAGAGTGTGTGTGTAATGTGCATGGGGCCCTGGTCCCCTTGGAGTTTGAACTCCCTTTCTAAATTCTGTTCCCATAGTTTGAGCCATTTTAGGAAGAGTTCTCTCTCCCTAGTGTTTCTGGCATGGGTTCCTCCTCCCCCCTCCTTCCCCTCTTCCTTCGCTGCCCCCCCCCCCCCCTCCCTCCTACACTAGGTCACCAAAGCATGTAGCCAATCCATGTAGTGGGGCTGTTGTGTACTCATCTGGCTGAGGCCCCTGACATTACAGGGATCACACTTCTGGCACCTGAGCTGTCACCGCTTCGTGTATGCCTAGGAGTGGTTGCTTGTCTTTTGGGGCTCGGAACTCCTGGCAGTGACTGCTGTGCCAAGCAGCCCTTCCCATGGCTGAGTTCCTCTTTGGAGTAAACAAAATCAGGGCATATGGTCTGCACATGAAGCATGCTGAGCTCCTTACTTCTGCCAGGTCTTTTTTCGTGGAACATATCGAAGATAAGTTTGGTGAAGTTGGCTAACATAGTAAGATGCAATCCGGTTCCCTTATTAAGATCTCTTCTACCAATCAGTTGGCATCCTTTGTGCTTGTGAGCACTTAGGAGACATCCCAGTAAGCATTGTCCCTCACCAGCTCTTAAATATGACCCAGGGCACTATATTCCACAGGGACCTCCACCTTCAATCTGACAAGAAACTCGGGACTAATTTAGCATAGCATGGCATTCATTTTTTATGGCAAGTTCAGAGACGTCCTAAGGACAATTGAGTTGATACTGGTGCTTTCATCCTGGCTTTTGAGTGAGATACCCACCCATAAAAAGTTAAAGCTATGGTCCTCCGTTGTGACAAGGAGCTCTCTCTATCCCACCTGCCAGGTGTTGTTCCCGGCATCTCTGTTTTGGTCACATGTTTTTGTGATGTGAGGCAAATCGTATTTGAGGTGACTGCGACCACTCTTTCTGTGCAGGAAGTCCTTGCACTCCACTGCCCACGTGCATGAACTATTTCAGCCCACATTCTCTTCACTTGCTGAATTGTCTGACCTGTAAAAAGGAAAGAAAGACATAGGCATTCAAAACTCTTGATCATCTATCCTACACTAAGGCTGACAAAAATTTGACTGTCTCCACCTGATATCTTTAATGTCTACCTTTACTTCTGTTGTGTCCTTCCCTCCTCCCTCCTACTTCCTACTTCCTCCTTCCTCCTTACTTCTGTTCTATCCCCCTTCCCTTTCCTCCTCCCTGGTGGTTCCCGATCCCCCCCCCTCCCCCCTCCCCTTTTTCCCCTCAGATGTAGAAAAAACCCTATGGCACCTGCCGGAAATTGGGCAGCCTCTAGGAACCTCCTTGCCCGGCGTCACCAGAGCAGAAATCCTGTTTCAAGACAGACATGAGACCCATGCTTTGTGGGCCTCAAGGCTGCTCGTTCTCTTTTGTATCCTGATATTGCTGCGACTTTCTCTCTTCCCAACCACACCACCTTTTGCCCTCCAAGAAAGGAAAAGAAGAAGAAGATGCATAACTCTCAGGAGAAGACCTTCCTGACATCCGAAGGGATATGTTGCCCCTCCCTCTCAATCAAGATCCAATCTTAAATTCACAAATTTCACTCCATCCTTACTGGTGATGGATACTGACTCTGCTCAATCAAATCTCTTCTTTCTCTCCATTCTGTAGTTCATGTTAAATTGCAGGAATCTTGTTTTGTGGATACTCAGTCACCTACTCTTTGTGGTTTCCAAGCCTTCTTCCAGAACTGGGTTTGCCATTCTTCAGCCTGCGACATTGTCTGCATGTTGGTCCGCACGAAAATTGTTAGCTGCTGGGTCCATTTAGACCTGCAGTAACAATATGCATTCTATATCTCCTCCCTGACAGGCCTGCTATGCTTCCTGCTCTTCTGGCCCTCCTTCAACAGCTACTGCCCCCTTCCTTCTTGGGGATTTTAATACTGCAATCCTCTGTGGGATGGTACTGCAACCACTGACCAGCACAGAATTGTTGAAGACCTGATGGTAGGGCTTGATTTCTTCCTCAACAACACTGGAGCCCCCACTCACTTTAGTATACCATATGGCACTTTCTTGCCCATTGATCATTCCATATGTAGCCCTGGATTCCTCCCCTCTGTCGATGAGGAGTTCATGACAATGTGTGCAACACCAATCATTTTCCAATCATCCTATCTCTTCTGTAACATCACTTGCCTGGACACCCTCCCAGGTGGACTTTTACTAATGCAGATTGGGATGGCTTTCCATGGCTGCCATCCCAACCACTCCACTCCACAATGGCATTGATGATTCAATACATAGTTCGACTAACTCCATCCTTTCATCAACTGGTATAGCGATTCCTTCTTCTTAGGGTTCTCACCAACGGAAGATTGTCCCTTGGTGAACCCCAAAATTACTTTGGCTATTAAAGACTGCCATCATGCCTTCCATCTCTCTACCAGCTCCTGGCTTTAAACAGTTTTGTGTCCGGGTCCAATATCTTCTTAAATATCTGAAATGGATTTGTTGCAAATGATATCACTGCCATCTGTTTTGAGTACCCCTCTCTCTGTTTAATGGCTATCATAGTCTGGTGGTTGCTGTGAGCCTTACGGTGTCTTCCTTCTTTGCATGCTGATGATTGTTGGTTTTATTTTTGTTTATCCATGATGGGCATTACTGAATGCGGACTGCAGGGAGCAATACACTGAGCCCAATCTTGGGCTCTCACTCATGGATTCCATTTTTGGGCTGCCAAGACCTTCGTTATGCATTTCTGTCATCACTCTACAGTTCATCCCTATCATAATCTTGTACCTTGATGACCAGTCCGTCAATTTGGTGGATTCTCATCGTGTTTTGGGACTGGTCTTTGATGCCTGATTTACATGGCTCCCCATCTTCATCTACTAAAGTGGACATGTTCGTCACATCTCAATGCTTTGTGATGCCTTAGCAACACCATCTGGGTTGCGAACTGCTCTACTCTGAAATGGCTGTACACAGCATTCAGCCAGTTCTGTCTAGATTATGGAGATCCACTTCCCACAATAACGGTCCTGTGTTGACCTAACACAAAGTCCAAACTACTTGGCTCATCCTGTGGCCCTCTGCCACCAGTTGTTCTCCATTCTCAGTGCAGAAGTAGTCTATACTGGTGGCTCGATGGTTGCCGATAATGCCGGCTTTACTTATGTTAATGCGGTATGTAATGAACTCTGCTTCTTGCTGGATGGTTGCAATGGTTTCACTGTTGAGTTGGTTGCCATCTCTCGTGCTCTTCAGCATACCCATTCCTACATGGTGAGTCCTTCATAGTCTTTAGTGACTCTTTG
This sequence comes from Schistocerca cancellata, assembly GCF_023864275.1. NCBI lineage: Eukaryota > Metazoa > Arthropoda > Insecta > Orthoptera > Acrididae > Schistocerca > Schistocerca cancellata. Next base: position 711,530,434 of record NC_064626.1, read on the forward strand.
AACAGTTAACAAGCTCTTGACCAATGTTTACTCTTGCCATCCTTGGTCCCGACTATCCTCGATTCCCTTTTTGTTCTTGAACAATGTGAAACTCAGTGATCTTTGTACCCTGGGTCATGTTGATATCCCAGGCATAAACTTGCTGATGGGTTGGCCGGATTGGCCTGCCAACAAGCGGTCTCTTGAGATTAGTATTCTGGAATTGGACCTTCAATCAGTATTATGCCTTCAAGTTCTAAGGATATGGAATACACAATGGTATTCTGACTTTGCCAAATGAACAATTGGTGATAAAGGAGGAGACCACAAATTTGTGGGGGTCCTGCATGTGGGCCTCTAGCAAAGACTCCACCGTCCTTTGCCAGCTCCGCATTGGTCATGCTAGGCTGACTCGTGGTCATCTCCTCCTTTGTGAGATTGAGGTGCAGCCGGCCAGAGTGGTCGTGCGGTTCTAGGTGCTACAGTCTGGAACCGAGTGATCGCTACGGTCGCAGGTTCGAATCCTGCCTTGGGCATGAATGTGTGTGATGTCCTTAGGTTAGTTTAGGTTTAATTAGTTCTAAGTTCTAGGCGACTGATGACCTCAGAAGTTAAGTCACTTAGTGCTCAGAGCCATTTGAACCATTGAGGTGCATGTTTAGATGGTGGTCCACATTTTGCTGGACTGTCCTAGCTTACCCACCCTGTGGTAGACTCTCAATCTTCCTGACATACAGAATGGTATTCTGACTGTGCCGAATGAACAACTGGTGATAAAGGAGAAGACCACGAATTTGTGGAGGTCCTGCATGTGGGCCTCTAGCAAAGATTCCACTGTCCTTTGCCAGCTCCGCATTGGCCATGCTAGGCTGACTCGTGGTCATCTCCTCCTTTGCGAGATTGAGGTGCATGTTAGACAGTGGTCCACATTTTGTTGGACTGTCCTAGCTTAGCCACCCTGTGGTAGACTCTCAATCCCCTGATGATAGCGGATGATGCCTCAGTGGCTGCTCTCTCTCTCTCTCTCTCTCTCTCTCTCTCTCTCTATCAAATGAAGGGTGCCTCAGCCCTTTGTGAGGCTAGCAGGAGGCCCTGCTGTCTCTTCTGCCCCAAATAGGAAGCACGTGTCTGGGTTTGTTGGTTGTTGGTCCTGCGCCAGCCTTCACCCCCCCTCCCCCCCTCGTGCTGTTTTGCTGTTCTTCACCTTTTTTGCATATTCTGTTTGACTTGGTGTTTTCCTCTGTTTTCCTGGGCTTCTCTCACCCTGTCCATGTCACTGTCTTTTCTGGGTATTGCTGTGTGGGGTGCCTCTGGTAAGTGGCATGAGGTATGTCCACCATCACACTTTCTACCTTTGGGGTGTCTGGCTGCTGCCTGGATGGACACCTCACCCGCCTTTATCTCCCCCCCCCCCCCCCCCCCCCCCCCCACACACACACACACACTTTTCCTTCTTCCTTGTTCGCTTCTCTAGGCTTTGTTGATCTTCAGTAGACCTTGGGGTTGTCTTACCTTGGGCTTCGTGCACTATGCCCTGTTGACTTACCTGTGGACTGATGACCTCGTGGTTTAATCATTAAACCAAACAAACACACAACTGCAATCAGTTCACTTCTAAATAACATGGAAAATGGAGTTACCCATATTTTATAATGAGCTCCTCTTTTGAATATGCATTATTAATAATTTAGTCCATAAATTAAGTGTGTAGTTTCAAAATTGTGAATACACTTTAATAATGTGTATATAAATATCAGAGACAAAATTGTTCTATATGCAGGGTGTCCCAGGAGGACTGGTCAGTATTTAGGGATATGACAGGAAGAATAATTTGAATCCATAAACTTAATATGGGCATATGCCCTATTTCAAATGATTTCCAAGGTGGAACACTCAATGTACATTGTTATTTATTTTCTGTGTTATTCAATACATTGTCAGGTTTAAACACATACAACTGTTAGCAAACATAATAACATGCATTTTACAAAGTATCAGTTGAAAAATATGTATTTAACACATTCACTTCTAAGCATTATTGTACGTTACACCTTACAGCTGTTTTACAGTTCACAGTAAATGTTTGACTATCCTACCACCAACTTTAATGCATTTTTGCACGCTTGGAAGTATATTTTACGTTGCTTGTCTGAGTATCTCTGCACGTTCTGTAGTGATGACAGTAGTATTCATAATGCAACCAAGCAGTTCGTCTTTCATATTTATCCAACACCATAAACAAAAGTATAATGGCATAAGGTCTGGCAACCTTAGTAACCATTTACCTGTAACTGTACTACCATGACCAACCCAGCAATTAGCGCAAGACACATACACGTGGGCCACTAGCCCAAAAACAAATGTAAATTAAAAGTGTCTTGTCATCATCATTTCTGTTTTCCGTCATTCCTTAGGTTGCTTCAAAATTCATGGAGGTATGATCTGTCTATGCAACTAATCGAAGGCAGTTTGTTTATTGCCGTATGCGTTTCACTTCTCTTATTTGTGAAGCATCTTCAGTGGCCTGTAATACGTGTTTCTTTTTATATATATATAATAAACGTATTATGTGGTAGTTACAATTTGTTACTGTGTTACATTTTATCGTATTGTTCTTTTGTTTTTTTAGGTTGGAATCAACTTTTGTAGCACAGATTTCATGATGTGAAATTATTGTCCAGCATTGTTAGCTCATGCGTGTGGTCCTGGAGATGTGTTCATTAATCTCCATGCTCCAGTTGCCCCATTTCCAGTGTTCTTTCACCCACATTTCATTCAACACATTGCATACATACATCATTTGAACTTTGCATTTTGTGTTCAACATGTGTGTGTTTTTGGTGTGTAGTGGTGCCAACTGTCTCTGCATTTGTCTTTCATTGTTTGTTTGTTTGTTTGTGTGTGTGTGTGTGTGTGTGTGAGAGAGAGAGAGAGAGAGAGAGAGAGAGAGAGAGAGAGAGAGGGGGGGGGGATAAAGTCATTAATTATTTATTCTGATTGTCCATTTGTTGTTATTTTGGTGGCTAGCATAACCAGTGTGTTATTGCTTACATGGATTTGGTCATCCTTATCCATTTTCTTATCCATTGCAGTAGCTCTTTGTATGTAAAAGTTTTCTTGCATTGTGAAGAGCTTTTTGTTGTGATTATTCACTCTCATAACTGTCATGTCATGGTCCATGTTGGATGGTTTGTGTCCATGCTTTATCAGGTGTTTGATGAAGGTAGGATGATTATTTTCATATTTACAATGTCTTATATGTTCTTTATATCAAATACATAGGTATAACAAACACATTTCTTGGAAATAACCATAATGAGAGACAACTATAAACACACATTTGACATCTTCAGAAAGCCAACAGCCACAGACACAATTATACATGCTTCATGCAACCACCCGCAAAATCAAAAATTGGCGGCCCTACAACACATGTTACACAAATAACATCCCATTCAACAAAGAAAACTATGAAAACAAATTACAAGCAATCCAACTCATAGCTACAAACAATGGTTACAGCACCAGTACAGTACAAAAACTCAACCAAAAAAACTATATCACAACTAAAGAAAAATGAAAACGAGCAGAGAACACAAACACTGAAGAACCCCCACAGACACTACAGCACACACACAGAACAAAACCATAACACTTATGACATAACTAACTGAAAGAATGGTACACATTAACATACAAACACAAAGCCACACACAAGATAGCAAATATATTAAAGAAACAGGAATTACATATAGATTACAGAACACGAAACACACTCCAGTCACATTTAGAAACAACAGACAAGCCAGATAAACATCAAGGAGCAGGTATATACCAGCTAGAATACCAAGAATGTAAATAGATATATCTGGGGAGGACAGGAAGGAACTTCAAAACTAGATATAAAGAACATACACAACATTGGAAATATGAAAATAGGCATTCTACCTTCACCAAACACCAGATGAAACACGGATAAGAACCATCGAATATGGAACATGACACAACAGTTATCAGATTGAAAATCACAACAAAAAGCTCCTGACATTGTAAGAAAACTTTCACATACAAATAGTTATTGCAGTCGATAAGAAGGTACTCAGTGACCAAATCCAAAGCAATAACACTCTGATCATGCTATCCACCAAAACAATAACAAACAGAGATTGAATCTCTCTCTCCCCCAAAAGACGAAAGACAAACACAGTGACAGTTGGCATCACTACACACTCGAAACACATACATATTGAACACAAAATGCAAAGTGCAAGTGATGTATGTGATGTGTTGAATCAAATGTGAGTGAAAGAACACCAGAAATCAGCCAACTGGGGCATGGAAACTAATGGACACCTCTACAGGACCACACACATGAGCTAGCAATACGGAAATCGTAACCAACACCGAATGATAATTTCACATCATGAAATCTGTGCTACAAAAGTAGATTCTAACCTAAAAAGAGAGAAAAATACAACAAAATGTTACAAAGTAACATATTGGAAGTACTGCAAAATACGTTTATTATATGTATAAAAAGAAATGCGTAAGGCTACTGAAGATGCTTCACAAACAAAATAAGCGAAACACTTATGGTAATAGACAAAGTGCCTACAATTAGCTGCATAGACAAAACATACCTCCACAAATAAATGTGTCTTGTCTTGGAAACCATTCAAAATAGGACATATGTCCATATGAAGTGTTTTGCTTCAATTGAATTATACTGTCATATCCATGAATATTGACCATTCCTCCTGGGACACATTACGTTTGTAAATATTTTTTCACATATATATTTGAGTATGGTGCCTTATGTATGCCTTACAGGTGAGCAGATAAATAAAAGGTGTGTCAAATAATTGGAGAAATAATGTCTATGTACCCCTTGAGCAGGAGAAATGGATCATACATTGTGCTAAAGATACGGACAAGTTTTCTTCTGAGGAAATCTCTGTTGAGTCCTAAAGAGCTAGTTACTGTAGCACACACAACCTTTTTCGCATTGGAATTCACAGAAAATGGGTAGTAGAAGATATTAAAGGAGAAGACATACAGGGTATTGTCCATAAAAATTTGACTGTTCCAGTGGCTACACTGGTGAAAGTTCACACAATTTTGCCCGTATAAAAATTGTCTAAGGTTTATTATTGTGAGTAAAAATATTTAGCCTGTAAGACACAATATTCTATTTCTTAAAAATAATGGTATTGGCTTTAATAAGATCAAAAGTCCTTTTATCATAATTTATGTAACTGTAGAAAGGGAACTGGAGTTTCTCCCTGAGCATAGATACTCAGTTACAGAAGGTTGAAGTGATTGAGGCATATTATATCCATGATACTGGCAAAAGTTTGTAGAACTTCATCCATCTGTAGAAAGACTAATACAAAAAGCATACAACTAATACCACTATCATATCTTAGCAAAAGAAAATTCTGGTCCTAAGTAAAATTGCTAAGCGAGTCGAATGCCTCTATCCAGTTACTTGCTAACGAGTCTAGTGCGACAATAGAAGATAGTGAAAGGAAAACTAAAGTTTTAAATTTCGCACATACAAAATCATTCACGCAGCTCAGTATCGTACAAACATACCATTGTTTGAAACTTCCTGGCAGATTAAAACTGTGTGCCCGACCGAGACTCGAACTCGGGACCTTTGCCTTTCGCGGGCAAGCGCTCTACCACCTGAGCTACCGAAGCACGACTCACGCCCGGTACTCACAGCTTTACTTCTGCCAGTATCTCGTCTCCTACCTTCCAAACTTTACAGAAGCTCTCCTGCGAACCTTGCAGAACTAGCACTCCTGAAAGAAAGGATATAGCGGAGACATGGCTTAGCCACAGCCTGGGGGATGTTTCCAGAATGAGATTTTCACTCTGCAGCGGAGTGTGCGCTGATATGAAACTTCCTGGCAGATTAAAACTGTGTGCCCGACCGAGTAGAGCGCTTGCCCGCGAAAGGCAAAGGTCCCGAGTTCGAGTCTCGGTCGGGCACACAGTTTTAATCTGCCAGGAAGTTTCATATCAGCGCACACTCCGCTGCAGAGTGAAAATCTCATTCTGGATACCATTGTTTGATCGTCACACAAACTCCAGTATGGAGGACATAGTGATAGCCATCCCTGCTGCAGAAAATCGGCCAAAAGATTTGAAAACAAATGTGCCAGGTCCCGCTGTAATCCCAGTTGGGTTTTACAGTGTATACTCTTCGGCATTGGCCCCTTATGTAGTTTGCATTTATTATGAATCTCTTGCCCAGCCCCAAGTCCCAGGCAACTGGGTAGAAGCACAGGTGTCTCCTAAATACAGAAATAATAAGAAAATGGAATTGTAGAATTACAGACCAGTATCATTAACATTAGTTTGCTGCAGATTTGTTGAGTATGTTCCAAGTTTGAATGTAATAAACTTCCTTGTATGAAATAAATATCCTTGAGACAGATAAGCTTTTGACCGCAAATCAGCATGGATTTAGAAAGCATAACTCACATGAAACTCAGTGTGCCCTTTTTTATGATGCCCTGTGAACCACAGATGAAGGGCAACAGTCAGATTCCATATTCTTAGATTTTCAGAAAGCATTTGACACAGTGCCCCACTGCAGACTATTGACAAAGGTCTGAGCGTACATATTAGGTTCCCAGATATGCGAGTGGCTCAAAGACTTCTTAAGTATTAGAACATAGGAGAAGAAAGTGTGGTGTCTGTTCTTTCAGACATGTGTGAAAGAACAGACACTACACATTCACGTAGTTGATTCTACTCGATGGGCAAATGAATCAACCACTTTCAGTGCAGATGCACAATTACACGTGACCTCCTGCAGGAATCTCAAAGTAGCGAGCATGGAGTACATGAACAGGGATTGCGGGTAGGTGATGCTGCTTGGGAATGTGTGTCAGCCAAGAGGCATGTCGACATTGTCTGTGCAGTTGTGATAAACACTGGCATAATAGTTAATGCAACTGTGTAGTGAGCATGAATCCCGGATTTGACACATTTTGTCTCATCACCGCTGATTCCATGTAAAGTCCTGATACAGCTGAAATCAGTAGTCCCTTCCCTTCCCTTCCCTTTTTCCATCTTCTGTTTACACTGTATGTTGTCCTTGATGGTGAGTGTTCATTAGAGACAAGGGTGTGGTCAGAAATTCCCTTGTGAAACGTGATAGGACCAACAGTACATAAATGATATGACAGACAGGGTGAGCAGCAAACTGCAGCTGTTTGCTAATGATGCTGTGGTGTACAGGATGATGTCACCATGGAATGACTGTATGTGGATACAGGGTGGTTAGAAAAAATTTCTATTTGATGGGGTGAATGGCAGATTGGTCTAACAGTAGAAAAACTAAAGTTCATGCCGATGGATAGGAAAAACAATGCTGCAATGTTCGAATAAAGTATTAGCAGTGTGCTGCGTGACACAGTCACATCAATTAAATATATAGGCATAATACATTAAAAATAAAATAAAATAAAAACAGTCTCAATTGTGTTTTCAGATTTTTATTCTTTAGCAGCTCTGACCATCTTCAGGCTTTTCCACACAATTATGGCTGCAGGTGGTGGCAGATGGAGTGAGCTCCTTAGAAGTAAGGATCACAAAATTTGTGCTTATATGGCTGGGACTTGGACATGGATCTCTTTGCTTACTAGGCAGGTGTGCTAGCCATTACACTACCACAGCATTGATTTCTATCGTTATACTGATAGCTGCTTTTTAAAATTTTATCTAGGCATAATGTTGCAATGCAATATGAAATGGAGCGAGCACGTGAGGACAGCAGCAAGAAGGCAAATGGTTGACTCATTAATTCAGAGAATTTTTTGACTTGTTAATTCAGAGAATTTTAGAGAAGTGTGGTTCATCTGTAAAGGAGCACTGCTCGAATATTTGGGATCCCCACCATAACAGATTAAGGGAAGACACTGAAGCAATTCAGCTGCTACATTTGTTACTAGCAGGTTTGATCAGCAAGTGAGTATGATGGAGATGTTTCATGAACTAAAATGGGAATCCCTGGAGACAAGATAATGTTCTTTGCATGAAACACTATGGAGAAAATTTAGAGAACGAGCATTTGAAGTTGACTGCAGAATGATTCTACTGCCACCAGTGTATTTGTTCCAAAAAGATAGTGAAATAAGAGAAATTAGCACTTGTGCAGAAGCATACAGGCAACTGTTTTCCCCTCACTCTATTTGCAGTGGGGGAGATGTGGAAATAATGAGTAGTGGGAAGACGTACCATCGCCACACACCATACAATTGCTTGAGGAGTTTGTATGTAGATGTACTACTTCATTGTTAATGGCCTTCTGATTGACCAGCTTCTTTCTGATCTCGATCTGCATCTCCTCAAAGACAATACTCATACCCACTTTAGTACTGCAATGGTACTGTTTCAGCTATTGACTTTGATTGCTTCCCCCGATCTCATGGCTTCACTATACTTACCATTCCACTGTGATCTTTGTGACAGTAACACTTTCCAGTAATCCTGACACTTCCTTATCACCTCTTGATGGTCAGCGTGCCACGTTGGGCCCTTCAAAGAGCCATCTCCATCATTGTGTGTCAACATCACTCTGGTAGACTCCTATAGCAATCACCCACACTGCAGGAGCTGCTAACCCCACCCTCCTTTTATGTGGGCCCACTCTATCACCAGTCAACCAACGGTATTCCATCAAGGCATTTGTGGTTAACAATATGCACTCATTCTAAAGGAACTTCAGATTTCATATAGTGAGCACTTAAAAATTTGAAATTTGATAAGAATTCTTAATCATTATAAGTATGAACCGTTTTAAAGGTTTCATTTTTATTAGGCTCTCAGCAGAACTGAAAAATTCAAGAAATAATTATTTTTCAAATGAAAGTTGAAAGACCTCCTTGTGGCACAGTCCATTCACTCTGTATTTAAGTTTCTCGCAGTAGTTTGGAGCCTATTACTGTAACTGGCCTCTTTTTTTTATTTCCTGAATAGTTTTTCTTTTTTTAGATTTTTACTGACATTCTGTGAAATAAATATTTCATTCCATGACTGAATAGTTTTGGCTCACGTGGTTCCATGCTTCCACAGAATCAGAGATTATTATTATTATTATTATTATTATTATTATTATTATTATTATTATTTGGGAGGAGACACTTTTTTTATGAACTCCATTTTGCACGTATTTGTGATTGGATCTCTCTGATTTTATCTAGTGCCATTTAATTATTTGCCCCAACATTATACCCTATGTGTACTTCCAATACGTATATAGTCATGTCAAGTAATTTGTTGTACAAGTTTTTTGAATGATTGTAGGGGCACCTTTAACATACACATCAAATATATCAGCTGGGTGTGTGCATATTTTAAAATTTCTTGTTGTTCCCCTGTGGTTTCTCAGTTACTGCAGTTATATATGGTAACTTTCCTGCAATATTGTGATAATTTAGTATTCACAATTGAAATGCTGTAAGTTTACTTGTAGCAAATAACCCCATTTCAAAAATTTTAACTTTTCAGAGTAAACTGCAGTCTGTCATTTACTTTTGCTTTCCAATACAAGATTACTTAAATTGTTCAGTTTCCAGGTTGAACTCAGTATTGTTGAGGACTGGTGTACAAATCAAATCTTTTTATTGTTTTAGACAGTTCTCTGTATTCATATGCAAAACTCCAATATTGTTATCTGCATGACCTGTTCTGCTGACAGGCTTATCTAAAAGTTGCTTTTCAACTACCTTATACTGATTTAGTATGCACTGTTCCTACTTTTATGATAAGATAAATGTAAGTTAGAGTAATTCATCTGTAGTAACCAGATGCCAATAAAACATTACTTTAAACAAAATAAAAAAGAAACCGTAAATGAGTCCTATGTTTTAGCCTTTTCCCAGTTTGCTGTTGTGGCTATAATTCCGTACACAGGGATTATGTGATGCAATTTGAGTAGATGTTGCAATTATTTCTCCTTATATCTTTTCGTGTCACTATTTATATTAATAGGAAAAACATCTCAGGAAAATACAGTGACAGCAGCCCTATTGAGTCCTGATGGGACAAGGCCAGCAGTGCGTTGGCTGTGTGGTGAAGACACTGCAGAGGATGGAAGTGGCACAGGTGTGTCTGTGGCAGCAGCAGTGACTTGCTTGCAATCTTATGCCATCAAGGTTACGTTGCTTCCTAATCCAAGACTTACTATGCATGCCTTTTTCAGTTTTTCAGGCATTAGTTTTTTTAAAAAAGTAGATAATTAGTAAACATAATCATTTTACATTGCAGTAGTGATCATCAGTTCCTTCTACTGTAGAGATTCTTTTATGATTTTGAAATCGTAGATTTCTGAGTTGCAGTAGAAAGTACATTTCTAATGGAGCTGCTCTCACGAGAAGTTTTCAACAAGGTATCATGAAGTGTAGACTTAGATTGTATGTGTGTTGAAACTTTTGTAAACCCAGTTGTCAAACCAAGATTACCATCTTTGGCTAACAACTTTGTGAACACTGGCTCATCAGAGGTGGTAGTCCCCCCCCCCCCCTTCAGAAATCTTACTCGTTGTATTATATGGTCCTCCATACCAGACCTCATCATTAAAAAATGTGTAAGTGGCATTTTGAGAATTATTTAAACTTCAGTTTGCAGCTTACATTTGAAAGCTACAATTTTTTTTTTCCAGACTAAAAACTCAGACTGTTGCTACTTTGTTGTGTGTAATAATGTACAGGATGTCATGTACTGGAGTATAGATAAATAGTAGAAACATATGCTTACATGCTAACATTCTCCTAGAGTTTGTAACAAAAGAGAACTGGTTACCAGCAATTTAAAGGTGAAGCAACAGGGAGTAAATAAGGGACAACAACTGTGAAATTTAATTTCGTGATTTCCGAGAAATTCCAGTTCACTTATTTGCTTTCCTTTTTGCCATTTGATTTTGTAAGAGATCTGTAGCCACTGCTTCCAATGAACTGAATGAGATGCAATGGTAAGGTTGCCAAACTCATATTTAGCTGAAGCATGGCTCAAATGCTTATCTGACCAACCATAGTTTATTGTAGAAATGACATATTGTAACACGTGAAGCTGCTGTATAGTTTATTTTTAATTGTCTGACTGGTTTTGATCAGAGATCATTTTCTTGTACGGATTTGTACTGGAAAATGGTCTCTGGCTAAAACCAGTTGCATAATTTTAAAAAAATTAAACAACAGATTCACAGTCAATAAAAATCACCCTAATTAGTTTTTATGTTGTTTTTCAGAATACTTTCTAACAAGTAATTGGCTAATTTAATTCTCCTTCCTTGTTCATACACTGGTGTCTCTTTATAATGATCTTGGCGTCAATGGGATAATATATTCTCACCATTTTTCCTAATTGGTTGGTGAAGAACATATGCTGATTAAAAGCGTTATCATTTTACTAGCCCTCATGCCATTCGCTTACTTCCAACACCATAACTACGAAAATTTTCAAGTAATAAGCCAGTTTCATAATCACCTTTGCTATTTTATATTTGTCTTTCACTTTTATTCTTTTACAGAAATTGTTTCTAAACATACCTTAGATTAAGACAAGTTGTTATTTGACATTTGTCACATGGCAGTAAAACTTTGCCATATTTTATGTCAGCCTTATCTCACTTAAGGTTTGCGCTGTGAGCATGGGAAAAAGGCAGTTTTCACTCACTGCGGCCAGCAGGAATTCAGTGGGCTTGCAGAGCTTGATAATGGATTGTGTATATATGCCACTGAGGTAATTGACACTTTCTTGTGCAACATTGGCAACAGCATATGATTACTGTGTAACGTATATTCCGTACTGACATAAAATGTAACTCCACCTATTTCTTTCTGGTATAGTTACACACAAAAATGTTGTGATAAGCTATTCAGTCAGTAAAGCAAATACATTTTCAGTGATGGTATATACCTGTGATCTGTGAAATAAATAATCATAGTATTTGCAATGCAAAGTAATAAATATCCACAACTCAGCAAGTACATGTTCCATAGGAAGCATTTGAGAGATTCTCATGAGGCACATCTGACAAAGTAATATCTCTCCATTTGATATCCACTTCTAGATGAAGGCATCCTCCAGACTGATTCATGCATTATGGTCTCAGCTGTGTGCTTCCATATTCCCCATCCATTTTTTCTGATGCCATGTACTCACATTCCATTGGGTGTCTTTACTTACCTCTTAGAATCTAGCCATGAACTTCATTAGTCCATCCACTGCCCATTTGCCTTACTATGTATCTTTTTCCCACTTCACCGTTTCGTTGCTATTACAGCCACAATTACATATCCTACTTCAGCCCGTTCCCTGATGAGTTTGTTTGATTTTCTCTCTTTCCAGGTAATTTTCAACATGAATCCTTCCATTGTTAAGCAGCTGTAATTTTTTCTGAATTTTTTTCATGAAAAGTATATTTTTCATTACTGTAAGTCAAAACTGGTATTGAACATTACTTGTAAACTTATCTTTTCAGACACATCAGAAGACTAGTTTTTAAAACTTTAGTTAATGTTGCAACAGCACCCCAGGCCATTTTTACTGTTTTGCTGTCCATCTAATTATCTGCAGCTGCCCCCAAATACAAAATTCATCAAGTATTTCTACGAATTCGTCATTAATTTGTACAGTTTTCTGTTCGACTTATTGATTATTGGTTTAAAGTATTCTCAGGTCTATTTTTGAACTTGCTGTATTAACTTTTTCGATTTGCTGCTGAAGTTTGTGTACACTGAAGTAAATTGTAGAATGTCATCAGCAAACACAGATGATTTAGGTAAGTTCCATAACACACAACCCTCCATTTTTCTCAATTTGAAGACCTGAAATCTTTACTTACTTTTGGTAATATGGAATCTCCTTGCTTGACTCCTCTTCAGATCTGAAATTCCCACTCTCCCAACAAAGTCTAAGGGACTCTGTAGTATTGATATGACATGTATAGTCTTCATTCAATGAAAACAAGTTGCTAAAAATGGTGACTTAACAAAGAACTGAATTGGAGACACCTTACAAGCAATAACATAAACCTTACAAACTTAAGTCTCATTTACTTTTTATTTGTTCTGCTGCTGCTGTTGCAGTGGTGGTCTTCATTCTAAAGACTGATCTGAGGCAGCTACTGTATTTTGTGCAAGCCTCTTCATCTCGAACTAACTACTGCAACTTACATTCTTCTAAATCTGCTTGTTGTATTCATCTCTTGGTCGCCCTGTACGATCTATACTCCCCATGCTTCCCTCCAGTATTAAATTGGTGATCCCTTGATGTCTCAGGATGTGTCCTACCAACTGATCCACTCTCCTTATTAGGTCGTGCCACAAATTTCTTTCCTCCCCAGTTCTGTTCAGTACCTCCTCATTAGTTACGTGAATTACCCATCTGATTTTCAGCATTCTGTTGTAGCACCAATTTCGAAAGCTTCTATTCTCTTCTTGTCTAAACTTTTTATCATCCTTGTTTCACTTCCATACATAGCTACACTCCATACAAATATTTTCAAAAAATACTTCCTAACACTTAAATCTGTACTCGGTGTTAACAAACTTATCTCCTTCAGAAATGCTTTTCTTGCCATTGCCAGTCTACATTTTGTATCCTCTCTAATTCGACCGTCGTCAGTTCTTTTGCTGCCCAAATAGCAAAACTCCTTTACTACTTTAAGTGTCTCATTTCCTAATCTGATTCCCTCAGCATCACCTGATTTAATTCGACTACATTCCATTATCTTTATTTTGCTTTTGTTGATGTTCATCCTATATCCCCTTTTCAAAACACTGCTCTTCAAAGTCCTTGCTGTCTCTGATATAATTACAGTGTCATTGACAGACCTCAAAGTGTTTATTCCTTATTCCTGAACTTCAATTCCTATTCCAAATTTTTCAGTTGTTTCCTTTACCGCTTGCTCAACGTAGAGATTGAATAATATTGGAATAGGCTACAATCTTGTCTCACTCCCTACTCAATCACTGCTTCCCATTCATACCCCTCAACTCTTATTACTGCTGTCTGATTTCTTTACAAGTTGTAAATAGCCTTTCGCTTCCTGTATTTTACTCTTGCTACGTTCAGAATTTCGAAGAGATTATTCCAGTCAACATTGTCCAAAGCGTTCGTGAAGTCTACAAATACTATAAATGTAGGTTTGCCTTTCCTTAACCTATCTTCCAAGAGAATTCATAGGGTCAATATCCCTTGTGTGTACCTACACTTCTCCAGAATCGAAACTGATCTTCCCCGAATTCAGAATACACCAGTTTTTCCATTCTTCTTCTGTACAGAATTATGTTAGATTTTTGCAACCATGACTTATTAAACTGATAATTCTATTTTCACACCTATCAGAACTCACTTTCTTTGTAATTGGCGTTATCATATTCTTCTTGAAGTCTGGGGTTATTTTGCTCATCTTGTACATCTTCTCACCAGATGGAAGAGTTTTGTCATGGCTGGCTCTCCCGAAATTATAAATAGTTCTAACAGAATGTTGTCTACTCCTTGGGCCTTGTTTTGACTTGGGTCTTTCGATGCCCTGTCATATTCTTCATGCAGTATCATATCTCCCATCTCATTTTCATATACATCCTCTTCCATTTCCTTAATATTGCCCTCAATTGTGTCTCCCTTGTATAGACCCTCTATATACTCCTTCCACATTTCTGCTTCCCCTTCTTTGCTTAGGACTGGTTTTCCATCTGAGCTCTTGATATTCATACAGCTGGTTCTCTTTTCTCCAAAGGTCTCTTTAATTTTCCTGCATATATCTTTCCTCTAATGATGTATGCTTCTTCATCCTTATTTGCCCTTAGCCATTCCTGCTAGCCATTTTACACTTCAGTCTCATTTTTTAGATATTTGTATTTCCTTTTGCTTGCTTCATTTAGTGCTTTTTATATTTACTTCTTTCATCAGTTAAATTCAATATGTCTCTTGTTACCCAAGGACTTTTACTAGCCCTCATCTTTTTACTACTTGATCCTCTGCTACCTTCACTATTTCCTCTCTCAAAGCTACCCATTCTTATTCTTTTGTATTCCTTTCCCCTGATGTTGTCAATTATTCCTTAATGCTCCCTCTGTAACTCTCAACAATCTGATTCTTTCAATTTATCCAAGTCCCGTCTCCTTAAATTGCTACCTTTTTTGCAGTTTCTTCAGTTTTAATCTACATTTCATAAGCAATAAATTGTGGTCAGAGTCCACATCTGCCTCTGAAAATGTCTTACAGTTTAAAACCTGATTCCAAAATCTCTGCCTTACATTTATAGAATCAATCTGAAATTTTCCAGTGTCTCCAAGACTCTTCCATGTATACAATCTTCTTTCATGGTTCTTAAACCAAATGTCAGCTATGATCTCATCATACATTTCTTCAATCGCTTCATCATCTGCGGATCTAGTTGGTATATAAACTTGTTCTACTGTGCTGGGTGTGGGCTTCATGTCCATTTTGGCCACAATAATACATTGACTATACTGTTCATCTTATGCATGTTCCTATTTTTTTTTTAATTCATTATTAAACCTACTCCTGAATTACTCATATTTGATCTTGTATTTGTAACACTGTATTCACCTGACCACAAGTCCTGTTCCTCCTGACAACGAACTTTACTAACTCCCTCTATATCTAGTTTTAACCTATTGATTTTCCTTTTCAAATCCTCTGCCTTTTTAAGGGATTTGACATTCCTGCTCCGATCCATAGAAGGCCAGTTTTGTTTCTCCTGATAATGATATCCACCTGAGTACCCTTTGCCCGGAGATCCAAACGGGGGATGTTTTATCTCCAGAATATTTTACCCAAGGGGATTCCAAATCATTTAACCATACATTAGAGCTGCACAACCTTGGGAAAAATTATAGCTGTAGTTTCCCCTTGCTTTCACCAGCCATTCGCAGTACCAGCACAGCAAGGCCGTTTTGGTTGATGTTGCAAGGCCAGATCAGTCAATCATCCAAACTGTTGCCTCTGCAACTACTGAAAAGGCTGCTACCCCTCTTCAAGAACCACACGTGTGTCTGGCCTCTCAACGGATACCCCTACATTGTGGTTTCACATATGGTATGGCTATCTGTATCACTGAGGCATTCAAACATCCCCAACAACAGCAAGGTCCATAGTTCATGGCAATAAATTATAGAACTTCAGAATCTGAAGATAGGCAGTGGAACAGGAAGAGTTGTTAAATAGCATAAAATTGAATATCATAGGTTTATATGAAATGAAGCAATAAAATGGAAACCACATTCAATTAAAATCAGTACATTATGATATATTACAGAGGAATAGAGCAGGGGGGAAATTCAGGTGTAGAAATTATAGCGAAGGAATCTCTAACAAAATGGTAAGATTTGTAGTAAACAAGGAGGTTAAAATAAAGGAGAAATTGCATTATTTATGCCAAACACTGATGTCCGCCACCTTGAGGAGACTGTTTCTGTTTAAAGCCCTCTGTTAAGTCTAGCCTCTTAGTGTGTTGAATTGACAGTCAGGTCTAAGTATACACTTTGAAACAACTACCTTTGTGGATGAGTGTTCGTCATCAGACAGTTGAAACCTTAATGCTAATTCTCACTTGTTGAACATGGTGTACTTGCGGCAAAATAGCCAGACGATTTATTCCTGCTTTAATTAGGTCGAAGAGCAACACTGCAATACTAACATTTTATAATGAATCACCAATGTGATGGAGGCAGGCTTCGCTTTTTTATTGTAAGGGCATCTCCCTACATTCTAACCTCCTTGGTTGTAAAATTAAAGAAAAGGTATTCTGTGGTAAACGCCCAAGCCTATACACTGCCTTGTTCACACTCTAATTTTGAGGTAGATAAACTGCTTCAAATCCCACTACTATGCAGTAATTTGGGGTTTTAATATGAAAGTAAGACAAAACATAAAGAATAATTCTTCAGTATGAAACTGCAGACTCTATACCAGAAACGTCAGAAGTTATACACTAGTAGAATTAGCAGAGAACAAGAAGTTTAAGCATAACACGTTCTGCTATAGGAAAACGAATAAGAAATGGGCTTGTCAAGGAGCACATGGGGCTAAAATGAATTTTACTACATTTTATCAAACAAAGGGTGTGATCATTCTACACCATTTTAGAACTTCTAAGTGATCATGCAGAATAAAAATAGATACCAAAATGGAAACAAACACGTACATTAGGCAAGAAATCAGGACTGGAGATTATTAGAACTCATTTCTGAACAGGGAGGTTTACTAGATTTCATGAAGCAACAGGTGTAGTGTCTTGGAAAATAAGTATTATATAGACATAGATTAATGGGCAATTATTTAAGAAAGACTGTCAGAAAGTAACCTCCATTTTCCTATAACATGTTAAGTAGTGGGGGAACTGAACATTCACTGCAGTGATTAGTGCAGTAGGTCAAATTACTTTTAGCGTTTGCGTAGCGAGAAAGTCGCATTGTGTTTTATTTGTGTACAGTAGTCATTCAAAATGAACACTGCAATCAGAAGTCTGATAAATGTGAAATCTGTTCTGAAATTTCATTTTTAGTGGCAAAGAGTCTCAAAGATGTCATTCATCGTGAATCTTCTTCCATAGACAGACTGAATACGATAAGTGAATAAAGTGTATGCCTATGGTTTCATTATTTAATAGTCAAAGGATGATTGTTCAGAAACCTACTTAGGACAGAAATATATAACTTGTAATTGCAACAAATGGCCTCTGCCTTTTGGAGGGTGTCCACATCAAAACTGGTATTACATAGTAACCAAGTGGTTGTCGTAGCAATATTTATTGGCAAGGTACAAAAGGCAGCTAAAACAAGAAAATATTTACATGTTCAGTGGTGTAGATAAGAAGGCAGCAGTGTCGTATCTCATTGAATAGCTCTAATAATTTAGCACTGGGCATCAATACATAATGGAACAGTTTTTTAGAATATTAGTTGACCAAGCAGTGGATAGATCTACATCTACATCTATACTCGGCAAACCACCATGAGGTGCTTGGCAGAGGTTATGTCCCATTGTACCAGTTATTAGGGTTTCTTCTCGTTCCAGTCACATATGGAGCATGGGAAGAATGATTGATTGAATGGCGCTGTCTCTCTCTCTCTCTCTCTCTCTCTCTCTCTCTCTCTCTCTCTCTCTCTCTCTGTGTGTGTGTGTGTGTGTGTGTGTGTGTGTGTGTGTGTGTGTGTGTTTGAGAGCAGCATTCACAGTGGGGCTGCATTCTGGCTGGTGCAGTGTATTGCAAGACAGTGAAAAACTTTGGTGTTATGTATTAGAACAGCTCATGATAATGGGAGGTGCTCTCCATAGTATTAAGTATATGTAAAGAAACACCTGAAATTGTTCAAACAAGGCTCCATAGCCCAACTTAATCTATACCAGATTCTGTACAGAATTTGTGGCTAAGCTATCCCCCATTTTAACCGTCACATACCATAGATCCTTCAAACAAGAAACTGTGCCCTGTATTTGGAAGAAAGCCTAGGTCGCATGCCCCTACAAGAAGGGTAAAAGAAGTGATCTACAAAACTACTGTCCAACATCATTGACATCTGTCTGCTGTACAATCTAGAACATGTTCTGGGCTGAAACACAGTGAGATATCTCAAACAGACAGCCCACTTCAATGCCTACCAGTTTTAATTCCAAAAACATTGGTAATTCAAAACCTAATTCATGCTTTTGTCACATGATGCTGTGGAAGTCGTGGATCAAGGCAGTCAGGTGGATGCAATATTTCTTGGCTTCCAGAAAACATTTGACTCAGTAAGCCACCAATTCTTATTATTAAAACTACATGGGTTATCAAGTAAAATTTGTGACTGGATTGAGAATTTCTTAGTGGGGAGGATAGTGATTTAAATGTTCATAAATATAAAAATGTGCACTTCTCATTATGAAAAAAATATTGTACTACTCCACAATCTGTGAGTCACATTTAGAATCAGTCAATTTGTACAAATACTCTGGTTTAACAATTTATGGGGCTGAAATACAGTGATCACATAGCCTCAGTCATAGGGAAAGTAGGTGGCAGACTTCAGTTAATTGGTAAGATAATGGTAAAATGCAGTCCGCTAACATAACACTCTACAACCCATTGTAGAATATTGCTCAAGTGTTTGGGGCTCATACCAAAAACAACTAACAGGGAATATTCATTGTACACAAGGAAGGACAGCATGAATTATTACATGTTCCTGTGACTCATGGGAGATTGATGAAATGTGATGTTTGCCCAAGTTTCTGTTTTGCTTTGTTCAGATTCTTGTCATTTTTAACTGTTTCCATTACCCAATTTTTATTGTAATTTCTCAGATCCTCTCAAGGACACTTCTGAATAGTTTTGTTTAACTCAGACTATTAATTTCATATTGGTTTTCACCCGAAAACTGTTTTAAGAAACAACATGTTCTCCTTTTGGCAAATTCTACTGAAAAAAGGCCTATTTCATCTTTGGTATCTAAGCCAAAGTTTCCTGTTGATGGAACATGCTTTCATTGTTGTCTTGCTTTTGCTTTAAAATCCCTCATTACCATCTTGAAGTGGAATTTGTGTCATTCTGTGTGTATTATTTGTAGAAACCTTCTATGTCTTCAAAATGTGAGCACATTGTTGCAGGAACTTGAATGATTTCCATGGATTACTTGTTTGTAAAAAGGGCTTGCTATTCTATTTGAGATTCCATCAGTATCTGTTAATGTTGTTTTCAATTTTCTTCTGAACAAAAGTGCACATCAGAACTTTTCCCCAGTTCTGTTCTTCATATAACTAAAGTGATTGATTTCTTTCAGTCAGTACACTACTCTTAATATGCTTTCAATCAGGTCATAATTCTGACATCTTAGGAACTTGCACAGGCCTGTCAATCATCCGACACTCCTACTCTTTGTGCAGTAGGTTGCTGTGGCCCAAAGATTTCAGTGGGATATTCAAATAGTGCTAAACCTCAGCAAGGGTATACTCAAAGGATTCTCAGTTCAGAGTGCTTACGAATCTCAGGGTCTGAAACTGACACTACTTGTTCTTGTGTCAAACTCTTCTCAGCTGAGCTCTCAGGCCACTAATTATTATTGTCTTGCAGCAGTTTATCTAGTTTTGTATAACTCTTATGTATTCAAGGTTAGACCAGAGGTTTGTATACAGTGAATCACAAAGCTGTTGGCAATGCAGGCTAGTTAGCAGCCCACCCATACTTGTTATTCATAAAGCGATCTGTCAAGATGGTTGCCTTATGGGTACGAACAGCTGTTTTTTGTGGATATCGGGTTTGTGGGTTGGTACCTAACATGTTCGGTCTCCTGAGTCCTAACTGAGATGTAATTAAGAGCTCTGCTTTCAATTCAGAGCAGAGGCAGCTTTTGCAACTGATCATTTGTTTACACATATTTATGTTGAACTAATTATGATCATGCTTCAGCCATCCAACCAAAACACTGCTGTGGAGTTTGATTTTCTGTAGGCAATATCCTTTGAAATCAAACTCCTTGACATATTGCTGTCAAAGCAAAGTACAGTTATATTAATAACTGCCTTGTGACAGTTTTTTTTCCTCAATGTATTCCTCTATCCAGTCTTTTTAAAAAAAAAAGTGTGGTTGCTTATATCTATTCACCGTAATAATGTGTTTTACATTCACTTGTCATTTGGTATCATGCTTGGATGCTCTTTTTTTATTCACTCCCTAATGTTAGGTTGATTCAGAATCCCTAACCTGTCAATGAGACAAAAATCAGAAGATAAATGTCACACTGCTGGTCTGAAGGAACAGGATTAGTCTTCATATTTTAATGCAGTTTTGCAAGAATTTTAAAATCTAACTTCCCTTGGTCTTCATTGGTTTCTCAAATAATATTGGAATTTATTTGTCTTTCCTGTAGAGTAACAGTGGTGTAAATAAATAATTTCTTGAGATTTGTGATAAGGAAGACAGTCCAAACTTTCATTTCATTTGATTCCCTTGTCTGGAATACTGAAAATTCATACGCTGACATTGCAGTAGTCTTCGATAGTCTGATTTCTGAGAGTTATGACACTGTTTGTAGAAAGCTATAATACTACTTCATATTTATCCAGATAAAGTTTCCTGGAGTAGCAGGGTGTGGCTAGCAGTGTTGGAAAATTGCTTATTGTCATTAAGTTCCTCAAAATGAACATGATAACTAAATAACAAAGATGAAGTGGATAGATTGCTACTCCCCACATAGAGAAAATATTAGCAGCAGACAGGCACATTTAAACTCTATTAAATGTAGACAAAGACAAAGTCTTTCCTGAGACGTAGAAAACATACACACGCATGCGCGCAAAGCCTCGTCTACCTTTAAATGAACTTGCCTGCCACTCGATGTGTTCCCTTATTTTCCAATGTTCAGTAATTGAATAAGATAGAAAATACATAGTGTTTGTACTCCACAATAGCATTTATTCTTTTAACTGAGTTTTCCATGAGTACTTGACAGAACATGACAGCAGTATGAAATAGAAAACACTCTCCTAAGATTATGCATTTAAATCTTAGTTACTTGATCACGAACCTGCTTTTGGCTTCCTAGTCAATTATCATGTGACAATTGCTTCAAGTAACTAGTTGTCATCTGCCGATAGCCTAAGAAGCCATAAGCTGCTTCATGATCAAAGAAATAATATTTTACAGATTATCCGAAAAGTGTTTCCTGTCTAATATATTTGTCATTTTCTTATAAAGCGAGATAACCCACATAATTATTGTATTGCAAAGGAAGGTAATAGTGATACATTTTCTCTTAGATAAGTAGTGATTGAAAAATGTATTTCATCACACTGAACTGCCTTGACAGAGGCACCATTTTATATCCCCCCTCTCAATAGAACTATAGAGTTCTTTTGCTCCAGATTAGGAAGTCCACAAAGCTCACATTTAGCCATACTACCACATAGTTATAACAAGAAATTAGAGAGTAAAATGCATGTAAATTTGAGATTTTTAAAATTATTGTTTTAGTAGAGTGAAACTGTGCATAACCATAAAATTTATAAAATTCTGTACAGAAAGATGGTCATGAAAGTAACAGGTTATTGATGAATTGTGTACTTCTATAATCGGGATCTGAATAATTTTAGTGGAACCACTATCTGTGGTCTGTTGTGGAGCATGCAAAAGTTCATTAACACCATGTTCTTCACAGAACATTTGAACTGTCTGACTAGTATTAATTTGTAAACTCTCTCTCTTTCTTACAACAGCTGCATCTGTACTCCTCAGATCAGTGCCTGGTAGATAATTCTTCACATTGTGTCACTTATTATTAGGGCTGCTTCCTATTCCATTTGCATATAAATCACCACTTCAGTGTCTCTGTGTGCTGTAATTAGTCTAATCTCATCTTCAAGGTCTACTGGATTGATGCATAGAGGGTTGTGTGTTCCTAGATTCCTCACTTAATGTGTGTTCTTGAAACTTTGGTAGTAGATTTGTGTGGGTTAGTTGATATATATCATCAAGCATCGTACAGTTCAAGGTTTTCATATTTATTCTGTGATACTCTACAGTGAGTCAAACAAACCTGTCACCATTGTTACCCCTCTTTGTACAGTCAGTATCCTTTCTTTCTTTCTTCCCCTCCCCTCCCCTGCTAGATATGGTCCCACAAATTTGAGCAATATTCTACAATAAGACATAAGAGAATTTTGTAAGCAGTCTTCTTTGTAGACTGACTGCATTTTCCCATAAGCCTCCACCTTCTTCACTTCTGATTCAAGCCTAAGTGATCATTCCATTTTATATGCATACAAGCTGTTGCATCCACACGTTTATATGAGTTGACTGATTGCAGTCATAGTACAAGGTGTGTTTTTGTTTTGAGAAGTACATAGTTTTACATTTCTACATGTTTGAAGCAAGTTGATTTGAAATCTTATCACAATCCTACTGTATATTTGAACAGATAGTACTTCATTATAGATAACTGCATCATCTACAAAAAGTCTTAGATTACTATTAATATTGCCTGCTGGATCATCAATACACAAAATGAATTATACGAATCTCAACGCATTTTATTGTGCGTGCCTGAAGTTACTTTTATATCTGTCAATGACTGTCCATCTGAGACAACATGTTGCATCCTCCCTGCCAAGAAATACAAATTTCAAAATTTCGTTTGATATCCCGTATGATTGTAGTTTTGTTAGTAAGCATTGGTGTGGTGTCAAGTCAGGTATGTTTCAGAGGTCAAAAAATTCTGAATCTACCTGACTGCTTGATCTGTGGCTTTCAGGATGTCATTTGAGAACACACAAGTTGGTTTAGCACGACTGATGTTTTTAGAATCCTAGGTTGTTTCACAGAAGACGTCATTCTGTTTTAGATACATCATTATGTTTGAGCTCAAGATATGTTTTAAAACTCTACACAGATGGACTCCAAGGATATCGAACGCTAGTTTTGTGGGCCACTTCTGCAACCCTTCCTGTAGACTGGTGTGACCCATGCTTTCTTCCAACTATTGGGCAAAGTTTTTTGTTTGAAGGATCTGCGGTATACTATTGTCAAAAGAGTGACTAAGTGGGCCAAAATTCTGTGCAGAATCTGATAAGGATTCGATTGGACTCTTCAGTTTCAGTGATTTCAGCTCTTCCTCAACACTGCTGAAACTAATATCTATAATATGTATCTTTGCAGTGAAGTGAGAGTTGAGGTGGTTGGCGATCCATAAGGGTGTATTTTGAGTTGTTGCATATTATATATTTGGATAAATGAAAAGCCGTCCACTGTGGCCAAGCGGTTCTAGACGCTTCAGTCCAGAACCACGCGGCTGCTATGGTCGCAGGTTCAAATCCTGCCTCGGGCCTGGTTGTGTGTGATGTCCTTGGGTTAGTTAGGTTCACATAGTTCTAAGTCTAGGGAATGATGACCTCAGATGTTAAGTCCCATAGTGCTTAGAGCCATTTGAACCATTTGATAAATGAAAAAATAATCATAAATAAAATTTGACAAAACAATTTAGTGCTGTCTAGCAGTACAAATGGAGCTACTTGTTACCAGCACATGGTGAATTAAGAAACAGCAGATACCAGGATCAGACTCATACTTACTAAATTGAGGGTTAGCAGTTTTGTTCCAACTTCTATAAAACTGGGGCAGTACTCATGGATTTTACTTTGTAAAAGGACATTTGAAAAAGTAGTTCAGCACTTTTGCCTCTCTCTCTCTTTCTCTGTCTCCTTCTCTCTTTCCTACCCTCATTTTCAGTTCTTGTGATATCAACTAGCATCTGGACAGAAAGTGTGGTGTCACTGACAGCCCTTATGTATGATAAGACATGCAGGCTGGCGAGTTCACCAGCCCTGGTTGTTAATCCAGCCTCATAAATTGAAGTACCTTGCAATGGCTCTGTCTGTTCGTTCAGGCTGATCTCGGGAGCTGCTCTAAGGGATTTTGATAAAGTTTTCACCAATAGAAAGACCGATTCATGAGGAAGGATTGTGTATGTAATTTTTTATAAATGTATCATGCAAATTGATTGAACTATGGTGAATGGCACTCCCTGCCGCCGTTGGATAAGCAGCTGCATCAGCAAGTCGTATAGTCTTAGCTCACTTATTTGTTGCATAGTTAATTCTTAATTTGTTTGCACGTTTTTGGTATTTGCATTGTTTAATTCATAAATTTTGGGCGTATTATAGTATTTGAGAGTTGTAGCATCGCGTTTTTTAGTACCTGAATAGTGTAAAATCTCGTGGTCTCCTTCCGCCGCCGAGCAGTGTCAGCAGTGCGCAAGTAGCAGCATTACTGCATATACTAGGCAATCTTGTATTTTAATAACCGTTTAAATTTTGTGTCGAATTGTTTGTGCTCTCTGTAGATTAGTTCAGACGTTCTTTTCTTTGCACAACAGTTTTTAGCATGGATAGGGACTGCAACTGCTGTGTTCGGATGCAGGCTGAGTTGGCATCCCTTCACTCCCAGCTTCAGGCAGTGTTGGCTTCGGTCACACAGCTTGAGGCTGTTGCCAATGGGAATTATTGTGGGGGTCCGGATGGGGGTTTGTCGGGGACGGCCAGCTCGTCCCACACATCCCCCGATCGGACTAAGACTGTGGCTGCCCGGGATACTGCCCACATTGAGGCTTATCCCTCACCTGTGGTAGAGTGGGAGGTCGTCTCGAGGTGTGGCAGGGGGCAAAAGACATTCCGGAGGGCTGAACGGAAGCCCTCTCCAGTTTGTCTGACGAGCCGGTTTCAGGCTCTGTCTCAGGCTGATACTGATCTTCGGCCAGACGTGGCTGCTTGTCCTGTTCCAGAGGTTGCCCCTCAGTCTGCAAGATCCGGGTGGTCGCAGAGGGTGGGCTTTACTGGTAGTTGGGAGCTCCAACATCAGGCGCGTAATGGGGCCCCTTAGGGATATGGCAGCAAGAGAGGGGAAGAAAACCAATGTGCACTCCATGTGCATACCGGGGAGAGTCATTCCAGATGTGGAAAGGGTCCTTCCGGATGCCATGAAGGGTACAGGGTGCACCCATCTGCAGGTGGTCGCTCATGTCTGCACCAATGATGTGTGTCGCTATGGATCGGAGGAAATCCTCTCTGGCTTCCGGCAGCTATCTGATTTGGTGAAGACTGCCAGTCTCGCTAGCGGGATGAAAGCAGAGCTCACCATCTGCAGCATCGTTGACAGGACTGACTGCGGACCTTTGGTACAGAGCCGAGTGAAGGGTCTGAATCAGAGGCTGAGTCGGTTCTGCGACTGTGTGGGCTGCAGATTCCTAGACTTGCGCCATAGGGTGGTGGGGTTTCGGGTTCCGCTGGATAGGTCAGGAGTCCACTACACGCAGCAAGCGGCTACACAGGTAGCAGGGGTTGTGTGGCATGGACTGGGCGGTTTTTTAGGTTAGATGGCCTCGGGCAAGTACAGAAAGGGCGGCAGCCTCAAAGGGTGCGGGGCAAAGTCAGGACATAAGGGGACCAAGCAGCAATCGGTATTGTAATTGTAAACTATCGAAGCTGCATTGGTAAAGTTCCGGAACTTCAAGCGCTGATAGAAAGCACCGAAGCTGAAATCTTTATAGGTACAGAAAGCTGGCTGAAGCCAGAGATAATTCTGCCAAAATTTTTACAAAGGCACAGACGATGTTTAGAAAGGATAGATTGCATGCAACCGGTGGTGGCGTGTTTGTCGCTGTTAGTAGTAGTTTATCCTGTAGTGAAGTAGAAGTGGATAGTTCCTGTGAATTATTAAGGGTGGAGGTTACACTCAACAACCGAGCTAGGTTAATAGTTGGCTCCTTTTACCGACCTCCCGACTCAGCAGCATTAGTGGCAGAACAACTGAGAGAAAATTTGGAATACATTTCACATACATTTTCTCAGCATGTTATAGTCTTAGGTGGAGATTTCAATATACCAGATATAGACTGGGACACTCAGATGTTTAGGACGGGTGGTGGGGACAGAGCATCGAATGACATTATGTAGTTGTTGTTGTTGTGGTCTTCAGTCCTGAGACTGGTTTGATGCAGCTCTCCATGCTACTCTATCCTGTGCAAGCTTCTTCATCTCCCAGTACCTACTGCAACCTACATCCTTCTGAATCTGCTTAGTGTATTCATCTCTTGGTCTCCCCCTACGATTTTTACCCTCCACGCTGCCCTCCAATACTAAATTGGTGATCCCTTGATGCCTCAGAACATGTCCTACCAACTGGTCCCTTCTTCTGGTCAAGTTGTGCCACAAACTTCTCTTCTCCCCAATCCTATTCAATACTTCCTCATTAGTTACGTGATCTACCCATCTAATCTTCAGCATTCTTCTGTAGCACCACATTTCAAAAGCTTCTATTCTCTTCTTGTCCAAACTATTTACCGTCCATGTTTCACTTCCATACATGGCTACACTCCATACGAATACTTTCAGTAATGACTTCCTGACACTTAAATCTATACTCAATGTTAACAAATTTCTCTTCTTCAGAAATGCTTTCCTTGCCATTGCCAGTCTACATTTAATATCCTCTCTACTTCGACCATCATCAGTTATTTTGCTCCCCAAATAGCAAAACTCCTTTACTACTTTAAGTGTCTCATTTCCTAATCTAATTCCCTCAGCATCACCCAACTTAATTCGACTACATTCCATTATCCTCGTTTTGCTCTTGTTGATGTTCATCTTATATCCTCCCTTCAAGACACCATCCATTCCGTTCAACTGCTCTTGCAAGTCCTTTGCTGTCTCTGAACGAATTACAATGTCATCGGCGAACCTCAAAGTTTTTATTTCTTCTCCATGGATTTTAATACCTACTCCAAATTTTTCTTTTGTTTCCTTTACTGCTTGCTCAATATACAGATTGAATAACATCGGGGAGAGGCTACAACCCTGTCTTACTCCCTTCCCAACCACTGCTTCCCTTTCATGTCCCTCGACTCTTATAACTGCCATCTGGTTTCTGTACAAATTGTATATAGCCTTTCGCTCCCTGTATTTTACCCCTGCCATCTTTAGAATTTGAAATAGAGTATTCCAGTCAACATTGTCAAAAGCTTTCTCTAAGTCTACAAATGCTAGAAACGTAGGTTTGCCTATTCTTAATCTTTCTTCTAAGATAAGTCGTAAGGTCAGTATTGCCTCACGTGTTCCAGTATTTTTACGGAATCCAAACTGATCTTCCCCGAGATCGGCTTCTACTAGTTTTTCCATTCGTCTGTAAAGAATTCGTGTTAGTACTTTGCAGCTGTGGCTTATTAAGCTGATTGTTCGGTAATTTTCATGTCTGTCAACACCTGCTTTCTTTGGGATTGGAATTATTATATTCTTCTTGAAGTCTGAGGGTATTTCACCTGTTTCATACATCTTGCTCATCAGATGGTAGAGTTTTGTCAGGACTGGCTCTCCCAAGGCCGTCAGTAGTTCCACTGGAATGTTGTCTACTCCAGGGGCCTTGTTTCGACTCAGGTCTTTCAGTGCTCTGTCAAACTCTTCACGCAGTATCGTATCTCCCATTTCATCTTCATCTACATCCTCTTCCATTTCCATAATATTGTCCTCAAGTGTATCGCCCTTGTATAGACCCTCTATATACTCCTTCCACCTTTCTGCTTTCCCTTCTTTGCTTAGAACTGGGTTTCCATCTGAGCTCTTGATGTTCATACAAGTGGTTCTCTTATCTCCAAAGGTCTCTTTAATTTTCCTGTAGGCAGTATCTATCTTACCCCTAGTGAGATAAGCCTGTACATCCTTACATTTGTCCTCTAGCCATCCCTGCTTAGCCATTTTGCACTTCCTGTCGATCTCATTTTTGAGACGTTTGTATTCTTTTTTGCCTGCTTCATTTACTGCATTTTTATATTTTCTCCTTTCATCAATTAAATTCAATATTTCTTCTGTTACCCAAGGATTTCTACTAGCCCTCGTCTTTTTACCTACTTGATCCTCTGTTGCCTTCACTATTTCATCCCTCAAAGCCACCCATTCTTCTTCTACTGTATTTCTTTCCCCCATTCCTGTCAATTGTTCCCTTATGCTCTCCCTGAAACTCTGTACAACCTCTGGTTCTTTCAGTTTATCCAGGTCCCATCTCCTTAAATTCCCACCTTTTTGCAGTTTCTTCAGTTTTAATCTACAGTTCATAACCAATAGATTGTGGTCAGAGTCCACATCTGCCCCTGGAAATGTCTTACAATTTAAATGACATTATACCGAGTGCTTTTTCCGAAAATTACCTCAAGCAATTAAACAGAGAACGGACTCTTGGAGATAACATCTTGGACCTACTGATAACAAACAGACCCAAACTTTTCGACTCTGTAAGTGCAGAACAGGGAATCAGTGATCATAAGGCCGTTGCAGCATCCCTGAATATGGAAGTTAATAGGAATATTAAAAAAAGGGAGGAAGGTTTATCTGTTTAGCAAGAGTAATAGAAAGCAGATTTCAGACTACCTAACAGATCTAAACGAAAATTTCTGTTCAGACACTGACAATGTTGAGTGTTTATGGAAAAAGTTCAAGGCAATCGTAGAATGCGTTTTAGACAGGTACGTGCCGAGTAAAACTGTGAGGGACGGGAAAAACCCACTGAGGTTCAACAACGAAGTTAGGAAACTACTGTGAAAGCAAAGAGAGCTTTACTCCAAGTTTAAACGCAGCCAAAACCTCTCGGACAAACAGAAGCTAAACAATGTCAAAGTTAACGTAAGGAGGGCTATGTGTGAAGCGTTCAGTGAATTCAAAAGTAAAATTCTATGTACCGACTTGACAGAAAATCCTAGGAAGTTCTGGTCTTACGTTAAATCAGTAAGTGGCTCGAAACAGCATATCCAGACACTACAGGATGATGATGGCATTGAAACAGAGGATGACACGCGTAAACCTGAAATACTAAACACCTTTTTCCAAAGCTGTTTCACAGAGGAAGACTGCACTGCAGTTCCTTCTACAAATCCTCGCACAAACGAAAAAATGGCTGACATCGAAATAAGTGTCCAAGGAATAGAAAAGCAACTGGAATCACTCAACAGAGGAAAGTCCACTGGACCTGACAGGATACCAATTCGATTCTACACAGAGTAAGCAAAAGAACTTGCCCCCCTTCTAACAGCTGTGTTTCGTAAGTCTCTAGAGGAACGGAAGGTTCCAAATGATTGGAAAAGAGTACAGGTAGTCCCAGTCTTCAAGAAGGGTCGTCGAGCAGATGCGCAAAACTATAGACCTATATCTCTGACATCAATCTGTTGTAGAATTTTAGAACATGTTTTTTGCTCGCGTATCGTGTCGTTTTTGGAAACCCAGAATCTACTCTGTAGGAATCAACACGGATTCCGGAAACAGCGATCGTGTGAGACCCAACTCGCTTTATTTGTTCATGAGACCCAGAAAATATTAGATACAGGCTCCCAGGTAGATGCTATTTTCCTTGACTTCTGGAAGGCATTCGATACAGTTACGCACTGTCGCCTGATAAACAAAGTAAGAGCCTACGGAATATCAGACCAGCTGTGTGGCTGGATTGAAGAGTTTTTAGCAAACAGAACACAGCATGTTGTTATCAATGGAGAGACGTCTACAGACGTTAAAGTAACCTCTGGCGTGCCACAGGGGAGTGTTATGGGACCATTGCTTTTCACAATATATATAAATGACCTAGTAGATAGTGTCGGAAGTTCCATGCGGCTTTTCGCGGATGATGCTGTAGTATACAGAGAAGTTGCAGCATTATAAAATTGTAGCGAAATGCAGGAAGATCTGCAGTGGGTGGGCACTTGGTGCAGGGAGTGGCAACTGACCCTTAACATAGACAAATGTAATGTATTGCGAATACATAGAAAGAAGGATCCTTTATTGTATGATTATATGATAGAGGAACAAACACTGGTAGCAGTTACTTCTGTAAAATATCTGGGAGTATGCGTGCGGAATGATTTGAAGTGGAATGATCATATAAAATTAATTGTTGGTAAGGCGGGTACCAGGTTGAGATTCATTGGGAGAGTCCTTAGAAAATGTAGTCCATCAACAAAGGAGGTGGCTTACAAAACACTCGTTTGACCTCTACTTGAGTATTGCTCATCAGTGTGGGATCCATACCATGTCGGGTTGACAGAGGAGAGAGAGAAGATCCAAAGAAGAGCGGCATGTTTCGTCACAGGGTTATTTGGTAACTGTGATAGCGTTACGGAGATTTTTAGCAAACTCAAGTGGCAGACTCTGCAAGAGAGGCGCTCTGCATCGCGGTGTAGCTTGCTCGCCAGGTTTCGAGAGGGTGCGTTTCTGGATGAGGTATCGATTATATTGCTTCCCCCTACTTATACCTCCCGAGGAGATCACGAATGTAAAATTAGAGAGATTCGAGCGCGCACGGAGGCTTTCAGACAGTCGTTCTTCCCGTGAACCATACGCGACTGGAACAGAAAAGGGAGGTAATGACAGTGGCACGTAAAGTGCCCTCCGCCACACACCGTTGGGTGGCTTGCGGAGTATAAATGTAGATGTAGATGTAGATGTAGAATTTAAGTCTTCCACTGCTGTGAAAACAATTCCATTGCCTTCTAGCAGTGAATGACAGGACTTCTCGGAATTGTGGTATCTTGCATGGCCTGGCGATGCAGTCAGGTGGCTTTGTGTGGCAGAGGGGGTTTTGCACTGATGTTGCGTGGTAGAGGGTCCTCTGTACCAGTGCTGCATGGCAGAGGAAGGTTGCTTCATACCATTGTTTTGTCGAAGAGGATGCTTCATACCCATGTTGCATGGCAGAGGGTGCTTCCTGCCAATGTTGCATGGCAGACGGTGCATTAAAGTGACACTACGTTGGGAGATGTTAGAAAATGTCACACATTTGACTGGCACTGGAGTCACACAGCTGTCAAGAGGCCATAGATCACACTGAATACCATTGAGGTCAGATGGGCCTCACTATACTGGTGCTACATCTGGTGGCCAGCAAGTGGCTGTAGCTCATTCCAAACTGAAACTACAATGGGGTGGTTTTAACTGCACATTAGCTTGCAGCACCCATCATTGCTACAAAATATCACTCTAATGCCAGTTACATATGGAACACATAACAGTTGTCTCCTGAAAACTTTCCTGGTATACACCACTTCGGTTGTTTAAGTTATCTGGAACTGATTATATTCAGTTACCTAATGTTGTTCTCAGAGTTTTAATCATAACTTTATGCAGTGGCACATAAACAAAATTACCCCTATGGCAGACATTTCCTCTGATCATAGAGGCTTATTACTACCCAGGTGAAGCCGCGATGGGTTGCTGACATTGTATTAAATATGAAGTTAGGCTGTAGTTAATCACATTTATATTCAGTACATTTATTTCCCCCAAATTGATAAACATTATCTAAGCATGATGCAGTTGTTAAGAGAATGGAATCACATCCAGAAGTAGCCACCAAGTGAAAGCTGTTGCCTGGCTGTTTTGATTTATATTTTCTGTGGCATCCATAAATCACAGTAAATTTTAATCTTCCTTCCAATCTTAATAACTTCTGTGTGTCTATATTAATTTCACAGTTAAAGGCATAAAACCCAAAATGGGTGTATGAATATCTATGAAGATGGAGTTGATCAAAAATAATTACCAGCAGCTGAACAGGAACATCTGGAGCTAGACTGAAAAACTGTGTAGGTGCTGGCAGGTTATTGTAAACCCCTCTATTGAGAAAGAATAATAAACAGCAATAAAAGAAAAACCGTTGAGGTGTATGTTATTTCAGACTTCCTGTTGGTGCCTTGACTCCTAATTCAGGCATTGGAATGACTTTTTCCCCCCTCCAACACTTGCTTGGTTTATCCTTTCTTTATTTTCCCTAACAAAGGACTCACCTAAAAGCTAATTTTTGTGTCTTGTCAGCTGGGATTCAGTTGTTCCTACTCTGATAACTTTTAACCAGATAATTCTCTTCTGCCTAAAATAGTGTTAATATTCATTTTACACTTTGTTTTTATTGAATAGAGAAAATAACTATATTATCGGATGGCAGCTAATGTGTGAAAGGAATATAGCTAACAGGAAAACAAACATTGGAAATCTCTGGTTTCTTTTATTATCTGTAAAGTGTTAGAAAATAGGATATATCAGACATTCAGTAGGTAAGTCATCACACTATTTGAATAAGAAAGACTTGACAAGAGAGAACAATAGAAGGAAAAAGAAATGAAATACTGGCAACATATGAGAACTGTGGTCTGGAGGAGTTAGTTGATAAGTTACAGATAATAGGAGGCCAGACAGGCAATAGAAGTATAAATAATACACAGATGGACTAGCAACACAGAAAGGGGAAAGAAGCAGCAAATGGAAGAGGAGGAGACAGAAGTAAGTTAAAATAGTGACAGTTCTTAAGAAGTGGAAAAAAGAATCTAATTTATGGTACACTTTACAGATTTCACGCTACATTTCTTTACCTTGTTGAACTCCATATCTATCTTCTGTCAGTACACAATTAGATCCCTAATTGAAAATGATTCTTTCAGTTGTGAAATTTGCTATAGCTGCCATGTGAAATGTTTCCTCACTTAGAGACTTAGCTTTTCATATGAACAGGTCTATTTATATTCGGATTCACTACACAAATAAGGCAAGCTTTGCCGTTTCCTGATCTCCTCACAATTTACTGACCACCCTGGTTCATAGGTCCTTATCATAGCCAACATACGAAACCAGATTTAACGCCAAAACTATGATTTTGCAATCGTGCCTTAAAAAATGGGCTGTCTGTGCACATTCACATTGTCACTGCACTCCTCTTATCTAAAACAACTTGGTCTTCCCCGAGTCCATCTAGAACGCACTAGGTGATGCATGACTGCTGCCCCATTGCCTGTGGTGACATCAAGACATTAATGCTTAAGAACACAGACTTTTGTGGCTTCTGCTTACAATGATAAAAGCTCTTAGGTTCTGTCACCACACTGACTTCTGTGACTTCTGCTGATGATGATAAAAGCTCTTAGGTTCTGGCACCGCATCATTCATGGTAGAACCTTCAAGTCTGACATTTCAGTCTTTTCGCTGAGACCTTCTTCAAGGCACTGTCTGCACATTGTGCTACATGTCAGTCTTTCACAAATCTAAGGAGAGTATTTCTCTGCATTTTTTGCTGTAAATGATCACAATGGGCTCTTCATTAATCTTGATGTGATTCTTGGAAGTTTTCATAAGTGCATTAGTGGCTGCAGGGCATAAGTGGTGCCTCGTTTATGTTTACAGTTGCATAATTATGCTGGTGGCATCCTTTTAGTACTGATGGAATGCAGCCAAGCCTTCTGCAGCCTAGAGGAGTTGTCATGATTAAAATTGGTGGATCATTTAGCAGTTTAGATTCTCTCTCTGACTTTGAGTTTATGTTGGAGTGGTGCTATTTTTAGAATGCAAAAATTAACAAAATCTATATCCTGACTGCAGGTTTCACTGCGTTCAGCTATGGGTGACTTACTGGGTTGCCCGAGAGAAATTGTTTAATGCAGACCTGCCTCTCATATGTACACTTCACCTAATTTTGTATACTGCAGCAGTTGTGGTTGGCCTTCCATTAATCTTAACACATGTTTTATTCTTTAGCTGCTTGAAAAAATGGCTTTAGACATTGATGCTACAGTAACTTTCTAATGGGATCAGTCAAACTCTTTATGTATGATAGAATCACCAATTGGTGAGGTGCTGTTGTGCCCTCTTTCTTATCTGCTATTCCTTTGCACTTCAGAGCTCTGTATATTGACTTAGACTGACTGATGTTGCACAGTGATTAGCACACTGGGCTCACATTCTGAAGGATGATAGTTCGAATCGCTTGCAAGCTATCCAGATTTAGGTTTTCTGTGGTTCCCCTAAATCACTAAAGGCAAATGCGGGGCTGGTTTCTTTGAGTAAGGTACAGCTAAATTCCTTCCTCATTTTTCTCTAAACTGTGCTTCATCTCTAATTACGTCATTGTCAACAGAATGTTAAAACACTAATCTTCCTTCCTTCCCTCCTTCCTTCCTTCCTGTTGACTTAGCATCATAATCATTTGATATCAGTATTTTTCTTATATGACTCAATTCTTGTTTTAAAGTGGCTTCACCACTGTTACGATATCCTCTTGCTGCTTTACCACTCTTATGATATCCTCTTGCTGAGAACTGCTTGTTTTTGTATTGATGAGAATCTGTGTGCTGCTACCTCCAGGTATTTGTCTGTTTCCTGCATTCTGTATTTTCGATTGAATTGTCTCCAGACATTCTGCAGCTTCTCCTCTCCATGTGGTCAAATGACAGAAGTATTTTCCACATAACAAAGCTAATGTGATGGTTTTGTAGATGTTCCTTCAAGAACCATGCCTTGAAATGTCCCTATGAAGATATTTACAGCCAGAGGTGACAGAAGAGAACCCACAGCTACTCTGTCTGCCTGTTTACACAATTCTCGTAATTTCAAATAGCTGGACTGTAGGCAATGTTTCACTAACAATACTGGGTCTGTTGGTACCTCATGCGGTAAAACTTCTTCTGTAGGGACATTTGTAAATAATGATTTTGTGCCATACTCACCAATATTATTCTTCAGGAAATTGTTATGATCTGTCACATTTCCACCAACAAGTAAGACTTTTGAGTTAGGTGTTGTAAAATTTATGCTGGGGAGGGGGTGGGGGGTGACACGAAATTGTGACACTTTTTTTTTCTTTTTTTTTTTTTCAGATTCTCACCTATTACCCAGAAACTATGTATCCCACTAAAATTTTTACGATCACCATAATGAAAGAGCGTTAAATTTTACTTTGAATGACATACTGAAATGTCAGAATTGGTGTAGCCGTTTGGCCGCAATCAATTGTCAAAGTTTGTTCATTTTTACCTATTTGGCCAAAAAGTCGGCTCCAACTCCTGTAACTAAAAAATGGCTACTCAAAATGAAAAATGTTAAATTATCAAAGTTGTAAAGCATGAAATTTCATGTTACAAAAGCATCTAGTTTAAGTGTTCATACACTTGGAAGCTAAAGTAATTCCATTTTGTTGCTTTTTGTAAGTCAGAGTGGCTCAGTGAAATGAAATTTCCAATATGAAGACATAAATCTGTCCCATCTTCAAGTTTAGAGGTATCCATACACCTCCCTCGATTCACATGTTGTAAACAGCTGAGACTGCCATATCCTGCATTCCTTTGTTATTGATTCCATTGGTAGCTGTGCCCAGTCTTTCTGTGTTGTGTGAGGAACGCATTCAAAACTCTTCGTGTCTTGTAAAATTCCCATTTCTTCATTTGAATTTACTTTTGTTGTGCAGTCAGTGCATTTAAAATGAGTACTCCAAATAGTACAGAAAAGTGTTTTATAAGCGATGGCAATAAGGCAGATGGTGATGTGGTTAAAGTGAAACAGAAAGGGCTGGAAACCCTACTGCAGTACAGTGGTATAGGAAAATTGCAGCATATTGTAAGTTATTAACTGGTCTGGCTGAAGTTGAAGTGCATAATCGTCATCAGAAGTAGTAGAATAACCCAAAACTGATTAGATCCTCTTTGATAAAATGCCATGCACCACCAACATCAAATCTTTGATCATACAAGAAGGTATTTGATTTCAATAAACAGTGCTTTTATTGCAGTGAGGAAATTGATTCTAATTGGGAGATTGTTCATAAAGCTGTGAAACCTGTATTAAGAAATACTGTTATTTACCTAGCTGAAAGGCAAAATAATGACTGGGCTTGCGGAGTACTGGAACTTATTCATGAGGAGGATCTTTGTTCCAAAGATGCTCTTGTCAGAGGGATTTTTACTGAACAAACAGGGGTGGAGGAAAAGAAGGAAGTCTGAATCCACACAGAATAGCACAGGCAGGAGAACAGCTGATCGTAGCACTGTATGGGAATTCCAATTGTGTGACTTTGGATGAGCTCAGAGAAGGTGGCACTCATTGCGATCCTTCCACCAAGTTCCATCTTGGCTAGGGAAGACAATTGACCCATGCCTGTGGGGCTGGAAGAAAAACTTATCAGGCTTGTTTCCCATGGTGGTGATGAGAGATGTGGCACCACACATGCCACTGGAGATGGTTTTCTGCACATGCAAAATAGAATGCACAGCAGTATGTGCATGTTGCAGATCTGGACTGAACTGCTCCTTGACATGCAAACACTGTTGTGGATTATCTTATGAGAATGCTTAAGAATTTGAGCTTCACAAGGATGAGGAAGAGATCGGAGATATGTTCCAGAATGAGAAAATTGGTACAGGTGCCACAGTGGATCCTGAAGATTGGATGTTGGACCAGGACCTACTGCAGGACTGAAATTTGATAATATGTGAATCTCTGATACTTAAATTATGTTTTTTAATATTGTCATGCTCTTTTATTTGTTCATTTGAACACATTTTTGTATTATTCATTTTAGCATCCATTCTTACCAATTAAGGCATTGATAAAAATTATTAAAATAGATATGAATGAAGAAAATTAAACAGATATACACTGAAAACACACATACTTGTTAGAGAGCCTTCTTCCAACTGGAAATTTCATTTAACTGAATAACTTTGACTTACAAAATAATAATAATAATAATAATAAAACGGAATTACTTTGGCTGTCAAGTATATAAATGCTTAAACTGAAAAACTAGATGCCTTTGTAACATGAAATTTCATGCTTTACGACTTCGATAATGGCATTTTTCATTTGGAGTTACCATTTTTGAGTTACATGCGTTGGAGCCAACTTCTTAGCCAAGTTGGTAAAAATGAATGAACTATGACAACTGATTGCGGCCAAACGACTACATAAAATTTAATGCTCTTTCACTTTGGCAATAGTAAAATTTTCACTAGGATGCATAGCTTCTGAGTAATAGGTGACAACCTGAAAAAAAGTTCCTTCCCCCCCCCCCCCCCCCCCCCCCACACACACACACACACACACACACACACAAAATTGTCCCGAGGGTTTTGGAGGTCGAAAACTTGGATTCAACATACTCCCAACTATATGCACAAGATACAAAAAAATCTTCTACCTCATTTTTTGTTAGCAAAAAATGCTCTGTTACTGGACTATTGCCTTTTCTATATTTATTTGACCAATATGTGAAATTCAGGAGTAAGTAAAGGTAATTGGAATGGCTAATGGAGAGACCTTTGAAACCCAATAACTAATGGTTTTAGCTGATACCATAGAAATAAATAGTTGTTAGAATATGCACTGAAAATATAAATTTTATACTATAAATCAGGTAAGGGGATTACAAGTTTGATCACGCAAGCAAGTGTTTACTTAAAATGTGAAAGACATACTGTGGGCGACAAAAGTAATGTGTATGTTGAAGTGTTTGTGGTCAAGACTTCTCTTTGCTGCAGAAAGTTGCTAGAAGAAAGACCACCATTTTTATTTAAGACGTTGGCCGTTACAGGTAGTAGCATCAGTGTTTAAATGACAAGAAGTTTCTTACCGGTATAAATGTATTATTTACAAAGAAAGGAAAGCATCTTTTCCCTGTGATTGTATCTGTCAATGTTGAAGTTGATCAGAAGTAATAGCTAGCTGTTAAAAATTTTCAAGAAAAGTTCCCTATAGGGCATTTGTCAGCATCAGTAACAATTTTGTGTTGTCTGTGCAACTTTCATTGGTAAATATCTAATGTTGTTTAATGTGCTAACATTTATATCTGTGAATCAAGTAATAATAATCACAGCCAGTTTTGCTGAGTTTAATTATATATACAGGGTGTATGTAAAGTCCGGGAACACTTTCAATTATTTATTGCACAAGAACTAAATATTGTACGGATGTCATACATATTGCATTTTGAAGAGAAATTCTGAAAGCATTGCGTGTGTGTGGGTGTGTGTGTGTGTGTGTTTTTTTTACAAACATTCAATATGCGAACCATGAGTGATTCAGCAGATGTCACTATGGTTATCCAATTCTTGCCATACCCGTCCCAACATGGCATCATTGACTGTGGCAGTCGCTTCCCGTATTCTCTCTCCCGGAGCTTTGCTACATCACATGGCAGAGATGGTACATACACCAGATCTTTAATGTGTCCTCACAGAAAAAAGTCACACGGAGTGAGATCTGGTGATCGGGGAAGCCATTTCATGAAACAGGTGTCTCCTTCTGTGGCACGGCATCTGCACTCGCCATGTTTGCGACTAGTGCTGACTATCTGCAGATTACAATACTATGCTGTGGCGGTGTACATGAACAGAAACTTTCAGGGTTTCTCTTCAAAATTATGTATGTGTGATATCTGTACAATGTTTGGTTCTTGTGCAAGAAATAATTGAAAGTGTTTCTGGACTTTATGGACGTCCTGTATATATATGGCGTCCATAAAGTCCAAGCTTGCACGTGCTCGTATGCATGTAGGTTAGCTTCTTTTTCTTAAAAAGATTTGTGTTAGACTGGCACATCATTTTAACTTTTCATTAGTTTCTACACAATGCACAATCCAAGAAAGTCAGAAAATCCATATCAGCTTCAGTTTATTCATTTCCAAAATTCAAGTCATTATTTGAATTAAGAAGAATTATGGAAGACCCTTCAATCTATTTTTAAAAAAGCCTGTAGAATTATGAGGATTTCTACTACACATACATAGCTTATACTTTCTTATTAAGTACCAAATACAACATTCATCCTATTCAGTAAGCATGAGACAAGGTGACTAATTACCATAGCACATTCTACAAAAATTCATGTTGTCTGAAAAATATTGTGATCTGCAGAGTAGTAAAAGATAGACTCCTCTGTGTAAGTGTCTTTTAATTGTGCCTATCTGCAACTTAACATGTCATCTTTATGGTAAGTAGCAATGTACCTTTTCCTACATTGTTGGTATTCCTACGTGACATTTCCATTATTTAAGCACTGTGATCTGAATCTAAATAACACTTAAAGATTCTTAAATAATAAGAATTGTACTGTCTGGTTTATATTTAACAAAAAGTTGATTGAGAATTTGTCTTACATTCAAATGGCTGAATACTTCAGTATTTATGCTGAAGCGAAAAAACTTTCAGCTGATCTGTTTGCTACGAGCTAGTGTAAGATGACCCTGTTTTGAGCAATTAATGAAACATCTTTAAATTCGAAACACCTCTCTCTCTCTCTCTCTCTCTCTCTCTCTCTCTCTCTCTCCTCTCTCTCTCTCGGTTTGTTTCTTTACATGGACTGTGAACTCTGTTGCAACTCTGCATATTTCACATTAACAACCACAGTCAGAGGTGGAAGAAGTGATAATCAACCAATGAAAACCCAAGGGCTTGACCAGGCATCAAACCTGACGTCTTTGCATCAGTTGTCATGCACTTTACCACTGAGTCACCAAGTCTTTTCTAAGGGAAGGGGAATTGCTTTTGTGTAATTCCTAATTTCCCTAAATTTGTAATTCCTAATTTCCCTAAATTTGGTCATTCTCTTGATCCTCATGCCAGCATACGTGTAGTGGGGTAGTTTGTTTAATTTGTCAGCCTTCCTACAATATATTTGCTTGACATTACAGCATTTTCCAGCATTCCTACTTATGCAGAATGTCAGTTGAATCTCAGAGCAGTGTTTGTGTATCACTTCATTGCACTGGTATCTGTGCTGTAGACATTTTCAGATTGTTCACCACACTTATGATGTCCTACTTCTATAATGTTTGCTAAAATGTATACCACTGTTGCTTACAATGATGTTTTATGCCAGTATTCACTGTTCTTTGACCACACATTATACCCATGGAAAAATGCTCCATTTGGAACACAAAAAAGGCAAATATGTTACTCTTTAAAAGACTCTGGACAGGATGGTGGGAAACCAGCTGCCTCAATCCTCACCAGAACTTTTGGCATGCAAGCAAATCTGCATTCCTTTAACACAGAACAATCTAAATCCTTTTACCCTGTGTAGTTGAGCCTTCATACTCAGCATGTCCTTTCTTTGCCACTGTCTATATATGTGTCTCCATCTCCTTTTTCTCCCATTGATTCACAGTATATCCCATGGCCACTATCTCAGCAGCTCAAAAATTCATACCTCAGCAGCTCAAATATTCTTGGGGGCAGGGGCTCCAAATTATTTTTCTCCTTATACCAACGTGTTAAAAATTTCAGTCCAAAATGCAGCCTTGCTTATACCTACTTCTTAAAGTTCACCTGCCTGTGAGGTGCAGACCATCCAAGCCAAATCTATATTTTCCATTTCTACTGTCTCATCTCTCTTTTGCTCCCACTGTTTGTCTCTCCATCCACCTTGTGTTCTCTTTCACTGCCACTGTTTCTGACTGACCATCAGTATCAGCCCTCTCTTTTTTTTTTCTCCCATTGCTATTGTCTTCATCTCCTCTCTCTCTCTCTCTCTCTCCCCTGCCCCCTCTCCCTCTCCTTTTTCATTGTCACTTTCTATCTCCTATCACACCATCTCCTCCCTCTTTCTTTCCCCCTTGCATTGTATCCTCTCTCTTCCATCATCACTGTCCATCTGCTCTGTTCTTTCACCACAAAAAAGCACAAATACATTTGCACGCAAATATTTTTGGTGAGGAAGGCAGAGTGAAGATTGCAGGAGCTGGTTCCCCACGTTTGTCAGAGTCTTTTAATGAGGGACGTAGTCACCTTTTTTGTGCTATGACGCAAGAATTTCCTGCTGGTTCTCTTCTTTTCCCTGCTATGCAGGATGTGCTGCTTATTATATAATGAATTCTATAGATCAGTAAAGTTTTGACAGTTTATAGATAAACTTCAACACATTTCTATACTTTGACACACAAACAACAAATAAGTTTGCATAATATAAGGTTAAAACTAAATGATTTGCTTTACGTTTTTTCTGGCTACTTTGCTTGTCAATCGTAATTCATAAAAAATACCCTGCTCATGAGGATATTAAGAGTAAAACTGTTATTAGAAACAGTTGTGAATTTGCATTCTTTTCAGGGTGTTAAGACACCTTTTAGCACATTTTTTGTTGTTGCAGTACTCCTTTGGGCATATTTATGTATGTTCGAAGTGTTGTTATACAGAGACAGTGCATAAAATTATATTGGTGAAAAAATGCTGACTAGAAACATAGTTTAGTGGCATCAGAACCCTTATGATGACCTAGAACCCTTGCCATACATTCATAACATCAGTTAAAGCTACATTTATGCCTCACACTGGATATTAAGTATGTGTATTTCACGTGCATAAGTAATGTAACATTGAACCTCTGGACCTTTGTAATGGATAATGAGTTTAAAAAAAGTTTTGAAGTTCCCTGAGATTATCATTTTAAGAATGTTGGATAAAACCTTTGACAATCAGATATGAATAGAAACTATAGAAGTGGTTATCCCCATTATTGGTGCTTTTCATTCCCAAAGCGTTCAGTTCTTGCGGTTTTCTCAGGTACTGCCCATGAACAAATGGTGCTTTTATAAGCACCTAAGATCTGCTGTAGACCACACTTAATACAAAAGAACCTACCAATTTGTCCAACTTACCAGTGCTGCAGGACATGTGTAATGTTTAAAATTTTTCCTTGTACTGTAGGATAGCTGCTAGATGCCCATTCTTCAGTACATATACAAATGGTTGCTTGGCCAAGAGTTATCCAAAACGCTTGACCCCCCCCCCCCCCCCCAATATCTCTATGGTCAGTAGAACCTGAGATATGACGCCCTGATAAATAGCATATTTGCAGGTGGCTTATTGGAACATATTGGTACTGATTAGAATTTATCAGTCTGTATCTCAATACAGATCACATTGTCCTTTTTATGGGTTTTATGTCACCCATTATACCTTTTTGATATCTATTTGAGCCATTATGGCTTTCATTTTAACTGTTGTCATTTCCTAAACATTTGTTTCAAGTAGTTGGTGTGTTGCTTGTGTCATCAGAAGTACTGCAACAGGGTTACGCAATTTGTGTTACTGAATCCTCAAATTGAGCGGATACAGGCAAAACATACAAACAGTGATTGATGTTCCTTCAGTTCATTTGGGTTGTTGTTCCTACATTTGATTGCTTTTTTTATAAAGTAAGCTATGCCAAACTCCTTTGTTGTTAGTGGATATATTAAAGAGATTTACGATATAAGACTTTAGTATGTGTGAGATAAATAGAGATGGGGAGAGAGATCAAGTATGTATTTTATGTATCTTTGGAAATATGAAATATAAACATGGTAAAAAAAGTTATGGCAGAATTGAAGTAATGGAGGCCACTCACCAAACAGTAGAAGTGTTAACTTGTTACCAGAAACAGGAAAAAGAATGAAGTCATTCTTTTTTGTGAGCTATGAAATTAACATTTTTATTATTCTGTTAAAACTTGCTAATGCTAATTCTGGCTTTTGAGTTTCTATTAACCATGTTCACATATTTCAAAGCTAATGTGTTTCCATGCACATCTTCACATAAGAGTATTGGTGTTGTGATAAACCCCAAGGAACATATGAAGGCCTTATCTCAGTAGTGATACACTTCTAGTTTTGTTCATTTTGAGACCTAGGGCTTAAACATAATTTAGTGATGGTGACAGTAGAAAGAGACAGAAATACCATGCAACAAGCAATGGACTGCAGAGAATTATCATTACTCAGTTATGTGTAAGCCTCAGTATCTCAAAATGAACAAAATTGGAGGTGAGGTGAACCACTATTGAAATAAGGCCTTCATACATAAAGGAATATCTTTGTTAATGGTAATTTTCAATAATCCATTTGCCACCTTGATAAAAATCCTGACAAGTGAACAGAGAGCTGTTAGATATTGAAGTGCAAAAAGTTTTACATATCCAACTTCTGAAACTGGGCATTTTCATGCAAAAGCTAAGTGCCCTTCAGTTATGAGATCCCCCCCCCCCCCCCCCCCCCACACACACACACATGCATTCACACATTGCTTGTGTTCAAATTAAATTGTTGTTCAGTATATTAGATCTCTGCCATTTAATGGCTATCACTTACATTAGTTTTCTTTACAGCGATCAAGTTTTATTTTACACTTATGTTGCAGGTTCATTCTTAGTCTGTTCAGCATCTTCCTCATCTGGTATGAGACCACATAACTGATATTTTAAATAAACTTTCCTTTTTCTGTAAATTTTTAGGTGATTTACTATTTTCATAACATGAGTGGCTGTGCTTCTCAAAGAATTATCACCTTATATTGTCACTGGATGAGTGAAATGCTCGAGCAGCTGGAAAATATATATTAGTTATTGTACAAGAGCTTTACCCTATTCACTACTCATGCAGCTTACAGGTAGTTAAATGCAATGGTTCTTCAGCATATTGGAAGTCTCAGGCTAAACTGGTACAGATACAACTATGATCTAGTATAATAAATTTGTGTGCTTCAATAGGCTCGTGCAAGTCTTTCAGTTGGACACTGCTTCAGCAACATGCATGTCCCTGTGGTTTAGTAAATATACGTAGATGACAGCTTTGGTGTTTACAGTCATGCCAGAGGCTGTGGAAAGCAATCTTGAATAGTCATTATTTTCCTAATGATTCCTTAAAAGTATTAAGAGATTTGCCTTGTGTGCTTCTTTAAAGGAATGATGAACATCAGGATCAGAACAGTTATCAGAAACCAGCCATCATAGTTCAATAACTGCATGAGCTATAAAACGATCATCTGACAGAAAAAGGAAAAACAGTGGAACTAGTGAAGACAACCACTCTCCACTTAGCTGAAGCTCTGAATGATCGGTATGAATGTAAACAAGATGCAAATTTCACAAAGTTTGTAGGCAAAATCCTGTCCCCAAACTAACAGAGTGGCTGAGGAAACATCACACTTAATCAGTAATCTCATGAAGTATGTAAAAAAACAACACTCGGAAACACTCTTAAAGTAAATTAGTAAATGTTAAGAGCCCGATAAAATGCAATGCTGAAAGGAGTAGTATTAACTGTGGCATTCCTCCTGCACAGACTGCTACTTGCTTTAAAGAAGACATGTCAAGTTGCAGACAGGCACAATTAAAAAGACACTTACACTGAGGTGTGCTAGCTTATGTGAGTGAATGGTGTGTGTGTGT
This sequence comes from Schistocerca cancellata, assembly GCF_023864275.1. Lineage (NCBI taxonomy): Eukaryota > Metazoa > Arthropoda > Insecta > Orthoptera > Acrididae > Schistocerca > Schistocerca cancellata. Next base: position 711,574,921 of record NC_064626.1, read on the forward strand.
GTGTCTCTCTTTTACTGATGAAGGCTATGGCCAAAAGCTCTATGCAAGTATTTAGGAGGAAATTAAAAGAATTTCTGAATGACAACTTCTTCTACTCCAAAGAGGAATTTTTAGATATAAATTAAGGAAAAAAAAAGAGAAAAAAAATAAACAAAAACAAAAATTTAAAAAAAAAATAAAAATAAAAAGTTGTTATATTAACTTAATTATGTTGTTAAATTAACTTAATTACATCATTTATTGGAAAATTTGGCTCGTTCCACATCATTACGAAATATCGTATTCATGATCCATGGAACTAGTGTTAATCTAATCTAATCTTAATTGTGCCTGTCTGCAACTTGACGTGCCACCTTTACTGTTAAGTACCAGTCTGTCTTTTCCTGCACTGTTGATATTCTTACCCGAAGTTTCCAATGTTTGAATCACAGTATAAAGATGATATATAGACCAACTAATAATATCAACTAGTGCTTCACATCCACAAAAGACAGGCAGGTCCTTGGTCACTGCGTTGAGGGCACACGGTGTCCTGTGCTTCTCTGGAAAGGCATACATTGCTGGAGGCTATGTTAGTATTAGAAGCTTGTAACATAATATGTGGGGCCGTGACAGATGTGTAAATTGTCAACAGCAGAGCATGAGTTGAGAGATACTAATGTGCAAAATTTAGTGAAACACAGGTTCTGAAGAATGACTGTACATATTGTTAACTGAGGCAATATATATACATAAGCACAATGGCAGAGTCAATATACAAGAATAAAGCATGAAGCAAAATTGAGTGTCTCTTTACAGAAGATTTATTTTAGGTTTCTAGTGGGAAGGAGTGCGAGTAATGGCAGATGCGATTTCAGCCCATGATCACTGAAACTGACAATTCTTTGACTGAGGTATCAATTCATCCTGACATATTAGTAATCATAATGATTACCATCCTGGAAGATTGTGAAATGCATGATCTCTCTCATAAGCAGCTAATGGATTAAAAGAAACAATAGATAGGTGTGCTGAGACCTATCAAGAAAATAAAATTTTTAAGGGGTGGTCCTGGTCCATCTCGGTGCATTAGAGGTTGAGTGAAGGGTAGTGCAAGAAGTTATGAGAGTGTAAGGAATGTGTACATTTGTAAATGTTGGGTACCACAGTCATATTTTCAAATTACTGCTGTTACGTGCCTTATTTTTCTTTCTACATAATGCAGGTGAAATAGCATATGTGCAAAGTTTAGTTTACATTAAAAAGACTACTTCAGATTATTACCATTTTTCATAGTAACTCATTAACAACAATACTTGTGTGCCTTGACATGTGAATATTATCATGAATAATATTGATCCGCACAACAATCTCAAAGTTAGTTTCAACCATAGGACATGTAGGCCTAGAACCAGTTGATAATTTTTCAGTTCTCTTCATGAACACTAGTTTTAAATTTTTTCAGAAGGATGCAGACATTAACTATGTACTTTACATCAGATGTAGAGAATCTTTCATAATGAAGAGCATAACTAAGTATTACAATGTAACAGCCAAATGATTTTCGTTATGATTTCTGTTGCAAAATATATTTAAATAAACATCAAATTTCTCAAATTAAAATTCATAAATGGTTTCTGGTATCAGTAGGCATATAGAATGACTTATTGCTGGGTTTTTATTGGAAAAATTATTGCAACTTAATTTTTTAATTACGTGAAAGCAGTCTGCCAAGCAGGAATGTTTACTTTTGTAATACGAAAATTTGAAACTATATTAACAAAATAACTGTTTATAATTACTGTTAGTCATAGAGGAGAACCCTGATGTATCATCAGATGTGACTACATCGTGTGTGTGTGTGTGTGTGTGTGTGTGTGTGTGTGTTTCTCATAATGATAATAATTAAATTAAATAAATAACAAAAATAATAATTAAATAAATAATAACTTTCTCTTCACTTTCTAGGATCAAAATTTTCGTTTGACCCCAGTATAGATGATGCCAGCTCTTTGTTAGACTGCCATCACAGTGGGTCACGCCGTTCTCTTGCTGACACAAGTGTTACATCCACTGCTGATCTCTCAGTGTTCTCTACAACAACGCGATCACAGGCACTGGATAACAGTCTAGACACTCACAGCAATGCATCGGAAGGTAGTGCAGGGGGTGCAAGCTCTGGAGGATCTGCCAGTGTTCAGAGAGGTCCTTCAGCTTCAGCCAGATCGACACCTCGCGCCACGCCAAGAGCTCCCAGTCCAGATGTAGTCCGTATATATGTTCCGTATGCGTCGTCGTCACCGACTCCTGCTGGGTCACCCCAACCACAGAATGGTGATGTACCACGATCATTGCCACGACCTCTGGATGATCACAACAGAATTCGCATACGTGTTGACCCACAGGAGGAGCAAACACCAGTAGTAGAGCATGGGCAGTTAGTTCGACCATTCCGACTTGATAGCCCAGAATTTGACTTAAAGTAATTGTTGAAACTAAGGCCTACCAATATCTGGCATGTGTGTAAGACAGAATACTCAGTAACCTTGCAGAGCATGAATAATGCCCGCTGTTACATTATTTCTATCATAAGTGGTACATGCCAGAATTATTGCAAAAGTGTAATAGTGAGTCTACCAAATTTCTTTGTTCTTAAAAGCACTCTCTTTTCATACAACAGTAATGTTGTTTAACATTTAAAGCAGTTGAAATAATGCCAGATATAAGACAGAATGTCATGTTTTGTCCATTGTTAAAAATAAAACAAATCTGCTCTATGTATATGTGAAACAAAATTCTTTGTGATTGTTGTCTGAAGGTAACTCAAAGTTTAAGGGAATGAACTTTTAGCTGTTAAATCATGGGTTGAGATTTATAGTGTCTCCTGAAAGTGGCAGTCAGTTCCTCTGCTGTTCAAAATGTAAGTGGCAGTGTTAGTCTATTTCCTTAATATAGGTTTCAACATTATTTTGAAATGACCATTATGACAATATAAAGACATCATTGCTCCATTCCAGCTTTGTGTATAATTATGTTGTATATATCTGTTTCTACTTTAAAAAATGTGTAATATTCTGTACAAAAGCAGTTACTATTATTTAGTCTGAATAGTATTTTTGAAATCTGAGTTTGTACCTCGTGTGTTTCATGCATGCACTCATCCCTTTTTTTCATATGAGGGGTAGGTCATTTCTTCCACAGACTTATAGAGTGTGTAAATCATTTGCCTATAGTGCAGGTAACTGAAATATATTTTTTTAAGATCATTGCATTCATTTGTTTAGGAGAGCATTTGATAGCAAATATTCACAAATTGTGCCATTGAATGTCGAGTTGAAGACATTAAGATTGTTTGCAATAATTTATGAAATGATATTAATTTATTGAGAAATCTAATATAAGATAAATGTTACATGACCTGTTTAGAATTTTTAGGGCCTTGCATACACAGGTGCTAGGTGAATTTCATTGACATTATACCCTTACTTGGTAATAAAGCAAATTCCTCTTGGTGCCTCGTTAATAATCAGTATGATGTTACTTGTGCAATACTGTACATATTACACATATGGATCTATTTTTATGCAGCTAAACCATAAAGAATTATACCTGTATTTCAAAAAGGTGCATCTTAGAAAATAAAAGCCTCGAATTAAATCTTCTGTACATACTAGGCTTCATCTCATAGGTCTTCCTGAAAGTCATTCAGAGAGTCTCTTAACAGATATGTCATTATTACACCATGTTTGATCAGAGAATAAAGTCTTGCCATTGGAATAGCAAACTAGCTATACAAAATTGTCCATTCACATATAATGGGGCTCATTATTTATGTTACTGTCCTCTCCTCCTAATTTAAAGTGTATTCATAGTCCTCATGATGTTTTGTACAAACTTTTGTATATACTGTACAGTTATTTATTTATTTTGTTATTTTGTGTTCATGACATTAAACAATTTAATGAAAACTTCAGAACTTTGCCATGTAGTTTCTTTTTTTCTCAAAATTGGTTACTCATCCCATTACATGTAAGGAAGCAGATGTGAGTTATTATGAGAAGTGCTAGCTTGAGAACTCTTTTCTTTCTAATATTTGCACTAATGTTTAGAGCAGTGGCTAATGATGAAATGTTGAAACTCCTAGATAATTTGCCATTATTCTCCAGTCCTGTAATCAACTGTGTGTGTGTGTGTGTGTGTGTGTGTGTGTGTGTGTGTGTGTGTGTGTGTGTAAGAAATACAAATGAAGCTTAGTGCCAAACACATTTTTACAGTTCCTTTAACCTGATTGAGGGCAGACAAAATTTATTGAACATTATAGCTTTGAGGAGCAGATACACAGTCTGTTGACACCAATTTCAAAAACAACTAAAGAAAATATTGAATTCAGAATGGAAGAATGTGTCTGGGAGACAAGTGGTGCGCTGAAAAGAGAAATTAAGAGATTGTCCCAAGATTCAGTAGCCAACAGATGAAAGAAAATTGGTATGTCATGTGGCAGGTAATTCAATTCTCAGTTGACTTGGCATTCATCTTATACATCCGCATGTTTCAAATCAACTGGAGGGAAAATTATTCTCAAAGATAAAAGATCATCCTATCATTACTGAGTACGATTGACTATATTTTTTAAAAATACTTTCTTGAATTTGATTTGAATTACAGTATGGTTTAACAAATAAAACAGTAAATATCTGGAGTTTGTGGACACAAAAATGTTTTCACCACTTCATTTTCATTTAATGAAAACATGTAATTCAGTCATTATATTTGTTCTTAAATGCACTTAGCAAGATTCACTAAGAATGAGATTTTCACTCTGCAGTGGAGAGTGCGCTGATATGAAACTTCCTGGCAGTTTAAAACTGTGTGCCAGACCAAGACTGGAAGCAGTTTTAGTCTGCCAGGAAGTTACATATCAGCGCACACACAGCTACAGAGTGAAAATCTCATTCTGGAAACATTCCCTAGGCTGTGGCTAAGCCATGTCTCCGCTATATCCTTTCTTTCAGGAGTGCTAGTTCTGCAAGGTTCACAGGAGAGCGTCTGTAAAGTTTGGAAGGTAGGAGACGAGATACTGGCAGAAGTAAAGCTGTGAGGACAGGGCGTGAGTCTTGCTTGGGTAGCTCAGATGGTAGAGCACTTGCCCGCGAAAGGCAAAGGCCCCGAGTTCGAGGCTCAGTCCAGCACACAGTTTTAATCTGCCAGGAAGTTTCAAGATTTACTAAGTTCAAATATTTAAACATTTCATTAATAATGACAGTTTTGATGAGTGAAAAATTACAGTCAAATAGACAATATTTCAGAAAAGATAATAAAAATATTACATTTAGTATTTAACAATTGGAAGATGTTAAAATACAAAAAATGAAGAGATTAATCTTAATCACTGATACAGAAATTAGTTCTGCAAGAGAGAAGATTTTGTAACCAAAGGTGGTAATATGCAAGTTTTCTGCAACAGTTTAAGTAAGATTTTCCGTCATTAAATGGTTGTTCCTGGTTATTCATCCATTTCCATAATTTCATCTTTGTTATTGTGTTAACTCTCAAACATGAGATGTTATCTCTCACACTTAATTTTGGTTCATCTCTCTATGGTCCTTGTTCGGTTGATCCACTTGTAGTTTATAATTGTATATTAATACCTGACTTTTGTTCTAAAAAACAAAGCACACATGATCAAACTGCCTAAAATCACTGAAACTACAATTGGAATATTAGAAATATAATCAAGAGTGTATCAATGGATCTAAAGCTGCAGGTGAAACGATGACCACACAACAAATTTTTGTATGGTGTAAATATTTGTTCTGTCAGCGTTCGGTAAGTAAATTACTGTCTCCTCTATATCAGTACAACTACAGGGTGTTTCAAAAATGACCGGTATATTTGAAACGGCAATAAAAACTAAACGAGCAGCGATAGAAATACACCGTTTGTTGCAATATGCTTGGGACAACAGTACATTTTCAGGCAGACAAACTTTCGAAATTACAGTAGTTACAATTTTCAACAACAGATGGCGCTGTGGTCTGGGAAACACTATAGTACGATATTTTCCACATATCCACCATGCGTAGCAATAATATGGCGTAGTCTCTGAATGAAATTACCCGAAACCTTTGACAACGTGTCTGGCGGAATGGCTTCACATGCAGATGAGATGTACTGCTTCAGCTGTTCAATTGTTTCTGGATTCTGGCGGTACACCTGGTCTTTCAAGTGTCCCCACAGAAAGAAGTCACAGGGGTTCATGTCTGGCGAATAGGGAGGCCAATCCACGCCACCTCCTGTATGTTTCGGATAGCCCAAAGCAATCACACGATCATCGAAATATTCATTCAGGAAATTAAAGACGTCGGCCGTGCGATGTGGCCGGGCACCATCTTGCATAAACCACGAGGTGTTCGCAGTGTCGTCTAAGGCAGTTTGTACCGCCACAAATTCACGAAGAATGTCCAGATAGCGTGATGCAGTAATCGTTTCGGATCTGAAAAATGGGCCAATGATTCCTTTGGAAGAAATGGCGGCCCAGACCAGTACTTTTTGAGGATGTAGGGACGATGGGACTGCAACATGGGGCTTTTCGGTTCCCCATATGCACCAGTTCTGTTTATTGATGAAGCCGTCCAGGTAAAAATAAGCTTCGTCAGTAAACCAAATGCTGCCCACATGCATATCGCCGTCATCAATCCTGTGCACTATATCGTTAGCGAATGTCTCTCGTGCAGCAATGGTAGCGGCGCTGAGGGGTTGCCGCGTTTGAATTTTGTATGGATAGACGTGTAAACTCTGGCGCATGAGACGATACGTGGACGTTGGCGTCATTTGGACCGCAGCTGCAACACGGTGAACGGAAACCCGAGGCCGCTGTTGGATCACCTGCTGCACTAGCTGCGCGTTGCCCTCTGTGGTTGCCGTATGCGGTCGCCCTACCTTTCCAGCACGTTCATCTGTCACGTTCCCAGTCCGTTGAAATTTTTCAAACAGATCCTTTATTGTATCGCTTTTCGGTCCTTTGGTTACATTAAACCTCAGTTGAAAACTTCGTCTTGTTGCAACAACACTGTGTTCTAGGCGGTGGAATTCCAACACCAGAAAAATCCTCTGTTCTAAGGAATAAACCATGTTGTCTACAGCACACTTGCACGTTGCGAACAGCACACGCTTACAGCAGAAAGACGACGTACAGAATGGCGCACCCACAGACTGCGTTGTCTTCTATATCTTTCACATCACTTGCAGCGCCATCTGTTGTTGAAAATTGTAACTACTGTAATTTCGAAAGTTTGTCCGCCTGAAAATGTACTGTTGTCCCAAGCATATTGCAACAAACGGTGTATTGCTATTGCTGCTCGTTTAGTTTTTATTGCCGTTTCAAATATACCGGTCATTTTTGAAACACCCTGTATGTATTACTCACTGACTGTAAGTCAGTGAATGTGTTTGGGATATTGGGCTTACACTTTATTCAAGCGAAACCTCTTATTCTGAATTATTTATTAAGCTAAACCTCTGATTCTGAACTACTTCTTAAGCTGTGTATTTTCAGTAACTTTACAGGCAGTACATTTTATGCTAAAACCACCCCATTTGTTTTTCAAGTTCAAAAATAACAAATAAATATTAAATTTATAAGAAAGAAAACATGCCACGTCAATAAATTTGTAAAAGTTCACAGTCTGAAAGGTAAAATTTTGTGTTTATAAGTGTCCATTATAATTACTATTTAAAGTAATGACATACTTTTTCATGTCTGTTAGGCTTTAAGACGGTTTTTGGGTTTACCATTAATTCCATGTTGTTGCATGAGACAAAGGAAATTAAATCATGCAGACCTAACAATCAAGCCTCAAGCGATGTCTAAATGAACAGAACATTTTGATTTGATGAACTAAACTCCATCTGAACAGGCCTTGAAAGCTCCTTGGTACCAACTGACCCCTGTGTCATCCTCAGCCCACAGGTGTCACTGAATGCGGATATGGAGGGGCATGTGGTCAGCACACTGCTCTCACGGCTGTTGTCAGTTTTCATGACTGGAGCCACTACTTTCCAATCCAAGTAGCTCAACTGGCCTCACAAGGCCTGAGTGCATCCTACTTGCCAGAGTGGACAGTCACCCAAACCAAGTTCCAGCCAAGCCAGTCAGCACTTAACGTCGGTGATCTGACAGGAACCATTTTTACTACAGCAGTAAAGCCACTGGCTTTGATTTGATGATCTGATCAATCATGTCCTGACCCCCAGCTGGTGCATCAAAGACCTACCTAATCATTGGCACTAGTATTGTGCCAACAGCAAGCATGAACAGTTGTTTACTATTTATTTGTGTAATTTTAAAATGTGTGCCAAAATTAACAATCCTTCCAAGTGTGAGATTCATAGTGTAATACAGTTTCTGTATGCAAAAACGGTCTGCTCTATTGAAATTTAGATGATGATTGAAGTTTATGCAAAAATGTTGAATGGAACTTCTCTTCAAAAATATTGCCTTGACCTTCAGTTGTGACTGCCAAGATCAAATCAAAGCTTGAGGAAAATATTCAACAGGGTGGAAATTTCACAATTGATGGCCTGAGCTTGTGCTCTCCTGAAATATCACAATCAGACGTACTTCCTATATAAAAGACACCAACCATTTCCACCATCTACTCTACAGTTCCTGTTCCTTCACCACCCAGTGCCATGCTTATCACTGTCAATGACACCTCCCTTTACACTAACATCCCCAGTGGCCATGGTCTTGCTGCTGTTGAACACTACCTTTCCCAACACCCAACTGATTTCAGTCCTACAACTTCCTTCGAGGTCATCATGGCCAAATTTATTCTCATCCCTAATTACTACTTTGAAGATCACTTACAAACTAATCCATGGTACAGCAACAGCCCCCACATGGCACCACCTTATGCTAACTTACGAGTATTCATGGGCTATCTGGAGGAATCCTTTTAAACCACTCAGAACCCCAAACCTGTCACCTTGTTCAGATACACTGATGACATCTTAATGATCTGGATTGAGGCTGAGGACATTCTATGCACATGCTTCAAGAACCTCAACGTCTTCTCCCCTATTCACTTCACATGGTCCTCCTCATCCCTACTGGCCACCGTCCTCAATGTTGACCTCTTTCAAGGATGGCTATATCACTACCTTTGTCCACACCTAACCTAACAACTAACAACAGTACCTCCACTCTGACAGCTGCAACACATTCCACACCAAGAAATCACTTCCTTACAGCCTAGCCACATATGGTCATCGCATCTTTTCAGACAAACTGTCCCTCTCCTAATATGTCAAGGCCAAGTCACTGAGGCCGTCAGAGACTGAAATTATCCTCCCAAGCTTGTTTAGAAACTCATCACCCATTCCTTCTCTCCCCAGTCACCTACCATCCCCCATATACCCACTGTCTGGTTACAAAGGAGCACTCCTCTTGTAACTTAGTACCATCCAGTTCTAAAGCAGCACATTCTCTGATAGCGTTTCAACTACCTCTCATTGTGCCCTGAAATGAGAAACATTGTCCCCACTATCCTACCCATCCTTCCCACAGTTGTATTTTGACATCTGCTCAACCTATGAAATATCCTTGTCTGTCCCTACAGCTCCCAACTCCTTGCCTCATAGGTCATATTGCTGCGATAGACCAAGATGCAAGACCTTTCCCACCACATTAAATGCAGGGCCACTTGTGGAAGCAGCCGTGTGGTCTTCAGACTTAACTGCAACCACTAACCGCATTCTACATAGGCATGATTACTAAGCAATTTGCCTGTCCATGTGAATGGCCGAAGGACCACCAAGTTGCTGAGCATGTCACCAATAAGATGTGCTTCACTTTAATGACTGCTTCACAGCCTGTGCTATCAGGATTCTTCCCACCAATACCAGCTTCTCTGAATTGTTCAGGAGGAACATATCCTTCATTCCTGTAAGCACCCTCAACTCCGCTTGCAGTAATGCCTGTCTTTCACCTTCCTGTTGCCTTCTCTTTTACCACTCCAGTGTTGCACATGTCTTCTCTCCTGCCAACACACTTACATAGTTGTTTCTCCTACTCTACCCCGTCCCCCCCTCCCATCACCCATTGCATAGCCTCCTGATACTGCACCTAGCAGGCAAGTCTTGTCCCCACCATGTCCCTGCATGTTTCCAGGGCAGAATTAGCATCTTCCCCTACTCCTGTCTTGCTATCGCTCCTCCTCCTCCTCCTCCTCCTCCTCCTCCTCCTCCTCACCCCACCCCACCTCTCCCCGCCCCACCCCTCTTCCACACCCCCATTATCACTTCAGAGGCAGTTGCAGTCGAGCCTTAGCACCCAGAGACAACAGTGGCCAGGGAAGCTTGTGGGGTGTTACAACAATTGTCAAACATCTGACGTTAAAGTGTCACCAAGGAGATGGGGATTAATGACTTTGATGCTCATCAGGGCCAATTATCACAAAAGGCAAAATGTTTATCAACAAAGTTAGGGGAATAGAACTGATAGATGGTCACTAACACCCTACATAAAAAATAAACTGGAAACAGTGTTCAAATCCAGCAGACAGAAGATTTGGGTTTAATGCTAAGACACATTGTAAATCCTGTTGTAGATAAATAGGTATAAAGTACAGTGAAAGATGTACCAGTGGTTAATGGCACGTACTGAAGAATTACTCGAAAATAAAATTTTCTAGATTCTTACCTCAAAAGAGAATGGAGGAAAGCTGTTAGGGAAAGCTTCATGGCAACAAATGCATTCTTAAGAAGGTCTATAAGAGAAGCCCGCAATAATTTCCACAATCATGTTTGAGTAATACAACTATTAGAAAATACCAGGAAGTTCTAGTTCTACATGAAGTCATGGAATGGATCCAAACCTTCCACCCAGTCTCTCATAGATCAATCTAGTGTTGAAACTGAAAACAGTGACAAAAAGGCAAACTATTAAATGTAACAATACCAGAGAAGGAAAGTTGCTACTCACCATATGGCGGAGATGCTGAGTCGCGATAGGCACAACAAAAAGATTCGCACACACACACACACACACACACACACACACACACACACACACACACACAACAGAAAGATTCGCACACACACACACACACACACAAACACACACACACACACACACACACACACACAAACGCAACTTGCACACACAACTGCAGTCTCAGAGAGCTGAGACCACACTGTGAACAGAAGCACCAGTGCATGATGGGAGTGGCGACTGGGTGGGGGTAAGGAGGAGGCTGGGACGGGGAGGGGGAGGGATAGTTTGGTGGGAGTGGCGGACAGTGAAGTGTTGCAGTTTATACGGAGGGCAGGAGAGGAGGGTGGAGGGGGTAAGTAGCGGAAAGGAGAGAAAATAAAAGACTGGGTGTGGTGGTGAAATGATGGCTGTGTAGTGTTGGAATGGGTACAGGGAGGGGGATGGATGGGTGAGGACAGTGACCGGTTGAGGCCAGGAGGGTTACAGGAATGTAGGATGTATTGCAGGGAAAGTTCCCACCTGCGCAGTTCAGAAAAGCTGGTGTTGGTAGGAAGGATCCATATGGCACAGGCTGTGAAGCAGTCATTAAGATGAGGGATATCATGTTTGGCAGCATGTTCAGCAACAGGGTGGTCCACTTGTTTCTTGGCCACAGTTAGTCGGTGGCCTTTCATGCGGACAGACAGCTTGTTGGTTGTCATGCCTACATAGAATGCAGCACAGAGGTTGCAGCTTTGCTTGTAAATCACTTGACTGGTTTCACAGGTAGCCCAGCCTTTGATGGGATATCCCATCTGTGACTGGAAAACAAAAACCATTTCTATTTATGAAATGAGTAAAAGAAAGAATTATAAATTTGAAAACCTGATGTTCCCAGAAGAATAGAAGTTTTGTCTCAGTGAATCAGCATGGCTTCAGGAAAAACCACCCTTGTTACACATAGATCACTTTATTCACAAGTGACGTATCACAAGAAGATGATGCAAATGAACAATTAGAGATTCTATCATAAAATTTCTGAAAAGTTTCGACACTATACTACATTGTTGAGTGGCAACATTTTTAAGAGCATACAAAATATCTTCATAAATATGTGACTGTCTTGAAGAACTTTTTATTATCAGAACACAGGATATCATCCTTGAATGGTGAATATTCAACAGAAAAATGAGAGTAACATTTAAAGTACACCACGTGACTGTTAAAGGACCACTACTATTCTAAATGCATATAAAAGTTTAGCAGGTACAGTCAGCCTTACAATCTGATTGTTTGCTGATGATACTGTTGTCTGCAAAGAAGTACCATCCCTGATGAATGATCATATGGCTTTAAGAGAACAGCTTCTGAATGCCTCTGTGTTTTCTTCCAAATTAAGATTTACTGTTCAGTTTTTTTAACTCATACGACAACAGCAAAACGCCCGGGTTCCTGGGTTCGATTCCCGGCGGGGTCAGGGATTTTCTCTGCCTCGTGATGGTTGGGTGTTGTGTGATGTCCTTAGGTTAGTTAGATTTAAGTAGTTCTAAGTTCTAGGGGACTGATGACCATAGATGTTAAGTCCCATAGTGCTCAGAGCCATTTGAACCATTTTTTTGACAACAGCAAAGGTTTTTGGTGTTGAACTTCTAATGTATGGGTATGCATGATGACAATACATCACTACCTATTGATGTCCACTGCAAACTCTGAATCGGTTGTTTTTTGAGTGCAAACAACACCTATAATTTCAAAATTATGCACTTAGTTCTTTTGCACACACTCAATAATTAATATTTCTGCTGAAATTCATGTATTGTTCAGATTAATATTCTTTTCACGCAGTACATCTGTGAATATTCGGGAAACCTCGCATAACGCATGACCATCCAGAATATAAAACTCAGAGTAGCCCTTACATTCTGCTTTTCTAACAGCTCTACTGAATACTAAAATCATCTTTATGTACTCTCACATAGGGATGGGAATATGTCTCACTTGAGAGACTTGAGAGAGCAATGCAAAATTCTTGAGAGTTTTATAAAGCGTCTTGAGAGCTGACTCAAATCTTTTCAGTTTTCAAGCTGCATCAGTTCAATTAAAACACTCAAGCTCTTGATGACTATCCCTGCCATTGTTGTTAAAATCACTGACTGCTGGTTCTGGTACTGTCTTCCACTTATACAGGCACTTTTGCAGCCTCTGGCACCAATCAGAAGGGGTGAAAATGACGTGTGTGCGGAAGGTGAGTTGGACAGCTAATAGCAGCTCCGGCCTGCCTCAGGACCAAGTGACTACAGATGGTGTAAGGGGCCAGTGCCACACTTAAAACAGCTGCTCTCACCTCCCTACAAGCATCAAACACCCGTCTTTGCTTTCTTTTGATATCCAATGCCTGCCCCCCTCTTCCTGCCAAGTATGTACCCCATGTCCCTGTTAAAATTGTTGCTGTTTATTCTAATCTCAGTTGTTTCCTTTATAGTGGAATCTCAATATGTTAATGTCTTAGCTATGACTGTTGTCTTTTCAAACTGTATTTTGTGTCCATGTTCCAGCAATGCTCAGCTACAGACAACTTTTCAAGCTCTCTTTGTTTAAAATGTCGCTTGTGCTCGGTACAATGCTCTGCAATTGTGTGAATAGTTTGACATATAGATTTGCAACAGACACCATACACAATGGGCACAAAAGAGCAACGTCATCTTTAACAGGGCACAGCATATCTCGTATCTTGCGGTCAAGCCAGAACACTGGTTTCAGACCATGTCTCTGCAGCACATGTCCTAACTTGTCACTCAGTGCTCCACAGTATGGCAAAAAGGCAGCTGGCCAGTGGTGATTTCATTGTGGAGAAACTGACGTGAAGAATAAGGCCCATAAAACTGTTTATAATCTTTCCAACCGAGAACTGGACACTGGCTTTGTGGCAGCACTGAGCAAAGGCCTTAATTTTTCTCATACCGTGACATCTGCCAATATTGGATATCATTAGTGAAATAGAGCAGTGCATTCAGCATCTCTCACATGCTGCAGCTGAGGATGTCAGCCTAACCACCAGCTATATGCTAGAGAAAGCTAAGCAACAGAAATCTTATATTAGGGCAAAAGGAACAATGTGGTATTACACTTATTCCTTGAGAATAAGGACTTGGTTTTTTTTGCCAGCTGACAAAGGAAATGCCACTGTGGTTCTGAACACCAAAGATTACCACCCAAAGGTGCTACATTTTTTAGAAGATGATGTGTACTGGAAGCTTAGTCGTGATCCGACAGAGTCCATCATCAGAAAGACAGGGAAATTATTAAAGGACTCCGATTTACCACACGGAGTGCTGAAGAAATTAATGGCTCATGCCACCACACCACCCAGGCTTTATGGACTGCCAAAGATACATAAGGAAAATGTTCCTATTCCCATTGTTAGTGCAATCAGTTCACTCACACACAGACTGGCAAAACATGTGGCAGGGTTATTAGCACTGAAACTGGGACATTGTGAACAGTATGTTGTAAACTTGCAGACATTTATTGAAACCCCCAAGAAAATAAAAATAGGCCAAAATCACATAATGGTTAGTGTGGAAGGCATGTCACTTTTTACGAGGGTACCAGTACAATATACACTGGACCTTTTGGCCAAACAGTTTCCACCTGGAATCGTCAAAGTGTTCCGTCATGTTGTAACAACAGTGTACTTCATGTACCATGACAGATATCATGAAATGTTGAATGGCACATTGGCAGTATCACCGTTGTCTCTGAAAGTCACGAGTTTCTTCATGGAGAACTTTGAGGAGAAGGCTGTGGTGTTGCATCCATCTTGCTTCCTAAGATATGGCTTCACAATGAACATGCACTGCAGCAGTTTTTTGATCATAATTAAATTTACTATTGAGACGGAGAAGGGTGGCAAGCTACCATTCTTGGATGTTTTAACCGAGCAGAAGGCAAGAAGCCAGCTTCGTCGTACAGTGTACAGGAAACCAACGCACACTGACTGCTACTTGAACACCAATCATTTTCATCATTTGGTACACAAGAAAGTGGTCCTGACCACGGTGGTACACAGAACAAGGATTATTTCTGATAACAACCACTTAATTGCAGCCTTATGAATTGTAGCATTTGAGATGTGTGTTCAGAGAGAATGGTTATAGCAAGGGAGAGACTAAAATCACTTTCAGATGCTCCCAATGGAAGATGTCTTGAGAATCAGCAGAAGAGGCCAAGTCTGCTGCTTTCCTGCATTTCACTTAGACAATGAACTGACATCACTTAGTTCCAGCAAGATGGATGTAGAGGAATTATGGTCAAAGCTTAATCAGACTATAAACTGTGGTCTGGAAAGTTATGTGCCTAGTAAGTGGATAAAGGAAGGAAAAGATCCACCATAGTTTAACAAGGAAATTCAGAAGATGCTGAAGAAGCAGAGGATGTTGCACTCTTGGTTCAAAAGAAAATGTGCAAATGACAACAAGCAAAAGTTGGTAGAGACTCATGCATCTCTCAAAAGATCTATGTGCAAAGCATGTGATGATTACCACCGTAACACCTTAGGAAAAGATCTGGCAGAGAACCCGAGAAAATTCTGGTCCTATCTAAAATTTATAAGCGGGTCTAAGGCTTTCATTTAGTCCCTTCTTGGGTGTGGCAGTTGATAGCAAAACAAAAGCCGAAGTTTTAAATTTCACTTTCAAGAGATTTTACATGCTGGAGAATCATGCAAACATACCATCATTTGACCATCGGACAGACTCCTGTATGGATGACTTAGTAATAATCATCCTTGGCATAGAAAACAACTGAAAGATTTGAAAACAAATAAATCACCAGATCCAGATGGAATCCCAATTCAGTTTTATGAAGAGTACTCTACAGCACTGGCCCCTTATCTAGCCTGCATTTATCATGAATCTCTCTCCCAGGACAAAGTCCCAACTGACTGGAAAAAAGTGCTGGTGAGTCCAGTATAAATGAAGGCTAAAAGAATGGACCCATAAAATTACAGACCAATATCTCTAACTTTAGTTTGTTGCAGAATCCTTGCACATAGTCTCAGTTTGAATATATTAAACTTTCTTGAGACTGAGAAGCTTATGTCCGAGAAACAGCATGGTTTTAGGAAGCATTGCTCATGTGAAACTTAGCTTGCCGTTTTCTCATTTGATATACTGCGAACTTTGGATGAAGGGCAACAGGCAGATTCCATATTTTTAGATTTCCGGAAAGCATATGACATGGTGTCCCATTCCAGGCTGTTAACAAGAGTATGAGCATATGGAATAAGTTCACAGATATGTGAGTGGCTCGAAGAATTATTAAGTAATAGAACCCAGTGTGTTGTCTTCAATGGTGAGCATTCATCAGAGACATGGGTGATGTCAGGAGTGCCCCAGAGATATGTGACAAGACCGCCATTGTCGTCTAGATACATAAATGATTTATATCTAAAAACAAAGATGATGTGACTTACTAAAAGAAAGCGCTGGCAGGTCGATAGACACACAAACAAACACAAACATACACACAAAATTCTAGCTTTCGCAACCAACGGCTGCTTTGTCAGGAAAGAGGGAAGGAGAGGGAAAGACGAAAGGATGTGGGTTTTATGGGAGAGGGTAAGGAGTCATTCCAATCGTGGGAGCGGAAAGACTTACCTTAGGGGGAAAAAAGGACGGGTATACACTCTCTCACACACACATATCCATCCACACATATACAGACACAAGCAGACATATTCAAAGGCAAAGAGTTAGCCCAAACTCTTTGCCTTTGAATATGTCTGCTTGTGTCTGTTTATGTGTGGATGGATATGTGTGTGTGTGAGAGTGTATACCCGTCCTTTTTTCCCCCTAAGGTAAGTCTTTCCGCTCCCACGATTGGAATGACTCCTTACCCTCTCCCATAAAACCCACATCCTTTCGTCTTTCCCTCTCCTTCCCTCTTTCCTGAGGAAGCAGCCGTTGGTTGCGAAAGCTAGAATTTTGCGTGTATGTTTGTGTTTGTTTGTGTGTCTATCGACCTGCCAGCGCTTTCTTTTGGCAAGTCACATCATCTTTGTTTTTAGATATATTTTTCCCACGTGGAATGTTTCCCTCTATTATATACATAAATGATTTGGCGGACAGAGTGGGCAGCAACTGCAGTTGTTTGCTGATGATGCTGTGTTGTATAGTAAGGCGTCAAAGTTGAGTGACAGTCAGAAGATACAAGGTGACATGACAAAATTTTCATTTGGTATGATGAATGATGTCTAGCTTTAAATGTGGAAAAATGCAAGTTAACCCAGGTAAGTAACATGTAATGTTCAGATACAGTATTACTAGTTTTCTGCTCGACAGTCAAGTTGTTTAAATGTCTGGGCATAATGTTGCAAATCGATATGTAATGGAACGAGCTTGTGAGGAATGTGGTAGGAAAGGCAAATGGGTGATTTTGGTTTATTGGGAGAATTTTAGGAAAGAGTGGTTCACCTGTAAAGGAGACCGCATACAGGACACTGATGCAACCTATTCTTGAATACTGCTTGAGTGTTTGGGATCTGTACCAGGTCATATTGATGGAAGACATCGAAGCAATTCCGAGGTGGGCTGCTAGGTTTGGGTCAGTTTGAACAACATGTAACTGCTACAGAGTCACTTCGGGAACTCAACTGGGAATCCCTGAAGGGAAGGCAACATTCTTTTCAAGAAACACCATTGAGAACTGGCATCTGAAGCTGCCTGCCAAACGATTCTACTGCTGCTAACATACATTGAACGTGAGGACCATGAAGTTAAGATACAAGAAATTAGGGCTCTATTTGCAAGTGGAACAGGAAAGGAAATGACCAGTAATGGTAGAGGGTACCCCCCGCCACACTCTGATGGTGACTTTCAGAGTATCTATGTAGATGTAGATACTGTGGCACAACATACAGCAAGCTAGGACATGTGCTGCAGAGACGTGGACTGAGACCAGTGTTCTGGTTCGCTCTCAAGATACAAGAATGCTGCATCCTGTTAAAGACAACATTGCTCTTCATCTGTCCGGCATATATGGTGTCTCTTGTGAACGCAGCAGCATCTACATAGGTCAAACTACTCACATAATTGCAGAGCATTGTACCAAGCACAAGCAACATATTAAATAATGGAAGCTTGACAAGTCGGCCATAGCTGAGCACAAAATACAGTTTTAAAGGACATGAGTCTTGGCTCGTGCATCAACATATTAGGATCCCGTTATAAAGGAGGCTGCTGAGATTAGAATAAATGGCAACAATTTTATCACAGACCAGGACTATGCACTGGGTAGGGCATTGGGGCAGGCGTCGGGTATCAAAAGAAATCAAAGACGGATGCTTGACACTTGTAGGAAGTTGGTAGTGGTCGTAGTACTGGTCGCCCATGCCCTTTGATGTCACTCATTCCCGCAGTGGGTCAAAGCTGTTATGAACTGCCCAACTCACGTTCCGTGCACACGTTGTTTTGATCCTCTCTGATTGGTGCCAAAGGCTGCAATTGTGTCTATATAAGTGGAAAACTGCATCAACCTGCTAGTCAGTGATTTTTACTCCTGATGAAGATGGTGGAGATAGCCATCATAAGCTCCAGTATTTTATTTGAACTGACACGGACCGAAAACTGAGATTTTATTCAGACATGCCACTGTGAAAGACTTTGAGGACAAATCTCAAGAGTTCTTGAACTGTGATACCCTCTCTTGACCAGTGTACCATCAATGTTAAAACTGCTCCCTAGGAATGCAGCTATCAGTTTAAGCCTGAAGTTCAGTATAGGGATGTTTAGTGAAGTCATGTATCAACTAGTTGTGGTTGTTGCTCTCAACCGAAGTTGTCAGGTGAACAAAACAATTAAGCACGGGTGGTAATTGCCTTTATTGATACACGGCATTAAACAGCAACAATCTGGGTTATCTGCTGGAACATCTGCTCTATGTTAATAAATGGATGATATTAAGTAACAAACTCATTTTATTGTTTTCCTTTTAATAGAGTCCTATATGCTCATCGTTGGAGTTAATCAATGATTTGTCTCTGTTTTAAACTTTGTACTCAAAATTATAAATGCTTCACCAGAAGAAAACACAAAGAGGTTTTGCTAAGAACAGGGCGACGAAATAAAATAACTAATAGAATTCTCTTTTTATCTCTGCTGCAGCAATTCATACCCATGCAATCTTCAAGTGAAATTGCCCCCCCCCTCCCTCCCTCCCTCCCTCCCTCCCTCCCTCTCTCTCTCTCTCTCTCTCTCTCTCTCTCTCTCTCTCTCTCTGGAAACATTGAATTGATGATAAACTGAATATTTGATGATGAAATCTATTAATAAATGTCTGAATACTTATTGTGCACACCAAAGTAGACAACCACTTAAAGTTGTATTGAATGCAATGTTTTATTTTTAATTATGTTGTGTACTACATACATACACCTGCTGCAGTGAAGCTGAAATGTTTGGGCGTCCAAATACATACTACAGCAATTAGGAAGGTAATAAAGAAGGAAGTAAATCAAGTGCACCATGAAAAGGAAGATGACCGCTAACAGATTCCAAATTTTTTTTCAGACAGTTCTACACTGTCACCTCAAACAGTTAAACAATCTGGAAAAAGGAGCATCGCACAGAAACTTGAATTCCTGACTGCTTATAACCTACATCTATAAAACAGCTCCTTATGAAATCAATCACATCATGGAAACTTTTAAAAAAATTCCTTCAACAGTCAAGAATATTCCAGTATGTTGTCAAATTATGCTTTATAAATATTCAAATATATTAAACTCATTTTTACAGGTGTATTTTCTATTGCCTTAAGTTTGCCCAAGTTATTTCTGTTTGTAACAAACTAGCTTAGTGCCCACTGCTTCACTCATGTAGACTCAATGGCCTGCAGAGTTTTTTTGTTTTTATTTAACTGAATTTTTATGATGTTCACAAATTGCAGCACCTAAGCTTTTCACACTAATTAAGATCATATATGCATGGCATGATCTTTTCCATATGCACTTCCAACCAAAAAGTGATTCTGGTAGCTGGAGTCCAAAGTTTTTGTTAACCTTGCTTTTGAATTCTTGCAGAGGTATTTCCATAGCAACTTTATTCCCCTAACAAATATTTCTTTATACCTAACCAATAAGTGAAATACCAATTTTCAAAAATTTAGCTTTGAAATTTTTTTAATGTAATGAAATATTTTCTTGCAAATTTTCATCCCATCCCAGTTCTCATAGATGTAGGCTTAAAAATCCTTTGGTAGTACTTCATTTATTTTCAACAAATCTTCCACCCACAATTTTACCCCTTAGTGGCTGAATTTCCAAAAATGCTGAGAAAGATATTTTTTATTTTCTGACTGAGAAACCAAATACAAGTTTTCATAATTGTAGCTTCAAAATTCTCTTAATAGCAACATACTTTCAAAAAGCCTTTCATCCCCTAGGAGTAGAATTTTGGGCAGTCGCCTGTTAAACAATGCCTACAGTATAAGATCCACATCCTCTCCGAACTTCAAGTTTCTATCCTTAGCAGTTTGGGCTGCAAATGATGAGTCAGTGAATCAGTCTGACCCTATTTCACCCTCATTAGGGGTGGAATACCAAAAACAGTGACTTGTGTATGTTTTATTTCTAACAGAGGAGCCAAATACAAATTTTTATAGATTATCTACAAAAATGCTTGCACAGTGAAATATTTCCATAAAAACTTTCATCCCCCATTTCACCCCCATAGGGATTGAATTTCCAAAAACCGTGAAACACATATTTTTTATATCTAGTTGAGAAGCCAAATTTAAATTTTCGTAGATTTAGCTTTAAAAATGCTTTCATAATGAAATACTTTCATGAAAACATTTCATCCCCTTAGGGGTTCAGTTTCCAGAAACCCCCATTTTTTAAAATTTGTAATTGAGAAGTCAAATACTAATGTTCATAGATGCAGCTTTAAAAATACTTCAGCAGTTCTCTAATAATGATATAGTTTCGAAAGAGCTGTCACCCACTATTTCTCCCCCATGGGGTTAAATTTTAAAAGATGTTGAAACATGTATTTCTTTATTTCTGACTGAGAAACCAAATACCAGTTTTCATAGATCTAGCTTCAAAATTGCCTTAATAATAACATTTTACAAAAAAACCTCTTCATCCCGTATGTCACCCCCGTAGGGTTGGAATATTGAAAAATTATTTCTTAAATGATGCCTATAGTATAAGATCCACACCTTCCCCAAATTCCACCTTCCCCAAATTTCAAGTTCCTATTCTTAGCGGTATGACTGGGCAATGATGAGTCAGTCAGTCAGTCAGGACATTGCCTTTTATATATAGAGATGAAAAAATGCAAATTTACAGAACTGCAGACCAGTGTCTGGAATACCAAGCCTTGACAACAACCTAGAAACAGCAATGCAAGACAAGTAAGTTCTTGGCAAAAGTTACATTTTCACTGAAGCCCAATAGGACTTCTCAAAAAATAAATTTAGAATAAGTGTTGTCCATTATATTTTATGAAGACATACAGAACAGGAAAATCCTATTTTAAAAGCTTCAAATGTATGAAAGTGGAGGCACTGCATTAATGGTTCACTTCACATTTGACTGATGTAAAACAGAAAGCAGAAAGAAAGTGAGCTAAATGGTAATATTAGAACATATTTCTAGCACTGAGAAAAAATAATAACTGAATGAGGTCTATCAGAGATCCATTCTTAAACCAATCCTCTACATTAAGTATACAAACAACCAGTACCTGAACAATTATTTGTAAATAAATATCATTTTCATCAATGACTAGAATCCTCCTTACTAGAAACATTCCAGTTCAATACAGGCAGTTGTTTGTGTCAATTACATGGTTGGTTTAAGGGAAATTGTTGTTTATAAGAACAAGAAATGAAGCATTCCTGAATATTTATAGGTTTCAAACATAGGAAAGTCCAGGTTGGAATATCAACCATATTATGAAAAGGATAGACTGCTACTCTCTGTAAATGATGATGATGATGATGATGATGATGATGATGATGATGAGTTGGGTTGAGGGGGTGCTCGACATCACCGTCATCAATGCCTTGACGAAAAGTCAACATGTAATCTCATGGGTGGGGACGAAGGCTGTCCCCACATGCAGAGCAGTTTATAACATACTAAAGTCTGCCGCCCTTCCCCACCAGTTTAGGGATGAGGCCCGATAGTTCACAAAATTTCAGCACTCTGTTAACATTGGTATCAGTATCTGCAAGGACAGTGGGCAGATCTCCAACAAGACCAAGGGCTGCCCTATTATCAGTATACAGAACACATGTAGCCACAATATGCTGAACTGAAAGTGGCATGCCACAAACTTCACAGAAAGGCGGATCCTCCCCCTGGAGGAGGAAGCCATGTGTGAAAGGGCTGTGCCCGATGCACAGTCTGATAAGGAAAACCTCCTTCCAGCGGCGAGGCTGACACAAAGTCCACCAAGCTTTTGTGGGCAGTTTGAGCGACCACAGTTTGTTGTCTGACACCTGCAACCATTCAGTCTTCCACTGACGCATGATGCATCTGTCAGAAAATGAGATAATGACGTACAACAGGATGGGACAATGATGGACAGCACCATCCCAACATGCTTCCTTGGCAGCTTTATCAGCCATGTCATTACCCTGTATCCCAATGTGGCCAGGTACCCAGCAAAATAGCACCTCCTTGCCATGGTGTTGGAGCCACTGTAAGCAGTCATGGGTGAGCTGAATTAGCTGGTCTACCAGATACATTTGGTGAAGAATTTGCAGTGCACTAAGAGAGTCGGAACAGACAAGAAAATTCGTACGGTGATGTCTGTGAACCCTCTCCAGTGCCATTAGATTTCCATACAACTCCGCATCATAATTTGTAAATTGTTCTGGAAGACGCACATTAAAAACCCTATCAGGGAAAACCACAGAACAACCGAGAGCATTCCCCTCCTGGGATCCCTCTGTATAAATAACGATAAAACTATGGTACATACTTAAAATAGACGAAAACAAAGTTGTAAAAACCATAACTGGAGTACAATTTTTTGAGTATTTCATTAGGCTTAAAATCACTTTGTGCCTCCGAAGACACCAAGGCGGCAGTGCGTTCCATCCCTGGGTGTGTATTTTCATGCCCGAGAGATCCAGATCCTTGAGGCAGTCCGTAGCACATATACCAAATGACTGGGTCGCTTGGGGCCGGTTCCTGAACAGTCGTTCAAAGGCGGGTTGGATCACTGGACTAAATGCCATGACTGGTGTGACGCTGAGATTTTCAGCGCCTGTGAAGCCAAAAGGATACGTCGCTGAATCCAGAGTGGTGGTTCACCAGCCTCTGCACACAGATTCTGAACTGAGCTGGTCCGAAAGGCTCCAGTCGATATCTGAATGCCCGCATGGTGGACAGCAACCGGAGGTAGGAATGACAGGCTGATCCATAGACCACGCTGCCATAGTCTACGCATGATCAAACAAATGCCCTATAAAACTGTAGGAGGCGGGACCTGTCAGCTCTCCATGTTTTTCCGCCAAGGCATTTCAAAATGTTCAACAACCAGAAGCCCTTTGTTCATATGTCTTTCAGGTGTGGGAGCCATGTTAATTTCAAGTCAAATAATAAACCCAAAAAGCGCACTGTCTCTTGAAAAAGTAAAATACGGTCCCCCACTGTAAGCTCTGGTTGGTTAAAATTCCGACGAGCACGATTAAAATTGACACACACAGTCTTCTCAGGTGAGAACCGAAAACCAGTTGTCTGGGCCCAGGTTTCCAGCCTCCTAATGGTCAGTTGTCATCGTTGTAAGATCAGAGGAAGAGTAGAAGATTGCAAAGTCATCCACAAATGAAGAACATTTGACAGGGCTCCTGACTGCAGAAGAAATGCCATTGATAGCTATGGCAAACAATGAGACACTGAGGACACTGTCCTGGGGCACACTATTCTCCTGAACATAGCAATCAGACATGGCATCACCAATGTGATAACGAAAATGCCTGCCCTCAAGAAAGGATTGGATCAGATGCGGCAGGTGTCCACATAGTTCACATTCATGAAGTTGGCGAAGGATGTTGTATCTCCAAGTAGTGTCATATGCTTTTTCGAGGTCAAAAATACATAAACTAAATGGTTTCAGTGTAAGAAGGACTCCCGTATCGCCATTTCCAGTAGAATTAAGTTGTCAAGAGTGGAACGGTAGTGCCTGAAACCACACTGGGAGCGGCTAAGGTAACCTCGGGACTACAGCAGCCAGACGAGGCGGTGGTTGACCATGCGTTCAAGAATCTTGCCCATACAACTAATAAGGGCGACACTCTGATAACTGTTAGGGGCGCTATGGTCCTTACCTGATTTCCAGAATGGAATTAAGATTGCCTCCTTCCAAGTCATGGGGTACTGTCCATCAAACCAAATCTGATTGAAACAAGAGAGGAGCTGACCTTTCGCTTCAGCACACAGATGACAAAGCATGGTATAATGGATCTCATCAGGTCCTGGAGCAGTGTTTCTGACTGCAGATAAAGTTGATTCCAGTTCCCACATGGAGAATGGAAGGTTGTAGACTTCTTCATTACATGAGAAAAAATTGAGCTTCCTTTTCTCTACTCTCTGTAAAGATGACATGTTGAGTTGCAGACAGGCACAAGGAAAAGACTGTTACAGTGTGAGCTTTCAGCCACAGCATAATTCAGAAAAGAAAACACACAAGCAGGCACATCTCACATACATGTGACTGCTATCTCCAGCTGCTGCAACCAGAGTGCAGCTCTCGTTTTGAAATAAAGTAGCAATCCAGAGAGTGCAGGGATTAGATGGCAGCATCAGTGGGTGTGTTGGCAGAGTGTGGCACACAGTGAAGGTGAGAGGACATGAATTGGCAGGAGGTGATAGGACACAGGGAGTGGAAACTGTTGGGTGGAGGGTGTGGGGACAGTATGTTATTGTAGGTTGAGGTCAGGGCAATTTCAGGAGCGGAGAATGTGTTGTAAGGATAACTGCTATCTGCACAGTTCAAAAAAGCTGGAAGGGGGGAGGGAGGATGATCCAGATGGCCCAAATTGTGAATCAGCCATTGAATTCAGCTGCATATTGTGCCACAGGGTTGTCCAATTGTTCTTGGCCACAGTTTGATTGTGGTCATTCATCCTGGTGGACAGCTGGTTGGTAGTCACTCTAATATAAAAAAAACTGTGCAGTGATTGTAGTGAAGCTGGTATATGACATTGCTGCTGTCACAGGTGGCCTGGCATCTGATGGGATAGGATATGTCTGTGACAAGACAAGAATAGGAAGTGCTGGATGGGTAGATTGGGCAGGTCTTGCGCCTGGGTCTTCCACAGGAATATGATCCCTGTGGCAAGGGATTGGGACTAGGAGTGGCATTGGGATGAACTAGGATGTTATGGAGATTAGGTGGGTGATGGAACACCACTTTATGGGTGATGTGAAGGATCTTGGATAGGATGTCCCACATACTAGGGCATGATGATAATCAAAGTCCTGGCGAAGGATGTATTTCAGTTGTTCAAGTCCAGGATGCTATTGGGAGACAAAGGGGCTGCTCCTTTGTATCTGGTTCTTGGGGGTGGTGGGAGGATAAGGGGATGTTGGGGATATGGCATGGGAACTCTGTTTGTGGACTAGGTCTGTGGGACAGTGCCTGTCTGTAAGGCGTTTTTGTTACCCTCAGCACAATGGTAAGTGGAGCTCTTGTCACTGCAGATACACTGTCCCTGGGTGACAGCCTTATTGGGAGTGATTTTTTGGTGTGGAAGGGATGGCAGCTGTCAAAATGCAGGTACTGTTGGTGATTGGAGGGTTTAATGTGAACAGAGGTGTGAATAAAGCAGTCATAGAAGAAGTTGTCAATGTCCAGGAATTTTGCATGCTTGGTTGACGAGGACCAGGTGAGTGGATGAGAGAGAATGTGTTGAGGATGTGAAGGAATGAGGGTAAGGTGTCCTGGTCCTGAGTCCAGATCATCAATGAACTTGAACCAGGCCAGGGTTTTGGGGTTTTATGAGGCTATGAAGGTTTCCTCTGCACATCTATACTCTTCTGTATACAAGGGTCCACAGTCACAGGAAATTTCTTTAGGAAACCATTGTCCCGCACAGGCTGTTTCTATTTCTGAAATAAATGCAGAATTTCACAGTTTTTCGCTGTTAGCTAATTCTGCCTCCAGGGCATTTTCAATCTACACAGATGTGAATTCTCTCTGTAAAATGATAAAATGCAACCCTTATGTGGGTCTTTGTCATCATGTCAGCATCAGTCAAACTATATCCACTTGTTCATATTCAAGCTGCTGCTGCTTTTGTAGCATGCAGGTTTATACAAGACAAAGACAGTCTTGAGAAAACCTCAACCCAGACACTGTAACACAGTGATCAAAATCAAATACCTATACACAAGTGAATGCCTCAGAATGATTGAAAAGGCTGGAGGGAGAGAATTTTGAGTGGAACACCCTTCAGATAATCATAAATCCTAAGATAATAGATGGACTTTGTAGACTGCGAGGAAGAGAAAAGTTATACATGGGTAATGAATGGCTAATAGAGTAAATAAGAAAACAGCTTAAGTTATACAGGCTTCTGTTAAGGAGGGATGCAACCAAATTAATGAAGCAGATTTTTAATGTATTGGACAACAGACCTAAAGTCTATGATAAACGGTTTAAGGAAGGATGGAGTCAGGAAGACATTTCTAACATACCAAAGTACAGCTCACTGATCAACAACTTTAAGGGCTTTCATGAAGAACACACGAAGGGGCTTTCATGATGAACACACGAAGAACAGTGTGTGGACAAAAGAGAGATGGGAGGTGACCATAGTAAGAATGTAATGCTTTTGGACACCTAAAAAAAGCTCCTATATATGGCTTATAGTTGCTTGATGTAATCTCTAATGTCCTGAAATGAGGGAAAAAAGAAATAGGAGTATCACAAGATTTCTTTAATCCTTATCCCAGCATTAAAAAGAGTGTACAAAATTATGATTTAAAAATGCTGGGAAGTCCTAATGGTGAAATCAACCTACAAAATACCAGTTGTGGACTCCAACAGGGAAGTATTCTTGGGCTATATTTGTTTTTTATATTAAAATAATGGCATTACACAGTCGCAAATCTTGAAGTTGGTAAACTATGTTGATGATAAATGTTTTACTGTCTGGGGTGGTAAGGAAAAATCAGTAGTTCAAAACAATAAAGCAAGCTTTGGATTGATCTCAGAATACCTTATCACAAATAAAATTGCATTGAATAACAATGAAACAGTTGTATGAAATTTTTGTTGAACTATTATCAGTTTCAAATTAATGGTATGGTTATAATAGAAGGAAACATTCCACGAAGGAAAAATATACCTAAAAACAAAGATGATGTGACTTACCAAATGAAAGTGCTGGCAGGTCGACAGACACACAAGCGAACACAAACATACAAGCTTGTGTCTGTATATGTGTGGATGGATATGTGTGTGTGTGTGAGTGTATACCCGTTCTTTTTTCCCCCTAAGGTAAGTCTTTCCGCTCCCGGGACTGGAATGACTCCTTACCCTCTCCCTTAAAACCCACATCCTTTCGTCTTTCCCTCTCCTTCTCTCTTTCCTGATGAGGCAACAGTTTGTTGCGAAAGCTTGAATTTTGTGTGTATGTTTGTGTTCGTTTGTGTGTCTGTCGACCTGCCAGCACTTTCATTTGGTAAGTCACATCATCTTTGTTTTTAGGTACACTCCTGGAAATGGAAAAAAGAACACATTGACACCGGTGTGTCAGACCCACCATACTTGCTCCGGACACTGCAAGAGGGCTGTACAAGCAATGATCACATGCACGGCACAGCGGACACACCAGGAACTGCGGTGTTGGCCGTCGAATGGCGCTAGCTGCGCAGCATTTGTGCACCGCCGCCATCAGTGTCAGCCAGTTTGCCGTGGCATACGGAGCTCCATCGCAGTCTTTAACACTGGTAGCATGCCGCGACAGCGTGGACGTGAACCGTATGTGCAGTTGACGGACTTTGAGCGAGGGCGTATAGTGGGCATGTGGGAGGCCGGGTGGACGTACCGCCGAATTGCTCAACACGTGGGGCGTGAGGTCTCCACAGTACATCGATGTTGTCGCCAGTGGTCGGCGGAAGGTGCACGTGCCCGTCAACCTGGGACCGGACCGCAGCGACGCACGGATGCACGCCAAGACCGTAGGATCCTACGCAGTGCCGTAGGGGACCGCACCGCCACTTCCCAGCAAATTAGGGACACTGTTGCTCCTGGGGTATCGGCGAGGACCATTCGCAACCGTCTCCATGAAGCTGGGCTACGGTCCCGCACACCGTTAGGCCATCTTCCGCTCATGCCCCAACATCGTGCAGCCCGCCTCCAGTGGTGTCGCGACAGGCGTGAATGGAGGGACGAATGGAGACGTGTCGTCTTCAGCGATGAGAGTCGCTTCTGCCTTGGTGCCAATGATGGTCGTATGCGTGTTTGGCGCCGTGCAGGTGAGCGCCACAATCAGGACTGCATACGATCGAGGCACACAGGGCCAACACCCGGCATCATGGTGTGGGGAGCGATCTCCTACACTGGCCGTACACCACTGGTGATCGTCGAGGGGACACTGAATAGTGCACGGTACATCCAAACCGTCATCGAACCCATCGTTCTACCATTCCTAGACCGGCAAGGGAACTTGCTGTTCCAACAGGACAATGCACGTCCGCATGTATCCCGTGCCACCCAACGTGCTCTAGAAGGTGTAAGTCAACTACCCTGGCCAGCAAGATCTCCGGATCTGTCCCCCATTGAGCATGTTTGGGACTGGATGAAGCGTCGTCTCACGCGGTCTGCACGTCCAGCACGAACGCTGGTCCAACTGAGGCGCCAGGTGGAAATGGCATGGCAAGCCGTTCCACAGGACTACATCCAGCATCTCTACGATCGTCTCCATGGGAGAATAGCAGCCTGCATTGCTGCGAAAGGTGGATATACAGTGTACTAGTGCCGACATTGTGCATGCTCTGTTGCCTGTGTCTATGTGCCTGTGGTTCTGTCAGTGTGATCATGTGATGTATCTGACCCCAGGAATGTGTCAATAAAGTTTCCCCTTCCTGGGACAATGAATTCACGGTGTTCTTATTTCAATTTCCAGGAGTGTATATTATCAGTTTCAAGTAGACATAAATGCTGACTCACTGACACTATTACCATTATTGTTTTGCTAACTTACATTCTCCACAGACGAGTAGCATTTCTACCTTCTCTTTGCTGGTGTACATTGTACTCACTCAGACCTTCAACTGGAGATAGTTGACTGAATGACCAGTGAGCATTTTCCTTGTGTTTCCCTATATTTACTGTAAGCTCCGGCAAGTGGATGTCTTATCCTAGGTACCTGCACTTTGTTCTGGTACAGAAGACTCCAAATCAGTTTTGTGTTACATATTTAACAATGTCATATTTACATGACTGCAATACTTTGGTACATTTTTGAAAATATCTTGAGGAGAGAAGAGTATATTACAATAATAAATATAGGGTGCTAATTAAAGAAAATATATTACTGTTCATATCTTCGTAATAAAGTTACAAGAAAGACAGTTGTGCTGATTAATGTCCTCTTGGTAACTAAACAACATTTGCTGTTCTTTTTTTTTTTTTTTTACACCTGAACAAAAAGTTATTTGGGATGGCCAAGATAAATAGGACATGCTGTACATGATAATGCAACACAGTAGTCACTCTATCACTCCATAGTTTATAATTACCCATACCTCTCACCAAAATTGGATGACATACCAATCATGTCTGATAAGTATTTAAAAAATTATACATTCCCATCCTGTTGTAACATGTGCTATAATAATTTTTATATAATTAATAGAATTGTTCAGGTGTACTTTTTGCTGTAGATGGGAGAATATGTGAGACCAAACACTTGTCTGCGACACAGAAACTGAAATTCAGGTAGCAAAGCAAAAGCATAAATACTGGGCTGTTTCTTCAATGTTCCCTTACAAAGGAAAATTCATGACTATTACCCCCAGCTAAATTTTCAGACCACTACAAATATGAGTGACATAGACGACAGTATAACCAGCATATAGAAGCAGCTGAAATTGTTGTTATCAATTTTGTTAAAAATATATTCAAAGGCTAAGCAGTTAGTCATTCTGGGTGAATTTAATGTAAACTTCCTTGCAGACAACACCAACAGAGGAGAACAAAACATTTGTTACAAACCCTTAATCTGACTCTAGTAGTTGAATTTCCTACCCGAGTGACAGATACCAGTGTAGCCCTTATTGACAATGTCTTTATCGATAAGTTTAGTAGTAATCACAGTACTGTAAGTCAAATTCTCAATGGTCTGTCTGACCATGATGGGCAGTTGCTTACTCTTAATAACATATGTTTGAGCATATGTAAACCAGTTTTTAGATCTTTCAGAGTAATCAATGTGGACACAGAAAATTTCAATAAGCTCTTGCAGCAGATTGACTGGAGCGCAGTATATAAAGAAAGAAATGTTAATATTAAATTCAGCCTATTCACAGATGAATTCATGTCTCTCTTTGAAGCAGTATTTCACAAAAAAAACTGTAAAAATGAATACCTAGATTTGAAAAATGAAACCCCAGATTACAAAAGGGATAAAAATTTCATGCAAGACAAAAAGAGATTTATACACATCACAAATATGTTCTGATGAGCCTGCTGTAAAAGAACATTATAGATCATATTGTAAAATATTGAAAAGAGTTATAAAGTGCTCTAACATAACATGTTAAACCTCAAATAGACAACTCAAACAATAAAATAAAAACCATCTGAAGTGCTGTCAAACAGGAGCTGGGGAAAAAAGATGATAATGTTTCAAACATGGAAATAAGGCATTGTGGTAGTTTGATTAAAGAAACTGATGCAGTTGCAAGTGTCCTTAATGGGCACTTTCTAACAACTTCTGAGGAAACCGGTTGTAAGGGCTTGGCTAATGAGTCTATGGACCTTCTGAAAGAATCTGGATTGTGCAAAATAAGTCAAATACATACAGCCCCAGTTACTGTCAGTGAGATGAAAAGGATCATCTAAAATGCAAACCAAAAATTCATCTGGCTTTGATAATATTTCCTCTAAGGTACTTATACATTCTCATAATGCCATCTGTGCAATACTTTGCCATATATTTAATGAATCCCTTCAACAAGGTTTCATCCCAGACAGAATAAAGTATGCAGATGTGAAACCACTATTCAAGAAAGGGGATAAAGCTGATACTTGTAACTTCTGCCTGATTATCCATTTAACAAGTTTCTCCAAAGTTCTGGAGAAACTTATACATAAGAAAATTGGGGAGTGCCGGAACATCCACAAGGCTCATAGCCATTGTCAGTTCGGATTCCAAGCAGGCCTGTCAATTGATGATGCTGTATTTTCGTTTATCAGTAATGTTTTAGAAGCACTGAACAATAGATTAGCTTCAGTTGGTATATTTAATGATTTAACCAAGGCCTTCAACTGTGTGAATCATGAAATCCTCCTTTCAAAATCTGTCTATTATGGTTTAAGTGGCACAGTGGGAATGTGGCTTCAATCATACCTAACTGATTGAAAGCAGAGGGTATTGCTTAATCATGGAGACGGCACAATAGCCTCATCTGGTCATGGCCTGACTTAAAAAAAACAGTACATTCATTTCCATGGGTCTCAGAAAGTGCAGGAGGAAGTGTTTGACACTCAGAAAAGAGCAATCCAAATTGTAAGTGAAGTGAATAGAAATCATTCATGCAGAAATATTTTTAATACACTCTAAATATTAACAGTGCCCTCACAATACATCCTATCCCGTATGTCCTTTTTAGTGAAGAACCTACCCATGCACAAAACCAACAGTGACTATCATGACTATGACACAAGATCAAAATGCGACTTGCATGTGGATAGAAAATACTTGAGCCTAGTACAACAAAGTGTACATTAGTCAAGTGAGAAGGTGTTTAATGCACTTCCTATGGATATAAGAAATCTTACTGTGTAATACCACAATTTAAAACTAAATTAAAAGAATATCTTCTGGAACATCCTTTATACTCACTTGACAAGTTCTTTGACATAAACACTTCTATATTGTAAGTCAGAAATGGTACATTGACTGTTACCTTTGCTGTTACCTCTTTGTAACTGAATATGATGACCTATGTGAGAATAACAATGTATTTCACTTCTAGAAAAGTTATAACTTAATATGGAATAATTGTAATTTATAATTGTATTGTTTTATACCTCTGTTTTGCTTTGGGAAGTGCCTAAGCTTGTATTTGTTAACATCTTTTGTTCCTTTACACATATTGCAATTTGTATCTACTAGCATCTCTAAGTAGGCTACTGTTCTCAGGCATAATTATGTTTCGTTCCACATTCTCTTGTATACTGGATCTACAGAATATGAATAAATAATTGGAAAGAGGTCCAGGACTGTCAGATTCTATACAGAATTTACAGTTAGGCTAGCCTTCTTGTAACCTTAATATTCTCTAGATACATCTAACAAAAAACTATGCACAGTACTCGTAAGAAAGCAAATGTTACACAAGTGTACAAGAAGGGTAGCGGGGGAAGTGATCCACTAAACTACCATCCAATATCATTGTCATCCATTCATTGTAAAATCTCAGAGGACAATCTGAGCTTAAACATAATGTGGTATCTAAAACACGATGATGTCCCCCAGGCAAAACAGCACATGAATCCTGCAAATATCAATTGTGCAGAACCAACATGCACTTTTCTTACATAACATCCTGAAAGCCGTAGTTCAAGGCAGCCCAGTAGATGCAGCATTTCTTGACTACAAAAAACGTTGAATGCTGAGTCAAATTTTGACTCACTACTACACATATTCTAATTACTCAAAGTGCAACGATGTGGATTATCAAACAGTGTGTTTCAGGTATCTTCGTTGGTACCTATGCTTTCCATATTATACACTATTGGCCATTAAAATTGCTACACCATGAAGATGATGTGCTACAGATGCGAAATTTAACTTACAGGAAGAGGATGCTGTGATATGCAAATGATTAGCTTTAAGAGCATTCACACAAGGTTGGTGCTGGTGGCGACACCTACAATGTGCTGACATTAAATAAGTTTCCAACTGACTTCTCATACACAAACAGCAGTTGACCGGTGTTACCTGGTCAAACTTTGTTGTGATGCCTCATGTAAGGAGGAGAAATGTGTACCATTACATTTCCGACTTTGATAAAGGTCGGATTGTAGGCAATCGTGATTGCGGTTTATCGTATCGTGACATTGCTGCTCGCGTTGGTCGAGATCCAATGACTGTTAGCAGAATATGGAATTGGTGGGTTCAGGAGGGTAATACGGAACGCCGTGCTGGATCCCAACGACGTCGTTTCACTAGCAGTCGAGATGACGGGCATCTTATCCGCATGGCTGTAATGGATCGTGCAGCCATGTCTCGATCTCTGAGTCAACAGATGGGGATGTTTGCAAGACAACAACCATCTGCACGAACAGTTTGACGATGTCTGCAGCAGTGTGGACTATCAGCTCAGAGACCATGGCTGCGGTTACCTTTGATACTGCATCACAGACAGGAGCGCCTACGATGGTGTACTCAACAATGAACCTGGATGCACGAATGGCAAAACGTCATTTTTTCAGATGAATCCAGGTTCTGTTTACAGCATCATGATGGTTGCATCCGTGTTTGGCGACATTGCGGTGAACGCACATTGGAAGCGTGTATTCGTCATCACCATACTGGCGTATCACCCGGTGTGATGGTATGGCATGCCATTGGTTACACGTCTCGGTCACCTCTTGTTCGCATTGATGGCACTTTGAATAGTGAACATTACATTTCAGATGTGTTATGACCCGTGGCTCTACCCTTCATTCAATCCCTGCGAAACCCTACATTTCAGCAGGATGATGCATGACCACATGTTGCAGGTCCTGTACAGGCCTTTCTGGATACAGAAAATGGTCAACTGCTGCTCTGGACAGCACATTCTCCAGATCTCTCACCAATTGAAAATGTCTGGTCAATGGTGGCCGAGCAACTGGCTCATCACAATACGCCAGTCACTTCTCTTGATGAACTGTCGTATAGTGTTGAAGCTGCATTGGCAGCTGTACCTGTACACGCCATCCAAGCTCTGTTTGACTCAATGCCCAGGCATATCAAGGCTGTTATTATGGCCAGAGGTGGTTGTTCTGGGTACTGATTTCTCAGGATCTATGCACCCAAATTGCATGAAAATGTAATCACATGTCAGTTCTAGTATAATATATTTGTCCAATAAATACCCGTTTATCATCTGCATTTCTTCTTGGTGTAGCAATTTTAATGGCCAGTAGTGTATATTAATGACTGGCTTATAACATTACTATTAACCTCTGAGCTTTTTGCAGATTGTGCCATTAATTATAATAAAGTGCTGTCAGAAAAAAGCTGCACTGATATACAGGGAGACCTTGATAAGGTCTTAAAATGGCACAAAGATTGGCTACTTACCTCAAATGCTCAGAATAGGAAAAATGCAATATCCTAAGACAGCAGTAACAATGAGTCACAGTTGAAATCAGTTAACTCATACAAACAGCTAAATGTAACAATTTTTGGAGCTAAGAAATGGAATGATTACATACGCCAGTTGAAAGTAATTCAGGTGGCAGACTTAAGTTCATTGGAAGGACACTAGGAAAATGTTATCAGTCTACAAAGGAAATTGCTTACAGAACTCTCATTCAAACCATCCAAGAATATTGCTCAAGTTGTGGGATCCATACCAGACGGGACTAGTAGGGGATACTGAATGTATACAAATTAGTCCAGCACAAATTGTCACTGGTTTGCTTAACCCATCAGAGAGTCTCACAAAGGTATGGAAAAATCTGAACTGGCAGATGATTGAAGAGAGATGCAAACTATCCCTTGGAAGCTTACTTATGAAGTTTCAAGAACCATCTGTAAGTATGAAATCTAGTAATATACTACAACCCTATACATATTGCTCACATAGAGAACATGAAGACAATATTAGACTATAGCACACATACAGGCATTTAAATACTTATTATTCCCACATTTGGTATATGAATAGAATGTGGAGTAGCCTTAAAGGAGTATAATGGAAAGTGCACCCTGCTGTGTGCATCACAACAGTTTGCAGAGTACAGATGTAGATGTAGAACGATTTGACTTCATACAGTGTTCACTACTCACAATAGTACCTGCAGAGCTTACCTGCTCTACACACCATGGCGACTGCAGTTTCATAAAACTTAAGTGACACATTAATTTTGGAAATTGTTTATTTGTACTTATCAATAAGAAACCATAATGTAAACTGAAACATCCATTAACTAAAAAGCAACTATGGGTATTATAAAACTCCACTATACTGTATTCTATTTTAGATGTCTATCTTTGTCCTCTGTCTCAAGGAGACAATTAAATGTGGAACTGAAAGTTAATATGAACATATATACACTACAAAATTCACATTGTGTGTCAGAAGAGAATCGTACTACCATTTAGGACTTGTACTTCAAGCTTTCTGATTATTTTCCTTGCTCTTAATTAAGCCAGACACATAATTTCATGTCTAAAGATTAAATGGATAGTAGGTAATTGTGTAAAACAGAAACTATACATTTAAGAACAGATATTTATATTAACAAGGGGCTAATCAAATTAGTAATGCATAATTACAAAGACATTAAATTTGCATAATAAAATTCAAGCTAACAACACAGTACCAGCACTTAACAGTTTGTGTCTGCATGAGTATCTCATTACTGATTAATACTTAACACAAATATACATTTGCAATTTTTTTATAATAATGAACTAATACTTGTAATGAGATTGACTGTAACATATTTGTTCAGAATTATTTTTGAACCACTTTAAGGGGTTTATTTTTCCCTTCAGCATACATATGATTATGATATACAGAGTATATGAAATAAGTGTTACTGTTACATGACTGACTTCCACTGGTTGTTTTTGTTAGAAATGTCTTCAGTGGGTTTTGTGAACATTGTTTCAAAAATTATTACCTAAAAAGATAACATGACAACTGTACCATTCATTGTGCTACACATGGTTCTTGGGTAGTGCCACTTAATGGGCACCCTAAGGAGACATGGCATACATATTTTTGCAGAGGGGCCTTCGATAGTGGAAAACTTAATGTTATATAATATTCATCAAATAAAAACTGTCAGTCAAAAGAATCATATAAAATTTGTAATAACCATGCAATTGTGAGACTGATAAAATCTGCTCAGAATATTTATACAGAGATTGTATGTTTCCTAGCATTGTTGTTATCACTAACAGATTACTATGGTTACACTAGAGAAAATTTTAATATTTCCTCCATGGCGTATCTGAAGCCTGTATCTCCGTCTTTGCTATCACATGATTGTTTTCGACCAGATATTCAACCTTCTCAAACGCAAACTTCACTGGGGCTCTACTTAGTACATGGAAGTCAGCCAAAAGGTACATAAAATATCTCAGTATATTTTATTTTATTTATTAAAACAATTGTATCAGCCACACACACAATTACACAATGCCAGTTTAAAAGATAAAATACTATAAATATATAATATAAATATTAAACAATGGGAACTCAGGTAGGATTATCAACAATGTAGGCAAAGACAGATTGCTACTTACTGAAAAGCAGACATGTAAGTTGTAGACAGGCACAACTGAAAGAAATTTACATAAAGCTTTCGGCCATTGGCTTCATCAGCAAAAGAGAAACACACACCATTGATACATGCAAAAAGCCTAAAAAAATAAGTAATTTTAGAAAAGGGGTAGGATTAGCAGAGACACCATATAAAATAATTGTGTGATAGATTCAGTATATACTGAATGTTATACTTAAATAGCCAAAATATAATCTCTTACTGAGATGAGGTAGAGAGGGGAATAATGTAACGTAGCTGGAGGTTCATTTATTCACTCATATGATTCATTCATTCACTCTGTTCTGTGGATACCATCCACAAGGAAGACCTACTATGATATGGAACTAGCAAGATAAACACTAACACTAACACTAACGAAAGATAACCACATCATAGAAACTTGATCTCGACACTTTATGAACAATAAACTGTCCTTGTACTGCTTAATGCTAGTCATGCATGTGACAGATAAATTTAATCAACTAAATTAGAAAGTAAGTACAACTCCTGCTCTGAGTCATATACTAGGAAGTAAGCTGCACATTAAAATCATTTCTGTTTCTTGTACTAAGATTGCACAGATCAAAGTTCAGCTGAAACTGAGTTTATTTGTTGCATACCTAATAATGCTTCAAACCGCCTTTGATTTTTTGTCACAATTTTTAATTTTTTTGTGCGAAGTGTGCATTTCTTGAATGACACAGTGAAGAACTTTACAGCATTACTGGTACTGCACCATTAAATTTTGATTAGAGCTGACCTTCTGCATTAGATAAAGTTCTACCTTCCTGACATATAATACTTTGTCATGAAGCTAGCCACCAATTATATCAGATTTCATAACAGTTGTCTGTGATCCATTATAAAGGAGTGTCCTTAATAAGCCTCCTTGTATTGTTCGAATAGCACGTCTCCCTCTACATTTTCTTCTACTATCAATCATCAGGTGTTTTGTAGCAACTGTCAGGTGTTCCACGGCTATTGGCAGATGTTCCTTAGCAAGTACAGTTGTTCCTTAGCAACTGTCAAGCAGTGTATGTAATGCAGGGTGTGAAAGTTGGAAACATACACAGAAAACTGAAGAATCTGACAATGACAATGATATGGAGAGAACAGGAATGTCTATGAGAATGTCTACACTGTAGCAACATCTTTAATGGCATTATCAATGGATACATCAGAAACTGTAGAGGTGCAAAAAACCCCTGGACCAACAAATCCCATCACAGCAGCCTCAGTAATACAAAATTAGGATCAATGAATATTTTTGTAGGTACATCTCAAAGATAGGATTCAAGTGATTGTGGCAAGAGCCTTACATTCTTCAGAGTCTCAGAGACTTAAAAAGAGTTAGCATTCCTCCTCCACTGCTTAGAAATTGCCACAATACACATAGTGCTACATACTGGGACTTTCAACTCTTGTTGATGATTCTTGTGATGAACTCCACTCACACAGTACACCCACGCAATACGGGTGCCTGACAAGTACATCTTAAATACATGTTCTGTCTTTATCTTGTTCTCTATTGGTGGTGCTGTTCTTTTAGTTGGTATATTGGTCTATACTGTAGTGGACTGTCTGTATAGATGTAAAGGGCTAGTGGACTTAATGTAGATTTCAAAACAAATACTATCACATCTCACTATTCTGGTGGAGGCAATTTAATGGATTAGTACAACTTTCTTCTTCAATTTTTAGCCTTAATTTTTAACGCTTTGATTTTATTTTCCTTAGTATGCAAATTGATACTGTAAGTAGAACTAAAAAGCATGTGCAATTGAAGATGCCAGAATGATTCAAGCCTATGCCTCACTGTACTGAAAAATGAAATTTCACAATGTATTGACTGAGTATAGCTAGGTGCATCTACTGTTGAAGTGGTTTGCTGGTCTTTCAACAGATGGTGCAGAAATGTAAGCGTATTTTAAATCATTAAAACTTATTAATTTGATTTAAAGATTTTTAAAAATCTTTATTTTGCTCTCCAGTAAAATTTACTTCTTGAGGCTTAGGCTTGACTCATTCTGACCTCTTCAATTGTTAACATATTCTGTAAGCTAAATAATCATGGTCTACTTCAGTTGCCAAATAGCAGACCTAATGTCAATATAAAGTGGAAAATAAATAAATATAACTATGAAACAATTGTTTGGAATGAAGGCAATCTTTATTTTGCTCTCCTATAAAATTTACTTCTTGTGGCTTAGGCTTGAATCATTCTGACATCTTCAATTGTTAACATGTCCTATAAGCTAAATACTCATTGCCTACTTTAGAAAGCAGTGGAAGACTATGATATTTGAGATAACTGTGGGTTAATACTGTTGGGTCTGTAAGTATGCCACTTCTATAGGAGCCAGTTCTGTTTGTTGGTGGGTTGAAATGCTTCAAATGTTTGCTGCATTGACAACATTTCCTCCACAGTAGGAATGTTGAGTTTGAATGCTTCCAATACAGGCACAAATGGGACCATCACATCATGAATAAAGAAATCAGCATAGGGCTGTTGATGTTGATGTTTTTGGCAAGTGTAATCATATTTGTGCCTTACATATCATATAAGTCCACACTAATATGACTGCAGTAATTTTTGTTGCCCCTGTGATTCTGGAGGCAGACTGACAGGAATTTCATTTTTGATGAAAATTGTTTCTCAGGAGGTAACAGACTTCAGAGAATAGAAACTCTGCAAGAATTAGCAGCAGTCCATACAGGAGCGAAACATTTTGGGATTCAGTCAACATAAGAAGAACCCTTTTGAAAATTAGGGATGTTTATCTACAATGTTACGAGTTACTAGCACAACTGGCAAATGTTGAGGTCCTAGTTCTCATTGGTCTCATTCATAAAATTAATGCAGGTGGTGAATTGGCTGCCTGTCACTACTCCTGTTGTGGCATCACAGCCTGAGTGCTGCTATTGATGGAGTAATTTTGTATGTTGTTCATGCTGCTCTATTTGCTGAAGTTGCTCTTTATGGCTGTTCTCCTGTTGGCGTGTGTGTTTCAGACATTTTTAAACTTATTTTTCTTTTTGGCTTGTTGTTCATTGTATTAGTGATTTTTCTCAGCTTTTTATTTCAAAAACTTAAGCAAAGCCAAGTCCAGGTTGTCTGATATCATAAGTCCTTAACACATCTTCAGAACTTTTGTGGCTTGTTTTATCAATACAAAAACACATTACTCAGCAATAAATAACAGTGACAATTGCATTGGTATTATTGGACACATGTGAAGAATTGTGAGCCATGAAAATGCTCATCCAAAGAATGTCCATATGAAGTTTGTTGAAAAGTGCAGAGGTCTATAACAACAATTCACTGAAAAGTGAAATGAGTATCCAATACATTCCAGATCAGCAACACAATACCGTTAATCCAGGCTGAGGGAAGTGTGGGGAAAAGAAGATAAATCAGAGTGGTTTACCATACCTCGATTGTTTACTGGGAGACCTAGGCCTGAGTTTCTGCCCATTGCAAGGGAATGCAGCACCATGACCAAGAAAGTTTTCTTTGGTCCAGGCATAGCCTATGAGTCTATAATGTCTGGCTGGAAAAGAATCCATTTGGGACTCCAATCAAATAGGACTGACAGTACATCTTTCATGCTCAGTCATGCAGTTAAGATCATTGGAATTAATGTAGTCTGAGTAAAGACTCCTGTGATTTCCACTAAAATGTTAATTCATCCATAAAGATTGTCACTTACAAACAAATCAGTCCATTTCATTTGTGGGTATTGCTCACCTTTCTGGGATCAATACAGAACAGAATTGACAGAACAGAAATAAGGAAGGTTAACTGAGAAGCAATATGATTTCTGAAGATGTTTCTAGTCAGATGAAAAATGAATAAAAAAGTTCAGCAGAAACCAGTTTGGGAGTTTTAAATAAGAAATAATGAAAATACCTTTAAAGTTCTGAGACACTGCATCCAAGGAGAAGCTAGAGAGAATAAATTTACCTTGTACATACAAGATAACGATACTATATGTTTGAAAATTTGGTACTTAGAGAAGCATACAGAGCAATTTTTTCTACACCCTATCTGTGAACAAAATAGGAAAAATAAATTGTACTGATGCATCACATACCTCTATCAAATCCAGTATTAAGGCTTGTGGAGTATAATGTAGATAAAACTATTTGCAGACATGAGAGACTCAAGCTCAAAATATTTTCACTTTACTAGAACAACACTTATTCTATGATTTAAAGAATTAATGTAGGAACATTTTTCTATTGACTTCTTTTTTTCAGACAAATCATATGGAGTCCACTTTACTGAATACTCAGGGATTGGAGATCTTAAAATAATGGGTTTATCACAAAGAAATGAACCAACAGTTCCACGTACTCACCTGCATTTTGGAGATGGCAGCATGGCAAGGTTTTATCTTCTTCTCTTTATTTTAAATTGTGTGAATAGTACTAATCACCATGTACTCTTTTTTCTATTAAAATTACATATATTACAGTTCACGATTTTCAAAAATTCCTCTGGATGTACTTGCAAGGGAAGTGGATCGCAATAAAGCATGGTGGGTTGAGAAACCTGGAGAAAATTCTGAATATCTACATTCACTCCATGACAAATATATAGCAAAGCCAGCTGTTGATCTATACTTTTCCACAAAAAGTAAGTATGACAAATGAAGTACTAATTACTTAAATGTGCATATTTACAACAAAAAATTGCTTATATTACATCTTTTACTTTCTAAGGCAAGTTTACATTTTTCCCACGGTCAAGGAAATTTGATATGGAATACATAAAAAATGCTGAAAAGACAGTTAATGAGGATGCCAAGCCTCAAATTTCCGAAGAATGTGATACATCTATAATCAGGTAAGGTGTAATTCTATTC
Organism: Schistocerca cancellata; assembly: GCF_023864275.1. Lineage (NCBI taxonomy): Eukaryota > Metazoa > Arthropoda > Insecta > Orthoptera > Acrididae > Schistocerca > Schistocerca cancellata. The sequence continues at coordinate 711,616,485 of NC_064626.1, forward strand.
CTCATAGTAAAAACACATGCAAAATTTTGATAGGATCAGAGAAAGGACAGCCAGCCTGCCATAACCGGCAACATAATTACCCATTAATATTGTTCTATGACATCAAACTTTTTTACTATGAACATTCATTTAATGTAACTGTCAACTATGAACTATATAAGGTTTATTTGTAGGTGTGCCTTATAGACTGTTGAATAGAAGCAAAATTCAGTTCTTTAGTGAAATTTCCACCCTTTATTTGCACATTCATGGAAAATGTATGAAAAAATGGTACATTATTTAGGCTGAAGAAACAGAAATGTTTAAACTACTTTCCATGTGTAGCACAAGTAAATTTTGACATTTAAATTTGCATTAGCATCAACTGGGTCAGCTTGGGACGATTTGACACTGTGTAGCTCACTCTTGTCACTCACTCACATATATCTTACAAATATTATATCATTAATTAGAACTTTCAAGGATGTGTAAAAAATCAAGAAATACCGTTGCAGAGAGTAGTTTATGTTGTACATTCCTTTTGTCTGTTTCAGTAATTGATAGTGTTAATTAATGTTTACCGTAAGTTGAAATACGTAGTACACAGGTAATGATTAAATTAAAGTGACTGAAATATAACAAAAGACTGAACTTTATTTTTTACACCTGTAGACTGATGCCTGAAATAATGACATATTCTCAAGATCAACTTTCTATATCACACAAAAGTCAAGCAGTATTCACCCTTTGAAGAAAAGGACCAGGAACTGACCATCGGTCAATGAGCACATTAGTTTAGTGTGGTACACCAAAGTACATTTCTTAGGCAACCAGAAACCATCTCACTCAGGACTGAGTGTGTCTAACATCATACCAATGAAGGGAACCTGCCACACAATAACTGCTAACCATAACTCATCCATGTGTTCATTAAACAATGATTATGTGATTCATTTCATTTTATTTTTCATGAGCAGATTTTCTTTTCATATCCTAAGGGAAACTACAAGAATGATCACTTGATCCAGGCATATCCATGACTTTGCTAAGATGAATTTTAAGGTAGCATTTATAGTTTACGATAAAGTAGGTTGGCACTACTCCATACTTCTGCGTAGTATACCAAAGAAAGGTTACAAGTGTAAAATGCCAATACAGGAATGTCTAGAGGAGAAATGTAAATCTGTTTGAACTTGAAGACAATAATATAGAAAGAGAAGAGAAAGTAAATGAAGATTGCCGATGTGATACTGCAAGAAGCATTTGATAGGATTCTGCAAGACCTATGTCAAAACAACTCCCCCAGAGTGTACAACATTCCCTCAGAATTATTAATTCCTTGGTATAGCTGCCCATGTCAAAATTATTGTAGCTGGTGCAAAAAATACTTGAGATAGATGAAATACCCGCAGACTTTAGGGAGAGAGTAAGACTCGTAATTCCAATCCCAAAGGAGGCAAGTGTGGACAGGTACAAATATTACTGAACTATCAAAATACTGTCATGAATTATTTACAGAAGAATGGAAAAACTGGTCAAACCCAACCTCGGAGAATATTAGTTTGGGAAAGGCAAACCTACATTTATACCATCTGTAGATTTAGAGAAAGCTGTTGACAATACTGACTGGACTACAATCCTTGAAATTTTAAAGGTGGCAGGGATAAAATACACTGTGTGAAAGATTATTTCTAACTTTTGCAGAAACCACACAATAGTTATAAGAGTCAAAGGATATGAAAGACACTGTACTTGAGAAAGGAGTATGATAGCATTGTACCCTATCCCTGACATTATTCAAACTGAAAAATGACCAAGCTGTTTAAAAAACTAAGGAGAAATGTCGAAGAGAAATTCAAGGTTAGGGTATAAAAATTACAACTTTGAGGTTTGCTGATAACATTGCAGTTCTGTCAAAGATTGCTTGGAAGAACAGTAAAATGAAATTGATAATGTCTTGAAAAGAGGTTATAAGATGAGAATCGGATTCAGTAAAACAAGGTAATGGAATTTCATTGAATTAAATCAGATCATGCTGAGAGAATTAAATTAGGAAGTGAGACACTACAAATATCAGGTGAATTTTGCTATTTGGGCAGCAAAATAATTGATGATGGCTGAAGTAGAGAGGATGTAAAATGACTACTGCCAGTAGCAAGAATATCATTTTAGAAAAAAAAAATTTTCACATCAAATATAAAGAGAACAGAAAGTCTTTCCTAAAGGCATTTGTCTAGGGTGCAGCTTTGTACGGAAGTGGAATGTGGATGATAAATAGTTCAGAGAAGAAGGGAATAGAAGCTTTTGAGATGTGGAACTACAGAAGAATACAGAAGATTAGAAGGGTAGATAAAATTACTTTCCAACATATAAAGATACATAATGACTACTGGAAGTATCTAATGTTATTGGAACTTTTCATACTGAATGCACAGAGGATGTGCATGTGCACCTTCGCACCATCTTTTGGATTTTGAGGAAGGTCAAATCATTGGCACATAGGCATAGGATCATACTACCAACACATTACAGTTGGCTATAGTGCAATGATTGAAGAATGAGCAGTGATGAAATGGAATCGTGACAACAGCGTGGCAACAAGAGTGAGCACGGGTCCTTCCAGAAGGATTACGCCATGAGAAGGTCATAGTATTACTTGACTGGCTCTGACAAATAGACAGATGACAAAAGCTGAAATTTGGGCAGAGGTTACAGAAACAATGTCACCACAAATGGTCAGGAACAGGTTACAGGAATCTAGGTTGAGATCTCAAGCTTCCATACCTCGTTTACCACTGGCACCTGAGACTTGCATTCGTGAACCATCTTTCTTTCTCAAACTTTTTTTTCCAATCAGTTTTACACACTCCCACTGCCTGTGCACTTGGCAGGGGGCCTCTTTCACCATGTCCTCACAACGCCCCTGCATAGGAGACCTGGTGGAAGGTCACAAAATCCAGTGACTCCTGAGACTCGTATCTCTCTAACTCATGGAATCTTGGTATGGCAACTGTTGGACAGGACTGATTTGGTAATTGTTGAAGGAAAGCTAAATTCTGACTGGTATGTGGCAAGGACAGTAAACCTTGTTGGCATACCCTTTGTAACCAGGGTCCCAAATGGTATATTCCAGAAGGACAGTTCAAGGCCCATACTGCAGTTTACATGACAAACACCTTGAGGTATGTATTGACCCTTGATTGGCATGCCCAGTCCTCTGATTTGTCACCTGTAGTGCATGTCTGGGATGCAAAGGGAAGATGCATACTTTTGTTCCAGCCTCCAGCCAGCAATCTTGATGAACTAACATTGCATGAATTTCAGACAACAAATTCCTGAAGATGACATTCATATGCTGTTAGTTTCCATGCCACAATGAGTACAAGATCGTGAAGTTCACACCTACCACTGGTATTGCTGATAGGCATTGGTTCCAAATGGAATGAAGGTTTAGTCATTTAATACCCGTTATGTGATGAACATCTCTACAAAGTTTGATAAATATTGGACTGGTGCTTTGTAGTGTAAAACTTTTCATTTCCATATATATGTATTACGAGAAAAACAAGAATGGTACTTTGAAAAAAAGCTACTGCTCCTTCTCCTAGACTACTCAGCTGTTACTTTTGCATAACCCTTCAAACAGAGCATTTACTTTACACAACCACTTTCAACTGCCTATATATATATATATATATATAATGTCAAAATCTAAAAACAAAGATGCTGTACCTTACCAAACAAAAGCGTTGGTATGTTGATAGGAGACAATAAAAAAAACACAAACACACACACAAATTTCGAGCTTTCGCAACCCAAGGTTGCTTCATCAGGAAAGAGGGAAGGAGAGGGAAAGACGAAAGGATGTGGGTTTTAAGGGAGAGGGTACGGAGTCATTCCAATCCCGGGAGTGGAAAGACTTACCTTAGGGGGAAAAAAGGACAGGTATACACTTGCACACACACACATACCCATCTGCACATATACAGACACAGGCAGACATATGTAAATGCAAAGAGGTTGGGCAGAGATAAGGGGCAATCAAAAAATTCCCATTTGAAGGTGTTGCTGCAGCCTATATGCAGCTTAGCAAAACTCTGATGTAGGAATATAAGCACTGACATGTAGGCAAGGGATTAGCGTGGTGCTAGTGTCTTTCCGACATCATACGGTGAATGCAGAAATGTGAATTATGGAAACGTTATTACCAAATGCATCCAAACAGGGCCAACCTGCTGTTATTCTTTCCTTGGCTGCTGAAGGACAAACACTAGTAGACATCCAATGGAAAAGAAAGAATGTGTATGGAGTAGAATGTCTATTGGAAACCTCTATTGTGGAATGGAACTGCAACTTCATGATAATGCACAATCTGTAACACAAATGTTGTAAAGCACAAATTACACTGCCTCTAGTGGGAGACACATGAGCACCCACACTATTGTCCTGATCTTTTCTCATGTGATTATTACACCTTCAGGCCCTTAAAAAAGGCCTTGAAATGCTGCCAATTCCTGTTAGACAGGGATGTGCGACATATAGTTACAGACTACTTCGTGCAGCAGAACAAACTGTTATCTTCAACCTGGTGCATTGGTGAGCTGATTGCCTCAGTGCTCATGGCAATTTTGCCTGATTGGCATACCAATTCTGCACTGTATGGCCTTTGAATAGAAACTTTTTGATTTGCAGAATTTGCATCAATGAATCTAGGTCTTCATATTATTTTTTTCATATTTATTTGCCTGTAGACAACTGGTAAGTTTCAGGTGTGGCTAGGATTCTTTTACTTTGTTTTGGAATGTCTGGGGTTTTCAGTTTTCTGCATGGTGTCTATACTTTTGCGCCAGAGTATAAAATTGCATTCTAAACCCTAGACAGGGCTCTCCAGTATACAGGGTGTCCCATTTATCTTGACCATCATACTCATTTTGTTAAAGCCCAGTACAATGGTATTCAGAAAAAGTTTCCTGACATTCCATATTGCTGTAGCTTAATCACCTTCTGAATTAGGTTCATAAAACATATGTTGTTATTACTCTCATGCCACTGTGGTACTGTGAGTCAATAGTGTACTCCATGACTCAGATATGATTAGGATCTCGTTCTATTCTAGTGACCTGATGAACTGGAGAGCTGGTGTGATGGCCTTTGCTTCTATTGTAAACTCTGATGTGTTATGAGGGAGGCTATATGACCACTGTGCTCATAAATCAGGAGAAAAGAAAGCATTACCCATGTATCATTGATCAGTTATTTTCAAGCTGTCAGTGAATATTCTGATTGCTTGTGGCCACTGAATTTGCATGCTTGTCATGAATATATTCTTAATGTATAATATTTCAGAGTGGATGCTGCAGAAATCTAGCAGGTGAAGAAAACAAATTTCAGATTGCTGGTGTTCCTGTTACGTAGTAATTAATATTCAACAGCACATAAAAAGAGAGAGAGAGAGAGAGAGAGAGAGAGAGAGAGAGAGAGAGAAACAGAGAATTGATCATTTGTCTGAAGAAGTACCTGCCATTTGCTAATTTATGAACGAGTGGGGACTCCAGAATTTGGACTCTGTGCAACATATTTTTATCCACAGGGTACTGGTACTGAATCTGGACAGGCAGTTCCACTGCTTCCAACAGCAGAGCACTGATTGGTGTTGAAAGCATAACTTTGATAAAGATTCTCACTGGGATGACAAAAGTCATACAAAGATGGATGCAGTATCACATATGCAAGGTACATTACTGGCCCTTAAAATTGACACACCATGAAGATGACGTGCTACAGACCCGAAATTTAAACGACAGGAAGAAGATGCTGTGATATGCAAATGATTAGCTTTTCAGAGCATTCACACAAAGTTGGCGCCAGTGGCAACACCTACAATGTGCTGACATAAGGAAAGTTTCCAACCAATTCCTCATACACAAACAGCAGTTGGCCGGTGTTGCCTGGTGAAACGTTGTTGTGATGCATCATGTAAGGAGGAGAAATGTGTACCGTCATGTTTCCGACTTTGATAAAGGTTGGATTGTAGTCTATCGTGATTGTGGTTTATAGTATCGTGACATTGCTGCTCGCGTTGGCCGAGATCAAGTGACTATTAGCAGAATATGGAATCGGTGGATTCAGGAGGGTAATACGGAATGCCGTGCTGAATCCCAATGACTGTTAGCAGAATATGGAATCGGTGGATTCAGGAGGGTAATACGGAACACCGTGCTGAATCCCAATGAGCTCGTATCACTAGCAGTCGAGATGACAGGCATCTTATTCTCTTGGCTGTAATGGATCGTGCAGCCATGCCTCGATCCCTGAATCAACAGATGGTGACATCTGCAAGACAACAACCATCTGCATGAACAGTTTGACGATGTTTGCAGCAGCATGGACTATCAGCTCGGAGACAATGGCTGTGGTTACCCTTGACACTGCATCACAGACAGGAGCACCTGTGATGGTGTACTCAATGACGAACCTGGGTGCACGAATGGCAAAACGTCATTTTTTCGGATGAATCCAGGTTCTGTTTACAGCATCATGATGGTCACATCCGTGTTTGGCGACATTGTGGTGAATGCACCTTGGAAGCGTGTATTCGTCATCGCCATACTGGCGTATCACCCGGCATGATGGTATGGGGTGCCATTGGTTACAAGTCTCGGTCACCTCTTGTACGCATTGATGGCACTTTGAACATTGGACGTTACATTACAGATGTGTTACGACCTGTGGCTCTACCCTTCATTCGATCCCTGCGAAACCCTACATTTCAGCAGGATTATGCACGACCGCATATTGCAGGTCCTGTGCGGGCCTTTCTGGATACAGAAAATGGTCGACTGCTGCCCTGGACAGCACATTCTCCAGATCTCTCACCAATTGAAGATGTCTGGTCAATGGTGGCCGAGCAACTGGCTCGTCACAATACGCCAGTCACTTCTCTTGATGAACTGTGGTATAGTGTTGAAGCTGCATTGGCAGCTGTACCTGTACATGCCATCCAAGCTCTGTTTGACTCAATACCCAGGCGTATCAAGGCTGTTATTATGGCCAGAGGTGGTTGTTCTGGGTACTGATTTCTCAGGATCTATGCACCCAAATTGCATGAAAATGTAATCACATGTCAGTTCTAGTATAATATATTTGTCCAATAAATACCCGTTTATCATCTGCATTTCTTCTTGGTGTAGCAATTTTAATGGCCAGTGGTGTATAAATCAGCAGCGCATTGGCTGAGCTATCATTTTTATTCAGGTGATTCATGTGAAAAGATTCCAAACGCCAAACGTGATTATGGCCACACGATGGGAATAAACCGACTCTGTATGTGGAATGGTAGTTTGAATTAGATGCTTGGGACATTTCATTTTGGATATCATTAGGGAATTCAGTATTCCAAGATATACAGTGTCAATAGTGTGCCGAGAATATCAAATTTCATGCATTACCTCTTAGAACGGAAAACAAAGAGGCTGACGGCCACTTAACGATCAAAAGCAGTGGCGTCTGCATATAACTACAGAAATCAATGTAGGATGTACAACAAACATATCCATTAGGACAATATGTCAAAATTTGGCATTAATGGGCAATGGCAGCAGATAACTGGTGTAATGTCCTATGCTGACATCTCAAAATCACCTGCAGCATCTCTCCTGGGCTTGTGACCATATTGATTGTACCCCAGATGACTGGAAAACCATGGCCTGGTCATATGAGTCCCACTTTCAGTTGGTAAGAACTGATGTAAGCTTCGAGTGCGGTGCAGAACCCACGAAGCCACGGACCCAAGTTGTCAACAATGCTCTATGCAAGCTGATGGTGGCTGCATAATGGTGTGGGCTGTGTTTACGTGGAGTGAACTGAGTCATTGACTGGAAATAGTTATCTTCAGCTACTTGGAGACCATTTGTAGCCATTCATGGACTTCATGCTCCCAAACAATGCTGGATTTTTATGGATGACAATGTGCCATATTACTGGGCCATAATTGTTTGCAATTGGTTTGAAGAACATTCTGGACAGTTCGAGAGAATTATCTGGCCAGCCAGATTGCCCAACATGAATCCCTTCGAACATTCATAGGCCATAATTGAGAGGTCAGTTTGTGCACAAAATCCTGCACCGGCAACACTTTCACAATTATGGCCAGCTATAGAGGCAGCATGGCTCAGTATTTCTGCAGAAGGCTTCCTACAACTTCTTCGGTCCATGCCACATCAAGTTACTGCACTACATCAGACGAGAGGAAGTCTGACATGATATTAGGAGGTATCCCAAATCTTTTGTCACCTCAGTGTAATACAGTAATATTGTATTTTACTTCAGTCATTGAGTGCTAACTTCATGCCGCTGTGATAAAATGTAACATTGTAATCTAATGAAAGTCACACTAGTGATTGATGCTGGTTGATCATAGTGGCAGAATACGCACCATGTCAAGTATGGGCCAATGCATACAGACTATTAATCACTTGTTGTAATCTCAAAATAAGATGTCTGGTGTGGGTATAATGCATCAGCCCTGAATCATAGATTAGTCCCAGATATCATGCAGTCAAGGTTATTGATATGGCCCCAATTGTGATACAAGGAGTAAGATGCTGTATACATTTGCAAATGGACCCCATTACTTGCAATTTATGATCTAATATTGCTAGCTCCCTTTTTTCAGTCAGCTGTCCAGTATGACAACAGCTTATTCTAGTCTTATGTCAGTTTTTCTGGAGAGGGATGGTCTCTGAGTAGGAGCCTATATTATATGGTATCTTGTTAGATTAACTGATGGTGATAATGATGTTTCCCTTTGAGGGAGGTGTAGCACTATATCTTTGCATAGCTGAATGTGAACTCATCAAGTGGTAAGCAGTTCACAGATCCTTCTGATCAGGCTATCTGCAATTCTAAGAAAGTGAAAATAATGTCTTAGTACAGAAATTCGTACATACGCAGTTAAGATACTGAAAATGCCCATGGTGAGAAAGCTGTGCTCAGTTATCATAATCGAAGTGTTAGTCTTAAATATTGCATCATTATCATAAGAGCACCCCCACCTTTCTTTTCTGAGGTCAGTTTGTGAGCTAGGAAGTGTGTAGTTTTATTACGCCACCATTTTAGTTGTGTGACAGATGCAAAAGAAAAAGGACTACTGGCAGGCGTTCGTGCAGGTGACACACATCACAATTTAAATTAAGGCAAGAGCACAACAATTAATGCATTATCATGCCTCACATTGTAAGTGTGCAACTAGCTACTTACTTGGAGGACACAAAGATAGCACGAAAATGTAGCAGAGCTGCCATGGTGTATATGGAAATTTGGAATACTGAGATAGCCAAGACTGCTGTGGAGACTGGGACAAGAAGTGTAACTATGCTGTTGTAGTATTAGGCATAATTTCTTGGAAGAAGATAGGTATTTGTATCTGCATCTATGTGTCCTCATATACAACTGAACAGTGTTGGTGATTGTTATGAGTGCCATGAAATGTAGTACAGTGTCATGAATGTGTAGTTAACAATGGCGATAGGCCTAAAGAGGCTGTAACCCATTGGGACACATATTCTGCTCCCATTAGAAAGTTCCAGGCAGACTGCTACAATCGAAATGTGATGGGCAAATCACAATCAGAAACATCTCATGCAATCAGTGATGCAAATTTTCTTGATGAATTGCACTGATGAATTCTTCTCAGCAAATCAGCTGAATAAAATATCTGTTTTGGAGTGACATTCTGACAAATTTTCTACTTGTCATCATGTAGCTAAGTGTCTGAGTACTGTTGGGTGCTCATCCATTTCCTAATATACCTTTCCTCTCTAATAAGCACACCAAGCTGGATAGTCAAAATCAAGGTATAACTCAGCTGATATCCCCAAAAAAATGCATTAGTCTTATGCTGTCATTACAGAAAATTATGCTGTAACTCTAGACATTGTTGGTATAACCGTAGACGTTGTTGCAGCACAAACACTCTCAGCTTGTTTCAGCATTCAGTTGTCATGTTTCTGCTTAAAAGCACAGCCTAGGGTGGAAGTGGAGATGAAGGTCCTGCTCTCCATGTTCATGTTTTGTCTTACTTATTTTTTATTCAGGATAAAAGATGGAAACACAGCTGTCTTGAAAATGGGCCTTACGTAAATGTTTTCCCATGGATATCTTCTCACAGTCACAAGTATTTTGCATTATCTCATGTGTAAAACACTGTGCAGATGACTCTAATTGGTTTGGTGATCATAATGTTGTACCTGTGCTACAATGGATGATTAAAAGAAATAAAATTTAGGCCTATTTCAGGGGGAGGCACTAATGTGACTTTGATAGCAATGTTATTATAAGTGAAGCACTATTTCACTTGGAGAAAAACAGATAATAGAGAGAATAATGAAATAGCTCAGCAACTATCTTAAAGGATACACGATAACCAATATCAGTATGGCTAGATCATGATGTGAAATTTTTCCCCTATTAACAATAGGTGTCAGGTTAATAAAAGGTGCCTATACAAGATATTACATTACACAAAATATTACATGACACAATTTTTTTTTTTTTTTTTTTTAGAAGGAGTTGCCATTAAGAAATTCTTTTAATTTCCTTTTAAATGCTATATGGCTATCTGTCAGACTTTTGATGCTATTAGGTAAGTGCCCAAAGACTTTTGTGGCAGCATAATTTACCCCCTTCTGAGCCAAAGTTAGATTTAACCTTGAGTAGTGAAGATCATCCTTTCTCCTAGTGTTGTAGCCATGTACACTGCTCTTACTTTTGAATTCATTCGGATTGTTAATAACAAATTTCATAAGTGAATATATATATATTGTGAGGCTACAGTGAAGATTTCTAGCTCTTTAAATAAGTGTCTGCAGGATGATCTTGGATGAGCTCCAGCAATTATTCTGATTACACGCTTTTGTGCAATGAACACTCTTTTACTCAATGATGAGTTACTCCAGAATGTGATGCCATATGAAAGCAGAGAATGAAAATAGGCGTGGTAAGCTAATTTACTCAGATGTATATCGCCAAAATTTGCAATGACCCTAATAACATAAGTAGCTGAACTCAAACGTTTCAGCACATCCTCAGTGTGTTTTTTCCAGTTCAACCCCTCATCAATGCATACACCTAGAAATTTTGAATATTCTACCTTAGCTACCGATTTCTGATCGAAGTCTATATTTATTAATGGGGTCATTCCATTTACTGTGTGGAACTGTATATATTGTGTTTTGTCAAAGTTTAATGAGAGCCCGTTTGCAGAGAACCACTTAATGATTTTCTGAAAAACATCGTTTACAATTTCACCAGTTAATTCTTGTCTGTCGGGTGTGATAGCTATAATTGTATCATCAGCAAAAAGTACCAGCTTTGCATCTTCGTGAATAAAGAATGGCACCACAAGGTGCATGTTAATGTTGTCACCTTGTTTAGCAAGAAATTAACAGAAAGTATTAATGCCATGACTTACGGGCAGCTTTAAAAGAGTATGTCACAGCACTGTGACCTTTTCCCAGATCAGGCGAACATTTCAGCTCTCTGTGGAAAAGAGCATTTTTATTTAAATGTTAGCAGACCTGCATTTTGCTGCTTTATCGGGTCATGAGTGTCCATTACATTTTCTGCTGTCACAATGCTTTCTGCACGCCCAGAAGCAGTGCTGTTGATCACATAGGCATAATCTGGATATGTACAAAGATTAAAATTTTGGTGTTACTCCGAGAGAAGTGGTCGCTGGCTACACTCTGCCCAAAAGATGCCAGATTCAAAACGGCACCTAGCAACATCATTCAGTAGTTTACATCTGCAAATTAAATTCTTGATATTTCATTGCACTCCGTGCAATTGTTATCTGGTGTGATGTGCTGAAATTGTAATTTTTGTCAGTTTTCCATTGATCTACAGTACAATAACTTCATTTTATTTAATATAGTTTACTTCATATAGAGGTTCAAACATTTTTTGTTTGCTTTAGTTTTGATTTCATGCACCAGCCTATCCTGATGACTACTAGAGAGCTCTGTTGCTATACTGAATGCACCACAGTTCTATCCCTCCATCTGCATTGGCACCGCCTTGTGCACTAAACTCCAACTGCCATTTCTAAGATATGAATTAGTCTTGCTACAGAGCACTGATGACACCATGTGAGTTCAGGTTATCCACTCAGCAATAACCATTATCAAGATCTTATTATGCCCTGGAGTCATAAAACAATGCGGAAATGTTCTACAAACCCAGAGCACAGGGTCAAAGCATAACAATTGTAAAAGCACCTCATAAAATGCCCACAAACTCAGAAGCTATTGTCAGCATTCTCAGGTTGAGAATCACTGCAAATACCGGCATGCGTTTTTTAAAGAAATACCGGTACGCTATCAGTATAAAATAAGGTTTTTGCCATGGCATGCTGTACACGTTCTGTAAAGCCTTTTTTATACGCTGATCTAGAAATTTGTATAATTTTTCTTCCTAAATGCACACAGAATAATTGCCTGTTTCAATAGGGTCTGAAATTCCAGCTATGTGGACCAGTCATCTACGCGCACTTGCATCAGATTTGCCTGTAAAGAAAGAAAGGAGAACAAGGGGGGGAAAATATTAAAGCTGTAAATTAGCGAGAAAGAGAGAAAAATCGTATACGGACGACAGAGAGACCGCTCTAACGATCAGCTTCTATCTGTAATTGAACATAACTTTGCAAATGCATGTATTTTTTCGGTAAACAAGGAGAAAAAATCAGATTAGAAACATTTAACGATGACTTCTCACAATCTGACGAACGAACTGAGAGTGTGTATCGATGCAAATTACAAAAGTTTATTCCTAGTATCGTGTTTAAACGTCAGCCATTTTAGTTCCCGGTACGTACCAACGCGAAATTCGTAGCGGCGGCGGCTCCTTGACTCGTGCGCTGCCGAAATGCTGTAGTAGTGGCTGCCGTTCACCTCGAGCTGCAGGCAACCCGATCTAAATAGGGCAGTTGAGAAACGCTGCGGTAGTAACCGAATCAGCAGCAAGGGCGGGCTCGGACTCGGCGTTAAGGGACTTCGCCCCCAGTTGCCTAAGGGCGCTTTCTGTTCCGCTATCATCTGAACGTGTCTGTATCAAGTGACGTACAACGGTTAGGGGTCCATGCTGCGCTCATGTAATGGGAAGTGTGAATGGCCTAGGAAATCAAGATCACCGACTCCGTACCCATTTTCTGAGCAAGGGTATCGAAGTTGTCCAAGAGTTTCGATCACTTGCGCTCAGTTATGTGTATCTGTAGGATTTTATTCATTCGTAGCGCACCAAGAAACTGTTGTTCGTGGAGGAAAGAGATTTTTTATACTCTCATGAACAAACTACGCTCAAATATTGCTTGAACGTGTGCGATACGTGGTGACGCCGAGTGTATACAACATACGGTACAGCGCAAATGGCAAATGCTGATCTGTTTATTTGAATATCGGAGCTGGCCTCAGAATTGTTGAAAAGTTTAAGAAAATGTACTAACATGCACTCGAACTAAGACGCCTAATATTTCGCAAGAACACTCTTAGAGATTTCCAAAAATTCGTTTCCAGACACGAATCTACTTTTGTGTCGCAGCCCCTCAAATATCAATTCCATACCGTAATTATTGCGATAACAAGTTTATTCTATAGGACGCAACGTTATGAAACAAAGCGCTTACGATCACTATTTTTTAATAATTTCCTCTCCAGAACAGTAACTTCTCGGTCCTACTACAACTTACAAGCTCTCTAAGTACCGGTATGTATTGAGAATTTAGAAATACCACTATCTACAGTGGTCAATTAGAACACGACGAAACGTAAAATTTAAAATTATTCTAGAGCACTGTCCTTACGTACTCCAGTGAGTCTATTAGACAGTCTTTCTAGGCAACAAACTTTGAGAACTAATACTCTGTCAGGTAGCGAACAGGAGAGTAGCACAGGACCTGAAAGAACGCCCATTGTACTCCATTGGTGAGTTCTTTAATAGTGACCAAAGTGAATGGACAAACAAATATTGTTTCTATTAAGTATAAATGCCTTAATTTTGTGAATATTTTTTTAAATGTATATATGTAATTAATCATGACGCAGTCTGTCCAATCATGACTGGTAAACGACACAAAAATGGTTCAAATGGCTCTCAGCACTATGGGACTTAACATCTATGGTCATCAGTCCCCTAGAACTTAGAACTACTTAAACCTACCTAACCTAAGGACATCACACAACACCCAGTCATCACGAGGCAGAGAAAATGCCTGACCCCGCCGGGAATCGAACCCGGGCGCGGGAAGCGAGAACGCTACCGCACGACTACGAGCTGCGGACGGTAAACGACACAGATCTAGTAATATAGTAATAAAGTAATAACTGGCTCTCACTTCGCGTGAATCAGAAATGACTTATTGTTCACAACTTTATCCATTGGTGGGCATATAATAAAACAGGATGTCGGTATTGATGGTGGAGAAGGAAGAGGAGCGAACAACAGCCCCTACAACGTACGACTGCCACGTTTCCTGGCTTGCTTGCTACCGGTTTGTTCACATACCTCGAAACAAAAGCTAAGTACAGCGATCGTTTCACGAACAAGAGCGCTTCGTGGCCAGTAGGGTTCGCAGTTTTGAGGTGTGATCGTTTTTACAACTACGTGACATAAGCCATATGATTAAGTTAATCTGAAGCAAACGAAAACTCTAAAACTGAAGCAAACATGAAATCTCTGTTCTACTTTAAGTTGTTCAGTGCCCTGAAAATCCTGTCTTCAAATAAATAAGATGCGCTAACAATGTGAACTGTGCATCAAAAAGGAGGTCCAAAAACATTGCGAAATATTTACTTCTGTCTATACTTTCGGTAGACTGAAAATGCTGTGAGAGTAGTAGAAAGTGAGGAGCACAAAATAAGGTGAAGACAGTCTGAAAGCTATAGTAAATCACCCGCAGTCCGGTCTTTAAAACGCCAAAAAAACTGTTAGTCGTTTCTAGAAAAATTCGAAAAAGTAGTATATGAATAAGAAGCAATGTACTCTTGCAAGTCGTCTTATTATGGACGTTTCTACCGGGATAAATCAGGGACAATCACACGTAAAATAGGCACTGAAGGCATCATTTTATTACTCAACATAGTTCTACAAGGAGTTCTGAGTATGGTTCCTTCAAAACTGATGCAACAGGAAGCATCTACAAAAACGGGAAGACGTGCTAAGGCCGGCCCTGCTTGCAAGTATGCAGAACCATTCGGAGGACAAGACACAAACTGCTGTTGTACTGACACAGGAATATCTCCAAACTACCGCTGCAAACAATCTACTAAGGCCTACCTGTACTATTATGCAAGACAGAGTTCAGTGTAACGCCTTCACGAAACCACCACGGAGAAAAAGGAAAGTAGTACTGCTGCTCGAAGAATGAAACATGATAGCCCTTTCTACATGGATTCTGCGTAGCATACAGCACACGATATACCAAAATTACTTCACTGCAATGTGACATTTAGTCAGTTCCAAATACGTGATGCAATACCATTTAACTGACGTTTTCCAAAGTATAACGAGTTTAGGGAAATAACTTCCTTCTCACTTTTGTATTGGCGAATTCATTTATCACTTCTTGTAAATGCAGACTGACCGCCATGCCTGAGTCTATGGTTAGTTCTCTAAGATTGACCATTCATTCTTGAGTGTCTGTGGTCCGTGGGTAGTTATTAATCCGTTTTAAAATTGAAAAGGACCTTTCAGCTGAACAGTTTGTTGCTGGAGTACAGTTGTTAACCTTGAGTGCTGTGTACACATCTGGATAGACATCACGATTTTTTTTTTTTAAACTAACGTTCTAAAGAGAAATGGAAGAGAGGACAACTTGTCACCATCTTCTTACTTTATAGACATTAGATACAGCTTTTAAAATGTATACATTCTTCACCGAAGGTGTTCTCTATGTCATAATTATAGACGGCTCTACGTTTCTATGCGGCATCATAAAATCTGAACAGCTTCTAGTTTGGTGATATTTGAGAGAAATAAAAATTTTAAGCTATATTCTCTGTATGCGTTAACTCTCTGCTGTAATTCATCCTGAAGAGTTTGTGTAATCTTGGAATATGACATTTTCATCCTTCTCCAGATCTCAACACAGTCTGATCCGGTTTCTACTTCTTGACAATCGTGTTCGTCTTCTGAGCTGCTTTTAATTTGACGTTTCGTCTCTTTGATTCTCAGCAGCTAGAGGAGATGGAACCGATTCCGAATTTCTGATAGCCACAAGATTCTTTTCAGCTGAATCCTTCTGAAATGGCCACTGATGATTCTCACACCACCACCGCTTTTTAATTCCGCATGGGAAGGACGACTGTCCTCTGCTTAGTCAAATGTGTGTGTCAAAGTCCTGTACAACGATTGCATTTACTGCAACCAGCAGAGGAAATCTGAAGGAAACTGAGATGCAATTGATGGGGCGGTGGCTATTTCCTAATTGCACTGGCAGCATAGATGGGAAGAATGTTAGAGTTAAGTATCCTAAAAACGGTTGCGCAAATTATTTTTGTTACAATTGCCCTGCTTGCAGTTATTGATCACGATTTCAACTCTATGGTTATCGACGTGGGCACGTATGGTAAACGCTGTGACAGCACAAATTTTGAAAACTCTGCACTTTTCAACGAATTCATGAGGAAAATTGAATTCTGTGCCCGAAACCACTGCCAGGCACAAACATGCCTGCCCTCATGTGCTGACATTTGATGAAGGTTCAAAAATGGTTCAAATGGCTCTGAGCACTATGGGACTTAACTTCTGATGTCATCAGTCCTCTAGAACTTAGAACTACTTAAACCTAACTAACCTAAGGACATCACACACATCCATGCCCGAGGCAGGATTCGAACCTGCGACCGTAGCGGTCGCGCGGTTCCAGACTGTAGCGCCTAGAAACGCTCGGCCACTGTGATGAAGGGTTTAAATAACAAACCTACCTGATGAACCCTTTCCCCAAATCAGTGGCCTTGGAAGATCCTTCAAAAGCAGTTTTCAGTAAATAAACATGCGTGGGATGTCGTGTGGTGTGCTCGTTAAAGAGTGACGAGTTTTTTTTTAAGGCCTATAGCCTTACGATCGATACTGCAGAAGCTGCTGTCGTAGCGGCGTATTTGTCGCTTCAATTGTAGTACAACGGCACCACTAGTTTATGCAAGCACATTCCTATTTCAACTGAACTGTATAGTACACTACAATACTCGTCTGGTACTATATCACGCAATTGCGCATTTATTAATTACAAAGAAACCACCTGTTTGATACATACTTGGGTCAATTTCCTTCCTTGTTGCCGCGTTTTTCATCACAGTTTTATTATCACCGTGTCGTATGCCGTACAAAAATACATTTGCACGAACCAACTCAATCAGTCTTTCTGTTTCTGCCGGCATCCTGCACACACTAGTCCGCCACGGATATAAAATATAACCTGACAGCTGCACGCCGCAGTCAAGAGCCGTCTTGCTGTGAACGAATTAGAAGACTTGGAGTTCATTGTAAGTGTTGTCATGTGGTATGATCTAGCATCAAGCAGAAAACATGGACCTGCAAGCGACATTTAAATCCTGCGAAAGCTTCGTGAAGTTTATTGAGAACTTCCATGAAGATAGTTTTGTTAATGCACAGGTAACTGCGAAAGGGATAGCAGAAAGTTTACAGATTGAGTCAAAATTTCAAGAAAAGAGAACTGACAAGAAGACGAAGCAATCTGATAACGAAAGTGACGACGTGGTTTGCAGGGCAGTACTTCCAGAGGAGAGGAGACATATAAAATTGATTTTTTACTCTCTGTCGTTGGCAAAGTATTAAAAAGCTTTAAATAAAGGTTTGGGTAATTTGCTAAGTATTCCGAAATACTTGGCTTTTTGTTTTCTCCAGAATGTTTAAAACACATACAGGACGAAGAACTAAAATGCTATGTAAAAAAAAAAAAAAACCTCTGACAGAGACCAAAGTGTTCAGAGAAATGGTGCTAAAGGATATGAAAACTCCAGTGCTAATATTAAAATGCGTAAATGAAATTGGAAACCATTTTCTCGACATTTATATTGCCTACACAATTTTGCTAAACACATCAGTTACCGTTGCCTCCGCTGAAAAGAGGTTTTTATGTTTGAAGCTGATCAAGAATTTTTTCAGACACAGCATCTTGCAAGAACGCCTCCCTTCACTTGCCATGTTATCAGTGGAACACGATATTGTTTCAAAAGTGAATTCTGATGATATTGTTGACGAATACGCTCGACAAAAAGCAAGGAAAAAGCGTTTTGTGTAAAGTGAGAAAAGCAGAATACCTTTAGTGTCCATAATTTCCAAATCTTTTGATTTCATGTGAATATAGAGCACAGTGAAGCGATAAAAAATGTAAGAGTGTATCCTTAACAATATCTTGAACTTTACTTGAATTTGAATTTCATTAAGTTAGAAGGATTCTCATTGGAAAGCTAGTTTTCATTATTAACATTTTAGTAATTACCATACCTATTAAGATTCCTTCTCTGATGAATTATTTTCCTGTCACGACAGTAGGTCTGTTAAAGTAATAGTCAAGTCAACTATGAAAATTATTTTTAACGTTGCAAAGGTATATCGTTTGTGGAGGGATCAGGAAGGGGAGTAAATGACACATGCAGCAGAGCCTCGCGGAGAAGTTGTACGCAGGGTTTCGCATCAGCTAAAGGCCTATTCTGCTTGCAAGTTACATGGAACTATAATCCATTCATCATAAGAATAAACCTGATGTAAACATTGCACTATGTATTCTTCCGCGTTTGCTGGAACCTCAATAGATTTCCGTTTCTCGTGGGATTGCAGCCAAGCTGTCTCGAGTACTGTCAAGTACGATAATAAGGGTATGTTTTGTACTGTGTGTTGCGCGCACGTCGACTTAAGAGATAATACGGGACAGCAGCTTTACCGGCGCATTTAACTTGGACAGCAATGGCCTTGTCAGTTGGTACAGCTAGACTCCATTGACATGGCCAGCTGCAGTTCCCACGTAAAAAGCGACGAGCAGAGGAGCAATACAGCTTCGAAAGTCATTTAATTTTTAAGCAGAATGAAATAATACACTGCAATTCTCCCACAATACGCACCTTAGGCGACTAGACGAAAACCACAACACGTTATCATATTTAGCTAACGTACTATTGTAATTAAAAACAAATACGATGAAAACTCCTCACTTAACCACAGGGTAGGTAATTTTTCTGCATAAGTTGAAGGATTTACGGTATAGTTAAATAATGAAGCCACTGACGGTAAATTTACAGTCAGTCGTCTGGTAATCTTTTAGCTCCTTCCTTATCCGAATTCGAGAAATACATTTCAGTTCGGGAGGTGTCACCTGCTACATTGATAACGAGCCTATCAACAACTGAATCCATGAAGCCAACCAGGCGCAGCAGGTGCTCTTCTTCTATGACGAGCCGTTTGTACCCGCCAGCGTTCGGCAGTGACGTGTGAAAAAGCTGCGTGCGTTAGTTTCAGTACGTCTGACAGCGTTGAAATAAAAACGTAGCTAAAGCGTGATTAAGGAAAACTTTGAAGCCTGTTAATACATATGAATATCTTAAAGTTTCATTTAACGTAACTTAGTAATAAGATATTTAATACATAATAGGATCTACTTCCAACAGCGTAACAACACCAGCACACGTGTGCTACAGCTTCTGACCAATCATCGCCTTTGTGTTTGTTTACATCAGGTTTATTCGTATGATGAACGGATTATAGACGTGCGCTTTTCCGATTCAGGCAACATTCTTAGCAAACACCTTTTCGGTGTTTTTAATGCTCCTCAGTGGCTTTATGTTTACGACACGAAGCGCTGCGAGAGAGTGCACGTACTGCTTCGCAGTGTATGTCCTACATCTTTTTTTAAAAAAAACTTCCCTTGTACTCTTTTTTGTTTTGTTTATTACTTGAAGCCACTCGCTTCTTTAAGTGGCAACCAGTTGTAGAGAGGTACATCTTAGCGCAAAGCGACGTCGCTGTACTTACGTTGACGGCGGTGATAAAATCCACTAAATGGCACGCAGTAGCTCATACCCAGAGTTGAGTACCGGTTGACAAAGAAATAATTTCCGGTTCTATGCGGTTACGCAAACTTTGCATTGAAATACTTCTTGTAAGGCACGACCTACAGGAGAACCTTTACCTTCTTCGTGCTGGCTGCCACTGAAAAAATCCTCAGTTAAAGAAGAGCACATGGGACAACATAGCTTTCCCCGACGAATTACAACAATAGGAAATCGGTATAGTAGACTATTTACGATTCATCTCTCCTCTTCTGGAACTGCACAAGGTGGTCGTGTAGTGTAGTGGCTCAGGTGTTGAATTCACATTAGGAAAGAATGAAATTCACGTCATATATGACATTTTCTTCTCTACAAGGTGGAGCACGAAATGTGTCACCATTTGTTTCGTACATAATTTATGAATCGCAGTAGATATCGTATTAAGCATCTCATCAGCAATAGCAGTACAACTTGGAGAAACAAATGAGTTACGAAATGACGCGTAATTCGCGTTATCTTCGCTAGGACCGTGTAGAATATGGCCAACAATGGACGATTAACAACGCGGCAGCTACAGGCAGTTGTGTTACTTTTTCACGAAATGAAAAGTCCCGCTGTGACTCTGAGGCAGTTTGAAAGAAAGTTTAACATTTGGTAGGCCCGCTGCAAGAGAAACATTCACAGACTGTATGATCAATTCGCACTGGAAGGAGCATTATTGCAAGCGAAGCTACCTCGGCTGAAGCCTGTTTGTTCGCCGGAGAATATTGAAGCGTTATGAGGTGCTTTACAGAGAAGCCCTACAAATCGCGCAAGAAGGCAACAGTACCATTCAACGGATTCGTAAAAGTGATCTCTAGAAATGCCTGTGGAGGATGATCTCTGCTCGGAAGCTCACTGCAGAACACAAACGATAGAGACTATAGTCCGCGCAGAATGCTGCAGCCGATAGATGCACAGACGGCAGAGCACGAGTGGGGAGACCGGTAGTAGTGTAGGTTATGGGCAGGCATTTAGGGGAAACGCTGAGGGCTGGAGGGGAAGTGTCGTTCTAAACCGAAGCCTACGCTCATATTTTTTGTAAAGACTTAAGTGGACACTTGCATGGCGATCGTTCAAAAAGTTATACTGTCACTTCTGCTTTCGTTAATATTTATAAAGAATTCCGCCGAAAATGCTGCGACATATTTTCGCCTTGCTTGTTAACCATTTGTAACTTTCAGAGAACATGGTTAAAATAGCTCTGAGCACTATGGGACTTAAAACAACTGAGGTCATCAGTCCCCTAGACGTAGAACTAAATAAACCTAACTAACCTAAGGACATCAAACACACCATGCCCGAGGCAGGATTCGAACCTGCGACAGTAGCGGTCGCGCGGTTCCAGGCTGAAGCGCCTAGAACCGCTCGGCCACTCCGGCCGGCTATAATTAATAACTTTGTGTTTCAGTGAATGGTACACTGTGATACATTTTTGAATAGATGTTTAGGAGAGGAAATGAATTACCGAATAAAAAATACAGGGTGCCATTTAAAAAACTCATACCGCTGTTCATGTTTTTGTAAAAAACAAAGCTACAACGAAGGCAATCATGCTGATTGACGTCTCCCTGGTGGCTAAAGAACATTTGCTTGCAACATTTTGTAAGTTGCATCTGGAAAAACAGTTATTTAGGGTGGTCAAGATAAATGGGACACCCTGTATACTATTCGTAAGTCAGGCGAATGTAGGGGTGTTTTCTTCTAAAGAGCCGCCACCAATTGCTTCTATTTTTACAGTATGAATGAGACAGCGATTAGTTTCTACTGACCTAGATATCAACAGGATTTAAAACCAACTGCTTAACCTGCTCTCTCCTTCCAGCAAACATTCACAATCGTTCACAGGCGTCGTCGGAATCTGTGACAAATGCATGTTTTAACCTCACATGCTTATCTCTTTACAAGGTCAGCGACGTTTTCTTATCAGTGCAGTTTATAAACACTTCTGCTGCATTCATTATGGGAAACAAGTATTCATTCAAAAATATCCACAGTACTTATTTTTTAGTTTATGGCATAGGAAATCAGATACATAATATATGAAGAATAGTTAAAAGCAAGGTATAAGAATTCAAACAAAAAACAAAAGAAAATAAATCACAAATGTCAAATAGATCGTTTACATTTTCTACTGCATCTTGGGTCACAGCGAGAAATTCAGATTGCTGTATACATTACAGTCATAAAGGACATTTTGCTGTAATGTGGTAAATGGTTTTTCTATTGGTACCACATTTACATTCTGGTAAATCTGCCTTTCACTACCGCTTTAGCGAATTCCCTCATCTGCTGTGGTTTGTTCTTATCCTCGTGAGGCTGGTCTACATTTTCTGACGTTAAGTCCAAGCCCAGTGTTTCTTCTGCAATACAGGAAAGATCGTACGAACATGGTGCCGACAACTGTCCCACTAAATTTACTCTGCGATATTAAAATTGTTGGCAAATGGTTTCTAGATTTCTATGCGCACGGTACTATGGGACACTTTCTGTCGGTTTCCACACTTTCTGACTGTTAGTGAATTAGCGGCAAAAGATTACTTCATATTTTAGTGCATTGTCTGACAGGAGCATGATCCAGTTGTATTTGGGGTGGGTGAAGGTGAGCTGAGATTAGGGACCCAATAGGTAGAATAGAACAGAATTTTTATTAGACCTTAAGCATGTTTTCCACTAAATCGGCTTGGACATATAAACTTTACTTTTATACACAAATAAATATATTTACAAGTAATTTGCATTCCGTGTCTATCTATATACACACGAACAAGCGCACTATACTTCTCCCCAAACTGCCATTTATGATAAATTATACAGAAATTACTGCCGGCCGCTGTGGCCGAGCGGTTCTAGGCGCTTCAGTCCGGAACCGCGCGACTGCTGCGGTCGCAGGTTCGAATCCTGCCTCGGGCATGGGTGTGTGTGATGACCTTACGTTAGTTAGGTTTACGTAGTTCTAAGTCTAGAGGACTGATGACCTCAGATGTTAATTCCCATAGTGCTTAGAGCCATTTGAACCATTTTTGAACAGGAATTACTAAAGTCATGGTATTATCTCACTTCTATCAGTCACGTAGTTGTCTGAACTAGAGATTTAACGGGATCACGGGGAATCGCTTCTAGATGTGTATAAGTATTATGTAATAAACAGAAAGTCTGTACTTCAGATTACAAGGAGGTGAGATGGGGTAAGGGGAGGAGGGGGGGGGTGGGAGGATAGGACGTAGGAAAGTGTCCCGTTTTGCGGAAGCTCATCTGTGGAACTAAAATGTTTGATTTTGTCTGACTCCTATGCCTATGTAAGTTAGAAATATTATCTTACGGCAGTTGTTCCTGAGATTCCTTTGCGAGGTACCAGCTTTGAAATGTAAAGGGAGCTTGTTGACGTAGGGTACCGTGTTGCGCCGTGGTACACTTTACATACTTCGCCTCTAGCCAGCCCAGTAATAGAAGTTTAATATAAAAGGTGTCTCACGAAAGGCGCCCGGGATGGGTCCACGGGTAGCGCGGCACCGCCACCGCATGCGCCGGCCGCCGCCTCGCCCGCTAACCTGCCGGTAGTCGACTGCGCGCGCGCTTCCCCTGAGTTAAGCGTTACCATCTGATTAACTTAGGCTTATCTTTATTTGCGGTAAGTGCTCAAAATGATGTCCGTCTGTGATAAGAGCAGCCTGACGTCTCCTACACACTTTAGCAAACACTCGACGAATTTCGGCCTGCCGAAACCTGGCAAATGACTAGCCGAACCCTGTCTTCCAACGCTTCGAGCGTGTGGGAATTGGTTGCATATGCCTTGTCTTCTAACATTCCCTAGAGATAAAAATCACACATATTTAGACTGGAGCACGTGGAGGCTGGGCAACTATCCTACCATCAGAAAGACTTTGTATTGCTGTCATAGAAGGGTTGGCGAAAAAGACGATCGTATGAAACCCAGCTCGCGCTATTCGCCCACGAGACTCAGAGGGCCACAGACACGGGTTCACAGGTAGATGCCGTGTTTCTTGACTTCCGCAAGGCGTTCGATACAGTTCCCCACAGTCGTTTAATGAACAAAGTAAGAGTATATGGACTATCAGAGCAATTGTGTGATTGGATTGAGGAGTTCCTAGATAACAGAACGCAGCATGTCATTCTCAATGGAGAGAAGTCTTCCGAAGTAAGAGTGATTTCAGGTGTGCGGTAGGGAAGTGTCGTAGGGGCGTTGCTATTCACAGTATACATAAATGATCTGGTGGATGAGTAGGCATTAGGGAGTAGGCATTAGGAGTAGGCATTAGGAGTGATTTAAAATGGAATGATCATATAAACTTGATCGTCGGTAAAGCAGATGCCAGACTGAGATTCATTGGAAGAATCCTAAGGAAATGCAATCCGAAAACAAAGGAAGTAGGTTACAGTACACTTGTTCACCCACTGCTTGAATACTGCTCACCAGTGTGGGATCCGTACCAGATAGGGTTGACAGCAGAGATAGAGAAGATCCAACGGAGAGCAGCGCGCTTCGTTACAGGATCATTTAGTAATCGCGAAAGCGTTACGGAGATGATAGATAAACTCCAATGGAAGACTCTGCAAGAGAGACGCTCAGTAGCTCTGTACGGGCTTTTGTTAAAGTTTCGAGAACATACCTTCACCGAGGACTCAAGCAATATGTTTCTCCCTCCTACGTATATCTCGCGAAATCAGGATAAAATCAGAGAGGGTGGAGCCTACACAGAGGCATACCGACAATCTTTCTTTCCACGAATAATACGAGACTGGAATAGAAAGGAGAACCGATAGAGGTACTCAAAGAACCCTCCGCCACACACCGTCAGGTGGCTTGCGGAGTATGGATGTAGATGTAGATTGTTCTGAGAATTTAGGAACCCTGACAAATGCAGCCATGCTTCATCAGAAAAAAGTATCTGAGGATAAACTATCCCCATTTTGCACAGGCTGTAACAGCCAGTTGCAATAACGACGTCGAGCAACAGTATCTGAATTCCTCAGTTGCTGCACTACCATTGATTTCAGTTTGTGGACAGCTCTGTGGACAGATAATCTTGACACACCAGTCTGAAGTGCCAGACGGCGCAGAGATTTTCTTGGACTTCTTTCCGAGGCTTTTCCTATCTCGTCTAAATGATTTTCGGTTAAAACACAAGGTTCTCTAGGCCTTCGTTTGTGTAACACAGATCCAGT
The DNA here is from genome assembly GCF_023864275.1 of Schistocerca cancellata. Taxonomy (NCBI): domain Eukaryota; kingdom Metazoa; phylum Arthropoda; class Insecta; order Orthoptera; family Acrididae; genus Schistocerca; species Schistocerca cancellata. The sequence goes on from NC_064626.1 coordinate 711,641,747, forward strand.
CTCTTGAAATTTCTTCACTAATCTGCGTATCGCCGAATCATTGCGAGCATGCACATCGGGAAATTTTCGTATGAATTCAAGCCGACATTCCACATACGATTCTGTTTTTGCACAGTTCAGCACAAGGAACACTCGTTGATGCTTCGTGTATACTATACCAAGTGGAAACTCGACAGGAAACTCCAAACAAAACACCCGAACACTCAGTCGCACAGTATAGAAGCTACGCGCAGGATGTGGCTGTCTGAGGACTGGGCCCAGCGACGGAAGGAGGGAAATCCCCGCACTCTGCGCAGGTGCAATAATGACGTCTAGCATCAAAATTTGAAGCGATTAAATTTGACGAAGAAATTCAAAACAAAACACTAGTACACACAGTCGCACAGTGTAGGGGCCGTGCGCAAAGTACTGGTGTCCGAGAACTACGCGTAGCGACAACCGCCAGACGCAGCGGCAACAGCCGTCAAACACGCCGAGCAACCAGCGGACCCCTCCCGGTCGTCTTTCGTGAGACACCCAGTATTTTCTTATTCCAATTTTAAATGATGGCTTTTACTTTTTATGTGCTGCTCTCTTTCTCTGAAATTACAAATATTACCCCGGAAAAGTATGGTTTTCGCAAATTTGATAATGTCCCAAGATACAACATGGGCATGAACCTACAAACAAATAAATGTTCTATGAAATTTAAAAGTGTTGCAGTTGGGAAAATCCTGTCAGTACTGGGTTTATTAATAGTATATATGTTACATTATTTCCCTATTACACAGCAATAACCAACAAGTGAAAAGAAATTGCCGCTCGGGGTAGCCGCGCGGTCAAAGCGCCTTGTCACGGTCCGCGCAGCTGCTCCTGTCGGAGGTTTGAGTCCTCCCTCAGTCCTTAGCATTAAGTTAGTTTGTTAGCTTAAGTAATGTGTAAGCATAGGGACCGATGACCTCAGCAGTTTCGTCCCATAGGAACTTATCACAAAATTAAAAAAAAAAAAAAAGAACGGAGTGAAAAGAAATTAAGCAGTCGTATTAAACCAGGTAGCTACAAGTTAAAGACCTTTTGAAATAGGAGCTATTGGAAACTTAACACAAATATTAATTTTCAAGAAACTCTTTTTCATAGTAAAAGACCATCTTCTGTTTCAAGGTACAAGATAGAGCAAGACCAATAAAGTATGGCTTGACTTTCCACATGTTATACACTGCCGAGTCTCGTTAATGTAACCATCTGTCAAAAGCCTGGATAACCGACTTTTTCCGCGCCGAACGCTGCGAGACGAGCAGGAAGAGACTCATTGAGGTTCTGTAAGGTTACTATAAGGGTTGTTCAATAAGTAATGCCCCACTTTTTTTCTCATAACATATTTATTGTTAAGAGTCAGAATTTAGTGACAATATACATCAACATGTCTTGTCCATGACCTATTTTTCTACGTAGTCTCCATCACGATCTATGGCCATACGCCAACGTTGTGGAAGAGCATGCATTCCCTGATGTCAAAGCACCTCTTTGAATATCCAAGAGTCTCGATCATTGCAGACGTACTTACAATGCTGGCTGACAACTCTAGAACCAACTGTCGAGTTGTGATGCGCTGGTCCACACGAAAATGGCATCCGCACGATTCAGCATGTCTGGAGCAGTGACTGTGACAGGACACCCCGAGCGTCCCTGATCATGGGGCTCTATTTCTGCATTTCCTGAGGCTGCAACTTCCGTTGCCCATCGCCCAACTGTACTCCTATCAACTGCAGCATCGCCATACACTGCACACAAACGTTTATGGATGTTCACCACGGTTTCTTTTTCTGCACACAAGAATTCAATAACAGCACGCTGCTTGTAACGTGAGTTGCATGTAGACGCCATTTTGACGCTGTACTGTGGCTCTGCCACCTGCCAGAACGGTTCGACACACAGAAAAAATATCAAATGTGAAGCACCAGCAAGGACGTTTGTCTATGTACATTAACGGCTTTTTTTTGTTTAATGTAGGGCATTACTTATGAACGACCCTCGTACTTGCGTTGATCCACTGTGACTTCCAGGATGGCGAAATCACCCAGGGAATTCCACGTAAACATTGCAGAGCCATAACGCTCCCTCCTCCGGCCTGAACACTTTCAACGATTGTTGCATGGCGTTTGCTATCTGACGTTTCACGCCGCACGCACCAACGATCGTCTGTCCGATGGAGCATGAATCGTGATTCACCTGGAAAGACCATCTGTCGCCACTCAGTTGACGTCCATTGGTGGTACTGGCGTGCCAATTCCAGCCTTCGTCGCCAGTGAACAGCAGTCAGCATGGGTGCATGAACCACCCTGCTGCAGAGGCCCATACACAACAACGTTCGCTAAATGATGGTTGAGGAGATACTGTTGGTTGCCCACAAGTTCATCTTGTTGGTCTGTTCCTAAACGTTTCCACAATCATTCTCCTGTACACATCTCTGCAGACATCGTTCACCACTGTCTTCTATGGCTCATGGTGCACCACAATTCCCTCGGTGCCACTTTTGGATAGCGCCGACTTGCCATGCACGGTATACTTTGACCACGCCGCCATGTGAACAGTTTACAAACAAAGCCGTTTCGGAAATGCTTCTAATCTTGGCTCGAAAGCCAGTGATTATGCCCCTTTCGACGTCAGTTAAATCGTTTCCACATTACCGCAACGACTGCACTGCTTTCTGCCCCCCCCCCCCCCCCCCCTCTTCCTCCAAGGGGCGCTTTATATCCGCTATATTGCTAGCGCTACCACCTGCCGTCTGTGAGAGGTTACTGCACGTTGACGTCGAGCGTAGGGGGTGGCTACATTAATGTGACTGGACCATGTATAAAGAGGTCTAAAAATATAAGAATTTTACTCATCATAAAATTCTATCGCTGAAGAATTAATCATATACACCAAATAGATTTAATATATTATACACCATTCAAATGCGTAGAACGCGAAATGTTTACATTTGTTGCACTAAACGCAGTCTCGTTTCTAACAACAACAAAAACTGTAGAAAATGCGGGAAACTGCCCGTGGCATTCTCTAGTGCACATTCCGTTGTGTGATTCTAACTAAACTCAATCATCAGATTTAAGTACCGACCAAAAAACGGCGTGTGTTCGCGGATACACTATTATATAGGTATAACACCCTCCCCTACTGTTCCCAGCTCAGTGGGTGTATCAAGAAACTGAGTGCAGTCAGATAGCTACCGGGGTCATGTCAGTGTTGTCATAGTCGCGTTACTCGCGCTTCAAGGGGAGACCGCCTCACACGTAGGTACACCGGACATGTTGAACAAGTCATCGACTTTACTCCTTGTACACACAAACAAATACAGTTTCACGCAAACTACGTTTTAAATTTTTCACTGGGACATGGTGTCCCAGCATTGGATTAAAGATAGATCCCTACCCCAGATCTGATAAAGTTTTCAGGAGGTTTCCCTTGATTGCTAAGGCAAATGCCGGGCTGCAAACCCCTCTCAAATATTTTAAATTGGGGCGCCCTCTGTCCACTACCAGCTGGTCTGGTGTTTAGCTCAGAAATCCCTGGCTCTACACAGGGTCGTTGTTTGAACAGCACACTTTACATGGAGAACGAAAAGTATAAAATAAAGTTAAATAAGACGAAGAGTTGATCAGTGTCTTTCAATTAATGTGTCATTTCTTCATTATCGCTGGTGTGGCTTACCTACATCGCGTGCGTCACTCATCGCCTGGACCACGCGGATAATGGCGGAGGATGTTTTTTCGTGACTTCGCGGCGACTATGAAAGTACAAGGGCAGTTTGGAAAGTTCTCAGAATGGAATAGAAAAAGACAGCTTACCACAGTGAAGCTTTATTTATTTTTCTATGTGGTGTACCTGTTCACTAATGTACTTGGTCCAACGACGTGCCAATGCCTTGGGAAACCCGTATCGAAAATTAGCTTCCTCCAGGCCTACAATATATCCGTCAACTTCGGCTGTTACCTCCTCGTCTGAAGAGAATCTCCATCCACCGAGGAAAGTTTTGAGCTTGGAGAACAGATAGAAGTCTGACGAAGCCAAATCAGGTGTGGCAATTCATGTCTTAGTTTATGCATTTTTGCTATGGCAATAACACTAGTGTGTGGGTGTACATGAAAGCAGACTTTCTTCCTTGCCAAAACTGGCTTTTCTTTGCATATCTTCTGCTATAGTTGGTCCAGGGGCTTAGTGTAATATTATCCCGTAATTGTTTCACCAGTTGAAAGGTAATCTATCGGCAGAACTCCTTTTGCAACTCAGAAAACTGACGCAATGACCTTTCCGGCCTTTGCTTTCTTTGGTGATGAAGAATCAACGTGCTTCCACTGTTCTGACTGTTGTTTTGTCTCTGAGGTATAGTAGTGGACCGAAGTTTGTCTGTGGTCACAAACCAGCGCAAAAAATGCTTTTGGTTGCTGTGGAAATATGTCAAACACTGTTCGGACATCTCCATTCTGAAGTGTTTTTGATTCTGCGTTATAAGTCGCGGCGCCAATCTGGTAGATATAATTTTCTCATATTCAATTCCACTATTAAAATGTGATATGCCCTTTCAAATGACATCCCTATAGTTTCGGCAATTTCTAGCACTTTCAGTCGACGATCCTCCATGATCATTTTATGCACTTTTGCAATAATTTCTGGGGTAGTAACTCATCTTGGTCGACGACTACGCGAATTATCATCTAAACTGTCCTGACCAAATGTAAAATCGTTTGTCTACTTGACGTCAGTTGAATATGAAGGACCAGAGTCCTCCGGTGTGTTTTCAAAATCACCACGAACTTGCATTGCTTTGATACCTTTCTTTAACCAATGCCCGAATCTCGATTTTTTCCATCTTCACAAATCACTACACAGCAGCAGCAACAACAAAGAGATGTTCATAACACAGATATCTATCCAGAGCACTGATACGTCACTTTTTACTCATAAAGGACTACCTATTTATACGAGGTAACCAAGTTGGGCTAGTGCTGACATCTGCTGGTGATTCCGCGAACTTTTTAAACTGCCCTCGTAGGAACGTTACACTTGGCTAACTTCCCAAGAGTGGAGTCACCGCAAAGAGTATTACAGTCTATAGCATCATATTCTGCAGTAACTCTATTGAGAACGAATGTGTTTGTCACACAAAAGTGGGTAATAAAGGTAACGATAGTGTCCACTCCAGGACCTCTTGTAGTAAGCCAACTACAAATAGGCATTCTGACAACAGGCACACATTACATTTACTCCATTACGAAGTTTTTTGTCGACAATCGATGACGTTCTGCAAGCAACAATAATATTCATAAATGTAATACTGGCAGGGGAAATGACCTGCACTATGCTTCACTCAGCCTTAGTGTGGCACATGAACGAGTGAGGTATTCATCCACAAAATCTTTGACAACTGACGCAGTGAAATAAAGAATTTAAAAGATAACAGAATTAATTTCAAACACAAACTGAAATCATATTTGCTTGACTGACAGGTGGTTATACTACAGAGAAGAATTTCTGGATGTAATAATGAAATGTTCATGTGTATGTGTATGACAGAGACAGAGTGGAAGGAGAGGGGAAGAGAAAGATTGAATACAGAATATAATCAAGTATAAATCAACGTAAGACACTCACATTAATGATCAGCTGTACAGTATTTGCATAGAAAAAATGAACTATAATTGCAAAACTGACTTGTTCCATGTTATAACGACAGATCGCAAAATATGGAAATGTACACTTGACAGCAAAAAAAGTGGGTCACTGCCGAATACAACCAACATAACATAGCTGTGTTGCAGGTCCTCTAAACACCAAAACCTCATGGGGTACAGTCGTTTGACAACACACAACGGGTACCGCAAGAGACTACTAGAGACCAAAGGTCTTTATGGCAGTCAGTCTAAGCGTCAACTAATATCGTCATACAAAACATATTAAAAAACTTGTTCTTAGCGATGAGACATCCCATAACACTCATAAACTAACCTTAATTACAACAAGTGACATTCTACATCTACATCTACATCCATACTCCGCAAGCCACCTGACGGTGTGTGGCGGAGGGTACCGTGAGTACCTCTATCGGTTCTCCCTTCTATTCCAGTCTCGTATTGTCTGTGGAAAGAAGGATTGTTTGTATGCTTCTGTGTGGGCTCTAATCTCTCCGATTTTATCCTCATGGTCTCTTCGCGAGATATACGTAGGAGGGAGCAATATACTGCTGGACTCTTCGGTGAAGGTATGTTCTCGAAACTTCAACAAAAGCCCGTACCGAGCTACTGAGCGTCTCTCCTGTAGAGTCTTCCACTGGAGTTTACCTATCATCTCCGTAACGCTTTCGCGATTACTAAATGATCCTGTAACGAAGCGCGCTGCACTCCATTGGATCTTCTCTATCTCTTCTATCAACCCTATCTGGTATGGATCCCACACCGCTGAGCAGTATTCAAGCAGTGGGCGAACAAGTGTACTGTAACCTACTTCCTTTGTTTTCAGATTGCATTTCCTTAGGATTCTTCCAATGAATCTCAGTCTGGCATCTGCTTTACCGACGATCAACTTTATATGATCATTCCATTTTAAATCACTCCTAATGCGTACTCCCAGATAATTTATGGTATTAACTGCTTCCAGTTGCTGACCTGCTATTTTGTAGCTAAATGATAAGGGATCTATCTTTCTATGTATTCGCAGCACATTACACTTGTCTACATTGAGATTCAATTGACATTCCCTGCACCATGCGTCAATTCGCTGCAGGTCCTCCTGCATTTCAGTACAATTTTCCATTGTTACAACCTCTCGATACACCACAGCATCATCTGCAAAAAGCCTCAGTGAACTTCCGATGTCATCCACCAAGTCATTTATGTATATTGTGAATAGCAACGGTCCTATTACACTCCCCTGCGGCACATCTGAAATCACACTTACTTCGGAAGACTTCTCTCCATTGAGAATGACATGCTGCGTTCTGTTATCTAGGAACTCCTCAATCCAATCACGCAATTGGTCTGATAGTCCATATGCTCTTACTTTGTTCATTAAACGACTGTGGGGAACTGTATCGAACGCCTTGCGGAAGTCAAGAAACACGGCATCTACCTGGGAACCCATGTCTATGGCCCTCCGAGTCTCGTGGACGAATAGCGCGAGCTGGGTTTCACACGACCGTCTTTTTCGAAACCCATGCTGATTCCTACAGAGTAGATTTCTAGTCTCCAGAAAAGTCATTATACTCGAACATAATACGTGTTCCAAAATTCTACAACTGATCGACGTTAGAGATATAGGTCTATAGTTCTGCACATCTATTCGACGTCCCTTCTTGAAAACGGGGTTGACCTCCGCCCTTTTCCAATCCTTGGGAAGGCTACGCTCTTCTAGAGACCTGCGGTACACCGCTGCAAGAAGGGGGGCAAGTTCCTTCGCGTACTCTGTGTAAAATAGAACCGGTATCCCATCAGGTCCAGCGGCGTTCCCTCTTTTGAGCGATTTTAATTGTTTCTCTATCCCTCTGTCGTCTATTTCGATATCTACCATTTTGTCATCTGTGCGACAATCTAGAGAAGGAATTACAGTGCAGTCTTCCTCTGTGAAACAGCTTTGGAAAAAGACATTTAGTATTTCGGCCTTTAGTCTGTCATCCTCTGTTTTTGTACCATTTTGGTCACAGAGTGTCTGGACATTTTGTTTTGATCCACCTACCGCTTTGACATAAGACCAGAATTTCTTAGGATTTTCTGCCAAGTCAGTACATAGAACTGTACTTTCGAATTCATTGAACGCCTCTCACATAGCCCTCCTCACACTACATTTCGCTTCGCGTAATTCTTGTTTGTCTGCAAGGCTTTGGCTATGTTTGTGTTTGCTGTGAAGTTCCCTTTGCTTCCGCAGCAGTTTTGTAACTCGGTTGTTGTACCACGGTGGCTCTTTTCCATCTCTTACGATCTTGCTTGGCACATACTCATCTAACGCATATTGTACGATGGTTTTGAACTTTGTTCACTGATCCTCAACACTATCTGTACTTGAGACAAAACTTTTGTGTTGAGCCGTCAGGTACTCTGTAATCTGCTTTTTGTCACTTTTGCTAAACAGAAAAATCTTCCTACCTTTTTTAATATTTCTATTTACGGCTGAAATCATCGATGCCGTAACCGCTTTATGATCGCTGATTCCCTGTTCTGCGTTAACTGTTTCAAATAGCTCGGGTCTGTTTGTCACAAGAAGGTCTAATATGTTATCGCCATGAGTCGGTTCTCTGTTTAACTGCTCAAGGTAGTTTTCAGATAAAGCACTTAAAAAAATTTCACTGGATTCTTTGTCCCTGCCACCCGTTATGAACGTTTGAGTCTCCCAGTCTATATCCGGCAAATTAAAATCTCCACCCAGAACTATAACATGGTGGGGAAATCTACTCGAAATATTTTCCAAATTATCCTTCAGGTGCTCAGTCACAACAGCTGCAGAGCCAGGGGCCTATAAAGACATCCAAATACCATGTCTGAGCCTGCTTTAACCGTGACCTTCACCCAAATCATTTCACATTTCAGATCTCCGTCAATTTCCTTCGATACTATTGCACTTCTTATCGCTATAAACAAGCCTCCCCCTACACTGTCCAGCCTGTCTCTGCGGTATACATTCCAATCAAGTTTAGGATTTCATTACTGTTTACGTCTGGTTTCAGCCAACTTTCTGTCCCTAGTACTATATAGGCGTTATGACCGTTTATTAATGAGAGCAGTTCTGGGACCTTTCTATAGACGCTCCTGGAGTTTACTATTAGCACATTAATATTGTTATTCCCTGTTGCATTTTGCCTACTCCTACCTTGCCGCGTCTCAGGAGGCGTCTTGTCGGGCCTAGGGAGGGAATTCTCTAACCTAAAAAACCCCCATGTGCACTCCACACGTACTCCGCTACCCCTGTAGCCGCTTCCGGCGTGTAGTGCACGCCTGACCTATTCAGGGGGACCCTACATTTCTCCACCCGATAGCGGAGGTCGAGAAATTTGCACCCCAGATCTTCGCAGAATCGTCTGAGCCTCTGGTTTAAGCCTTCCACTCGGCTCCAAACCAGAGGACCGCGATCGGTTCTGGGAACGATACTACAAATAGTTAGCTCTGATTCCACCCCGCGAGCGAGGCTTTCTGCCTTCACCAATTCCGCCAACCGCCTGTACGAACTGAGGATGACCTCTGAACCCAGGCGGCAGGAGTCATTGGTGCCGACATGAGCAACAATTTACAGTCGGGTGAACCCAGTGCTCTCTATCACCGCCGGTATGGCCTCCACCACATCTCGGATGAGACCCCCCGGCAAGCAGGCAGAGTGAACACTGGCCTTCTTCCGCGACCTTTTCGCTATTTCCCAAGGGGCTCCATCACCCGCCTAACGTTGGAGCTCCCAATAACTAATAAACCCCTCCCCCCGCGTGCCTGCTCGGACCTTGCTGAAGGAGCAGCCACATGTCCACTCACAGGCAGAGCGGGCGATGCCACACGGCCAGCCTCCACATTTACCCTCCGCCTCGTGCGCCGCGAACGCCGCTGAACCCGCCACTCCCCTTGGGGAGAGGGTGGCCCAGCCGCGCCCGGTACCCGCGAAGATGTCTCGACAGCAGGGACAGTGGGTGAAGCATGTAACACCTGGAGTGTACCTTGCGACGCACCAGACTCCCCACTGCCGCTACACTCCGAGGTAGCAGCCTGAAGACGGCTGACCGCGGCCATCTCCGGAACCGCGCGACCGCTACGGTCGCAGGTTCGAATCCTGCCTCGGGCATGGATGTGTGTGATGTCCTTAGGTTAGTTAGGTTTAAGTAGTTCTAAGTTCTAGGGGACTGATGACCACAGACGTTAAGTCCCATAGTGCTCAGAGCCATTTGAACCATTTTTGAACCGCGGCCATCAACACGTTCAGCTGTTCACGGACAGTGGCCAGCTCCTCCTGCGTCTGTACACAGCAGTCACACATCCTATCCATCCTAAGGAATCAATTTACTGAAGAGAGTTAATAAACTTTTAATTAGACTGCTAATTCACTAAAGGCGGCTGACTATTGACTAAACTGTGATTGCTAGCTACTTCTTGTAGAAAACAAAGAAAATAGAACTACCTGTCTCTGGACTGTATTGAAAACAAACACTAGCACTACTGGCACTATGGTTGACTAAAGGGATTCTGACTGTATTCAAAACAAACACGAAATCTATGGAACGCTATTAATAGCACTCGACAAATAAAGCTTCCTAAAAGCAAAAACACACGGAAGAAGAAGTGACAAGTAATAAAAATACAGTTAATACTTAAATTAAGGTAGCTCGCTGCACAGCAGACGTGAAGCAGACGGCGGTTAGGACGACACTGACCAAAAGTTCTGAGAAAACGGATTATTTTACATATATCGTACAGTAATCCTTAGTCAAAATTAAATACTTGAGACAATATATGGAGTTACAAAGCTGCACGGCAACTGGAGAAAAGTTATTGTGATTGCTTATCCCTGTATCCGTCATAATGCTCCCTATCTGGAGGAGACTATTTGTTACTAAAAGTATGTTTTCGCAACCATTTACACTTCGGGTGGGTTCCTGAGATAATTGTTAAAAATAATTTTCAGAGACAGCATTTACTACGATGTTTTGTGGATACCGCCAACTTTAAACATGTAATTTCCTTGTAAATTATAAGTTTGCTACCTATGTAAATGTTGTGAAGAAATGTTTCAGGAAATGCAAACAGCTGGGTATCAACATGTCTCACAAAATTTCATATCCTCGACTCACATCCTGACCGAAAACCTAGGTTGAGTCAGTGACGAAGATGGCGAACATTTCCACCAGGACATGTAAGTGATGGGGTCAAAGTGTCAGGTTCGATGGAGTGCAGCAATGTTGGCCAACTGGACACTTCAGCTTGACATGGCATATGCTCAGGCCAAATGCAAATCTACAACCAAGAAATTCAAACCAAACGCACCTTAGATTAAGAAAGTGATTCCAATGTGTGTGGATTTCATGTGTGTATTGTATCTTGAACTAGATATTACTATATAGTATATATGTCATGCGACTCAATCTCACTATTTTCTTACCTAATGCCATGTTCATTGGTACTCCATGTAGCAATAATTGTCGTAATGATACACAGATGGCTGAAGAAATGTATCTAAAACCGGTTGGTAACAGGGACAAATGGTTTGCATATTTTCAATTTCCATGTTTCACTTGTCTTAGAACAAGTGTTGGATACTAAGATATTCGCCAGTTTTTAAAATTTGTTTTTTAGTGTTTTAAGTAAAGGCCCAGACAAGGGTCCAGTGTTACCCAAACTCTACTGATCAACATGAGATGCAATAAACACGGCAATCTCGCTAATGACAGATACTCATTCTGCGTACGTCCTAACGATGATGAGCGATACTACTGGATCTTTCGGGGCGGTGGTCGCCTTTATTTGGTCACCTCACAGAGCTTGAGTGTCGAGAGGCCCTGCACGACAGCCTGAGAGACTATTGCCGTGGCAGACATGCATCTTTACTAGGATAAGGACAGGAAACGAAGAAAACAATAGCAAAAGGGTGTCTGCAGAAATCAGTGTGTGGTCCAGAGTTTGCAGCTTTGGAGCCCATACTAGAGAAGTTACTTGACAGCGGTAACGTAAGCGAACTGGAAGCATTTGTAGATGATGTGTTGTTCGCTGTAAGCGGCGATTCCAAAAAAATTATAGAAGACAAATGTAATAGAGCTCTTCATGACCTTGAAGGATGACGTCAAAGTGTCAAATACTCGCCAGCACCTAACAAAACTACGTACCTCCTGCTGAAAAGGAATCTAGCTATAAATATTAAGCTCGCAAAGGTTTTCCATCCACGTGCTGAACGTCGCTCAACGGCGAGTGGCTCTGGAAACTGGATATTGGACGAACCATTAAAAAAAACGCGACTAACGGCAACAAGCACTCTACGGAAATCTAAAAAAAAAAAAAAATGGTTCAAATCGCTCTGAGCACTATGGGACTTAACAGCTGTGGTCATCAGTCCCCTAGAACTTAGAACTACTTAAACCTAACTAACCTAAGGACATCACACACATCCATGCCCGAGGCAGGATTCGAACCTGCGACCGTAGCGGTCGCGCGGTTGCAGACTGAAGCGCCTTTAACCGCGTGGCCACACTGGCCGGCTAGGACTAACAGTTTACACACAGCGAGTGAGACAGCAAATCACCAGTAATATCACTGTTCTTGTAACACATAAACAGCTACGTGTACACGAATTTGAACTTTAAATGACATGACCAACGTCGTCGTTCTGGACCTGGATTCAAACCCAGCACCTATAGCCATTGCTAACTAAGCTAAGCTTTGTTTGTGCCTTATTGAGACCCGATCACTAGGTATAAAGAGACGTGATGTATAGACCAGTATCAATTATCAATTCAGAGCCTGAAAATAAATGACGAGAATATTGTACTGAACTGGGAACCCTGTCATAACAGTTACCTTCCTGGGAACTACCCCCAACGACGTTTAATATGGTGTCATTCACAAGGAACAAGGTATGCTCATGTTTAAAATTGAAATGTCATCATGTAAAGCTTGTGACAGGGGTGCGAACCCAGCACCTAATCGGATTGTTAACAAAGTACGTAAAATCAGAAGTTAAATATCAAATGTTTTCACCAATAGCGAGGTGCTGGAACCTTAAATGACGATAGAATTGTTTTTGCCTGATTGGGATTCAAACCCAGCATCTAGCGCCGTCGTTTTCTAGCCAGGAACAGACGATAAATAGCTATTGCTGGTTCACCAGTAACGAGATGTGCGCATGTTTAGCTAGACATCAGGCGACGAAAAGTTCTGTGTTGAATGGAATTCAAACCCCGCACACGTGGTCATGAAGACACTTTAACTATCAAATTCTTTTCCAATAATAACTACATAGGAGTGGCATGTTTGTACTTTCAATGATGTGATGGAAAATACTCTGCTGGCTAGAAATTGAATCCACAACATATCGTCGTTGGTGATCACAACGTCAAACCCAAATCCGTTTTCGCCAGTAGGATGGAGAGGAATGTTTGAACTTGAAAATATGTAAGGAAACGTTCGATCTTGTAATGTTGTGAGAAAAAGCTCATCATGTGGCTGTGAATTGAAACGAACACGTTACAGCTGACAACGCACGAAGAGACGTTGAAAATGCAACTATTTTTCACTAGTAGTTCCGAATGCACATGCTAGGGCTTGAAATGAAATAATGAATATTTTGTGCTGATCAGGATTCGAAACCAGAATAATGAATATTTTGTGCTGATCAGGATTCGAAACCAGATAGGTGCCTTTCGAGGAGGTCTAGAAGAGTTTGCAATCTTGGGGAACACAAGTGAAATCGAATTCGAATCCCAGTCCAGCATCACAATTTTCAACGTCTCAGTTACAAATAAAGTAAGATCCTCGTGAACTTACATGGCAATTGGTTCATTAAATGAAATACGTTTTCTAGTTTACAACGGCTTGCTGGTGACAGGGTCTCTGCCTTTCGGGGTTTCCCCATCTGTCACAGCTCAATCGAATGCCGCTCTGCCCCAGTCGGCAGCGAAGGGATGTTATCTTTACTGCGGATATTGAACTACGGAGCTTACTGGCGTTCTGCACTTGGCGTTACTAGGGGTGAAGGAGAGTTACTTGTGTGTGTTAAAAATCTACGTCTGACGTGAGATGTGAACCTACAAGTTTTACACATCAATACAAGATTAATCTACCAGACCACAGAACCCCCTGCCAAGCACATAATTATGAATTGCAGAGTATTCATTTAGATGTAGATGCAGATGTCAAGGGACGGTTAACAGGAAGGAGGGAGGGCTCTGGGAATTGATAGAAGTGCAAAATATAAGCGTGAAATGCTTGCAAAGTGTTGCTTACTTAGATGTGTGCCACAGTTCGTTGTATCTTAGGACCGAGAGATAAGGAAGGACTGTTTTCAGAACGAAGAATGGGTTATAGGGAAGGGGAGATCAAAGAATACGGTTTCATAGGTGTTGAGAGGAATGATGGAGAGTAAAGACAGCAGCAATTAAAAGAGAAAATGAGGCGTCAATGGAAACCGCTAGATTTGTTTATAAAGTTTAGGGGTCCAAATGGCTCTGAGCACTATGGGACTTAACATCGGAGGTCATCAGTCCCCTAGAACTTAGAACTACTTAAACCAAACTAACCTAAGGACATCACACATATCCATGCCCGAGGCAGGATTCGAACCTGCGACCGTAGCAGTCACGCAGTTCCGAACTGAAGCGTCTAGAACCGCTCGGCCACCGCGGCCGGCCAAAATTTTGGGGGAATGCAATAGAAGGGCACTTGCGGCGTTAGTGTCAGAGAGAGAGATTGTGAGAGAGAATAGAGGAGATTAACAAGGAGTAAACTTAATATGAAATCGTTTGCGTATTGTGTGGAGGACGGAGGGTGTATTCATGGATGGAGGGGAAGAGAGAGATGTATTTGAAATAACAAAAACTACTGTGACAAGAGTCCATCTACGCTGATTGGTTTGTAAGTATCTAGACAGGGTATAAATGAAATCAAGATAGCATGTATAACAAACTGTATATTCAAAAGAAAGCCACTTGAATTAAAAAGGCAACTCAAAGGAAAACTAACCCATATTGTATCTTTTCTGTTGCCACGCGATCTTCCGCTAGCTTCCAATGAGGAAACATGAGCCACGAGTGATTAGCCGAGCGGTCTGAGGCGCTGCAGTCATGGCCTGTGCGGCTGGTCCCGGCGGAGGTTCGAGTCCTCCGTCGGGCATGGGTGTGTGTGTTTGTCCTTAGGATAATTTTGGTTAAGTAGTGTGTAAGCTTAGGGACTGATGACCTTAGCAGTTAAGTCCCATAAGATTTCACACACACTTGAACATTTTTGAGGAAAAATGACGAAAAAGAAGACATAACAAAACATTTTAAGGACTCTAATATTTTATCCAGAATTCTTCATTATTTGGTACTTCTATCATGCGTCTTGGCATAGAATGTGTCAGCCGTCGGACGTAACAGCCTGAAGAAGCAACTTCCTCCCAGGCTTCCAGGACGCAGTCCCAAAGAGTGTCCGCAGTAGTTGGTTGGTTTCCTGTTAAGTTCTCTGTTAATGTTCTGGCGACCTCAGCCCACATGTTTTCCATGGGGTTCATATCAGCCGCCCGTGGCGGTCAGTCCATGAAGGTGACGCCAGTCGTGGAGAGCCGCTACTGAACAAATGCAGACTTGTGAATGGGAGAATGGTCCTCTTGCAATGTGACGTCCGCTTCTGTGTACAGCATTCGCACTGACGGAAGCATCACATTTTGCAATATTGGGTATACTGCACGCTGTCCAGAGTTCCTTTTATCCTGTGAAGAATTCCCGCCCCTCTCGCAGAAATCCAACCCCATCAGATAACAGATGGCCGGCCACTTCTTCTCGTCGTGGTTACATATTCACGTCGATGGCGAGTCCCTTGCGGCCTGTAAACGATTCGTGGACCGTCGTTACTGGTGGAATACACCTTCTCATCAGTGAAAATGACGTTGTCCCACGACGCCCTCAGATGAAGCTCCGCAAATTCTAGCCAGTATAAAACGTTGTCTTTGCAGAGCTTTTGTTTAACGGCGGACCGTCGTGCATGCAGTCCAGCGTCCCTCAGCCTTCGGCGAATCGTGTCACTGGAGCCGGGAAAGTTGGTCTCCCGCCGCAACTGCTTCGCGCTCAGAAAGGGATTTTCTCTGCTCCTAGACAGTAGGTCCCTGTCTTCCTGCTGTGAGCTCACTCTCTTCCTGCCTGAGCCAGGAGCCCTGTTGGTAGTGCCTCTTTCAAGGCAGATCCTCCACCATCTCGTTGCAGTGGTATGTGGTACACCATACCGTCTGCCAGCTTCTCTGATGGAACATCTTCCTCCTTCAATGAGAGCGACGACTCTATCTCGAATAGACCTCTCCCAGTGAGCCATCACGGCAGACAGCCTGATGTGTATTTCTGCTTGCCGCTCTTATACTGATGCCAGAAGAGGAGGTAAACATATTTACGTCAAACGGAGCGGCAGAGGCATGCGGCGCAGCCGTGCTGGCTCGTCCCGGGCTGTTGGCCCACCAACGCTACCGCCAGCTCGCTCACTTCCGTCTCGCCTCGGGCAGCCTGGCTGGCCCGTAGCTCGCGCGAGCCGCGGCTGGTACAGACCCGGGCCGCAAGGCCATGATCACCCCTTGAAGGGTCAAAAGTTACACCTAACCTACCCAAGTCTGTAGTATAAACTAACACAGCTACAGCTATTATGCTATAACATGTGCAGGCAGACCTACAGTTGACGATTCATTCAAATATTTGACGAACAATACGTTCAAAAATACATTCATTTTAAACATAGCTACCACAAAATATTTCACCTAGCTAACAATAGCATGACACAGGAAACTATTCTTTCTTGTAAGCGCTCTGCATTAGATGTAGCCTTAAGAAAACGTGTATTCAACCACGACAACTAAGCGGAATGTAAAAGTAAACAGGTTTGGCGGCAGCTTCTCCAAATAATAGTATATACGCAGTATATAATACACGTTTTGTGCACTTATAACATGTCTCTGAAACAATACGTGCTGCACGACGGAAATTACTTTCTGCTGGGGCACTTCATTTACATCTCAAGATACACGATTGCTAGAGAACATTGCTCTTGACGGCAGTCAGTCCACCTGTAAATTAACACCATGATATCGCAGATATTAGGCAACACGTTACTAGGGATGAGAAAGGCCTTAAGGTTTGCAACTAAACATGCTACTCCTAGCTACTACTGAATAAGTATTTGATTATTAACGTGTCTTCATAACCATGTGTGCGGCGTTCGACTCTCAGTCAGCATAGACGTTTTCATCGCCTTATTTCTAGTTAAACGTGCGCACATCTCGCTAATGGTGGACCAACATTGGACATTTCTCGTCTGCTCCTGGTTAGATAACGACGGCGGTAGGCGCCGGGTTCGAATCCCGGTCAGGCAATACAACTTCAGTCGTCATTTAAGGTTCCAACCTCACCACTGGTGACAAACTGTGATATCTACACTCTGATTTTACGTACTTATTTAACAATCCGATTAGGTGCTAGGTTCGCATCCTTGTCATCGGCATTACATGATGGCATTTCAATTTTAAACATGTGCATCCTTTGTTCCTTGACAATGCAACAATATACAACGTCTTTCGAGGTTAATTACCAAGAAGGTACTTGTCATGTTAGGGTTCCTGGTTTCGTGCAAACATTATCGTCATTTCCGTTCAAGTTGAGAATTGATAACTGATACTGCTGCAAACATCAATATTTGACGTCTCTTTCTGCCTAGTGATCGAGTCTCGATAAGGCACAAAACTTTGCTTGGTTAACAATGGCTTTACGTTCTGGGTTTGCATCCGGATCCAGAACGAAGACGTTGGTCATGTCATTTAAAGTACAACTTTGTGTACAAGTAACTATTGATGAGTAATGTGAACAATGGTATTACTCGTGATTAGCTGTTAATGTTGGGATTTCCGTAGAGTGCTTGCCGCCGATAATCAGGTTTTCTTTTAACTGCTTAGTATTACATAAAGTTGATGCGAAACTACTACCTGTTGAATGTTGAACAACGTACAGCATGTGTTGGGTAAACCTTTTAGACAGCAAAGAACTTTTTTCCAATTGCTATACAATTTTATAAATCCATATACTGTCTCAAATATTTAATTGTGCCTAAGGATTACTGGACGATTTATGTGACAAAATTAGTTGTCCCATAACGTTTGAAAGTCACTTATTGTAATTAAGTTTAGTTTACAAAAGTTAAGGATCTCTTCTGTACTGTCGTGGTGTTACTTTACATCTGGATGGACTGTCATAAAGACCGGTGTTCTCTAGTAGTCTCTAGCGGTACCCGTTGCGTATCTTACAACGACTGTACTGTGGAGGGTTGCGACAATGTGCAACACAGATATGCTATGTTGGTTGCATACAGTCAGGTGCAGGCTACACGTTGGAATTCAGGCGTGACCCACTCTTTTTGCTGTCGAGTGTACATTACTAACACTTTTAAGTACTGAGTGATGTGGAGCATACTGGAGGACCGCATTTCAAATCTCCATCCGATCATCTAGATTCAGATTTTTCATGGTTTCCTTAAACTACGTAGGGGTAGCCTTTTAAAAGGCCACGGCCGTTTGCTTCTCCATCTTTGTTCTGTCCGTGTTAATGACCTCGTCGTGTTCCTTCCCTTACATATTACGTACCAACTGATACGTCCTGGAAGTTGAGAGAGGAAACACCAGTGTAAACTTTATTTTCGTTCAGCATTTTAAAACATTGATGTCCCAGCAACAACTGAAAGAAAGAGTCAAGTTCGACACTACGATAAAAGCCACTTAAGTAGCAACGTGCTATTTAAACTATACTTCAGTACCAGTATATGTCAGTTCGTCCTAAGTTCATATTGGCCGTCGGCTGTAGCACAGGCTGTAACATCTCTGGATATAGGCCCTATTACGTTACAGGTGTTACTCATTACTAAGCCTATAAATCAAAACTCGATCCAATGCTGAATAGTAACTATCTTTATTACATGTTTTCACAAGAAATCGTGATGGCTGGGTGTTGTGTGCTGTCCTTAGGTTAGTTAGGTTTAAGTAGTTCTAAGTTCTAGGGGACTGATGACCATAGATGTTAAGTCCCATAGTGCTCAGAGCCATTTGAACCATTTGAACCATTCACAAGAAAAAATTCTGCTTGACAGGCGATAAATAGCTCTGTCTAAAACGTTATTATAAATAAGTGTAAACAATTCAGTCGTTTGTCCAAAGAATAATCAACATTTCATTTGCTGTCCTTAATTAACAGCTTCCACGCAGCCCCCCCCCCTCTCCTTGCCCCAGGAATGTGCGGGAACCTGTCGTACTGGTCGACCTGCTCTCGTATATATCATTGGACCCTCTGTTTTAGTTTGCGGCCCTGGTTGACTTGCCGTAGGTGCCTCGGCTGCCTGATGTCCTGCCTCTTTGTCAGGTGGAGTCGCAGTCGCCGGTGCATAGCATTCTTTCCCTGCTGTTGCGTGGGCGCGTCCGTAGAGGGCACATACACACGCTTAACCAGTTCCCATTAAAATGTCAAAGGCCCGTACTCTATTTGAACCTTGTGCTCACTGCGTCTTACACCCGGAAATGCCCCGAGTGTGGCGGCTGCAGTGACGCACGTATTGCATGGGTTCGGAACATCACACGTGAGCGTGTCGCAATGTCCATGTTTATAAACACATTTCGTGAGGGCGGCGTCGGACGTAGCTTGGCTATTTGCAGCTTCACTTGCTGTAACACGTACTGCAGTTCTGGTTCTATAGACGCATGTTTATTTGAAAGAACTCCGATAGCAGACGCAACTTTTCTCTGTAAACCATTTCGGTAGTCGACGCCGCATTATCCGGTGTAACTGTTGTGCTTAGTCCTTACTAACAGTAGTGCTGCTGTCCAACAGTTATCACGGCAAATAAGCGCGGCCTTCAGAGTTTTATGCCACCTCTCCACCTCTCCGTTGCTTGAGGGGTGATAGGTTTTGGTATGGTGCTGTTGGAGTCCGCATAATTCAAATTGTCGCCCTTGGTCTGTTGTACCGCGTGCGGGACGACTGTATCGTAAATTCCATGTAGTTGTGAATGCCCTTGCTATCGTCCCCGCTGATGTATCCCCTAGCGGAATCACTTATGCCCAACGTGTATGCCTTTCCACAGCAATAAACAAATAACTGTATTGTGGTCGTCGGCTGTCTGCGTTATCGCCAATGTGCTTGTCTGCCCTACTGTCAGGTGCACCCTCTCATCTATTACCAGCACAGAATTAACGTCGTCTTTACCTCAAGAGGCTACTGTCGTTTTCACTGGCAACGGCAGTACTGCAAGAGCCACATTTGTTGTTGAAGGATCTCAGCCGACATCGCTGCCTCTTCCACTGTGCCTCTGAGATGTCCGCAGAATTCCGAAGGCTTCCTGCCTCCGACTCGTTCGAATTCTCGGACCTGCTACATCCGTCGCTCTAGCGACTTTCCTATGCGTTGAACCACCATGAAGCGCAGGCGCTGGCAACGCCCTTTTGCAGGTAGCTTCAAACTGACGTCCACAACCGTCTCCACAACTCGTGCGCCCAGGCAAATTTCGTATATTCGTTCGTGACTTTGTTATGTGTAAAAATTGATTCTAACATTGCGAACCTAAGCTCAGGCCTGGTAGTAACTTTGGCACTTGTGTTTTCATCGTTGGTCTGTCAGCCTCGCCAGATGTCGCAGTGCCTGCATCTGCCATATGCTGGTACTGTTTGTCTACGCACTTTCCCGTCGTTGCATGACGAGTCTCGCGCTTTCTGCTCTTTCTGCCTTTGTAGCCTTTCTTGATCTTGTATCTCTTCTTAATACAAAGTTATCGCCTCGCTATATGCTGTACTTATATGTGTTGCTTCATTTCCTTTGTTTCCGGGGTCACCAAAAAAAAAAAAAAAAATGTTCAAATGAGTGTGAAATCCTATGGGACTTAACTGTTAAGCTCATGAGTCCCTAAGCTTACACACTACTTAACCTAAATTATCCTAAGGACAAACACACACACCCATGCCTAAGGGAGAACTCGAACCGCCGCCGGGACCAGCCGCACAGTCCATGACTGCAGCGCCTGAGACCGCTCGGCTAATCCCGCGCGCCGGGGTCACCATTTTATAGGCGTTACTCATAATCAAGCCTATAAATCAAAACGCTATCGAATGCTGAATAGTAACTATTTTTACTACACTTGTTCATAAGCAAATTTCTATTTGGCAAAAGATAAACAACTCCTTCTAGAACATTGGTTTTCAAACTGTGAGGGGCGTGCCTCCCCCCCCCCCCCCTCTCAATGGAGGGTGTGGGGACGTACACTCATGTCCGGAAAAAACAGAACACCTTGCACGATTAGAGATAGGACGTTCATATTCACTGGACATGTTCATTAGCGTGTTCTGCAGAAATGGTTAACGTTTCAGTCACCTCGGTTCAGCATGTGCCCCGTTGTCAAGTAGACACAGAGTCCGTCACAGCCCTGATACTTGTTCAATGCCTGATGGCATCGACGCGTATAAGGCACGTATGGTGTCCTGTTGTATAACCATCTATGCTGCATTCACCTGCTTCCAAAGTTCATCTGTAGTGGTTGGCATTGGGTCTCAGCACGGTACCAGTCGTTTCACCATATCCCGCACATTTTCGATTGGCGAAAAGTCTGGTGAGTCAGGCAAAACGGTGACATCCTGTGAAACCAAGAAGATACGTGTTCATGTAGCAGCATGTGGTCGTGCATTATGTTGCTAAAAATGGCACCTGGGGTATTGTGAAGAAAAGGTAATGGTCACACTGGGCACAGTACCCTAGACACGCACCAACTGTGATTCAAATGGCTCCGAGCACTATGGGACTCAACATCTTAGGTCCTAAGTCCCCTAGAACTTAGAACTACTTAAACTTAACTAACCTAAGGACATCACACACACCCATGCCCGAGGCAGGATTCGAACCTGCGACCGTAGCAGTACCAACTGTGATGTGTCGCTGTACCCAATAGAACCCCACACCACAAGGCCTCGAGTTGGCGCTGTATATCTTTTGCGAATGCAGTCAATGTGATGCCGCTCTGCCTGTCTCTGGCAAACCAAAATGCGGCCATCGTTTTCAAACAAACAGAACGTGGATTCGTCCGAAAACATTATCTGATGCCATTCCTGTCCCCAGTGACGTCGTTCTATACACCATTGCCATCTAGCACGTATCTGCACATTCGTCAAAGGTAGACAGAGAGGTGGACGACGCGTACGTAACCCAGGCGGTATTAAACGGCGACCGACTGTCACCCCTGATAATGTACGGTGTGTTAAATCGTTCCACTATTGCGCCAGAGCCCAGGAGGAAGCAGAACTGTCCTGCAATGCCATTCGCACGAGGTGTAGATCTCCTCTGGGCGGTGCGACCTGACCCATCTCGTCGTATTCTACGGCCTTCCGTGAACCATTCTGGGCACTCCCGTTGCACTGTCGCAACACGTAGTCCCACACAAGTAGCAATTTTTAGGGGGGATGCTTCACATTCTCTCACGCGAATAATGCGCTTTCTTTCAAACTCACTGATTGGACGGTACGGTTCGCGCATACGTCCGTGAGGCACGCTGCACGCGTGCTCAAGACTACAGGCCTGCGCGCACACTTGTGCGTCACATACTGATGGCCGGGTCTGTATCGGAACGCCCCTGTTACGCACTCTGCAACTATACGAACTTCACGAGTTTTAGAGCTGAGACTCCACAGGGATTCTCGTGCTTTCCTCTTCTACATGGCCTCGTAATGAAAGTACGGAAATTTATATCATTGCGTAAAGTAACTGAACAAAACTGCCCTATGATATTTCAAGATGTAAAATTATTTTGACGATTTGCCTCAAATACGCGTTTCTAGGCTCACACGAAACTCAAATCATTCGACGAAATGGAGCACCTAATGACATAATGTTTAATGAATCAAAAACCCGAAAAAATATTTTATTTCCCTGTTTCTCCAGAACTTCAGAACCTTAAACATGAAAAGATTGTTTCTCCTATATCCTTGACTGAAATTCGTGTCACAGAGTGCTGTTAATTTAATCACAATGCACTTACATCGAAATTCTGCTTTCTATCCTGCTTAATCTGTCGAACACTGAATTCATTAAAGCAATTTTCTAAGGCAATTTACTCAAATTGAAATTATTTCCGAGTAGCTGTATATGTAAAACTGAACAAAATCATTCTGTAGCTCTTCCAAATAAAAGTACTGGAAACTCAATAATCTGGTAGAAATGATAAGGAATACTAAACATTTTCGAGCCACACTAATTAATGTAACTATTCTGTGTGACAATAGTTGCTTCGTATTAACCTCGCAGCAATTGTCCAGAATTAAAAAACAAATTTACTGGTACACGATACATAACTGCTTTTAAAAACAATTAGCAAATGTGGTGCAATGGAAACAAATAACACGCTATAAATTTTTTGTGATTTACTTACACTTGAATGATGCGTAGACACAAATTCCTGTCTGGGAATAGCTGCAATCCAGCGATTTCTCAACTTCACACATTTGGGAAATCGAAACATGTGCACTGTCATGCCTTTTTGCGATTTATAATTTCTCAGGCAAAAGGGAACGCAACACTTGTATCCCATACTTCGAAGAACTGTAGGCGAATACTTTATGAAATATATATCACTTTCACGTGGCACACACTTTAAACATAACATACACGCCAACAGGACTGCTGACTGCAGATAAGATGGCCAACAGTTTGTGACGTCACGTGCCAATATGGCCGCTGTGCGTAGGCCTTGTATCTAGAAGGCTTTGGCTCAAGTCGCACTGATCCATTACTTTTCGGTGTATAGCGACAACGAGAGCCGCAGCACATTTTACCTGTAGGTGATGTTGCACCGCGATATCGGTGTTGACCTTGAACCCGCAGGCCAACATGGTTCAAATGCTAATCATTTCTGCAGAACATACTAATGCACGTGTCTTGTGAACATGAACATCCTATCTCTATTCGTTCAAGGTGTTCTGTTTTTTTTCTGAACATGAGTGTATGAAAGGGGAAGCGCATTACGTTATTAAAAAAGTAGCTATTTAATCAAGACAAATGTGTTAGTACTTATGACAAACTGTCTACTCGGTACCCTGTAGACAATTCAACCTGAATGTAAGCGCAGTAACTGACCGTTGCCAATCCGACCGCTGGAACTCGTAGCGTTCGTGTACAGTAAGCCGTCGGCACACGGACCGTGCATCCGAACGTTGAGCGTGCCGAGTTTCTGACGTCATAGAGAGGAATAGCACGTTCGGGAGTCTTTCTGAACGTGCAGAGCAATATCTGGGATGTCAGATATTCTGAGCGTACGTCTGAGCGTTGACCAATGAGATGGCACCACCCCACCTACGTCACACGCGCGTCGTCTCCCTTCAGTACAGAGTTGTGAGGCGCCATATTGGCATTCATTTCAAGCCTATGTGTATATACGCCGTTTCTGAGCACCAGTAAACTGAGAATCGCTGGAAAACCCGTTGTTAGTTGTGTGATTCGTTCCAATAAAATAATGAGAATCATCGTATTCGTGGCAAAAGAATTATTGTAACTTGCGTATTATGAGAGTAGGCTATTTGAAGGCAGCGACACACTGAAGATCCACCCAAGACGCATTGTTCTTGGTAAAATTTGTTGTAATTAAATTTCAATTACTAACATGATTATTTGATTAACGTTAGTAGCAAGGGGTAATACAAGATGATTAAATACCCCGAGTACGTTGTTTGTTTAGCGTAATGAGTAGTGTCTCTGTCCAGTAATGAGATTTTGTTCGTTCAGTGGTTCACGTCTTCACACTTCCAAATTTTATTTCCTAACATTCGCGTTTTTATTAGGTTCTGATACTTTATTATTAGTTTAATATAAGTATATGTTATAATGTTTGATGTTATGTAAATATAAGTTCACCTTTTTTTGAGGGGTGACTTTGTTCGATTGGCTTAATCTACAGGACAGCTTGCGCTACTTGTATAAAGATATTTTGCTCCTTTTTCTTTTAGGCTTCGTAATTGACATGTTGCAGAGATTCTGCTACTGGCTAGGAACAGTGATCGAGTAAGACTGACCTTGGGATTTTAAAAAAAAATGTGGGAATGATGAAATAATGTTTATGTTATGCGGAGAAGTATTCCAAATTTGTCCCGCACTGTTTGTAATGGAACTTTTATAAGGCTTTGTCCTTATTGATTGGACATGGTACTTTCCTATTCGTGGGCGAAGGAGGAAATGTGCGTTTTAATAGAGGTAACATGGGAATTTTAAGCGCTCCCGTTTAGTAAAGAGAATGATTTACGAACTAGAAACGTGCCTCACCTGCCGCTGGGTGCGTTGCGATCGCGTATACCACGTTGGGGCCCACGTACCGTGTGCACGAGTCGCTTCGTTCCTGAGCGTTCAGCAGCACGTTGAACTTGGCACGCTCAACGTTAACGTTTGACAGCACGGTCCGTGTGCCGACGGCTGTAAACGTGCGAACTTGACCGATCGTCGCACGTCGGACCGATGCGGAACACTACCTGCCAGCTGTCTCGTGTGTAAGATTTCTCACAGCTTCAACGATATAGTAATTGTTGCCAGTAGTGGCTTTGTTTCTAAGCAGCGTTGGAGCTCTAGTCTTAGTTGGACTGAGTTGTTCAGTCAGTATCGATCAAACAAGCAGTTTAATCGTGTGTAGTTATGATGTGAAATTTTTTTCTTTACTTTGCCATGAGTCTGTCGAAGAAAAGCGATGATTACATTAAATACAGCCTACATGATGCAATGTGTTATTATGAAGTATTGAGAATGGTGCCATGAGACTTAATTGTCTCTAACGGCATTTGTGGACTGAACATTGCGCTTTAAAAGGTAAGCTGATGGAATTTTTTGCTGCAAAATGTCTGAGTTTGAAACGTGTGAAGCTGGATGGTACTGGATCCATTGCTCAGTCTTCTGAAAAAGTGATCCTAGCTTCCTATGAGTTACCGCTACTCATCGGAAAGACTAAGAAAAATCATATTGTCGGAGAAACACTTGTCAAACCCTATTTGTTGAAAGCAGCTGATATTGATCTTGACCGGAAAGTAAACAAAATTATTGCAAATACCGCTTTCTGACAACACTGTGAAACGTCGGATTCATGATATGGCCGAAGATATAACAAATCTGGTGGTGCAGGCCGTGAAAGGATCAGAATTTTTCGCAACACAGTTACACGAGAGTACACAGATGTTGCAAATTGTTGTCAACTGTTAGTCTTCGTTCGATACATGCAAAACGAAAAGATTAAAAACGAGATACTATTTTCTACAGAGCTAACGATTACTTCAAAAGCAATTCATATAATGACAGCGATATCTGAATTCTTTTGCAAATATATACTCGTGGCAAAAGCTGATCGGCGTATGCACAGACGGAGCTCTGTCAATGCTTCGATCTCGCTCAGGATTCGTGCAGATGCTCAAAGAAAAGCATCCCAAAGTTATTTCAACTTACTGTTTTATATACCGTCAAGTCTTGGAAGCTAAGACACTTCCAGAAGAACTCAGCAACGTCTTAAAATTGTGCAGCAAAACTGAGAATCACGTTAAAAAGAGTGCGTTAAATACTCGCCTTTTTATTGTCCTTTGCGAAGGTTTGGAAGGCGCGCTGACTCTCAAAACCAATTATGTTAGCTGGATTACTTGAACTTGGAGATGAAGTGATTCAATTTTTAGAAATTCAGAACCAAACTGAATTGTGCGTGGAACTTCGAAAGCCAAGTGTTGAAATTGTACTTGCTTATCTGTCAGATATTTTCGATACATTGAACTCCCTGGACTGCCTATAGGGGCGATATACAGCGGGGACTTCGTGTGCCCCAGGACCGCTACGGTAGCTGAGAAGGCCCTATGGGAACCCTGAAACGTGACGGCTAACGGGGCTCTGGTGAAGCTGCGATAGGCCTAGCAAGCCAGTAGTGGATAAATCAACTGCTTTTAAAAAGGGAACATGCCTCGGATCACGGAACGGATCTAAAGGAAACCGACCAAGCAATGGAAAAGGATTACGAGATGGTTTACGACTGGGCACCCTAAACGTAAGGACTCTAACTGGGAAGTTAGAAGAAATTGTAGAAATGATGGAAAGGAGGAAATTGGACATCTTGGGACTTGCTGAGACTAGGTGGAGAGGAGTTGGTGAAAAACCACTAAGTAAAGGATGTAAACTGTACTGGATAGGGAATGAGAGGGGAAGAAATGGAGTGGCAATAGTGGTTAGAGAGGGTCTGCAGGAGGAGGTGGAAGGTATCAATGATCGAATGATAAAAGCCAGAGTACGGGTGAAAGGAAAAAGCATTGAAATCATCCAAGCATATGACCCACAGGTGGGGTGTACAAAAAAGGAGAAGGAGGAATTTGAAGATGACATGCAAAAGCAGCTAAATGGAGGAAATCAGATTATAATAGGGGACCTCAATGCACATGTTGGCACAGACAGGAAAGGATTCAAGGAGATAATGGGACCAGAGGGCTGGGGGAACCGAAATAGAGAAGGAAAATTGCTGCTGGAATTCTGCAAGAGGAATGGGCTGGCGATCGCAAATTCCTGGTACAAGAAGAGAAGTAGTCACAAAATAACTTGGTACAATGGGGACTGGTCCCAAACTTCAGTAGTAGACTATATACTAGTGGATAGGCAGATGATGAACAGCCTCACAGATGTTAAGGTCATTCCATCTGAGGCCTTAGACAGTGACCATCGGCTGTTGGTAGCCACCCTGAGAGAGAAAAAAGATAGGAGGGCAACAGAAATACAGGAGAAAAGGTTGAAGACATGGATGCTGAAAGAGGATGAACGGAGGACCCAGTACCAGACACTGATCAGGAAGAAGCTGCCAAAGGAATATCAGAGAACAGTCGAAGAAGAATGGGGAGATTTTAAGAGGGCTCTAGTTGAGGCAGCTGAGACTGTGTGCGGAAGAACTAGCACAAAGAGGAGAAGTAGGGAAACCCCATGGTGGAACAACATATGTAAAGAGGCAATACTTCGAAAGAACAAAGCCTTCAGAGAATGGTTCCAGACCCGAACAGAGGAAGCTAGGGTAAAATATGAGGAAAGCAAGAAAGCGGCACAGACCATAGTAAGGGCGGAGAAGAAGAAGTGGTTGGAAAAATGGACAAGAATGTTAGAAGAGGACAGTGAAGGGAACAAAAAAGTACTTTACACCATGGTAAGAAATAAGAGGAACGACAGAAGCGAGTGCCTGAGGATCATGGATAATAATGGAAGAGTTGTGGAGGAAATGCATGAGCTCAAAAAGATTTGGAAGGAGTACTTTGAAGATCTGTTGAATGCCGCCAAGCGGGTAACTAACAGCGATGGAGAGCCTAAGGCAGCAGACGATTATAATAGTGGGGAAATTGATGATCTAACTTGGAATGAAGTGGAAGAAGCCATAAAGAGGATGAAAGGGGGCAAGGCACCAGGTTGGGACGAAGTAACAGTGGATATGATACGAGCAGCAGGAGAAGTAGGAACCCAGTGGCTATACAGAGTGCTGAGGGTGGTGTGGAAGGAGAACAGAATTCCTGAGGATTGGAAGAAAGGAATTATAGTCCCGATCTTCAAGAAAGGGGATAAAAGGAGATGTGAGAACTACAGAGGAATCACCCTGCTATGCCACTGTGGAAAAATCTATGAAAAGATCCTGGAGAAGAGAATAAGAAGCAGTATTGAAAGTAGACTGCAAGAGGAGCAGTACGGTTTCAGACCGGGAAGATCAATAACGGACCTCATATTTGCGGCAAGGCAACTGCAGGAGAGGCACTATGAGTACGGGAAGGACTTAATCATGGCCTTTTTGGATATTGAGAAGGCGTATGACAGTATCTGTAGGGACAAGCTCTGAGATGTGCTGAACGCAAAAGGGATAGATGAAGAGATAACACGAAAAGTCAGAAAAATGTATGAGGGAAGTGAGAGTTGTGTGAAAGTGGGGAGGGAACGTACTGCATGGTTCAAGCTGGAAAATGGGCTGCGACAGGGTAGTGCACTTTCGCCTTTATTGTTTATTATTGTTATGGATGAAATCCTACAGCAAGTATCAGATGCAATTGGAGATCATAAAATGAAAGCAGTGCTTTTTGCCGATGACCTGATGTTATGGGGAAATTGCCAGAAGGAGGTGGAAGAGCAGTTAGATGCATGGGAGGCAACGGAAGCACAATATGGAATGCATTTCTCTGCAAAGAAAAGTGAAATAATCGTCACAACAAGGAAGAAGAATAGGCCAAATGTGGATATAACTTGTGGAGGGGAAAAACTACAAGTGGTAGAGAACTTCAAGTACCTGGGAAGCGTGATTGAAAGTAAGGGGGGAAACGCAATGGAAATAAATGAAAGGTGCAGAAAAGCAGGGCAGTTCTACAAATGCATTAGGGGGCTTATTTGGAGCAAGGAGGTGCCACAGAAATCCAAGGGAATTATATACCGAACCTACTTTGTCCCCATATTGGTATACGGAAGTGAGACATGGGTAATGCACAAAAGCGACAAAAGTAGAATACAGGCTAGTGAAATGAAGTTCCAGAGGAGCAGGTTGAGTGTAACAAGACGAGACAGATTGCGAAATGTGTATGTGAGGGAAAGACTAAAGGAGGAACCAGTACAGGACAGGATAGAAAAATCAAGACTGCAGTGGTATGGACACATGAAGAGAATGGATGAGGGAAGAATTCCAAAGAGGATGTTTGATCTGCAACTGGAGGGGAAGAGGCCCAGAGGAAGACCAAGGGATAGATGGGTGAAGGGAGTGAAGGAATGTGTGATGAGAAGAGGAGAGAACTGGACGAAGGTGGAAGAGGGGGAATGGTGGAAAGACAGAACACGATGGAGAGGCTTGTGTTCCCGACAGACCCAGCCAGTGGCTGGAAACTGTCCAAGATGATGATGATGAACTCCCTGAACGTGGAAATTGCAAGGTGGAGATTCGAACTAATTTATCATCGGGATGCCATCACAGCGCATACTGATAAGTTGCAACTTTGGAAACGTAAAATTGTAGCCTGCAGTTATTCCCGTTTTCCTGAATTATTTGGAATCGTGAAAGAAGCACTCTTTATGGAGGTCTTTAAGTAAACTGATACTACGAATAAAATATCAAATCACTTGGAGCATCTAACTGATGAATTTAAACGCTACTACCCTAGCTCGTGTGGTAACAACATTTACAAACTGGCAACAGATCCTTTTCACGTTGACGTAGATGTGCTGTCGGGAACACTGCAAGAGAAAGCTTTGTAAATTAAAAACGATTCTGCAGCCAAATATGAGTTTGAGAAGATTGATAAGTCATTACTTTGGGTAAAATATCTGTAAGTTTATCCGAGCATAGCAAAACAAGCACTGCAACTGTACTTAACCGTTTTCAAGGAATTATTTGTGCGAAAGGACGTTTTCAGCAGTTGTTGCAAAATCAATGTTGCTAGTGATTTAAGTTGCGCACTTTCTTCTACTCAACGAAGAATTGAAAATCTTTGCAAAAATATGCAAGCTCATCCATCACATTGATTTATTTATTTTTTATTACTAAATATGTGCACAATCGTATATGTCTGCGGAAAATATTTACATTATAAAGTTTATGAATTATTTTTTGCTCTTATTACCCTTAGCGGCGCGAATTGTTGCGACAGGCCGTCCAGTATCGCCCCATTCGAAGCACTTTGTGTGAGTTGTCTTTTCTTCCAGACTACTCGCAGCCTCATCAATGTATCAGCGATCGCCATTTTTCTTCCGTTCATTGATACGTGTTGCAGTAGACTTAATTATTTTTACAATATTTGCTACAAATAAGCGCCGCATTTGAAACTGGCCATCTCTGTAATGAGTAGTGTACGAATTTCCACGCAAATACATGTACAGACCACTTTAAGGAATAAATGCATATTTAACATCTTGTATTTAGAAATTTATAAGGGATACAAATAATTTTCCTGAATCAATGGAGATATTGCAATAACTTGCATAGCCACAACAGGTACCCTCTTTTTCTCATGTGAATTATGACAAAGTTGAAGATTATGTGAAATTTATGGTAATGTGATTGAACTAATTATTATTTCAGAACTGAAAAATTTTGGCAGTTTTCGGAGGGCTTTGTTTCATAGAGTTCTGCGTAAAATAGAACACAGTTGGCCCAAACACTTGACTTCTCATGTTTTTGTCCAGATGTCAGTCGACAAAGCTAAAGTATTTCCTTGTCACCCACAAGGGAAAGTGGCTGAGGGAAGCACAGTACGCACATTTTTAATTGTTCTTCTCGTGGCTTGTCATAGCAAGTCGGAACATTTCGTATAGATAAACTTCTTTTTCCCATAGGCGCCATCGTCAAAATCTTACTGTTGTGGCACTGAAGATGCTGTGTCGTGGTGTATTGTCTGGCGTTGACGATTTAAATAATAACGAAATGAGCGATTAATTATTTAGTAGTAAATGTATTTAAATGAAATTATCTGACACGACCTGAAATGCTCAATACTTTTTGAAATGTTTTTCTCTACTAACTGCTTAGTGTTACAACACCTATAAAACAGTTTTATTTTCCTTTATACATGTGAGTAACGCATTTGAAGAGAGGAACTGTATAATGCCTAATCTCGAATCTATGTTTCTTCTGTGTCAAATTTATACCACTGCAGCTTTTTGGTATGACGCGCGAACCTGTCGGTTGGCAAGCTCCGAACCGGAGACAGACGAAACATTCTCTCTATCACGTCACCATCACGGCAGCGACAGTGGTACTCTACGCTCTCCACCTGCGCACCCTTGAGATAAAACACTAACTTCAGATGTTCGTACTGTAACAAATACTCTACCACTCATACTCCAGTGAACACGTCACCGTCAGTACAAATTAGTGTAGAACTGTGTGTAGCGAACGAAACAAGTTATGTATCATTTGAGAGATACAGAGGCGAACGAGTGTGCCGGGACTTACCCCAGTTCACTGTTAGTAGCGCCACTTCACCACAACGCGTCTGTGCGTAGCATAGAAGTATTGCCCCATATTTTAAGAATGGAATTAAAAGTTAAAGTTGCTTTTCCAAACTTTGTCAGCATATGCTTTAGTATATTAATGTCAAATCTCAGATTCATCAGATGAATATTTTTCCATAAATACATCGTTTTAAGGAAAAGTAAGTGGCGCAAAATAATAAAGCTAGGAACCCAAAAATTGGTCATTATGTACAGATGTATGACAAAATTAACTGGTACAAGTCTCAACGTGATCAAAGCAATATTTTGGCCAGAGTCCATGTTTTTAAGAAAAATTGGAGGTGCTAAGTATTAGAAATACGAAAACTTGTATGAAGCTCCAGTTTAGCATAAAAACATTGATTATGTAACCCCATTGAGCTACCCCTAATAGTTTTCGAGTAATTTACTGAAAACTACATTCGGAACAAAAGTGTCCTTATTTGTAGTAGATTAAGTATCTGTTACATTGATGCTAGAAAGTTTTGGTTACAGCACGTGACCCCTGAAACCTATTAAATAATAGAGCTATAACAAGTTTTAAGACCTGGATGTAAATAATAACAAATACAAGGACTCTTTTGATCCGCGTCAGTCAAAACGCCGGAGTACGTGACGCCTCGGATGACGTCGCAGCCAGACCGCAACTAAACTCCTGTTTACGGTACAAATAGGAAGTGAAATCTCGAGGCCTGTACACCGTCGTGGATCGCTTAGATTTCGCAGAAGTAACTGTTAGTGTGCCGCCCATAATGTTAACACATCCGCATGGCAAGTGGTGACAATTATTTTCCACTTTTTATGGCGAGCAATTGTTTTGATTTTCAGAAGTCAGGGCGAAAGACAGTTTAATAGGAACTTACTGTAGAGGTCGCCTCTGAACTGCTCGTAGTGCTGTTTAGGATAGAGAGAGTTATGATTAATATTAACATAATGAATATTACAGTGTTGTGCATGTGAAACTTTACCAAATATATCTGTCAATTAGAACTCGGAATCTTCATTTATAATCATAGTTCTCATCCCGCTGAGCAAGTAGGGAACAGAAACATTTCTTTCAGTGGGCTGGACAAGAGTGTGGACTTCTGAGAACTATGGTCAGTATGTTCTCCATCGCTTGCTGGCTGACACAGAAATAGTTTCCAGGTTCTCGAAAAGACGGAGAACAATTTTTACAATATTCTAATATTTTCCTATGACTGCTGATTATTAAGAACGGACATTTTTCTTGTGGTTGTTAACGCCGAATTTTAGTTAGCAGCTTACCTCCTGGGCATGCGTGATGCACAGAGAGTGTTGTTTAGCAGCCGTCATGTTCATGGGATGGGGAATTACTACGTTTACATGCGACACATTTTCCGAAAGATGAAAACCGAATCCTGAAAACCATTGTTGCGTGTCATGTTAAGGTCTGAAGCGGATTTGCTGCCCCAGTTAAATATGGGGGCCCTGAAAACAGATGCTACAATTTCTGGTTTAGTCAGCACAATCGCTATTCTCTTTAATAAGACGAAGTGTAAACAGCTTTTTGCCGGCCGAAGTGGCCGTGCGGTTAAAGGCGCTGCAGTCTGGAACCGCACGACCGCTACGGTCGCAGGTTCGAATCCTGCCTCGGGCATGGATGTTTGTGATGTCCTTAGGTTAGTTAGGTTTAACTAGTTCTAAGTTATAGGGGACTAATGACCTCAGCAGTTGAGTCCCATAGTGCTCAGAGCCATTTGAACCATTTTGTAAACAGCTTCAGTCTAATATTTCTGCTTATCCTTCACTGTACGAAGAGCCACTCCGTCCATACTAGCTGAAAGTCGTTAAAAATAGACGAAACCTGACGGCCCAAGCGCGTTTTAAAACCGGTTGCGTTAACATGGGAGCGAAAATCGATTGCAGAATTGGAAACCCGAAAACAAGGAGCTGATTTCTAGAATCGATTCTGAAGTGTTTAAGTGACCACCCAGAAGAGGTATTGGGAAATTGGCTTACGAAAGCCGGTCTTAGAAGCCTCATGTAAACGGGGTGAATGTTGACTTGGCTATACATAGGTACTGCCAACCCCCAGGTGCGTGCTCTTTCAACGGAACGGATCTGTTGCTCGTTGGCCAATGTTTTGGATAAAAGCATGTACCAAAGTGAAGTAAATATAAATATAAAACTGAAACTGAATTTTGATACTGCATTGTTGTTGTTGTTGTTGTGGTCTTCAGCCCTGAGACTGGCTTGATGCAGCTCTCCATGCTACTCTATCCTCTGCAAGCTTCTTCATCTCCCAGTACCTACTGCAACCTACATCCTTCTGAATCTGCTTAGTGTATTCATCTCTTGGTCTCCCCCGACGATTTTTACCCTCCACGCTGCCCTCCAATACAAAATTGGTGATCCCTTGATGCCTTAGAACATGTCCTACCAACCGATCCCTTCTTCTGGTCAAGTTGTGCTACAAACTTCTCTTCTCCCCAATTCTATTCAATACTTCCTCATTAGTTATGTGATCTACCCATCTAATCTTCAGCATTCTTCTGTAGCACCACATTTCGAAAGCTTCTATTCTCTTCTTGTCCAAACTATTTACCGTCCATGTTTCACTTCCATACAATGCTACACTCCATACAAATACTTTCAGAAATGACTTCCTGACACTTAAATCTATATTTGATGTTAACAAATTTCTCTTCTTCAGAAACACTTTCCTTGCCATTGCCAATCTACATTTTATATCCTCTCTACTTCGACCATCATCAGTTATTTTGCTCCCCAAATAGCAAAACTCCTTTACTACTTTAAGTGTCTCATTTCCTAATCTACTACCCTCAACATCACCCGACTTAATTCGACTACATTCCATTATCCTCGTTTTGCTTTTGTTGATGTTCATCTTATATCCTCCCTTCAAGACACCATCCATTCCATTCAACTACTCTTCCAAGTCCTTTGCTGTCTCTGACAGAATTACAATGTCATCGGCGAACCTCAAAGTTTTTATTTCTTCTCCATGGATTTTAATACCTACTCCGAATTTTTCTTTTGTTTCCTTTACTGCTTGCTCAATATACAGATTGAATAACATCGGGGAGAGGCTACAACCCTGTCGTACTCCCTTCCCAACCACTGCTTCCCTTTCATGTCCCTCGACTCTTATAACTGCCATCTGGTTTCTGTACAAATTGTAAATAGCCTTTCGCTCCCTGTATTTTACCCCTGCCACCTTTAGAATTTGAAAGAGAGTATTCCAGTCAACATTGTCAAAAGCTTTCTCTAAGTCTACAAATGCTAGAAACGTAGGTTTGCCTTTCCTTAATCTTTCTTCTAAGATAAGTCGTAAGGTCAGTATTGCCTCACGTGTTCCAATATTTCTACGGAATCCAAACTGATCTTCCCCGAGGTCGGCTTCTACTAGTTTTTCCATTCGTCTGTAAAGAATTCGTGTTAGTATTTTGCAGCTGTGGCTTATTAAACTGCATATTGATACTGCATATTGATACTGCATATTGACACTGCATTTTGTTATTTATTTTTTTGCTTCTTTGTGCAATTTTGGGCTTTTGGCAGTTCACGAATGCTCGCACGTTTAAGACATAATAGTGCATGGAAATTGGGACTCTAATAATGAGTCTTGACGAATACATTCCGTGCAGTATTTACACATAGTGGCTGATCGGTACAAGGTGCACACACGTGTTGACAGTGCCGAGAGACAAATTAATACATACGCATTTCCCCTTCCACAACCCCACCTCCTCATCAAGTCCTTACATTTTCCCTTTCAAGTCTCACCTTTCCCCCCAAGACATTGAGCTAATCGATCGCATTTTCAGATGCTTGCCGTAGGTAATACAGTATTATTATTGTGAAGGGGGCGCCAAGATTCCATTTTTGACAGTAGAGGGGTGCGACAAACAGAAGTTTGGGAACACATAGTTTAGAACGTTATTATCAAAAAATAAACAAATGCAAACAACTCATGCATTTGGCCAAAAGAATAATCAGCATTTCGTTTGCTGTTGTTATTTGGCGAATCCCGCACCGTCTTTGGTTTCTTGTTGTGACAATATGTTAGAGTGAACAAATTTTGGGACACGCTAAATTGTCGGAAGCTTTTAATGTTTTTGGTAATTGCCGTACTGAGTGTTTAAAAAAGTTGTTATTGTTTCATGTCCCATCGACTAGTTGCATTCTGTGTCTTGCCTGTCGGATCCGTGTGGTCTGCGAAAATGTGTGAAACTGCTTTGTGTGTTGCAGTGAAACAACAGCGCGAAAAACCGTTAGAGAGCGGCGAGAAATCGAGTTATTTAGTTAGTTACATGTTCCATGGATAATTTGAACGATTCTTTTGTTGATATGAAGTGGAAGTGAGTTTTAATGTTTTCAACAAATTCGGGAAAAAATCCATCGCTATTTCAGAAATAACATTTGAGTTTTCAAATTTATTGAAGTTCCTACGCTGAGTGTACTAGATTTGCGGAAACAGAGACATAATACGAAGAAGCAGTCCACTGGTATCAGGACGAGAGAACAACAATCTTTTGGTTTGGGATGACGTGACGATTTTCCGAAGTATTGCGCGCGAAGGTGCATGCGCCGTCTTGAGCCTACTTTAATAAGGCTTTAAATGGTAAATGTGAGTGTTGTATAGAGTTTCTGGCTGGGAAATATCGCGGAATGGGTTCGGCCGCCTGAAGTGTCAAACGACGGTGAATACTTGAGTTCTAAAAGAAATAGTTTCTACTGATCAATGAAAGACATTGGTTGCTGTTATGAGGTATGAAACGAAGTAATTGAACGACAAAGACCGTTTCTTTGCAGAAAATGTGTAATCTATGTAAAATTCAGGAATTAAGATACGAGAGAAATAAAAATTATTTCCTTTATGAGTCGTGATAACGCAGGTTGTGTCACAAAAAAAGTGGACTGACTAAACAGTTACTCATGTAACTAACTTTTCTTGAAGATCTGTCATAGACGACGGGAAAAAGTAGAATATTTATCATAGCCTATATACCTCCTGAAAATTTTTAAAGTAACAGTTCTGGCTGAAATCGCACTGTTTGTTTAAA
The DNA here is from genome assembly GCF_023864275.1 of Schistocerca cancellata. Lineage (NCBI taxonomy): Eukaryota > Metazoa > Arthropoda > Insecta > Orthoptera > Acrididae > Schistocerca > Schistocerca cancellata. The sequence continues at coordinate 711,678,470 of NC_064626.1, forward strand.
ATCTGTTCTGGATACGATTTCTTGATGCTAAAGCTTTTCATTCTTTTGCTGAAGATCCTACATCCATGATTTCCGGCTTACACTAGCACTCCGAGTAGTCTTCCCTTGATAACTGCACGTAACACTTACACGCTCTGTCTTGCGCTTGTTGTGGAGTGTTTATTTTCAGTAATGTGTAGGGTTGCCATTCGATATATCGAGACCGTCAACGGTATGAGCCACCTTGTACCGACATCTTGACAAGATCCCGATTTTGCAAAATAGTGTTACGAACTTGGCTCAAGCACTGAAGTAACGCCATCTGTTAGCGCAGCATGTAAATGCCACCTCAGTTAGCTTTATTTATGACAACAAGCTAATGTTGAAAAGGTCGTCTCACAGATGGTGTTTCAGGTAGTTTTATAAATACGTAAAAGGGGGAGAAACTTACTGTAAAAGGTGAAATCTTCCGAAGAATATGGAGCACCAACTACTTCTTGCCGCACAAGTTCCATGAATTTTTATACTGTGTGAAATAAAAACTAGTTATATTAACTACATTTTTTACTTCATTCCTACACCCCCATCTCATTAGAGTGTATTGATGAGGTTCCAGCTAGTTATCGCAACCCTAGTAACGAGTGTACCGAAGGCCGTTGTATTTTTGGGAATACGTACTCTCTTTGAAACTAGTTTTAAATGAGCGTCCTATCTGACCTTTGTAATACTGATCACAATCATTGCAGTTAATTTTATATACACCTGAAAGGAGGACAAGTCACATTTCGGCACATTTTTCATATTGAAGACACAATATTAAGGTATTGTTGTTTGAAAAACTATTCTAACGTTTGATTTTTCGAAACAGTGCAAAATTTTTGTGATATGTTGCCGTTATATGTCGTAGCAACATATTTAGTTTTTGTTTTTCGATACCATGCGTGAAAAGTTTACCTCCGTTTTTCGTTGTGATTCATTTCGTTTTTTAATGATGCTCTAAATGTTATCGACATCTAAGTTTTTATAATCGTTCATTATAATGATTTGTTTCAGTATGTCAAGGTCTTATATATTTCATTTTATTTTTATCATAGGCGCACTTAACACTAAGTCATGGAGGCGAAAAGTGTTCTCTTTTGCACCACGCATCTTTTATTTTTCAAGGTTATTTCCAGCGTTAGTGCTGTATGCCTTTGATATTACTTCCGTTATCAAATGGTCATTTAGAATATGTTATCCATATTCTGCAACACCCTTCCCATATTAATGACCATTCAGCTGTTGATACTTTCATCATCTTCAAACTGGTTTTAACGTATCTTTTTTACATATCATGTTTAATCCCGTTTCATAGAGTAAAATTAGTTTTGTAACTGTGCACCTCTTTTCGCTCTCTAGCATTGTGTTTCGCGAAACAGTGGTGTTCCGTGGGAAGTGAATAAGTGCTCCGCCAACACTATTAATAACATGACGTTTCCTTCGACATTTTGACGATATTAATTTAACGGATGTACATTTCATAACCTACTGCTGTTGGCGCCACAAAACGAGATGTGCGCGCGATTAGCGCTACCAATAACATTACGCATTTCTTCCAATTTATATTCTCTATGAAAATAGGCTAAACTGCTGTGCTGCCCTCATTAACTTTGTCCCTTCCTCTTATTAATAATGGTAGTTAGAAGTTGGAAGTCATAATTCTTGGAATAACTGCCAACCTATGCAATCTAACAGTTTGGTTACGCGTTGTACACCTGCCTGCGTGTTAAATAAATGTTCAAGATGCCATCCCATTTCTACTCATTGATTAATTGTGTTACAACAGTTTCCATATAACTCGCTCCGTAATCATTACTACAAATAAACACCACGTCTGAACAAGAACGGCTCTAGAACCCACTTGCACGAAACCTAGCTGATATGTATGGAGCGACTATATTGTCGATTCAGAATGAAGATGGCAGAAAGTTGTTTCACCATACCTCCAACCCATTCAGTAACTGCGATTTCTTTGTATCTCTTTCGACTGTTGCCAGCATTCTGCACAGAAAAGGGCTAGTTAAAGTGGCAGCACAACACCGTTGACAGTTTTGCTGATACATTCTTCACAAATCTGATTAAAATACACCAGTAAAATACCTGTGAAGTGTTCAGCATACGGATGTCTAAATTCTGGAGAAAATTAATCTGCGGGAATAATACGTAATTCACAAGTATGTATGTGTCCATTTATTGATCAAAATTAATCAAATATTTGTATTCGCATTGCCAAGATGAGCTTCGATGCTCTGCTTTTGATCGGTACATGTGAAAGGAGTGGGCTGATAAACTCATCCGAACTGAAATAAATTAACGTTGGGATGGTAGTAATAATTTTCCTTTAAATTTTATTTCTCTTTTATACATAGAGTAGGACGGGCAGCACACATGTACGTTTGCTACATACTTTTTTCTGCGACTCATGTGTGACATTAGGAGACACCACCTATTTTTTGATCGTATCTGTTACAATTATGACACGAGATGGCGGCTGGGTACGGGAGACTTCGTTAGGTATAGCTAGCAATTTAATACAATTAAAATATGACACTGAACGACCATATCACCCTGAATAAATGCTATGAAATAATGAAAATTATCTGTTGGTAGGTCCACCAATGCAAAGAAACAAAGCGGAACATCTTCCATTCCCTAGTATTAATTAATCTCCGTTTGCTTGTAATTGTACTGTAGAATTTGGCGGAATATGTGCCTATATTTTAGAACCAGATTCGGTAACTTGAATTATACCAACCTACACTCGGATTCGGTACAATATACAGTGCTTTAAAATGGCTTTCTGAAGTTGACAGCGGTTTTTAAAATAAGGTGTTGGTACTAAAATTTACACCCGTAGGCCTAATCTCATGAGTTTTGGAAACGAATGTGGATTATGGTTTGCCATCAGAAGCCCGGCAGTGGACAACGATCAAATATTATGAATGAATGTGTTTTTTGTTAACAATAGGTCATACTTCAAAAGACAAACTGTTCAGCAGGTTACACATGGAATTTCGGTAAAATGTTTGGTATTTTATTTCTTTTGGATTTCAATTAACCATAATTACCTAATAATACTATTTCAAGACGATCAAAGACCTTTCTGCTGCCATGGAGAGGGAGTTAATTTACCGACTAAGGCTCTGCAGTGAGTGTGCACTGCAAATGGATAAATCCACAGATGTCGCAGGACTACTAGTATCTGTTCGTTATACGTTTGATAAAAGAACAAGAAGATTTGCTCATGAGGAAAAAAAACAGGAGAAGATATATTCAGTTGTATTAACAATTTTATTATAAAACATGACATCAGTTGGGAGAAGTCTGTTGATATTTTCAGAGATGATGCTACAATCATCGTAGGAAAAACGATTGGATCTGTGTCATGTATACTGCAGGTAGCTACAAGAGCCACCAGCACTCACTGTATTTTGCACAGGTAAGCTCTGGTAGTAAATAAGTCTGCTGATTTAAAATATGGCATGGAAGAAGCGGTCTAAATGATAAACTATGTAAAACCTCGACCACTGCAGTCTACATTGTTTAAAATTTTGTACGGCGAAATGGATAGTGTTCTGTGTTTATATATGGTTCAAATGGCTCTGAGCACTATGGGACTTAACATCTGAGGTCATCAGTCCCCTAGAACTTAGAACTACTTAAACCTAACTAACTTAAGGACATCACACACATCCATGCCCGAGGCAGGATTCGAACCTGCGACCGTAGCGGTCGCGCGGTTCCGGACTGAAGCGCCTAGAACCGCTCGGTCACACTTGCCGGCTGTGTTTATAAAACTTGAGTTTGAATACTTATTTCTCTTATTCCTCTGTCCAGTACCTTAATTAACCTTTTTATTCTAAGTGTACATTTTCTGTAAATGTTGTGTTGTTGTGGTCTTCAGTCCTGAGACTGGTTTGATGCAGCTCTCCATGCTACTCTATCCTGTGCAAGCTTCTTCATCTCCCAGTATCTACTGCAACCTACATCCTTCTGAATCTGCTTAGTGTATTCATCTCTTGGTCTCCCTCTACGATTTTTACCCTCCACACTGCCCTCCAATGCTAAATTTGTAATCCCTTGATGCCTCAAAACATGTCCTACCAACCGATCCCTTCTTCTAGTCAAGTTGTGCCACAAACTTCTCTTCTCCCCAATCCTATTCAATACCTCCTCATTAGTTACGTGATCTACCCACCTTATCTTCAGCATTCTTCTGTAGCACCACATTTCGAAAGCTTCTATCCTCTTCTTCTCTAAACTAGTTATCGTCCATGTTTCACTTCCATACATGGCTACACTCCATACAAATACTTTCAGAAACGACTTCCTGACACTTAAATCTATACTCGATGTTAACAAATTCCTCTTCTTGAGAAACGCTTTCCTTGCCATTGCCAGTCTACATTTTATATCCTCTCTACTTCGACCATCATCGGTTATTTTACTCCCTAAATAGCAAAACTCCTTTACTACTTTAAGTTTCTCATTTCCTAATCTAATTCCCTCAGCATCACCCGACTTAATTTGACTACATTCCATTATCCTCGTTTTAAGATGGCTGAATAATCAAGCGACCGAATATCAATAAAGAACCAATCAAATTATAAATCAAAAGAAGGTTGATTTGCTCTCACTATCTGACTGAACATACGCTGCACTTCTTCTCAGGTACCATCACATGGCGATACCCCAGGGGAGTGTGATAAGACCGCTCTTGACCTCTGTATACAAAAAGGATCTGACCGATAGGGTGAGCAGCAGTCTGCGACTGTGCCGATGACGCTGTAGCGTACAGGACTGTGTCATCTTTGAGTGATTGTAAGAGGACACAGGATGACTGGGATGTAAGTTGGTGTCATGAGTGGCATCTTGCTCTTAATGTAGAAAAATGAAAGCTAACACAATTGACTGGGAAAAAACAATCATGTAATGTTCGAACACAGTATCAGTGGTGTGCGGCTTGACACAGTCACGATGGTAAAAAATCTAGGCACAGTGCTGCAAAGCGATATGAAATGGAGCGAGCACGTAATGTCAATTGTAGGGAAAGCTAATGCTCGTCGTCAGTTTATTTAGGAGAATTCTAAGGAAGTGTAGCTCTCATCGATAAAGGAGAGAGCGAATAGGCCACCACTGCGACCCATTCTTCAGGATGGCCAGCGTGTGCTGCTAGAGTGTTGGGATCCCCACTAGATCAGATTAAAGGAAGACATCGAAAGAGTTCAGAGTCATGCTACTAGATTTGTTACCATTAGGTTCAATCAACATGCGAGAATTACGAAGATGCTTCGTGAACTCAAATGGGAATCCCTGGGGGGGAAGACGACGTTCTTTTTGAAAAACAACACTGGGAAAATTTAGATAAGCGGCATTTGTAACTGACTGCACAAGGATTCCACTGCCACCACTGTATATCTCGCGTGTGGACCGCGGAGGCAACGTAAGAGAAAATAGAGGCATAAAGACAGTCCTTTTTCCCCACTCCATTTGCACATGGAACAGGAAAAGAATGGTACAATGCACCCTCCGCCATACATCGTACTGTGGCTTTGGGATTATGTATGTAGACGTAAAATGCTATGAATACAGCTAATATTGTTCGGCAAGTAATTGATCCAGTATTTAAAGTGAAGAGTATCGGTTTATAAAACTTCCATGTAGCTCATACGAAGTTATACTTTTTTGGATGATTATACTTCCAGGATAAAATGCTGCAATTTGTTCGTCAATTAATTCTCTAAAGTTAATTTTCCGCTCCGCAGCGACATGTGTTTTAAAACTACGTGGCAAATGAAAACTGTGTGCCGCGTCGGCACTCGAACCCGGAGCCTTGTCGGAGCGTGCCTAGAGGGCTCAGTCAGTAAAAGCATAGACGAGGTTCTATGGTTCGAGTTCCGGTGGAGCGCACATATTTAATCTACCAGGAAGTTTCAATGAAATTCTGAGTTCGGCAAATCTGCCTGGTTATTTCCTTGTCAGAAACGGCCTGTGGTGAATTATTGCTATACACTAAATGTGAGTTAATGACGAAAACCTGGACTCAAACTACTTATCTTATGCTACATTATCACCAGATTAACGTTTACGTTTAACCCATGGCTCTGAAGTGACGTTGGATGAGAGTTTTCAGTCAGGTGGAAAATTACGTGATATGTGTGATTGTTGTTGTTGTTGTGGTCTTCAGTCCAGAGACTGGTTTGATGCAGCTCTCCATGCTACTCTATCCTGTGCAAACTTCTTCGTCACCGAGTAACTAATGCAACCTACATCCGTCTGAATCTGCTTAGTGTATTCATCTCTTGGTCTGCCTCTACGATTTTTATCCTCCACGCTTCCCTCCAATTCTAAATTGGTGATGCCTTGATGCCTCAGAATGTGTCCTTCCAACCGATCCCTTCTTTTAGTCAGGTTGCGCCACAAACTCGTCTTCTCCCCAATTCTCTTCAGTACCTCCTCATTAGTTACGTGATCTGCCCATCTAATCTTCAGCATTCTTCTGTAACGACACATTTCAATAGCTTCTACTCTCTTCTTGTCCAAACTATTTATCGTCCATGTTTCACTTCCATACATGGCTACACTCCATACAAATACTTTCAGAAATGACTTCCTGACACTTAAATCTATGCTCGATGTTAACAGATTTCCCTTCTTCAGAAACGCTTTCCTTGCCATAGCCAGTCTACATTTTATATTCTCTCTACAACAACCATCATCAGTTATTTTGCTCCCCAAATAGTAAAACTCATCTACTACTTTAAGTGTCTCATTTCATAATCTAATTCCCTCAGCATCACCTGATTTAATTCGACTACGTTCCATTATCCTCGTTTTGCTTTTGTTGATGTTCATCTTATATCCTCCTTTCAAGACACTGTCCATTCCAGGTCCTATGCTGCCTCTGACAAAATTACAATATCTTCGGCAAACCTCAAAGTTCTTATTTCTTCTCCATGGATTTTAACTCCTACTCCAAATGTTTCTTTTCTTTCCTTCACCGCTTGCTCAATATACAGATGGATAACATCGGGGAGGGGTTACAATCCTGTCTCACTCCCTTTTCAACCACTACTTCCATTTGATGCCTCTCGACTCTTATAACTGCAATCTGGTTTCTGTAAAAATTGTAAATAGCTTTTCACTCCCTGTATTTTACCCTGCCATCTTCAGAATTTGAAAGAGAATATTCCAGTCAACATTCTTCTTGAAGTCTGAGGGCATTTGGCCTGCCTCATACATCATGATCACCAGATGGTAGAGTTTTTTCATGGCTGGCTCTTCCAAGGCTATCGGCAGTTCTAATGGAATATTGTCTACTCCCGGGGTGTTTTTTGACTTAGGTCTTTTGTCAAGTTCTTCACGCAGTATCATATCTCCTATTTCATATTCATCTATGTCTTCTTCCATTTCCATAATATTGCCCTCGAGTACATCGCCCTTGTATAGACCCTCTATATATTCCTTCCAACTTTCTGCTTACCCTTATTTGCTTAGGACTGGTTTTCCATTGGAGCTCTTGATATTCGTACAGGCGGGGTCTCTTCTCTCCAAAGGTCTCTTTAATTTTTCTGTAGGCAGTATCTATCTTACCCTAGTGATGTATGCCTCTACATTCTTACATTTGTCCTCAAGTCATCCTTGCTTAGCCATTTTGCACTTCCTGTCGATCTAATTTTTAAGATGTCTGTATTCCTTTTCGCTTGCTTCATTTACTGCATTTTTATATCTGCTCCTTTCATCAATTAAATTCAGTATCTCTTCTGTTACCCAAGGATTTCTACTATCCCTCGTCTTTTTATCTACTTGATCCCCTGCTGCCTTCACTGTTTCATCTCTCAAAGCTATCCATTCTTCTTCTACTGCATTTCTCTCCCCTGTATTTGTCAACCATTCCATAATTTGTTCTCTGAAACTACCTGTTTGCAGTTTCGTCAGTTTTAATCTACATATGTATGCTACAAATAATAAAGATTTAGTATTGAGGAGCTGTAATTAGAAGAACATGTAAGAAATATTATTTTACTGGTGCCACTGTTATAATTATCAAAATGTATTGTTTGTTTTCGCAGAGAAAAAGATTCTGGAGATATGGATTTGGAAACAGAGGGTATTCAGCCAGAAACGAGTGAAAAGAAAGCTGACATTTTAGCTCCCAGTGACAGAGAAGATATTTGCACTTGCATCGCGACAAAAGAGATGGCTGGCGAAGGTGTTAGTGCAGATGTTGTAAAAGAGGACGTTAATATTCCGTCCGAAACTGAACAGGATCGTATCACTGAGAAACAGCCTTGCACGTGTGAAAAAAAGGAGGAACATATTGAAGAGGAAGTTGAGCCACCGTGTCCTGAGCCACTAGAAGAGACAAGTCTTGAGTACAGGAACATGCTCCGCCGAGAGGAAATGTTTAGGTACTGGTATTTGCGTGCCTTCTTGCGAATTTCTCATACTCTCATCTATATTTAAGTTTAATTTTTACCTTAAACGGCTGATCTGCATGAAATTTAAATTGCTTGGACTTTACTACGTTAAAATGGTGCTATAGCAATGAATAGGCTTATAGACAAAAAAGAGAAAATAGTATTTTGCACACTTGTGGAGACTCCTCATTTCACGGTATTGTTCCATGAAGCCTGAAGTACGCATTAACAGCAGCCCAGTTTTCCGTAGCGCATGTCGCACATTGAGGCTGGGTCCCCTCGCTTGGTTACTTCCCACCACAATTGTCTCTCGAGCGCATTCCAATTCAAGGCCTGTCACTTGTATGTCTACCAGAGCTTTTCTAGCTATAGCTTCTTTGGACCACTACGGGGTCGACTTCCTCGTAGGTCCCAATGGAAGGCAGTTTTGGACATACAGTTATCGTTGCTTCTGGTGATGTTCCTATAATACATAAAATGTGTTCTTCTTAGTCTTTTGGTCACTCCCACTCGTTCCCTTACACACGTGTATCATAATTAATAGAGAAAACAGTATTGGTGAAAATATGCTATCACAGAAACACTGCAACAAATGTGATTCCGTAACCGCGCCGTTCACAAGATGACTGTCAGGCTGTTGTTACTAGCTGCCACTGACTTGTGTGTGAAATACTGGCCTCGTTAGGAAAAATGTATTTGAAAAATGTTCCATCAAGTTCCATCGATTATGGGCTCATATTTCATCTATTGACTGTCTTAACAAGAAATACAGTACTATTTCAGCGTGCTACAATTAACAATTTAATGAACACTCCAACATGTTCAAGATGGTGTTCCACGTACCGTTTCTCCATTTGGAAGCAGTACTGCACTCGTATCTGCGCTACGTCATCTAAGCAAGACGATACAATTCTTTGCTCAAGTATTTCAACCGTGTAGACAGGAGTGCTATACACTTCACTTTTAAGATCACTCCAGACAGAAAAGTTCAGACCATTGAGGTCATGTAATCTTGGAGGCCGGTGGCACATTATGCATCTACCACAATTCCCAACAATCGGTCATAGGTGAAAGTTTGGCCTGAAATAAATGCGGATTTAATAGAAAAGTTTACATTTACGATACGTTCGTAGTAACTAGGGTAATATTCATAACGAAGCAAGTCGCGGCTGGTAACCACATATTCCCATTTATCTCGCAAACTGCTTGTTTGCGGACTCAAGTTCATTGGGACGTTTTCGCTTCTATTATAATACATGCACCCGCCCTTAAAGCAGTCCTGCGCTTCATTACTCGCACGGCACACCCGAAACGTACCCCAGTGGTCTTTCCGACTCCTGGAGCGACTGACCGATTTCAGCTGAAAGTGAACAACCTTCCAACGAACATATGAGAACTCTGAACTTTCTGAGGCAAGTTTTCACTAGGAAACAAGAGGTTCTTGACCTGAAACAAACTAACAAAGACTTTGTCAAAGCTCACGTCTCGATATACTTGAACTTCTCCCATCTTTCGCGCCAAAGTTGTGTCTTTACTAGACTCAAGCGGATATTACAAATAAATGCGAGAGTAATGACTGGAATACGTGAACTAACAGCAGACTGGGAGACGGTGACACACGCTCTGCGTCAGTAAATCTTAAGTCCTTGCATGGCAAACAAAAATGGCTCTGAGCACTATGGGACTCAACTGCTGAGGTCATTAGTCCCCTAGAACTTAGAACTAGTTAAACCTAACTAACCTAAGGACATCACAAACATCCATACCCGAGGCAGGATTCGAACCTGCGGTTCCAGACTGCAGCGCCTTTAACCGCACGGCCACTTCGGCCGGCCAGGCAAACAAAAGCTAATGAGCATTTACGCGCAGTATTCGGACAGCATTTAACCATACATCGATAATTTCTTGATGCAATAATTTACCAACAGGCGTATGTATTGTAGAAATTTATTTTATGAACCTCTTATGTGCTACCAGTTTCGGCATTACATTGATGCCATTTTCAGGCCCCACGCGTCATAGCCTGTGTCGCCTGGCCACCAAGAACTGTTGCATAAAGATTTGATTCACGGATCCAGTTATATGGCTCCTTCCGTGTATAGCGATTTTACGGCTACGACTTGTGGGGCCTGAAGATGGCATCAATGTAATGCCGAAACTGGTAGCACGTAAGAAGTTCATAAAATAAATTTCTACAATACATACGGCTGTTGGTAAATTATTGCATCAAGAAATAAATGCCAGCCGTTGTCCCATGGTCCATAATGGATCAACGAAGATACATCGATAAGGTGAGAGATGCGACTCACTACACTTAGGGCTCGCTACATATAACAGCAATTAACGCTAATGCAAAATCCGTATTGCGACACAGTCGTGTGATAGATGAACAGGAAGCAATTCGCGAATTAAATCTCCACGTGCTGAGGTCGGGCTGTCCAGCCATGTATTAAAACACCGCTGATCTTACACCTTGCCGTAGTAGTCTGCAGCTACAAAGTCAACTCTTGGGAGAGTCTTTCAGCATGCCACTGGTAGCAATCATAACGCGATTACGATAGATCTGTTGAATCCTGGTTTATATAAAAAAAAGGATATGACGCAGGAACACAATTAACGTCGCTATAATTTTAGAAAGGCTAACTGAAGAAAACTAGATGCAAAAATTGACTTTCAAATAGCATAAAATGCTGAGTACTGCGTTGACAGCACGATACAATCATTTACAGCTGTCTGACGAAAGCGTACGAAATGTGGCCATTCCAGTACAGAAAACTGCTAGACATTGTGGTACACCATGGATTTTTCAAATAAAAAAGTACATGTACAACAACTGCGCAAATTTCATCAGCGAGATTTAAGCCACGAGGAGAAAGAGTTTAGACTATTGTAGTGTAGATCAAGGGACACCTAATGACAAGTTCTCATAGATACCATGAAGAAAAGCCACTGGGTCCAATATGTTCAAATTCAACTACTGACTGACACATAGGAAACTCCCTATGGTAACAGAAAAAGTAAACATACCACTTGTGCTATCTATTTCGGGAACAGGACGGCTCTAATTAGTGAGGTTCCTCTAATAACGTGATGAAGTCACCTTTTCCAGGAGATAATAGCGGAAACGATAACAAGAAATGAGGCACACGTGCTATACATAATTTCTACATCTACATCTACATCTACATTTATACTCCGCAAGCCACCCAACGGTGTGTGGCGGAGGGCACTTTACGTGCCACTGTCATTATCTCCCTTTCCTGTTCCAGTCGCGTATGGTTCGCGGGAAGAACGACTGTCTGAAAGCCTCTGTGCGCGCTCTAATCTCTCTAATTTTACATTCGTGATCTCCTCGGGAGGTATAAGTAGGGGGAAGGCGTTCGATACAGTTCCGCACTGTCGTCTGATAAACAAAGTAAGAGCCTACGGAATATCAGACCAGCTGTGTGGCTGGATTGAAGAGTTTTTAGCAAACAGAACACAGCATGTTGTTCTCAATGGAGAGACATCTACAGACGTTAAAGTAACCTCTGGCGTGCCACAGGGGAGTGTTATGGGACCATTGCTTTTCACAATATATATAAATGACCTAGTAGATAGTGTCGGAAGTTCCATGCGGCTTTTCGCGGATGATGCTGTAGTATACAGAGAAGTTGCAGCATTAGAAAATTGTAGCGAAATGCAGGAAGATCTGCAGCGGATAGGCACTTGGTGCAGGGAGTGGCAACTGACCCTTAACATAGACAAATGTAATGTATTGCGAATACATAGAAAGAAGGATCCTTTATTGTATGATTATATGATAGCGGAACAAACACTGGTAGCAGTTACTTCTGTAAAATATCTGGGAGTATGCGTGCGGAACGATTTGAAGTGGAATGATCATATAAAATTAATTGTTGGTAAGGCGGGTACCAGGTTGAGATTCATTGGGAGAGTCCTTAGAAAATGTAGTCCATCAACAAAGGAGGTGGCTTACAAAACACTCGTTCGACCTATACTTGAGTATTGCTCATCAGTGTGGGATCCGTACCAGATCGGGTTGACGGAGGAGATAGAGAAGATCCAAAGAAGAGCGGCGCGTTTCGTCACAGGGTTATTTGATAACCGTGATAGCGTTACGGAGATGTTTAACAAACTCAAGTGGCAGACTCTGCAAGAGAGGCGCTCTGCATCGCGGTGTAGCTTGCTCGCCAGGTTTCGAGAGGGTGCGTTTCTGGATGAGGTATCGAATATATTGCTTCCCCCTACTTATACCTCCCGAGGAGATCACGAATGTAAAATTAGAGAGATTAGAGCGCGCACAGAGGCTTTCAGACAGTCGTTCTTCCCGCGAACCATACGCGACTGGAACAGGAAAGGGAGATAATGACAGTGGCACGTAAAGTGCCCTCCGCCACACACCGTTGGGTGGCTTGCGGAGTATAAATGTAGATGTAGATGTAGATGTAGAAATTATGTATAGCACGTGTGCCTCATTTGAAAGCCCAAGTGTCGTTCTACCATTTGCACAAGAAGAGGCTGCAATTTCTATCATTCAATTAATTAATGGAATATTCTCGGTCCATATTACACAATAATGAAACGCTAAAAGACTAAAATTACACCTCCTGAATGAATCACTAAGACAGGAAAGAAGTCCTATAGTCTGGAAGTCTGCCCAAGCTGTGAGAATTCAGAAGAGCATGGAGAGAGAGCCAGTCGTTCCAAGACGTACAGACCAATCTGTCTTCTTAGCACCTAGGGTACAGTACAGGAGTGCTTGCCCGCGCAGCAGACTATGGTCCTACAGGGAACTACACAGCCTCAATCAGAATATAGTCAGCTCCAGAAAGGGCGAGGCTAATTAACTATGCTCTCCGCACTGTGAACAATTGCAGCAGCAAATACGTCGTACGTATCATGGTTGACTTTGCGGGCACATTTGACAGTCTGTGCTGGCTCGCAATGTTTGTTTGCGTGAGAGAAATACGGGTCCCAAAGTGTATGTAACAGAGCTTCCTCGTCTTGTGAAGCGTTACACTGTGGTATGTGGCAGAACATCCAGTAAAACAGTGAGGCTAATCAGAAGGGATTATCCACAGGGATCTCAAAGTGAACCAATTTTTTGGGACCTTAGCCCTGAGCCACTGAAAACGTTCAATGTCAGGGGCCATAGGCTATGCCGATGACATACTACTTACGGTAGCAAAAGTCTCAAGAGCCAGGCTAGACAGAAAAGCATGTGATGGGCTTGCTCAAATGCAAAACTAGTGCTCAGATGATGATGTAGAAATCGCAGCAAATAAGACTATTTACATTCTGCTCAAAGGCAGCCTCTCCCACTCGCGGAATCCTACTGTGAGAATTGGGTGCGCTTCACTGTGCCGCAGTGAGGTGTGTAAGTACACTGTGTAACGGAACATATTAAAGGCTTTACTGTACCGAAGTATGCGATACCCTCCAAATTCAACCAGTTTAACGAGTATTATAGAAAAGTTATTGTGTATGTTAACAATGATTGCATAACATGTCTGCATAAACAGTCAACCCATTAAATTATACTGAATAACTGACCCACACAAAATGTTTATATCACTTGATCACTGATACAGCAAATGTCATCATGTAAAAACACTAAGTTCATCTAAAATAATTAATATGAAGTACGAAAAATAGTGGACAACTTAGGTATTTTGGATCTCCTTAAATAAAAATCACCCAGTGAAACCTATTTGTTCACTAGGAGCGGTCTCACTCAGTATTCACGAAATCAATCCTGTTTTAGACGAAAACCAATGTAATTCTTAATAATTCATGTTAATTACTTATTTATGCAAATTAGAGAAGTCAATTGACAAACTTCTAAAAAACGGCCTTTTTGTAACAAAGAATTATTCTGTCAAGTCAACAAATCTGTCTGTCATTTTAATAACATGTTAAATTATGTCACTCGATGCAAATTAATAACTTTTCTGCACAAATTATGATAACAGATGTACATGTGACTTGTAAACTATATCTCTTTTTAGTAGTTCTTTGACAATGTTATAAATACAAGCAGCAAGAACGGTCGAGAGGCAGTCGGAACGTCACTTTGGTAAAGTGTGTTTGTGTGTTATTGTTTGAGGTGGATAAACAATGCAAAGAACATGTAACGGAAATACTACTTTGTGTTGTGTCATGGTCTTTGGTGGACAGTGGAATTAAGATGGCCACCAGAGTAATAAATATTTGAAGTTTACATATTTGTTGGTTTCGCTCGTTCTTTATCATCAAAAGCATATAAAAAACACGGGACCTCATGTTTTTAACCCTAGACAACCAGATTTAGAGCCAGCATCAGCATCGAGACACAGCAGCGATCCAGCAAGTAGCAGTGATTACCACAACACAATGCATTTTAATGGCGCCAACCTAACATCAAGTGCTAACAAGCTCCGTAAATGGGAGTGAAATAGTGCGATTATAGCAATTAGCTATATCTACGACCAGGCGACCATTACAAAAGTGGGGGCTCAGCCGGGATCTTTAAGTGCATTGATGATAATAGTGCAGCGATAAATTTCGTAAGTGCTTATCATTCCAAAAAAGTTTATTTGTGCAGTGTGGCAACAGTGAAAATATGTCAAAAATAAATAAATAAATAAAGTGTGTTTGTGCGACTACACCGCTCGGAAGATTAACGTCTGGATTATGTCAATGGAATTCATCAATCAAGACTTCAGCTTCGATAAAACCGAATAGAAGTGAAGAAAGCCAACAGGAACACCGATCACGACATCATAGCATAGCTACACATAACAAGGTATTTTGTTGTTGTTGTCATTTAAAATAATTATTAGTTAACATGTCTCTACCTGAGAGTGATGAGATCGTAGAAAACGTAAAAATTGAACCAGGGGATGGTGAACAATTAAACTTAACAGAGTGGCTAGCAGGGTTTGCAACTCAAATAAACTCACAACTTAAACAATCAATTGAACAAGTAAGTTTGAAACTCACAGATAGACTGGATAAGTTAAGTTTGGATTTTGATCTATTAAGTACTCATCTCAATGAGAAGTGTGAGGAAATTAAAACTACCCTCAGTAAGGACACTAGAGAACAGTTGATACACTTCAGAAAAGAATTTCAAGTTAAAGTTGAAAGTTTAAATGAAAACATACAAGCTAACACAGACAGCATTGCTGTCATCTACAACAGAGTAGATACTGAAGTTGAAAGATTAGATCAGAGAATAGACAAAACTTCAGAAAACCTTAAACAAGAATACAACCTGTATACCACTAATGTAGATACAAAAGTAGAAAATATACACACTAAATGTACACAATTGGAGGACGCATTGATGTCCAAACAAACGATTTACAATCAAAATACAATGTATGGGCACATCCAAGTGAAATCCTTTCCTGGTGAAAATCTGCACCCTATTGACTTTATTCACCAATGTAAGGATATGTTTGTTGTAGGAATGTCAGATAACATAAAAATTAAGTTAGTAAAACGGTTTCTAGAAGGGGAGGCCCTATCCTGGGCAAATGAGAATAATGATTCTTGGAATACTTTTGAAGAGTTTGAAGCTAAGTTTATTTGCAAATTTTGGTCACAATCCATACAAGCCAGATTAAAGTCAGAATTTCTAAATGGACCAGTGTATAGAGGGAAAGTAGGGGGAATGCAAAAATTTTGCAGAGATCAATTGAAAAAACTTGCTCACTTGAATAACTCTTTTGATATTATGACACAAATTGATGTTTTAAAAAGAAGGTTACCAGAGAGACTGCAGTGGGAATTGGTCGATGGACCAGACGATTCAATGGAAGAGTTCCTGAAATTTGTAGATAGATTAGATAGGGCCTTGGAAAGAGAAAATAACCAAAGTTTTGGCTCTGGCAACAATCAGTATGGGGGGTGGAACAGGAATGTAAATAGAGATTATTATGGGAGGAGAGACTTCGAAAATTCTGGAAATAATGCTCCAAATAGGGGATAGGAGATATGAAAATGATTTCAGAAACTATACACAGGAGGGAGGATGGAGGAGAGATAACAGGAATGATAGAAATAGGTATTGGGGAAGAGAACAAGATAGAAGGGGGTTTGCTGAAACTAGTGAACAAAACGACAACTACAAACGGACAGGCCGAGGGAACCAGCCGGGAAACGGTGGACAGTCCCACTAGATGTCCGTAGTTTTGGGGCTAGACAATATTATGACAGGACAACACATAACTGAAACTGGAAAAGGAGAGGATACAATGTAAAGAGTAAGTACCATGAAAATACTGATGTTGTTAGAATGAATAAATTAGAATTTAATAAAAGGTTTTGGGATACTATGAGTAAAAGTGATACAGTTAATAAAAACAGTGTTCAAGCACAGGTAGTTAGTGAAAGTGCAGAAGTTGAAGGTATTGCAGAGTTCCATAGTTGGGCTGAAAAAGATACTGGTGTTAATAACAAGTCAGACACACCACAAATAGAATCTATTTTGGGGGGTTTATTTGATAAGAAGGGGGATGACAAAGTGTTTAATGGAGCCAAAGACTCAATTGCTGAGATTCAGATACATAGGGGGGAAACTGAAGATGGGGTTGTTGCGGAGGAGGAGGAAGAAGTAATAGAGGGACATTTAAATAATGATCCTAAATCAAGTAATGTTATTGATGAGAGTGTGGAGGAAGAAATAAAAGTATTTGTAGAATTGAAAAGTGATGATGAGATAAAGGTAAGCGATGTGACAAACATGGGTAATAATGAGGTTAATGTAAGTGAAATGCAGACTAGGGAATGTGTATCTGAGGACAAGCTATTGCCTATTGGGAACTATGAAACATTAATCTATGAGAATGGTAATAATAATAATATTAAAGAAAATATAAAGGGATGGAATGTAAATGTGTGTTTTCAAGAGAAAGGGGAAAAGTTTTTAGAAGTTTTGTGGAGCAACTATGAAACTATAAACAAAGATGCCTTTTGGAAAGAATTAACAAAAGTAAGTGCAACCTTGTATCCTACATGGTGGACAAGAATCCGTATTGGACTTTATAAAAAATGGGGTGAAAACAGTAGGTTGTTAAGTGACAACACAGTGTTAAAAGGAACAGATGAAAACAAAGGTTTATGTTTAAATGTCAATGCTTTGCAAACAGAGAGGGATGTGTCTAAGTGTAGGAAAGAGACATTAGACTTAGGAACTAAAGAAATTGAAAATGATCTATTGTTTGAAAATACAGAAATAGACAAAGATGTTGAGCTAGGTTGTCCATATGTTAAAGTAAACATTGACATTTGTCCATTTGAAATAAAAGAAAGCCCACATCCTAATGCATATAGACTTATCTTTCCCAGATCAAGAAGGTTATTTGGATTAAGAAACATCACTGAATTGAAACCATATAAACATGATTAAGCACATTTCCCTGTTTGAATACAGTTACTTACCCATTTTCCATAAAGCATGTTATCAGCAAAGATTTTACTGGGTGTGTCAAATAGCAACTACCACTCATCCTACAGACCCTGGAAAAGTTCCAGATCTCTGAGAGAATGTTTTTATATTTTTATTGTTACTATTGAATATTAAATTTTGAGACATCTTCCTTACTTGCAACGGGCAAGAAGGTGACAAACATTTATTACTTTCCTTTTGTATTGTTAAATATGGGACATACTTGCACCAAATAAGACAATGTAAAAATTGTTGTGCAAGACCCATCATTTTGTTAGTATTGTGTTCTTAGGTATAAGATTTGTGTACAATTTTCTACAGCTAATCAGATGTTCACCAAGTTTGATGTTTGTGTTATGTTGTGACCAATTTAAGTGTCCAATTTTAGTATTAATATGTTCTTGTACTGTCTTGACTATGTGTCTCAATGGGAGACAAGTTTTTTAAATATTTCCTTTTTTTTCAAATGCATATTATGCTCATACATGTGACTACTCTAGTGTTTGTGTTCATATATCATGTACATATGTATAATTATGTTCTTTGTTTTCATTTCTTTTATGTGGCTCAAAAAGAGCAGACAGTTGCAATATTTTCCTATGGACATATGACCTGTCCATCTATGTAATATATTTATGTTCCTTCTATTATCTTGATTAATCTTTGACTCAATGAGAACTGACTTTGAAATAATTTACCTATATTTTTGATATATCTTAAAATCGCATGTGATATATTTGTGTCTGTTTTTAATCATTTTCCATGTGGCTCACTGGGAGCAGAGATTAACATTTTTTTTTACTTTCATATATTACTAATTATTTTTATTATGCTGTCATACTGAATGACATAACACAAAGTGCATTTGAAACAACACAACTAAAATATTTGCAGGAAAAAGTCATTTTGAAACGGTGTAACGGTCATTGCATACATACACATTATGCATAGTAAAACAAAAAAAAAATTATTAAAGTAGTACTTTTCCAAATTTTAAGCATTTGACACATTTGTCCTAGTCGGCTAATATCATTAACATTCTGTAAATGATATTACCCGAGGGGGGTATTGTAACGGAACATATTAAAGGCTTTACTGTACCGAAGTATGCGATACCCTCCAAATTCAACCAGTTTAACGAGTATTTATGATTATAGAAAAGTTCTACATCTACATCTACATTTATACTCCGCAAGCCACCCAAGGGTGTGTGGCGGAGGGCACTTTACGTGCCACTGTCATTACCTCCCTTTCCTGTTCCAGTCGCGTATGGTTCGCGGGAAGAACGACTGTCTGAAAGCCTCTGTGCGCGCTCTAATCTCTCTAATTTTACATTCATGATCTCCTTGGGAGGTATAAGTAGTTAATGTGTATATTAACAATGATTGCATAACATGTCTGCATAAACAGTCAACCCATTAAATTATACTGAATAACTGACCCACACAAAAGTTTATATCACTTGATCACTGATACAGCAAATGTCATCATGTAAAAACACTAAGTTCATCTAAAATAATTAATATGAAGTACGAAAAATAGTGGACAACTTAGGTATTTTGGATCTCCTTAAATAAAAATCACCCAGTGAAACCTATTTGTTCACTAGGAGCGGTTTCACTCAGTATTCACGAAATCAATCCTGTTTTAGACGAAAACCAATGTAATTCTTAATAATTCATGTTAATTACTTATTTATGCAAATTAGAGAAGTCAATTGACAAACTTCTAAAAAACGGCCTTTTTGTAACAAAGAATTATTCTGTCAAGTCAACAAATCTGTCTGTCATTTTAATAACATGTTAAATTATGTCACTCGATGCAAATTAATAACTTTTCTGCACAAATTATGATAACAGATGTACATGTGACTTGTAAACTATATCTCTTTTTAGTAGTTCTTTGACAATGTTATAAATACAAGCAGCAAGAACGGTCGAGAGGCAGTCGGAACGTCACTTTGGTAAAGTGTGTTTGTGTGTTATTGTTTGAGGTGGATAAACAATGCAAAGAACATGTAACGGAAATACTACTTTGTGTTGTGTCATGGTCTTTGGTGGACAGTGGAATTAAGATGGCCACCAGAGTAATAAATATTTGAAGTTTACATATTTGTTGGTTTCGCTCGTTCTTTATCATCAAAAGCATATAAAAAACACGGGACCTCATGTTTTTAACCCTAGACAACCAGATTTAGAGCCAGCATCAGCATCGAGACACAGCAGCGATCCAGAAAGTAGCAGCGATTACCACAACACAATGCATTTTAATGGCGCCAACCTAACATCAAGTGCTAACAAGCTCCGTAAATGGGAGTGAAATAGTGCGATTATAGCAATTAGCTATATCTACGACCAGGTGACCATTACAACTGCTGGAAAAAAATTAATACAATTGGAAAGACATCGTCGATTTTGATCAGATGATGGTATATGCAACCTAGGGGACAGCAATTACTAATAACTGTTTCAACGTCGTCTGTCAACAGATAGTGTAGTTGCATAGCTACCAGAGCGCCATCTGTGTCTATCCTTTAATAGGGAATCGTCACAGCCAGAAGGTTCAGTATGGTGCCATCGTGTGAACCAAGCAGGCCAGAGAGATACACTCGTGCTTCCTACAGCCAACTGAACAGTCTGAAAGGGGTCAAATTGTGACCTTCCGAGTGGCGGGATGGGTCTCTCGGAGAATTGCCACACGTCCTGCGCCTGGTGTGCAGCTATGCTGGTATCAGTGGTCACATGAACGTTCTCACACGCGTAGACGAGATTCCAGACGTCCACGGAGCACAGACAGCCGCCAGGATCGTCGTATTGTAAGGGCAGCAGTGGCAGATCGTACAGCTACCACAGCACAGATAAGAGAGCTTGTGAGCCCAGACGTGTCAGCACGAACTGTTGTGAACCAGTTATGAGCAGTGGGACTACGGGCACGCACGCCTCTAGCCATCTTCCCCTCATGCCAAAGCATCGACGTGCACGGCTCGGCTGGTGCCGTCGGAGGATCACTGGAAAGATGGAATGGCGCGCCGTGGTCTTCAGCGATGAAAGCAGATTTTGCCTGCACGCAAGTGATGGTCATTTGCACTTTTGTCATAGACCTGGTGAGCGCTGTCTCGTAGAGTGCATTCGTCCAAAACGCACTGCTCTCACCCCAGGCCTTATCGTCTGGGGTGCGATAAGCTACAACTATCTTTCACGTTTGGTGTTTCTGAGGGGGGCGGTAACCAGTGCTTGGTTCGTGCAGAATGTCGTTAGATCTATTTCTTTGCTGTTCTTGCAAAAGGAATGTGATGTGTTATTCCAACAGGATAATGCTCGCCCACACACTGCCACTGAGACTCAACGTGCTCTGCAATACGTGCAGCAACTTCCCTGGCCAGAACGATCTCCGGACTTGTCTGTAATCGAGCATGTGTGCGATATCACGGCACAAGAAGTGATTCAAGCAGCTCGTCAACTAACGACTCTTACAGAAGTATGTGAACAGGTCGAGCAGGTATAGCGTAACGTATCCTAGGACAATATTCGCCATCAGTGCAAACTGCTGTATGTCAGAATCAGCACCAGCATTGCCGCCCGTGGAGGCTGTACGACGTACTCATATGGGTGTTTCAGCATGGGTCGATATCTGGTACCTCAGAACCACTTGTGCTATTGATCTGTAAAAGTAATCGTTCCGTGTATTCCATATGCACTTCTGAAACAATAAATCTTCAGTGAATTGTAAATCTTTAATTGGGTTTACTATTTTTTTTCTCGCAGTGTAGGCTTGAGTTACACTTGTGTGAGAAGTGTAACTTTCACACAGACATGTCTCCCAGATATGCCAGCAAGCTGCCAAATTAGGCACAACTTGGAAAGACTGAGAACCACTGACTTTAAGTTCCCACTTCTAGACTCTATCATGATGCTACACGCACTGCTGTCGTAGGGTTTGAGCCAGTGTCTGGGCACACAAACTGCTATACAATCGATATAAGTCAGTCCTAAGGCGTACACAGAGGATTGAGCCACTGTGGCTCACAGCAGCCTTTGGGACAACACAGTTGGAGGCTTTATTAGTCGTACTAGGCGTTGCTCAATATATGTTATCGTCCTAAACAGAATTTTTGTTCACTGGCGTCGTAAATGGACTATTCCCAAGGTGGGAGAGATTATTGGTTCCAAAAAAGAATCAAACTAAAGCTAAAATTATGGAAGGTGCGTGAGTAGCAAAGAGACTGGGGCAATATCAAAACCGGTCGCGGAGCATATGACATATTTCCAAACAACAGAGAGAGAATGCTTAAGAGCCATGTAAATCCATCTAGAGGCAGGATTCAATATCTGACAGGGCGTGGACCATAAAATGAATAGTAATATGCTGTAAAAAATGCCTGGCACTTGCAAGTGTGTATGAGCGACATTCATACACCATACAACATCATACTAGAGTGCCTTGTCGATGAAGATCTACAGACTCAAATGACAACCACTGGTACACTAAGTAACATTGTTCGAGAGAAAAATGGCGCTTGGTGAATGAAGCAGCAAACAAGGTGTCTATGAGGGAACTTGGGAAGTATACAGAAAAGAAAGGCACTGTAAGAGAAAACCCAGGTGTAAGTGATGGTCCTGAAATGAATACTGTGAGTGTAGTAAATATAATCGCGAATTCACTTACAACGGGATTAATTCCTACCCAGGACGACCAGAGGCAATTGATATGTCGCCAGCAATGTGGTAGCTCCTGCAAAACCATCAGAAAGAATGAGAACTTGTGCGTGACTTACGTGGGTCTTGTATCAAGAGCAGGGTGCGGGGAGGAGGGTGGAAGCGGAGGGTGGATCCGTTAAGTCCCATTGTCCCGTTGGTTGATCCCATAGAGACTGGCAGAGGATGGCGCTAGCGCACACGAGGTCTCATCTCATGGCTGATGCGCAGTTGTTTCGTTATTGTTTGGGGATGCTTCGGGTTTCATAGAATGTCGATTCTAGTAATTTAACATGTTGTTCACCACAATCGCGGACTCACTTTCATAGACGTAAGAAATGTTAGCGTAGGTCATAGGCGTTGAGTTCCGCAATAGGAGCGTCCTGAAGGATATAACTTCCTTAATCCTGAAGCGTTAAAATAGTTAAGGTTAGGAATTGCCGTTAAGCTATCTGCTGCTGTGATAGTGTAATTTTGGGTGGTTTTTCCTTTTTATGTTGTATTTATTTTCATCAGTTATTGGAGATGTTTAAACTACAATGCAAATCTTGAGGCTAATGTTTAATTACAGTTGTATACAACTTTCGGTAGCTGTGTGGAAATACGACCCGCATAAGATTCTGGGTGACAGATCTCGAAAGCAATAATAAATAAATAATACTTTTCCCCGTGTCAGTTTTTCGTTATTAAGTATGACACACCATGTATGTTCGTTTTTAATATAGCAATGTGATAGCCACGGAGCAACACAACATTTTCATTTCCATTCCGTACGGCGCTTGTTCGTGTTGTTGCTGTCTAACATTTAGAGCGTTATAGATCTAGTGGGCGAATAATGGATCTGTAAAATCGCCCCTTTAAGGTGGTTAGATGGTTTCTTTTCATATAGCACTCCAGTGATTTGGTTCCATTTCAGCCAAGTAGCTTTAGCTCGTGCTCAAGCATCTGGAAATGACTCGCCACCTGAGGCTGCAGGAGAGTTGTGGTATCTTAACTGTGACGTTGATACTGCTAGTATAACTCAACTTTCGTTACATTTAGCCTCAACCTTTTTAACGATAAATAAATTAATTTGCTTGATCTGTCCGAGGAATTCATTTGTTATTGAAAGTATCTGAACTGTATTCTTCTCCCATGAGGCTGCGTCTGGTTGATTTAGAGTTAACGCTCAGAGTGTTGAGCTTTGATTGAAATGCAATGAAACCTCTCGAGAAGGCCACCCCCTTAAACCGACTCCCTCACTAAACGACCATATTTTTAAGGAACGGTAAATAAACTTCCATAAGAATCATGCATCTTTATTCCCTTTAAGACAACCACCCCTTTTCCTGACCAACGACTACTCTTTAACTAACAATGGCCTCCCTTTTAAGGCTACCGCAATCATATAAGAGGGAATCACAGTACTGTATTACTGTGAGGTTTCTCGCCGACAGTGTGACACAACAATCTCTAAAATTTCATTGTCATTTGTACTTCTAATAGCAAACGGTTCAGATTTTTCCTCTGTAGTGAACAGGCATGGCTGCTTCAAATGAAAGAAAAATTGTTGTTCTTTCACTAGAACAGCGAATTTCTATTGTTAGAGAGTGGAAATGGAAAATCTCAGCGTCAGTTAGCGGATGAGTTTAATTGTGGAAAAGCCAAATGCAGAATACAATTACAAATCGCAGCATCGACAAAAATTCAAAGAAAAAACGGTGACAACCATTCGAAGCCGTTAATAATGCTGTTTTAGAGTGGTTTAGTAGATCACATGTCAAAGGATTCCCTATTAGTGCACCGATGCTACAAGAAAAAGCTCTTAAATTTGCATCTGATCTTGGGATTCCTAATTTCAATGCAAGCAACGGCTGTTGCCCCCTGGCTCAGCAGCTGTTGTGGCTGAGCACCTCAAGGATAATTTGGAAAATATTTCGAGTAGATTTCCCCACCATGTTATAGTTCTGGGTGGAGATTTTAATTTGCCGGATATAGACTGGGAGACTCAAACGTTCATAACGGGTGGCAGGGACAAAGAATCCAGTGAAATTTTTTTAAGTGCTTTATCTGAAAACTACCTTGAGCAGTTAAACAGAGAACCGACTCGTGGCGATATTAGACCTTCTGGTGACAAACAGACCCGAACTATTTGAAACAGTTAACGCAGAACAGGGAATCAGCGATCATAAAGCGGTTACGGCATCGATGATTTCTGCCGTAAATAGGAATATTAAAAAGGGTAGGAAGATTTTTCTGTTTAGAAAAAGTGACAAAAAGTAGATTTCAGAGTACCTGTTGGCTCAACACAAAAGTTTTGTCTCAAGTACAGGTAGTGTTGAGGATCAGTGGACAAAGATCAAAACCGTCGTACATAATGCGTTAGATGAGTATTTGCCATGCAAAATCGTAAGAGATGGAAAAGAGCCACCGTGGTACAACAACCGAGTTAGAAAACTGCCGCGGAAGCAAAGGGAACTTCACAACAAACATAAACATAGCCAAAGCCTTGCAGACAAACAAAAATTACGCGAAGCGAACTGTAGTGTGAGGAGGGCTATGTGAGAGGCGTTCAATGAATTCGAAAGTAGAGTTCTATGTACGGACTTGGCAGAAAATCCTAAGAAATTCTGGTCTTATGTCAAAGCGGTAGGTGGATCAAAACAAAATGTCCAGACACTCTGTGACCAAAATGGTACAAAAACAGAGGATGACAGACTAAAGGCCGAAATACTAAATGTCTTTTTCCAAAGTTGTTTCACAGAGGAAGATTGCACTGTAGTTCCTTCTCTAGATTGTCGCACAGATGACAAAATGGTAGATATCGAAATAGACGACAGAGGGATAGAGAAACAATTAAAATCGCTCAAAAGAGGAAAGGCCTCTGGACCTGATGGGATACCAGTTCAATTTTACACAGAGTACGCGAAGGAACTTGCCCCCCCTTCTTGCAGCGGTGTACCGTAGGTCTCTAGAAGAGCGTAGCGTTCCAGAGGATTGGAAAAGGGCACAGGTCATCCCCGTTTTCAAGAAGGGACGTCGAACAGATGTGCAGAACTATAGACCTATATTTCTAACGTCGATCAGTTGTAGAATTTTGGAACACGTATTGTGTTCGAGTATAATGACTTTTCTGGAGACTAGAAATCTACTCTGTAGGAATCAGCATGGGTTTCGAAAAAGACGGTCATGTGAAACCCAGCTCGCGCTATTCGTCCAAGAGACTCAGAGGGCCATAGACACGGGTTCACAGGTAGATGCCGTGTTTCTTGACTTCCTCAAGGCGTTCGATACAGTTCCCCACAGTCGTTTAATGAACAAAGTAAGAGCATATGGACTATCAGACCAATTGTGTGATTGGATTGAGGAGTTCCTAGATAACAGAACGCAGCATGTCATTCTCAATGGAGAGAAGTCTTCCGAAGTAAGAGTGATTTCAGGTGTGCCGCTGGGGAGTGTCATAGGACCGTTGCTATTCACAATATACATAAATGACCTGGTGGATGACATCGGAAGTTCACTGAGGCTTTTTGCAGATGATGCTGTGGTGTATCGAGAGGTTGTAACAATGGAAAATTGTACTGAAATGCAGGAGGATCTGCAGCGAATTGACGCATGGTGCAGGGAATGGCAATTGAATCTCAATGTAGACAAGTGTAATGTCCTTCGAATACACATAAAGATAGATCCTTTATCATTTAGCTACAAAATAGCAGGTCAGCAACTGGAAGCAGTTAATACCATAAATTATCTGGGAGTACGCATTAGGAGTGATTTAAAATGGAATGATCATACAATGTTGATCGTCGGTAAAGCAGATGCCAGACTGAGATTCATTGGAAGAATCCTAAGGAAATGCAATCCGAAAACAAAGGAAGTAGGTTACAGTACACTTGTTCGCCCACTGCTTGAATACTGCTCAGCGGTGTGGGGTCCAACCAGATAGGGTTGATAGAAGAGATAGAGAAGATCCAACGGAGAGCAGCGCGCTTCGTTACAGGATCATTCAGTAATCGCGAAAGCGTTACGGAGATGATAGATAAACTCCAGTGGAAGACTCTGCAGGAGAGACGCTCAGTAGCTCGGTACGGGCTTTTGTTGAAGTTTCGAGAACATACCTTCACCGAAGAGTCCAGCAGTATATTGCTCCCTCCTACGTATTTCTCGCGAAGAGACCATGAGGATAAAATCGGAGTGATTAGAGCCCACACAGAAGCATACAAACAATCCTTCTTTCCACGAACAATACGAGACTGGAATAGAAGGGAGAACCGATAGAAGTACTCAAGATACCCTCCGCCACACACCGTCAGGTGGCTTGCGGAGTATGGATGTAGATGTAGATGTAGATGTAGATGTTTGGACCGATTTCCTGTTCGAGATAATATTCTTTCCCGAGCATTCTGTGGAGAAAGTACAGAAGTTAATGAAGATGTGTCCGACTGGAAGTCGAGACTTTGTGCAATTACGAATGGCTGTTGTGATTGTGACATTTACAACATGGATGAAGCTGTTCTATTTTTTAAAGCTATCCCAGACGAAAAACTGACTGTGAAGGGTGAGCGGTGCAAAGGTGGCAAAATGGCGAAACAAAGATTAACAATCGGCATTTGTGCAAACCTCTGCAATGAAAAGGATAGACCACTAGTGAGTGATACATACAGCAAATCGTCCAAGGTGCTTCAAAAACAATGACATTTCCTTGCTTGACATCTCTTGGCATGCAAATAAAAATGCGTGCGTGACGTGCGACATTTCTCGTTCTTGGACGAATAACTTAAATTAAAATATGAGCATTCAGAAACTTTTCGTAGAGAATGATCCATGTCATTGCAGCGAATAGTTATCAAATGTGGAGGTAAATTTTTTTCCTACCACCTGAACATCGTGGTTTCAGCCTCTTGAGCAAGGAGTGATACGATCTTTTAAATTTAATCACCGAAAGAAGCTTCTGCTCCCGTCAGATAACCGAAGTTAAGCGCTTTCGGGCTTGGCTAACTCTTGGATGGGTGACCACATGGGTCCGCCGGGTGCTGTTGGCAAGCGGGGTGTACTCAGCGCTTGTGAGGCAAACTGAGGAGCTGCTTGCCTGAGAAGTAGCGACACCGGCCACGAAAACTGACAACGGCCGTGAGAGCGGTGCGCTGACCTCATGCCCCTCCATATTCACATCTGGTGACGCATAAGGGCTGAGGATGACATGGCGACCGGTCGTTACCGTCGGGCATGTTCGGACGGTGTTTGTTTGTTTGTTTGAAAGAAGCTTCTACTTGCGATAATGGACAACGCCACATCCTTTTATGACCTGGCGAAGTCTGTGATCATAGGTGACGCTGTAAGCTGGATTAAAAGTGCGTGGGATGAAGTGAAAAACGAAACAATAAGAAAATGTTTAATTAATTCTGGTTTTCAGTCTTCACAAAAAGTGGACTCTGGAGAAGAAGAAGGTAGCGATGAATCAGCAAACATCATCAGTCGCTTGTGCGATGCTGCCAATATTGAATAGGACATTTCTACAGTGAACGAAGAAACTGAATGCTTCAGTAATGGTGACAATTGGGAAGATGTCGTTGCGGAAATGAACCGAGATCCTCAGTTTAGTGACAATCAAAACATTGGTTTTTCTGTAGAGGCAATCCCATTAAGTGATGCCTTACATTATATTACTAGACACAAGTCCCTTGGTTCTGAGCTTTCCAACCAGAAACTGATGTAGTTGCTATCTGAGGTGGAAAAGGAATATGAGAATATGATTCTAAAAAAACGTGTGAAAAAGTGTATGCAGGTGTGTATTTTACTACGTAAACGATTAGTTACGTACTGCATTATTATTACGGTTATTAATTCATTAGAATAGCTTGTTTTCCAGTGTAGCAGTTATTTTCAGTAATTGTGTTTAAATGATGACGTTCAGCAACGTATTTTACCTTCATTACCCTTTAAGAAGACCACTCCTCACAAAAAATTCAAGTAGTCGGCTTAAAGAAGTTCACTGTAACTCTTTCTTCGTGTTAAGGCCACGCCGTATACGCCTCCGGTCCAGTTTTCTGCGCTTGATATCTTCTGATTTTACAGAATCATTTTTCCAGAACAAGCAATTTTTGATGAGGTGCAATATTTTCAGATGACATCACTTTGATATTTGTCATCAGTATGAGGTCATACTTTCATACTAACCAGTAGTCAGTCTACGTGGAGTGGTCATCCCTAGGGTAAATAATGAGATATTTAGGTCTATTAGTTCTCAAAAGCTGCATAGGAGAGACCCTAGAGCGGATGGAAATCACCGCCTACTGTGTGTGTTACTTGTTAGTCGCTTCCAGTGTTAAGTTCAGAAAGAATTGTATTACCCTAGATAACGTTAACCCATGGGGAGAAGTCTCCACAGGAAGCTTTCCTACGCAGACAGCAATCTTATAAGACCATTCTTAAATTTAAAAAAAGCATATGGAGTTACAGCATACTCTGCCTGCTTCACGAATGAGGTTTTGCTTAAAATGTAGCCAATTTTATTAAGATCTTTACTTGCAGAGCGATCGTTCTCTTACAGAATAGAAGGCATACTCTTAGAGTCTAGACGAAATTTATATACGAGTATGGAGTGCCACAGGGGAGCATTTTTAGTGTCATTCCTGTCGTAACCGAACTAGACGGTGTAGTGGTTAGCACACTGGACTCGCTTTCGGGAGAAAGACCGTTCAAACCCGCCTCCTGCCAGTCAGATTTAGGTTTTTCATGATTTCTCTAAATCGCTCCTGGCAAATGCCAGAGTGGTTCCCTTGAAAAGACACGGCCGACTTCCTTCCCCATCTTTCACGCAATACGAGCTTGTGCTCCGTCTCTAATAACCTCGATGTCGACGGGACGTTAAACCCAATCTTCCTTCCTTCTTTGTCATCATTGTTATGAACACCATAACTGACACAGTGAAAAGCCCAGTGAAGCCTTACTGTGTTTGTTGACGATATTACGGTTTTGCTGCTTCTCCTCCTGTCCTACATCAACACCTATTCAATGACAGTTGACGCTTCAGAGACGGGAGAATTGCAACAAAAGAAAGATTTAATTTTTGAACAAATAAAACAATGTGTGTTCATTTAATCGTATCCATCGCAGTTTTAGCGAACAGAACTATGCTTTAATGGCACCATTCTGTTTTAAACCACCGGTTATGTTCTTAGGTCTCATATGTGATGAAATATGTACGTGACTATTATATTTGCAGAACTTTAAAGTGAGAGATCCTGTAGCTTTAGACATTTTAAAGAATTAACGTTAATTCATCCATTTTGCAGGTTGTTGACCTTTGTGGCTGAGTCATATTACTTTAAGAAAAACAGCAACCAGAAACTTTTATAGGCATTTTTATTCACACCAATGCGCCTTTGGCCTCGCAGACATCTTCGGTTGGCGTAATACATATTTAAATCTTCAGTTATTACATCGTTAAAAACATCATCTGCAGTTTGGATGCTGCTCCTGCCTTTCTACTCTGCTTGTTGTTGCTCCTATTTTCTGCATTTATGATCATGGCACAAACACATTTTTCCTTTGTGGTGCACAAAAACAGCGCAACATTCGTGAAGTTGCCGGCTCATCTAGTCTGCATGTAATCGGCAAAATGTTACGTTCACGAACTACGCTGTTAGCCATTAAAGTTGCAACATCGGGAAGGATATTGTTTATTATGTGTGTACGTTAAAGTAGATATGCATGATTAAATCTGTTGGCGATGTGGGAATACACAAGGGTGCAAAATTTAGTACACAGAGGTGTTCACCCGGCAGTCACAATGGCTGTGGCCAAGCTGTGGACATAGAGCCGAGCGGTGTTTGGACGACAGACACGAGTAGTCATTCCCCGTTGCTCAAGCTCCACGAGAGACAGGCCGTGGCGCATATGTCACAGCACGTGACACTACGGGTCTTACGAGCGCCAGCAGCTGGCTCCGGCGGGGAGCGAGTAACTACTCTGAAACACCAAAGAAACTGGTGTAGGCATGCGTATTCAAATACAGAGATATGTAAACAGGCCGGATACGGCGCTGCGGTCGGCAGCGCCTATATAAGACAAGTGCCTGGTGCCCTTGTTAGATTGGCTGCTGCTGTTACCATGACAGGTTATCAAGATGTAAGTGCGTTTGAATGTGATGTTATAATCGGCGAAAGAGCGATGGAACACAGTATCTCCGAGGTAGTAATGAAATAGGGATTTTCCCGTACGACCATTTCACGAGTGTACCGTGAAATCAGCAATCCTGTAAAACATCAAATCTTCGCCATCGCTGCGGCCGGAAAAAGATCCTGCAAGAACGGGACCGATGACGACTGAAGAGAATCGTTCAACGTGACAGAAGAGCAACCCTTCCACACATTGCTGCAGATTTCAATGCTGGCCATCAACTAGTGTCAACGTGCGAACCATTCAACGAAACATTATCGATATAGGCTTTCAGAGCCGAAGGCCCGCTCGTGTACCCTTGATTATTCCACGACACAAAGCTTTACGCCTCACCTGGGCCCGTCAACACCGACATTAGACTGTTGATGACTGGAAACGTGTTGCCTGGTCTGACGAGTCTCGTTTCAAATTGTATCAAAAGGATGGGTATGGACGTGTACGGGAATGGAGAAAATCTCATGAATCCGTGGAACCTAGATGTCAGCAGGGGACAGTTCAAGTTGGTGGAAGCTCTGTGAAGGTGTGCAGTTGGAGTGATATGGGACCCCTAATACGTCTAGATACGACTCTGACTGGTGACACGTACGTAAGCATCCTGTCTGATCACCTGCATCCATTCATGTCTATTGCGCATTCCGACGGACTTGGCCAATTCCAGCAGACAATGGGACACTCCACAAGTCCAGCATCGTTACAGGATGGCTCCAGGAACACTCTTCTGAGTTTAACACTTGTGCTAGCCACCAAACTCCCCAGATATGAACATCATAGAGCATATGTGCGATGCCTTGCAACGTGCCGTTCCGTTCAGATCTCCAGCCCCCCCCCCCCATGTCGCGACGTATTTCCTTCGGTGCGCTGCCTTGCCCTTCGTCGGGAGAGTCCCAATGTGCGCCTGGCCTAGGTCAAAACAGCAAGGGCAAATGCGGTCTTGCGTTATCTTGTTGAAATACACTCCTGGAAATGGAAAAAAGAACACATTGACACCGGTGTGTCAGACCCACCATACTTGCTCCGGACACTGCGAGAGGGCTGTACAAGCAATGATCACACGCACGGCACAGCGGACACACCAGGAACCGCGGTGTTGGCCGTCGAATGGCGCTAGCTGCGCAGCATTTGTGCACCGCCGCCGTCAGTGTCAGCCAGTTTGCCGTGGCATACGGAGCTCCATCGCAGTCTTTAACACTGGTAGCATGCCGCGACAGCGTGGACGTGAACCGTATGTGCAGTTGACGGACTTTGAGCGAGGGCGTATAGTGGGCATGCGGGAGGCCGGGTGGACGTACCGCCGAATTGCTCAACACGTGGGGCGTGAGGTCTCCACAGTACATCGATGTTGTCGCCAGTGGTCGGCGGAAGGTGCACGTGCCCGTCGACCTGGGACCGGACCACAGCGACGCACGGATGCACGCCAAGACCGTAGGATCCTACGCAGTGCCGTAGGGGACCGCACCGCCACTTCCCAGCAAATTAGGGACACTGTTGCTCCTGGGGTATCGGCGAGGACCATTCGCAACCGTCTCCATGAAGCTGGGCTACGGTCCCGCACACCGTTAGGCCGTCTTCCGCTCACGCCCCAACATCGTGCAGCCCGCCTCCAGTGGTGTCGCGACAGGCGTGAATGGAGGGACGAATGGAGAGGTGTCGTCTTCAGCGATGAGGGTCGCTTCTGCCTTGGTGCCAATGATGGTCGTATGCGTGTTTGGCGCCGTGCAGGTGAGCGCCACAATCAGGACTGCATACGACCGAGGCACACAGGGCCAACACCCGGCATCATGGTGTGGGGAGCGATCTCCTACACTGGCCGTACACCACTGGTGATCGTCGAGGGGACACTGAATAGTGCACGGTACATCCAAACCGTCATCGAACCCATCGTTCTACCATTCCTAGACCGGCAAGGGAACTTGCTGTTCCAACAGGACAATGCACGTCCGCATGTATCCCGTGCCACCCAACGTGCTCTAGAAGGTGTAAGTCAACTACCCTGGCCAGCAAGATCTCCGGATCTGTCCCCCATTGAGCATGTTTGGGACTGGATGAAGCGTCGTCTCACGCGGTCTGCACGTCCAGCACGAACGCTGGTCCAACTGAGGCGCCAGGTGGAAATGGCATGGCAAGCCGTTCCACAGGACTACATCCAGCATCTCTACGATCGTCTCCATGGGAGAATAGCAGCCTGCATTGCTGCGAAAGGTGGATATACACTGTACTAGTGCCGACATTGTGCGTGCTTTGTTGCCTGTGTCTATGTGCCTGTGGTTCTGTCAGTGTGATCATGTGATGTATCTCACCCCAGGAATGTGTCAATAAAGTTTCCCCTTCCTGGGACAATGAATTCACGGTGTTCTTATTTCAATTTCCAGGAGTGTATAACGTCATAGAGACCTTCTAAGTATGGCACAACCACCGGCATTAACAAGTCAGAAATGTAACCGCTATTGCTGGGAGCTTTCTGTCGGCGCGCCTCGCTCAGCCCCACATCAAGGGAAGCAGTAGCGGTGACCGCCCTGCTGCTAATCTGTGGTGTTCCAGATGTCGTTGCCGCGAACAAGCCCAGTTCCTGATTCAATTTACATGATGTGAACACTACATCTGTCCGCTCGGGCGCTAGCCGCGTGAGGGTCTTGAGATCCTGCATGGTGTTGAATATGACTCTCCTGAACCCATCGAATCCTTTTTCACGTGGCAGTCGTGGGATCGCGACCATGCGAGCAGCAGTATTGCGAAACTATAAACTGCAGCCTCTGTAGGCTAAAACTGTACCGATAATAAATTCTGACCCGTGCTGGTAGAGTTTATTCTTACACGAGGCGTAACACTGCATTCTCGCAAACAATCAACATTCAAATGCGATTTATCGCTGAGAAATTGGAATGCTGATGGCGTTACTGCTATCTACGTTGTGCAGTTGTGCCGCATGCTGAGCACTGGCGTATCCTAGTACGCCAATTATACTTTTGTTACATGCCGCTGTGTTGGTGTTGCAATTTTAATTGCCAGCCATGTATTTTACATTCTTATTCAAATAACCTCTATTTCTAAAAGAAACTGAAAAGAAAACGGTCAACTATTTTGTGAAATGATTTGTCTAAAAGCAAGAAATAAAATAGTGAAACTTCTTTATTTAAATGTGTGAATCTGTACTTAAATTGCTGAATGACTGAGAAGATGAAACTTCTACATTATTTGATTCTGAAACAGTTGAGTAAAACTGAACGTACTGAGCCTACTTTCTCTTTACTTTTTTTTTTAATCATGTCAACACTGACCTACAATATTCTAGTGCAATGCAATTTGACTGCTCAAAAAAAAATTACAACCTAACTTCAAATAATTAATTCAAAAGAATCGCCCTGACTAAAAAGAAATCTTAGCAATAACCTATACATTTCATTAAGCACTTACCTCACAAAAATCTTCATTACGCGTGCTGCAATACAGCGAGCGTCAATACTGCCAGCCAAATAAAAGATTCTAACTACTAAAGCCACTAACTACTAATAGGCATGTGGTTAGCAAAGGAAGGATTTTGTTGCAAACCGAATAATGTATTTTTTTTTACCTTAATAATGTGACATCCAGTTCAGACACGAATATAAATGATCATTGACACCTAGTACAAAGGCATATAATCATGAATAATATTCAGTCTCCAAGTCGAACATGTACAGATCGTTAGCCTACGCTAACACTGCAGACCTCTAACCTCCATCAATGCTAACTTCTCACATCTAACAACCATCACTGCTGGCTGTTCATCTCCAACTGCCCAACAGTACTTCCATCACTGCTGGCGCCTAACTTCCAACTGCCCAACACTACGGGCTATTAACTTCCAACAACGAGTCCAACCAGCCACAGAGTCTGTTACAAAGAAAGCGCATTCAGAGATCCAATGCAAAGCGCTACACAGTGCTACCAACACAGAAGCAGCCCACTTACAACAGGTTAGAGGAACTTTTGATGTGCCTTTGAATGATACTTGAAATCATGAACAACAGCAGAGATGCTCATACTTTAAAGATGTAAAGAGACCGCTGTGTGACATTCCACCAGACAAATACCCTCTAGTACTTGTAACGACGCAGTTATGTCGAGATAATAACACACACTGAAAGTCACTCACTCGTGAAACATAGAAGCAAAGAATAAAGCTTATTTCTGAGATTATTAATCTCAGTTCATAATAGGATCTGGAATATTTCGAAGTATGCTTCACTGTTATGTAATCGCAACCAGTAACGACATCTGTTTGTAGCATAAGGAACTGTCTGCATAAACATTGTCATTTCTATCTCAGGAATTTACTATTAGCGGATAATATTATTTGTATATACACTCCTGGAAATTGAAATAAGAACACCGTGAATTCATTGTCCCAGGAAGGGGAAACTTTATTGACACATTCCTGGGGTCAGATACATCACATGATCACACTGACAGAACCACAGGCACATAGACACAGGCAACAGAGCATGCACAATGTCGGCACTAGTACAGTGAATATCCACCTTTCGCAGCAATGCAGGCTGCTATTCTCAAATGGAGACGATCGTAGAGATGCTGGATGTAGTCCTGTGGAACGGCTTGCCATGCCATTTCCACCTGGCGCCTCAGTTGGACCAGCGTTCGTGCTGGACGTGCAGACCGCGTGAGACGACGCTTCATCCAGTCCCAAACATGCTCAATGGGGGACAGATCCGGAGATCTTGCTGGCCAGGGTAGTTGACTTACACCTTCTAGAGCACGTTGGGTGGCACGGGATACATGCGGACGTGCATTGTCCTGTTGGAACAGCAAGTTCCCTTGCCGGTCTAGGAATGGTAGAACGATGGGTTCGATGATGGTTTGGATGTACCGTGCACTATTCAGTGTCCCCTCGACGATCACCAGTGGTGTACGGCCAGTGTAGGAGATCGCTCCCCACACCATGATGCCGGGTGTTGGCCCTGTGTGCCTCGGTCGTATGCAGTCCTGATTGTGGCGCTCACCTGCACGGCGCCGAACACGCATACGACCATCATTGGCACCAAGGCAGAAGCGACTCTCATCGCTGAAGACGACACGTCTCCATTCGTCCCTCCATTCACGCCTGTCGCGACACCACTGGAGGCGGGCTGCACGATGTTGGGGCGTGAGCGGAAGACGGCCTAACGGTGTGCGGGACCGTAGCCCAGCTTCATGGAGACGGTTGCGAATGGTCCTCGCCGATACCCCAGGAGCAACAGTGTCCCTAATTTGCTGGCAAGTGGCGGTGCGGTCCCCTACGGCACTGCGTAGGATCCTACAGTCTTGGCGTGCATCCGTGCGTCGCTGCGGTCCGGTCCCAGGTCGACGGGCACGTGCACCTTCCGCCGACCACTGGCGACAACATCGATGTACTGTGGAGACCTCACGCCCCACGTGTTGAGCAATTCGGCGGTACGTCCACCCGGCCTCCCGCATGCCCACTATACGCCCTCGCTCAAAGTCCGTCAACTGCACATACGGTTCACGTCCACGCTGTCGCGGCATGCTACCAGTGTTAAAGACTGCGATGGAGCTCCGTATGCCACGGCAAACTGGCTGACACTGACGGCGGCGGTGCACAAATGCTGCGCAGCTAGCGCCATTCGACGGCCAACACCGCGGTTCCTGGTGTGTCCGCTGTGCCGTGCGTGTGATCATTGCTTGTACAGCCCTCTCGCAGTGTCCGGAGCAAGTATGGTGGGTCTGACACACCGGTGTCAATGTGTTCTTTTTTCCATTTCCAGGAGTGTAGTTCTACAGACCATTAGCAGGCATCTCTTTACCAGAGGGACATTGATACGTAGCAATAAAGTGCAACAAATTCCCACTGGTTCTCTCACAATCATCGCGGCACACATGCATCTTAGTGGGAATCGAAAGCTTAAAATAGGTCGATTATGAGCGAAAATATACACTTTGTGCCTAATTGCTTCCATGGCTGAACTCGCTAACACGTGATGTGTTAAACTTCCAAGAAGGATTTTGTAAGATGGACCATGCAATGTATATGTATCTTCTTCCTTCCATTGCCATTTCCTGTCATTACTGTGATGATAAAATCCTGTTTTGTACTGAGACTTGTTATTCTTCATTCTTCCCACGTATGCTTCAGCGATGGAACATAAACGTAGAGAAAAGTGTTACTTGCTTACTACGTACGCTTCATCGCACACCATACGCTGACTTGCGACGTATAAATGTAGATACAGTACGGTAGCACTCGAGCTAAAGCTGGTCGGTGTGATTTCTGACGGGAAAACAAATGTTTATCTCAAATATTAGGCGGCAAAAAAAAAAAAAGAAAGAAAAAGAAAAAGAAACGTTTCGAACCTACAGTTCCTTATTATTGCACTGTAGCCGTTATTCAAAACTTCTCAGCAGCGAATTTTGATAGTTAACAGAAGATACTACATATGACGTTAAGCTTGGACATTTTGGTATAAATTAGGGGAGTTATCTATGGATATGCACCTTTAATTGTTTATCTTCTACCTTCTGCTTCGTCAATAAACAAACACAGCACAGTCGTGTCCGTACTTAGGATAATCATCTACACTGAACAGATTTAAAATCGTAGTAGTTAATTGCAGAAGCATTCGCAACGAAGTGCCAGATTTGAAGCTCTCCTCAAAAGCAGGTGAAGTCACATAATATTAGGTACAGAAAGCTCGTTAAACTTGAAGTTGATGGCAGTGAGATTTGCGGGGAAAATTTAAGTGTACGTCGAAAGGATAGGCTAATGGGTAATGGAGGTGGTGTATTTGTCGCAATAGACAAGATACTCAAATCCACCGAGATCCACCAAGATGAATGCGACGTTGTTTGAGCAAGACTCAGGAGCGAGCAAAAAATTGTAATTGGGTCGTTTTGTCCACCACCAGACTCACCTCCTGATGTAACTGAAAACTTTAGAGAAAACCTCAGTTCGCTTGTAAGTTCCCCAATCACTCTGTAATCATCGGAGGAGACTTAAATCACTCAACAACTGACTGGGAAAATTACACTTTCTTTAGTGTGGACGTGACAAGACATCCTACGAAACATTACCAAACGCTTACTCTGAAAACTACTTAAAACAACGTATTTCGGAACCCTTCATGGTGGAAATGTATTAGATCTAATGGCAACGAATAGACCTGACCATTTTGAGGCTGTCCGCATTAAAAGTGGTATCAGTGCCATGAGGCAGCTGTGTCAACGATGTTTGTCAACAATGTTTACCAAAGTACAAAGGGCAACTAAAATAAGTAGAAAGATATCATTTTCAGTAAACTAGATAAAAAAAACAGTAGTGTCATATCTCAAAGAGGAACTGGAAACTTTGAACACGGGGCAGGAGCATGTAGAGGAACTGTGACTCAAGTTTAAAAAAGTAGTTGACCGTGGACTGGGTAATACGTACCGTGTGGAACAGTTCATGAAGAGAGGGACGCCCCGTGGTGTACAGTTGCTGTTAAGAAACCGAGTCTACTGCATAATAGGTGTAAAACAAAGCATATGATATAGATAGGGAGATGATGGTTGGTTGGTTTGTGGGATTAAAGGAACCAGACTGCTACGGCCATCGGTCCCTTTTTCCAAAACTTCGAACATACATACGGAATAAAAACGAACAATGGACATGACAACAGACGACATAGGACAAGAAAGACGCAGACCGAGACCAGACAAAAGGAATTAAAATCACACAGAGTGTGACAGTTGTTGGCCGACCATAGAGACAAAAAAGGAAAAGCCTACCACCTAGAAACACACTAAAAAATAACCCAATCTATAATTGTAGGCCAAAGGCCAGACTCATAACAAAAAAATGACAAACACTCAGATTAAGTGATAAAAACCCCTTGCCCGAATAAAACGCAAAACTGAGCCTGCCATGGCAGTGTCATCTGTTAAAAGGGCAGGGAGCTTATCAGGCAGCGCAAATGTCTGCCTGAGCACAGCTAAAAGCGGACAGGCCAACAAAATGTGGACCACCGTCAAAGCCGCCCCGCAGCGACGTAGAGGCGGGTCCTCACGGCTCAGTAAATATCTGTGCGTCAGCCGGGTGTGGCCAATGCGGAATGAAACAAGTTTTGATGTCAAGAGACCAAAACGCAAAGCCTTCAATGTCTTCCGTAGCAATATATTGTCAAATGATCTTTCATAAAACCCAAAGAAATTCTGATCATATGTAAAGATTGTTAGTGGCACCAAAGTTAGTATCCAGTCACTCGTGGATGAGACATGAACTTAAATTGAGAGAAGCAAAGAAAAAGCTGAAATACTTAACTCCGTCTTCAAGTTTCCCTTTACAAAGGAAAGCCCAGATGAATTGCCCCATGGTAATTCTCGTACCACTGAAAAGATGAGTGAAATGTGTGTTATTGTGTCAGTGGCCTTGGGAAACAGATGAAATCGTTTAAAGTGAACAAAGGTCCTGAGACCTATTCATAATATTTTAATTGGGATGACTGACGTCCACAACACGGTCTTTCATTCAACGACACCTATAACTAAGCACAAATACACAGGAATTATTTTCTTGCATATCATTGGCGAACTATTCGTCTCGAGAAACATCGATTCACAAACATCTGCGTGCAGTGCGAGAGGAAAAAGGTGCAAAACGAGAGAAAAATGATCGTGTCT
Organism: Schistocerca cancellata; assembly: GCF_023864275.1. Taxonomy (NCBI): domain Eukaryota; kingdom Metazoa; phylum Arthropoda; class Insecta; order Orthoptera; family Acrididae; genus Schistocerca; species Schistocerca cancellata. The sequence continues at coordinate 711,717,844 of NC_064626.1, forward strand.
CATTACACATTTTCCCTAGTGGTTTTCTCGTCACATTGCTTTGTTTCGGTTCAGTCTCTTCCAAAACGATCTGTGAAAATATAGTTACAGTGACACTCGAGCTAATCTGAATGGTGTCTACGTCTTTATTGACTCATCCTCCAGCATTGTTTCAAGCAGACGTATGAAAAAGATCTATTTATTTTATTACGACACTATTTCCAAAAATGTATTAAAAATACGATAAGACAAAGCAACTGTCCCATGTGTTTACAGAATAATGCGCAGCGCGTGGTGAAACGAATATGACGGTGCATAAGTTAAGACACTGGATTTGATTTTGGGAGAATTATTACTTTATATGCAATTACTAGATGCCAGTAATAATGGAGATTAATTCATAGTCATAAATATGATCTTACTTACTGAACTAATGTTCTCTGAATAACATTTCTTTTCATTTCCAGAGTTGGCCGTCCATTTATGTCTGGAAGATGCACATGGTTCAATGAATTATACAAAACTGAGAAATTACCTCGTGTTGGCCGGACAGATAAAAGGCAATACGAGTACAAACATTTTTCAAATTTATAGAACTTTCGCCTTGTTAAAATTTTTCCATCTGTAGCTGAACAATGGAATGTAACATTGAAAACAAAATGAAAAACAAAAATCAATATTTTTTGACTAGAAAGTATTTTCAATACAAAATGACAGGTTTAGCCATTTGCCATGCGTAATCTTACTAGACACCGAGTCATTTGACGACTTATAAACTGGGAAGTATTCTGTGCTTCTTGAAATAATAACTGCTAATACTGAAAATAATAAAAATGAAAAAAGAAACGTATGTTAAATTTAGATTTCCATATCGACAATAAAATTTTCTTGAAGGGGTTATTTTGATACTGCCTTGAAACTAAATGAATCCTACGATTTCTGTTATGTTCAAAGGGGGACAATGTAGGGAAGACTAGTCATCAGGATAATGACAATCAGTCGAAAGAAAAACTTTCATTTTCATCGGCTGCATAGATGGCCCAATAGGAGCTAAAACGAGGATATGTCGGAAGACATGTTTTAATGTATCTTAGGGAATTTGGCAACTAAGAGGGCAGCGCATGTTATGTACGTGGACGTGCTTAAAAGTAATGCCTCCGAATTTATTATTCCGTTCATAACATCGATTGAGGAATTACATCTCATACATATTGCTCTGCTTCGCTTCCGCAAGTTGCAACCCTATTCTGTTAAGGAGCTCCGAACTGTAGCGTGTAACATGGCGATTTGTAACGTAACTATGTCGGTGCGTGAGAAACAGCGTTCTGTAAACGAGTTGCTAACCGCAGAAAACGTACTTTCAATCGAAATCCACAGAAGAATGAAACGTCTGTGCACGATGATGACTGTATCGGTTTCACTAATGTGGGACGTTGGTTTGTTCGTGCTTGTAATGAAGAAAATGGTGGTGCTAACCTCAACGTGTGTGATAGAACTTGGAATGTTTCCAAAACTTAAAGAACATCTTCAAGGACTTCACATTGATAGTAATGAAGCGGTTCAAGCAGAGGTGAGGTTGTGGCTCCGTCAACAAAGGTAAACACTCTACAGCGACGATATCAACGAACTGGTCTCTTGTTGGGAGGAATGTGTTTGTCGCCAGTGGCTATATTGCGAAACAGATATGTAGACATTAAGAATAAAGATATAGACTATTAATAAAATTTGTTTTAATTAAGATGCTTTAAGAGTTTTCACATAAAAAATTCGGAAGCATTACTTTTCAGCACTCCCTCGTACAGAGGACAATTGTGGAGGTAGGAGTTAGTGAAAAGGAAGAGTCTGCGGGTCTCTTGTCGTGTTTGGTATGAAACTTACGGAAGATTGCACTGGCAGCCAAACCTCTGAATCGTGGATATTCTACTGTTGAGGAGGAAAATCTGTTCAAACACAAGAAAATGAAACTTCCTGGCAGATGAAAACTGTGTGCCGGACCGACACTCGAACTCGGGACCTTTGCCTTTCGCGGGCAAGTGCTCTACCAACTGAGCTACCCAAGCACGATTCACGCCCCCTCCTCACAGCTTTACTTCTGCCAGTACCTCGTCTCCTACCTTCCAAACTTTACAGAAGCTCTCATGTGCTGTGAGGACGGGGCAGGGGCGTGAGTCGTGCTTGGGTAGCTCAGTTGGTTGAGCACTTGCCCGCGAAAGGCAAAGGTCCCGAGTTCGAGACTCGGTCCGGCACACAGTTTTAATCTGCCAGGAAGTTTCGTATCAGCGCACACTCCGCTGCAGAGTGAAAATCTTATTCTGAAAACATCCCCCAGGCTGTGGCTAAGCCATGTCTCCGCAATATCCTTTCTTTCAGGAGTACTACTTCTGCAAGGTTCACAGGAGAGCTTCTGTAAAGTTTGGAAGGTAGGAGACGAGGTACTGGCAGAAGTAAAGCTGTGAGGACGGGGCGTGAGTCATGCTTGGGTAGCTCGGTTGGTTGAGCACTTGCCCACGAAAGGCAAAGGTCCCGAATTCGAGTCTCGGTCCGACACACAGTTTTAATCTGCCAGGAAGTATCATATCAGCGCACACTCCGCTGCAGGGTGAAAATCTCATTCTACAAGAAAATGACACCCACCCAGGCGACAGTAATATGTAGTTTATTGCAAACATAGACATCTGTTTATAGGAATGGGTGATGTACCTAAATATTTATGTAGGGGACGGGAGCTGGTAGCGGGCCTCTCTTGTTCGGCTTATGTCCATGTACATTATGACAGAAATAAATGTAACGAATTTTAACGGAGAAGTTGGTTTCCCGTTGAAACATTAAAACACAACCGAGTTTTTGAGAACGAGCATTTAGCTCCAATACAATTTCGTCAGAACAGTTTTCCTTCATTGACCATATAGCAGCGCGTGACACGGCTCTCTCGGTAGAAGTAAACGTTCACAATCAAGCCCCATCTTGATGTTAAAGAATTTGCATCGTTGAGATAGACTTCTATCGTTGCACTACAGCATCAGAATTGTGCCTAAGGGCAGCATCTTAGCTAGGCCCATTTCTCGCCTCTCAGGAAGATGGCATAGGCGTGTCATTACTGGAGGGGCACGAGATCTGTGTTTTAGAAGGCAGTCAGGAATGCGGGGTCGTATCGAGGGCGTGGCGAGATAGACCTCCGATACGGGCGCTGGCACAGGAGGGGGCGCAGAAACAGACTGAAAAAAAGACAAGAATGAAAGATGGTTTAAGAATTAACCGGGAGAGGTGTCTGAGTTTTCCTAGCCGGCGTGTCCCTATCTGATGCCTACGAGAGGAAGCCTTTAAACCTTCCCTTCGGCCCCTGCGACTAATAACTATACACTGTTCCGACTGTTACGTGGCAACAGTGCGTTTAGTACACACAGCTCCAGCCTACACAGCTCGCGTATGTTCAAGAATGAAATACTGGCTGGTGCTTCGCTACGTTATTGCAGGGGCTGGAAGGGCGACGCGCCGGTGCCGTAACAGATATGGTACGTATTTGATCTAAGGCTTTCCGTTTTACCCTGTCTCTATCGACTGAGGGCTGGAACCAGGCGTGAAGGAGGCAAGTGGAAAGGTGGAGGGTATCACAGGCGTCCGCAAGGGTGGAGGACGGGGAAAGAGGGGGCACTTCCACCCTCAACCACCCCTACCCCCATTGGAATCTGGAGTACAGAGTTCTTTTTACACAATTCTCGCACACTTATATATCTGAATGGGCAGCGATCAATTTTCTGGGATATAATAAGTTCGTGTAACCATCGATTTCGTGGGATGTAATAAGTTTTTAATGTCACCCATAAAATTTAGTTCTTGTAGTAGGACACGTCTTGAAACTGAACAACTCATTTATATCAAAATTTGTAATTTTAGAGCTTCATGATGAAGTGCCCAATATGTCGTTATTGGTCGTAATAGTTATTGTGATATTTTACCCATAAATAACAAATTCGATAAAGTTTCAATGAAAAAAAGGAGTCGCTTGAATTTACTTTTGGTGCGTATTAAACCTTATGTTGCTGTGCATGTCGAATATTTCTTTAAACTTTGGAAGGAATCAATATCTGGCACCAGTGCCGAGAAAATGGATATGCAGCACGTTTACTTCTAATCGCATACGCGAAGGAATGAAATATTCATAATATACCTGATATCGAAACAAGATTTTGGCAAATAATAACACATAAAGAGTATTTTGCCATTTGGTTAACATAACGGGACTTCACTTACGGTTGTATGTGAGAAACTATTGATTTTTTTACAAACCAGTACTGTAATGTTTTACAAGGCATCAACAGCTATTGAAAAGGGAACTGTCTAGTATAAAAAACATAAAATTTATTTTCTAATGTTGCTGTAAAACGACAGAATGAGATTTTCTGTAAGCTGGTCACCAATTGCTTGTTTAATAAAACATTGTGTTTCAGGATTCTGTCGCAATAGCTACTGCAAGGTGAATTTGTGCAAATTATACTGTGTTTCGGTAAAAGAAGCAAAATTAAACCTATCAACGAAAGAGTTGTAGCTGTTACTCATAGTTTATGATGCTTCTTCAAATGAGAGAAGGTTAACATTTCAGACAAAAATAAATCGGCAATTCTTTTGCAGTTTTGCTAGCCCATCATATTTTTAATTGTGATCAGCTGGGACTGAAACTTACCAAAGAATTTTCTTTCTGCCCTTGACCTGACAAATATGAAAATGATTCGCAGCAGGTAATGTACCATCTTTTTATTCCTATGTCCGTTCAAAGTGAAGTGAAGAACGTCTTCAGCTTTTATTATTCTTATGATGTGTTAAAGATGAATTATATATATTTATAAGCTATTTTAACTTTAATGAGTTGTCTCATGCAGTTCATAAAGTTCATGCAGTTCATACTTTTGTAGCCTTGTTAACCACAGATAAACAGGCATCAAATTTATTTCTATTTCAACAATTCTGCATTTTTGCTGCAGACTGGAACTGACCCACTAAAAATCTTTTACAAATCTGAAGCTGTGAACAAACTGACAGCTTGCAGAACTTTGCAAGTTATTCGTCAAATGTACTTTCACTGATGAATTAAGAGATATTTGCAGTCTGATGATCCACTCCCACACTCTGTGCAGGGATAGGAGTGGAAAGATGGTATGCTATTTTTTTGTAATTTTTCGTGTGTCAACGATAACTGCAGTGTAGAAAGAAAATCCTTTAGTAGGTGTCATTCTGTCGGTTTACAGTGACATAAGAGAGGAAATTTCATGTTTTTCATACTAGCAAATTCTCTGTTCACTAGTTGTCGATGACTCTTAAAACATTACAGTACTAATTTGAAAAAAGTAAAATAAAAACAGTAGCTTCTGCTACATCACAGTGGATAAAGTTCCGTATGTTAACCATATGACAAAATACTCTCCTATTTGCGTGCTATCATGTGCCAAAATCTCGTTTTGATATTTCGAATGGTTTACGTAGTTTGAGGGATGTTATGAATATTTCATTCCTGCTCGTGTGATATCGGAAATGAACATACTATATAACATCTATTTTCTAGAAACTGTAGGCATATAATGGTTACCTGCCAAGTTTAAAGAAAAAATCAGAATGTTAGCTACATTTCATCCACGCGAAAGACCAAAATAACTTTGACCATAGACGAAATGATGTTTTGATTTGAGTTTGCCTCAATAAATGGCACTGCGATACTCAAACCCATGTTTTAGTGCTATTACGCTTGTTAAATCAGCATTCCCGACTCATCAGTAATGCTTCATGTTTTGTTAGATACATGGGGAGCGTAATGAACTACCTGCGGTGCGTTGGAAACACAGTGTCTTACCAAGCGATACCACAGACATCGTCATGATCAGTTTAACGTAAGAACACTAGCGATGTGTGTAGAGACAAGAGCACGGGGCAATTTGAAATTTTCGTGCGAGGAAAAGACAAGCACATAGGCAAACTTCCGCCTATGATTACCGGTAAATTACTTTACAACCCAAGGTAACAATTCCCAGGCTACAGTGTTTACAACACTGACAGGAAAGAATTAAAATGTAGGGTGTCCCAGAAAGATTAATTTTGTTTCATAAGACTATGTCTTCTACATAGGTGAAGCTAGAAACTTGAGATAAATTTTAACTGAAGCATCGAAACTAAAAGTTCACCTTGACACCAATTTTAAGTTGACAGTTCAAGTGGTTGCCGATAGGAGTCTTCCTGCTACAGCTGCAATGCGAAAATACGCAGCAAATCTCATTTTTCAACAGGGCGGAACACCACCGTGCAGACATCTCCATGTAACTATTTCTTCACAGTGAGCTGCCCTGACAATGGACCAACCGTAAGGGGCCTATGGAGGTTTTCTTTTTCGTGGGTGTTTGTGAAAGGCTCCGTCTGTGTGCCTCCCTTTCCAAGAACTCTGGGTGAAAGGCGACGACATATGGCAACATGCCCGCAAGAGTACTGGACTAGTGTGTCCATCCTCTGGATCTCCGACGTGCGCCCCGTGGAGGGCACGTTGAATATTGGTGACCGGTAAACGACAACTTTGATTCCAGGCATATTTGTGGAAAATACGCTAAGGTTATAAATTCATGCAATATTTCAAAAGGAAAGAGATACAGAAAAATTTTAAGTTTGTAAATGAAATGACAGATTTCTATTCAATATAATTGTTATTACACATCAAATTCTTTTATTACAATGTTAGGAACATATGAAACTCGTGAAAAACAGAAAGAAAGAAAGAAGAATAAATTATTGTAAACAAAGTTGGAAATCTGATTCATACTACACGACGCGTAAAGCTGAAGCAGTTAATAAAGACACTATTCAAAACTGCTGTTTGTAATCTTTTCTTTAGTCACTATTTCCTGTAGATAGATACACCACAGGGGAACACGTCGACAACAGAATGATGCATTAAGATCTGAATATTCGGGAGAGGAAAGGCAGTATAGGGAAGAGGAAAAAGGAGATACAAGAGTGCCACCTCTTAAGAGTGACAGTGAAGATGCTCCCCAAAATAATAGAAGAAATTTAAAATTAATATGTATTTGTTAAAGAATGTGTTACAGTCCTCATTCTGCGATTTCTGCAGTTGCAACCTTTGGTGTGCAATGTATAAAGCTCTTTTAGGTCCCTATCCCCACTGTAATAATGGTTACGCAGTAATTCAAAAACGCAATTATATGAAACATGAGACTATTGCCAACCATGCCAGCAGGCACCACAGCCTGCGTTTTCTTCCACTGCAAACGGCGGTGTGGGCGCGTCTTTGGGGACGACGTGAGCTGATGCCATGGGCCGACTGTAGGGAAAGGTTGAAGACCTTCACTGCCGAGCACCAACGCAATGGCTGCCCAAGCTATTCCCATATATTTATATCGAACATCACAGTTTCCATAGTCTCCGACTGTCGAGAACTCACCCTTACCAGTACCAGAATACACAGCATAACCTAGCGCAACTCACCAGCCGGGTAAGCAGCACATTAGAGCCAGCCCCAATAACTCCAGAGACTCAGTGACATATGCAAACTTCTTTTAGCATCAATAAATGAATTTCGACGCCAACTGGGTCCAAATGCCACACCACTCATTTGAGATAGAATCATCCGTATCTTCAAGTGTGTGAATGAGACTTAAAGTGCCCCATGTAACACGCAATCACTGATATCTAACAAAGAAGCCTACTCCATGCTATGTATCAGAGGAAATCTCTCAGACCTAACCACATACTTAATATGTGGCGACCTTATTCTCATGGTATTGTCCGGGGCTGCGAGGCAACACGCCGAAACGGTCTTTTCCTTTTTTACATAGAAAAGCAATACTCGGAATTATTTAACGACTTTCGTAGCAGTGGCACTTCCACCTTGTCAATGAAGCTCAGCTATTGGCACCTCCGTGTGTTCTATGTCTCGCGCTCTGATATGTGACTGGAGAGTCTTGAAAGGCCCCATCGAGTCAAATCAATCTCATGCTGATCAGTTGAACAGAAACCTCGATTTCTACACGCCAGATAGATGGGACCGACAGAGGAAAATGCGATTAAGCACACTGAGGTTGCCTACTCAGGTAAAAAGAGAAACGGCCCATTTTCCACCGCACCTCGTTGGGTGTATGGGATATGATTGGTTCATGGAAATGCTGGAGAAAGCAACTTCCACAACTATTTCCAGAAAAACTGTTCCCCGCACATCCGTACCGAGGTGATAGTGGGGTCCTGGGAGAACTACCAAAGCTGTGTCTCCGCCTCTCTCTTCCAACCCACACCCACCTATAAAACTATATGTCAGTTATTTTCTCTACTCTTGGATATATACATACGAAGGACACGTCTAATGAGATGTGATACAAGAATTAGGTGAGTTAAACGATTGTAATGCAGTGATCTGCAAAGAAATGTAAGTCTTCCGGTGCTTTAACACAGGTCAGGACGTCGTTCGCGCTAGAATAACAACATAAAAAAACAGCCTCATACAGACTATTACACATTTTCAGTGCTCCTATAACGCGCGGCGCTTCAGCAATACAACCAATGACAAATGGCAGATCATACATTTGTTTATACGAGGGTTCAAGTTGATGTCAGATGCGTTGAGTACATCCGTCTTTAGGCACAACCACTTACAACTCCCATAATAATATTATTCAGGCACAGAAGGCTTATTATTTTATATTTAAACTGCATATAATACCACCCAAAACCTGGGAGTTGCAAAAGTCCAGCCTGGAGAGGGCGATACTTCCCGTAAAGTATGTTGTGGAGTCAAGGTAAAATGTTAATTGTTCCGAGACGGGACATACAACAAACGCTACAGTGGGAATAAAATGATCACGTTTAAAGTTAATAGTAAATTCCCACTTAGACGGTACATGCGCTCTGTTACCTTAGATTTCCCAGTTCTGATGAAACTAGGCGCAGAAATCGCTGTAGGACAGAGATAAGTTGGGTGATGATTAACTGTGCTAAAATGTAGCACAGTTCGATGAATTGTGTCGCAGTGCCTAACAAAATTAATGGGACTTCGTATTACAAACAATATTAGACTGCCGGTTCTGAAAGAAAGGTAGCAAATCTGCAATTGCCTGCACGCAGGTGGCGTGTAAATGTTATACCACCAAACTTTCGCTTGCCTGCGGAAGCTATCAGCTGAAATATAAACTTTGGTAATACAGTCAATTGGTGACATGAGAGGAATATAATTTAATGAACAAGTCATTTAACTCATCATAAAATTCTTTATTAGCAGTGAACTTAAGATCACAAATACCGGGTGATTAAAAAGTCCGTATACATTTGAAACCTTATAAACCACGGAATAATGTAGATAGAGAGGTAAAAATTGACACACATACTTGGAATGACATGGGGTTTTATTAGAACAAAAAAAATACAAAGTATTGATAGACGCGTGAAAGATCTCGCGCGCGTCGTTTTTTGATGATCGTGTGCTCAGCCGCCACTTTCGTCATGCTTGGCCTCCCAGGTCCCCAGATCTAAGTCCGTGCTATTATTGGCTTTGGGGTTACCTGAAGTCGCAAGTGTATCGTGATCGACAGACATGTCCAGGGATGCTGAAAGACAACATCCGACACCAATCCCTCACCATAACTCCGGACATGCTTTACAGTGCTGTTCACAACATTATTCCTCGATTACAGCTGTTCTTGAGGAGTGATGTTGGACATATTGAGCATTTCCTGTAAAGAACATCATCTTTGCTTTGTCTTACTTTGTTATGCTAATTATTGCTATTTTGATCAGATGAAGTGCCATCTGTCGGACATTTTTTGAACGTTTGTATTTTTTTTGGTTCTAATAAAACCCCATGTCATTCCAAGCATGTGTGTCAATTTATACCTCTCTATCTACATTATTCTGTGATTTATTCAATTTTCAAATTTATACTGACTTTTTGATCACCCGGTATGTCTTCCTGACATCCATCTGGACAGCAGAAGCAGAAGAAATCAGCATTTTTTTTTTTTTTTTACAAAAGAAGATCGAAAATACTCAGTCGATTTCAGCATACTGGAGTCCAATGTACATGCTTTGCGTTACATTTTTTAAATAAGGGATATAATTTAATGTGTTACAAGAGCCAAGTAAACTACATATCTACTCTATTTTTTATGTCTGCAGAGTTGCGTAATTTGAATTTGCCGCTCCAACCGGCGGTAATCGGCAAAAATTGGAATTCTACGGCCAAATAGGACACTTGATTCAGCATCTGCTTGCCGATCTTTGAGATACTACTGTACGGTAGCAACTGCTGTACCGTAGCAACAAGAACTCCATTGTTGAGAATGAGCGAGGTGTTCGGCGACATCTGTGTAAGCCAAGCGTGCTTTTTCCCACACGAACCATGTTAGCGACGTACCATACTTCACGGACTATAAGATGCACTTTTTTCTTCGAACAATGGCCTCAAAAATTCAGGTGCATCTTATAACCGAAATTAATATAATAATGTCCAGTGTTTGATTTAAAATTCCCGCCAGTCTTAAAAATAGCCATTTATTTGACGCCGCAGGAAAACCATCTTTATCTGGCAACATTGGATTCAACTGGCAGCAGCAGTGCACCAGTGCGACGAACATGAGTTGCGAGGATTCACGAGCTTGCAACACTGTCTCCCTCGCGCCCTGCCATCGCAAACTCAGAACACTGGCTAGCCTATGAGGCGCCATTGAAGTCTACGGTGCCAGTGAACTTCAATGGAAATTGATTTGTGTTATCGCTAACAGTACAATATTTTTTTGGTAGTAGCTAGTTTCGTAACGGAAAAAAGGTACCCATATGATATTGAGGCTAATAGCATACGCAGAAGAACATGGAAACAGATCAGCTGAGCGGCATTTCGGTTGTCCATCAACAGAAAAAAAACCATTCGCGACTGGCGGGCCAGTAAAAAAGAAGTGAAAAAAATAATGAGGAAGACTAAATGTACAAACAGAAGACTGAACAGAAAATGGCCAAAACCAGAAGACGACGATTTTCAGGGATTTTACAGGTCAGTTCGGTTTTTTATACTAAGATTTTTTTAGCCTGGCTTTGCAATCTAGTAATAAAATGGCAAAAATGTAATTTTTTAAAAAAATCCTAAATATTTAGGTCTTATAGTCCGTAAAATACGGTATGTCTGTTCAGCAGCAGGCAGTACTTGCACGAATGACGCTGTAAAAATGGCACTCTGCTCGTACGCAGAAGATACGATCTCAAGGGGGAAGGACAATTCATGTAGCTCTCCAGATTAATCCTTTCTGCCTTGTTTTTTTTGCGGTCAGTTTTTGCGCCTTCTCTGTGCCTGCGTCCTGTCTCGCCACGTAGCCCGTACGCCCTGGTTCACAGCCCACCGAAATAGGGAGGGTGTCATTTACAATCTTTTGTTCCACATAAGAATGTACCTCATGTAGACAAACACAAAGGTGATGATTGGCCAGCAGCCGTTTCACACGTGTCTTGACGTTGTTACACTCCTGGAAGTGATCCTACTATTGTATTAGATAGCCGGCCGTGGTGGCCGAGCGGTTCTAGGCGCTACAGTCTGGAACCGCGCGACCGCTACGGTCGCAGGTTCGAGTCCTGCCTCGGGCAAGGATGTGTGTGATGTCTTTAGGTTAGTTAGGTTTAAGTACTTCTAAGTTCTAGGGGACTGATGACCTCAGAAGTTAAGTCCCATAGTGCTCATAGCCATTTATTAGATATCTTACTACTGCGTTACTGTAAATGAAGCTTTAAGATATTATAATGTATTAACAGCCATTAAAGTTATTCTTAATCATATTGCAGATATGAAGTTTTTAATTCAAAAATCATGTACAGTCGCAGTCTGTAAACGCTTTGTGCTTTGATTGTCGCGCTGTTAGTAGGTACTGGAAAAAATGGCTGACGCTGCTTCCTGCTCCATTGTGAAACAAGCGCATGGAACACCGTTAAAAATGGCGAGCAAAAGGTTGTCCTTTAAGTTTTTCACAACTTTACGGAGAAAATCGCTTTGAAGTTTTCCAAGCAACTTTGTTTTCTAAAGTCATATGCACTCCGTCTTCAGGCCACAAGTGGCCCATCGAGACCACCCGACTGCCGTGTCATCCTCAGATGAGGATGGGGGTGTGGTCAGCACACCGCTCTCCTAGTCGTTATGATAGTTTCCTTTGACCTGAGCCGCTACTATTCGGTCGAGTAGCTCCTCAATTGGCATCACGAGGCAAAGTTTCAAAAGTTATGGCGCGTTAAATCTCGTGATGTGCGGCGTAATCAGTAGCGTTGAAGAAAGAAATTGGCTGTTTTGTGAATCATGGGTTCGAATCTTCCTGTGTTTTATTTAGTTTTTTTTCCGTTTATTACGAATACCTACATCAATTGAATATAATATTCATCAAATATATGCCAATTAACACATACCTAATCATAATTTTTCAATGAAATAGGCACATCATCGTGTTTCTAATTACATGTCATATGCAAAATTCCAGTCTTCATATCAAATACAAATTCTTAATTATCGTTATTATCTAAAAGATTGTTAATAAATATTATTTAAATTAAGAAATAGTTACAAATTAAATTTTAGGGATAAAAATGAATCATATATGTACTATGTCCGTTGTTTTATACCACAGATGTGGTCTCACACGAACCAGAGTGATCAGCGAAGTAGACACACGGAAAACAATAATTCAAAAATGGCTCTGAGCACTATGGGACTCAACTGCTGTGGTCATAAGTCCCCTAGAACTTAGAACTACTTAAACCTAACTAACCTAAGGACATCACACACATCCATGCCCGAGGCAGGATTCGAACCTGCGACCGTAGCGGTCGTGCGGTTCCAGACTGTAGCGCCTTTAACCGCTCGGCCACTCCGGCCGGCAAAACAATAATTTTCATGGCGTCGAGCACACCGTACAAATGCTACATTTTTACAGTTGCTACCGCACCACTGCAATCTGAACACAATAGAATTGATCTGAAGCCAAGTTAAGAGATCTGTAGCGAGAAACAGCAAGACATTTAAGCTGCCAAGCGTACTGAAACTGAGACACGAAGGTGTATCCCACGTCACTGCCGAACGCTGGCGGGATGCAGAACAGCACGTCGTAAAAGAAGAGAAGAAAACGTGGCGCTTGGATGACTTCGTGTATTCTGTTGTTGATCGCCTGGTTATCAACGTAGCAGATAACAGTTCCAGTACTGAAATGTGGTCCTCGGTTTTGGATGTGGAAGGAGTTCAAAGATTACCAGACGACTGATTGTAAGCAATACGTTCAGTGGCTCCGTTATTCAATTATACGGCGAAGGCCTTGCAATACGCCTTCATGTCACACATTGCTCACACAGAAAAATTACTATGTATTTAAGTTAGAAATTTTCTGCGACCATGTTTTTAATTACAGTACTATGCTAGCAAAGAAGGACAACATGTTATGTCATCCGTCTGGGGCCCCAGAAGCATATTGCCGGAGTTTTGCTGTATATCATTTCGTCTGTTTAAAAATTAAATGTCCTTCGAAGCTATATTGTTTCTTTGCTGGCGTATTTGTACGACTCAACTGCAGCTGTTCACTTTACTACAGATTAGTTGGAACAGCTGGCTGGTCACTGCAGTCCAAGTTAAACGCTCAGGTAAACCTGTTGCCCCATATTATCGAAGAGTCGATGTGCGAGTAACGCACAGCATAAAACTTATCATTTTACGTGACTGTACTGAAGACCACTTTGTGTTTGCTCCACGTGAAACGAAACTCATTGAGATTCCAGCAAACGCGGAAGAATGCATGCCGTAATGTTTACATCAGGTTTATGAACGTAGTATAGAAACCACAATGCTCTCCGGCTATTGCTTTACAATGAAGAGAGCAGCTAACTGAGAATAAATGTGCTCAAAATACAAACGTGACGACGCCATGGTGAGGCATTTCACAAATCAATGCAAAAAAGATCCTTCGAATTTTTTCCGTTTCTAGCTGACGCGCTATGCTCTCAAGAAGGATTTTGCCGAAAGTCAAGATATTCAGCAACAGGCAATATACTCACAACATCGGAAATAGAGTCATTGGCTGGGTAGATGACTTTGCCGACGCAACTGCCGCGTTATCCGTTATTTTGCATACAATTTCATTTGATCCCACGGTGAAGGATCATTTTCTGTTCACCTCAGTTACAATAAGGATACAGCAACTGCAATCGCAGCCCCCAGGATTGACATCAGTGATCGCACATCTACCATCAGAAACATTAGGGCATCTGCCATGGACCCTCGATAAAATGTGGTCTGTGGAATCTCTCCCAGCGACATGGTATAACGTGACTGAATGTGCCATCCCCTAATCAATAAAAGCTTGAGTTTCCCCATTTAACATGAATTTCGAGAAAGAGTTCAATTGCACTCGAGATAAGTACCAAAACATCCAATTGGATCTTGCTTGCAAAGAGGACAATCTCGGAATTAAATTTTTGCAACGTGGTGATTTAATTACGGGATATAATTCTATTTACAGTAGAATATTTGTTTTGATATTTGTCTGGCTTTGAACTGCGTGTTTTGGATTTTCACGTCAGAAGAAGGTGAGATGCAAGTGCCGCGTTTATTCCGTGGACAGAGGAGAGAGCGCTTTTGCTTTATTCTGTTTTGTTGGACGAAGACGTGTGCGTGATTGGTGATTTGTCCGTATGATTTGTAGGGAAAAGTGCTACATTGTGTAATTGGTACATTAATTCAGTTCTGTCGCGTGATAACGTCGACGAGAGTAGTTTAAAGTCACAGATGGAACACAAATAACACTTTGGTATAGGACGCGCTCAGGCGCATTGTGTGCGATTGACTTTGCCGAATTAATTGAAAAAAGGCAGATTTGAATAGCCACACGATAGACGATAGTGTGGTGCGTAAATAATTATCGGAGATTTAATGACTGACCCGTGCGACGTATTAAAATATTGAATTTTGAAATAATCGGCAGTACGGAGTAGCGTAATTGATTCCGTTGCTAGGTTGAATGAATCATTCAGCACAATTACAGTTGTACACGAAATCACACTATTTAAGATGAGTGACTGCAGTTTTATTTCAGAACGATCAATGTTGTTCGATTTTCTCAACATAAAAACCAATCTTTTGAACTTTGAATGCTGATAGATTACATACCTGTCAGAATTTTGTCACGCTTACCGAAACTCTACGTGCCGTTCTCCCTCGCTCCTTCCCTGAGACGAACAAGCCGGAAGACAAGAAGACACGACGCCAAGCGGTTCACGTGGTGATGCGAGAGAAGGAGGGGAAGAAGCGGTTCAGTGCATCAGACAAATGATTTTGCTCACACTGAGGCAAACTAAATAGCATAATAGGGCAGCATCTTACAGACTAATTACGCTAAGCTGGTGTGGTAGCAAAACTGGCACGAATTGTTAAAACACAAGTGAAGTGACAGCTACAGCACAAATACAGGGCTATTACAAATGATTGAAGCGATTTCATAAATTCACTGTAGCTCCATTCATTGACATATGGTCATGACACACTACAGATACGTAGAAAAACTCATAAAGTTGTGTTCGGCTGAAGTAGCACTTCAGGTTTCTGCCGCCAGAGCGCTCGAGAGCGCAGTGAGACAAAATGGCGACAGGAGCCGAGAAAGCGTATGTCGTGCTCGAAATGCACTCACATCAGTCAGTCATAACAGTGCAACGACACTTCAGGACGAAGTTCAACAAAGATCCACCAACTGCTAACTCCATTCGGCGATGGTATGCGCAGTTTAAAGCTTCTGGATGCCTCTGTAAGGGGAAATCAACGGGTCGGCCTGCAGTGAGTGAAGAAACGGTTGAACGCGTGCGGGCAAGTTTCACACGTAGCCCGCGGAAGTCGACGAATAAAGCAAGCAGGGAGCTAAACGTACCACAGCCGACGGTTTGGAAAATCTTACGGAAAAGGCTAAAGCAGAAGCCTTACCGTTTACAATTGCTACAAGCCCTGACACCCGATGACAAAGTCAAACGCTTTTAATTTTCGTCGCGGTTGCAACAGCTCATGGAAGAGGATGCGTTCAGTGCGAAACTTGTTTTCAGTGATGAAGCAACATTTTTTCTTAATGGTGAAGTGAACAGACACAATGTGCGAATCTGGGCGGTAGAGAATCCTCACGCATTCGTGCAGCAAATTCGCAATTCACCAAAAGTTAACATGTTTTGTGCAATCTCATGGTTTAAAGTTTACGGCCCCTTTTTCTTCTGTGAAAAAAAAAACGTTACAGGACACATGTATCTGGACATGCTGGAAAATTGTCTCATGCCACAACTGGAGACCGACAGCGTCGACTTCATCTTTCAACAGGATGGTGCTCCACCGCACTTCCATCATGATGTTCGGCATTTCTTAAACAGGAGATTGGAAAATCGATGGATCGGTCGTGGTGGAGATCATGATCAGCAATTCGTCATGGCCTCCTCGCTCTCCCGACTTAACCCCATGCGATTTCTTTCTGTGGGGTTATGTGAAAGATTCAGTGTTTAAACCTCCTCTACCAAGAAACGTGCCAGAACTGTGAGCTCGCATCAACGATGCTTTCGAACTCATTGATGGGGACATGCTGCGTCGAGTGTGGGAGGAACTTGATTATCGGCTTGATGTCTGCCGAAGCACTAAAGGGGCACATATCGAACATTTGTGAATGCCTAAAAAAACTTTTTGAGTTTTTGTATGTGTGCGCAAAGCATTGTGAAAATATCTCAAATAATAAAGTTATTGTAGAGCTGTGAAATCGCTTCAATCATTTGTAATAACCCTGTACTTACGAGCATTCAAAACGGTTTTAGAAAAGGATGGGGAACATAATACCATAGTCGCGAAATACTGACTGACATCTTGGCCGCGTTCATTTGGCGCAGTTTCCGCGCAACAGACTTGTACGATATCTCAACTGCATATGACAACACAGAAATACCTAAACTAACACATAAGCTTCAACCAGATACATACATTCTTTAGAGAAATAGCACCAGGCAAAGTGCCGCAATGCCTCCTCCAAGGGATGGTCCTCAGCGCCATTAATGTACTATACTGTATTACTGATACTGAAAGTTCCCTGTCACCAGCTGTTTAACTGTTACCATTTGCAGGCGATATTTACCTGTACTTAATGACCACTTCTCTCCAGGATACCTAAAGTAGACTAGATCCTATTATAATATTAATTGATGGTTGTCTTCTAAAAATTAGGCTAAAAATACTCTTTGCAAATCCGAAGTAGTGCTGTCGGTTTGCAAACGTGTTCAGAATCTAGCTCCGCAGATGTAGATTATACGATATCGATAACGGCGACTATACGATTCCTGGGATTATGACTACCGACTGACATGTTATGTCCACATCTGATATCTGTGTCCGAGACTGGAAAAAGTACTTGGTGGGGAGCACATTCCAACTGTGGAAATTTCAGGTGCAACTTCAATTGGATACCATGATTCGCTCTTTTACCACAGTGGCATCAGGTTAGTAATAACCAAATTACACAAAATACAGTAAGCCAGTGTCAGAATCTGTATCTCAGAAATAACTTCAACACGTGCCAACTTTGTGCAGCTCCATATTCGGCGTCACTTCCTGGTGGATAAATTTATGTTGCGGATATTCGAAATTTCCCATTTTTCAGAAATTGATTCAGGTTCAAGATCTTTTTCAGACCAGTTATCATTTTGCTGACATATAATAATCGCTACATAACAGAAACACTTCCTGATGGACAAACCAACCCTTCGAAATTCCTTTTTTGCAGCATCGTGTCGTGCAGCATGTCTCCTCTCCAGAAGTAAAACGTCAGGCATGAACAACATGTTCAAAGATGCAAATGCGATGAGTAGATGCAAGTAACTTATTCAATTTATGGATTGCAAGTAACCACTGTATGTGGGTAGCGCCTTCTTTTTACCTGGTGTTCAAGTAGGATGGTCATACTCCTTCCCTTAGAGCAGGTCGGTGGTTACTGCCGAGGCGATAGCCTTCATGCAACTCTCCAGCTTGTCATGCCGCTTGGACTCAACGCTTCCTTGATATCATTAAGCTCTTCCTGATATCATTAAGTTCTCAACAGCACAGCTCTTCAGAGGGACAATATCGTTCATCTTATAAATGTAATGAAGAAGGTTCTTCAGCTGCAGAGATATAGAACTTCGATGAACTTTCTCTGGATTCTATTACACCAATGTCTGAAGCAAAATGAATACGTGGACCTCCCCGCAAAGGACTGAACGCAAATGGCCCCGTATTTGTCCCCGATTTCAATGTGTTCAACAACATCCCTATGTGACGTTCCTTGTCATAACCTGGTTCTTTTTATAATTTTGGTCTTAAATTTGAGAGGAGCTAAAACAAGACTCCTGTAAATTAATCAACCAAGAGTCGGGAACGGGCAAGTGGAGTATCAAATTGACCAGCGTGAGATCTAGATTTGTAAAATCAGGTTGAACGGATTCAAGATAATCAGGATAATTAAGAAAACATAATTATCGATTTAAGGGAAAACTGAAATATTTCACGAACTGCTGCTGCTGGCTACTTCTCTAGCTGCTGCTTTTCAAGGCGCAGCTATTTTGCATAAAAAATAGCATTGGTGTGATGTATGAGTTTTGAAATGGCTTCCTTCGAATAGAGTACTAAATGTAGGGCATTCCGAGAACATCATCATAGACTTGGAAGACAAGTGAGGTGTAAAAAAGTTAGACTTTTCAACTACTAGCTGTTTTGCGTCTAAAAAGTTATATTTTAACTGTCAGAATGGTGTCCATCAAATGAAGCACTAAATTCGTGACATTTCGAGAATAGAAAACGCTAGGGAAGCAACTGAGGTGACAATAAGATCACGCTTTCTGGACAAAAGTTGAAAATAAAAAAAACTGGAAAAAGTAGTCAGATGTTTTGTGAAATGATTTGTCTAAAAGTAAGAAACATAACAGGTTAGAGAAACATCTGGCGTGCTTTTGAATGATGCTCGAAATCATGCACAGCAAGTGGGGTGTGTCAAATGTTTCTCTTATCTACTTTATTTATTACTTTTAGGCAAATGTGTTCACAAAACATTTGACCGATCTTTTTCACATTTTTTTCTACAAATTAATTATTTAAAAATTACTACTAAGACTCTTACGTTATGGGAGCGGATTGTAAGTAAAAGCTGTTGCCAAGGTTGGGATTAACTTGAGAAGCACGAACATCACGACATATGATGCGTATAGCAGGTGGGACATTGAGGAGCGGCTTACTTGATGAGAAGATATCTTACCAGGTGACGTAAAGATCGAGGATGACTCGGTGAATTGGACCTCAAACAGTAATAACATTAAATACAAACATTACTGACAATAAACCTTGTTTGTTTCGTACAGAAAATATTAGGTGATTCTGTAAGTCATTAGCCGTAATTGCAGTATTATTCTTATGCAGTAAACTTCTAGTTTTGCTGAATAGATGACGGGAAAAAAATAGCCCGAAGGTATAGGAAGAAGTGTGAAACAGTACGATGTTGCGCAGTAAATTTTGTAGTGCGGCAAGTCAGTCAGGCGCTTAGGTACAATCCAGCCGAGATCTCCGTGTAGGCCACCGTCTTAATATATTCCATTCTCGAGTTAATTGTGTTAGTTATCATCAGAATTGTGTTTCTGTAATGTTCACGGAGTAAACTCACCGTGAAGCCATCCGTATTTTTCATTAATTAATGGTACTTACCCGCATTTCTGTCGGAAGCCACACTTGTCACTTTACAGCAGAATATCACTGACCAACAGCGAGCGACATCATCAGAAGAACTGCAGCACATTTCTGGTAGGAGTCTGACTAAATGCTTACTCACGAGGTTAACTTATGGGCGGACTAACCTCTCGTTGTCTCCCTCAACTTGATGAGAAGATATCTTACCAGGTGACGTAAAGATCGAGGATGACTCGGTGAATTGGACCTCAAACACTAATAACATTAAATACAAACATTACTGACAATAAACCTTGTTTGTTTTGTACAGAAAACACCTTCCCATGTGTCCATACGGCACCACTGGGGTCACTGATTATGGGCAAAGAGTCTGCATCTAATTAACAATGTCAGTAGCAAAGCGTGAGAGAGATGTCGCACCTAGAGCAATGGAATACAACGAGAGAAAAGAAAAATGGGAAGAATCACGATTGCAGAGAGGTAGCCGGTACTGTAATGCGTCCGCCTGAAGATCGTGGTTTATAGATTGGACACGATGCAGACGATATCTAGTTTCAGTGATAAGGATGCGCTTCTACCACGAAAATTTCCCGTCGCCTCCACATGAGAGGCGTCAGAGACGCTGTAACTTGTGCGACTAAATATCAGAAGGTGATCTAAATCACATTTCCTTATCGCAATCAACAAGTAACTTTGTGCAAGAGTCTAAGCAAACTGGAACATCAAATTGCCAGTTATACACTTGTATCCTCGCATCAGAAAAGGCAACAGCTTACAAAATAATCACATACTTCGCTGTCTGGACATACTCTACTCCCACAAAGAACTTCTTTAACGCATCACGGGCTTTCCGCTGTACAGTCCTGAATCAGTACGCCCATCTAACAGAATCGCCGTGAGCACTTCCGACAGACGCAAAAGGGTGAAGATTACCGTTTGGTAAAACTTCGTGGCCTGCTGCATGAAGAAGTCTTTAACTGCCTGCTGCACATCCTTCGGCGTACCCTTTTTAACGGACCAAACGCGTGATAATCGCGTTGGGAGAGATCAGGACGTCTGCATTACGACATTTGGGATATGGGGGCGTGTGTTTTCATGAAACACCATCATCCATTGTCGAAATTTTCCCAGCCGTTCCGCATTTATTGCACGCCATAATTCCTCAAACGTTGCACAGTATCGTTCCCGAGTGATAGAGACACCGGGTTCAAAAAATGGTTCAAATGGCTCTGAGCACTATGGAACTTAACATCTGAGGTCAACAGTCCCATAGGACTTAGAACTACTTAAACCTAACTGACATAAGGATATCACACACATCCATGCCTGAGGCAGGATTCGAACTTGCGACCGTACCGGTCGCGCTGCTCCAGACTGAAGCGCCTAGAACCGCTCGGCCACAACGGCTGGCACACCGGGTTCGTTGAAATTAATAAGAAGGGGTCATAGTAGGGAAAGAACAATGTTTGAAGCACCTTTCTATCTCTTGAACTTATTGGGACGCGGGGACGGTCACCGGCGATTTCGACTGCGGTTCCCAGAGGTGCCACCAGCTTTCGTCGCCTGCGCCAATGCGCTCAAGAACGTGTTACCTTCAACACTGAAACGCGTCAGGTGCTTCATGCAAACAGCCAGCCAGTTTGATCATTGATACTTCCTGGCAGATTACAACTGTGCGCCCGACCGAGACTCGAACTCCGGACCTTTGCCTTTCGCGGGCAAGTGCTCTACCAACTGAGCTACCGAAGCACGACTCACGCCCGGTACCCACAGCTTTACTTCTGCCAGTATCTCGTCTCCTACCTCCCAAACTTTACAGAAGCTCTTCTGCGAACCTTGCAGAGCTAGCACTCCTGAAAGAAAGGATATAGTGGAGACATGGCTTAGCCACAGCCACAGCCACAGCCACAGCCACAGAATGAGATTTTCACTCTGAAGCGGAGTGTGCGCTGATATGAAACTTCCTGGCAGATTAAAACTGTGTGCCGGACCGAGTCTCGAACTCGGGACCTTTGCCTTTCGCGGGCAAGTGCTCTACCAACTGAGCTACCGAAGGAGAGCTTTTGTAAAGTTTGGAAGGTAGGAGACGAGATACTGGCAGAAGTAAAGCTGTGGGTACCGGGCGTGAGTCGTGCTTCGGTAGCTCAGTTGGTAGAGCACTTGCCCGTGAAAGGCAAAGGTCCCGAGTTCGAGTCTCGGTCGGGTGCACAGTTTTAATCTGCCAGGAAGTTTCGTATCAGCGCACACTCCACTGCAGAGTGAAAATCTCATTCTTGATCATTGATAGCTGGTGAAACGAGAAATGAAATGGGTTTTGGAACAACATAATTGAAGACATTACACATTTATTTTGGACCGAGGATGTCTTTTTTTGAGATACTGACCTTACTTTTTCTCAGATGCCCACTTTATTAAACTTAATAAACCACTGTTTCAGAAATCTCTCGCAGCTGCGTCTGCACAACATGTTAGTGAGATGAGACTATGTAATTTCAGTTGCCTTTTGGAAAAAAAGAAAATTTTAACAGGCAACAAGAGAAATGGGTAGGTTTTACCAATAATTCGCCACTCGTGACACTTCTCTGAAAGTTACAAATGGTTAACAAGCCACTCGAAAAGAAATCGCTGCATTTTCAGCAGAATTCCTTATAGATACTAACCAGAGCAGAGATGACAGATCCTTTTGAATAGTCACTGTGTAAGTGTGAGCGTGGAGGAGCCCTGCTTAACATTCACAATAAACGTGAGTGCAGGCTTCAGTTTAGAACGGCACAACGCTCGGCATTTCCCCTACAGCGCCTGCCCGCAGCCCCCACCACCGTCGCTCTCTCCAGGCATGCCCCGCTGTCTGCGCATCTACTGGCCACGGTATTCTGTGCGGCCTCTAGCCTAACTCCCGCTGGATAATGCGTTTCACCCTATCGATGCTGATGTCAAGATTCTCTGCTAGCACACGAAAGGCTATGCACCAGTCCGCAGTAATCGCATCATCAACCACCCGCTTGTTGTTGTTCGTAATGGATGAGGCTGGTCTTTCACATCGACCAGCGTCTTGTCCAATCACGACCAGCACTGAAATTGGTGCTCCATTTCACAATGGTGGTTTTCGACAGATGTGCTGCCCCATACACATTCTCCATTCTTCGATGGATTTCTACTGGTGTTTGTCCTTCGGCAGCCAAGAAAAGAATAACAGCACGTTGGTCTTACACATTTCGTAATAATTTCGCCATAGTCCACATTCCTGCATTTACTGCATGCACGTTGGAAAGACATGACTGCCATAATAATCCCTTGCCTAGATGTAGGTGCTTATACAGGGTCGTCCACTGATCGTGACCGGGCCAAATAACTCACGAAATAAGCATCAAACGAAAAAACCACAAAGAACGAAACTTGTCTAGCTTGAAGGGGGAAACCAGATGGCGCTATGGTTGGCCCGCTAGATGGCACTGCCATAGATCAAACGGATATCAATTGCGTTTTTTAAAAAATAGGAACCCAATTTTTTATTACATATTCGTGTAGTACGTAAAGAAATATGAATGTTTTAGTTGGACCACTTTTTTCGCTTAGTGATAGATGGCACTGTAATAGTCACAAACATATGGCTCACAATTTTAGACGAACAGTTGGTAACAGGTAGGTTTTTTAAATTAAAATACAGAACGTAGGTACGTTTGAACATTTTATTTCGGTTGTTCCAATGTGATACATGTACCTTTGTGAACTTATCATTTCTGAGAACGCATACTGTTACAGCGTGATTACCTGTAAATACCACATTAATGCAATAAATGCTCAAAATGATGTCTGTCAACCTCAATGCATTATGGTGGTTCGACGACCAATCCACCTGTCATTGAATATGCTATTCAATAACGCTTCAGCCGCACGCGAGCTATGTGCCGGACATCCATCATGCTGGAAGTACATCGCCATTCTGTCATGCAGTGAAACATCTTGTAGTAACATCGGTAGAACATTACGTAGGAAATCAGCATACATTGCACCATTTACACTGTCATCGATAAAATGGGGGCCAATTATCCTTCCTCCCACAATGCCGCACCATACATTAACCCACCAAGGTCGCTGATGTTCCACTTGTCGCAGCCATCGTGGATTTTCCGTTGCCCAATAGTGCAAATTATGCTGGTTTACGTTACCGCTGTCGGTGAATGACGCTTCGTCTCTAAATAGAACGCGTGCAAAAAATCTGTCATCGTCCCGTATTTTGTCTTGTGCCCAGTGGCAGAACTGTACACGAAGTTCAAAGTCGTCGACATGCAATTCTCCTGTGCATAGAAATATGGTACGGGTGCAATCGATGTTGATGTAGCATTCTCAACACCGACGTTTTTGAGATTCCCGATTCTCGCGCAATTTGTCTGCTACTGATGTGCGGATTAGCCGCGACAGCAGCTAAAACACCTACTTGGGCACCATCATTTGTTGCAGGTCGTGGTTGACGTTTCACATTTGGCTGAACACTTCCTGTTTCCTCAAATAACGTAACTATCCGGCGAACGGTCCGGACACTTGGATGATGTCGTCCAGGATACCGAGCAACATACACAGCACACGCCCGTTAGGCATTTTGATCACAATAGCCAAACATCAACACGATATCGACCTTTTCCGCAATTGGCAAACGGACCATTTTAACACGGGTAGTGTATCACGAAGCGAATACCGTCCGCACTGGCGGAATGTTACGTAATACCACGTACTTACACGGTTGTTACTATTACAGCGCCATCTATCACAAAGCCAAGAAAGTGGTCCAACTAAAACATTTATATTTCTTTACGTACTACACGAATATGTAATAAAAACTGGGGGTTCCTATTTAAAAAAAACCGCAGTTGATATCCGTTTGACCTATGGCAGCGCCATCTAGCGGGCCAACCATAGCGTCATCTGGTTTCTCCCTTTAAGCAAGACGAGATTCGTTCTTTGTAGTTTTTTCGTTTGATGCTTATTTCGTGAGATTTTTGGCCCGGTCACTATCAATGGACCACCCTGTATACCCACATCAGAGTCACACTGGGCTGCATACACGCTGCAGCAACACTCTCAAACTGAAACTTCCTGATCTTTCCTTATAGTTTATTTTGACTTAAGATTATGTTAGAAAGAAGAGTCAGCATTTAAGGAGACTAAATACTTGGTTGCTGTCATAATATCGAAATGAAAAGGCTGTTTACTGATCTTCTTTTTTAGTTTATTCAGATTTAAAGTTGCTCTCACAAAAAGAACTTACTGTAATTGATTATTACTGAACGATGGCTCAAATGGCTCTGAGCACTATGGGACTTAACATCTACGGTCATCAGTGTCCTAGAACTTAGAACTAGTTGAACCTAACTAACCTAAGGACATCACACAAAACCCAGACATCACGAGGCAGAGAAAATCCCTGACCCCGCCGGGAATCGAACCCGTAACCCGGGCGCGGGAAGCGAGAACGCTACCGCAAAACCACGAGCTGCGGACTACTGAACGGTGGAAAACTCCCAACTGATTGTATTTCAATATAAAATAGGTAGTCCGGCTTTTAGGGCGAAATGTTCAGCTAAATATAATGCTGAGCCCAGCCTTTGTACTTTCGGATCTGTTAACCCTAATCGTATAACCGGAATATAATGTTGCAATGTCACACCAAATCCAATTGATGAATACGTACTGTTCTTTAACTTTCTTCCTCAATACTACAAATGAATTGTATTTGGTGCCAATTAACTTGGCATATTATTATGATAGTTTTTCATCTCCTTTTTTGTTCTTTGTTTTCTGTTAGTCATCAGATGTACAGCTTATGTATTCGAACCACTAACAAAATAAGATAGTCATTAACTAGTCATGTGTCAATAAAGGCATTAATGTCAGAGAAATATTAAACCTGGTTGGCTTCTTTTTTTATTCCTTACTAGCAGAGTATAAGTTTGTACAAATGTAGGTCAGTCTTCATTTTCGTCTCCTCAGTGGGATGCGAAATAATGTATTTTAAATTTCATTCCAGAGTTGCTGGTAATTTAGCGCCACTATTACGATTTACAATGCAGCTACTGCACATTAGAAGTGCGGCAGTGCTTGCAGAAAAGGTGACGCGGACATGACACCGAACAAATGGTATCAACACTTTATCCATGAATAATATCGACAGAAACGCATCGTACTCATAAAAGTAACGAAAGAAAAGGATCGATGCCTTGAGGTCATTGCTGAAAGGTTAGCTTATTTGCTTTGTACTGGCTCCAATATTTTCGTGTATGTTTCTAAAATCTGATTATAATAAAGAGAGACAAACGATTTTCACAAGTTTTAAATGTAGCGAGACAAGATTTATGAAACAATGTTTTTATTTTCATTAGAGATTCAAATTTTTAAAAATTTGGAACTGGGAAATAGGAAGTTGCAGAACAGATTATCAGAAAAACAGCTGAATAATACTCAAAAGTAAATAAATCGTTATTTAAACTTGCCAATCTTCCTCCGTACAGTCAATCAAATTTTATCCGGTCATTTCGTCGCTATTCTATTACGTGTTACATGTGTCTGACAACGTGCTGCTTACCTTTAAAAATAGATACTTGGTGACCACAAAAACTTTAATGTCTTCACATAGCATCAATAGGAGTAAGCCGCAGTGGTGACATAGGTGTCACCAAATAAAGACTCATTGAATGTTTTAGATCAGCAGGTTCTAAAGAGCGCCCTGTTCATCTGTTTTTCTTTCCCAAACGCCACATACATTTTCAAGAGGAGAATAGTTAATTGGTTCTCTGCTGCTGGGGCCAATATTAGCAGCAAGATCAATTGCTGATAAACATCTGATTGTACATATTGCCCTAGCACAAGCCTTGAGGAGCTGGAGTCGTATGTTTTTGATTCTTGGGTCAAGCAAGAAGGATACTGCAGCCAAATGATTATCTCAGTTTGTTCAAAGATGGAATATGTTTGCCTGTTTTGCTCATCTTTTACTGCCTTTACTATACTGCTGTCATAAGGCTTAATTAAAAAGTTGACCAAAGGTATAATACGGTTTAAAATCATATTCTGCTCACCTAGTAACTCTTTGGTGGGATGTTCCAGTGCCTTCAACCTGGCAAGCAACAGTCCGATATTCTGTATTTCTAAACCTGAGAGAGTAGGTGGTGTATTTAGCATCAAAAATTGGTTTATAATATGGGGCAGTTCAGGGTGTCTCTCAAGCCTGTAATAAATAGAATTCCAACGAGTCGTTACACATAGGATTATCCTAAGAGGTGTAACAGTTTGTTTTTGCCTCAGTAACTCTCTCTCACTACTAATAAAAATGTAATAAATCATTACTACTATAATTCGATAGCATACCAGCTATAAAGTACTGATATGAACGAAAGTATCAGATGAAAAGTATCGAGTAAAAAAGTACTGGTATCGAGATGAAAGTACTCTTCGCCAAGAACTGTGGATACGTTTTCGTTGTCCCTGGTCACTGAGGAATACAGAGTCAAACTGCTGAGCGTTCCTGGATAATAAGGAAACGGTATAGCCTCCAAAGAGGTCAAGACGCTTGATCAGCCAGTGGAGAATGATCGAGAAGTGGTCCAATGATCCTGATAGCTGTTGGAGCTGACAGAACTGACAGAGCGAACCGACCGCTTTCAAGGGTGGGACGAGAAAAAAAATTGATGGGAAATTCGTTTTCCCGCTTGCTTTTCGTCAGCGAGAAACGATCGCGGTACCCACCTTATAGAGATCTTGTCGTAATATTAGTGCCACATGTAAAATACATAGTCCTCCTTTTTTCTTGTACGGCTGTGGAGTTAGTTATTTCAGATATCTTTAATCATCAATTGTCCAATACGAAATTACACATTTCTCTTGATGCTTTTTGATCGGCAGTTACAGTTTTCGAGGTCTTTCAAGTGGCTTATCTTGTAAAAAAGTACGGCTGTATTTGGATCGATCGCTCATTTCTTAGCCGTTGAAACTGGCGGAGCGGAGTTCTTATAAACCTTCGTTAACTTTGGATGAATTTTGTAACATCGGAGCATTCCATCTGATTCATAAAAAATGCAATTACTTTAAAAGACTTAAAAACGTAGCTGCTGCTTAGACAAGACTGATATTTGGCTAACTTTATTGCCCAACATGTACCAACATAAAAAAAATTTGATGACGTCAATAGCATCCATGCGAAGCCGAGGAGTATTTCTTTTTCCTCGTATGGTCTAAATTACAAGTTAATGATACGGTTATCTCTGACTAGCGTAGTGTGATCGCTTATACAGCAGCATGTTGAATGGAGAAATAGCTGTACATACTGAAGATCTGCAACTAAAGTACAAAAGTTCTGCCCCATCTCAAAATCCATCTCTTGTCGTGCTATGTCATGCTTGCGATCTCCCGGGTATCCAGTTGCTTGCTACTCATGGGACAGAGGGCAGAATATTTTTCCTTATTAGATTGGGAGTAGTATTCTTGAAGATTTTCCTTAGGTTGACAAAGTCATTCTGATGGCACATGGCTAACTACAATAAAACTTTTCTTACACGTGCATGTAGGCTTGAGTCAATTTATTCTACCTTACATGGTTTCTCTCAAGTCCTTACATCGTTCCACAGAGCCTTGGCAGAATAGATAACAAAGCAGTCTGATTTCACAACAACCTCGAGGCAAAACAATTTTATCTCAGATAAACAGCATAAAGTTTCTGCTTGATGACAAGAGGCTAGATCAAAGTAAGAGTGATAACTGATAGCAGGTGCTGGCCGTGACTTCCTAGTTTCATGCTTTCTACTTATAATAAGGCGATGAAAAACTTTAGATGTTTATCTGTGTGCCATAAAAGGACGCGAAATACTGCGAAATCTTGAACCAAATACGTTAAAAAGCCACCATCAAGGAAGGTCATTTACCACTGACACAACAAATTTGTTACGACGCGTTGCTTGTGCCCGGCAAAGAGAAGTGGACGTCTCAGTGTGAGTGAAGTGAATGTGGAGTGCGTACGAGGGACATTCATAAGGAGTCCAAAGAAATCGATGCGTCGTGCATCCCGTGAACTCGAAATTGTTCCAGTGACAGTGCAGAAGCTCAATGACGACGACAAAGACAAGCGTTTTGAGTTTTGTTCGCAGTTGCAACAACTGAATGAGGATGGGGATGGCATTGTTGATAGCTTAATTTTTAGCGACGAAGCTACTTTTCACACTAATGGGAAAGTGAACAAGCATAATTGTCGAATCTGGGGTACAAAGTATCCACACGAATGCACTGAATTTGAGCTTGATTCCCCAAAGGTAAATGTTTTTTGTACCTTGTCACGTCGGAAACTGTAGAGGCCATTTTTCTTCGCCGAGAGCACTGTCACTGGATATTTCTAGTTGGACGTGTTGCAGCAATGGCCGATGCCTCAAGCGCTATCAGACTCTGTTCATCTTTCAGCAGGATGGTGCTCCACCCCATTTTCATCATGAATTTCGTGGGTACCTA
Source organism: Schistocerca cancellata (assembly GCF_023864275.1). Classification (NCBI taxonomy): domain Eukaryota; kingdom Metazoa; phylum Arthropoda; class Insecta; order Orthoptera; family Acrididae; genus Schistocerca; species Schistocerca cancellata. Next base: position 711,747,023 of record NC_064626.1, read on the forward strand.
AACACGCAGCTGCCGCATCGATGGATCGGCCGTGCTACAGAAGGGGACAGCTATTTCATGAAACGTCCTCCCCATTCACCAGATCTCACTCCGTGTGAAGTTTTTCTGTGGAGACACAGAATCTGTGTATGTACCTCTGATGTATGTACCTCCTCTACCACATGATGCAGCAGAGCTCCGGGAGAGAATACGAGAAGTGACTGCCACTGTCGACGATGCCATGCTGGGACGGGTATGGCAAGAATTCGATTACCGTAAATAAAAAAAAATAAAAAATAACTTTCAGAATTTCTCTTCAAAATGCAATATGTTTGACACCTGTACAATGTTTAGTTCTTGTGCAATAAATTATACAAAGTGTTCCCAGACTTTATGTACACCGTCTATTATCTGTGCCTTCCTGCTCATCACTCTGAAAAACTGAGCGAGTATCTATCCGCCATGAATGAGGAGTTGAGCTCAGGGAGATGAAAGTAGCATGTTTCATCACAGTCATTGTACATACGGTTTTCCAATAACAAGCACTAGACTGTTGAAATTATACTGTGAAGAGGTAGAGATGTTATACGAGGACGTACTGAAAAATAATGCCTCCGAATTTTTTTATCTGAAAACTCTTAAAGCTTTTTAAATAAAACAAGCTTTACCAATATTCTACACCTTTATTCTTCATTTTTACATATTTATTTCTCAGACTATTCACTCTGCCGATGAACACATTTCTCCCGAGAGACTGCTTCGTTGATACCGTCATTGAAGAATGTTTGACAATTTTGATGGAGTCACAACCTCGCCTCTGATTGCACCGCCTCATCACTAACTGAAGTCCTCGAAGGTTTGTTGCAATTTTGTCATATGATGACATGATTGGAGACCGTGGCTGTTATTTGAAGACAAATGTTGATGGTGTTGAGACAGCAACCAGCCACAAATTCATTTTCAGTTCCTTTATTCAAAAGGTATCGTTACCGGTTTCGAATCATTACGATTCATCTTCAGACGGTTTTAATGCTTTCATTAGAACATGTGGTGCGTTTTATATAGATTAATTGCCATAAAATATAAGTAATACAAAATTATAAGCACGCCACACAGATGGTTCCGTTACAGATTTGCATTGGATGTGACTTAGGTGAAATGTCGGTTTGGAGTGTTTGTTTTCATATTTTTCGTCCAACAGATGTGAATATATTCCCATTGCATTCTTATCGTTGCACACGTAAATTTTTTCTCACTGAACACTTCAGATTTGTCACAGAATAGATTTCTAACATGTACCACATGTTTTGATACATGCAAAGTACTTACAAACATGTGAGTGACAAAGATGTTATGATATATCATAACGTTATAAAGATGTCCCATGTTTGGAAACAGATCATATATTAACTTACGCAACTGAAACGGCTTTTACACTAGTACACAGAGACACTGATTTTGTGAGTTTTAGAGCGAATACTGTTACATTAATTATGAAGATGTTCCATGTCAAAGATAGATTTTTTAATTAAAAAAATTTTTTTAGTACAGTATAGGTAAGACAGTACATTATTTATTTACATTTAGTATCATGGGAATTGTAGTAACATATAAATTTGCTACTTGAGCCGCAGATAGGATATTATTTGCTTTGGAGGGTGGAAAATAATTTTTGGAAATTTTTCAGGAAAGGGGTGTTAGCTAAATCGGTTTGTTCCTTAAGGATATAGTCTGGGGTGCTGTTTTTGTGTGAGTGTATTTCTATTTCTTCTAATATATTCATAGTGCCTCCTATTTCTGCTAAATGAAAAAATTTTAAGTAGTTCTCAGTGCTTCTCACTGAATAGTTTTCTTCAGCAATATGGGCTGCAAATGTAGATTTGTTCAAGTTGCCAAGCCTTAAAGCATCAATACGTTCTTTGTATCTAACTTCAAAGATTCTGCCTGTCTGTCCAATGTAGAATTATGGGCATGTATCGCATTTGATTCTGTATATTCCTGATTTACTGTCGGGACTCTTGGAGGTATTTACATCATGGATTACTTTTTGTTGTAATTTATTATTTGTGGAAAAGGTGATTGTGATATTTTTCTTTTTAATTAGGTTTGCTATTTGGTATAATAGTGGGCCTACGTATGGGAGAGCAACATATTTGGGTTTGGCTTCTGTGGCACACTGATTTGGTTTGGAGTGCGTGTTGTGTGGCTTGCTGTTAAGTGGATGTGTGGTTTATGTTTGCATTTTGTTGTGGAGTTTTTCTAGTATTGTGGATTTCCATCCATTATTATGAGCAACTGTTCTAATTCTGTAAATACTAAATCGATGTTTATGGGTACTACTGAAAATCTTCAAGTCAAGAAAGTTAATGCATTTATTAGTTTCATGTTCAACTGTGAATTTAATATTTTTGTGCATTTTGCTTAGATCTGCTACTAATGTATCAGTTTCATTGTTTGTACCATCAAAAAGCAAGATTTTGTTATCAACATATCTTCTGTAGTAGATTATTTTGTTTGAGATGTGCTGGTTGGTTGAGAAGAATTTTTTTCTATATGGTTGATGTAAATATCAGCCAATATCCCAGCTAAGCTACTGCCCACTGCCCAACCATCATGCTGTTGGTGGAGTTTGTTGTTGAAGCTAAAGTAATTATGCTCCAGAATAAGTGAAAGTATTTCTACGAGTTCATAGATCTCTGCAATACTAATTTTCTTATATTCAAGTAGATTGTTTCTTATAATGTTAATAGTCTCTTTGACAGGGATGTTTGTGTATAGGTTGACTATGTCTAGTGATGCTAATTTATTTGTTGGTGGGATGTGGATGTCTTTAATTAAGTTTATGAGTTCACGTGTGTTATATATGGTGTAGTTATTTTCAAACATATAGTATTTTGTAATGAGGTCTTTTAGTTTGCGGCTTATGAAGTATGCAGGGCTGTTTCTTGAGTTAACAGTCAGCCGAATGAGACAATTTTCTTTATGAACCTTTGGCTGTGCACTCAGTTTTGGTGTTAAGGAATTCATTGTTATACAGTTACGTATATCATGTTTGTTCAGTAAGAAGTTACAGTTTTGTAGTAGCTGATGGAGTTTAGTTTGGAATGTTATTGTATGACCTGACTATATTTCACTAATATTGTTGCTATGGAAAAATTGCAAGGTTTTCTCTATATATACTATTTCATGCATTATGATAAAAGAATTTCCTTTGTCAGTCTTTATTATGAGTGCTTTGCTTTCAGATAGTTTGCTGTTAGTATTTTCAAATCTTCAAGGTCAGTGTTTTTGCGAGTATTATTTGTTTGTAGTTGTTTCATTATCAGTTTATTTGTCTTGCATGCAAGTGCATTTTTCTCACATGTGTCTAGTTTTGCTGTGTCACATGCAAGTTTTGTGCAGGCTACGAGATTTTTAACACTGTGATTTTTGAGATTTGCTCCAAGATAATGTTTCAGACCTTTATTTAATAAAGTAAGTTCACTGTTACTGAATGGATGTCAGTTGTATTAATAACTCTGTCAAAACATTTGTGTTGGCTTAACTGTTTGTTTTTGTCTCACTCGAAATTGTTCATAGATTTTAATCAATGATGTAAGTACATCCAAGAGTCCCTACGGTAAATCAGGAATATACAAAATCAAATGCGATACATGCCCATAACTCTACATTGGACAGACAGGCAGAAGTTATGAAGTTAGATACAAAGAACACATTGATGCTTTAAGGCTTGGCAACTTGAACAAATCTGCATTTTCAGCCTAGCGTTTCAGTTACATAAGTGAATATTGATCTGTTTCCAAACATGGGACATCTTTATAATGTTACGATATATCATATCATCTTTGACACTCATATGTTTGTAAGCACTTTGCATGTATCAAAACATGTGGTGCATGTTAGAAATGTATTCTGTGACAAATCTAAAGTGTTCAGCGAGAAAAAATTCACGTGTGCAACGATAAGAATACAGTGGGAACGTATCCACATCTGTTGGACGAAAACTATGAAAACAAACACTCCAAATCGACATTTCACGTAAGTCACATCCAATGCAAATCTGTAACGGAACCATCTGTGTGGCGTGTTTATAATTATGTATTATTTATATTTTAGGACAATTAATTTGTAAAGAAACCGCACCACATATTCTAATGAAAGAATGAAAACCGTCTGTAGATGAATCGTAATGATTCGAAACCGGTAACGATACCTTTTGAATAAAGGAACTGAAAATGAATTTGTGGCTGGTTGCTGTCTCAACACCGACAACATTTGTCCTCGGAAGTTTTCTTTTAAGTCTTGGAAACAGATTAAAATAGAATGGGCCCGAATAGCGACCATATGAAGCGTGATCGATGGCAGTGAACCCTAGGCAGCGGCTTGTGCAGATATAGCTGCGTTAGTGTGTTGTCTGGCATTGTCATGCTGAAAGAGAATGTGCTCCATGTATGGGAGATCTCTTCTGCGGTAAGAAAACTCGATTACATCACGCTGTTCCTCACGCACCGACATAGTTACGGTGCGCACCGCCATGTTAAACGATACAATTCGGTGCCCTCTAGCGCAGAGGATTGCAACTTGTGTCAGCGAAGTGGGGAAGTTGGCCGAGTAACATGCATGATATGTAAAACGCAACCGATATTGAAAGCAGAATGAAAAATTCAGTGGCACTTCTTTTCAGCACGCTCTCGCATTTTTAAATTTTTTCCAACACAAAATTTTTCCCACCACACCCTATTTCGTATTATTTAAGAAATTTCTTGCTGTATGTGGTTGTTGTGGTCTTCAGTCCAAAGACTGGTCTGATGCAGCTCTCCATGCTAATCTATTCTGTATAAGACACTTCATCTCTCAGTAGCAATTACAACCCACATACGCTCTAAGGAAAAAAAAAAAAAGGAAAACGACGCACTACGAAAGAATTTCCGAATGGAAATGAAACTGGTAGATTTGATGTACATGTAAGAAAAACAAATGATTACAATTTCAGAACAAATGAATGATTTATTCAAGAGAAAGAGGTTCTCAAAATGAGCAAGCCAATAACTCATTGATCCACCCTTTGCAAGCAGTTATTCGGCTTGGCACTGATTGATAGAATTGTTGGATGCTCTCCTGAAGGATATCGTACCAAATTCTGTCGAACTGGCGTGTTAGATCGTCAAAATCCCGAGATGGTTGGAGGGCCCCGCCCATAATGTTTCAAACGTTCTCATTTGGCCAATGAAGTGTTTGGCAAGTAAGAAGACAAGCAGTAGAAACTCTCGCCGTGTGCGTGCTGGCACTATCTTGCTGAAATGTAAGCCCAGGATGGTTTGCCATGAAGAGCAACAAAACGCAGGGGTAGTATATCGTCGACTTACCTCTGTGAAGTGAAGGTGCCACGGATGACAAGCAAGAGGGTCCTGCTATGAAAAGAAATGACGCTCCAGACCACCTCTCCTGGTTATCGGACTGTACGATGACGGCAGTCCGGTTGGTATCCCACCACTGTCCGGGACGTCTCCAGAAACATCTTCCCTGGCCTTTGGGGCTCAGTTCGAAGCGGGATTCATCCCTGAAGACAATTCTACACCAGTCAATGAGAGTCCAGGCCAAATAATTTTCTTACTATTGTCAGTTTAATCTTTATGTCCTCTTTACTTCGGCCATCGTCAATTATTTTGCTGCTATAATTGCAAACGACTTCGTTTTGATAGTGATCAAGTGGTGCAAGCAGGGGTGAGTTTGTTGCTCCATCAACATAAGTCAAACATTCTACAGTGACGGTGTCAACAAACTGATCTTTCGTCAGGGTAACTATGTTGAGAAATAAATATGTACAGATGAGGAATAAAGGCGTAGAATGTTAATAAACTTTGTTTTATTTTAAAAGCTTTAAGAATCTTCACATAAATAATTCGGAGACGTTACTTTTCTCCACGCCCTCGAAGTGGCTAAAACTGATGCAGGATAATAGATACACACGATAATTGATGCAAAAATATTGCAGTAAAAATGGGTCCGAAAACGAGCCGTTTAAGAGAAGATTGTGAATTTGTAGTTACGCGTTGCCAATGCCTTCAGTATTAAATATTGTTCTAGTTACTACAAATGCGTCTGAAATGTAAACTTTTCAATTACTTTAATATACAGGGTGACTCAAAAGAACTGGAAATTTTGGAATGGAGAGTAATGGACGAGCACAATTACTTTATGCATATTTATTTATGTCAATATATAGCACAGAGTATGCCATTATTGAATGTCACAAGCATTTTAATTCCTTGAATATTACATCCGACAGATGAGCTACCCGTCGGCGCACACATTCTTGCAGTCTTGTGAGAACGTTATTTCTTCTTCGATGGGGCGTTAAACTCTAATCCTCTCACCTCTTTTTCCAAATTTCTTCTTCGTTTTCTTTATAACTCGCTCATTTTACAGATGTAATAACATCAGGCACAGCCTACAACCCTGTCTCCCTTTTTACAGGTCCCTTGACTGTAATAATTGTAGTCTGTTATCTGTCCAAGTAACATATGATAGTACGCTTGCTGCATTTTATCTCTACTACTTCAAAATTTCAAAGAGTATAGTCCAGTCAACGTTGTCAAAAGTCTTCTCTAAATCTTCAAATTCCATAAATGTGCGTTTGGCTTTCTTTAACCTGTCTTCTAAGATAAGTCGTAGGGTCAGGACTGCTTCGCGTATTTCTACATTTCTCCGGAATCCAAACTGATTTTCACAAGTTCGGGTCTCACCAGTTTTTCCATTCTTCGGTAAATAATTCTTTTCAATATTTAGTAACCATGACTAATCAAACAAATGGTTGGGTGGTAATCACACTTGAAAGCACATGGTATCTCTAGATTGGAAATGTTACAATCTTCCTGAAGTCTTAGGGTATTTCTCCTGTCTCGTGAATCTTTAACGCCATTTTCTTATGGCTGCCTCTCCCAAGGATCATAATAATTCTAAGGGAATGTTTCCTGTTCCAGCGGCCTTGTTTCTACCTAGGTGTTTCACTACTATCTCAAATTCTTCTTGCAGTGTCTTGTCACCCATCTCATTTTCATCTTCGACCTCTTCTCTTTCAATAACATTGTCCTCAAATTTGTTTCCCTTACTTAGAACCTCCATATACTGCTTTCACCTGTCAGCTTTCCCTTCTTTGCTGAGTACTGGCTTTCCATCTGTGCTCTTGATATTCATACAGCTTCTCTTTTCACCAAAAGTCTCTTTAATTTTCCTGTAGGATACATCTATCTTGTCCGTAGTTATGCCTGTTTCTACTGCGCTGCATTTGTCCTTTAGCCATTCCTTCTGAGCCATTTCGTACTTTCTTTCAGCCAAATTTTTTAGACGTTCGTACTTCCTGTCACTTGCTACATTTGCTGCATTTTTACATTTTCTTCTAACATCAATTAAATTCAGTACGTTCTGTGTTATCCAAAGATTTCAGCTAGGCCTCGTCTCTTTACTTATATGACCCTCTGCTGCCTTCCCTACTTCATCTGTCAAAGCTACCTATTCTTCTTCTGTTGTGTTCCTTTCCTGTGTTACGATAAATCTATGATTATGCGTTCACTATGCTATTCATAGTATCTTAAACGCATTCCTATTTTCTTGTTCATTATAAGACCTACTGCATTGCCCCTTTTTGATTTTTTGTTGATAAACATGTTCTGATCTGACCAGAAGCCCTAGCCATTCTGCGACCGCACTTCACTAAAGCCCGCTATTTCTAACTTCAACCTATTCATTTCCTTTTTTAAATCCTCTAACTTGCATACCGGATTAATGGATCTAGCACTCCATGGCCCGGCGAACGGAATGTCCGTTTTGTTTTTCCTGATGACAACATCCTCGTGAATAATCCTCACTCGGAAATTCGAATGGCGGCCTATTTTACCTCCAGAATATTTTACTCTTTTATTCAAGAGGACATAATTATGTATTAGACCTGTATGCCGGGAAAAAACAAAAAAGTGCTTTCAAGCGTTCGCAGTACCAGAACAGGAAAGCAATGTTGCCTAATGTTACAAACAAAAAAGTGCTTTCAAGCGTTCTCAGTACCAGAACAGCAAAGCAATGTTGCCTAATATTACAAAACCAGGTCAGTCAATCAGTTTCCCCTATAACTATTGAAGAGGCTGCTGCCCCTCTTCAGGATCCAAGGGTTAGTCTGCTGTATATTTTGTGTTATTTAAGAGCTATGCTTTATCTGCCTTTTTAAACATGTTGGTTTTTACCGCTTTCATTTCTTTGGGTAACTGACTGTACAACTTTATTCTTTGACATAAAATAATGTTTTGAGTGCTTCGTTCAATTTTTCTCTGTACGTATTAACTCTGGCTCTTGTTGCATGATCATGAATAGAACAGCTTGTGTAATAATTGCTAATGTTTATTTTAATGTGCACAGCGGATTTGTATATATATATATATATTCACATTGTGAAATCGTAATCACAAACTCTTTAAACAGATTTTTACAGTGAGTTCGATTATTATTTTTTTAGAATTTTTATGGGCCTTTCTGTAGCTTGAATAATGTGGTCGAAATTTGTGGACTTGGTCCCCAAAAAATAATACAAGAGCTAGGAGAGGTTTGCTGTTACACTCTGTTGTCAGGACGACATTCTCTTTGTTACAGCCTCTGTGTACTCAATTCACAGCCAAAAACAGTCAGTATTCATGCAAAAAAAGTATTTGTTGCACAATATATGAAATTCTGCTGGCACAGTGTTTTTTCAAGTAGTTAAAGTTCTAATTATCACCTCGAAAAAGTAAAGTGACGTAATGATTTTATATTTGTCTACAGGTACATGTCTGCAGTCCTGGCAGACAATGAAATTCGCGGCCACATTACTGCTGCAGACCGCTAGAGGAGCAGCCCGCTGATAAAGTGAGGTTCGTGCAGTAATTCATTCTCCGTATTTGAAGGAGAACAACGAGCCCTAATGAGTTGTTGAATGTGTACGATAACAATGCACCATCCTATGAGCCAAATGTTAGGTGGTGCAAACTCTCGAAGTTGGGCAAAAATATCTTAATAACGAAGAACGAAATGGCAGACAATCTCTCTAACCACCAGAGAAGAGTGGCCGTGGGCCTACCACAATCGAGGTGAGAGTGAAAAAAGTGAAAATCAGTCGTGTATGAGCTGCCCACATCTCGGACGGAATTCTAAACTTGACAAAGGCCGCAGCACACTGAGTTCCACAACTGCTCACACCAGCGACGGTTTAATGCCCAATCCCAATCGACACATTACAGCCGCCGGGCTTTTCACGCTGAGAGGGACGCCAGAGGCACTCAAATGCTAAGTTTATTTACTAGCTGCATCATAAATACGAGTGTGTGCTGGTGTGTAATGCTTCCGAGCTTTTTGTGTAAATACTGTTAAAGCTTTTTAAATACACTCCTGGAAATGGAAAAAAGAACACATTGACACCGGTGTGTCAGACCCACCATACTTGCTCCGGACACTGCGAGAGGGCTGTACAAGCAATGATCACACGCACGGCACAGCGGACACACCAGGAACCGCGGTGTTGGCCGTCGAATGGCGCTAGCTGCGCAGCATTTGTGCACCGCCGCCGTCAGTGTCAGCCAGTTTGCCGTGGCATACGGAGCTCCATCGCAGTCTTTAACACTGGTAGCATGCCGCGACAGCGTGGACGTGAACCGTATGTGCAGTTGACGGACTTTGAGCGAGGGCGTATAGTGGGCATGCGGGAGGCCGGGTGGACGTACCGCCGAATTGCTCAACACGTGGGGCGTGAGGTCTCCACAGTACATCGATGTTGTCGCCAGTGGTCGGCGGAAGGTGCACGTGCCCGTCGACCTGGGACCGGACCGCAGCGACGCACGGATGCACGCCAAGACCGTAGGATCCTACGCAGTGCCGTAGGGGACCGCACCGCCACTTCCCAGCAAATTAGGGACACTGTTGCTCCTGGGGTATCGGCGAGGACCATTCGCAACCGTCTCCATGAAGCTGGGCTACGGTCCCGCACACCGTTAGGCCGTCTTCCGCTCACGCCCCAACATCGTGCAGCCCGCCTCCAGTGGTGTCGCGACAGGCGTGAATGGAGGGACGAATGGAGACGTGTCGTCTTCAGCGATGAGAGTCGCTTCTGCCTTGGTGCCAATGATGGTCGTATGCGTGTTTGGCGCCGTGCAGGTGAGCGCCACAATCAGGACTGCATACGACCGAGGCACACAGGGCCAACACCCGGCATCATGGTGTGGGGAGCGATCTCCTACACTGGCCGTACACCACTGGTGATCGTCGAGGTGACACTGAATAGTGCACGGTACATCCAAACCGTCATCGAACCCATCGTTCTACCATTCCTAGACCGGCAAGGGAACTTGCTGTTCCAACAGGACAATGCACGTCCGCATGTATCCCGTGCCACCCAACGTGCTCTAGAAGGTGTAAGTCAACTACCCTGGCCAGCAAGATCTCCGGATCTGTCCCCCATTGAGCATGTTTGGGACTGGATGAAGCGTCGTCTCACGCGGTCTGCACGTCCAGCACGAACGCTGGTCCATCTGAGGCGCCAGGTGGAAATAGCATGGCAAGCCGTTCCACAGGACTACATCCAGCATCTCTACGATCGTCTCCATGGGAGAATAGCAGCCTGCATTGCTGCGAAAGGTGGATATACACTGTACTAGTACCGACATTGTGCATGCTCTGTTGCCTGTGTCTATGTGCCTGTGGTTCTGTCAGTGTGATCATGTGATGTATCTGACCCCAGGAATGTGTCAATAAAGTTTCCCCTTCCTGGGACAATGAATTCACGGTGTTCTTATTTCAACTTCCAGGAGTGTAAAACAAATGGTATTAACATTTTAAATCTTTATTCTTCAAGTCTACATATTTACAGATCTCTGACGTTAGAGGGGTCAAATTGTAATGTTTAGCACGACGGTGTGTGTAAGGTACACTATGTGATATAAAGTATCTGGACACCCCGAAAAACATACGTTTTTCACATCAGGTGCATTGTGCTGCCACCTACTGCCAGGTACTCTGTATCAGTGACCCCAGTAGTCATTAGACATCATGAAAGAGCAGAATGGAGCGCTCCGCAGAACTCATGGACTTCGAACGTGGTCAGGTGACTGGATGTCACTTGTGTCATACGTCTGTCTGCGAGATTTCCACACTCCTAAACATCTCTAGGTCCACTGTCTCCGATGTGATAGTGAAGTGGAAACGTGAAGGAACGCGTACAGCATAATAGCGTAAATGCCGACCTCGTCTGATGACTGACAGAGACCGCGGACAGTTGAAGAGGGTCGTAATGTGTAATAGGCAGACATCTATCCAGACCATCACACAGGAATTCCAAACTGCATCAGGATCCACTCCAACTACCATGATAGTTAGGCGGGAGGTGAAAAAACTTGGATTTCATGGTCGGGCAGCTGCTCGTAAGCCACACACCACGCCGGTAAATTCCAAACGTCGCCTCGTTTGGTGTACGGAGCGTAAAATTGGACGACTGAATAGTGGAAAAAAGTTGGGTGGAGTGATGAATCACGGTACACAATGTGGCGATCCGATGGCAGGGTGTGGGTATGGCGAATGCCCGGTGAACGTCATCTGTCAGCATGTCTAGTGCCAACAGTAACATTAGGAGGCGGTGGTGTTATGGTGTGGTCGTGTTTTACATGGAGGGGGCTTGCACCCCTTGTTGTTTTGCGTGGGATTATCACAGCACATGCCTACAATGATGTTTCAGGCACCTTCTTGTGTCACAGTGTTGAAGAGTAATTCGGGGAGGGCGATTGTATCTTTGAACACGATCGAGCACCTGTTCATATGCACGGTCTGTGCCTCAGTGATTACACGACAATAACATCCCTGTAATGGATTGGCCTGCACAGAGTCCTGACCTGAATCCTATAGAACAGTTTTGGGATGTTCTGGAACGCCGACTTCGTGCCAGACCTCACCGACCGACATCGATATCTCTCCTCAGTGCAGAACTCCGTGAAGAATGGGCTGCCATTCCCCAAGAAACCTTCCAGCACCTGATTGAGTGTATGCCTGCGAGACTTAAAGCTGTCATCAAGGCTAAGGGTGCGCCAACACCATATTGAATTCCAGCATTACCGATGGAGGGCGCCACGAAATTTTAAGTCATTCTCAGCCATGTGCCCGGATACTTTTGATCACATAGTGTAAGTACGTCCGTGCGTAAGAAACAGCGTGCTGTAATCGACTTTCGAATTCGAATAGTTCGTCCACATATGGAGCACTCTCTTCAAAAATGGTTCAAATGGCTCTGAGTACTATGGGACTTTACATCTGAAGTCATCAGTCCCCTAGAACTTAAGAACTACTTGAACCTAACAGCCAAGCTCTGCGGTACGGACGTGCCATAGCCACTGTAAGGCAGGTCCGAAACTTGGCGCTGCATGGGTGTGGGGAGGAGGGGTCGCAGCCAGCCTCCATTCTCTGGGCGACATCGTCCAAGGGACTGCAAGCTGGTGTCTTCAAGGGCGGAGCTGGGACGCAATCTCGCGGCGTCCCGGGTCCGAGGTTGTCCTCAAACACCGACCGCGCCACTCTAAGATGGCTCTAATACAACGACTCCTGCTGGTTGTTACCCTTCGGCCCATTATATGGAGACCACGAGAAGTGCTTGAGGGAATAGTCAGCCGCGCTGCGGAGAGCAGGCGCCGGGCTTCTGGCTTGACCGTCACATGCTTCTGCCCAAGCTGCCTGGGCCTGGACAGGAGCCGTTACGTCACCATGACAGAGCGCTTGGGTGCTGCGGCGGCAGACTCCATCGCTGGCTTTGGCTCTGATAACCTACACATGCCACTCCACCACCATCTGGATCGGCAGAGGCAGTGGTTATTCTTCGGTGGAATAAAAGTCATGGAACCGCGCGACCGCTACGGTCGCAGGTTCGAATCCTGCCTCGGGTATGAATGTGTGTGATGTCCTTAAGTTAGTTAGGTTTAAGTAGTTTTAAGTTCTAGGGGACTGATGACCTCAGATGTTGAGTCCCATAGTGCTCAGAGCCATTTGAATAAAAGTCAACGCCAAACTTCTCCGTGTATCTCTCCACGCCCCATTGTGATTCACCCCTCTCTGCCAAACCATATCTCTCAGTCATCCTGGTGCAATACGACTCCTGAGGTCGAGTGGTCATAACAGTTCGGTGTCAGAGTGGTCGCTTCACTTTCCAACACAACAAGTTGTGTCAGATAGTGTTTGTCCATGTCCAACAATACAGTATGGTGAGAGAGTTGATTTTAATGAGTGGTGAGTGAGGCAGTGGAACTTGACATGGTTTCGGTGGTATCTGTTCAGCTTAGAGTTATTTTTGTGATGCCACAGGAACCCGTGGACTTACCTTTGTTTAGAAGTAATGGTGCACATGGTAATTTAGTGCCAGTGATGTGTCTATTTTGTAATTTGTCTGGGTACGATTTGCCATGTACCAGAACTGTAGCAACTACTTGTTCTGTGTATAGGCGTATTGGTCATCTGGCTAGCAGTCGTACTGAGTGTAGATGGGTGATGATTTTCTGGAAGAATTAATTCGTGGTTACATTTTTGTGTTGAATTGATGAAATGGGAGTTCGTATTTTTTAATAAATCGTTTCAAGAGTGGGCCGCTGGACTGTGCTATCGGTACCAAAAGCAAAGTACATTGTCAATGGAGTGCGAAGAATCTGTGAAGTCGTTCTCAGATAGAATCCGTAAACTGTATGCAAAGATGTATGTACGTACCCAGAAGGCAGAAGCTGATAGGGTGTTATTGTTAGAGGCGGAAAACAGAGCAGCAGACTTTTTCTGCATGGTATACCCATAATGATGTATCTGGAGGACTTAGCGTCAGCTCTTAGGATCAGAACACATATAGAGGATGTGGATATTGCAATAAAGCAAAATGGACCACCGGCTGTTCGCTTCTGAAGTCAGATGTTATATATGTGGTCAGGAGGGGCACATAAGGAAGCAGTGTAGACAACCAGATTGCTGTGTGTGTGGAGGAGTGGGTCACCGTTCATCTGATTGTAGAAGTAGGTAAGTGGGAAGCACTGGCAAGGGAAGCAGCAATTAAACGCAAATGGGAGTGCTTCAGTCGTCGGAACGCAGACCTGATAGAATAATACACAGCACAAGCTAGCGCACAGACGGAACGCTGTTTAGTGGGCTTGCTGAGTGGCAGGAAACAGAGGTTTTTGATAGATACAGGGATTCATGTGTCCGTTATCAGTCTGGAACTCGTAGGAAAGTGGAGAGTGGAGCAATCATGGTATAGGTTACGTAGGGTTGGCGATAATAGTGTGGAATCATTGGGTACGGCAGTATTGAGCTTAGGCGAAGGTTATTCAGCGATTCTCGGGCTAGACTTTCTCGATAAACATCATGCTAAGGTTGATTTCTGGCGATGCTGAGTAGAGCTCAGTTGGACTGTTTCCGCTGGAGGAAACAGTTGCAGCTGAGGCAACGGTGCTAGCTTCACCTATCTTGTGGGTGAGCCCAACTGAACTGCATACGTTTTCAGCAAAGATCGATCAGCAGGATAAAAGACGAGCAGCTACGATGAAGATAGTGTGGGCTTCAATGGATACTGATCTGTCAAGAGAAGCATTATATGTAGTTGACCCACACTTGGGTAATGAAAAGTTAGTTCACATTGTTTTGTCCGCAGGAGTTCGGCGCATGTGAATGACATTAATGGGGAATGGATGATTCCGGCTAGAGTGGATAACTTTGGCAGAGGGGAGGTGACTCTGTCAAAGGGTACAGTAACAGCCACTACAGAAGTCTTGGAAGATGAGGACTTTGACAGTACGATTCTAGAGGAAAGCCGCAAGCAAACTGTCGAAATGGAAGTATTACGAGGGGAAGTGCAGTGATTGAAGGGCTGTGGAAAAATTGTTTTTGGGCTTCTGATTTATTCTGTGAAGACAAAGTGTTATCAGCCACCCTGGAGATACAACATCAGATACCGACAGGAGCTAGCACAACATTTAATAGGAAACCGTAGTATACATCAAGACAACTACACCATTAGTAGAAGAATTTATTAAGCATCAACTACGAGAATCGAGTGATAGCCCCTGGATCTCCACTATAGTGGTCGTGTCAAGGAAATCAGTGGTCGGAACAAGGAAATATAGATTTTATTATGGCTACACATATCTAAATTCATGAACCATTTCGGATGCTCATCCAGTTCCAAACATCACAGAAACTTTGGATAATGTCGGTTCTTTACAACTATGGAGCTCAGGAACAGGTACCATCAATTGGAAGTGGCGCCTGAGGATAGGCCAAAAACAGCATTTATGGTACTGAGTGGCCACTATTATTACAAGCACATGCTGTTTGCCATCAACTTTCCAGAGGCTGTTAGACGGGGTACTGAGAAAATTTAAACCAAAAACTTGTATGATGAATGTACATGTCACTACTGTCTTTTTGAAGGATTTACCGGAGCATCTGAGACGTCTGGAGGATGTCTTTAGTAGGCAATGGTCGGCACGTTTGATGTTAAGAATAGATAACTGCCATTTTGCACAAATTCGAGTAAACTATCTGAGCCACATGATCAGTGAACGTGGTGTACAGATTCATCCTCGTCTTACAGACGCAGTTCAAAATTTTGCGACGACACGGGCGACTAGACAGGTACAATTGTTCATCAGACTTCGTAATTATTATCTACTGTTTGCGAAGGACTTTGCAAAAATAGCCAAACCCTTGAACAAACTACTGAAAAAGGGGGAGTTATTCCAATGGTCGCAGGAATGTCAAGAGGCATCCGAGAAGTTAAAATAAATATTAATTTCAGATCAACTATTGGTTTTTCCTTTCATGTGATACCTCAAATAAAGCAATCGGTTGTGTTTCGTGATAGATAGTAGATGGTCAAGAACATCTGATAGCTTACGCTTTGAAGCAGTTAAACAAGGCAGAGCTTAACTACTCAACGA
The DNA here is from genome assembly GCF_023864275.1 of Schistocerca cancellata. Classification (NCBI taxonomy): domain Eukaryota; kingdom Metazoa; phylum Arthropoda; class Insecta; order Orthoptera; family Acrididae; genus Schistocerca; species Schistocerca cancellata. The sequence continues at coordinate 711,762,970 of NC_064626.1, forward strand.
CTGAGAAAGGTATGTCGGGAATCATATATAGTATTGCGTATTTCCGATGTTACCTGTGTGGTAGGAAGTTTAAGGATATACAGACCTTGCCTCACTGAAATGGTTGCTTGGTTTAAAAGAACCGTTTAATAGATTAGCGCCGTGGGCACTTAAGTTTAGTGAATTAGTGAATGTGCTAATCCATAAGCCAGCGAAATCGCTTGCAAATGCAAATGTATTTAGTCATAAGGTAGCGATGACGAGAATGTTAGGGAGGAGAGTGGAATAGTGGCAGTGGACACAGGCAAAGGATAAGGAGTGCTAGGCGATTAAGTCACTGCCACGTTTTGTTATTCACGAGGGTTGGTTGTATAGAACGACAAGGTGTGGACAAAGTGTGGTGGTTCCATCGGTTAGAAACGTCCCCTTGGTAAAATTTGTGGATGACTGTGCTGATAAACCTCTTACATTATTTGATTTTCAAACAGCTGAGCAAAACTGAACGTACTCAGATATTACTCTCTTTACTTATTCTGATCAACACTAAACTGACACACAATATTTTTAGCGCAACGCAATCTGACTTTCAAAATCCCTACAAAAGAATGGCCCTGACTAACAATAACCTATACCTTTCACGAATCGCTTACCTCACAAAAATCTTCGTTACTCGAACTACTGCAATACAGCGAGCGCCACTACTGCCAGCTAAATAAAAGATTCTAACTACTGAAGGCACTAACTACTGATAGGCATAGTCAGTAAATGAAAGATTTTGATAGAGAACAAACAATCTATTTACCTTAGTAATGTTCAAAAGTCATAATATATATATCAGTTCATGACATCCAGTCTTACAAATTTACTGTCTCTGATGGACACATGTCCAGATCATCCGCTCTCAAAACTCCGCCATCTCACTCTCCACATCCACCACTGCTGGCGGCTCACCTCCAACTGCGCAACGCTACGCGCTGTTCACATCCAACTGCCCACCACTACAATAGCAAATTCCAACAATGCAAACCAGCCACAGACTGCATACAGCACAGCCAGCGATTTTCATACAGAGCGCTAGGTGGCGTTACCAACATAAAATCCTAAACAGCCTGCTTACAGGTTTTTCAGAACGAAGTTTTACAGCAAGCTCATGACCATTCGCTGTCACGCCACGGAGGGCGACATTCCACGGATAGATGTGTAGCAGAGCAGTTTTGGTGGAGGAACAGGAAGTGCGATGTGGAGCAGTATGGCAGCGATTGAAAGCTATGTGCTAAAAGGGCCCATACTGGGCATCAGAAAGTGCCGTTGCAAAGAAAGATTACTGTGGCCTCCGGTCTGTTTTCTATATTGGGACTGGATGTCCTTGCGCCATTCAATAAGACACCTACAGAGAATAGGTATTTTCTCACGATCATCGATCATTTTGCTCGATTTTTGGCAACGGGGCCGATGTCAGACCAAGATGCTAGTACCGTGGTGCAGGCGTTAGTATACAACTGGATACCGAAGTCTGAGGTACCTGATACCATAGTTACGGATCAGGGTGCAAACTTCGTCTCGAATTGAATGAAACAACTATGCCACGTGATGCATATGTGGCAGTTACGAACGAGTCCGTTTCATCCACAGACCAACTGGAGAACGGAACGCGTGGCCAAAACAATTGGAAAAATGTTGGGTTATTACGTTAATTTGAGGCACTATGACTGGGAACTGTATCTTCCTTATGCCCTTTACGCCTATAATTCGAAGATACATATTGCAATAGGCTTGTTGGCATTTGAGGTGGTGTATAGCAGGAAGTTGCTACCCCCCTTTAAGGTTTTGACTCCTAATTTAAGGCCAGATGTCGAGTCGGTAAGGAAGTCTGCCAGAAGAATAAGGGACGTTCGAAGGAATGTACAGAAAACAAACACGAAGGCGCTAGAATGGCACGAACAGCTTAACAGACGCATAAGCAAGCTGCCTCAGTGCCACATAGGACAGTGGGTAATGGTTACGAATCCCTATAAGCCAAAGGTGAAAACAAAGCAAATTTTAACTAAGTACGAGGGACCGTACCAGGTTGTGGAAATGACCCCACCGGTCAACGTGAAGGCACAGTTCTCCACAAAAACGTCTGTTACACACGTAAGTAGCATATAGCCGTTTAAAGGAATGGTAGTGGGTATACCGCAGTTGTCGGCAACCAACAGGCAGGAGACAGATAAAAGGGATAAAATGAAAAGACCTGGAATTGGTGAGCAACATAAGGTACGGTATGTGCTAAATAGGTTAAGGTCGCTTAAGTAAGTTGTATGATTGTAATTTGTTGAGGGCTTTTCAGGTTAGTGTATCGGAGAACGTGCATTTTTATTACCATGGGGACTTTTTTAGGGAATGCTTTTTGTGTGTATTGCGCATTGTTGGAAGATGGGAGAAGGTGACAGAGTAATGTTGTTCCAGAGATGGTGAAGGCATACGGACGTCCTGGGTGATGAAGGTGCTCCTGCTGTTGCTGTGCTTTATGAAGAGTGAGGCAAAGGCACGTGACAGTTGTTCAGCTTAGAGAATCAGGTGTGGTGTTCTCAAGAGAACCAGATGTGTGGCTTACTATTCATAAATGGCAGCTGAAAGCAACAGTGGAGATCTGGGAGATCAGGAATGAGATACGTAGGCTAGAATATGTTTTTCTTAGAATTGTATAACAAGTCAAAGGGGAATAATTTGTTTAGGCAGATAGTAAATTAAGGACACAGCTGTCACAGTTGGTGGGTTTAGCTTTGCAAGCCAGGAGTTGGCGGAAGAGGGACTGGGTAAATGTTAGAGGAAAGTTGTTCAAGACAATGGTAGGATGTGTCAATACCCATCCACTTGACTCCGAGTGGTGTGTCATTCGTAGACCTAGGCGTCCTGTACGGGATGGACGGCGACCAGAGAGGACTCAGGGTGTTGTAACGATCTCCCAAACCAACAAGGTCGAGATACTGTGTTTCACTGAAACTGAAACTGAGTCAGTGGGGCTCACCTCACCTGTTTTGGGGAAGCCTGTTCTGTCCAGTGCCAGGAGGAGGCAAACGCAAAAGGGCAGGGTTTAATTAATTGTCAGCAGTTCAAACGTATGGCGGATGATGGTACCCATTAGGGAAATTATAACAAGGGACGGGAAAAGACACCCAGTGCACTCAGTGTGCATACCTTTGTGTGTCATTCAACATGTTGAAGAGACTGTTCCTGCAGCCATTGAGGGAATGGGGTGCAACCAGCTGCAGATTGTGACGCACATTGGAACAAATGATGCCTATCGTTTGGGCTCCGAGATCATGCTAGGGTCATCCCAGCGACTGATAGAGAAGGTTCAGAAGACCAACCTTGAGTTTCAATGAAGCTCACAATTTGCAGAATTGTCCCCAAGGCCCCTTTGGTTCTACGTCGACTGGAAGGACTGAACCACAGCTTTCAAAGATTCTGTGACTAGCCAGGTTGTGACTTCCTGGACTTGTGCCATAGGGCTTAGAACTGTAGGGTGCCCCTAAATAGGACAGGTGTGCACTACACATCAGTGGCTGCTAGTCAGGTAGCTGACTGCGTGTGCATTGCACACAAGGTTGTTTTAGATTAGGCGACTCTCCACCCAATCCAGATAATGATAGCTGTAGGAAACCCAAAAGTATCAGTGTAAGATCTAAAGAAATGCCTCCCACAGGTGTCAGTATTAAAATCCTAATGGTAAACTGCCGAAGCATTCGCAACAAAGAGCCAGAGTTTAAATCGCTCATGAAATGCAGTGAAGCTCACATAATACTAGGTACAGAAAGCTGGTTGAAACCTGAAGTTGATAGCAGTGAGATTTTTTGGGAAAAATGTAAGTTTATATCGAAAGGATAGACAAATGAAGGTCATGTATTTGTCACAGCAGACAAGAAACTCAAATCCACCGAGATAGAAATTTAAGCTGCATATGAGACTGTTTGTGCAGGACTCACTATCAGGGGTGGGTGTAAAATGGTAATTGGATCCTTGTGCCATCCCCCAGACTCATCCCCTGTTGTAACTGGAAACTTTAGAGAGAACCCTCAGTTCAATTGTATGTACGTTCCCCAATCATACTGTAATCATAGGTGGAGGCTTCTGTCATCCAACAATTAATTGCGAAAATTACAGTTTTGTTAGTGGTGGGCGCGATAAGACATTCTGTGAAACATTACTAAATGCCTTCTCTGAAAACTACGTAGAACAGATAGTTAGGAACCCACTCATGATGGAAGTATAGTGGATCTAATAGCAACAAATAGACCTAACCTCTCTGAGGACGTCCATATCGAAACTGGTATCAGTGACCATGACACGACTGTGGCAACAATGATTACCAAAGTACAAAGGGCAACGCCGACTTCGTGCCTGACGTCACCGACCGACATCGGTACCTCTCCTCAGTGCAGCACTCCGTGAAGAATGGGCTGCCATTCTCCAAGAAACCTTCCAGCACCTGACTGAACGTATGCCTGCGAGAGTGGAAGCTGTCATCAGTGCTAAGGGTGGGCCAACACCATATTGAATTTCAGCATTACCAGGTGTCCGGGTACTTTTGATCACATGGTGTATAAACATTTATACAATCCACAAGCAGTGTTACCGTATTAATGGAATCAGTGTTAATACGATACAAGGATGTGTTTAACCCACAAGCAGTGTTACTTGCTACACTGATCATACAGCATAGAATACCAACAGGCAATCATCTACCAGAGTTTAGAAGACAGTATTGGTTACTTAAGTATTTAAAGCCTTTAGAAGAGCAATTTGTGGATCAACAGTTATCAGACAGGATTATAGAGCATAGTGGTAGTCACCAAGAATAGTAACTGTATCAAAAAAGTCACCAGATGGAACAATGAAATATCAGTTTTATTGAGACTGCATATTCTTAAATGGGAAGACGGTGACAGATGCATACCTGGTACCTAACATTACTGACAGATTAGATAATTTAGGTCAGTACAAGTTCTTTTCAACTCTAGCTTTAGTAAGTAGATCTCATAAAATTGAGGTACAACATGAAAAATCATTTACCAATCTTCTGCTCACTACCAATATTGTGGGATACCATTCAAGCAGAAAAATGCGCTAGCTACGTTTCACGTTTATTAGATGGAGTCCTCAGAGATTTAAAACCAGAGAAATGAATAGTCTATTTAGATGATATAAGTGTACTCACAAAAAGTCTAGAAGAGCATGTTCAGTAATTGGAGACAGTACTTGACAAGTTGGAACAGGCTCCACTTACTCTTTATTATTCATAAGTGTCACTTTGAAATATCACAAGTAAACCATCTGGCGCATATAATTAGCCAAGATGGCGTAAGGACAGATCTTTGCCTTAAATTAGCGGTACATGACTTTCTGATTCCTCAAGCAGTTAAACAATTACAATATTTCCTTGGATTATCAAATTACTGCAGGAAATGATTGAAGAGGTTCACTGAAGTGGCTGGACCACTAACAAAATTATTGCAAAAAGGTACTGCGCTTAGTTGGACAGGTCAGAGTGAGACAGTGTTTCAAATCTCAAAAGATATATCAACTTCAACTCCAGTTTTGATTTTTCCAGGTTTCACAAAAGAATTCATATTTTTGTGTGATGATAGTGGTACAGCTTTATGAGCAGTTTTAGGGGCAAATCATTGATGGGAGAGAACACCCAATCACGTATGTGTCTCATCAGATTAATAAGGCCAAGGAAAATCACTGAAACGGAGATCTTGGCACCAGTATATGGTATTTCTCATTTTATATGCTATCTATACTGATGTAAGTTCACAGTGACTACTGATCATGCTGCTTTAAGATGGATACTAGGGCTATAAAATCCTTCAATTTGTCTAACAACATGGTCTTTGAAACTAAGTGAATTTCAATGTGATGTAATTCACAAACAGGGTGGCAAACACACAGCTGGGATGTTGTGTAGGTCAGCCAAGTGTGGACCGTTGTTGTAGTTCCAGCAGCTTTACAGTCAGAAGTATTATGACCAACACAGGAATGTAAGCTATTGGGTTACGAGCGCAAGAGAACAATGGGCAGCAGAGTAGCAGAAAGGTTCTGGTGGAGAACGAGATGTGCTGGTGTTCAACAGTATGTCAAGAACTGTACTTTATGTGTGCAATGTGCTGGTATATGCCATCAGAAGATACAATTACAAAGATGGCCCGAGTCTGACTACCCATTTCAAATGACAGGAGCCGATATTTTGGAGCTGTTCCACAAGTCAGGTAACTATGTGTTAACAATTGTTGGTCACCACTCAGAGTATTTAGTAAATGGACTAGACAGTGAGCACAGTAGCTCATGCTGTAGTAAATCATTACATACTTAAATTCAGTGTACTGTAAACGATTATTATGGTCCAATGTACGAATTTCATGGCTGATCTCATTGAGTAGCTGTGTCACATATTGAAAGTTAAGAAATTACATATGAGCCCATTCCACCCACAGGCAAATGGTCTCATGGAAAGAGTTTATAGGACTTACCAAATATGCTAAGCTCTTATGTGAATACTCAACACCTAGATTGGAACATATATTTGGATTTTGTAGTTAGTGCCTAGAATTCGAAAACTTATGCAGGAATACGATTATAATCTTACAAGGTTATATATGGACGCAAAATTCCATCTCCGTTTGATGTGATTCAGCTTAAGTTGGAAAAAGAAGGTGAACACGTTAAGGTATTTGCAAAAACTGTAAAGAGAAGTTTGGTGAAAGGTAAAACAGGCCAACACGAAAGTGCTAGACTGTCAAGAGCGTCTGGGGTTAAGTAAGACGAACTTACCACAGTATTGGACAGGTCAGTGGGTATTACATGCGAACCATTACTCTTCGAAGGATTAGACAAAAAAGTTTTTGATGATGTTTCAAGGTCCTTATCCGGAGGATGACGTAAAGACACCTGTAAGTGTGAAGTTACAGTTGCCAGGACGAATTATAGTAGTTCATATCAGTAGAATTAAACCTTTTCAAGGGGTCATAGGTTCCTTTCCTCAAGTACCAGCGGAACTGCCATGTGCTGGAACGAAGAAGCAAAGGAATAAAGAAATACTGCAGAATAGGCCATACGGGTTGAGACCAAGGAATATGTAGTTAGAGATGTAGAGGTACATCGGTAGTACTAGGATTTTCTTCTTTGTACTTGCAGCGAACTTACGAATATAGGCTGCTTTTTTGTATACCCATTTTTTTCTAAGAAGGGAGGGAGTGTATGTAAATTATTTCCTCTATATGGTGGCCAGGATGACGCTTAGATCTAGTTAGCGAACGTTGTGACCTAGCTCATCTTTGGAGCAGAAGGAGTTGTCAACCAGCCTTTGTGGAACGGGTTCTTGTTTGCGCATCAGCCAAATGTTCAAATGGCTCTGAGCACTAAGGGACTTAACATCTGAAGTCGTCAGTCCCCTAGAACGTAGAACTACTTAAACCTAACTAACCTAAGGACATCACAGACATCCATACCCGAGGCACGATTCGAACCTGCGACGTAGCGGTCGCGCGTTTCCAGACTGAAGCGCCTAGAACCGCTCGGCCACAGCGGCGCGCATCAACCAGATGAAGCCTTCATGAATTACAGATGTCGTTTGACCTTCGACATCTGGAAGATAAGAAGTGAAGTGAGAAGGTTGCAAGATATGTTCTTAGAAGTATTAAAGGAAAGCCAAATGGGCCAAGACGATAGGGGATATATGGACTGAATCGTATGAATTGAAGTTTTCGTATGATAAGCTCAGAGCAGTTGCAACAAGTAAAAGTGTAATCCCACATTCTCTAGTATGGGGGAACAGAAGATGGCTGAATACAGGTGGTAAACTACTAAAACCTGTGTTTGGCACAGCAGGTAATGACGATGTTTCAAGTTTAAATAGTACAATAAGTCAAGTGCAAGAAGTAGCAAGACATACAGAAACAATAGTGGACTGATATCCGCAAATGCACGCACGCACGCACGCGCGCACGCGCGCACACACAACACACACACACACACACACGCACACACACACCGAAACAAAGGAGTACGGCAAGCAGTGGAAACATTATCACCAACGCCGGAAAAAGTGAAGACCCAACTACCATCAAACAAGGTAATGCTGTTTTCTGTGTGTGTGTGTGTGTGTGTGTGTGTGTGTGTGTGTGTGCAAGGGGGGGGGGGGGGCGGGCATGGAGACTGCCATGGTCGTGCGCTAACAGATTATGCTCGAAAGGGTCAAACCGTCACAGCAGCACACGACCAAAATTTCCTGACTAAGTTATGGGAGGCTGTCAAGAAGAAACGTCGCAGGGAATTGTTTAAGGGGGTATTCTACCGACACGATACCCACTGACTTCTTCTTTTGTAGGATGAAGAAACCATTGTGTGCCGACATTTCAGGAATGACGACGAGCTGATTACTTTCGAGGCAGAATGTTTCTTGAACAGTTGAGATACAAAATGTGTTGCACTGAAGGATGAATACGTAGGGAAGTACTATCACCATGACCAATTTTCATGATTGCAGATTTTTTCGAGGTGATAAAACTTCGCGAATACCCTCTCTCTTAAAACTGAAATTCATACTGTATGTTTTCCTTACTTTCGGCATTAGTTTATTTCTTAATGACCAGTTGCAAACATCCCTACAGATTCTGTCAGAGTCATCCACCAGGAGTTCTGTACTCTGAACAGCTAAACATAAAACATAATCAGTCACGTCTCACGAAGGAGCATTGCCAAGAGCTCAGGTGACAGAAAAGCTGTCCAATTCAGCGGTTGAACAACCTCATGCCATATAACTTCAGCCTTTTTATTTGTATGCTGTGAGTTTCGAAACAGATGTGTACAATTAACTGATTCGAACTAAAACATTTCATCACGGAAGAAAAAAAAGAAAAAAGGTGACTGAGGAGAGCTAAGATAGATGGTTAGGTACTATCTTTGTAGATAAAAGAATACACACACACACACACACACGTGCAGACAGAGAGAGAAAGAGAGAGAGAGAGAGAGAGAGAGGGAGGGAGACGGTGACAATGGGCAGGGACGGGGGCGGAGTGAGGGGGTGGCAGATGGAGCAGCTCGTGAGCCACGGGAAGGTGCGACTGACGTAATCGCAGGTAATTAGCGGTGCGTGTGCCCTTGGCACTTGGCGCTGATGGTGGCCGCTCGCTGCTCCACGTTCGCGTGTTCTGGCGCTGCTCCAGTACTGTTTGTGTTGTGCTACGCGAGCTCTCTGTTGTTGTTGCGTTTCTCGATCATAAATATACCGTTCCGACCATTTTCAGGCGACCACGGTCGCTGCGAGCGCATACATGAGAAAATGTACGAACTCTCTCTCTCTCTCTCTCTCTTCCACTTTTGCAGGCACGCACACACACACACACACACACACACACACACAAACACTCTAGAAAAGTTTTAAACGCAAATAATATCAGTGATACAGAGCCAATGATTATTTTTTGCACAGTGTCTTTGGAAGTTTCGAAAAGTTATGGATGCGTTTGAGACTGCTTCATAGTACTTGCTTTCGAAAATGAAGGTTGTGCCACATTACTTCATTTTAAGTGATATCTCAGCCCCTAATTTCGAAGTACTTTTGTAGCAATTATTTTATTTTCGAACTAGGGAAATCAGAACTACCTCATTTCAGATCATATGCGTTTCTGTAATATCTTGTATAATTTTATTAATTTTCCTGTAATTGTGTACTAAAAATTCGAATTTTAAATGAACTTAATTCTTTTCCATGGCATACATTTGTAAAATTCATCTTGTCTTTATAAGTACAATACAGAACATAACAGTTTTTCTTAAGGACCGCTAATTACCTCACTACATTACTGTTCGTTGTTGTGGTTACAACTGAGGTTAAGAACTTAATTGACTCACTGTACAGGGTAATTCAGCTGTCCCTACCTATGGGTTTTATGCAACTGTCAGTGCCTTCAAAACCAGCAGGTGAGATTTTCATATTGTCTCACTCGCTATATGTAAACTGTTAGTCCTATAGAAAAAACGAACAGGGCCTTTCTGTAGGAAATTTAAAGTGGTTAAATTATGTAGCGAGATTCGTTTTCGCCGGAGGCCACTGTTTCCGAGTTATTATAGAAAAACGCGTTTGAAGATCACTTTTGTACGTTTTTCTCGAACAGTTCGAAAACTACGGTCTCTAGCGAAAATGTATCCCAGTACAAAATTTAACTACATTAAATTTCCCACAAAAGGGTCCTGTTCAGTTTTTTTCTGTAGGACTATTAGTTTGCGGGTAGTGAGTGAGAGAATATGAAAATCTTGTGTGTGGTATTTGAAGACGTTGACTGCTGCATAAAACCCATAGGTAGGGCACCTGAATCACAATGTACATAGGGCGAGTCCGAACCATACCGACGCACTTTCAGAGACAGATCATCACTTGTTTCGTCTCTAATGGCTTTGTAATTGACGAGATGTTTAACCTTCATATTCTTTCATTATTTCATGGTTGTTTTCTGCGGCCACTCCACGCGGTTGTCTCGTTAAAAAGCAAACCCATACCTTTGTTGCCCAATTTAACTTCGCTCTTGTATTCAGCGACAACAAGAGCACCAATGGGGACGGGTGTATAACACAATGCGTGACATGTCTGAAAAAAGATACATTTCCGTTGACACACATACGGCTCCTGACGATACGATTAAGAACCCAATCGCCTCTTGATCTGATAATACTACCCTAATAATTTGTTATGTATTTTTATGACTTGTTGTACACTATTGAGGATCTCCTCACTGTGCATCTATGGAACGAAAAATTCATCTGATATAATCTCTTGTTGTATGTACAGGAACAGATGGAGAATATTTACAAGACGACGAGTAATCAATGAATCCTGTTAACATACAGTACAGTAAATAACAACGTTGAACTGTTTCTTTGCAGGATCTTCCCAAAATATTTGTCGCTGTGATGATGACTGACTGCAAACGACACACCATGAACTTTGTTGCACACTGATTAACCCAGCGAGATCAGCGTATGGTTCTACTAGCTGCCACCTCTTAGGTAGCAGGACTATGAAAGTACCCACTGGAGTGTTCTAGACTAGGGTTTTCGTATAATCACTCAAGAAGATGTCCGTCCGTGTCTGGGGAGGAAGAAGCAAAATGGCTCTTAAAATGTGTTTTGCATAGCAAGTACCGGACTTTAATATCGTCAAGTTAGTGTTCAAAACACTCGTGGATGACACAAGAACTGATCTTGAGAGTAGAAAAGGAAAAGTAGAATTGTTAAAATCGATTTTAAAACGCCATGAGTACAGCCCCATTTGAAGAATCGTTAAGAAACAGCTGAAATCGCTACTACTGATGAAGCCCGACGAAATCCCTATCAGATTCCACACAGGATTTGCGGCTGAGTTAATCGTAGATCTCCTGAAGATAAAATCGTGCCCAGTAGTAGGAAGAAAGCATATGTCACAGTCGTCTACAAGAAAGGTAGCAGAAGTTATCCAACATCATTTACAGCCATCTGTTGCAGTATCTTAGAATGCATTCTGAGCTGGAACATATTTCTAGAAGAATGGCTTCCTCTGTGTCAACCTGAATCGATTCCAAAATCGAGTACTTTTCTCACACGACATTCTGAAAGAATTCAGGTAGTTTCAGTATTTCCTCACTTCAAAAAAGCATTTGACTCTGGATCACATCAACGCTTAATAGTGAAATTTCTATCATTTGGGATACTGTTAATGATAACGTCAGACTTTCGATGGTTGACTCAGCTGTTTATCATGCAGTATTTTTTGAGGAAAATAGTAGTAATATTTATACAGACCTTGACAAGGTTTTAAAGTGGTATAGAGGCTGTAAAATTGCTTGGAATGTTCAGGGGTGATCAATGGTCCACTTCATAAAACGTAGTCCCATAGTATCCTACGACTACGTTATGAATGAGTCTCACTTGAAATCAGTAACACTTACAAATGCCTGGGTGCAGCAGAATATGGAGATATGAAATGGAGTGGGCACATAATCTCACTCGTAGGTAAAGTAGGTGTCGGACTTTGTGTCTTTTGTAGGTTACTGGAATAACGCGGCAGGTCTACAAAGCAAACTGCTTACAAAACTCTGGTGCGACCCATCCTAGAATATTGCTTAAGTATGTGGGATTCATCAGACAGTGCTAACATGGGATATTGAACTTATACAGGGTGTCCCAGCAGGAATGGTAAATACTCAGGAGTGTGAGAGGAACGATCATTCGAAGCATCAAAAGTCTAGCAAACATTGGCTTTAAAATGCATACCTTAAGAGTTTTGGACACATCTTCATCTTCGATAATGGGGAGAAGTGACGTGAAAATGACGTATCCCAACGTTCGCGAAGTATATCGATGCTGGGCTACGTCATTTTGACGTCACTTCCTTAGGTCGTCCGGGTGAAAAGAAGCTCTCCCTCGATAATGTGAGACAAATTTCTTCTACTGTAAGGTCTTTGGTTTCTGTGTTTTGGGAGGAGGTAGTATGGACCAAAACAAGAAAAATTTATCTAGTAAAAATGGGCTCTAAAATGCATATCTTAAGAGCTACGAAGACTTGCTCAGTAGAAGAGATGTGTTTCACAGTAGCGAAGATGAACAAGTGCTAATGGGATCCTTGTTTACTGGGAGTTTTTTGTTGTTTTGGTCCTATTACCATCTCTCAGAATATGGAAAGCAAAAACCTTGCAGTTGAAGCAATTTGTTTTACAGAATCAGAGATAAAGAAGTGCTCATAGTTCTTAAGGTACGCATTTTAGAGCCCATGTTTACTAGACTTTTTACTTAGAATGATGGTTGCTGTCATATCCCTGAATACTGACCATTCCTCGTGGAGCACCACGTAGAAATACGAGCAGCACAAATAGTCACAGGTCTGTCTGACCCACGGGAAAGCATCACAGAAATGATGAACAACAGCAGTGAAGTAAATACATTGGGAATATTACAGTCCCCTGCGTATCGCTGCCGTTGAGGCTGTGAAGACAATATTGGACTCACTAGAACGAGCACAGAGGTGTTTAAACAGTCATTCCTCGATGGAACGGGAAGAAAGCTTAATGCGAGTGCACGGGAAAACAGCAACTGCACACTGCCATGCACCTTACAGTGCACAGTTTCGTTTAAAAACACTTAATGTATATAGTGTTGCACACGATAGCACTGATGTACAGCTATGCTCGATAGAATAGAGTCGCAAAGGTACCCGCAGTAACAAACTCTAACGAGATACTGAGATCGACTGTGAAAATAACAAACAACCGCGATCGACGTACGAAAGGTCGTCGGCAGAGTTAAGACTCACCCCGTATGAAATGTTTCTGGTATTAATCCGTCTTCTTAGCAGATATTTATTATTGCTCGCAGTGCGTATTGTCAACTGAGTTCAGATAAATGGATATGAGCGTTAATAGTGAGAGTTGATGCAAGTGGCAGACTTGACGAGTTAACGAAGCTGTCGAGTGGTGGCAGCCCTGCCGCGGCCGGCCAGCTGGGCCAGTTGTGTTGGGCCCGGGACCGCGAGCTGCCGACAGCGGCTATGTTTGTGCCGCCGCCGCCGCCGCCGCCGCCGCTGCTGGCGTCACGTGCCACGGCTCAACCGCTCCTCTCCTCTGCCAGGCGCTCTGCGGCGCTCCTCACCCGTGTGGTTCAGCTCCTTGCCTGGACACGATATCACCGCCCCGTACTGAACGTTACATCGTCTCAAAACTTATCTGACATATACCTACCGTCCTGCGGTTCACTTCAGAGATCGCGCGACCAGTGGGGCATAGGGGGCAGCAACAGACACACTCGGATTTTATACATTGTCAACAGATCCATTCGGATTTTATACGTTGTTGACGTTCAGTAAACCCGCGGTAAAATGCTCCTATCACAGCATAAAACGAGGATAATGGAATGTAGTCGAATTAAATCGGGCGACGCTGAGGGTATTAGATTAGGAAATGAGACGCTTAAAGTAGTAAATGAGTTTTGCTATTTGGGGAGCAAAATAACTAATGATGGTCGGAGTAGAGGGGATTTAAAATGTAGACTGGCAATGGCAAGGAAAGCGTTTCTGAAGAAGAGAAATTTATTAACATCGAGTATAGATTTAAGTGTCTGGAAGTCTTTTCTGAAAGTATTTGTATGGAGTGTAACCATGTATGGAAGTGAAACGTGGACGATAAATAGTGTAGACAAAAAGAGAATAGAAGCTTTCGAAATGTGGTGCTACAGAAGGATGCTGAAGATTAGATGGGTAGATCACATAACTAATGAGGAGGTATTGAATAGAATTGGGGAGAAGAGAAATTTGTGGCACAACTTGACTAGAAGAAGGGATCGATTAGTACGACATATTCTGAGGCATCAAGGGATCACCAGTTTAGTATTGGAGGGCAGTGCGGAGGGTAAAAATCGTAGAGGGAGACCAAGAGATGAATACACTAAACAGATTCAGAAGGATGTAGGTTGCAGCAAGTACTGGGAGATGAGGAAGCTTGCACAGGATAGAGTAGCATGGAGAGTTGCATCAAACCAGTCTCAGGACTGAAGACCACAACAACAACAGAGAATAAAAATGGCGAATCTGCTCCTGTTTAAAAGACTCTGATTGAGAAATCTACTTTCCTCCTTTAAAAATTTTCCCGTAGTTTTGGTATGTGAACATGTTCGCGCTCTTTTTAGCACGCAACTCACCTCTCACTTAATACAAGCTCCCGTAGGTGTTTCTACACGCGTAATCTAAGGTGACTCTCGGCACGATGGCTCATCGGAGCGGCTGTAAATGGAAAATGCCTTTACAGTCGCTCCCACCGGCTGACGCGACGAGTGTCAACTTAGTTTGCGCGTGTAGTAACTCACTCGCACCTACTAGTCTGTCGCTGTAAGACGTTAAAACTCTCCATTCCCACTCACTCAGTCAGCCCAAGTCATATTTCCTTCGTTATGTCCTACTGTTACTTTCTCCTCTCACTGTTACTGTCTTCGTCTTGTTCTCTCTTACTGTTACAGTCTCATTCACCCGTTCCCACTGCTGCTGTCACTTCTCACTATCTCTCTCTTTCTTGCTGTCATTGTCAAACCCCGTGTCTCTCATTATCAATGGCTCTCACCCACCCACACTTTCTCCATCTCTTTATTCCTCTCACACTGGCACTGTCACCTTCATTTTTCTCTTAGCACTGTCCTGTCATTGTCAACTGCATTCCGCTGCCACTGTATCCCTCTCTTTCCCTTACACTGCCACTGCCTCCCTCGCTCTTTCTACATCACAACCATTGTCTACCATTCCAGAATGAGATTTTCACTCCGCAGTGGAGTGTGCGCTGACATGAAACTTCCTGGCAGATTAAAACTGTGTGCCGGACCGACACTCTAACTAGGGACCTTTGCCTTTCGTGGGCAAATGCTCTACCATCTGAGCTATCCCAGCACGACTCACGTCCCGTCCTCACAGCTTCACTTCTGCCAGTACCTCGTCTCCTACCTTCCAAACTTGGTCCCGAGTTCGAGTCTCGGCCCGGCACACAGTTTTAATCTGCCAGGAAGTTTCATTGTCTACCATTGTCCAATATTTTCCGTTTCTTTCCCACTGCCACTGTATTCTTGTCTCTCAGCTTAAAAAACGCGGATATGTTCACCTGCGAGAATTTCTGGGACAATTTTTAAAGGTGTTGAGCAAGACAAGACTGAGGCAGCTGGTACCCCTACAGTCAATGTTTTAAACAGGCACTTATTCGCCTTTTTATGTTGCGATAGGAGCATTTTTCCCCTGGTTCCCTTCTTTTGCTTGCTATAGCACATCATGTCATTCTTATGAAAATAATTTTTACGGGTTGCTAAAGTTTTGATGTTGATGTGAAATTGAAATAACACAATTTTACATCTCCGACCGCGTTTTACATGCACAAATAATTTTCATGTGCTTCAGTATAACGTGGGATTCACAGAACCCATCTGATGATAACGGAGACACTTTACAGCATATTTGTCCGTGCTACGTCAGTTAATAAACTACTTTACTGCCCCATACCGGATTTTACGTGCGTATTTTACTAGTGCAAGTGCGCTTACTTTGGACTCCTGAATATCGGAAACGGATTAGGATATCAAGAAAAATTTCAAGGTTGTTGAAAGTCGCAAAAATTACAGCCATCTGCTGTGCACAGCCGTCTTAGAATAGTTAAAAAAAGTTTTGAGGGGTTTTCTAGGGAACTGTCCATGATCTAATGATACCTCCATAAACCCCCTAAGATCCACCGCAGACCACGTCAAATGCAAAAAGAACGAAGCAACCTATTTGCTCCATTTGCTTAAGCAGCAAGGAGTGTGTAATATCCATACTTGACCCTGTACTGTACAGTAGCAACGCTAAGACGACCAAAAATGGTTCAAATGGCTCTAAGCACTATGGGACTTAACATCTAAGGTCATCAGTCCCCTAGACTTAGAACTACTTTAACCTAACTAACCTAAGGACATCACACACATCGATGCCCGAGGCAGGATTCGAACCTGCGACCGTAGCAGCAGCGCGGTTCCGGACTGAAGCGCCTAGAACCGCTCGGCCACTGCGGCCGGCGTTAAGACGATCCTTCTGTTGAGTAAACAAATGGATTCTAGCCCAAGGGCTACCCAAAAACTTGACCCTATCTTTCCATCACCAACAGAATCCGAGGTATAAGCCCTGGAACAAACCCGTCTTTATGCACGACGTTTTGGAACGTACATACCGATATTGTTTCTATGAGTCACTAGCAGTTATGCATTACTTAATGCTAACTCTGCTGATTGAGCGCTGTACCGAGTATAAGTCTGCAACAAATAATGACTGCATAGGGAATCCTTTCAGTTTGTGCTGCACATGAGGTTGAACATGTTGCTCTCTGAAAAACCGTCCCTTACTGTGTTATATTCCAGTCGTGTGATATATCTCTACAGTCGAACTACAGACTGCTTGGCCGGTGAGACAGAGAATGCAGCTGCGGAGACATTCCTTTTTAAAAACATCGTTGACACTGACAGAAGTGTTCCGGCGCAGCGCGGGGAAAAACACCCGACAATCGCCGCAGGCACTCCAATCCGTTGTTCGGAATCTGGCAAGTGGCGCATCGGCCTTAGCCGCAATGAGTGAGTGAAGAGCGGCCTCGGAAAGGATTGAGAGGAAATCAACGCTCCCCTTCGACTAGTATGCCAGTTCACAGAACTGTACACAAGCATGTGCATGATAGAGACATTGCGCCTGAAATGCTCTTTTTTCGTACGAAACATGACTACATTCATCGGGGTACGTGAAATAGCAGAACATTCCAGTCTGAAGTTCGGAAAATGTTCTTCAGTTACACTGAGGGCCTGATTTGTTGTGAAAATAAGACTGTCGTGTAGGGTTTGATCAGTACGAAAAACTGGACTGACCTTTTTCGACCAATTCAATCAAACCATAGCTTCTGATAGGTAAGTGGAAAACATAAAGCAACCTTTTTTCGGAGGACTGACAACTAATAAAAAGAATTACCGTTATTTCATGCAGGAGAGAATATACAGCCAATGCCTATACGATAAAGCATGAGGTGCTGTTGCTGACAGGAAGTATCGTCGTGATATTGCCTGGATGCATTGGCAATATTTGCTCTTGCGCTATCCTGCGTGAAATAACCATAGGTCTTAGTTGTTATTTCTCTGTAAAAAGAACGGGTGTATATTTTTCTCATACTTATCAGAAGTTATGGTCTAGTGGAAATGAACAAGTTTTACAGTAATCGCACACGAGACTCTTATTTTCATATCTCACAGAGAATTTTCAGCACTCTAACATCGATTGTGTCGCTGCATGACGTGCGGCGCTAAATGCAGTCACGCTTCACCATAAAAAAGAGCATTTCAGGATCGTAACTCTCAATCAGCGGAAAAATGCTCCTATCGGAGCACAAAAAAGGCGGATAGGCTCATCTTTATCAAAAAACTCTGACTGAAAAGTGGGCTACCAGCTGCCTTGTTGCACCTTCCTCAACACATTTAAAAATTTTCCCAAAAATATTAGCATTCGAACATATTCGCGCCCTTTATAATGTGCAACTCACCTCTCACACTCACAAGCTGCCCTAACTGTAATTCGCTCACACCAACTAATCCATCGCTGTAACTCTCTCATGCCCACCCACTCCCAATTGCCCATTCTCACTCACTCATTCCGCCCAACTCTTGTCATTATTTCTTCGTGACTCTCCAACAGTCACTGTCTCCTGTCTCACTGCCACAGGCGCCTTTGTTCTGTCCTCCCCTCGCTGTTATTGTCTCCATCTTGCTCTCTCTTACTGCTCTCTTATTCATTCCTTCCCACTGCTGCTGTCTCTTCTCGCTGTCACTATCTCTCTCTTCCTCGTTGCCATTGCCATAGACTTTTTCTCTCATTATCGCTGGCTCTCAACCACTTACATTTTCTCCTTCACTTTTTCCTCTCCCACTGTTACTGTCTCCTTCACTCTTTTCCTAGCACTGTTATGTCGCTGTATATATATATATATATATATATATATATATATATATATATATATATATATATATAGTACAGAAAGAGCGAGCGAAGGATATATATATATATATATATAACCACTGTCTACTATTTTCCAGTATTTATTGCATCTTCGTCTCTTCCCCACCGTCACTGTCTCCTTCCCTCTCAGCATAGAAAAGTGCAATATGTTTGCAGGCCAATATTTTTGCGACAATTTTTAAAGGTGCTGAGGAAGGTAGAATGAGGCAACTAGTACCCCTCTTCTCAATCAATCTCTGAAAGAGGCGCTTATTCGCCTTTTTTGTGCTCCGATGGGAGCGTTTTCTGCTGCCTCTCTCCTTTCCTTGCCTCAGCAGGGCATGTCACTCATATGAAAAGAACTTTATGGGTCAGTAACATTTTTATAGTTTGTTTATGTAGAATTGAAATAACACAAAATTAATTTTACACTCAATACAGGATTTTACAAGCACAAAAATTATATACGTGTTCCCGTACTACAACATGGTGATCTCAGAACCCTTCTAATGATAACGGTGACACTTTACATCATATTTATCCATGCTATGTCCCTTTATCGGTTCCCATGAGATCACCGAAGTTAAGTGCTGCCGGGAGTGGCCGGCACTTGAATGGGTGACCATCCACGCCGCCATGCACTGTTGCCATTTTTCGGCGTGCACTCAGCCTCGAGATGGCAATTGAGGAGCTACTCCACCGAATAGTAGTGGCTTCGGTCAAGAATACCATCATAACGACCGGGAGAGCGGTGTGCTGACCCCACGCCCTTCCTATCCGCATCCTCCACTGAGGATGACACGGCGGTCGGATGGTCCCGGTAGGCCACCTGTGGCCTGAAGACGGAGTGCTTTATGTCCCTTTATAATCAATGCCTTTACCTCACACCGGATTTTATGTGCCCATTTTACGTGCACAATTAAGGTAACTTTAAACCTCTGTATCTCGAAAGCGGATAAAGATATCTCGAAAATTTTCAAAGTTGTTCGAGATCCGAATCTTAGGAATATATCGTAAAAATTACAGCCATTATCTGTTCATAGCTATCTTGAAATCGTCGACTGGGGTTTTGCCCACTGGTGAAGGCGAAAAGATGGCAACAGAAACACTTTTTTGGCGTTTTCCGAGGAACTGCCCACGAACTGATGCTGCCTCCATTAAGTCAAATCAGGCCGATCTTAGATCACATCAAATACAACAAGAACCAAACGTTTTGCTCCAGTTGCTTAAGCAGTAGGAAGTGTGTAACACTCAGAATTTGACCCTGTACAGTAGGCTAATGACATTAAGATGATCCTTCTGTTGGGTATACAAATGCTCCCTAGCCCAATGGCTATCCGAAACACTTGACCCTACTTTTTCATCACCAATAGAAGTTGACGTATAAGCACCGGCAAATGCCGTTTTTATACACAGCGTTTTGGAACATATTGGTAAGCATGCTGCCGGATGAATACCAATCACGTACGGACTGCAATAGCCAGTTGAAGTAATGACGACGAGCAACATATCTTAACTGATGGCACGCCGTTAACTTGAAAGGTTTGTGTCTGGGCTTGTGCACGGCGCTGTGAGCAGAGATTACTGTGACGGCAGCCTCAAGTGCTAAACGGCGCAACAATTTTCTCGGCCTTCCTTCCAAGACCGCTCCTAACTTGTCTGTGACGGTTAAAACCGGTACGCCGCCACCCAGCGTCCGAGGAAGGTATTGTAGAGTATGCGGCAACAGGAAACCTTACTCCACAACGCTGGTTTCCGTGCAGCGCCGAACACAGTATTTTCCCAGTACGTGAAACACCCTGTATTACCGTAAATACTGTTTCACACGAGTCATTCCTTAATACTAACCTCCTTAACTGAACGCCATCCCCTGCCACAAATAGTAATTGTGTAGGAGACTAACGCAGGTCGTACTGTAGATACAGGTTATATGTACTACTCTCGAAAACTCAGCCCTCTCCCATGCTTCACCTTACCGCCGCTCATTCGAAGCTCCTGAGGCACGGAGTTGGCAAACAAACAGTGACCCGTCAATGCCGTCAGAACAAGGTGCCTAACGCCAAATATCATCACCTGCATCCTTTCTTCACTTATGAAACAGGGTTTTACTGTTGTCAAACTGTTCTGCTGACTCTGGGGAAACGGTTAGCTTTTCTAAGCAGTCATTGCTTTCTAGTTACAAATGCCTTACGACACAGGAATCATATAACTCTCTTGGAAAAACGCCTTCACGAGACTGATGTCTGAAATACTCCTCTGTGATACTGACAAGGGAGAGATTGAGTCAATAATTAAATAACTGGAGACTAAGGACTCTCATGGATATGATGGAGTGCCTGCCGGCCGCAGTGCCCGGGCGGTTCTAGGCGCTTCAGTCCGGAACCGCAGTTAGGTTTAAGTAGTTCTAAGTTCTAAGGGACTGATGACCTCAGATGTTAAGTCCCATAGTGCTCAGAGCCTTTTGAACCAGTAAAGCCGCTTTATAAGAAGGGAGAAAGGGATAATATAGACTTTTTAGACCCATTTATATGCCATCAGTGTTTGCTAAAGTTATTGTAAAGGCTTTGTATGTAAGGATAATTGATCGTTTTATATAACATAATTTGCTATCAAATGTACTGTTCGGCTTTAGAAGTCGTTTAACAACTGAAAATGCTATATTCCCTTTTCTCTGTGAGGTACTGGATGGATCAAACAAAAAGTTTCGAACGCTGGGCATATATTTTGATTTAACTAAGGTGTTTGATTCTGTTGATCGAAAGATATTGCTGTAGAAGTTGGACCATTACGGATTACCGGGAGTAGCTCACAATTGGTTCACCTCTTACTTGAACAACAGACAGCAAAAGGGCATTATTCACAGTGTTGAGAATGGCTGTAATGTGGGGCCTGAGTGGGGTACAGTCAAATAGGGGGTGCCTCAGGCATCAGTGTTGGGGCGACTACTGTTCCTTATTTATATAAATGATATGCTCTCTAGTATTACGGGTAATTCTAAAAACTTTCTATTTCTGATGACACTAGCTTGGTAGTAAAGGATGTTATGTGCAACACTGGCTATGTTGCAAATAGTGCAGTTCAATAAGTTCATGGCTCGTAGAAAATAACTTAACGCTAAATCACAGTAAGACTCAGTTTTTACAGTTTCTAGCACACAATTCAACAAAATCCGACGTTTTAATTTCACAGAATGGGCACATGATTAGTGAAACTGAACAGTTCAAATTTCTAGGTGTTCAAAATGGTTCAAATGGTTCTGAGCACTATGGGACTTAACTTATGAGGTCATCAGTCCCCTAGAAGAACTACTTAAACCTAACAAACCTAAGGACATCGTACACATCCATCCCCGAGGCAGGATTCGAACCTGCGACTGTAGCGGTCGCGCGGTTCCAGACTATAGCGCCTAGAACCGCTGGGCCACTTCGGCCGACTCTAAGTGTTCAGATAGATAGTAAACTGTCATGGAAAACCCACCTTCAGGATCTTTTTCAAAGGATTAATGCTGCCATTTTTTCTATTCGAGCGGTATATGAAGTAAGTGATCGTTCGACACGAAAATTAGTCTACTTTGCTTATTTTCATTCGCTTATGTCGTATGGTATATTATTTTGGGCTAACTCTTTCCATTCTAAACGGATATTTTTGCCTCAGAAACGGGCTGTTCGGGCAATAAGTGGAGTAAGTTCGCGAACCTCTTGCCGATCCCTGTTCACTTGCCGGGTATTTTGATAGTACCTTCTCAACATATATATTCTTTACTATCGTTCCTTGTTAAAAATATCAGTTTATTCCCAAGAATTAGCAGCTTTCACTCAGTTAATACTCGGCAGAAATCCAATCTGCATTTGGATCGCACTTCCTTAAATCTCGTGCAGAAAGGTGTGCAGTATACTGCTGCATCCATTTTCAATAAGCTACCACAAGGATTCAAAAATCTTAGCTGTAGTCTACGCGCTTTCAAATCGAAACGGAAGAGTTTCCTCATGGGTCACTCCTTCTATTCAGTTGAGGAGTTCCTTGAAAAATTAAGCTGATTCATGTGTTATATTGTTGATAGCGTTTACTTGAACTTATGGCTTGACTTTTTTTGGGTTCAGAAACATTTCATTTTATCAGTTATTACTTTTACGTTGTAATTTCATGTACCGACACGTTCCATGACCTTGGACATTTGCTCCTCAATTTGGTGCTACGGAAGTAGACGTGTAAATAAACAAATAAATACAGAACAAATTGCTCTACCATAATCGAAGCGTCAGGTGCATGTTAAGGTGCACTGAGCATTTATAACTGCGAAAAAATAGCTCGTACATTTTTTGGAGTGTCACAATTAACATAACTAACGAAAGAACTTGCGACCTTGACATTTTTCAGAGCCGATCGGTTCTTTCAGCCACGGTATGCTGTGTTTACACTGGAATGATTATGAAAGTACGTTGTTTCGGTGCATTTAGTCTTTATATTGAGAATATTTTCTTATTTTTCTGGTACATACACAATGATTAATGTCACGTTTAATGTCAATGCACATCGTTATTCACGAAATATCGAATCCCGTTAGAGACGTTAAATCGACAAATGAAAAAAAAATCGTTAGCGACTATAGTAAAGTCGGTATTTTGTAAGATAAATAAGTTACTAATATTAACTATATAGGAATATACGCTGAGGAACAAAAATCAGTCGCAGGTTCGAATCCTGCCTCGGGCATGGATGTGTGTGATGTCCTTAGGTTAGTTAGGTTTAAGTAGGGGACTGATGACCTCAGAAGTTAAGTCCCATAGTGCTCAGAGCCATTTGAACAAAAATTATGGGATAACGATATGCACATACAGAGGCGGCGGTATTATCCCGTACACGAGATGTAGAGAGTCAGTGCATCGGCCGAGCTGTCGATTGTACTCAGGTGATTCACGTAAAAAGTTTTCCGAAGTGATTATGGCCGCACGATGGAAATTACGGGACTTTGAACGCAGAGTGGTGGTTGGAGCTCGACGCATGGGACATTCCTTTCGAAAATCTGTAGGGAAGTCAATATTCCAAGATCTACAGTGTAAGAGTGTGCTGATAATATCAAATTTCAGGCATTACCTCACACCACGGACCACGCAGTGGTCGTCCGACATCACTTAACGACAGAGAGGAGCGGCGTTTGCGTAGATGTGTCAGTGCTAACAGAGAAGCAGTATTGCTCGAAATAACCCCAGAAATCATGTGGGACGTACGACGAACGTATCCGTTAGGACAGTGTGCTGAAGATGGACTATGGCAGCAGACGAACGACGCTAGTGCCTTTGCTCAAAAAATGGCTCCAAACACTATGGGACTTAACATCTGAGATCATCAGTTCCCTAGACAAAGAACTACTTAAACCTAACTTAACCTAAGAACACCACACACATCCATGCCCGAGGCAGGATTCAAACCTGCTAGCGTAGCAGCAGCGCGGTTCCGGAGTGAAGGGCCCAGAACCGCTGGGCCACAGCGGTCGGCAGTGCCTTTGCTAACAGCACGATATCGCCTGCAGCGCCTCTCCTGGGCTCGTAACGATACCGATTGGATCCTAGACGACTGGAAAACCATGGCCTTGTTAGATGAGTCCCGCATTCAGTTGGTAAGAGGTGATAGTAGCGTTCGAGTGTGGCAGAGACCCCAAGAAGCCATGGAGCCAAGTCGTCAACAAGGCACTGTGCAAGCTGGTGGTGGCTCCATAATGAAGTGGGCCATGTTTATATGGAATGGACTGGGTCCCCTGGTCCAAATGAACCGGTTATTGACTGAAAATGTCACGTCTGGCTAGTCGGAGAGCATTTGCAGCCATTCATGCTCTTCAGTCTTCATGTTCCCAAACAACTATGGAATTTTTGTGGACGAAAATGTCACTGGGCCCTAACTGTTCGCGACTGGTTTGAAGACCATTCTCGACAATTCGTGCGAATGATTTGGCCCCTCGTCGAACATTTATGGGACATAACCGAGAGATCAGCTCGTGCACAAGATCTTGCACCGGCAACACTTGTGGACGACTGTAGAGGCAGCATGGCTGCATATTTCTGCAGAGAAGTGCCAATGACTTGTTGAGTCCATCATATCAAGTCGAATTCCTGCACTACGCCGGGCAAAAGGGAGTCAGATGTGTTATTAGGAAGAATCCCATGACATCTGTCCTGTCACCTCATTGTAGTTGCTTTTCACTTCCCATCATGTATCTGTCGATGTATTTATCCAGTTATTTAAAATAGGTCTCTGTTTATGAAATGACCGGTACGGGTCCTGACATACGGCACCTGGAACTGCATTCATGTCTGTGACTGTCGAGGATAACGTGCCGCGTTTTTGCTACCAAGAAGTCGTCAATACAATCATAAAACTGCTAGCTATCTCATATCAACACATTTTCTTTGGTACAGCAGGGAGAAGAATGTCTTTAGAAAACGTAGAAACACCGAATCCATTCAGATGTCTCGTTTCTTGAGCGTCGGAATGTAGTGATGGGGCGCAATTGTCATGATTTGTGTTCCCAGTATTCTTGCCCGTAACCCTCAGTCGAAATCCCGGCTTAGAAAAGACACCATGGCGCATGCGAATATAGTCAGCTGCCTTGCAGGTTGTCCATGGGTTCAGTGCGACAAAAAACGTGCCAATGTATGCAGCAAATTTCTGGCCGAGTTACAAGTGAGCGAGGCGCGTTAGGACACGACCCAAATTCTTTACTGTTAATTGAGAAAGGTCTATCGACTTACCACTGGTGTTGTGTAAATATTTCTAGCGATCCCTACTCCTCGCCAGCGTGGCTCTTCTCCCGGGCTAGTGTTGCGCAACACGAGAGCAGAGCAGAAAGGCAGCTGTTGGCAGCATCCTGGCGTTGGCGGCAGTTTGGCTGCCGCGGCCTCGTGGCCGTCTGCTGTTTGTCGTCCCTGTAGACCCTCATTCCAACATTGGCACCATCTGTTGCCGTTGGACTGCAGTCCTCGCAGTTCTCGCCAATGAAAACATACGAGTAGCACCCGAAGTAACCTGAATTTCATATTCACATTCGGTGCAAGACGTTGAAACAAAGTTTTCGCTGAATGAAAATACACGAGCGACACTGTTTTCTGTACGTATCTCAGATGCTGGGACGACTTTAGCTTTGGAAAACTCATACTGAAGGTGAACGGGTGAACACTGCATTCAATCACTGTTAATATCATGTTGATAAAAACTATCTCCAGCTTCATCTTCAGATGACTGTACTCGTTTATTTTGTTTCTGTTACATGCTGCTAGCGATGAAATATGGAAGTTACTTGGAGGGTGAGTGACAAGGAGGAGGAGGAGGAGGAAAGGGAGCAATGAGAGGGGAGTTATATGCAAATGTTGGAAACATTTACACTGAGCAATACAATTAAATGTTAACTATTCCGAAACCCCGTAATTATCTGCCAAATCGACGGAGAGGTTCGAAATTTGGCTCAAAGGTGACTACAACCTTTCTCTGTAATTGTCGAAAAACGTAGCGCCCAGCCACGCCACCTTGGGCGAAGTGTCGGCATACGCGAAAAAGAAGCCAGGGCTTAGAAGTTGGTGTGAGGTTATTGTCACATTGACACCAGATTTCACCAGAATTCTGCCTAACGCCACCGTGGACGTCTCACACGGTGGGAAGGTCGTCACACCCCCTCATACCTACATTTATCTCTTCTCTTGACGCGTTTACGATGAAAGTCAGGACCGCGACGCCCAGAGTTTATACCACGCGGTCTTCTTATGGGTGGCCGAGGAAAATATTTCAGACACACCACCGCTCAAAATCGACCGAAAATGTCTTAGAGCGGGAGATAATGGATGTCTATGAAACCGCCCCTTCCCCTGGGGCGTTAATTCGCACAATTTTCGCGGTCGGAAACGACAGTTGGTAGTACGATGAACATCAGGACGAAGTTCGAGACAAGTTTTGGCACTGATGACACCCACAGACTTATTTAAACCTTTTCTGAGGACACAAATGGACCTATTTAACCCTACTCGGAGGAATCCGTGGGCCATAACAACCTTTAACAACCCTTTGGAATGTAGCGTGACCGCAGTTGTTGCTCTGGTGTTTTTCTAGAGACTGTTCAAAACCATTCGACGAAATTTGAATGTGATCCGAAGGAGCAAAGGGTGTTCATGCTTTTCTAGCTCTCTTGATTTGCGTCCTCCTGTGGCGTGATCACGGTGGAGTGCGGCACCGACACACGCCTAAATAAAACGGCAAAGGGTTCTTCCAAAACTCCCCAGTTCGGCAACACCCGTGCATCTTTGTTGGGTATTTTAAAATGTAACTGTACAGAGACAGCCGTCCACTGATTCCTAGCACGCGCTAGTCAGCGGCGTAGCACCATTCACCTGACGTGTGGTGAAATGGTTGCCTGTGACACCGGCGCTAGGAATCGGTGAATAGTTGTCTCTGTACAGGGGCACTTTTAAGTGCCCAACAAAACTGCGCAGGGCGTGCCGAGGGTGCTACTAAACTTAGAGCGAGGAGGCGTCTTAGAGAGACCCTTTGCCGTTTTATTCACGCATGTGTCAATGTCGCACTCCACCGTGATCGCGCCACAGGAAGACGCGAAACAATGGGAGCTAAAAAAGCATGAACACTATTTGATCCTTCGGATCACATCCAGATTTCGTCGAATGGTTTTGAACAGTCCCTAGCGATTCCACCCTGTACACCAGAGCAAAACCTGCGGTCACGCTACTTTCCAAAGGGGTGAACTCACGTTCAGTGGGGTTACGAGCCCATCTGCGTCCTCAGTCGTTTTCGACCGCGAAAATTGTGGGAGTTAACGCCCCAAGGAAAGGGGCGGTTTCATTGACATCCATTATGCCCCGCTCTAAGACGTTCTCGTGTCGATTCTGAGCGGCGGAGTGTCTGAAATACACTCCTGGAAATGGAAAAAAGAACACATTGACACCGGTGTGTCAGACCCACCATACTTGCTCCGGACACTGCGAGAGGGCTGTACAAGCAATGATCACACGCACGGCACAGCGGACACACCAGGAACCGCGGTGTTGGCCGTCGAATGGCGCTAGCTGCGCAGCATTTGTGCACCGCCGCCGCCAGTGTCAGCCAGTTTGCCGTGGCATACGGAGCTCCATCGCAGTCTTTAACACTGGTAGCATGCCGCGACAGCGTGGACGTGAACCGTATGTGCAGTTGACGGACTTTGAGCGAGGGCGTATAGTGGGCATGCGGGAGGCCGGGTGGACGTACCGCCGAATTGCTCAACACGTGGGGCGTGAGGTCTCCACAGTACATCGATGTTGTCGCCAGTGGTCGGCGGAAGGTGCACGTGCCCGTCGACCTGGGACCGGACCGCAGCGACGCACGGATGCACGCCTAGACCGTAGGATCCTACGCAGTGCCGTAGGGGACCGCACCGCCACTTCCCAGCAAATTAGGGACACTGTTGCTCCTGGGGTATCGGCGAGGACCATTCGCAACCGTCTCCATGAAGCTGGGCTACGGTCCCGCACACCGTTAGGCCGTCTTCCGCTCACGCCCCAACATCGTGCAGCCCGCCTCCAGTGGTGTCGCGACAGGCGTGAATGGAGGGACGAATGGAGACGTGTCGTCTTCAGCGATGAGAGTCGCTTCTGCCTTGGTGCCAATGATGGTCGTATGCGTGTTTGGCGCAGTGCAGGTGAGCGCCACAATCAGGACTGCATACGACCGAGGCACACAGGGCCAACACCCGGCATCATGGTGTGGGGAGCGATCTCCTACACTGGCCGTACACCACTGGTGATCGTCGAGGGGACACTGAATAGTGCACGGTACATCCAAACCGTCATCGAACCCATTGTTCTACCATTCCTAGACCGGCAAGGGAACTTGCTGTTCCAACAGGACAATGCACGTCCGCATGTATCCCGTGCCACCCAACGTGCTCTAGAAGGTGTAAGTCAACTACCCTGGCCAGCAAGATCTCCGGATCTGTCCCCCATTGAGCATGTTTGGGACTGGATGAAGCGTCGTCTCACGCGGTCTGCACGTCCAGCACGAACGCTGGACCAACTGAGGCGCCAGGTGGAAATGGCATGGCAAGCCGTTCCACAGGACTACATCCAGCATCTCTACGATCGTCTCCATGGGAGAATAGCAGCCTGCATTGCTGCGAAAGGTGGATATACACTGTACTAGTGCCGACATTGTGCACGCTCTGTTGCCTGTGTCTATGTGCCTGTGGTTCTGTCAGTGTGATCATGTGATGTATCTGACCCCAGGAATGTGTCAATAAAGTTTCCCCTTCCTGGGACAATGAATTCACGGTGTTCTTATTTCAATTTCCAGGAGTGTATGTTCCTCGGCCACCCATAAGAAGACCGCGTGGTATAGACGCTGGGCGGTGCGGTCCTGACTTTCATCGCAGATTCGTCAAGAGAAGAGATGAATGTGGGCATGAGGGGGTGTGTCGACCTTCCCACCGAGTGAGACGTCCACAGTGACGTTAGGCAGCATTCTGGTGAAATGTGGTGCCAGTGTGACAGAGACCTCACACCAACTTCTAAGCCCTGATTTCTTTTCCGCGTGTGTCAACACTTTGCTGTTTGAAGCGTCGCCGAACCCGTGGACGACGTCGGAGAGCGCTGTGCTTTTGCACCGTTACGAAGGAAGGTTGTAGCCATCTTTGAGCCAAATTTCAAACTTCTGCGTCGCAATACTGGGTTTCGGGAAAATGATCCTTTAATTGTGTTGTGCAGTGCAGTTACTGAATTGCAGTAAATGGCTTCGTAATATATTCGTGGTTAATGATGAATCATGGCTATTAATCTACCTTCCGGTTTGTTTACATATGATCTAATCCCCACTCAGAAAAAAAGTAAGCTGTGATGTCATAATACTCAGGAATACAGTCGGACTGAAACAAAGCCATTTTCAAGAGGACGGTGTATTAGATAATGGAGTTTTACCAGCCTTCAATCACTCCGTCACAAATCTAGCTCACTACACTTTTCTGTAAGTCCGCATTACATAACGACTGTTCTAACGTATCAAAGTATTTTCTCCCTGATTTCGTACCCATTCATCACATATATGGGTTATTGGATTTTGCAGTATAGGAGATAAACTCACGTCGACGCCACAGTGAACGCCCGAGACGGGACTTGAACTCTCGACCTTGAAAGGTAACTCTAGTGCGGCTATTTAAAGATTGAGAATGTAGGCAAAAGTTCATTGTACTAACAACATTTATTTTTTCCCAAAACAAGATATAAATTATACTAGAGAAGTTATAGATTGAATACCCTAAACAACTAACAGGTTATTTAATTCTTCACTGGGTGGATCCTGGTTGGCAAAGACAATTTAACCAGATAATCAGTGAGTCAAGTACTCTGGCCCTAAAAATGTGGATAACGCCAGCTGAATTGATCTGACGCTGAGCAGACTTTGATTGATCAAATCTACTGAAGTTTCTCTACATAGGTGCAGATGAGAGCAAGTGGCGATTGAGATCTGTATGCACTGACAATGCCGGAACGGCAGTACGTTATCCCGGTTTACTTCGTGCGCCGATGTGACTTGCAGCTGGCGAGATGTGTGCGGCGGAGGTGAGACGTGGAGGCGGAACCTGTGAATCGATCGCGGCCACGAAAGAAATGCAAAAATCTCACGGTGTAGCGATCATGTAGACGGATCGCAATTTATTCTCTACCACAGTCCTGAAATCACTGTAGATTTCAGTGTGTGACACACCCGTTCGCTGGTCGTACCAAGGACCAATTTGGCCCCCTTATACAACAGAGAGCACAAGGATACCAAACGTCAAGACTGGTAAACTAAAAACGAAAAAAAGTCGACGCCTTCGTTGTAGTTTTACGTATCGATTGAATTATTCATTCATTCTTTTGAGTGAAACTAATCCACGGGAACAAGCGAATGGTAACAGGCAGCACAATCTGGTGCATTCAGTTCTGAGCGGAAACATTCGATTGTTTTGCCATTGTTAAATCAGTATGACTGCTATCACCGTCGTCACAGAGCTTTTTATTGAGTGTCAATAAGTTTTTGTCTATATTTTTGAAGTGGCGGTTTCCTAATAGGGAATTTGGTGTCTGGATTAGAAATTCGAAACTCTCAATGACATAGTAATGGAAGAAATCATGTGACTGGCTAAGAAGTGATCCTTAAGGTAAATTCAATGCGATACACAGTGTCTGCAAGGATATTATGAAAGTATATTAACTAAAAAAAAATCAAATTGACCAACATTTCTCGCAAAAAAACTTCCGACAAGTGACATTATATGCTTAAAAAACAAGTTATCAGGCCACCAGACAACTAAAGTGTTGTATCTTATATATTTTCTGTTCACATTTCCCCGAGACAGAGCGTCAATACATGAACGTATGACTATTAAAGTCACTTTTGAACAGTTTTGAGAAAAATGGGAAAACCTCATCATCCGGATTTGGTACCAAACAAGAAGTTTTTGAGGAAGTAGTTAATAGGGAATGGATTGCAGAGCACTCTGCTCCGTGATCATTGTAATGTTTTTTAGGAAGAAAAAAATATGATAATATGACGACTTTGTTACATTTAAACCGTAATTTCTTACTTCAGCGTCACAATAAATCACTGATTTTTATTCTACTGCCGAACACAATACATTGCACGGTACGAAAAAACAATACAAGAAATCAACTGATATTTCATCCGTAGTGTATTTGAGAAGATCGAATAAGAAGAGAACCGATTGCCGTCCAGTAATAATAATAACAACAATAATATATTAATATTAATAATAACGATGCATGCACTGATTAGTTTTGTAGTGTCACTATAATCATCGCTATCAGTCGTCAGAATCACAATATTCATCATATACTGCGGATCATCGCAAAATTTCTTCATAGAAGAAGTCACCTCGAAGGGAACGATCTATTGATACGTAATCAGCATGGTTTCAGAAAACATCGTTCTTGTGCAACGCAGCTAGCTCTTTATTCGCACGAAGTAGTGGCCGCTATCGACAGGGGATCTCAAGTTGATTCCGTATTTCTAGATTTCCGGAAAGCTTTTGACACCGTTCCTCACAAGCGACTTCTAATCAAGCTGCGGGCCTATGGGATATCGTCTCAGTTGTGCGACTGGATTCGTGATTTCCTGTCAGGAAGGTCGCAGTTCGTAGTAATAGACGGCAAATCATCGAGTAAAACTGAAGTGATATCAAGTGTTCCCCAGGGAAGCGTCCTGGGACCTCTGCTGTTCCTGATCTATATAAATGACCTTGGTGACAATCTGAGCAGTTCTCTTAGGTTGTTAGCAGATGATGCTGTAATTTACCGTCTAGTAAGGTCATCCGAAGACCAGTATCAGTTGCAAAGCGATTTAGAAAAGATTGCTGTATGGTGTGGCAGGTGGCAGTTGACGCTAAATAACGAAAAGTGTGAGGTGATCCACATGAGTTCCAAAAGAAATCCGTTGGAATTCGATTACTCGACAAATAGTACAATTCTCAAGGCTGTCAATTCAACTAAGCACCTGGGTGTTAAAATTACGAACAACTTCAGTTGGAAAGACCACATAGATAATATTGTGGGGAAGGCGAGCCAAAGGTTCCGTTTCATTGGCAGGACACTTAGAAGATGCAACAAGTCCACTAAAGAGACAGCTTACACTACACTCGTTCGTCCTGTCTTAGAATATTGCTGCGCGGTGTGGGATCCTTACCAGGTGGGATTGACGGAGGACATCGAAAGGGTGCAAAAAAGGGCGGCTCGTTTTGTATTATCACGTAGTAGGGGAGAGAGTGTGGCAGATATGATACGCGAATTGGGATGGAAGTCATTACAGCAAAGACGTTTTTCGTCGCGGCGAGATCTATTTGCGAAATTTGAGTCACCAACTTTCTCTTCCGAATGCGAAAATATTTTGTTGAGCCCAACCTACATAGGTAGGAATGATCATCAAAATAAAATAAGAGAAATCAGAGCTCGAACAGAAAGATTTAGGTGTTCGTTTTTCCCGCGCGCTGTTCGGGAGTGGAATGGTAGAGAGATAGTATGATTGTGGTTCGACGAACCCTCTGGCAAGCACTTAAATGTGAATTGCAGAGTAGTAATGTAGATGTTGATATAGAAGTCAGAGTTCTCTTGTGGAATATAGCCGTAAACCTTCCGAATGTCATCCAGGTTGACTGGCCTAATCGGTATATTACCATGTGAATAGGCTTGCTATAATGAAAGATTCACTGGTGACGTTCTGCGAACCACCATCGTGTGACAGGAGTTGTCAGTGTTAACTGCCTCTGGTTCTTTCACACCTTTCAACTCACTGCAGTACTCAAAATAATGGAACTTGGATATGTTGGAATGTTGTCTTTATGAACGAGTAGCATTCTTGGTCCCAAGTGAGTTCACTGATCGTTAATAGTACTTTGGCAAAGTTTTTAAAATCAAGAATCATGCCACTCTAACCATTGTTACAGATTCTCGAGCCGTCTTAGACGCATTACAAACTAGATCGCAGGTATCCTTCATTGTGTAAATACGATCCTTTCTGCGTATTGGCCGCTTTATAACGCTAAATTTCCCGTCAGAAGGCAAGAACGAGCGACCTCGAAGGGGCAGAAAACTGCTCGACTAACTTGAATCGCGCAGTGTCTGTAACGGCTGAGCAGAAAAGCGACAAGATGTGATTCTTATTTGGTTCTGAACAGTTGTCTTCAAAAATGTGGAGCCCCTGGACCTCAGACTGCAAATTATTATTAATGCAGACATGTAAAAACAAAGCAACCTCATTTGCCTCTACGGGCTACTCCTAGAGCAGTGTTCATGTTATACACACAGAACACGTTTACGGTAATTTGTCTTAGTTAAAAATATTCCTGAATGGGAATACTGGGCAGTACAAGATTTTGCATGTAATCATAAACCGCACCCAGAATCTCATAACACTGTTTAGATTTTCATTCACTTGTAAAGCCTTTGTGAATTGTTTGGATTTTCTTTGGTAAATCATTAAAGCTGCAGCAATTACACTTCTTCCATAATCATATACAACTTTTTTCAGATTTTTTTTTCATCATATTCACAGCAAGTGTTCACCTGTGGTCTCCCGAACTTGCGACTAAAATTTTCTTTGAAATACCGCACATAGAACTCATGTTCAATTCTTGAATCACTGGACATTTTAGCAACAGAAAGTTCTGCTGCAAGGTAAGTGCAGTTGCCTGATGTATAATCAACCTGTTTCAATAGGAAAATAGTTGTAATTGGCTGCACTTGGTAAAGATAATTCCTTTCAACTTTCAGAGAAGAACGATGATGACCTCGCTTACCTTTGGGGAATTTTCTCTCACTTATTCACTTACCAGACACGTCGTAAAGCCTAAAATAGGCATCTCTACAAACCTCCACTTTTGTCTCAGGTACTAACTAGCACGTGATGTTTGAGAATCTTTGAGTATGGCTTCTTCTTTTCTTGGCCGGTGCTTGCCCACTTCACATACATCAGTGATCCTCCGTAGATGTAAATCTTGTTAATTTTTGAAAGCTATCGCATACAATGAACCAAGATAATGGTCCGTCGCCATTATCAAACTTCTCAGACCATTTTCTCTGGCACCTGTAACAAAAACTGCAGTTCCATAATTTCGTTAGTCAAATCCTATAAATGAATAATTAGGTCTGTTCAGTGACGTACAAAATACCGTTAATTACACAAATATGCAAGCCGAACAGGTACTGTCGCTCTTCTTTCAACTCCACTATCGTCAATGCATTCTTCTCTTCTGACGCTGTGTGTTTTAATAACATTCCGGTTGTTTTTTCTTTTCCTTGTCTTTTCTGCAGATGATTCACATTCCTTACCATTCCTTCTGAAGACTATATAATATTCACAATTACCGGTAGAAATATTAATAAAAAATCCACTAACGTTTCAGCTGTGTACGAACGCGAACGTACATGTAACATTAAACAACATGCAACATGAAACAAATGAAAACCGGTCCATGCAAAGTATGCTATCAACATTACGTGTTAAAAGGTATCTGAATCAATGATTGAGATCCGGTCTTACAATCAAACTCAAAAACTAGTGACCTCTTATACCTCGGAACAAGGGCTACGTTAGGGCCGCATTACACTAAAATGTTTATCTACCATCAGATAATTCGAATTTGTCACTTACTCAAACAGACAAATTTGGTGATTCGGGGTCCTTTTAACGAACACCCATTCAGATTTAAATAAAAAATAATTGATTAGTTACTTAAACATAAATTTATAATGTAGTGCCGATTATTAACCTTTCAAAATCAATCAAAAATCCATGTTTAATCCGAGAAGTACGAAAAATTCGCAGTTAAATAAACAAATACATAAATTCTGAAAATACTTAGTTTTTAGAAACATACCTTTTATTCACCTCTGCTTCACGCATTATGTTATTTCTCTCTAAAAAAAATGGGCAACTCTTTCATTGTTCATTTGTTGCCAAAAATGTTGAAAAAGTATGTGAATGGAGTCATTCAAACCCCGAGACTGAGTGAAAACATACATATAACAACTGTAATAGTCAAAGACTTGTATCAGTCGGTTGTCTTACTCAGAGTGTAACTATTAAAATCTGGAGATTGAGTGAAAATATTCATGTAGCTGACACGATTAAATAGCCTAGTTTAATTCGGTAGTTACCATTCGACTGAAAAAAAAAAAGACTAGGGGGAATGACAATAGACTGGCCAATCTGTTGTTAAAACCAGTCGGTGCTCCATCACTAAACAGAAGTCAGGCGCCTTTGCTGGTGACCATTCTTAATCTCCTTGTTGTTAACAGACTCTTGGCGCGGAAGTTCTGAAGATTGTAACACGATTTTCACGCGCAAGACATGCAACGATTTGTGCATCTCGTTTGCTGTTGTGGACATGCATTATGACCGCTGGACATGACAAGTTTTGTAGCAACTCCAACAGTTCAGTACCTCTTATTTCATAGATTAAATGCAGTCTCCAGAATATCCAGACTGCTGCTATGCCGCGCGGGATTAGCCGAGCGGTCTCAGGCGCTGCAGTCATGGACTGTGCGGCTGATCCCGGCGGAGGTTTGTGTCCTCCCTCGGGCATAGGTGTGTGTGTTTGTCCTTAGGATAATTTAGGTTAAGTAGTGTGTAAGCTTAGGGACTGATGACCTTAGCAGTTAAGTCCCATAAGATTTCACACACACACACACACACACACACACACACACACACACACTGCTGCTATGTGCGTCTTGTCAAGCAGAACAACATCGTTCTGTTATATCATTTTCCGAAGAAATGGACATAACACCCTGCATATCGACGGCTAGCTGTGATGTTTAGTTCATTATTGAATCACATGCCGTCAAACAAAGTAAACAATCCTGCAAGTCTCGGATGTAAACAACGCGCACAAGGACTTTAAACAATACGCAGAGTTCTCCTTGAACCTCGTTCTGTGTGGTTAAGTCATGCAGCCGGAAGCGACGGGCCACGTCGCACAACACGGCAGGCGCACACAGGTAAATATCGTTCAGCTCTTGTGCGCCACCACGAGCTATACTATGACTCGATGCAAATCAGAATCTCTTCACAGTCAGAATGGTCCACCTGGCTTTGGTAACTCTTCACTATCATGGGCGCTCAATCCCGGATTTCACAAACGATTTCGCAACAACGCTTGTGGTTTTCCATGTACACGCACCGAAATGGATTCTGGAAATCCGCTCCTTGTTACCGGTTTCCCATTTTCACAATCGATTTTCGCCACCATGTAAACGCACAGCCGTTTTTCAAAAGTGCTCGGCTTGTCAGGTTACGACATGTTTTTTTTTTAAAAAAAAGGCTAATACAGACGGAGTGACTTTTTGCACAATGAAGGAGAAGCAGAAATATTACACTGAGCATGAAGCTGTCTACTTCTAATATTTAACTGAATAGAAATAGCAATTGTGTCGACTAAATCAGAAACTGGAATACCTGATTTCCAGACGCCATATCTGATTGGGCTAGCAAATCCGCTTCAGGCCTTAATATGCACACGTGACAGCGATAAACGATTTCCGATTATCGGTTTTCGTCTTTCGGCAGATATGTCACATGTAAATGTGGTGATTCTGGGCTAGAGGACACCACATTTCTTCTTTACAGTAACAATGCGAGCTTGTGCTGTGGTGAAACCAGTGATAGGGTCCTGTTTTACTTGGGAGAAACAGTATTAAAATTCTGTCCTTCTGCGCTGAGCTAGTTTCCCGTCTCTGTGACCACGATGTGGACGACGGAAGGTGAAAATGAGACATCCTGGCTGAAATATTTGTTCTCTGTTGTTTCTAAAATGAATTTTTGGTTAGTTTAACGATCTTATGCTTTTTTAACCGACTGTGAAGGTGTTTATTTTTCTTTTCGAACTTTCTACTGAAGTCCCGATAAGCCATTTGACACCAGGGTTAATGTGCAATGCTTGATAGGCACGGATATTAAAGAGTAACAGCTCTGATTCAGAAGAAGTGATAGGAATCGGAGATAATCTGCGACTTAACTTTTAGAAATATAAGAAAAGTTTGGATAGAACCAAAATAGATTCTTAGCATTTGTGGAATCACACTACTGGCCATTAAAATTGCTACACCACGAAGATGACGTGCTACAGGCGCGAAATTTAACTGACAGGAAGAAGACGCTGTGATATGCAAATGATTAGCTTTTCAGAGGATTCACACAAGGTTGGCGCCGGTGGCGACACTTACAACATGCTGACATGAGGAAAGTTTCCAACCGATTTCTCATACACAAAAAGCAGTTGACCGGCGTTGCCTGGTGAAACGTTGTTGTGATGCCTCGTGTAAGGAGGAGAAATGTGTACCTTCACGTTTCCGACTTTGCTAAAGGTCGGATTGTAGCCTATCGCGATTGCAGTTTATCATATCAAATGGTTCAAATGGCTCTGAGCACTATTGGACTTAACTGCTGTGGTTATCAGTCCCCTAGAGCTTAGAACTACTTAAACCTAACTAACCTAAGGACATCACACACATCCATGCCTGAGGCAGGATTCGTACCTACGACCGTAGCGGTCGCGCGGTTCCAGACTGTAGCGCCTAGAAGCGCTCGGCCACTCCGGCCGGCTTTATCGTATCGCGACATTGTTGCTCGCGTTGGTCGTGATCCAATGACTGTTAGCGGAATATGGAATCGGTGGGTTCAGGAGGGTAATACAGAACGCCGTGCTGGATCCCAACGGCCTCGTATCACTAGCAGTCGAGATGACAGGCGTCTTATCCGCTTGGCTGTAACGGATCGTGCACCCACGTCTCGATCCCTGACTCAACAGATGGGGACGTTTGCTAGACAACAACCATCTACACGAATAGTTCGACGACGTTTGCAGCAGCATGGACTATCAGCTCGGAGACCATGGCTGCGGTAACCCTTGACACTGCATCACAGACAGGAGCGTCTGTGATGGTGTACTCAACGACGAACCTGGGTACACGAATGGCAAAACGTCATTTTTCGGATGAATCCAGGTTCTGTTTACAGCATCATGATGGTCGCATCCGTGTTTGGCGACATCGCGGTGAATGCGCATTGGGAACGTGTATTCGTCATCGCCATACTGGTGTATCACCCGGCGTGATGGTATGGGGTGCCATTGGTTACACGTCTCGGTCACCTCTTGTTCGCATTGACAACACTTTGAACAGTGGACATCACATTTCAGATGTATTACGACCCGTGGCTCTACCCTTCATTCGGTCCCTGCGAAACCCTACATTTCAGCAGGATAATGCACGATCGCATGTTGCAGGTCCTGTACGGGCCTTTCTGGATGCAGAAAATGTTCGACTGCTGCCCTGGCCAGCACATTCTCTAGATCTCTCACCAATTGAAAACGTCTAGTCAATGGTGGCCGAGCAACTAGCACGTCACAATACGCCAGTCACCACTCTTGATGAACTGTGGTATCGTGTTGAAGCTGAATGGGCAGCTGTACCTGTACACGCCATCCAAGCTCTGTTTGGCCCAATGCCCAGGCGTATCAAGGCCGTTATTACGGACAGAGGTGGTTGTTCTGGGCACTGATTTCTCAGAATCTATGCACCTACATTGCGTGAAAATGTAATCACATGTCAGTTTTAGTATAATATATTTGTCCAATGAATACCCGTTTATCATCTATTTCTTCTTGGTGTAGCAGTTTTAATGGCCAGTAGTGTAGTAGGGCAAGCTTTCGGTGACACAACAACGGAGCTGACGTACCAGGTGGTCGTACACATATTTTATTGACCACAAATCTGGGGATCTT
Source organism: Schistocerca cancellata (assembly GCF_023864275.1). Lineage (NCBI taxonomy): Eukaryota > Metazoa > Arthropoda > Insecta > Orthoptera > Acrididae > Schistocerca > Schistocerca cancellata. Next base: position 711,801,798 of record NC_064626.1, read on the forward strand.
GCTGTTCACAGGAGTGTCTGAACATCACGTAGACAGTTAATAGAGACACGTGCCAAATGTGGACAAGCATTGTCCTACAGAAAAATGGCACCAGTATACTGTGGCACAAGAGATAATGCATGAGGACGTAGGATGTTCGTAATATAACTTTGTCCCGTCACAGTTCCATCAGTCACTACCAGCCAGGGCTTGTTGTCATACCCGTCGTTCCCCACGCCATGACGCCAGAAGAACCTCCGCTGCGTCACTCCAAAACATTGGAAGAACGAGACTCCTCCGAGGTCCCTGCGGAATTCACCGATAGTGGTCGTCCAGGATACTGCAGAACCGTAATTCACTACTGAACACAAGGTGGCAGCAGACCACGCTTTCTGGTCAGGGCACCACTGCAAAAGCAGCCGTTTGTGTTGTGGTGTTAACGACAGCCTACGCATGCGTCTGTAATTCCCTGGTCTGGTTGCCACCAGTCTTCGACTGATGATAAGGGATGACGCACAGTGTTACAGGCAGTCTATTTCTTGTTGTTGGATGATAGGCACCGATGTGAAGGGCTTACGAATTGGTTGGTGCACAACATTAATTTCTCCCTTATGGTGATCCGACGTGGTTGACAGGAACCTTGGCGACGAGAGTGCCTGCTCTCACGTTCCCAGGTAATCCAGCATCAGACCACTTTTCATGTCCGGATGCCATTCTAATCTGGAAATTGCACGATTCGACCAGCAGGCCAAATGGAGCCCACAATGAGGCCCCTTCCAAACCCTATTAGGAGCTAATAACGCTGTCTCGTACGAGTACGTCGCATCTCCGCGTCCTTCACAGAGATCACTCAATATGTCACGCTGTTCACGCCCCTTATACGTCCTTCAAGGCCTGGTAACACCATTAAACAGAAACAAAGCTAACCAGAGTTGGGTACCGTCCCATCTCTCACAACGAACTGCAACTGTAATCACTTACATCCCCGCCGATGGTATATACGAGTACGAAGTTGCACTGACATCCAACTACGTCTTCTGGGAGCTTCACTTCTATTTTGTCAGACCGTGTATTTTTGGAACTGTTTGGTTTCCCAATCAGTTATGCAACCAAGTGACAGTGTAGGTTGGCAACACTGCGCCGACGCGGACCCTTCGAGTATTTGCTGCATTAAATAATTATAAAAAACGTTGTTATTAAGCTGTTTTTAAACGTTTACAGTTGTTATAAATATAATCTAAGTGTTGTTAAATTAGTAGGAGTGTTAGTGAAGTATAAAATAAGATTAAACGGGGTAAGAAGCGTATTTTTCTTCTCGCGCCTATAGCACGGATTTTAGGCTTAATTTCAGCCGCGCGTATCGTAAGTAAACAGTGACTTAAACTTATATGTAATCACCAGTTTTTTTATTCAGTAATCTTTCAATTTATTTATATCTGCTTGAATAATTTCTAGGGTCCTTTGTTTACGTTTTAGTCAGTACTTAAATCAGTTTATACGATTTCTGTTTTTACCATGAGTGAGAAGTGTGTGACATGCCGTAGGATCGTTAGTTCCGGGGTGTGGTGTGAGGGGTGCTGTAGTTTCTTTCATTGGGGCGAATGTAGTGGCGTGGGAAATGGGGACATAAATGAGGCTCACCAGTGGTATTGTAGGATCTGCAGTAGAGACAGGAAAATACTGGAACAGGAAGGGAAAATTGCAGCTCTTCGTGCTGACTTAGACAAGGCAAGGGAGGAACTGGACAGGTTAAAGAGGGAGAAGGGTGAACAGAGGTGGGAAGTGGCAACAGGTAATAGGGGGAACAGGCAAAGGAGAGCATTAGACAGCTTTGTCATAAATCTTGAAAATAGATTTGACCTGTTGCCTCAGTCAGAATCCGATGAGCCTCATGTAGCTGAAGCTGTAGAAAGGGCACAACAAGCTTTCAAGGACTTGAAAAAGGTAGGGAAATTTGTAAAGAAAAAGAAAGTTCTGTTGTTAGGTAGCTCCCATGATAGAGGTGTTGGCCAACTACTGCAGGAAAATCTAGGTCCAGAGTACCAGGTCACAAACTTTTTCAAGACTAGTGCAGATCTGGGTCAGGTAAAAGAGGATGTAGGTTCTTTATGCAAAGATATCACGAAGGAGGATGCCGTGGTTATAGTGGGTAGTCCGGGAAATAGCATTGACAGAGACTCTGAATATTCCATAGAAAGTGACCTGGTGAAGACAGCATCAGCAACGAAGCATACGAGTGTGGGATTTGTGTCTGTGTGGAGACGCCATGATCGGCCTCATTTGAACTCTTCCGTCAGGAGGGTGAACTTGGAGTTGGAGTGGATGCTTAGGACGGATATAGGGTCCCATATTGGTTTGATTCCTGTGGATGCTATCGATAGGTGGTACTGCACTAGACCTGGCCTTCACCTCAATGGGAAAGGGAAGGGAAAACTGTCTGGGTTGATTGCAGAAAACGTAAGGGGGGGCATTGTCACAAGTGGTAAAATACCAGTGGTCACAGGTGTCAGAGGAATGCCTTTTTTAGGATAGGGAAGGGGGAAAGAAAACGAGTTTTAAGAGAGATTGGCAGACACACTCAGTTTGAGAAAACAGATGAACAGGAGTCAGATTTTGGCATACAGATTCCATTTAAACAATGTTTAACAGAAAATAATCAGAAACTGCCAGGTCATCTTCGCCAAAGCAGTTATAATCCCATTAGTATGCAGTATCAGTTATCTTTATTACACCAGAACATTCTGGGACTCAGAAATAAAATTGATGAACTACTCATTTGTATTGATGAAATTAATTCATGTAACCAAATTGACATAATCTGCCTCTCTGAACATCAAGTGACCACTGGCATAGATATGTTAGACATTTCAGGATTTAAGCTAGCTTCCTACTTCTGCAGAGTAGATATGGATGGAGGATGAGTTGCCACATTTATTAAAAACTGCCATAAATTCAAGAACATTGATATTAATAAATTCTGTTTAGACCAGCATCTAGAAGCATGTGCAACAGAAGTAGAGTTCCATAACAGATCCTATATAATAGTAACTATTTACTGAGCACTTGCAGGAAATTATAATATATTCATAAATAATCTAAAAGCTCTTTTGGGTTATTTAACAGGAAGAAACAAAGAAATTTTGATTGCTGGTGACTTAAATACAGAATTTCTAATGCAATCTTCTAGTAAACATTTACTTCAGTTAGTAATGTTGTCTTTCAATCTAACTCACACTGTAAACTTTCCAACTAGGATCACTAAATCCCCAAGGACAGCCATTGATAACATTTTTATAGACAAATCAAAGGAACAAAATCATATCATAAAACCTGTAATAAATGGACTATCAGATCATGACATGCAACTCCTTGTTTTAGATGTAAATTCTGAGCAGATTATCAAGACTGCTAAGTCTGAGTACAGGAAAGTAGTCAGTCAACCTAAAATTGAGTGTTTTAGAAAACTGCTCAAAGATGTGAACTGGAAAGATGTTTATAGTGCCCATGACATTAATGAAAAATATAATACATTCATGAACAATGTCAGTACCATGTTTGAAAACAGTTTTCCTCTAAAAGTTACTCAAATTAAACAGAAGTCTATAATAAAACAATGGATTACACAAGGAATAAAGATTTCCTGTAAGACAAAAAGGAAAATGTATCTGTTGACCAAGAATAGCTCCAATACTGATGATTTAGCTAAATACAAGGAATACTGTAAAATATTAAAAAAATTATTTCAGACATCTAAACAAATGCACTACGAGAAGAAGATAGCAATGTCAAGGAACCAAAAAAAATAATATGGGATATAGTGAAAGAGGAGACTGGCAGAACCAGAAAGGAACAGGAGCAAATAGCATTAAGGGTAGATGACACATTAGTAACCGATGGGCATAGTGTGGCAAATCTACTTAACAAGTACTTTATATTCGTTACTGATAGAATGGGATTGTCAGGGTCAGTAAATAATGCTCTTGAATATCTGAAACTAGCCTTTACAAATAGCTTCAGCTACATGAATATGTCACTCACTTCACCAAAAGAAATAACTTCCATAATAAAATCTTTGAAAACAAAGCATTGTAGTGGTTACAATGAAATATCAACAAAGTTAATTAAGGCATGTTCTTGTGAGTTTAGTACAATTCTAAGTTACTTGTGTAACCAGTCAATTATAACTGGGACATTTCCTGACTGGCTAAAATATGCAGATGTTAAGCCTCTGTTCAAGAAAGGGGATAAAGAGATACCATCAAACTACAGACCGACTTCACTTTAGCCAGCATTATCAAAAATTTTAGAAAAAGTAATGTACAGGCAGCTTCTCAACCATCTGACCACAAATAACATATTATCAAGAACACAGTTTGGATTTCTGAAGGGTTCTGATATCGAGAAGGCTATTTACACCTACAGTGAAAATGTACTTAATTCATTAAATAACAAATTACAAGCAGCAGGTATTTTCTGTGATTTGTCAAAGGCATTTGATTGTGTGAACCACAACATCCTTTTACATAAATTAGAATTCTATGGTGTCACAGGCAGTCCTGCAAAATGGTTCAAGTCATACCTAGCTAACAGGAAACAAAGGGTGTCAGTACAAGGGACTAGTGAATTAAGTCATCAGTCATCATCAGAATGGGAAGAAATTACATGTGGTGTCCCACAAGGATCCATCTTAGGGGCATTGCTTTTTCTTGTGTACATTAATGGTCTCTCATCAGTTACACTGCCAGAAGCAGAGTTCGTTTTGTTTGAAGATGACACAAGTATTCCAATAAATAGTATGTTGAGTGTAGTTCTAGAAAGATCTGCTAATGATATTTTCATGGATATTAATAAATGGTATAAAGCCAACTCATTGACATTAAACTTTGAAAAGACTCACTACATGCAATTCAGAACCTGTAAGAGGTTTCCACCCAGCATATGCATAAAGTATGAAGAAGAGCACATAGAAGAGGTTGACAGTCTTAAATTCCTGGGATTACAACTTGATAATAAATTCAGTTGGGAGGAGCACACCACAGAACTGCAGAAACGCCTTAACAAATCTGTATTTGCAATTCGAGTGTTAGCAGACATAGGCGACATAAAAATGAAAAAGCTTGCATACTTTGCCTACTTTCATTCCATAATGTCATATGGTATAATATTTTGGGGTAACTCTTCAAGTCAAACAAAAGTTTTCAGAGTCCAAAAGCGTGTAATACGTATTATTTGTGGAGTAAATTCACGGACGTCATGTAGAAACCTCTTCAAAGAACTGGGTATACTAACCACTGCCTCTCAGTATATTTACTCCTTAATGAAATTTGTCCTAAATAATATATTTCTTTTTCCAACAATCAGCTCAGTTCATACATACAATACCAGGAACGAAAATGATCTGTACAAAGACTTAAAAGCACTTACTTTAGTTCAAAAAGGGGCCCACTACTCAGGAACACCCATCTTCAATAATTTGCCAGCAAACACAAAAAAATTAGTTACAAATAAAGATCAATTTAAAAGGAGCCTGAAAGACGTACTAGTGGCCAACTCCTTCTACTCCATTGACGAATTTTTTAATAGAAACGGATGATGTATTGTATATATTCATACTATTAGTATTGCTATTTCAGCTAAAAAAAATAAAAAAAGTAAAAAAAAAAGATTGACAGGTTCCACATCCATGAGGATCTCCTCAGCATGGATCTATGGAACGAAAAACTAATCTAATCTAGTGAAAAGTGTAAAGTGGAAGCACGGATTACACCTAATAAACAACATTCGTACACATTTACTAACAGGGGTTCCGTCTTGAAAAATGCTCAGTTTTCGTCCGAATCATCGTACTAAGCGTTCCGCAAGCGCTGTTTGCGCTTCCACTTTACACTGATGGCTAACTGGTTGTGTAACTAATTGGATACCAAACAATGTGAAAAAAAATTTGACGCCAACGTTCGCAAACTTCGTCGCCCCCCCTCTCTCCATTGCTCTTAAACTATGTTTTTTTAGATGCGGGTTCCCTCCTGCATATTTAGTTTTCCGTTCTGCAGAACATACTAGGCGTTTTCGTTCTTTTTATTTTTTATGCTCTCTTTGTACTTTCGGAAACAGAAACTTCAAGAACTTTTATGATTATAGATTATGCAAGAACTTTCCAGATCATAAAAAGTCAAATTTCCGATTTGAGAGCATTGCAGGAATTACCAAAAAAACCTGAAATATTCCAAAATATTCCTGTTCTTTCGAGATCATTAGAGAAAATTTCAATGGTGTACTAAAGTTTATGAATCGCACACGAACAGAATCAGATTATTTCAGTCTATTCTGCATCGAAATATTTTCCCTTCAACTAAATCCTATGAAAGAAAGAAATGCAACTTCAACATCTGCTCACCTCAAAATATCTACAACATCCAACGCAAATTAAGCACCCTTATGAACAGTGGAAGATGGAGACACACACTTAGATTTCGGGTTTCGATGCGTCTTTTACCGCCACACTCGTACAAGAGTCTTATATGGAGTACGTGATAAATATTGCTTCTGTTTGTGGCGGTCACATTAAAACCATGTCGGTAGACGACCTGATGAATGGGCACAGAAAGCAGCAATTCTTAATACCCATACAACTCCAACCCTGGAAGCATGAGTGAGGCAACAGAACTGGTTTGGTAATTGTTGAAAAGAGGCTGAATACAATACATGGCAATAACGGCAAATCCTGTTGTCGTATCCTTCGTGATCAGGATGGCAAATCGCATATTCCAGCAGGATAAATGCAAGATCCCAAATTGTAATTCACACAACAAAGTCCTTGAGGAACACACACATTCGTGGCCAATCTGCCTGGTTCCCTGATTGTCACCCATAGAGCATGTCTGGGAGGTGATCGGAAAATGTACGCTTTCATATGAGGCCGTAATTTCAATGAACTAACACCACTTATCTTTCAGGCTTGGCAAGAAACTACTCAAGTGACAGAAATTCCTCAAGTGACATTCAGAGACTGTTTGCTTTGGTGCCACAACTAGTGTAAGGTTGCAGTCATGTCTGTGAGTGTTACCCCTAAACTGATGTTGATGTTGAAACTCCCTGGCAGATTAAAACTGCGGACCGAGACTCGAAATCGGGACCTTTGCCTTTCGCAGGCAAGTGCTCTACCATCTGAGCTACCCAAGCACGACTCACGACCCGTCCTCACAGCGTCAATTCTTCCAGTATCTCATCTCCTACCTTCCAAACTTCACAGAAGTTCTTCTGCGAACCTTGCAGAACTAGCACTCTTGGAAGAAAGGATATTGCGGAGACATGGCTTAGCCACAGCCTGGGGGATGTTTCCAGAATGAGATTTCCACTCTGCAGCGAAGTGTGCGCTGATATGAAACTTCCTGGCAGATTAAAACTGTGTGCCGGACCGAGACTCGAACTCGGGACCTTTGCCTTTCGCGAGCAAGTGCTCTACCAACTGAGCCACCCAAGCACGACTCACGCTTTACTTCTGCCAGTACCTCGTCTCCTACCTTCCAAACATTATAGAAGCTCTCCTGCGAACCTTGCAGAACTAGTACTCCTGAAGGAAAGGATATTGCGGAGATATGGCTTAGCCACAGCCTGGGGGATGTTTCCAGAATGATATTTTCACTCTGCAGCGGAGTGTGCACTGATATGAAACTTCCTGGCAGTTTAAAACTGTGTGCCGGACCGAGACTCGAACTCGGGACCTTTGCCTTTCGCGAGCAAGTGCTCTACCATCTGAGCTACCCAAGCACGACTCACGAGCCGTTCTCACAGCTTCAATCTGCCAGTATCTCGTCTCCTACCTTCCAAACTTCACAGAAGCTCTTCAGCGGACGTTGCAGAAGTAGCGCTCCTGGAGGAGAGGATATTGCGGAGACATGGCTTACGCACAGCATGTCTAAGCCATGTCTCCGCAATATCCTCTCCTCCAGGAGTGCTACTTCTGCAACGTCCGCTGAAGAGCTTCTGTGAAGTTTGGAAGGTAGGAGACGAGATGCGGCAGAATTGAAGCTGTGAGAACGGCTCGTGAGTCGTGCTTGGGTAGCTCAGTTGGTGCCAGCACGGTAGCTCAGCGTGTTCGGTCATAGGGTTAGCTGCCTTCTGTAATAAGAAAAACTGAGTTAATCGATCAACGACGAACTTAAACGGGTGTCTTACGCCGTCCACCCCGAGCAGATGCAACGAACGAAAGAGAACGAAATGAGATTTTTAAAAAAAGTTGGTAGAGCACTTGCCTTGAAAGGCAAAGGTCCCGAGTTCGAGTCTTGGTCCGGGACACAGTTTTAATTTGCCAGGAAGTTTCATAGCAGCACACACCCCACTGCAGAGTGAAAATCTCATTCTGGATGTTGATGTTGAATATCAATTCCAAATGAAAGTTTAATACAAGGGAATTAAAGACATTTACTGCCTCAAGGCATTGATTTATATCAATGGGGCAAGTTGAAAATTTGTACCGGATCGGGATTCGATCCGGGGTCGTCTGCTTACTATACCCCACGTCACATAGGGTGGCTTTTCCCCGCATAGAGATAGAACGGCAGGGAAGCGTGGATGGGATGTGGTCTGCGAATGCTTGGCGGCAGAGAGGGGGCATACAAAGTCTACGTTGCCGAACTGTGTTGCTGCGAACAACAATCAGTTTCATTTGCCTACGGGTCATCGTGTTATACGTTCGAATCAATCAGGGGAATAATAAATTACTGTTTGTCCACGATAAGTTGACGATAGGCACGATGGCTGTCGGAAGCGGCCGGGACTCTGCACTCGGGCTATGGGAGGAGAGAGGAGCATGAGGGGAAGCTGCGTCGCCTCGCGGGATTAGCCGACCGGTACGCCAGCATGGTAGCTCAGTGTGTTCGGTCAGAGGGTTAGCTGCCCTCAGTAATAAAAAAACTGAGCTAATCGATCAACAATGAACTTCAGCGGATGTCTTACGATGTCCGCCCCGAGCAGATGCAACGAACAAAAGCGAACAAAATGGTATTAAAAAAAAAAAAAGAAAAGCGGCCTAGGCGCTGCAGTCATAGAGTGCGGCTCGTCCCGGCGGAGGTTCGAGTCCTCCCTCGGGCATGGGTGTGTGTGTTGGTCCTTAGGATAATTTAGGTTAAGTAGTGAGTTAGCTCAGGGACTGATGATCTTAGCAGTTAAGTCCCATAAGATTTCACACACTTTTTTTTTTTTTTTTTTTTTTTAAGAATCGTCGGCACCACTAACCGCGTTTTGTGCTTCACACGAAATCTGAGGCGACGCTTGAGAGGAAGTATTGCCCGCTTAGGTGATACTTCCGCCGGATCAGAAATCACCTAATTTCTTGAAATATTCATGCTCCAGAGTTTTACCTACAGCTTACGTGTTATTTATTTATCGAACTTAATGGAAGAATGAAAGGAGATTAAAGTGCAACTTACGCAACTATGAATCAAGAGTCAAAAACAGATTTTTGGAATCTATTTGCACTTTGCATTTATTAAACACAGCACAGCAGTAATGTTTACAAAGTGTAATTAACTGTGTTTGAAAGAACTGTCGAAATGACGTTCACTGAAGATCGTGGTCATCTCTGTTTGATTCAAGAACGCCATCATCATCATTGCATGAGGGCGTGATATTGGTAACAGCTTCATCGATGGCTATTTTCATTATTAACTCTTGTGTTCAATACTCTTCCTCCAGCTGCTGCTCATTCCTGCAGATCCTTCAGCATCCTTGCCAGTCTTGTTTTTAACTGAAAGGAAACCAACATTAACAAGATTCAGAAATCTTTCCTTCGACATGTCACCAGCGACATTGTCATCCATGAAATTTTGTATTATTTTGGCCCATGCCAACTCTATCGGATATAGATCGCTGTTGTAGGGCGGTAAAATTAATTCCATGGAACTTGATTTGAAAAAATTTAAACCAGGGCACAATACCCGCTTTCCTGGTGTTTATACTTAGTGTTTTCTCTGTAACAGCTGAATGATAACTGGCATGGTACATTACAGTGACAATCTTCGAAGTAAGGTATGGCAAGAATTGTCCAGTGAACCACTGCATGAAACTGACAGCGTTCATTTCGCAATGATAGTCACTACTGCTTTTCTTACACCTAAATACAAGTTTACTCTCAGGAACAAAGCGATAAGAAGAGCCAGGATGCAGAATAATTATCTAAGTACATATTCATATCGGAGCTTTAAAAGTTCAAATACCATCACTTATTTCCCAGCAGGTATTCCTGGTATGATCCTGATTCGCCCATGTTTCATCAAGGCTATACACTGTTGGTCTACGTTCTTCATTTGAATCTGCTGTTGTTGTGGTCTTCAGTCCTGAGACTGGTTTGATGCAGCTCTCCATGCTACTCTATCCTGTACAAGCCTCTTCATCTCCCAGTACCTACCGCAACCTACATCCTTCTGAATCTGCTTAGTGTATTCATCTCTTGGTCTCCCTATACGATTTTTACCCTCCACGCTGCCCTCCATTACTAAATTGGTGGTCCCTTGATGCCTCAGAACATGTCCTACCAACCGATCCCTTCTTCTAGTCAACTTGTGCCACAAACTTCTCTTCTCCCCAATCCTATTCAATACTTCCTCATTAGAATGAGATTTTCACTCTGCAGCGGAGTGTGCGCTGATATGAAACTTCCTGGCAGATTAAAACTGTGTGCCCGACCGAGACTCGAACTCGGGACCTTTGCCTTTCGCGGGCAAGTGCTCTACCAACTGAGCTACCGAAGCACGACTCACGCCCGGTACTCACAGCTTTACTTCTGCCAGTACCTCGTCTCCTACCTTCCAAACTTTACAGAAGCTCTCCTGCGAACCTTGCTGCAGAGTGAAAATCTCATTCTGGAAACATCCCCCAGGCTGTGGCTAAGCCATGTCTCCGCAATATCCTTTCTTTCAGGAGTGCTAGTTCTGCAAGGTTCGCAGGAGAGCTTCTGTAAAGTTTGGAAGGTAGGAGACGAGGTACTGGCAGAAGTAAAGCTGTGAGTACCGGGCGTGAGTCGTGCTTCGGTAGCTCAGTTGGTAGAGCACTTGCCCGCGAAAGGCAAAGGTCCCGAGTTCGAGTCTCGGTCGGGCACACAGTTTTAATCTGCCAGGAAGTTTCATATCAGCGCACACTCCGCTGCAGAGTGAAAATCTCATTCTGGAAACATCCCCCAGGCTGTGGCTAAGCCATGTCTCCGCAATATCCTTTCTTTCAGGAGTGCTAGTTCTGCAAGGTTCGCAGGAGAGCTTCTGTAAAGTTTGGAAGGTAGGAGACGAGGTACTGGCAGAAGTAAAGCTGTGAGTACCGGGCGTGAGTCGTGCTTCGGTAGCTCAGTTGGTAGAGCACTTGCCCGCGAAAGGCAAAGGTCCCGAGTTCGAGTCTCGGTCGGGCACACAGTTTTAATCTGCCAGGAAGTTTCATATCAGCGCACACTCCGCTGCAGAGTGAAAATCTCATTCTGGAAACATCCCCCAGGCTGTGGCTAAGCCATGTCTCCGCAATATCCTTTCTTTCAGGAGTGCTAGTTCTGCAAGGTTCGCAGGAGAGCTTCTGTAAAGTTTGGAAGGTAGGAGACGAGGTACTGGCAGAAGTAAAGCTGTGAGTACCGGGCGTGAGTCGTGCTTCGGTAGCTCAGTTGGTAGAGCACTTGCCCGCGAAAGGCAAAGGTCCCGAGTTCGAGTCTCGGTCGGGCACACAGTTTTAATCTGCCAGGAAGTTTCACTTCCTCATTAGTTAAGTGATCTACCCATCTTATCTTCAGCATCCTTCTGTAGCACCACATTTCGAAAGCTTCTATTCTCATCTTGTCTAGACTATTTATCGTCCACGTTTCACTTCCATACGTGGCTACAATGTATACAAATAGTTACAGAAATGACTTCCTGACACTTAAATCTATACTCGATGTTAACAAATTTCTCTTCTTCAGAAACGCTTTCCTTGCCATTGCAAGTCTACATTTTATATCCTCTATAATTCGACCTTCATCAGTTATTTTGCTCATCAAATAGAAAACTCCTTTACTACTTTAAGTGTCTCATTCCCTAATATAATCCCCTCAGCATCACCCGACTTAATTCGACTACGTTCCAATATCCTCGTTTTGCTTTTGTTGATGTTCATCTTATATCTTCCTTTCAAGACACTATCCATTCCGTTCAACTGCTCTTCCAAGTCCTTTGCTGTCTCTGACAGAATTACAATGTCATCGGCGAACCTCAAAGTTTTTATTTCTTCTCCATGGATTTTAATACCTACGCCGAATTTTCCTTTTGTTTCCTTCACTGCTTGCTCAATATACATATTGAATAACGTCGGGGATAAGCTACAGCCCTGTCTCACTCCGTTCCAAACCGCTGCTTCCCTTTCATGCCCCTCGATTCTTATAACTGCCATCTGGTTTCTGTACAAATTGTAAATAGCGTTTCGCTCCCCTGCCACCTTCAGAATTTGAAAGAGAGCATTCCAGTCAACATTGTCAAAAGCTTTCTCTAAGTCTACAAATGCTAGAAACGTAGGTTTGCCCTTCCTTAATCTAGCTTCTAAGATGAGTCGTAGGGTCAATATTGCCTCACGTGTTCCAACATTTCTACGGAATCCAAACTGATCTTCCCCGAGGTTGGCTTCTACTAGTTTTTCCATTCGTCTGTAAAGAATTCGCGTTAGTATTTTGCAGCTGTGACTTATTAAACTGATACTTCGCTAATTTTCACATCTGTCAACACCTGATTTCTTTGGGATTGGAATTATTATATCCTTCTTGTAGCCTGAGGGTATTTCGCCTGTTTCATACATCTTGCTCACCAGATGGTAGAGTTTTGTCAGGACTGGCTCTCCCAAGGCCGTCAGTAGTTCCAATGGAATGTTGTCTACTCCAGGGGTCTTGTATCGACTCAGGTCTTTCAGTGCTCTGTCAAACTCTTCACGCAGTATCGTATCTCCTATTTCATCTTCATCTACATCCTCTTCCATTTCCATAATATTTTCCTCAAGTACACCGCCCTTGTATAGCCCTTCTATATACTCCTTCCATCTTTCTGCTTTCCCTTCTTTGCTTAGAATTGGGTTTCCATCTGAGCTCTTGATGTTCATGTAAGTGGTTCTCTTATCTCCAAAGGTCTCTTTAATTTTCCTGTAGGCAGTATCTATCTTACCCCTAGTGAGATAAGCCTCTACATCCTTACATTTGTCCTCTAGCCATCCCTGCTTAGCCATTTTGCACTTCCTGTCGCTCTCATTTTTGAGACGTTTGTGTTCCTTTTTGCCTGCTTCATTTACTGCATTTTTATATTTTCTCCTTTCATCAATTAAATTCAATATATCTTCTGTTACCGATGGATTTCTACTAGCCCTCGTCTTTTTACCTACTTGATCCTCTGCTGCCTTCACTACTTCATCCCTCAAAGCTGCCCATTCTTCTTCTACTGTATTTCTTTCCCCCATTCCTGTCAATTGTTCCCTTATGCTCTCCCTGAAACTCTGTACAACCTCTGGTTCTTTCAGTTTATCCAGGTCCCATCGCCTTAAATTCCCACCTTTTTGCAGTTTCTTCAGTTTTAATCTACAGGTCATAACCAATAGATTGTGGTCAGAGTCCACATCTGCCCCTGGAAATGTCTTACAATTTAAAACCTGGTTCCTGAATCTCTGTCTTACCATTAGATAATCTATCTGAAACCTGTCAGTAGCTCCAGGCTTCTTCCATGTATACAGCCTTCTTTTATGATTCTTGAACCAAGTGTTAGCTATGATTAAGTTGTGCTCTCTGCAAAATTCTACCAGGCGGCTACATCTTTCATTTCTTAGCCCTAATCCATATTCACCTACTACGTTTCCTTCTCTCCCTTTTCCTACTACCGAATTCCAGTCACCCATGACTATTAAATTTTCGTCACTCATCACTATCTGAATAATTTATTTTATTTCATCATACATTTCTTCAATTTCTTCGTCATCTGCAGAGCTAGTTGGCATATAAACTTGTACTACTGTAGTAGGCGTGGGCTTCGTATCTATCTTGGCCAGAATAATGCGTTCACTACGCTGTTTGTAGTATCTTACCCGCATTCCTATTTCCCTTTCATTATTAAACCTACTCCTGCATTACCCCTATTTGATTTTGTATTTACCAGAAGGCTTGTTCCTCCTGCCACCGAACTTCACTAATTCCCACTATATCTAACTTTAACCTATCCATTTCCCTTTTTAAATTTTCTAACCTACCTGCCCGATTAAGGGATCTGACATTCCACGCTCCGATTCGTAGAACGCCAGTTTTTTTTCTCCTGATAACGGCGTCCTCTTGAGTAGTCCCCGCCCGGAGATCCGAATGGGGGACTATTTTACCTCCGGAATATTTTACCCAAGAGGACGCCACCATCATTTAACCATACAGTAAAGCTGCATGTCCTCGGAAAAAATTACGGCCGTAGTTTCCCCTTGCTTTCAGCCGTTCGCAGTACCAGCACAGCAAGGCCATTTTGGTTAGTGTTACAAGGCCAGATCAGTCAATCATCCAGACTGGTGCCCGTGCAACTACTGAAAAGGCTGCTGCCCCTCTTCAGGAACCACACGTTTGTCTGGCCTCTCAACAGATACCCCTCCGTTGTGGTTGCACCTACGGTACGGCCATCTGTATCGCTGAGGCACGCAAGCCTCCCCAGCAACGGCAAGGTCCATGGGTCATGGGGGGGAGTATCTCTCATCATCACAAAAGTAGTGGTATGTGAGCGCAGCCGCGGGTAACAGCCAGTCCTGTAAACAAAGGAAGATTCTGCAGCTTCTTTTTCACGCATAAATCGCTTTTATACGTTGATGGTTTGCGAAAAGGTTGTGTTATGCCTCGGGCACGAAGGAGAAACGTTTCCGAGCACGCGTCGAGTTTCAACAGCGGTCTCTTGAGACTATATTTTTCGTTCCGCGATATTACTGTTCGCTTTGGTCATGGTTCCGCGGCTGTCATAGGATACTGGTATCGAAGCGTTCGTGAGGGCTGTTCTCAACGCTGTACCGGATCTGAACGGCCCCATGGAATTAGCGCCCAAGAGGAGGGACATACCATTTGGTCGTACGTGCAGGGTCGTACGTTCACGTCCCGTAGGTAAGTCAGGAATTGGGCTTATTTGCAGAAAGGCAAGTACCTACACAGATAGGGCGACGATGTCAGGAACTCCACGGACTGTTAGCTTGGCAACCATTGTTGCAGCTTCTCTGGACGCAGCAGCAGAGAGGCGCGCCGACAACAGCGCTCCCAGAGACGACACTTGACACAGGAATGGCACGTCGTCGCCCTTTCAGACGAATTCCATGTCTGCGTATGGTACTACGAAGACTGTATCCACGTGTAGAGGCTTCGAGGATAATACATGTTGCCAGATTGCATTTGTCATCGTCGTACGGAGGAGGAGGAGGAGATTAGTGTTTAACGTCCCGTCGACAATGAGGTCATTAGAGACGGAGCACAAGCTCGAATTAGAGAAGGATGGGGAAGGAAACCGACCGTGCCCTTTCAAAGGAACCATCCCGCCATTTGCCTGAAACGATGTAGGGAAATCACGGCCATAGACGGGTTTGAATCGTCGTCCTCCTGAATGCGAGCCCACTGTGCTAAGCGCTGCGTCGTCCTATGGACTATGCATCTCGCATGATGGTGTGGGGTGTCATTTGGTGCGCAACACGATCACCTCCGGCTCAAATTGCCGGCGTTATACAGGGCGATTCAAAAAGAATACCACAACTTTACGAATTTAAAACGCTGCAACGACAAAAGGCAGAGCTAAGCACTATCTGTCGGCGAATTAAGGGAGCTATAAAGTTTCATTTAGTTGTACATTTGTTCGCTTGAGGCGCTGTTGACTAGGCGTCAGCGTCAGTTGATGCTAAGATGGCGACCGCTCAACAGAAAGCTTTTTGTGTTATTGAGTACGGCAGAAGTGAATCGACGACAGTTGTTCAGCGTGCATTTCGAACGAAGTATGGGGTTAAACCTCCTGATAGGTGGTGTATTAAACGTTGGTATAAACAGTTTACAGAGAATAGGTGTTTGTGCAAAGGGAAAAGTTCTGGACGGCCGAGAACGAGTGATGAAAATGTAGCACGCATCCAGCAAGCATTTGTTCGCAGCCCAGGAAAATCGACTCGCAGAGCTAGCAGAGAGCTGCAAATTCCACAATCAACTGTATGGAGAGTCCTACGATAAAGGTTAGTTATGAAACCTGAACGTCAACTACCCGAGGCGATGGATCGGCCGCCAGGCAGCCCGTGACAGAGCACTTCATCACTGGCCTCCAAGAAGCCCTGATCTTACCCCCTGCGATTTTTTCTTATGGGGGTATGTTAAGGATATGGTGTTTCGGCCACCTCTCCCAGCCACCATTGATGATTTGAAACGAGAAATAACAGCAGCTATCCAAACTGTTACGCCTGATATGCTACAGAGAGTGTGGAACGAGTTGGAGTATCGGGTTGATATTGCTCGAGTGTCTGGAGGGGGCCATATTGAATATCTCTGAACTTGTTTTTGAGTGAAAAAAAACCTTTTTAAATACTCTTTGTAATGATGTATAACAGAAGGTTATATTATGTTTCTTTCATTAAATACACATTTTTAAAGTTGTGGTATTCTTTTTGAATCACTCTGTATTTAAGATGTGTTAAGGTCGGTGACTGTGTCCTATATCCGTGGTCTTTCAACTAGATAACGCAAGACCGCATGTCTGCATGTGCTACCATGACCTGCCTCGAAACAGAGGGTGGTAGACTGCTGCCCTGGCCAGCACGTCCTCCAGATCACTCATGCATTGCCACAAGCAGTCATGGGTTGTCGAGAAACTGGCAGGTCCCATTCACCAGCCAATACGATGAACTCTGGCATAAAGCTGAAGTACTGTGGAACGACGTATCCATATACCACCCAAGCCCAGGTCGACTCAGCATCCAGCCGGGTTAGAGCCATTTTTGCCGACGCAGATGGCAGCTCAGTGTACTGAATTCCGCAGCAACTATACCTCCAAACTAGTTACAAATTTAATTATACAGGTTGCGGCGCAGGGACTTCCTCACTTTAAAAAAGGTATAACAGAGAGAGTAATAGAAATATCAGTTTAATTCTCTTTTCTCTACATACATCTATGTTTAAAGATTTATTTCATTAGGTTTTGAAAATAATACCTTGAAGATGGTCTTTGTTCTCTTCAGTGCATTTGGTGAGTCGAAATCGGAAGTTTTGGACCACTTAGTCTCAGTGTGCGTTGGTATTAGCAGCACGACTATTGTTGCACTGCTCACTAAGGGTCCGTACACGATTGGTATAGACCAAGAATTTAAGAGAGCTCCACAAGGAAAAGTCGCAGACAGCTAAATCTGGCGAGCGTTCTGGCCATTGAAGATCCTCCCACAAAGAGAAGAGACGGTCGGGGATGTGTTCATGCAAGAGAGCCGCTGACGTTCGTGCCGTGTGAGCCAAGGCGCTGTCTTCTTGGAACCAGTCATCCCCCAAATCCATTTCTTCAACATTGGGAAGAAAAACCTCATCAGTCATCTGTACATAACGCTCAGAACTGACTGTAACTGCCCTACTGTTCTCTTCGAAAAACTATGGGCCAATAATGGCAATTTTGGATGATGCACACCAAACCCAGACATTTTTACGCAGTAGCTGCTCATGGAGTACTCGGGGATTCGCGAAACTCCAACATTGCAATTTTGTTCATTTACGCATCCAGACAAACGATAATTTGCCTTATCGCCGAAGCAACAAGTGCGTCATGATGCACGTTTTCGATCAAAAGTTCACAGACAATTTTTGTGAAACAAACTTGCGTGGATTAAGTGTGTGCACCAATGCCACCTTGTATAGATGAAATTTCAAGCCTTCATGAAAAATTCGTCCCGCTGTGCGCTCCACGAGCAGTTGCATGGTTGCGTGCTGATCACCACACTTTCTTTCTCGAAGCATTCTGGTGTCCTGGTGGTTCTTGAAGGTCCTGGTTTCTTTTTCTCCACACCACCAGAATCCATAAACGTGTCCACCCCCATAACAATCATTTATGGCCCGCATCTCGTGGTCGTGCGGTAGCGTTCTCGCTTCCCACGCCCGGGTTCCCGGGTTCGATTCCCGGCGGGGTCAGGGATATTCTCTGCCTCGTGATGGCTGGGTGTTGTGTGCTGTCCTTAGGTTAGTTAGGTTTAAGTAGTTCTAAGTTCTAGGGGACTTATGACCACAGCAGTTGAGTCCCATAGTGCTCAGAGCCATTTGAACCATTTGAACAATCATTTATGATCAGGAACACTACCTGCAGGCGCGATATTAAACTGTTTCCTGAATGCCCGATTGGTTGCGAAGACCGATCGACCATTGGAAAAGAAGCCGCCATAGAGAACGATTGCTCCTGCCTCGTACACTCCATGACCGCTAGTAAACTGAACTTTAAGAAAACGTTAAGCCGCGTACTCACTGGCCGCGCCATTAGAAGAGGTTCTTCGCAGCGCGGCGCTTCTGCTGCGGACATGAAGCCGCGCTGCTCTCCGCAACAACGAACAAGTTGCACGCAGTGTCAGTGCGTCGAAGGAAATGGATCGTTCGTGCGCGGCTCTGTTTGGACGGTGTTTCTCGTCTTCCATTGTGACTGAACGCGCGCACACTAGAGCATTGCTGCGCACCTACAGCCACTCTGCTCCATTCTGCGCTGCTTGGCGCCATTCTTCGCTGCTCTGCGCCACGCCCCCCTTTCGAAAGCGCTCAGCCCCACACAACAGTGAGTAATGGCCGCTTTGTGATGCGCGTTTCAAATAAGGAAATTCTCGCGTCACACTCTGTATATAGGGTTGCCAACTGTCCGGTTTTAGACCGGATAGTCCGATTTTTAAATAAAATCTGTGGTGTCCGGTCGAACGTCCCGATCGGAGATTAAAAGTCCGGCTTTCGGACCCCCTTAAAATTGACTGAATTCAAATTTACTAATTTCACTTTTAAAATTTTTTATAGAAGTCAAATAATGCAAATAGAGCCAGTTAAACTTTTCAATTTGATTATTCTTTTGTTTCAATATTTTGTATCAGATTGTGTCCCAAGTTGGGAGCATTGTGGATTTGTCGCAATGAATTCCAAAGTATTTTAGCATAAGGTGGCGCATTCATTTGTTCGACAAGCCATGTGAAAGAGGCTTTGTATTTCTATTACACCTCGGTGTACATTTGTCGTCAAGTTATTTGAAGACCGCTCCAATAAGAACGAACTAGGAAAGACAGGCCAATAATAGCTTGTATTTTCTTATGACAGCTGCGTGTCAGTAACACGTGTACAATAAATCAGCTACAGGATCAGCTTTCGTGATTTTGTGCACACTACTTAATCAAACTTAAACCACGCCTGAGGGAGGACTCGAACCTCCGACGGGAGGAGCCCCACGAACGGTGGCAAGGCGCTCCAGCCCGCAAAGGAATACCGCCGTCGAACAAATGAACGCGCCAAGTACACCCATTGTTGCGCGCGGCTGATGGGTGATGAAGTGATGTACTTCGTCCTGGCTGTATTAGGTGAACCGCCACGGCATGCGTTTAGTTTCAAACTGAAGTGTTGAAGAACGGCACTGTAGTGACTGAGTGATACGTGTACGTATATAACTTCGTGTTATAATAGTGAGCTTCCCAAATGTAAGCGGCTAAAAACAGCGCCGTGAGTGCCATTTCATCATAAATGGCTACAAGAAACAGACTTTTCGGGGTAGCTTTCGAAACAGGAGTGATACACGACTCAAAAGCATCATGCCTGTACCAAGACTCGAACGGTCATATTGATAAGGTGCGGGATGTGTTAAGAATCTCCTACTGTTCAAAGGCATTTCGCGCCAGCGGGAACTAGCAAGGAAGAGGAAGTGTCAACAACGAAACTAAAATTAATATATCATGGTGCGAAACATCACCACAGTTATCTTTCACGCGGCTACGGAAATGCTCTCCTACCTCATCTTTTGTTTCAAAATTCGAAACTATTTTTCAAAATTCACAGTGAACGGACTAAAGATGAAGCAATAGTGGAGAATGTATTGGCTCCAAATTCTGCAACAAATTATGGAAAATAGGTGGTACAACTGCATTCTCGATTGCATGTGATGCTTCAAATAAAGAAAATACGAAATCATTTCCAGTTGCTACCCGGTTCTTCGACGAAGAAATGAGAATGACTTCAGCCGTTATAGATTTTCAGGAAGACGCTGAAGAAACATCAACTTATATAGCCAAGGAGCTTAATCGTCTTTCAGGCTCGCAGCTAGTTGCTTTGGTGCGGATAACTGTTCCGTCAATTATGGGAAGAAACCAAGTTGTTTTCGTGGAGTTAAAAAAATGCTTGTAGCAGCACGTCTTATTGCAGAACATTGTCACATGCATATACTGCACAATACTGCGAAATATGGACTAAAACTTGTGTCATACGATGTTAAATCGTTAGTGGTTAAGATATTTAACGAGTTTTCCTCAAGCGCTGTAAAAGTGAGTTAGCTGAAAAACTTTTTTGAGATCCTGCAGTCAGAATATTCCACGCCACTGCGGCATGTTTCTACATGCTTTGTGACTTTTTCTTTTGCTGTAGATAGATTGCTCCAAACCTGGCCATTGTTGAAGCCCTATTTTCAAAGAAAGTGTGAAGATAATACTGCCAAACTTATTTGGACATTCGTAGCCCATGAAAAGACAGTGAAGTGGACGACGAAGTAATACTCCCAGAGACCTACATTTATTTTGTCTGCGATGTTATGCATTTATTTAATACAACCATAAAACACGTGAAAAGTGATTATATACAGATAACCTACATACAGGATTATTACAAATGATTGAAGCGATTTCACAGCTCTACAATAACTTTATTATTTGAGATACACTCCTGGAAATTGAAATAAGAACACCGTGAATTCATTGTCCCAGGAAGGGGAAACTTTATTGACACATTCCTGGGGTCAGATACATCACATGATCACACTGACAGAACCACAGGCACATAGACACAGGCAACAGAGCATGCACAATGTCGGCACTAGTACAGTGTATATCCACCTTTCGCAGCAATGCAGGCTGCTATTCTCCCATGGAGACGATCGTAGAGATGCTGGATGTAGTCCTGTGGAACGGCTTGCCATGCCATTTCCACCTGGCGCCTCAGTTGGACCAGCGTTCGTGCTGGACGTGCAGACCGCGTGAGACGACGCTTCATCCAGTCCCAAACATGCTCAATGGGGGACAGATCCGGAGATCTTGCTGGCCAGGGTAGTTGACTTACACCTTCTAGAGCACGTTGGGTGGCACGGGATACATGCGGACGTGCATTGTCCTGTTGGAACAGCAAGTTGCCTTGCCGGTCTAGGAATGGTAGAACGATGGGTTCGATGACGGTTTGGATGTACCGTGCACTATTCAGTGTCCCCTCGACGATCACCAGTGGTGTACGGCCAGTGTAGGAGATCGCTCCCCACACCATGATGCCGGGTGTTGGCCCTGTGTGCCTCGGTCGTATGCAGTCCTGATTGTGGCGCTCACCTGCACGGCGCCAAACACGCATACGACCATCACTGGCACCAAGGCAGAAGCGACTCTCATCGCTGAAGACGACACATCTCCATTCGTCCCTCCATTCACGCCTGTCGCGACACCACTGGAGGCGGGCTGCACGATGTTGGGGCGTGAGCGGAAGACGGCCTAACGGTGTGCGGGACCGTAGCCCAGCTTCATGGAGACGGTTGCGAATGGTCCTCGCCGATACCCCAGGAGCAACAGTGTCCCTAATTTGCTGGGAAGTGGCGGTGCGGTCCCCTACGGCACTGCGTAGGATCCTACGGTCTTGGCGTGCATCCGTGCGTCGCTGCGGTCTGGTCCCAGGTCGACGGGCACGTGCACCTTCCGCCGACCACTGGCGACAACATCGATGTACTGTGGAGACCTCACGCCCCACGTGTTGAGCAATTCGGCGGTACGTCCACCCGGCCTCCCGCATGCCCACTATACGCCCTCGCTCAAAGTCCGTCAACTGCACATACGGTTCACGTCCACGCTGTCGCGGCATGCTACCAGTGTTAAAGACTGCGATGGAGCTCCGTATGCCGCGGCAAACTGGCTGACACTGACGGCGGCGGTGCACAAATGCTGCGCAGCTAGCGCCATTCGACGGCCAACACCGCGGTTCCTGGTGTGTCCGCTGTGCCGTGCGTGTGATCATTGCTTGTACAGCCCTCTCGCAGTGTCCGGAGCAAGTATGGTGGGTCTGACACACCGGTGTCAATGTGTTCTTTTTTCCATTTCCAGGAGTGTATATTCCAAAAACAAAAGCAAAAAAAAATGGCTCTGAGCACTATGGGACTCAACTGCTGAGGTCATTAGTCCCCTAGAACTTAGAACTAGTTAAACCTAACTAACCTAAGGACATCACACACATCCATGCCCGAGGCAGGATTCGAACCTGCGACCGTAGCGGTCTCGCGGTTCCAGACTGCAGCGCCAGAACCGCGCGGCCACTTCGGCCGGCAAACAAAAGCAAAAAAGCCTTTCGCTACAAGCTGCATAGCAATCTGCTGGATACGGACACAGATGAAGATGTGGCTTACTGCATGGTGCGTGCTTTACAATACGGCGACGCTTCAGCCTGTATTTTTACTTTTTGTCCCCATGACGTAAGCTGACTGCTAACCGAGCCACGCCATCCGAGGAAAATATATGGCGGAGGCATGAAATGAGTGCAGTAATAGCCCAGCTACACAGAGCGTCATACATCAGAGGTGATGGAGTAAAAGACTACAACACGGATTCCAGTTCATAGCTCGTTTTTGTCAAAACAGCAATTACCGTTCTACGAGTTTAGTTCCCCGTACTACGAAGCATAATTAATGGGGGATGATTACCCAAAAAGAAAACGCGCAGAATTTAGGCATTGATGTCATAATGTAGTCGCAAGACCTGGTGATTAAGGAAACCGCTAGTGAAAGTTTTAAAAGTTGGACATCACCACGAAAGTCCTAAGCAGTAGCCTTGTCACTGGACGCGGACATCGTTGTTGTTATCGACAGCATCAACGAACAGCTGTCCGTGGCTAATTAGAAGCAGTACGAAAGTGAACTAATTCTGCGGATGATTTAGCCTTCAGTGGGACCTGTAAGGGTATGGAACATCGTAATCCACCATCTGTACGTAAAATTCGATCATCTATTCGGCGATTTGGGGTCATACTACATCGGATTTTTTCATGTGCAGAGGTTACTCTTGTCACATATTAATATAATCTTCTATAGCTTACCTTTGCAGCAAATTAAGATAAGAAGGGTAAAAATGCAATAATCTAATAAAATAAGTACAGAATAGTTTCCAAAGCAAAATCCGGTCTGAACACTTCGTCTAAATTACGCCCGCTTTGTACCGTAGAGCTCGTCGGAGCTAGCTCATTTTGGGAGACATCAGAAGTTACACGTATTATGCAAGGTAAAGCTGTTCTCGAACCAAAATTTGGTTTTAACTCCACAGTGCATTACTGGGCACATTCCTATTGGAAGCAGTAGGCCCCTGCTTACAATCGCTCTGTAAAAAGATTTACACAGCGCGTACGGGGAACCTACAGTTTAACGTGGAGTCCGAACCATTGTGCCAACTTGGAATTTTTCACATATACTGGATGCCGTTTCTAAGAGTCATCAGGCGAACTTTCTCTGGTATTTCGGCAGATATTTGCAGTTTCGTTTTTCCAGTGTGTAGCTGAAATCAGCCCAAACAAATACGCCCATCAGGCCTTTCATACGAATCCCAATATCGATGAAAAGGGTCAGTTTGTTACCAATTACAAACAAAATGATCTTATATGAGAAATTCTATGTGCGCATCCGATAGAGCGATCCCAGATAGTCTAGTTCGATATATCTTTTAACGGCATGCATTGACAGTATCAGGCAATCAGAAAGAATAATGAGTACTCCAGCAGCGACTAGGCAGCGCTGCATGCTTGGCAGTAGCAGTCAGTGCGGACCAGCATTATTTGGTTTTTACCGAACATCGGATTACTTCTTCATGAATGTTGTAAATACAAAGGGTGACACTACAGTATGTGCTCGCCTATATCTTCTTCGTTGTTAACTTTGGGGCCGGCCGGGGTGGCCGAGCGGTTCTAGGCGCTCCAGTCTGGAACCGCGCGACCGCTACGGTCGCAGGTTCGAATCCTGCCTCGGGCATGGACGTGTGTGATGTCCTTAGGTTAGTTAGGTTTAAGTAGTTCTAAGTTCTAGGGGACTGATGACCTCAGAAGTTAAGTCCCATAGTGCTCAGAGCCATTTGAACCATTTAACTTTGGGTTGCTCTAGGCAATGTCGTACATTCTTCCACTATTTTTTGAAAATTCTTTTTACTACCACAAAAGTTCACTTATTTCAGCACCTCTTATTCCCACCCTGTTACAGTCGCCAAAGTGAAGTATTTTCAAGGCTCTGGTTACGGCTTCTTAATTGAACCAGCAGCTTCACTAACGATCTGTCCTCTGATACTCTTTGTGCTGATTTTTACTTTGACTATTTTCGTGCGCACGCCAAATCATAGTCCTTGAAGCTGTGTACCTGCTTAGCAATGCCACTAATTGTGCCGTGGGACTTCGTCTCCAAATACAGATGATCGATGGCTGTAAGACAACTCACGTCTATGCCGACTCACTACAGAACGACGTATCTGTTCTTTTAAAGAACTCTTTTGTATTTGGGTGTTCTCCTATTTAACATTTTCAACGTCAGGTGATGAATTCTTATTATTCAGAAGAAGATGTCTTAAGTGTATTTTACAATAGCATCTAAGACAATGACATTTCTATCAACCGTTTTTGTGGGTGTTTACATTGTCATCACAGGTGCTTGTTCTGTGCCTTCCAAATCACCAAGTCCTGACGCCAAAGTGTGACGCCATCTTCACAGCAGACAGCATCGAGCCTTGCCGATGTCCTGTGCTCACGTTTCTCATATCTTCTCTGAACAAGCTAAAATTGATGCACGCACAATTTTCTAGATGATGATTACCTAAACAACATTTTTACACTGTCAGGAACATCTTTCGTCGGCCGAAGGGTATAATAGTAGAACATGCTACTCCAGAGAATCTCATGTTACACTACATACTGCAAGTGAGGTCTGCTGATGCATCGACCATTACATCGCTATTTTAGGGAGAATAATGACTGAAACTTTAGTGTATGCAACGAACTGGCACCGAAGGACTGTGAGTCCTCTTTAAATAGTGTGAAGGCGTTCTCTTTTCTGGCGGGATCAGCTTCCAGACATCGCGAAGCGAGCCAAGAAGAAAAACACGAAGAAGAATAATAATAATTGGTAACGAAGAAGAGAAAACAAAGGCCACCTTTCTGTGTTTGCACTTATCTGTGTTTGAATTCATAGCACAATCGTAACACGAGTGGGAATCGCACGAGACAAATCTTCAGGATTAGAAATACGTCCCTGGACGATTTCCACTTTTAGCTTTCTTGCGTAATCTAGGAAGTTAGCACTATTCTGTTACACCAACCTAACGACTGTTCAAACATGATAACTTCACTTGCTGTTACTTTAGTTTATCTCACAAATTTGAACATGAATGTTACTTCGACTGTGTACTGTGGACATCAGATTTGTGTTCCTTGCAAGTAAAAGCACAACTGCCGTCTCTTGCTTAAAGATCAGACTGTCTCTGGAGTCTGACAGTGAAAAACATGCAGAGTATTCTCAAAGCCAAGGCTTTCAGTTATAATATGTGAGTATTAGGGCAAAGAGAGAGCGAGCGCATTTTGTTAGTGCGGGTTGCTTACATCAGAGGCAGGGGAAAAACCTATTCTTCTCCTTTGATTGACTTGTTATTAACCTATTGTTCTCCTTTGATTGTCAGGTCCTTAACCTATTGTTCTGCTAAAAGGATCCTTCCTTTTGATTAACAGGCACTTAACCTATTGTTCCCCTGCCCCGTCCCCCTCCCCTCAATCCCTCAGGTAACCTCCCACCTCTCTGCTAGAGGTACACTTTCAGACCTGAGTAAATGCAATAGCCCATCTCACTCTTATCAATTTGATTGACTATTTAATTAAATTGATCAATTAATTAACCTCTCCACTCCTGGTAAACCATCTCTCCTACCACCCTCCCTCTTGGAAATTGGTGGGAAAAAGACTCAGTTAATCAGTCATTTGGAGGGAATTCGATTGTAGTGTATGCAATATGGTTTAAACAATTTATACAATGTATGGAATATTGTTTAGTTATTTATGGCAGTGTATGGAATATAGTTTATTTATTTAGGTAAAGAAATTGTCTGGAAATCGATTGCTGTGTATGGAATATTGTTTAAACAAATTAGACAATGTGTGGAATATTGTTTAATTAAATAACTTAGGGGATTCAATGCAGTGTATGGAATATAGTTTATTTATTTATTTAAAGAAATTTTCAGGAAATCGATCACCACACACCATCATCACCCCCCTCGCCCCCTCCCCTACCTGGAAATCGGCGGCTCTGTGGTGGAGGGAAAGGATCTCACGAAGGGAAATTCTAGGGTATATTGTTTATTTATATAAAAAAAATCAGTTTGCAGGGGTTGGATTTCTCTTGTTCATAATTCTATGCTGTCTGGAAAGACGCAAGTCTTGTAAGAAGTAATTAAATCGATCGCCCTTCTTTTTATTCCGATCGCACAAGGAATACCGTCATGCTACACACATCACATGTAATTACACAGTTAAAAATCGATCGCGAAGCACGCACCATCCGCCGCCCCTGTCCACTGGACCACAGACGCTGCCAGGAGTTTGGATGCACCGGCGACCCCGCGAAATGACGATGCGGCCGTCAGCTGCCGAACCATGTGCAGGTGTCAGTTTGGGTCCTGCAGGGAAGAGGCAGCAGCGTCCCTTTCATATATGACACCTGAGAAATACTTGTCGAAATACGTGTTCACCTAGGCACCGTTGCTGGTGCGATGACGCAGAGCTGTGTGTCGAGAGGTGAGAGAGATGTAACAGGACAGCCTTTCCATTACTTATCAGTCCCTTTCCAGAACTCGTAATGTGCTGCAGAAATAGTTAACCATCGCTTTTGTAGGAGCTTTCGTGATGTCTCAGCTTGCCTGCATGGAATTTCTTGCCCTAACTGGACCTGTTTGCGAAAATAGCCCAAATAACACCGAATGCATTCTTCCTGATGATCCTAATGGGACAACCCGTCTCTTACTGAATTACCTGTCAAACTGCTGTTGCTGCCAGTGTGGGAGCACTGTCCACCTTTTTTTCTGCAGGCGAGACTTTCAGTGGCAAAAAACTATTTTGTACAGATCGCCATATTGCACTGAGAATTAAACCCTGCAAAAAGTGATCTACAGACCGTCAAATACATCCCATGTACTCACCGCGTCACAGTGCAGCGTCGACAGGAGAAGCTGCCGCCATAAACGTGCCCCATGACCACAGCCACAGAAGTGCATGTCAGCTAGAGAGAGCCCAGCCAGCCGTGGACTAGCGCCCACCCTAGGAGGACCTAAATGGTAGGAGTTCAAACGCTATCAGTACTCCCATTGCAAACACTCATCGTATTGAATCTTCTCACATTTCCACGAGTATACATGCGACGCATGTGGTCCCAAAGGCAATTCAACGCAAACTGGGTATTAGTTAACTATTCACCTGCGCAGGGGGAACCACGAACCAAAACGTCATAAGCTGGAAGCTATCTCGGATTCTCTGAACTGGTGTACAAAGGATGGGCAAGTTCCATCTCGGAACAAAGTCGTTACTGTTTCTGGCCCCAAACTGCTTGCAGATCATCAGATATATCCCACGTACTCGTCGTGCTGCAGTGCTGTGCCGACAGAGGAAAGTGCCGACAGAGGAAATTGCCACTGTAAACACGGCCCATGACTGCAGCTGCAGAAGGGCATGTCAGCCAGAGAGAGACCAGCCAGCCATGGACGAGCCCTTACCCCAGGAGGATCTGAGTAGTAGGAGTTTGAACGCCATCAATACTCCCAGCCCAAACACTCGCCATATTGAATCTTCTCAAATTTCCGCAGAGCATACATGCGACACATGCGGTTCCGAAGGCAACTCAGTGCAAACTTGTTATTAGTTCACTATTTACCCACCCAGGAGGAGCCGCGAGCTTTGTGAGACTCTCTGAACTGGTGTACTTAGGATGGCATGCTTGCTTGCTGCTATGTTTTCTACAGCCATCTCCAGACTCACAAGAATATTGGGAACCACACACATATTTATCAGTGTAACTACAACTAAATATTAGAATTGCTGTCGCAGTCTGACACCGAGCAATGTGCTGGGTATGCCTCCTCTTTATGACAGTATGTATAGTGCACTTAATTCTCCATTAAGTGCTGTCAGCACTTAGAATGTGCTGGATAGCTTTCGTGATCGCATGGAAATTTGAGAACATTCCATATGGACGTGTGTTTGCGCTGGACCATTATTCCCTCCCATGTAAATTGCCCGATTGACTGCTTCTTCACATTTCTTGTCTTTAGTTAGCTGAGAGAACATCGATTGTGGGTGCGTGTCTAGCAGGTGAAAGGCAGATGGAAGACATGTTTGCTGGTTCTCTAGACCAGAGAAACACCTAAGTTGACTTCGTAAACTATAGGGATGATTTGTAATCTGTTATGTCATTGACATTGGTATTTGCGAGTGAACATATTAGTTTCCTCTATTTTTTTGGAGTTTTCAAGTAAAGTCTTCACAGGCGGGAGAAGTTTCTAGTTACTCAGTGATTTACAGCATGCTCCCCATCTCGCTAAAGTTTTGGGTTGCTAGAGAAATAATTTCCAGTGTATATCATCGGAATTATGTTGTGCGGGCGATACTGCTATGCAAGTGATATTGCTATGTGCTTGACATCCAGAAGTATCGTGTAAACGGTATAATATTCTGGAGAACCATGTGAAAATACATGTGTTCTTGTAATCCCAGAGTCTGGAGATGGCTGTAGAAAGCAGGCAAGCAAGCAAATATTTTGGGGTCTTTGTGCCAAGGGGTACCAACCCAGCCTTTGTACAACAGTCTTTGCAGTATATGTAAGAGTGTCTTGCGGTCGATAGCTACACAAATTATGCAAGAGGGGTGATTTTGTATGGCGCAGGATACGAATTGTATGTTTCCTACGTTGACACAGTACACAGTAATATATTCCAGGGTTGGAGATCGGTTTCACACTCTAATATTCAATCTTCCATCCTCAGTGGCACAGCAGTGTAAATAAGTAAGAGTCTTCCTGTATTTGACGATCTGTAGGCCACTTTGCAGGGTTTAATTGTTGGTGTAACATGGTGATCTGTACAAAATAGTTTTTTGCTGCTGAAAGTCTTGTCTGGAGGAAGAAAAAGAAGACAGACAGTGCTTCCACACCGGCGGCATCAGTAATTTGGCGGGTAAATTCAATAAGAGCTCAGTTCATTCACAAGACATCCTTCGTGCCACGACGTAGGAGGCTCTACATAGCGGTGAGAACATTTGCATCTTGGAGATGTCTGTTGAAAGCAGGACAACGATTTCCAAGAAGGGTAACAGGTGATGGACGGCGTGTCACGTTAGGACCATCAGGAGGAATGCATTCGGCGTTATTCTGCATTATTATGGTAAACGGTTTCTGTTAGGACAAGAATTTCCATGCAGACAAGCTGAGACATCATGAAAGCTCCTACAAAAGCGACCGTTAACTATTTGTGGGACACTATACAATTTATGAGAGGTCAACTTGGCTCTTATTTGACATAGGCATGTGACATCAGTATAACATTGAGAACATTTTAGATACACTTGGGATGGTGTGTAGCTACGGGAGCATTTTGTAGTGATGCATCAGCTACGCTCACTGGTAAATGCATACATGGCTAGACGCAGCTCGTATGTCCTGTTAGGATCGCTAGGAACAATGCAGCCTGTGCTGTTCTGTGAAGCATTGGAACAGATTTCTGCTGCATCTATGAGGGTGAGTTGCTTGGAAGTTAGGTCTTCACTGGAGCGCAGGCATCGTGCCAGCAACAAGTGCGCATCCAGAGGGTGACATCAGTATAACACTTGAAGAACTCTAACTGTAGACATGACTTTCACCTACTGGCTGCCGTCGGCAGCAGCCTGAGAGCAGTAGCTCACATCCTATGCATTCGTCTATCCGGCGGTGGCTCCTGGCAGTGCCAATGTGTAAGCGTGTTGGAGGAGTTCGTTGTACATCACGGTTGATGATCGTTCGAAAGCGTATTTTACGTGCAATGAGTGTTTGTGCACTGCATTATTTTCTGCTGTTTAAGTGTTGTGAGTGTGTTTGCATAGTGTTACACACACATTATCTTTTGACAATTTATGAGTTTTTTCGAGTCTGTTGCATTATTTTGTGAACAGGTGTACAGGCTGTGCAGTGCATGATTTCAACAGTTGACGATTAGCAAGCGTGTTTACAGAGCAAATTTTGACAATTTACGAGTTGTTTGCGTCTCTGCCCATCAGTGTACTGCATTATTTCGGTGATTTACGAGGTAGTTTGCAGTTCTGTAGCCTGTGAATTGCGATCCCGAACACGCCAGGGTGAGTGTTTTGTGTGTGTGATAAATAAACTATGTGAAATCCATCCCTAAATAAATTGTATCCATTATTTCGGTGATTTAGGAGTAGTTTGCACGTCTATATGCTGAAAACTGCATTATTTCGGTTATTTACGAGCAGTTTGCAGTTCTGTAGGCTGTTGAGTGCATTATTTAGACAGTTTACGATTAACAAGCTTGTGTTGCAGAGCATTATTTTGACAATTTAGGAGTTGTTTGCGTGTCTGTACATCAGTGTACTGCATTATTTCGGTGATTTACGAGTAGTTTGCAGGTCTGTAGGCTGTAAATTGCGACTCCTAGCACATCAGATCAAGTGTTTTGTATCATTGTAATAAATAAACTATGTGATATCCGCCCCTAAATAAATTGTTCCAAAATAAATACAGTACACTCCTATCTCCAGCAGCTGGACACAGGCTGAGTCCTTTTCCCGTTATTTTTCCTCCCCAGACTGCTACAAGAGGGATGATGATGCTCTCTGGTGGCAGTACTGTGTACTAGATGAGTTGGACTTCGGACCTCATGGTGAACACACTGGATAGAACTACTGCCTCAAATTGTTTAAATAATAAACACTGGCTGCAAAATATCCAGCACAGGCTGAGTCCTTTCCCTGCGAATTCCTAGGAAGAGGTGGTGGTCAGATGACTTCGGTTAGTGGAGGTAGTCAAAATGACCTTTTCTGTCCTGCTGGAATTGGAACTTCCCGCCATTTTCTGGGGGAGAGGAGGGGAGGGGAGGGGAGATTGTTAGGTTAGTGGAGGTAGCCCAATTGACCTATCTTCCCACCAGAATTTGAACTTCCCACCATGACGCCATTGCGAAGTTGCCATTTCTATCGCTGCCATCTTGGATCCGCCATCTTGAATAAATCTGGCAACAATGCAATGTGAGGTGGCGCTGCCCTTGTTCTAGAACTAACGACTTCCCCAATCATAGGAATAACATTTTCGATTGGACACATAATTGTAGTTCGTCTCCATATAAATGTTTAAATTTATTGTCCCTCCATTAATTGAATGAGGGGTCAGCCTGTTCTTCCTTATGCTCAGCGTGAAATGTAACTGCCCCTCCAGCAAGTCACGTGACGGTTGCGTCGGCTCGTGTCGGGTGGCCTTGGCTCTAGCCAGCGATTTGAACTGTTTTTGAGTTGCGTGCTCACTTATTTCTATATGTCTCATTATCATGATGATGACAACCTGATAACGTACCTTTAGTGTCATAGTGAGTTGAATCCAGCTATGCTGGTTTAGGGTGGCATTGGTTGCAACATGCGATCTCGACTTCAAGAACTGGAGGCATTTTCCTTCCTTCAGGGCCGGACGTGGTGGCCGAGCTGTTCTAGGCGCTACAGTCTGGAACCGCGCGACCGCTACGGTCGCAGGTTCGAATCCTGCCTCGGTCATGCATGTTTGTGATGTCCTTAGGTTAGCTAGGCTTAAGTCGTTCTAAGTTCTAGGGGACTGATGACCTCAGAAGTTAAGTCCCATAGTGCTCAGAGCCATTTGAACCATTTTTTGAACCTTCCTTCAGACAACTTTGAATGCCATATCTCAGCGGACAAAGACCGACCACGTGTGGCAAGGGCATACTAAACTAAATTTCTCAAGTCAAGGGTCACGTTCAGTTCTATAGTCCTAATTATTTGTTTATTGTCAAGAGCTCAATATGTGATATACAGCTCATTTCAGTCACTTGTATTCTTCTTGGTGTTCCATTTGTTACATACTTCTGTGTGAAGCTTCCTGGCAGATTAAAGCTGTGTGACTGGCCGAGACTTGGACTCGGGACCTATGCCTTTCGTGGGCAAGTGCTCTACCGACTGAGGAAATTTCATATCAGCGCACGCTCCGCTGCAGAGTGAAAATTTCGTCCTGGAAACATCCCTTAGGCTAAGCCATGTTTCTGCAGTATCATTTCGTCCAGGAGTGTTGGTCATCCAAGATTCGCGGGAGGTTTCTGTGAAGCTTGGAAGGTAGGAGACGAGTTAGTGGCAGAATTAAAGCTGTGAGGATCGGTCCTGAGTAGTGGTTGGTAAGTCGGTTGGTAGAGCACTTGCCTGCGAAGGACAAAGGTTCGGAATTCGAGTTTCGGTCCGGCACAGAGTTTTAATCTGCCAAAAAGTTTCATTTCAGAGGACACTCCGTTGCAGAATGAAAATTTCATTATGAATACTTATGTGTGTCTTTTAAAACGGGCAGGCCGAATAAACGTCTTTAGGCCTTGAACTAAATGTACAATGATCTTAACTGACGCGCGAGATCTCATCTTTCCTGTGTGTAGCTACAAACGTTTGAACCGACGGTTGCTTGTGCGCATGTGCGATGAGTAGTTGGTTCACTTTGCCTTCACTTTTCGTTAGTATGTTACAGTGGTATTTATACTCGATGACATTACACAATGAGGCTGGTTATAGGTGTAAATGCTACTGAAACATCTTTATTACTTGTCGAAACAATCCACAGGGGCGCACGCATATGTCAGCTGACGATGTTTGATGAATGCAACTGATAATGAACGTAAAGCTCATTCTTGACAGCAACTGAAGGGGCTGTCTAAATGTACCTCAAAGAAATCCCATGGATTAAGGCGAGTAGAATATTCCTCTTTGTAAGATGTGCAGCAATAATGTGCTTCTTTCGGGCGCTTCCCGACTGGCTTGTAGGATTATATGGCTATTAACATGTCATTCACCGTTTGTACTGTTTTTTATGTGCTAGAAACAAGTTGCTTCGCAATTCGGTTTCCACATAAAACAACAGGTGCTCCAAAATCTGGCTTGGTGCGGGTATTGTCAGATGGGAGGCATCAGGACCGTACTTATTCAAGCCCAGAGATGCTGGAATCGGCCTCCTGCATGACGACGAGTTTCTGTGCATTTGCTCGCTATCAGGCGCAGATCCGGGATTCGGTTCTTGAGGAGGGAGGTGAGGGGGGAGTGAGTTCACAATTTATTACTGTCTTCTCACCACCAACAAATATACGAGGGCAGTTCAATAAGTAATGCAACACATTTTTTTTCTGAAACAGGGGTTGTTTTATTCAGCATTGAAATACACCAGGTTATTCCCCAATCTTTTAGCTACACAACACTATTTTTCAACGTAATCTCCATTCAATGCTACGGCCTTACGCCACCTTGAAATGAGGGCCTGTATGCCTGCACGGTACCATTCCACTGGTCGATGTCGGAGCCAACGTCGTACTGCATCAATAACTTCTTCATCATCCGCGTAGTGCCTCCCACGGATTGCGTCCTTCATTGGGCCAAACATATGGAAATCCGACGGTGCGAGATCGGGGCTGTAGGGTGCATGAGGAAGAACAGTCCACTGAAGTTTTGTGAGCTCCTCTTGGGTGAAGACTTGTGTGAGGTCTTGCGTTGTCATGAAGAAGGAGAAGTTCGTTCAGATTTTTGTGCCTACGAACACGCTGAAGTCGTTTCTTCAATTTCTGAAGAGTAGCACAATACACTTCAGAGTTGATCGTTTGACCATGGGGAAGGACATCGAACAGAATAACCCCTTCAGCGTCCCAGAAGACTGTAACCATGACTTTACCGGCTGAGGGTATGGCTTTAAACTTTTTCTTGGTAGGGGAGTGGGTGTGGCGCCACTCCATTGATTGCCGTTTTGTTTCAGGTTCGAAGTGATGAACCCATGTTTCATCGCCTGTAACAATCTTTGACAAGAAATTGTCACCCTCAGCCACATGACGAGCAAGTAATTCCGCACAGATGGTTCTCCTTTGCTCTTTATGGTGTTCGGTTAGACAACGAGGGACCCAGAGGGAACAAACCTTTGAATATCCCAACTGGTGAACAATTGTGACAGCACTACCAACAGAGATGTCAAGTTGAGCACTGAGTTGTTTGATGGTGATCCGTCGATCATCTCGAACGAGTGTGTTCGCACGCTCCGCCATTGCAGGAGTCACAGCTGTGCACGGCCGGCCCCCACGCGAGAGATCAGACAGTCTTGCTTGACCTTGCGGCGATGATGACACACGCTTTGCCCAACGACTCACCGTGCTTTTGTCCACTGCCAGATCACCGTAGACATTCTGCAAGCGCCTATGAATATCTGAGATGCCCTGGTTTTCCGCCAAAGGAAACTCGATCACTGCCCGTTGTTTGCAACGCACATCCGTTACAGACGCCATTTTAACAGCTCCGTACAGCGCTGCCACCTGTCGGAAGTCAATGAAACTATACGAGACGAAGCGGGAATGTTTGAAAATATTCCACAAGAAATTTCCGGTTTTTTCAACCAAAATTGGCCGAGAAAAAAAATGTGTTGCATTACTTATTGAACTGCCCTCGTAAATTGCCGTCACAGCCAATTTTAACATGTCACAGATACATATGAATTTATTATTAATAACAATGAAATAGCATATAAAATGTTTTAGTATAATAATAAAATTATTTGTTGACATCAATGCTTAGTACATCGTATTAGCATAACATTCAAGAAATAGCAGTTCAGAGAAATATAGCATTTGAAAAGCATTAGTGAGAAAATTCGAGAAGTAGATGTGCCATACAATTTATTTAAGAACTATAATACCGACAAAACCTCACAGTTTTGACAACGTCATAATTTACACAATATAAAATCGAAATTTTTAATGATTAGCATCAATATCCTCATATCCTTGGTGGGAGCCAGTCACAACAAAACTGTTCCTCCTCGTGTTCGAGATGTATGAGACTTGTGAAATATCCTCAGATTTCAAGAATAATGTAATAATCCCAGTTACAAAGACAGTAGGCGCTAACCGGTGTGAATACTGCAGAACTGTCATCATAATAAGTCATGATTGCAAAATACAGATGCGAATTGTTTAGAGAAGAATGGAAAAAGTTGTAGAAGCCAACTTGGGGAAGTTTAGTTTGGGCTCCAGATAAATGTGGGAACACACGAGACAACACTGGTCCTCTGACGTAGCTTAGCAGAGAAGTTAAAGAAAGGCAAACCTGCGTTGAAAACATTTCTAGACTTAGAGAAAGCTGTTGACTGTGTTGACTGGAGTACACTCTCTGAAATTCTGAAGCTTGAAGAGATAAAATACAAAGAGTAAAAGATTACACACAGCTTGTACAGAAATCGGACGGCAGTTATAAGAGTCGAAGGGTGTAGTGATTGAGAATGGAGTGAGACACGGTTATAACCTATCCTCGATGTTATTCAATCTGTACACTGAGCAAGCAGTAAAGGACCCAAACAAAGTTTTGTTGAAGGAATTAAAGTTCAAGAAGAAGAAATAACAATTTTGAGGTTTGTCGACGACACTGCAAGTTTGCCACAGACGTCAAAAAAGGACTTGGAAGAGCAGTTGAGCGGACAGTGTCTTGAAAGAAGGATATAACATGAACAACGACAAAAGCGGAACAAGGGTAAAGGAATACAAAAGAATTAAATCAGGCAATATTAAAGGGATTACTTTAATAAATGAGACAATGAAAGCAGCAGATGAGCTGAGCTACTTGATCAGTAAAATAAAAATGATGATAGCCCACGTAGAGAGAATACAAAATTTAGATTGACAACGACAACAAACACGTTTCTACAGAGGAGAAATTTGTTAACATCGAATACAAACTGAAGTGCATAAAATCTCGGTTTTCAAGCCACGTCATTTCGAATAAAACACTTGAACTTTCGATTTTTTATTTGAATGATGCGACTTAAAAACCGAGAAGATTTTATTTAGGCATGCCACCACGAAAGACTCCGAGGACACATAGCGATTTTTGATAACTCTAATAAACACAACAGATACCATAACAGACTTTAGTCATCTCCTTCACTATCTACGGTAGCCCAGGCTGTGTAACTTTTCGCTTCCGCGACTGAAGGAATCACGTGGTTTTGAGGCGAAGAACTCGTCGAGTCAAGTTAGGACTACGGTCGCAGGTTCGAATCCTGCCTCGGGCGTGGATGTGTGTGATGTCCTTAGGTTAGTTAGGTTTAATTATTTCTAAGTTCTAGGGGACTGATGACCTCCGCAGTTAAGTCCCATAGTGCTTAGAGCCATTTGAACCATCAAGTTAGGAGCGCATATTCATCCGGAAAGGAAGTTGCGTGAAAGTTGTTCAATATACGAGTATAGCGGGAAGGCTGAAATTCTGAGGACGCAGGATCAGGTGAATAAGGTGGGCGCGGAAGGACTTCCCAACTCAACTCCTATATAGTGTTTTTTCCAGTCTAGCAGAATCCAGGCCCGGGTGGGCGTTACAGTGGTGTAGCAGTCTTCCTGGTCGTTCTTCCTGGATTGCGTCTGCAAGGCGTCTCAGTTGGTGACCATAAATGTCACCAGTGATGGTGAGACCTCGGTGAAGCAATTCGCAGTACACAACACCGTCGCTGTTCCACCAGATGCAGAACATGACCTCTTGTGGATGCACGTAGGTCTTTCTACAGGAGACTGATGCTTTGTTTGGGCAAAACAATTCCTTTATTTTTCTTGTGTTAGCGGAAAGAAACCATTTCTCGTCACCATTAACTATACGGGACAGGAATGGTCTGTATTGTTCACGAGCCAATTCATGACGAGCAAGCAGAATGCACATTGGCCATCCGCTATTTTTTGTGATTTTGGCGTAGCGCAAAACGGTACCCATACAGCATATTTTTGGGCCTTCCCCATAGCATGAAAATGTTGCACGGTGATGGAATGATCACAGTTTATCACATTTGCCAGTTGTCGAGTACAATAAGATGTGTATTCCTGAACTAATGTCAAGACGATCCTCCTTAAAACAAAAAAATTCTTTGTCGTGTTCTGTCCAGTCGCATTTTTCCCATACAAGGGGCAAATGTTCCTGGCTGCCTCAACTGCTGTCACCTTCTACTGAACTCAAACAGACGAATATGTCGGAAATGTTCCGATTTCTGCACTCGGCATTCAATTTTCTAACGTCCACTCATCCACTCTCTATCTTCAAATGACGAAATGACAATATTTAAACTCAAATAGCGACAGTGAATTACAAATAAAATCTGACAATCGATAAAGAAACTCATAGGTACCGGAATACCAACATGCAAAACAAAAACGCTACGAACTTATGCACCAACCTAATACACTGAAATTTTAGGAAAATTTTTCTGAACGTACCTGCCTGGAGTGTAGCTTTGTATAGAAGTGAAACATGGACGATAAACAGTTAAGACAAGAAGAGAATACAAACTTTTTAAGTGTGGTGCTACAGAATAATGCTGAAGATTCGATGGGTACATCACATAACTAATGAGGAAGAAGTGAACAGAATTGAGGGGAAAAGAAATTTGTGTCATAACTGGACTAAAAGAAGGGATCGGTTGATAGGAAACGTTCTCAGGTATCAAGGAATCATCAATTTATTATTGGAGGGAAGTATGCAGGGCGAAGGGGGGAGGGGCAAAAATTGAAGAGGGAGACAAAGAGATTAATATAGTAAGCATGTTCAGTAGGATGTAAGCTGCAGCAGGTATTCGGAGAAGAAGAAGCTTGCACAGGATAGAATAATGAGAAGAGCTGCATCAACCTTGTCTTCAGACTGAAGACCACCACAACAACAATATGAATGCTTCCCTTAGCACCACGACTGTAAATACATATCTGCTGTTATGGCTATGAGATTGTCTAATGTGGGGTGTCCTGTTTTCTTTATTTTTTTTTTCAGTCGTTCGTGAGTGAAGCTACTCTTACGGTTACTTCTTCCTTAGTAGTGGGACTTTCCCTTTCTGTCTTGCCTTACGCAACATCTTGTAGTTTGCCAGTTCTACCTATGTACTCACAAGCCGCGTTAGATTTGTTGTTGGTAGCAGGTAGATATTAAATGATCCACACCACATAGCAAGCTATGTGAATGAGCATTTTTCAAGTATTGCAGGGAAGTTGCAACAAAAATTCCCAAATAACATATAATGCCCGAAAATAATTATACACTAAGTACAATGATGTTACCACCACCAACATAACATGAAGTTAGTAACACGGTACAAAACCTAAAAAAGAAAAAGGTCTGTAGGCTTAGAAACCATGCAGAGAGAGTATAGGAGTTGCCTTAACAAACATAATAAACAAATCAGAGAAATATCCAAAGTATTTGAAATAAGCAGGAATTGTACCTCTGATAAAGAAGGGTAATCTAGAAGGCATCGAAAATTACTGGCTCATTTTCCTGCTGTCACCATTCTCAAAAATAATAGAATCAGCTATGAAAGAAAGATTAATGAATTACTTGAGTAAACGCAACCATTTAAATGAATGACGGTTTGGTTTCTGAAATGGCAGAAGTACGACCATCAGCCACAGTAGACATTACAAAAGTTGATTCTCTTAACAAAGATGAGTGTGTCACAGGCTTATTTTTACAAAGAATTTTGACACTGTTGACTACAGGATACTACTAACTGAGCTATAAGCATTAGAAATTGAGGGGTAGCCTATGACTGGTACTGATCATACCCAAGAGAAAGGGCACAAAGAGTAGAAACAAGAGTGAAACAATTATCGGCAACAAAACGCTTTAATATAGGCGTTCCTTAAGATAGTATATTAGGACTAATACTGCTCTCGATGTACATCAATGACTTTCTCACTACTGTTAGTCACGGGGGAAAAATTCTCTTAGCTGATGACATCAATACTACAGTCACTGAGAAAACTAGATAACTTCTTGCAGAGGAAGGAAATAAAATCCTCAAGGAAGTTTACAGGTGATCAGTAAGCAATCAAGTGACATTGAACATAAAGAAAAAAACACCATGAATTTCAGTTTGAAGAGGCAAAATGACACTGGTAAATTAAACGTAGATGACACCTTTATAGACTATGTAAAAAACGCCAAATTTCTACGAATGAATATTGCTTCTCACTTGAAGTGGTATGAATACACAAAGATACTTACAAACAGAAAGTTATCACCATGCTATGCCCTTAGAGTCCTGTTACCAGTGTGTAACAGCCAATGTCTTTTAGTTACACACCATTCAGTGCATTCTCTTCTGGGGAACAAATGCTCAAAATATGAACACAGTTTTCCAACTGTAGAAAAGGGCCATAAGAACAATAATGAAACGTAGTAGTCTGTTAAAACATTGGGGATTTTGACACCACCATGTAAGTACATCTGCCAAACAGCTCTGTCCATGATTATGGAACAAGATCTAAACTGAGCTTACATTTACAAAGAAAGAATAAACATGGAACTCGGGAAAGCATTTTCTGATGAGGAGTAAAACTGTACAATAAATTGCCAAAGGAGATAAAAGAAACTGGTAAAACAAACTTATTTAAAATGGCAGTTAAAAAGTACCTGTTAATCAATACATTCTATTCATTCAATGTTTACTTAGATAACACAGAGATAGGGTTTGGTACAAAACTAACATAAATAAATAATAATAACGATAACAAAACATCTGTTATTGCACATAACACTTTTACACTATATATTTCGTTCTTCGAGAAAAATGTACTTCCAAAGTGATGCAATGTATAAAACTAAAACCTATCCTCTTTCTGAGCTTAACATCTCACTCATTGTAGAGGGATACTGACTAACAAGGGGATGCCACGACGTTTGGAACGCGGATTTACTTCAAACTTCGTACACTCGTAGTACTCCATTAGGACAACAAAATGTGTAAGCAGTAGCGCGTACTTCTCGAGCATTATTGAGAAAATCGCAAGATAATTTCGATCGTCAAATATATACCTGTGCGTGGCCGTTTTTACCATGAAGCGGCGGCAGCCGCATGGGTAGCGTTCAAGCACCGTAATCGCTGGATCGCTGCATCGAGTTTCGTTCGTCAGTTATTTTTTTATTTCTAACACAGTCATTTTCTTACTA
The DNA here is from genome assembly GCF_023864275.1 of Schistocerca cancellata. NCBI lineage: Eukaryota > Metazoa > Arthropoda > Insecta > Orthoptera > Acrididae > Schistocerca > Schistocerca cancellata. The sequence continues at coordinate 711,842,224 of NC_064626.1, forward strand.
TTTACATAACAACTGATATAATGGGAAAAATACGTGTAATCGGATAAACTTTTATTAAATTTACAATGTTATTTAGCAGTCTACAAATTTTTATTTTCACAAATAATATAATATTCATAATTATCGACTAGTAAACGACAAACGCATAAAGTGATACTGTAAATGTATGCTTGTCCGTGTCTTCAAAATTGTTCGTATTTAATCGAAAAAGAACGAGAAATTGTTTCTCGTGAAGACGCTATTAAATTACACTCGATACTGCATGATCAATTATCAACTCCGATATTTGAGGAAATGCTGCGTTATGGATGGTTTGTTTCCAAATTATCGGCTGAAAGAGAAGTTTTTGAAAATGTTAACAACGTTTGTTTTTCCACGGAAAACCTAAAAATACCTTGCGTATGCGGAAACAGCATTTACTCAATGCAGCTGGTGCCGTTTAACTTTATGTTTTCCAAGTTTTTACGAAAAATACCATCCTGCCATTGTACTCGTAATGTCGAAAGCGACGATTAATTGAACATCTTTCGGAAGCCGTCTGTGCAGGTCAAAACTTGGAGGTAACAAGTAGTTTCGGGCTCCTTCCAGGTATAAGGGATTTCCCATACATTTTCAGTATCACTTTATGCGTTTGTCGTTTACTAGTCGATAGTTACGAACATTATATTATTTGTGAATATAAAAATTGGTAGACTGCCAAATAACATTGTAAATTTAATAAAAGTTCATACAATTACACGTATTTTTCCCATTATATCAATTGTGATGTAAATAGTAAAAAAAAATGACAGTGTTAGAAATTAAAAAAAAAACTGACGAACGGGGCTCGATCCAGCGATCACGGGGCTTGAACGCTAGCCACCTTTTTTTCCGAGTTCGAGGATCGAAGGATCAGGAAGAGGATGTAGTGGGTTTGTCGATGTTGTTTTATTTATTTATTTCTTTAATTTTTATAACATTGTTTTTGTATTTATAGATTTATTCTTGTTTCATTACAAAGAAAGATCCTACAACTGCCGTAGCCGAGCGTCCGAGTCGTCTTCTCGTCTGTTGGGAGGGGTTTCCCCCTATTCTGTCCGTAGAGGATCAATATGCTCCAGGATTCTTCTTCATTTTCAGCGTCTCGTACCCGGAACGCCCCAGTGAGCAGGAGGATCCGCAAATAATGAACCTAAATAATTTGCGAAACGAGTTCTGTACTTCGGGTGGCGGCTGAAAGCTGCATGTGTCGTCATCAATAGGGACCAAAAGTCGAGTGTGCCTTTGGGAGCATCGCAAAATATGTAGTAAACGGCCATGCCTTTTAGCCAGTTAACGGCGTTCGTTTTGGTTGATGGAAAGTATACGCCGTCGGGGCGCAATACGTCATCAGGGGAGATAGACTCCGGCAATCGCCGCAAGAGTAACGCCAGCATGCGCTGCGTCAGTAGCCAGCACTCGTTGGCCGCGGCACACGTCAGACGGTGTGCGTCCGAGTCAGCGACTGAGCATGTCGGACTGTCGGACACAAGGGGTCGTCCGTCAGATGTATGGAATGTAGCCTCTGACGAGTAGCGAACTTCCCATTCACAACCACGTATCACAATGAACGCACCGTCGTAGGTAGAAAAGGCGTGTGTACCGCTCGCCACACCGTGTTCCAGGCAACTTCAGGGTGTCTGTGGGCGACCGTATTTACAGGTTGCTGCTGTTGATAGAGGCGATAATAGTCTTTTGTGCTGGGCTTCCGTGTCGTCGGAAGTTCTGACCGTAAGTAGCTGAAGTCAATCAAGAACTCTCTGATGTGGGTGAGTGCCGATGAAATGTGTCCTACAGAAATCGGGGGATGCAGAGAGTGTGGTGCCACTTCCGCTATCAGGGTGCCCGTCAGAGTGGCGTGGGCTGAGGTCCACTTGCGACGCATAGTGTTGAGATAAAGCGATCGCGCACGGTTATATACATGAATTAAACCGATACCGCCCGCCCGCTGCGGCAGTGTCAGGGTGGCGTATCGGTCTTTAAAAACCAGACCGGTGCTTACGAAATGTCCATATGCTGCTTGAAATCTGTCGGCCATCGTAGCCGTCAAGGGAAGGATATGCGCAAAATAGTTCAGTTTTGAGACAAGATAGGTGTTGACATAACGTATTCTGAGAAGCATATCCAAGCGACGCAGTTTGTTGTCCTGCAGCAGAGCACGTGTCTGGTGTAGGAGCCGGCGGTATGTAGCCACCGCCGTGCGGCGGACATTGCTATAGAATTGCACTCCTAAACACTTGAGTACGGGCACCTTGTCAAAGGGCACCGCCGTTGTGTGGGAAAGCCCCCCTCCGACATTCATGTATTTTGTCTTCTTCACGTTGATGGCGCTCCCAGCGACCGCCCCGTACTGGCGTAGCCACTGTAGCGCCATATGAATTTCATCCTCTGATCTGGCCAGGAACACCACGTCATCGGCGAATGCACCACAACGAAAGGTCACGTCCCGCAAGGAGATACCAGTTAATCGCTGTCTTAGACCATGTAAAGCTGGTTCAAGCGCTGCAGCAAATAATATACCCGACAGGGGGCACCCTTGTCGCACTGACCGTCCAACAAAAATGTGACCAGACTGATAACCGTTGACCATCATGCGGGAGCGCGCTCCGTGGACCAGTCGAAGGACCACCTGTGCAGACTCCGGAGAGAGGCCCACGTGTTGCAAAACTGCGCGTAAGAAGCCGTGGTCGACGCGGTCGAATGCGTGGTCAAAATCTACGGCGACAAGGACGCCTCGTATTTTGCAGGCCGCCGTCAAAGCAATTACGTCGCGGTATGCTCCTAACGCCGTATGAATGTTGCTGACACCACCTAAACATGTCTGATCGGTGTGGATGGCTTTCCCGATAGCGGTGTGGAGACGCGCGCGGAGGATACGGGCGAAGAAAATGGCTCTGAGCACTATGGGACTCAACTGCTGAGGTCATTAGTCCCCTAGAACTTGGAACTAGTTAAACCTAACTAACCTAAGGACATCACAAACATCCATGCCCGAGGCAGGATTCGAACCTGCGACCGTAGCGGTCTTGCGGTTCCAGACTACAGCGCCTTTAACCACATGGCCACTTCGGCCGGCTACGGGCGAAGATCTTGTAGTCATTGTTGAGGAGTGTGAGTGGGCGAAAGTCCTGACACCTAAAACCACCATTCGGTTTCGGTACTGGGATCAAGATGCCTTCTGTGGATTCTGTAGGGACAGTGAAATCAGGGCGGATCAGGTCTTGAAACATTTGGAGCCACTTGTCGCCCATAAGGTCGTAAAAAGTGCGGTAGAATTCCAGGGGTAAACCGTCCGGTCCAGGCGACTTGTTCGGTGCTCCACGTGCCAAGGCCGATGTCAGCTCGTCGGGTGTAATGGGCAACAGCAGACTATCATCGGGTGCTACGTCCCGAGGGGCGGGAAAATCGTGCAACAGCTCGTCATAATCACGTACATTTCGCGGATCTTCCATGTACAAGGTCCCATAGTGTCTGGCGAACGTGTGCGCGATGTCCGTTTGTGACACTGCGCGGCCGCCCTCCTCCGTGTTTACTGCCGTAATGAGCTGACGTTTGCGGTGGCGCCTCTCGCGCACAATGTGATACACTGACGCCGTTTCGTTGGGGATACAGTCTTGCACTCGCGCACGGATTCGGACACCTTCTAGCTGCTCTGTCCTGATGCGAAGTAGACGAGCTTTGATGCGTTGTACGGACGTCTGACGTTCGGGAGACGGCGGTTGCGTCGCCAGCTCACGTAACGCTGTATAGTAAAATTCCGATGTTGCCCTTTGCCAGTTCGATCTGTCACGCCCGTAGGCCATCAAGGTCTTTCGGAGTGCAGGTTTGACACATCCCAGCCACCACAACAACGTGGAAGCATACATGGGCAGGCGCCTGATACATCGACTCCACGTGTCAGTGACTACTCGCCGACACGCTTCCTCACGAAGGAGGGAGACGTTCAGCGTCCACGGGCCCCTGCTGCGTCTTGTGAGTTGTCGGGGTAAGGTGACAGTGCAGATGTACTCGAGATGGTCCGTGAAGGCCGTCGGCCAGAGTTCTGCATCACGGGTTGCTGTGCGGAGGGCACGCGAGACGTATATCCGGTCCAGACGACTGGCAGAATGGCTGGTAAAGTGCGTATATCCACTCTGGGTCCCATGATGTAAGAGCCATGTGTCGTGGAGCGCGAGGTCACGTATCAATGCTTGTAGAGCCGGGCATGGGACGTAATGCGGTATCTGGTCCTCGGACCGCAGAACACTGTTAAAATCGCCGCCCACTATGTAATGGTCCATATTTCCTTGCAAAAGTGGGGCTACCTCCTCCGAATAGAAGACATGCCTGTCACCACGGTGCGAATTACCGGAGGGAGCGTAGACGTTAATGAGGCGGACTGCGCCAAGTGTGAGTGCGATGCCTCGCCCGTTCGGCAAGTACGTCGCGTCCGTCGCGTCTATGCCATCTCGGAGAAGGATGGCCGTTCCTCCTGCGCCATCACCTACGGGTAGGCTGTAGGTGGTGTAGCCATATAGATCTAAACGCAGCTCGGGACGGACCTCCTGGAGAAGGGCAATGTACAAGTCTGCCGCTCTGATCATGTCGTGTAACATGCGGGTCTTGACAGTGGAGTGGACACCATTTACATTGACTGTTCCCACACGGTATGACTGAGACATATCAAGTGGCGGAGGCATTGTGCCGGTGCAAGCCCACAGTGATCTCACACACCACACAGCCATCCATCTGCATGCTGTGCATTACTGTGCCGTATGAGTCCCTGACTGGCAGAGCCCTCCGGGCTCAATGTCAGCCATGGGCTCTGGTGGAGATAGCGATGTTTGCTGTGCATCATCTGCCTCCATATCGTCTGCCCAATCACCAAGAGACGATTGTGATGTCATTGGGGGCTGGTCGCTTTCACAGGAGCCCACATTTTGGGAGTCGACGCAATGCGCCTCGTTTTCTGGGCCACCAGATTTAGGAGAGTGTTCCTTGTCGTCAGGCACCTTCTGGAGAATGATGCCACTGGAGTCCGTTGCAATTGTGGGCGAGTCAACGAAGTCGATGTCTTCATCCCTGTCCTGTTCTTCAGCTGACAATCGCCTCTTGTGTCGCTTGGGTGATCTTTGCTTTCGGGTCCAAGATTCGACATCCACTGGAGAGCGGGGCTCGACACAATCTCGGTCGCTAGGAACCCCTGTGTCCGATCCCGACAGTGACGGTGGCTGGGTGCCCACGACGCTGCGGTGGGCAGAGGCTGTAGGAACCTCTGCACCGTTGGGCTGCGGCGTCGTCGACGGCGCTGACTCTCCAACGGAGCTGGCAGCGGCTCGAGGAGGTAGCAGGTTTTGATCATCCATCACATCATGTCGTGCCGCCTCCACATATGTTAGCGGGAGAGAGGTCATAGTGGATGGTTGGGGAAGTTCATTGCGGGGCACCAGAACGAAGCGGGGCTGCAGACACTCAGTTCTAACATGGCCCTCCTGGCCGCAACCCGAGCAGGTCGTCGGTTGTCCACCATATATAACAATTGCGCGGCAGCCACCAACGAAAACATATGATGGAACGTGCTTCTTAAGTTCTATGCGCACTTGTCGTACCCCGTTAAGGACAGGGTACGTTTCGAATGTGTTCCATTTCGCCTCTGTGTGGCTCAGAACTGTACCGTATGGCCGCAGCGCATCAACGACTAGGTTGGCAGGAACTTCGAACGGTAATTCAAAGATGCGCACGGTACGCACCCCTAGACCAGCATGGTCAACTCCTACCACGCTCACGTTACCGTCTGCGTGACAGAAGCGAAAGCCGTTTGCAGAACGTTGGAGTAATCTGTCGCAGGCCGCTTCGTCGATCAGTTTGAGGTACACTGTGCTGGTTACAATAGACAGATGAATTCCTATCAGTTCTTGTGGTTCTATGTGCATGATGTCTCGTAGAAACCGTTCAATTTCATGGGCCTTCGGTCTCGTGTACGATGCGTCGAACGTTAGTTTGATTGTAGCTTTTCGATATCAGAACGCCATGTCGGGTCGGTACAGGTACTATATGGCAATACAACGACGCGACCGCGCGCTAGCGGGTAAACAACACCTGCGGAGCACTGCCCGGCGCGCCGAGCCCGTCCGCACGGTATCATGACTGAAAGCCGACTGCCACTCGGCTGCCGCCGCTTCATGGTAAAAACGGCCACGCACAGGTATATATTTGACCACCGAAATTATCTTTCGAATTTCTCAATGACGCTTGAGAAGTACGCGCTACTGCTTACACAATTTGTTGTCCTAATGGAGTACTACGAGTGTACGAAGCTTGAAGTAAATCCGCGTTCCGAATGTCATGGCCTCCCCTTGTGAGTTTTCCAGGCTAGCAAATGAGAAGTAATACTCAAAATGGTCCTGAAGTCAGCCAGTAGTGTGTGTAATGTTACGAAACAATGTTTGTATAGTGTGTGTAGTGTGTTTAGTGACAGCTAGTAAGAAATGAACGAAAGTGTAGCGTTAGTCTTTCAAATTACTGTATTAAATGACTTATTTGTAAAACTGTATGCTAGGGATAAACCGAAAGAGATAGCACTGTTTCAAAAAGATTGGTTTTGAATTCGTGAAGATGGAGGTTCCAATCTTTATCTAGCCACCCTGATTTAGGTTTCTCGTGGTTTCCCTAAATTACTTCAGGCAAACGTCAGGATGTTTTGTCATTAGTGGACTTTTAAGTATGTAAATGCCTGTATATGTAAATTATTTTATTTTTGTTGTTAGTTAGTTATTATACCAAAACATGTCGAATATTCTTATAAAGAGATCTATGGTTGAATAAAACTGCTACTAATACTTCTACTTGCCTTTGCATGGGTGGAATATTCTTTGCAGGCTCATTTACGTGGGCAGGCCCTCATGCAAGCAACTGAGAAAAATCCTGTATTAAACATACCTCGCAATTTCTTGATTTCCTTGCCATTTCTAGGCTTGAAAGTTAGATGAGAAATTTAGAAACTGACATATGTAAAAATGTCAGCCCTTTTAGTGAAATGTTTATATTTATTTATCTATTTATTTTTTGAGGGAGGGGGAAGTAATTACGTGATCGCTAAGCCTCCCTCCCCTCACCCCTCTCCTGGATTCGCCCCTGCCCTCAATAACAGGCAACGTGCATCCACAGCATTGCAGCTCCTAGCCTCCACTTCCCTCCGTCACCCCGCCAGCTGATGCCACGAGGCGTTTTCTAGCGATGAGTCGTGAAGCGGCAATGAACGACCCACGTCGCTGCAAAGGTTACGTCCCAATTCCTGCTCCCGCTGTTCAGGTCAGCGTTGCGTGTGCCTGCCGGCGACAGCTGACGTAAATCACGGCGTGCTCGTGACGCAGGCCGCGCTGACATCACGTCTCAGCAACGCCCTCCAGCGCAGCTCCGCAGAGGACGCAACGACCGTGGTTCTCCCCATCTTAAGCTACTAGACTCGCCTCCAACGGAAGCATCTTTGTGCAGCAGTGGTACGAAAGTACAAATATGCTTTTAAACCCTATTCCATTATTGTTGTTGTTGTTGTGGTCTCCAGTCCTGAGACTGGTTTGATGCAGCTCTCCATGTTGCTCTAGCCTGTGCAAGCTTCTTCATCTACCAGTACCTACTGCAGCCTACATCCTTCTGAATCTGCTTAGTGTATTCATCTCTTGGTCTCCCTCTACGAATTTTACCCTCCACGCTGCCCTCCAATACTAAATTGGTGATGCCTCGATGTCTCAGAACATGTCCTACCAACCGATCCCTTCTTCTAGTCAATTTGTGCCACAAGCTCCTCTTCTCCCCAATTCTATTCAACACCTCCTCATTAGTTATGTGATTTACCCATCTAATCTTCAGCATTCTTCTGTAGCACCACATTTCGAAAGCTTCTATTCTGTTCTTGTCTAAGTTATTTATCGTCCACGTTTCACTTCCATACGTGGCTACACTCCAAACAAATACTTTCAGAAACGACTTCCTGACACTTAAATCTATACTCGATGTTAACAAATTTCTCTTCTTCAGAAACGCTTCCCTTGCCATTGCCAGTCTACATTTTATATCCTCTCTACTTCGACCATCATCAGTTATTTTGCTCCCCAAACAGCAAAACTCCTTTACTACTACTTTAAGTGTCTCATTTCCTAATCTAATTCCCTCAGCATCACCCGATTTAATTCGACTACATTCCATTATCCTCGTTATGCTTTTGTTGATTTTCATCCTATACCGATCTTTCAAGACACTGTCCATTCCGTTCAACTGCTCTTCCAAGTCCTTTGCTGTCTCTGACAGAATTACAATGTCATCGGCGAACCTCAAAGTTTTTATTTCTTCTCCGTGGATTTTAATACCTACTCCGAACTTTTCTTTTGTTTCCTTTATCACCAATTTATAACAGCGGAAAGAAATGTTCACTCATCTTCTAAATAAAAGCACGGTTTCCGGGCTTTCATTTGCCATTAGGAAGCAAGTCAAAGCTCTAAGTGCTGGATGAGGAGAAAGTCGCAGAGCGGCGTTTCAGGACTATGAGGAAGTTGATCAATATGCTCTAGCGAGATTTTCTGGCTTTCTGTAGTTAGAGGAAACGTGTTATCGTCGAGAGAAGGAAAAAATTATGTCAGAACCTTCTGTAGTCCGTTTTGACGAGGAAATCAAAGTTTTGGAAGCGTGTCGTTATCACCATCCTGCGTCTTATTGGTTCAAGACTGATAAAATATAATAATTCATGCACGTTTCTGTTCTCAGAATATTATTGCAATGCTTTTCACTTGAAATCGCGTGTAATTAACATATCTGAGACGATAGGAGGCGGAGTTAAATGAACAACAAGGATGCCCCTGGTTGAACCGTGGTCGGGACTTGTTACTGAAGCACAAAATCTATTTTTTCTTAGCAGTGGTGACATAGGATCTCATTTACATTTCCTTTCCGCGTAGAGCATTGCTAAATCGCGCGCAGATGTCACACACTGTTCTTTTTATATGTTTGTCAACATTTCAGGCGCCAATGGAGCACAAAGATCACGGTGTTCACTTTGTATCATCACAGTATTGAACAACGTCTCCCTGATACGTCTTGACGTTTTGTGTGAAAATACGTGATTTTCCTCACATCGCCTTCACTCGGCTAGGTGTTATGCAGCTTTCATCGTAAGCAGTTGAATTATTTTCCTAAATTCAATGCATGTCGAACCTTCTCTTAACTGATTGCGATAGGACTTTATATTTAACAAATTCCCTTTGAATTATGGTGCCTTCCGTAGAGAATGACGGTTACATCTCTGACCCCACAATTACACTGGTGTTACGTTTCATTCACACTCATCATAACTGACTGTGACATAAACAAAAAGATACAGAAGACTCGTTGCATTACGAAAGTTGCAAGGTATACGTACCAGTTGAATAAATTAAGAATATGCTCTGTAGTAAGTACTAGCAATATCTCACTCTGGCTCTAGCCAGTACCACGAAATTATTCGCATTTGGGAAAGGAAAAATTGATGTGCAGTGGAGTTCATAAACGCTGTATTACGTTTTCGGCTCTTCTGCAAGTTCTCATTCGAATAATAAACTACCTCTGACGTGAGCGAAGGAGAGTGGAACGTGAGCGAAAGACAGTGGAATGAAGTGGGTCACAAACGCCTTGGCGGTGCTGAAGGCCGCATGAAAGTGCCGTGGAGTGTGAACCATCCGCGATTTGTCTGTTGGCAATGAAAATGAATCTCAGTTGAAAACTGGTGATATGTATAAGAATTAATGAATTTTTTTCAGCTCTTTGTATAAACGCATGCAGCAATACCTCATACTCTCTATAGTTCTCTAGGTATACTTTCCTTCTTGGCGAAACGAGACGTCGAATTAACAAATCTGTTGGGCTACTAAGTTTTTCAGGACGAAATCCTTACCAATGATGACGTAGGAACTCATTTATGTTTCCTTTCCGTGTAGCCGGCCGGAGTGACCGAGCGGTTCTAGGCGCTACAAGCTGGAACCGCACGACCGCTACGGTCGCAGGTTCGAATCCTGCCTCGGGCATGGATGCGTGTGATGTCCTTAGGTTAGCTAGGTTTAAATAGTTCTAAGTTCTAGGGGACTGATGTCCACAACAGTTAAGTCCCATAGTGCTTAGAGCCATTTGAACCTTTCTGTGTAGGGAATCTCCGGAAAACGTGCAGGTATCAACCTCTGTTCTGAAACTTCCTGGCAGATTAAAACTGTGTGCCGGACCGAGACTCGAACTCAGGACCTTTGGCTTGCGCGGGCAAGTGCTCTACCAACTGAGCCACTCAAGCACGACTCACGCCCCGTCCTCACAGCTTTACTTCTGCCAGTACCTCGTCTCCTACCTTCCAAACTTTACAAAAGCTCTCCTGCGAATCTTGCAGAACTAGCACTCCTGAAAGAAAGGATATTGCGGAGACATGGCTTAGCCACAGCCTGGGGGATGTTTCCAGAATGAGACGAGGTAGGAGACGAGGTACTGGCAGAAGTAAAGCTGTGAGGACGGGGCGTGAGTCGTGCTGGAGTAGCTCAGTTGGTAGAGCACTTGTCCGCGCAAGCCAAAGGTCCTGAGTTCGAGTCTCGGTCTGGCACACAGTTTTAATCTGCCAGGAAGTTTCATATCAGCGCACACTCCACTGCAGAGTGAAAATCTCGTTCTGGAACCTCTGTTCTCTTTGTACGTCCATCAACATTTCAGACACCAACAGCATACAAATATCGTAGTGTTCTAGCGAATGAGTACAATATTGAACAACGTGCCCCCGAAACGTCTAGAAATTTTGGGCAAAAATCGACACACAATGACCGAGTCTCTAGATTTTATCAAACAATGTAATACACCTATCAATAACCACCTTTACCGTAATATTCCTTCTGATGCATTTGAACTAAGTTTGTTTTGGCAATGCGGATTACTGCTGGATTTGATAGTTTATTCGAAGGTGATTCATCTTCTGTTTATAACGCTCTTCGTTCTCGTTATTTGTTTAATTCGAGGCCGCGCGGGGTAGCCGCGTGGTCTGGGCGCCTTGTCACGGTCCGCGCGCCTTCCCCCGCCGGAGGTTCGAGTCCTCCCTCAGGCATGGGTGTGTGTGTTGTCCATAGTGTAAGTCAGTTTAAGTTAGATTAAGTAGTGTATAGGCTTAGGGACTGATGACCTTTGCAGTTTGGTCCCATAAAACCTTACCACAAATTTCCAAATTTCCAATTTTAATTCGAGTCTTAGTCAGACCCTTGCTCATCAATGAGTGATGGAGACCGAAAGTTCTTCATGATTGCTATCCTGGGCAAGGTCCTAGTCGAAGTGCTCTGTCGTTTCCCTAGTCTTACCTGCTACACAGTACATGTCATAGATGGATACCTGTATCTTATAGGTGGTTATGACAAATATTTGTGCTGTGTAACATTGTGATTGGGTGTTCCTATGGATGAGAAATGGAATGAAGACAAGCGTGCCAACTAATGTTGGCATCGGCCTACGTCTATCAGATAGCATCTCAAAGCTGCGGAGATTAGCGTCCCCATCCGGCGGACGAATCACCATCAATGCTTTATGAAAATGCCTACTGACACATCTGAAATTTAACCTGGGAAATTTACTCACATTCTAGTGGTCAAATATTGTGCGTTGCACCCCTCCAACCTTTCCGAGCAAATACAGGCGATGCAAATTTCGTCCATCGTTAGCGAACTAGGCGGTTAGCTCCTGATCGATGGCTGTCGCACCACCTCGCTGAAACGTCCTGGGTGAGGGGCACACCTTTGTTTTGCTATGGCGTGATAAATACTTCATTAATCTGTAAATTATGAAACTGCTTAAGGTAATAGACCTCTGTGTTCATTTTCGCTTCAATCTCGCAACATAAAGGAGAGTTAGAATTTAGCGTGTTTTTGACAATGAAGTTCAAATGGTTCAAATGGCTCTAAGCACTATGGGACTTAACATTGAGGTCATCAGTCCGCTAGACTTAGAACTATTTGAACCTAACTAACCTAAGGACATCACACACATCCTTGCCCGGGCGGCCGTAGCAGCAGCGCGGTTCCAGGCTGAAGCGCGTAGAACCGCTCGGTCACAGAGGCCGGCGATAATGAAGCCAATAAAGACGTAGCAATGGTTGGAACAGGACGGGGAAAGTACTGAAGCGTATGTGTGATTGATAGAGATGTCTTAAATCCCAAATTAGCGTAACCAGAATGGAATATAGCCCCGGCACTAGCTAATACAAGAAGGTTACAAAAGTCAAAGGATACATCATAATTTTTTGTCGGACCTCCTTCTGCACGGCGTAGTGCAGCAACTCGACGTGGTGTGGACTCAACAAGTCGTTGGAAGTCCACTGCAGAAATATTGACCTATGATACGTCTGCAGCCGTCCTTAATTGCAAAAATGTTGCTAGTGCAGGATTTTGTGCACGAACTGGCCTCTCGATTATGTCCCTTAAATGTTCGATGGGATTCATGTCGGACGATCTGGGTGGTCAAATCATTTGATCGAGTTGTTCAGAATGTTCTTCAAACCAACCGCGAACAATTGTAGTCTGGTGACTTGCACACTGTCATCCAAAAAAATTCCATCGTTGTTTAGGAACATGAAATCCATGAAGGGCTGCAGATGATCCCCGAGTAACCGAACCAACCATTTCCAGTCAATTATCGATTCAGCTGGGTCAGAGGATCCAGTCCATTCCATGAAAACACACGCACCATCAGCTTGCACAGTGCCTTGTGGACGACTTGGCTCCGTGGCTTCGTGGGGTCTGCGCCACACTCGAACCCTAATATCCGCTCTTACCAACTGCAATTGAGTCTCATCTGACAAGAGCACGGTTTTCCAGTCGTCTAGGATCCAATCTATATTGTCACGAGCCCAGGAGAGGCGGCCGGCCGGGGTAGCGGCGCGGTCTAGAACGCCCTGTCGCAGTCCGCGCGGCTTCCCCCGTCGGAGATGCGAGTCCTCCCTCAGGCATGGGTGTGTGTGTTGTCTGTGTTGTCCTTAGCGTAAGTTAGTTAGATTAAGTAATGCGTAAGCTTAGGGGGGACTGATGACCTCAGCAGTTTGGTCCCATAAGACCTTGCCACAAATTTCCAATTTTTCCCAGTCATCTGCTGCCACAGTCCATTACCGGAAAATTTCGTCGCACTGCCCCAACGGAAATTTCGTCTTACGTCTCACATGATTTCTGCGGTTATTTCACGCCGTTGCGTGTCTGTTAGCACTGACACCTCTACGCAAATGGCGCTGCTCTCGGTCGTTAAGTGATGGCCGTCCACCACTGCGTTGTTCGCGATGGGAGGTAATGCCTGAAATTTAGTATTCTCGACACACTCTTGACAGTGTGGATCTCGGAATATTGAATTCCTTAACGATTTCCCAAATAGAATGTCCCATTTTTCTAGCTTCAACTACACTCAGCGTTCAAAGTTTGATAATTTCCGTCATGTGGCCATAATCACGTCGGAAACCTCTGCACATAAATCACCTGAGTACAAATGACAACGCGGCCAGTGCACTGCCTTTTTATACCTTGTATACGCGATACTGCAGCCATCTGTATATGTGCATATCGCCCTACTATGACGTACGTCACCCAGGTGTATGAGGTCTATGCCTTAACATATGTACCACCGAACAAAACGTTATTGTCTGTTCCTTTGAGCATTAATGATAGTCGATACGGAAGGTAGAGCGAGAATGTTGGAGAGAGGGGGATGGGTTGTCAGGCCCTTATTCAGTTCTGCTTGATCGATCACATGAACAGCTCGTTCGTAGTTGCGTTCACAACATGTGTTTCGCTGTGTGTGCTTTACACAAGGCAAAGCGAACTTTTCCCAGGCGAGAGTTATGTGGAGGTATTTCCCTTAACCTCACACCAACAACAAAGCGAATTGTGGCCTAGAAGCCAATGTCGCCATTGACTGAAACTTATGTCATGCCTTTTCTTACAGAAGGCGGCAGGAGTGTTTTCATTACCGTCGTATGCCTAATTCCAGGTCAGCCGACTACTTCCGCTGATATGGTCGTGCAACTAAACGCGCAACGCGCTAGCTTGTGAGTCAGGCAGGTGGGTCAGATCCGGGTTGAATCGGCGCGATGCAGTAACTCCCTGCTGTTGTCCACTGGAGAGCCTGCGTGTGGTTTTTAGGCGGCTTTCCACGCTCGCTAAGCAGATGTTGCGCTGCTTCTCAATCTCTAAATCTAAAAATGTGACACAAACAATTAATATACGATAACACAGAACAAAATTTACGTGATTCACAGACAGATGACACATTGGACTTCCTTTCCTTAGGCTTACTGACGGGTGCTGCTACATGAGGGCATCCGATGACAAAGTTAAAATAAAATAAATTTTCAGAATCATGAACAACTACTGACTTGGTAGTATGGGACAAACGTTACGATACAAAGAACCAACTGCTTTCGCTGACACAAACCATAAGCGTTTTCGTTTGGTAACGAAAGAGTAATGTAGACAAGTGTAACGTGCTGCGAATACACAGAAAGATAGATCCTTTATCATTTAGCTACAAAATAGCAGGTCAGCAACTGGAAGCAGTTAATACCATAAATTATCTGGGAGTACGCATTAGGAGTGATTTAAAATGGAATGATCATATAATGTTGATTGTCGGTAAAGCAGATGCCAGACTGAGATTCATAGGAAGAATCCTAAGGAAATGTAATCCGAAAACAAAGGAAGTAGGTTACAGTACGCTTGTTCGCCCACTGCTTGAATACTGCTCAGCAGCGTGGGATCCGTACCAGATAGGGTTGATAGAAGAGATAGAGAGGATCCAACGGAGAGCAGCGCGCTTCGTTACAGGATCATTTAGTAATCGCGAAAGCGTTACGGAGATGATAGATAAACTCCAGTGGAAGACTCTGCAGGAGAGACGCTCAGTAGCTCGGTACGGGCTTTTGTCAAAGTTTCGAGAACTTACCTTCACCGAAGAGTCAAGCAGTATATTGCTCCCTCCTACGTATATCTCGCGAAGAGACAATGAGGATAAAATCAGAGAGATTAGAGCCCACACAGAGGCATACCGACAATCCTTCTTTCCACGAACAATACGAGACTGGAATAGAAGGGAGAACCGATAGAGGTACTGAAGGTACCCTCCGCCACACACCGTCAGGTGGCTTGCGGAGTATGGATGTAGATGTAGTTTAATATCGCACACACGTCGCGTGGACGAGAACATTCTGTCATTAATTTCATAAATAGTCTGCCTTTCGAAAATCAAAATGTTTTCTTTTTCTTTATTATTTCCACGTACTTGCTTCGACACTTATTCGTCAACTTCCGACAGTGTTATTTTAATTTCTGAAGTTACATGATTTATTGCAAGGGTTTTCAGAGGGTCGCATCCTGTTATGCATTCAATAGCTTGACGGAACGTCGAGTTTTTGGTAATGTTGTGCATTCGTGGGATGTTATTATCCACACGGCTTAACACTTTTTTTCCACTTCACTGTTATCTGGTATAACAAGTGTTCATTTACAAAACCAATCTGGAGAGTCTTATGGCGCCACAATCATCGAATGATATACGACTGTGTTTCAGCAGCTGCATAACATTTGTCGACAAGTGTGGCTCCATATGGGCAGAGTTGTATAAAAACCAAATTTAAAAAAATTGCAAATCATACGTTCCTGCTTTTTTTACAAAATTAGAGAAAAATCATTCGCTGGATTACAAATGTTTTATATTTAGCGCCAAATGAACGGAGAAGGAATAAGACTCAGAGTCTCTTCACATTGTGGGCCATTCGTTGTACTGGGTGGTTGTAATCAAAGTGCAGCTGTTCACAGAGTCCCAGTGTGGACTTCAATTGTCGTGTGGCTGCGCAACTTGATAGATATTCTAATGCATTAATGCGAAACCGACTTACGCTGGAAAAAAAATAGTTTCTATTTTGGCCACCAGGTGCGGATCTGGTGCTGTGAAGCGACAAAGACATATAGAAAACTTCCTATATACAATGGATTAGGAACGGTGCGTAGGCAGGAAAGGTAAAACAGGTGAGAAAGACATGATATTAATATTATTAACCGCCACGAGCACAATCTGTTCAGTGTGAGCACTGGAGACGTCGAGTAGATGCTGTACAGCACCAGATCTGCGCTTCGTGGGCAAAATTGTAACCAACTTTTTTCCATCGTAAATCGGTTCTACAGCGACGCATTAGAATACCTACCAATTTTCGCTGCCGTAAGCTAATTACAGCCCCCATCTGACCTCTGTGGGTAGATGCACTTTCATTATAATCTTCGCTATTTGATAGTCACAAGCATATGTAAAGGGGGTGGTTGGAGGAGGGCTGTCGAAATGGTTCAAATGGCTCTGAGCACTATGGGACTTAACATCTATGGTCATCAGTCCCCTAGAACTTAGAACTACTTAAACCTAACTAACCTAAGGACAGCACACAACACCCAGTCATCACGAGGCAGAGAAAATCCCTGACAACGCCGGGAATCGAACCCGGGAACCCGGGCGTGGGAAGCGAGAACGCTACCGCAGGAGGGCTGTCCATCGTCGGGGCTTCCTGGGTAACGTCACGAGCAACGCTTTTATACTTTGCTGCTCAAATGGTAAAACGGTTAACGTAAAATGGCAGAGATCCGTGATAATTGACATTCCTGCTTGAAATAAGACACCTTTTAAATTGTGGTTTCCTAAGGGGCTGCGTAGACCGCCTGTACAGTATAAGCGTCCCTGTTCATCCTTTTTCAGGATTTCAGTAAATTCAAAAAATTCTTCTTTAACCTCGTACTTAAGGTACTACTGCTACTCATGGAGCAGGTAAGACATTTTATTAGGTAAAATATTGTACTGTGGCTTAATCCGCGCTTTGTTAAGTGTAAATAAAGCGAGCTCCTGTTCCGCGTTCAGACTCCATGTCCGTAGATGTATTCTGCTCACGCTTGACAGACTGGCACCTCCGAAATACTCTCCTGAACGCAATGGTGTCGCCTGGGTCTCAGGTGGCGACTTATTTGGAATGCCACAGTAAATAACAATCTCTTCACAACTGACTGAAACATATAACCCACACGTCAAAAGAAAGGAACAACGCTACTTAACAATTTACGAGTACATCAGTCTTCAAGGGACCATTGAAACTTAACGTACCAGAGCAAAGCCGGAACCGAATAACGTAGTAGGGAGTAGGAGACATGGGTTGACTCTGAACCGCGCGCGCCGCCGAGTTGTGCAAACGCTGCCCGCGTGTGACATCACGCAGCCTTCGCGTCACTTGGACGATAAGGCATGAAATGTATTGCATAACGCAGCCCCTGGTGTCTCGAGTCTGTTATCGCTGTAAACACAAGGCGACTGCAGCAATGGGAAGGACGCGCCGTGTGGTGAACTCGTGCGTTCGACTTGTCAGTGAATTACATGATTGCGTGCTGCCTGTTCTTTCGCACAAGTCTGAAAGAAAAGACTACCGAGCGGAATCCGCAGCTGTGTCGCATACGTAAACTGAAGGTCCTACATAACAGACACCACGCATTTATATAACTAGGTTAGGTTGGGTTAGGTTAGGTTGATTCGCCTCGATGGCAACGAATGCACCACCTTCAATGCTGGTGCACGATTACGTCTGACCTCCTGCGGGAATCTCAGAGTAGCGAGTGTGAAGGACATATGGAGGGACTGCGGATAGGCGGGGCAAGGGGGGAATGTGGGTCGGCAGAGATGCGTGCCGATATAGTCCGCGTAATTGCGAGAAACACTGTGATGCAGTGGTTGACGTAACTGCATAGTAAGCAAGAGATCCCAGATTCGATTCCCGGTCCGGTACACAGTTTCAGTCGTTACCGCTGATTCCGCGTCAAGTCCCAATGCATGTGACATCAATAGTCTTCTAATGGTTCAAATGGCTCTGAGCACTATGGGACTTAACATCTATGATCATCAGTCCCCTAGAACTTAGAACTACTTAAACCTAACTAACCTAAGGACAGCACACAACACCCAGTCATCACGAGGCGGAGAAAATCCCTGACCCCGCCGGGAATCGAACCCGGGAACCCGGGCGTGGGAAGCGAGAACGCTACCGCACGACCACGAGCTGCGGACCATTAGTCTTCTCCTTTGCTTTCTCCCCCTCCTCCTTCAATTTACATATCATTGTCAGTGACTGTTCACCGGCCAAAAAAACAAGAAAACAGGAGTGGTGGTTCCTCTAGACAAAAAGTAAATGTTGTTCCTGTTGTGGTATTTAGTCAGAAGATTGTTTTGACGCTGCTCTATACGTTAGTCTATCTGTGAAAGCCGCGCCGGCCGCTGCGGCCGAGCGGTTCTAGGCACTTTAGCCTGGAACCGCGCGACCACTACGGTCGCAGGTTCGAATCCTGCCTCGGGCATGGATGTGTGTGATGTTCTTAGGTTAGTTAGGTTTAGGGGACTGATGACCTCAGAAGTTAAGTCCCATAGTGCTCAGAGCCATTCGAACCATTTTAACCCTCTGCTGCGTTCAATTCGCTGCCGCCAGTGTGCTGGGGGCCGCAGCAGCTGACGTTTGGTAGAGCGTCCTACTTCATCCCAAAGTAAGGCTTTAAACACTTAGCGGCCGGCCGTTGTGACCGAGTGGTTCTAGGCGCTTGACTCTGGAACCGCGCTGCTGCCATATTCGCAGGTTTGAATCCTACCTCGGGCATGGGTGTGTGTCATGTCCTTAGGTTAGTTAGGTTTAAATAGTTCTAAGTCTAGGGGACTGATGTGCTTAGAGCCATTTGAACCATTTTTAAACATTTCGCAATAATTAATGTGCATGAAGTCAATTTGCTCATTAAGCGCTACAGGTGTTGCACTAATCAGGATTAAAAATAAAAAAAGTTTATAAAGCTGTAGCAGACTGGTATACGGTCGCTTAGATTATGACAGTGAACTTTCAGTTCACTATTCGCCGGGTTACTCTATAAGTGTAACAACTGTTGTATTTCTTAAGAATTTTGAACTTTCTAAACATAAATCTTAAACCATTGGTAATTTGAACCAATTATAATCTAATTTTTTGTAGTAGATCTGAAGACGAGCAGCTGGCCATGAACAGATCATGTGGAAATAAAGGAAAGCGATCTGAAGTCTCAATTTGGACAGTTTTATATATGTAACGATTGCGGACACTCCCTGAGCCGGCCGTGGTGGCCGAGCGGTTCTAGGCGCTACAGTCTGGAACCGCGCGACTGCTACGGTCGCAGGTTCTAATCCTGCCTCGGGCATGGATGTTTGTGATGTCCTTAGGTTAGTTAGGTTTAAGTAGTTCTAAGTTCTAGGGGACTGATGACCTTAGAAGTTAAGTCCCATAGTGCTCAGAGCCATTTTTGAACACTCCCTGAAGACGATGCGTCAAGTTTTGATAAACAAGTCGTAAAACCCGTGAACATGAGCCGTCTGTGACGGCAGTTCACAGGTCAGGCACGGTCGTGCCCGCCTGGAGGCTTAACTGCGCCGCCTCTTCCGGCTGACCGGAAGGGAGACAAAGGGCGGTATTCACTACGCTAGGTATTGTGCAGCGGCGAGCAAGGTTACTGTTGCCCGTGTAAACCACTATGACAGTTCGCCGGCTTTGGTGAATGACGTATTGGACAATTTTATAATTTTTATTTGATTGTCTTGATCGCTAAGTTTTTGATTAAAAATACCCGTTTCGACTAAGCTATACTCATGTTCAGAATCTACCGTAAAAATAAGAGAAAGTTCATATTAGCTACTACATTAAGAGATTAAAAACAAACGCCAGTAGCTATAACAAAAATACTATACACCTCTCATTCTGCTTCACAGCAACAAGTCATAAGATGTAAAAATAACACAAGTCAAAATTGCCATACATGCTTCAACCAGTTATATATAGAATCCAAAGCAATCCTAGACGTCGTTGATACATACATAACGTACCAATTTTATGTCAAATTCTGTCTAAAAATTATCTCAAAAAAGAAAGAGTTCATACAGATGAGGAGAGACACTCGCACAGCTTTTAGCGGGATTCTTGTGTAATGTGTACTACACTACTGGCCATTAAAATTGCTACACCACGAAGATGACGTGCTACAGACGCGAAATTTAACCGACAGGAAGAAGATGCTGTAATATGGAAATGATTAGCTTTTCAGAGCATCCACACAAGGTTGGCGCCGGTGGAGACACCTACAACGTGCTGACATGAAAGTTTCCAACCGATTTCTAATACACAAACAGCAGTTGACCGGCGTTGCCTGGTGAAACGTTGTTGTGATGCCTCGTGTAAAGAGAAGAAATGCGTACCATCACGTTTCCGACTTTGATAAAGGTCGGATTGAAGCCTATCGCGAATGCGGTTTATCGTATCGCGACATTGCTGCTCTTTTTGGTCGAGATCCAATGACTGTTAGCAGAATATGGAATTGGTGGGTTCAGGAGCGTAACACGGAACGCCGTGCTGGATCCCAACGGCCTCGTATCACTAGCAGTCGAGATGACAAGCATCTTATCCGCATGGCTGTAACGGATCGTGCAACCACGTCTCGATCCCTGAGTCAACAGATGGGGACGTTTACAAGACAACAACCATCTGCACGAACAGTTCGACGACGTTTGTAGCAGCATGGACTATCAGCTCGGAGACCATGGCTGCGGTTACCCTTGACGCTGCATCACAGACAGGAGCGGCTGCGATGGTGTACTCAGCGACAAACCTGAGTGCATGAATAGCAAAACGTCATTTTTTTCGGATGAATCCAGGTTCTGTTTACAGCATCATCATGGTCGCATCCGTGTTTGGCGACATCGCGGTGAACGCACATTGGAAGCGTGTATTCACATTGTCATACTGGCGTGTACCCGGTGTGATGGTATGGGGTACCATTGGTTACACATCTCGGTCACTTGTTCGCATCGACGGCACTTTGAACAGTGGACGTTACATTTCAGATTTGTTACGACACGTGGCTCTACCCTTCATTCGATCCCTGCGAAACCCTGCATTTCAGCAGGATAATGCACGACCGCATGTTGCAGGTCCTCTACGGGCCTTCCTGGACACAGAAAATGTTAGACTGCTGCCCTGAACAGCACATTCTCCAGATCTCTCACCAACTGAAAACGTCTGGTCAGTGGTGGCCGAGCAACTGGCTCGTCACAATACGCCAGTCACTACTCTTGATGAACTGTGGTATCGTGTTGAAGCTGCATGGGCAGTTGTACCTGTACACGCCATCGTAGCACTGTTTGACTCAATGCTCAGGCGTATCAACGCCGTTATTATGGCCAGAGGTGGTTGTTCTGGGCACTGATTTCTCAGGATCTATGCACCCAAATTGCGTGAAAATGTAATCACATGTCAGTTCTAGTATAATATATTTGTCCAATGAATACCTGTTTATCATCTGCATTTCTTCTTGGTGTAGCAATTTTAATTGGCAGTAGTGTACTTTACATGAGAGTGACACACATTTTTTCACTTAATTAACAAACTGCTGCAAAAAGAAATATAATGTGCAAATATCCGACACTTGAGAGCGAGCATGACATATGTTTACTTCTCCCAATCGGTTTATCACATCTGTCTGATGTAGAGTGGCAATGTTCTGTTGAAGAATGATTTCTGGTAGCAAACGCAGAACATCTTAACGCTGGAGATGAAAAATAGCTCCAGGTGCCAACTGTTAGAATTCTATGATTTTGTAGCATATTTAGATAGAATGTAACTTGGCCACTGTAGCTAAAGACGAGTGGTGCGCCGACTACGGAATTCATCGAGAAGCCGCTCATGTTCAACTTTGGGCTATCGAATTCAAACCGATTCATGGCGCGCGAGTTGCCATTTCTTAAAACTCGCCAATGCGACTCATCACATGACATAAGACGCGAATTATAATTTAATATGTAGAAATTATTGTGGAGAAGTCTCTCTTAGGATGTTGGATGAGTTGTCTAGGACATCACGAACCGTGCATTTCTGGATACTCATCTGTCCTGACGACATGAGTAAGAGTTTCTTCGTAACGTCTCCAATACAGGTCGATGCCATTCTGGATTACCTCTGATTTCATCATTCCCCTGTTGTGGTTCAACGCCGGCCGGAGTGGCCGTGCGGTTCTAGGCGCTACAGTCTGGAGCCGAGCAACCGCTACGGTCGCAGGTTCGAATCCTGCCTCGGGCATGGATGTGTGTCATGTCCTTAGGTTAGTTAGGTTTAATTAGTTCTAAGTTCTAGGCGACTGATGACCTCATCATTTGAATCATTTTTTTGTGGTTCAACACTTCATGTCTACAGAGGTCGCTGGTCCCAGTAAAGTACGCTGTTGTCAGTAGAAACAGCTGTACCAAGTTCAGGCCGAAAACGACGTTGACACTATCTGGTCGATTTCATTTCGCAAGCACAGCACGCATTGCTCTTTCCTCTGAAAAGAAAACGATCTCATTCGACGCTTATTTTAGGCAACCGAAGCGAACACCCACTTCGCTTATTACTCTTGTACGAATGCCTACACAATACGTTAATGTAGGCTACATACTAGCAAAACCTTTTGAATTATTGTTTTCAGCTACCGTGATTACAAAGAACTAGACCTTCAACATAATTTATCTACGTTTTTTTGTTTATGTTTTGGAATTTCTATCATCCTTGAACTTGAATTTATGTCGCTGTTTTTAAGAATGTATGAAGTAGTCTTTAAGTCCAAGTAGCCCAAAAGGTGGGTGAAGTGGAAGTATGGTGTGTGTGTGTGTGTGTGAGAGAGAGAGAGAGAGAGAAAGAGAGAGAGAGAGAGAGAGAGAAACAGAGGCACAGGAAAAGCAGTGGTAGCTCAAAGTGACCCTGGGTGCAGGTGGTATAACTTCTATATGTGTCGTAGATAGGAATCAGTCTACAAATTGTCGGGCTTGGTGATCTTGGACAGGGCACTGAATTGGATGTGGGCGGGATGAAGGAGGTTGTTGCCAGGGACGACTGAAAGTCATAAATACACAGAAAAGAATGTCATTATTGCATTTTCGGTGTACAATGGGATCCTCCAGGAAGGATGAAGTTGTTCCTTCTGCCGGTCTTGCGGCCGTCGGGGGCGAGTGCCGAAAGTTAACAGATATTCGAAAGGAACAGTGATATTACAAGGCGAAGGCTGAATAACGTCTGTTTGCGAGCAAAACTAGGCCACAAGAGTGACATATGAGACGTTAAATACAAGAGAACGTAATACAGGAACGCCTCTCTGCATGCAGACGCGGAAGGCGATCACATGGTGTCTTACTCCCGCTTTCTGATTCGTCACTGAAAGAATGCTGGGCTGTGCTCTGCCTTCGTACGGGCTCTGTGTTGTTCTTGGACCTCGGTTCATCAATTCAGCACTCATGTAGCGGCAGGCGTACTTGGGTAGAACGATTGGATGTTGAATGTTAACATCTTAACAAGACACGAAAGTATAATACAAATTGTTAATTTGCTGGGATACACGTTACGGCTGACAGGCTGAGGTTATCCAGTCTAGTGGTAAAGCGCGTGCTTGGAAACCGAACTGGTCGCGATATCGAACCCCGATCGGTTCCAGAATGTTTCGTTTGCCTTTGACCTCGCCTTCACCTCTCAGTGATATAAAGATTCGCCAGGAAACTCATGTGGGCCGGATATCACGTTAAACCGTTGCTCCACTTTCTCTAGTGTGATTACTGGGATAGGTCAGGGACACGCATGTCGCCGAAGTGGGGTCCAATAGAATTCTTATAACTACTCTACTGACTTGTCGTTTTAAGATGTTGCTGTGCCCGAACAAAATGTGTTAAATATGGACGAAATATTGGTCATTTTCTACAGAGATTGCACACTTCCTAATTATAAAAACGAGTTTTTTAAGTTGTAACAGACAGACATCAAAGACAGAATGTCGTTATTCGACAATTACAGGTCTGTAGTTTATTCACTTCTGGATCAACTCCGTCAGGAACGTGCATGAGCAAAAACGTGAGTCCGTGACTCACATATCGTCTTTCTATAGGATGTGCCAGCGAAAGGAGTCTCACAGCATTGTAGCACAACAAGCGTCACAACTAGCGACCAAAGTGGTCGAGGGACGATCTGCCGCTGCCGAAGCTGTTCCTCACAGTGGTCCCTAATATCGCGTGCTAAGTGTACTGGAACCCCTTTGTGCTTAAACCACAAGGTACTTCAAATTATTGCCGGCATTCGTTGCTGAAAGTTTTGAACGACATGTTGAAGTAATGTTCCGTTGACGTACCTCTTCAGTCACTCAAGAGGTACGACTCGTACACTGGAAACCATCATTTCTTTATACTAATAGCACACACTGTGCCACCGTAGAAAGTTTTTCAGTAGGGTATCTATTCGCTGAATATGTCGCTTAGTGGCTCCCATAAAGCCTTCCAGAAGTTAAGTACACGTGGGTCTCGTATTTCTTCCAACGCTGGCGCGAATGTGCCGGTC
The DNA here is from genome assembly GCF_023864275.1 of Schistocerca cancellata. Classification (NCBI taxonomy): domain Eukaryota; kingdom Metazoa; phylum Arthropoda; class Insecta; order Orthoptera; family Acrididae; genus Schistocerca; species Schistocerca cancellata. The sequence continues at coordinate 711,866,675 of NC_064626.1, forward strand.
ATAGGATTCCATGTAGCCCATCGTCGACATCTACCGTAAGAGTACAACGCCGTTTGCGTTAGTTGAACCTCTTTTACACAGCCTGTAAATTATAGAAATACGAACCAATTGCAACTTCAACCTAATTGTGCAATAGTTCAAATGTTCTCTATCGCACCACCGTTCGACAGAAATGTTGCCTCTGAGAGAAGGGACTGCAAGCCTAGGACTACGAGACGTACAGCGAAACCACACTAGCGCTACTGCTACAAGAGAGTCCAAAATACATTCGCCATTCTTTATTTATTTTCGGCTGCAACTTTAAAAAAGGTGAACTAACTAGAAAATTTGATTCACTGCAATGGTAAGATTGCGCTTGCACACGGTTTGTCCATACGCAGGTACCCTTTGATATCTCAAAAGAGTGCGAAAATCAGCCCTGCCGAATATGCTTTACAGTCAGTGATTCATTTGTTAAGTACAAAAGGGACAATGCCGCAGACCTTTGTGCCATTTATCTACCCTTCAACAGCCGTATTCAGTAAAATTGCAATGAACTGTTACTGTGAAATCTACGGGAGAAGCGTGCCAAAGACGTTAGCAAATTCTCATTCTACACAAAAAATTAAAACATTTGCATTCATTGACGGAGGGCTGAAGATAATTTTTCCTCTCATATCGCGTCTAGTGATGAAACGGTATTTACGTCAAAGTTAAAAAATAGTGGAGTGATGAAAAGCCCATATGTGGACTGGATCAAACCGCAGATGGAGCTCTGCAGAGAATATAAAGGCGCTTGTTCTACCGCACTTAATAGTGTTCTGTGAATACTGGCAAGTACTTAGAAAAACAAGAGAAATGTGTTAATAGGTAGATTTCATGATAAACTTCTGTTGTTAATCTTGTATGATCTGAACTCGGATTTTGTATTTGGATGAACACCACTACGGTAGGGTGGTAGCCGATTTTCTTCCAGATTCTTGTCCCTTTCAAGCTAACACTGCGTATCCAATGAGGCTGTTGTCCACGGGATGTCACAAGCTTATCTTCCTAGAGGGTGTTTCGAGAAGAAACTGAAATCAACATCATTATAATGTTCTGAACTGATGTAGTGTCCCATTATCCGGCTTTCGAGGAACTGGAGGCTGATCTTCGGATGGCGGATTTATAAGAGCTTTACTGTTTTAGAGCACGTGCAGTTGTCCCCGAATTCGTAAGGTATATTGCAAATACAATTTGGGGAGGGGGGGGGGGGCGCTCAGAATGTTGTGAAAACGGCACTACGACAGTAGTCATTTTCATCCTCTTGAAGACTCGGCGCTTATGTGCATCTGTACTCTTGCGTAAAACTTAAGGACGAAAACGACTTTTTCATGATGTGTCACTGCCAAATAACACTTCTCGATGAAATCTCTCCATGCTACTCTATCCTGTGCAAGGTCCTTCATCTCCCAGTACCTACTGCAGCCTACATTCTTCTGAATCTGCTTAGTGTATTCATCTCTTGGTCTCCCTCTACGAATTTTACCCTCCACGCTGCCCTCCAGTACTAAATTGGTGATCCCTTGATGCCTCAGAACATGTCCTACAAACCGATCCCTTCTTCTTGTCAAGTTGTGCCACAAACTCCTCTTCTCCCCAATTCTATTCAATACCTCCTCATTAGTTATGTGATCTACCCATCTAATCTTCAGCATTCTTCTGTAGCACCACATTTCAAAAGCTTCTATTCTCTTCTTGTCTAAACTATTTATCGTCCATGTTTCACTTCCATACATGGCTACACTCCATACAAATACTTTGAGAAACGACTTCTTGACACTTAAATCAATACTCGATATTAACAAATTTCTCTTCTTGACAAACGCTTTCCTTGCCATTGCCAGTCTACATTTTATATACTCTCTACTTCGACCATCATCAGTTATTTTGATCCCCAAATAGCAAAACTCCTTTACTACTTTAAGTGTCTCACTTCCTAATCAAATTCCCTCAGCATCACCCGACTTAATTCGACTACATTCCATTATCCTCGTTTTGCTTTTGTTGATGTTCATCTTATACCCTCCTTTCAAGACACTGTCCATTCCGTTCAACTGCTCTTCCAAGTCCTTTGCTGTCTCTGACAGAATTACAATGTCATCGGCAAACCTCAAAGTTTTTATTTCTTCTCCATTGATTTTAATAACTACTCCGAATTTTTCTTTTGTTTCCTTTACTGCTTGCTCAATATACAAATTGAATAACATCTGGGATATACTACAGCCCTGTCTCACCCCCTTCTCAACCACTGCTTCCCCTTCATGCCCCTCGACTCTTACAACTGCCATCTGCTTTCTGTACAAATTGTTAATAGCCTTTCGCTCCCTGTATTTTATCCCTGCCACCTTTAGAATTTGAAAGAGAGTATTCCAGTCAACATTGTCAAAAGCTTTCTCTAAGTCTACAAATGCTAGAAACATAGGCTTGCCTTTCCTTAATCTATTTTCTAAGATAAGCCGTAAGGTCAGTATTGCCTCACGTGTCCCAGTATTTCTACGGAATCCAAACTGATCTTCCCCGAGGTCGGCTTCTACTAGTTTTTCCATTCGTCTGTAAATAATTCGTGTTAGTATTTTGCAGCTGTGGCTTATTAAACTGATAGTTCGGTAATTTTCACACCTGTCAACACCTGCTTTCTTTGGGATTGGAATTATTATATTCTACTTGAAGTCTGAGGGTATTTCGCCTGTCTCATACATCTTGCTCACCAGATGGTAGAGTTTTGTCAAGACTGGCTCTCCCAAGGCCGTCAGTGGTTCCAATGGAATGTTATCTACTCCCGGGGCCTTGTTTCGACTCAGGTCTTTCAATGCTCTCTCAAACTCTTCACGCAGTATCGTATATCCCATTTCATCTTCATCTACATCCTCTTCCATTTCCATAATATTGTCCTCAAGAAACCCCCCCCCCCCCTTGTATAGACCCTCTATATACTCCTTCCACCTTTCTGCTTTCCCTTATTTGCTTAGAACTGGGTTTCCATCTGAGCTCTTGATATTCATACAAGTGGCTCTCTTTTCTCCAAAGATCTCTTTAATTTTCCTGTAGGCAGTATCTACGTTACCCCTAGTGAGATAAGCCTCTACATACTTACATTTGTCCTCTAGCCATCCCTACATAGCCATTTTGCACTTCCTGTCGATCTCATTTTTGAGACGTTTGTATTCCTTTTTGCCTGCTTCATTTACTGCATTTTTATATTTTCTCCTTTCATCAGTTAATTTCAGTATCTCTTCTGTTACCCAAGGATTTCTACTAGCCCTGGCCTTTTTACCTACTTGATCCTCTGCTGCCTTCACTATTTCATTCCTCAAAGCTACCCATTCTTCTTCTACTGCGTTTCTTTCACCCATTCCTGCCAATTGTTCCCTTATGCTCTCCCTGATTGTCTCTACAACCACTGGTTCTTTCAGTTTATCCAGGTCCCATCACCTTAAATTCCCACCTTTTCGCAGTTTATTCAGTTTTAATCTACAGTTCATAACCAAAGGATTGTGGTCAGAGTCCACATCTGCACCTGGAAATGTCTTACAATTTAAAATCTGGTTCCTAAATCTCTGTCTTACCATTATATAATCTATCTGTAACCTTTTAGTATCTCCAGGGTTCTTCCATGTATACAACCTTCTTTTACGATTCTTGAACCAAGTGTTAGCTATGATAAAGTTATGCTCTGTGCAAAATTGTACCAGGCGGCTTCCTCTTTCATTTGTTAGCCCCGATCCATATTCACCTACTACGTTTCCTTCTCTTCCTTTTCCTACTGTCGAATTCCAGTCACCAATGACTATTAAATTTTCGTCTTCCTTCACTAGCTGAATAATTTCTTTTATCTCATCATACATTTCATCAATTCCTTCATTATCAGCAGAGCTAGTTGGCATATAAACTTGTACTACTGTGGTCCATAAACCACGGACCTTGCCGTTGGTGGGGAGGCTTGCGTGCCTCAACGACACAGATTGCGCAACCACAACGGAGGGGTATCTGTTGAGAGGCCAGACAAACGTGTGGTTCCTGAAGAGGGGCAGCAGCCTTTTCAGTAGTTGCAGGGGCAACAGTCTGGATGAGTGATCTGGCCTTGTAACACTAACCAAAACGGCCTTGTTGTGCTGATACTGCGAACGGCTGAAAGCAAGGGGAAACTACAGCCGTAATTTTTACCGAGGGCATGCAGCTTTACTGTATGATTAAATGATGATGGCGTTCTCTTGGGTAAAATATTCCGGAGGTAAAATAGTTCCCCATTCGGATCTCCGGGCGGGGACTACTCAGGAGGACGTCGTTATCAGGAGAAAGAAAACTGGTGTTCTACGAATCGGAGCGTGGAATGTCAGATCCCTTAATCGGGCAGGTAGGTTAGAAAATTTAAAAATGGAAATGGATAGGTTAAAGTTAGATATAGTGGGAATAGTGAAGTTCGGTGGCAGGAGGAACAAGACTTTTGGTCAGGTGAATACAGGGTTATAATTACAAAATCAAACAGGGGTAATGCAGAAGTAGGTTTAATAATGAATAAAAAAATAGGAGTGCGGGTAAACTACTACTAACAGCATAGTGAACGCATTATTGTGGCCAAGATAGACACGAAGCCCACGCCTACTACAGTAGTACAAGTTTATATGCCATCTAGTACGGTATAAGGTAACTAAAAGAAATACGCAAGGAGACGAACACATTTACTCAAAGACGAAAACTACCCTGAAGTCAGCGCGATTTGTGGTAGTCTTCTGGACATTAAAGAAGACGGTAGATGGTTCTTAATAGGACGAGTGATTAACGCATACGGGAGACGTGTACCCGTACGAGCCACAAAACTGGTAAGGAGTTCTTGTGCTACAGCACAGTAAAGCACAAATCCAACTTCGCCACTTCTCAATCGTTGGGGTATAGGTTGTTTCGGTCAAAGATGCTACATATAGCAATGATTTTAAAGCATTTAATGTTAGAGAGTACTACGAGGTGTAATGACACTAGATGTTTGGATAGACATTCTAAAACGTGAATGCAGTTATAGCAGATATTATATTTTCGATTAACCCGACTTCACCACATCGCAATCGTTGGGGTATAGGTTGTTTCGGTCAAAGATGCTACACATAGCAATGATTTTCGAACAGTTAACAGTAACAGAATACTACGAGTTGTAATGTCATTAGATGTTTGGATAGACATTCTAAAACGTGAATGCAGTTATAGCAAATACATTTTCGATTAACAGTTAAAAGAGACGGGTCATGCATGTTTAAAGATCGCACATTTTGCCTTTAGACAGATAATACTCTACAGCAATGACAAATCGAGCAGTCTCATTCCCGTCTAGGAACAGACTCAGTAGATCATTCACAAATTCACACCAGTAGCAGGTAGTATAAAGAGCATACAAAATGACTGCATTTGTTCCTTCTAAAACAGTAGTTAGGCACAGAGGCAATTTAGACAGTACCATATGTATTGGTGTAGAAGCAATAAGCAAGCGGCCATCAAAAAGTAATGACGTCCCGCAACTTAAAAAAGAGTTAATATTCGTGTTTGATAACATGTAAGTTCAAGTATTTCTACCAGCAACACAATTCCAGTGGCTAGTTACACGTTATCTAAAATCTAAGACTTCTTTTCCTACCACATATCTGACAATAGACCCACAGTTGGAGAAAACCGACAGATGTAACAGTGAGTCAACCCAGACTGTTAGAAAGCAAGTGGTCGTAACCTCTCCCCAAAGAATCGTCATTTACACAATTGTATTGTTCTGCGCCGCAGTGGATAAAATAAACCTTCTTTCCCGGTCTTTTTCTTTTCGTGATCTCTTCCAGATAAGATTAACAGCTCACCGGCCCCAGAAGGGGAACGACCAGTGCTCAGCATATACACTCCTGGAAATGGAAAAAAGAACACATTGACACCGGTGTGTCAGACCCACCATACTTGCTCCGGACACTGTGAGAGGGCTTGTACAAGCAACGATCACACGCACGGCACAGCGGACACACCAGGAACCGCGGTGTTGGCCGTCGAATGGCGCTAGCTGCGCAGCATTTGTGCACCGCCGCCGTCAGTGTCAGCCAGTTTGCCGTGGCATACGGAGCTCCATCGCAGTCTTTAACACTGGTAGCATGCCGCGACAGCGTGGACGTGAACCGTATGTGCAGTTGACGGACTTTGAGCGAGGGCGTATAGTGGGCATGCGGGAGGCCGGGTGGACGTACCGCCGAATTGGTCAACACGTGGTTCGTGAGGTCTCCACAGTACATCGATGTTGTCGCCAGTGGTCGGCGAAAGGTGCACGTGCCCGTCGACCTGGGACCGGACCGCAGCGACGCACGGATGCACGCCAAGACCGTAGGATCCTACGCAGTGCCGTAGGGGACCGCACCGCCACTTCCCAGCAAATTAGGGACACTGTTGCTCCTGGGGTATCGGCGAGGACCATTCGCAACTGTCTCCATGAAGCTGGGCTACGGTCCCGCACACCGTTAGGCCGTCTTCCGCTCACGCCCCAACATCGTGCAGCCCGCCTCCAGTGGTGTCGCGACAGGCGTGAATGGAGGGACGAATGGAGACGTGTCGTCTTCAGCGATGAGAGTCGCTTCTGCCTTGGTGCCAATGATGGTCGTATGCGTGTTTGGCGCCGTGCAGGTGAGCGCCACAATCAGGACTGCATACGACCGAGGCACACAGGGCCAACACCCGGCATCATGGTGTGGGGAGCGATCTCCTACACTGGCCGTACACCAGTGGTGATCGTCGAGGGGACACTGAATAGTGCACGGTACATCCAAACCGTCATCGAACCCATCGTTCTACCATTCCTAGACCGGCAAGGGAACTTGCTGTTCCAACAGGACAATGCACGTCCGCATGTATCCCGTGCCACCCAACGTGCTCTAGAAGGTGTAAGTCAACTACCCTGGCCAGCAAGATCTCCGGATCTGTCCCCCATTGAGCATGTTTGGGACTGGATGAAGCGTCGTCTCACGCGGTCTGCACGTCCAGCACGAAAGCTGGTCCAACTGAGGCGCCAGGTGGAAATGGCATGGCAAGCCGTTCCACAGGACTACATCCAGCATCTCTACGATGGTCTCCATGGGAGAATAGCAGCCTGCATTGCTGCGAAAGGTGGATATACACTGTACTAGTGCCGACATTGTGCATGCTCTGTTGCCTGTGTCTATGTGCCTGTGGTTCTGTCAGTGTGATCATGTGATGTATCTGACCCCAGGAATGTGTCAATAAAGTTTCCCCTTCCTGGGACAATGAATTCACGGTGTTCTTATTTCAATTTCCAGGAATGTATTAATCTAATTACAACCTTTTTTTCCTTGTCTTTAGAGTAATATATGTGCGAGTACTGTCTTAAACATATTTTCATGAATACAAAGTTTCTAATTTTTGAGATGGTTTCTAAATATTTACCAATATCAACGAAAGTTGTTAGATAGTGGCAGTACTGTGATAGCGTGGAAAACTGGTTATGAATGTCTACGTTTTAAAATAATTTTGCTGTTGGTAATGAACTGATGTATGTAATTTCTTTGTTTCTGTTTTTATAACTGTATAGATGGTGTATATATTGGGAGCTTGGTCATGACGTAAACAGCTGAGGTGTCTAACACCTCACGATACCGTTCTGCGTGAAATACGGTCAATGAATACCTGTCGATTGTGACAACACATAACACAGATTTAGAGGATGTTTTAGGATGCTGCATTTGGATATGACACTATGTGTTACATTAGTTGTAGTTTTAAAATATGACACAAGATTGCTGTGAAATGGGTATTATTTTAGTTTTCTGCTATTAGATCTGAAAATGACAAACTGTGGTAGCAATCGGTCGGCTATGAAGAAACAGAATTGATTATGTACAAAAAAAAAAAAAAATTCTTACATTTTATATAGCCTGTGGGCCTTTGCCTTTGATAGTCGCTCACGTTAGTATCTGTACCAGTTTGTTTTTTGTTCCAAATAGTCTTAAGCAGATCATGTTAGTGCTATAAAAAAGGTAGATTTTATGTTGTCGGTCAGGTTGGATCCTGCCTCGGGAAAAGATAACACCTGCGCGAATGATGGCTGGAAGACATGGAGATCTCTCAAACAGATCAAATAGGGATGGGCGAGAATGGAAGACAGCTTAACACTTTGCCGTCAGCACGTCTCGTACAAATTTATTCGCTTGGCGCCGGCAGCGCTAATCCGGATTACTTAGCTTGTCGCCGGCCGTTCTTGACATTATCGGGAGATTATAAATTGTTAAGTTTTACTAATCTCACCGTTAATTCTTATAAGTTCACAACCCTGTTCCCCTACTTTCATAATATTTCGAAGATTTACATGCGTAAATAAACACAACATTTCTTTGTTTCATATATTTGTTTATTTGCATTGTCTTTGGTACTTAGCACTTCTCTTTCGTATGATATGCAGCAAAACAGTCTCCAAGATGTAACGCAACTCCACAAGACTTGCACATTAAGTTTGTTGTTCTTTTTTTGTTTTTGGAACATACATGACAGTTCCTTCGTTTTCGTTTATTGTTTCAGAAATAAGTATTAGCTGGTGTTGCTTTATGTGACCGGAAAGTCTGTCAACCGGATCATGATGAGACGTACGCGATGTAGTGGCAAACCCCAAGTTTTGCTCAGAAGCAAGCCCATGGTCTTTTATCCACGAATCAGGGAATTTCAAATACTGCCATGTACGGAACGCATTAAATAATGCTCAATTAAAGAGGTACATGCAAGCCTTTTCATAGTTTTTCTGTGTGTTGGATAATAACTCAAATACTGGTCTGCCCGATCCACTCTTTTCATGTATTTGTTGTAGTCTAATACACTTCCAGGTTTTTTTATTGCGTAATTGGTTTTTCTAAATTTTCTTTGAGTGTCAGTCAAAGTAGTATTATGTTTTGTAGAGATCATCCGTATCGTGCGAGTACTTCACCTTTCCGTTGATGACAAGCTTCAAACGCATTGATTTCACGCGCTTTAATTTTTCCGGAAATCCTCTATTTTGCTGTATCGTTCCACAAACTCGAATTTTCTTCTCAAGTAACTTCTCTGCAAATTCTACAGTGTTATAATAATTATCCATGTATAGGTGACGCCACTTTCCATAAGAAGGTGTCAATAGTTCCATAGTTCCATCACTGTTTTTGCTAAAGGTTGTCCAGCGCCGGAATATATCTTGACTGAGGAAATGTATCCCGTACATGAATCACACAGCATCCGAAAGAGTATGCCATATTTCGTAATTTTCCACGAATTGTAAACTTTAAAATTTAACCGTCAACGCCAGAGTATCATTCCTTCATCAATTGAGATGTTTTGACTTGGATTAAAGGTTTCTTTAAACTTTTTGGAAAAATAATCAGTTACGAATTGCACCTTGAAAAGCCGGACGGCAATATCCGGTTTATTGATGTTGTCGGAAAAATGTAAAAAACGGTAATATTTGTCTGAATCGGTTGCGGGACATCGTTTTGCGAAATATCGGTGTGTCTATCAAGGGATTCGTTGACCAATAATCATCGATCCTTGCTTTTTTTACAGTTCCCATAAGGATAGCAAATCCAAACCATTTTCTAAATTCGGGCCCCCTAACGTTGGCAAATTTGGCATTTTTTTATCCAGTTTCCTTCTATTGCAATTTTGACTGTAGTACTTGTTGGTTTGGTTGCTAATATATTAAAACAGATCATTCCCAATATACACTACTGGCCATCAAAATTGCTACACCAAGAAGAAATGCAGATGATAAACGGGTATTCATTGGACAAATATATTATACTAGAACCGACATGTGATTACGTTTTCACGCAATTTGGGTGCATAGATCCTGAGAAATCAGTACCCAGAACAACCAACTCTGGCCTTAATAACGGCCTTGATACCCCTGGGCATTGAGTCAAACAGAGCTAGGATGGCGTTTACAGATACAGCTGCCCATGCAGCTTCAACACGATACCACAGTTCATCAAGAGTAGTGACTGGCGTATTGTGACGAGCCAGTTGCTTGGCCACCATTGACCAGACGTTTTCAATTGGTGAGAGATCGGGAGAATGTTCTGGACAGGGCAGCAGTCGAACGTTTTCTGTATCCAGAAAGGACCGTACAGGACCTGCAACATGTGGTCGTGCATTATCCTGCTGGAATGTAGGGTTTCGCAGGGATCGAATGAAGGGTGGAGCCACGGGTCGTAACAAATCTGAAATGTAATGTCCACTGTTCAAAGTGCCGTCAATGAGAACAACAGGTGACCGAGACATGTAACCAATGGCACCCCATACCATCACGCCGGGTGATACGTCAGTATGGCGATGACGAATACACGCTTCCAATGTGCGTTCACCGCGATGTCGCCAAACACGGATGCGACCATCATGATGCTGTAAACAGAACCTGGATTCATCCGAAAAAAATGACGTTTTGCCATTCGTGCAACCAGATTCGTCGTTGAGAACACCAGCGCAGGCGCTCGTGTCTGTGATGCAGGGCAAGGGTAACCGCAGCCACGGCCTCCGAGCTGATAGTCCATGCTGCTGCAAACGTCGTCGAACTGTTCGTGCAGATGGTTGTTGTCTTGCAAACGTCCACATCTGTTGCATCAGGGATCGAGACGTGGCTGCACGATCCGTTACAGCCATGCGGATAAGATGCTTGTCATCTCGACTGCTAGCGATACGAGGGCGTTGGGATCCAGCACGGCGTTCCGTATTACCCTCCTGAACCCACCGATTCCATATTCTGCTAACAGTCATTGGATCTCGACCAACGCGAGCAGGAATGTCGCGATATGATAAACCGCAATCGCGATAGGCTACAATCCGATCTTTATCAAAGTCGGAAACGTGATGGTACGCATTTCTCCTCCTTACACGAGGCATCACAACAACGTTGTATGAATGCTCTGAAAAGCTAACCATTTGCATATCAGAGCATCTTCTTCCTGTCGGTTACATTTCTCGTCTGTAGCAAGACATCTTCGTTGTGTAGCAATCTTAATGGCCAGTAGTGTATAATTTTTCGATATTCTCGACGCTCTGTGTATCTTTGGGAAATATGTTTAGGCCCGTAGATCCTTCAAATTTATTATTGCTCCTCGGTAAATCAAAGTCTGATCACTGTGCACTGTCTTCTTCGACTGATGCATCCGAATCAGTTGGCATCGGTAGCGTTCACTGAATTCTTCTTGGACGTATTTCACTACCTTGTGCTTCACTTTCACGTATTTGATATCCAATGTCTTGTCCCCAATCGACTAAGTCGTCCGGAACGTCAGACAAGACGTCCTCGCATTCATCGTATATAATCGTATCGTCTCTTTCGTCTGCCGTGATGAAAGGGCACATGTACTTATACAAACGAAAAACTTCTTGACATGTGTAACTGAAAGTTACCTGAACAAAACACCAACAGCATGCAAAAGATACTAAAATGCTGTCGCCGGCCACTGAGTGAAACTATGCGCACGACACCACTGTGGTGTCGCCGGACGGCTTAATGTTAATAGAATAGCGTTTACTTCAATCAGAGAGTAGCAACGCGTGTGGTTGCAGCGAAATCCAAACTGCAGACCACATCACACAATGGTATCTAAGACTGACGTATTCAGCTAGTGATCTAAAAAGAGGGAAACGCAAATGCACCCAACGTGGCCAGGTACTGGACTCACGTTGTCTTGCTTCCTATGTTTCATGAACTCGCTGCAGTGGGCTTGTGAGATGTGTGTCTTATGTTGCTCTATATCCTACTTTTCTAGTGTTCATTTTGCACTTTTATATTTTCCTGACATTAAATAAATATGAATTAAATATTTATTCTACAGCTGTAGTGTACATTGCAGAAGGCTCAGGTACGTAGACAGTTCGCTAAACGCTCGCAGCCACAGGTTCCACGCCAGAGCTGGTGACGGCTGCGTGTTGGCCACATGCTTGCGTGCGTGTCCCCGCGAATTACAGCGGCGGCCGCCGGCTGGGAGAGCGGCGCGGTGCCTGGTACAGGCGCGACCTTGCCGTTTCTTCCAGTAGGGGTCGCCCTTGAGCTACATCGCCATACCGGGAACGACTGTGACGCTGTCCTCCGCGATCACCCTTCTGTTTGGAGCTTCTCAACCAAAAACTGAATTTTGATGTAAAGTACCAGAGGCATGAACCAACAACAATGGCCATCATTACATGTAAAAGTGCAGCTGTTGTACAGTTGTCCTACATAATTCTTTCGATTGTCGTGACACTTACAGCTGTGTGGTGCCTGCTGTTCCGATCTGCTCGAAAAAAGTTCGCCGAACGTGTGTGGGAGCAGGAAATCAAAGAATAAGGCACAAGAGACTAAAAAAAGCTTTACTGCAAAATAACAAAAAAACTCAACAAAATAAACGTAGTCTGTTCGAAATTACATCTTCGCACACCTGTGCAATGAAAATGGAAATGAGCGTTTGGCGTCATTGGCCGGGAGGCCCCTTGCGGGGCAGGTCCGGCCGCCTTGGTGCAAGTTTTACTGCACTCGACGCCACATCGGACGATTTACGCGCCGGATGGGGATGAAATAATGATGTAGACAACACAACACCCAGTCCCTCAGCGGAGACAATCTCCGACCCAACCGGGAATCGAATCCGTGCCCGTAGGACGGTAATCCGTCACGCTGACCACTCAGCTGTCGGGACGGACACCCGTGCAATGAGGACCTGTAGCTGGATAACACTGACTACCGTGCGTCGCAACCTACTTGGATCGTCCATGGCAGGCTATTCACAAAATGGTCGAGACGTTGCTGCACAACTCTGTCCCACTCTTACGTCGGTCGTCATGTGGTCATCACATGTGTGAGGAGAGTTCCTACGAAAGACGCACTGCAGATTGGTTCCAAGCAGCTTGAGCTGGCTCAAGTCAGAGCATATCAGAGACCATTCAATTTGGTCGATTTCTACCTCCTAGAGGCAAGTCTTCACAGGGAGGACGGGTTGGCTCGTACATTATTGTCGTGATAGATTAACCAGTCGCCGAAAGTTGAAAGTAAGACTGGACAGCGTGTTGAAGGGTCCTGTTCCAATACAACACAGCCCATCCCTCGAAAAGGATGAGACCTGTGGAACTGCATAGAAGGACATATTGGTTCAGCTTTAACTTAGAAGTAGATATCCTCGGTGTTGCAAAGCAGCTTAAAGCACTTAATAAAGGCAAGTCCTCCGGTACAGATTGTATACCGATTATATTCCTTTTAGAGTACGCTGATATAATAGCTCCGTACTTAACAATTATATGCAACCCCTCACTCGACGAAAGAACCGTACCTAAAAAGTGGAAAGTTGTACACGAAGGAGGAGTAATCTAATGAATTATAAGCCCATATCACTGACGTAGATTTTCAGTAGGACTTTGGAAAATAAACTTTGTTTGAACATTACGAATTACCTCGAGGAAAACGATCTGTTGACACACTGTCGGCACGGATTCAAAAAATATCGTTCTTATGATAAACAGCTTCTTATTCTCACGAAGTAAATAGTACTATCGACAGGGGATCTCAAATTGATTCCATATTTCTAGATTTTCAAAAGGCTTTTGATACTGTTCTGCACAAGCAGCTTATAATCAAGTTGCGTGCCTATGGAGTTTCGTATCAATTGTGACACTGAATCAACTGACGGAAAGTCATTCAGAAAACCAGTAGAAGTATCTGACCTACCTGAAGGAAGTGAGTAGAAGGATAATGGGGACTCAACCCTAATTTTGATATCCAATTGATATCAATAGCTGCTTTGCAACACCAAGGATATCTACTTCTAAGTTGATCTACTGATTAGCCCCAACGCCACCACCACTTACACACACCCACACTCTAACCTCATATGACCTTATCTGCTTTTCTCAGCTGACACATGGGTCCCTGATCGCTCCCCCTCCCTCCCCCTTCCACCATTTCCTCTTACCCCTCTCTCTCCCACCTCCCCTATTGGTGGGAATTTCGAATTTTGGCGGAAATTTAAAGAATGCTGAGAATTTCTTTGTCCAAGGGCTGTGCTGACATCCCACGTCAGGAACTGACGGGAGATTAAAAATGACGGTGCCTTTTCCAGGACTCAAACCCTGGTCCATCCGGACAGAAAGCACATGTGCACCTCCCAAAAAATAGAAACTACGCAGATGCAGGAGAGGAAGGTTAGCATAGTGTATTTTATTTATTTTGGTTGGGAAACTGAAGTAAATATCGATACTAATTACGTAAATAGTCATATACAGGATGTTACAAAAAGGTACGGCCAAACTTCCAGGAAACATTCCTCACACACAAAGAAAGAAAATATGTTATGTGGACATGTGTCCGGAAACGCTTACTTTCCATGTTAGAGCCCATTTTATTACTTCTCTTCAAATCACATTAATCATGGAATGGAAACACACAGCAACAGAACGTACCAGCGTGACTTCAAACACTTTGTTACAGGAAATGTTCAAAATGTCCTCCGTTAGCGAGGATACATGCATCCACCCTCCGTCGCATGGAATCCCTGATGCGCTGATGCAGCCCTGGAGAATGGCGTATTGTATCAGAGCCGTCCACAATACGAGCACGAAGAGTCTCTATATTTGGTACCGGTGTTGCGTAGACAAGAGCTTTCGAATGCGCCCATAAATGAAAGTCAAGAGGGTTGAGGTCAGGAGAGCGTGGATGCCATGGAATTGGTCCGCCTCTACCAATCCATCGGTCACCGAATCTGTTGTTGAGAAGCGTACGAACACTTCGACTGAAATGTGCAGGAGCTCCATCGTGCATGAACCACATGTTGTGTCGTACTTGTAAAGGGGCAGGTAGAGTATCCCGTATGAAATCATGATTACGTGGTCCATTGAGCGTAGGTGGAAGAACATGGGGCCCAATCAAGACATCACCAACAATGCCTGCCCAAACGTTCACAGAAAATCTGTGTTGATGACGTGATTGCACAATTGCGTGCGGATTCTCGTCAGCCCACACATGTTGATTCTGAAAATTTACAATTTGATCACGTTGGAATGAAGCCTCATCCGTAAAGAGAACATTTGCACTGAAATGAGGATTGACACACTGTTGGATGAACCATTCGCAGAAGTGTACCCGTGGAGGCCAATCAGCTGATGATAGTGGCTGCACACGCTGTACATGGTACGGAAACAACTGGTTCTCCCGTAGCACTCTCCATACAGTGACTTGGTCAACGTTACCTTGTACAGCAGCAACTTCTCTGACGCTGACATTAGGGTTATCGTCAACTGCACGAAGAATTGCCTCGTCCATTGCAGGTGTCCTCGTCGTTCTAGGTCTTCCCCAGTCGCGAGTCATAGGCTGGAATGTTCCGTGCTCCATAAGACGCCGATCAATTGCTTCGAACGTCTTCCTATCGGGACACCTTCGTTCTGGAAATCTGTCTCGATACAAACGTACCGCGCCACGGCTATTGTCCCGTGCTAATCCATACATCAAATGGGCATCTGCCAACTCCGCATTTGTAAACATTGCACTGACTGCAAAACCACGTTCGTGATGAACACTAACCTGTTGATGCTACGTACTGATGTGCTTGATGCTAGTACTGTAGAGCAATGAGTCGCATGTCAACACAAGCACCGAAGTCAACATTACCTTCCTTCAATTGGGCCAACTGGCGGTGAATCGAGGAAGTACCGTACATACTGACGAAACTAAAATGAGCTCTAACATGGAAATTAAGCGTTTCCAGACACATATCCACATAACATTTTTTCTTTATTTGTGTGTGAGGAATGTATCCTGAAAGTTTGGCCGTACCTTTTTGTAACACCCTGTAGATTGGGCCTAATTACATAACTATATGCATAGCGCCACACAAGGAGTGCCTAAAATCATAACACAGCTCAAAAATTGGTGATACCATACAACTGGCGATATCTTGCTGGGAAAAAATTTCACAATACCATTCGAAACTAGTGGCAGATGTACTCGAACTCCACCTTTCACCTACAAGTTGGCAGAAAAAAAAAGGCTGAAGTTGGAGGGTCTATGTTTATTTCTTTGCTGGGAAATGCGTTCAACTGATGAGATGCTAGTGTTGGACAGAGAGGAGTTTAATAAATGTATTAGCTGTAAGCATACAGTTGACGACTGTATCTATCGGTGTTTGACATCAGAGTTCGCGACATACATCTCACCCTCCATTGCTCAACAATCACCCTGCAGCCCAGGTAATCGAGGGCAATAGACGGTACCACAACTGATGGAAAATGCTTCACTGATCTAATTACACACCGAAATTGTCGTGAAAAAACCTGACAAGCGTAATCAATGAGACATAATGTAACAATTGTATTGGGGATTGGGAAAAAATCATCATAATAACACAACTACAGCAGAAACCGATCCCAGAAGGTTTCCGAAAGGTGACTGTTGCAGCGATGTCCTCCTTGATGGGCAGTCACGAACTAACCAACTTGGAGAAAGTCTTACCACCGCCCACCCTACCACCGTTCATTCCTCCCTCTCCTCACCATAAGTAGGGATAGAGGCTTGTTCTGCCTTGTCACTGCTGGTCCACAAAGAGATCGTCCTGACGGCAGATATACTGTTTCCAGTCTGCGGAAATCAGTCACATATAGACAAGAAACAAGAGCAAGACACTTCATGACATCTGTTAAATGTGTTTTTCGGAAAGATTGAATCCCCCCCCCCCCCCCCCCCCCCCCTCTCACACCAGAACAACAACGAAATTCCAGAGAACTCTCCAAATCGCTTTTCCAAACATCCACCCCTTTGGGAAACAGGCAGCTCACTGCCTATGCAGACCGCAGCCACCGGAGCAGCCTACAGCCGATCTGGTTGGCGAGTCTTCAGTACAATGTGCCCCGACGAGCGTATGGCTGAGTGGTGAGCAGTATCGACGCTGACAAAAGCTGCACATAAAACAGAAAGTACTGGAAATACGTAGACAACCAAAGTGCATTGGTATAAGACTCTGTCTGGTATACTTTTGTATATATTGTTGAATGGACGTACTGCACAGTCATCTATCTCCATTTACAATGTACACTCCTGGAAATGGAAAAAAGAACACATTGACACCGGTGTGTCAGACCCACCATACTTGCTCCGGACACTGCGAGAGGGCTGTACAAGCAATGATCACACGCACGGCACAGCGGACACACCAGGAACCGCGGTGTTGGCCGTCGAATGGCGCTAGCTGCGCAGCATTTGTGCACCGCCGCCGTCAGTGTCAGCCAGTTTGCCGTGGCATACGGAGCTCCATCGCAGTCTTTAACACCGGTAGCATGCCGCGACAGCGTGGACGTGAACCGTATGTGCAGTTGACGGACTTTGAGCGAGGGCGTATAGTGGGCATGCGGGAGGCCGGGTGGACGTACCGCCGAATTGCTCAACACGTGGGGCGTGAGGTCTCCACAGTACATCGATGTTGTCGCCAGTGGTCGGCGGAAGGTGCACGTGCCCGTCGACCTGGGACCGGACCGCAGCGACGCACGGATGCACGCCAAGACCGTAGGATCCTACGCAGTGCCGTAGGGGACCGCACCGCCACTTCCCAGCAAATTAGGGACACTGTTGCTCCTGGAGTATCGGCGAGGACCATTCGCAACCGTCTCCATGAAGCTGGGCTACGGTCCCGCACACCGTTAGGCCGTCTTCCGCTCACGCCCCAACATCGTGCAGCCCGCCTCCAGTGGTGTCGCAACAGGCGTGAATGGAGGGACGAATGGAGACGTGTCGTCTTCAGCGATGAGAGTCGCTTCTGCCTTGGTGACAATGATGGTCGTATGCGTGTTTGGCGCCGTGCAGGTGAGCGCCACAATCAGGACTGCATACGACCGAGGCACACAGGGCCAACACCCGGCATCATGGTGTGGGGAGCGATCTCCTACACTGGCCGTACACCACTGGTGATCGTCGAGGGGACACTGAATAGTGCACGGTACATCCAAACCGTCATTGAACCCATCGTTCTATCATTCCTAGACCGGCAAGGGAACTTGCTGTTCCAACAGGACAATGCACGTCCGCATGTATCCCGTGCCACCCAACGTGCTCTAGAAGGTGTAAGTCAACTACCCTGGCCAGCAAGATCTCCGGATCTGTGCCCCATTGAGCATGTTTGGGACTGGATGAAGCGTCGTCTCACGCGGTCTGCACGTCCAGCACGAACGCTGGTCCAACTGAGGCGCCAGGTGGAAATGGCATGGCAAGCCGTTCCACAGGACTACATCCAGCATCTCTACGATCGTCTCCATGGGAGAATAGCAGCCTGCATTGCTGCGAAAGGTGGATATACACTGTACTAGTGCCGACATTGTGCATGCTCTGTTGCCTGTGTCTATGTGCCTGTGATTCTGTCAGTGTGATCATGTGATGTATCTGACCCCAGGAATGTGTCAATAAAGTTTCCCCTTCCTGGGACAATGAATTCACGGTGTTCTTATTTCAATTTCCAGGAGTGTAGTATATGGTAGTTGCAAGGTAGTGGAGTGGTGATTTAGCGATGGTACAGAAAGTGGGAAGCCTTCTGCTGTGTCATTGGCTGGTGTTGAAATTACGGAACAACTGGTATATTCTGAGGTATATGACCAGATGGACGTACTCTGCTGTCATCTATCTAAATTCGCAATCTGTTACACTAGTGTCCAAAGTTAAAGCAACAAACAGCTATTTCCCCATCCTGTTGTAACGGCTTCACCGATCACCTTAAAGGGCAATCGATGCTAACGTTAAACATCTGTGAGGAATTTTTGAGAAGGTTGTGAGCGTGAGATGACCTTATGGGAGCAGAACAATCAGACATAAACTACAGCAAACAAGTAGATTAGGAACAGATGTTCTCCCAGCACGAAAGCAAGTTGTATCATTATGTATTAATATCGGTCGTCGGCTTAATTAGGCATTCTTGTGTCAAGAAATGTAATAAAGCAGAAAGCAGTGCTAAGACTAACCTAACCTTCCCTCACACACATTAAACTCTTTCTTTATATCTGTTTATACAACAACACAGTAACCTAGTCTTGCAGATGTACTACTAACTTGGAAGTCAGACAAACAAATGGCCACTGGGATAGCAAACAGTAACACATGCCTCTCAACAACACGTACCTTAAATGAAATAGATGCAGCGGTTAATGGAACTAATCACCAACACACATGAAGCTAACAGCAGTACTAAACAGGGAAGAGCATGAAGTAATTCTGACTTGAATTAGGGTGTCTGTTAATGATCAGACTCTATAGCATCATTGCTTAGTATAGGGTCTCTATGCCTGTGCATTAACCAACTTGCAATACAATAGCTAACACTGTAAATATTTGTTTTTTTAAGTTCAGTTTAAGGCAATTAAACTGAATTCAAATCTAACTATACTGGGTCTGAAGGAGACTTTGCTTTGCTTCATTAACTAACTAGGCTAGCATATGAGAGCCCTTAAACTTTCATAGTTTGAAGAACCATGTTCATTAACAAAACTACACTAGTATGTATGAGAAACCAAAAGAATTATCATCAATAATTATTAATTAAGTAAAGCACAACAAACTATAACTCTTTAAATAATACATGTGCTTTGATAAGCAGTCTTTTAACCTATTCAAAATATAGTTGGCAGTGCAAATGCCAACACAACATTATATTCAAGTTCAAACACTTTTTCATGAAATGAAACACTTATAAAACTTTGCAATTCTGATCAAAGAGCATGAATGTAACAATTAATAATATTTTTCACTCCAGATCAACATTATTGTTCTTTTAACTAACAAATTTATATTTTCAGGCAGCTTTTCAAGTAATGCAAATTATTTAAGAAAATGACTACAAATTTATTTAAAAATGTACTGGAAGTGGAATATTTCTCAAACTATAAAACTGGACTTTAAACACTTTAGCTCCACACATTAGAAAGCAATCGAAACTATTTTTACAGCGGCTGAATAAGTCTTTCCATAATAAATTAGGACACACGGAATTAAATTCACTAGGACAGGATGCCTGTCCAGGTTTGTGATTTGAGATAATCAAAGGTGTAAATGGAGTTTTTAGCAACATCATGATTATTATCAAAATCAACCAAATTTCACATATATCTGGTCCATTTACAGAGTGTCAAATATAAACAATTTAGTGGAAAGCTGGTGTTGCTCGTGACGTAATTTGCAGCGGCGGTTATCATGGTGGCAATGCAGCCATAGCAGTGCGGTTAACCTTGCCCTGTTACACATCTTCTTGGCGTCGGAATTATATTTTTACAGGGGCCCATAAATACTGCCCTTAAGCTCCTCTGACCTCATAACTCCAACAATATGTGCCACAATGATCCGCTACTGCTAGCGAGATGTGAACCACGGCACTGCTCACCATAGACTCCTTACCCGCACAAAGGACGAGTTGCCGCTTGCGCGCCAACCGTACTTTTGCCACTCCGCCAGGCTACTTCCGTAGCTGCCGGGCTTCCCCATATCTTTTACATTCAACCCTACGTTCTCTAACTATGAACCAAGTCATCTACAGTACATTATATAATAATCGTGCCAGTAGTTATTTAAATCCACAAGCACAGTTCAAACAACGTCGTCAAAAGGTTCACACAACAACAATATGTATACATAGTCAAAGAATTTCCATGAGAGATACAACACTCTACATAAGCAACACTACAAATTGACATAGAAATATCGATACAGATACGAAATAGGTCGAAAATAGATATTACATTGTGTCTAATTTACAAGTCATACAAACTGTCAACAGATGTCGTTACGATCGTGTTCTGCACGGAAGATGGCATTCCGATTAACCATGGAGGTAAGAATAAGGGGAGATGGCGCTACGTATCCCAGCCGTACTACGTTTTGAAGCCATGGGGGCGTAGCTCGCTGCCATGACACTCTGACCAAAACATTGCCAGTGTGCTATAGCGCTGCGTGTATTACAGTCGCTAATTGCACTATATACGTATGTAACGTCATCAGATTGGTTGTTTCAAAGTTTTTGTTTAAAATAAAACCTCGTAAAGGCAAAATTCCTCGTTTCTTCTGATTAAAAATAATTTTAATGTAATATTATGAATAGCTAGTCTTCAATGTAAACGATACAATTTTGTTAATTCAGTAATAAACGTGTACCACAAACTAAATAATAGAAACTGAAAACTAAGTTAGCTATACCCTCCCTCCAAAGCCCCATAAATACATCTTGTTTGTAATACGTACTGGGACATTTCAGTTACGTTACACTACTGGGAAACACTGTTCATTACCACCAATATTTACTGAAATACGGTACATAGAATGGCAAATCTACACAGTGTCCTGTTTAGGCCTATACTTTACGCCAGTTAATGTAGTGTTAGCTTTTAATTTGGTACATGATGAAAACAAAGTGAGTTACTCAACACTTCGATTATCGACGATACGTACGTATTATACTGAAACGTGAACTTGAAAACTAAGAATTTAATTCTTTGAATTAACATACCTTTTGCAAATGTTTTGGGTGTGTAGGGAAAACTGATGGTACAGCATTTTCTCGGAGCCTTACTGTTGAAAGGGAAGTTCGGTCTATGTCCTCTTCTCGGAAATGCTGAGAACATATAGTGCTCCATTTAGACGCACGCCAGTTCTTCCTTCTCACGGCATTCTCCCACAGAGCTTTCCGACTTTCATTTTTAGGAAATCTAAAATCATACAGGAGAAAAACACGCTATTGTACAAGTACCGATGTAGCACATGTTCATTCACAATGAAGTTGTAAAATCACACTTAACGAGACAACTTACACATGAAATGTTATTCCCTTCGATTTCGCATCACAACCAGAACGATTCGTACATCCGAACACCACACAAGTCACCATAATAGCGCAAAATCCTTCCAAAAGCGAGCGACAAGCATATGCACACAAGCTTACAGCAGCAATGTTTTGGTCGGATTGAGATGGCTACCCTAGACTTCACATAGCTTCGCAGCTGTGACGTCACGGCGTCTCCCTCTATTCTTACCTCCATGCGATTAACGGACAACCACGTCAGCAATGACGCCAGGGCACCTATCAAGCGGGGCAGTGTTTGCATGGTAGTTCCGCATTCACAATCGCTGTGTACGCAGTCACAGACTGTACAGTGTGTTAGAGAAGAAGCCTACATACACTCTGCTGTCTAGGGCCATAGGAAGAATGGACGCAGGAGAGTCGCAAACTGCGAATCGTTCTGTTGTTTCTCGGATGAGGCGAAAGTTTATGGATACCGAAACTGTATCACAGAGATCAGGACAGGGCCGACCATGTGTGCCATCACAAAGAGTGGACCGTTATTTGGCTGTAAGGCACGGCGGTACCGCATTAGCACTTCACCGAAAGTGGCCTCTGACCTCGCAGCGTCCTCAGAAATGTTGTATCGAGGCAAACGGTGTACAGAAGGTTTCAGCAGAGTGGCCTTTATTATTGGAGACCTGCTGTCCGTTTACCTCTGGCGCGCCTTCACAGAAAGGAATTCTAGAGTGGAGCCATGAACACGCCACTTACATGGTCAAATGGTGGGCCAGTGTTCTTTTCACATATGAGTCCCGATTTGGTCTGGAGAGCACGAGGAACACGACTTCGGTACCCAAACTTTTGGGAAGGCACCGAATCGAGGAGGATCCCTAATGGTGTGCCATGAATTATATTGACCAATCGAACACCTCTTCACGAAATTGTACAGGTGAATCAGCAAGATTTTACTGCTGTGAGTTACCGTGAGGTGATCTTGGGATCTCTCCCGTGCACGCTTGTTGTAAGGTGCTGCGGACCAGACGTCGTATTCTTTCTTTATTTATTTATTTACACGTTAAGTTCCATAGGATCAAATTGAGAAGCAAATCTACAAGGTCATGGAACATGACGGTACATGAAATTACAATATAAAAGTAATAACAGATGAAAATAAAATGTTTATGAACCAGAAAAAAGTCAATCAATGAGTGTAAGTAAACGCAATCAACAATATTACAAGAATCAGCTTAATTTTTCAAGGAACTCCTCCACAGAATAGAAGGAGGAAACTCTTCAGTTTGGATTTGAAAGCGCTTGGATTACTGCTAAGATTTTTTAATACGAGCGGAAGCTTACTGAAAACGGATGTCCACATCTACATCTACATGGATAATCTGCAAATCAAATTTAAGTGCCTGGCAGAGGATTCATCGAACAACCTTCACAATTCTCTATTATTCCAATTTCGTACAGCGCGCTGAAAGAACGAACACCTGTATCTTTCCGTATGAGCTACGATTTCCCTTATTTTATCGTGGTGATCGTTTCTCCCTATGTAAGTCGGTGTCAACAAAATATTTTCGCTTTCGAAGGAGAAAATTGGTGATTGGAATTTCGTGAGAAGATTCCGTTGCAACGAAAAACTCATTTCTTTTAATGATGTCCAGGCCAAATCCTGTATCATTTCTGTGACATTCTCTCCCATATTTCGCGATAATACAAAACGTGCTGCCCTTCTTTGAACTTTTTCGATGTACTCCGTCAGTCCTATCTGGTAAGGATCCCACACCGCGCAGTAGTATTCTAAAAGAGGACGGACAAGCGTAGTGTAGGCAGTCTCCTCAGTAGATCTGTTACATGTTATAAGTGTCCTGCCAATAAAACGCAGTCTTTGGTTAGCCTTCCCCACAACATTTTCTTTGTGTTCCTTCCAATTTAAGTTGTTCGTAATATGCAATATCTAGGTATTTAGTTGAATTTACGGCTTTTAGATTAGACTGATTTATCATGTAATCAAAAATCCAGTCACATAACTGAGACGATATTCCATAAGCATGCAATTTCACTACAGGCCGCTTGTGTGGTACAGTGTCAAAAGCCTTCCGGAAATCCAGAAATACGGAATCGACCTGAAATCCCTTGTCAATAACATTCAACACTTCCTGTGAATAAAGAGCTAGTTGTGTTTCACAGGAACCATATTTTCTAAACCCGTGTTGGCTGTGTGTCAATAGACCGTTTTCTTCGAGGTAATTCATAATGTTTGATCACAATATATGTTCTAAAATCCTGCTGCATATCGACGTTAAAGATACGGGCCTGTAATTTAGTGGATTACTCACTCCGACTACCTTCCTTGAATATTGGTGTGACCTGTGCAACTTTCCAGTCTTTGGTACGGATCTTTCGTCGAGCGAACGGTTGTATGTGATTGTTTAGTATGGAGCTAATGCATCGGCATACTCCGAAAGGAACCTAATTGGTATACAGTCTGGACCAGAAGACTTGCTTTTATTAAGGGATTTAAGTTGTTTCACTACTCCGAGAATATTTACTTCTACGTTATTCATGTTGGCAGCTGTGCTCGATTCGAATTCTGGAATATTTACTTCGTCTTCTTTTGTGAAGGCATTTCTGAATGCTGTGTTTAGTAACTCTGCTTTGGCACCACTGTCTTCAATAGTACCTCCATTGCGCAGAGAAGTCTTTGATTGTTTCTTGTCGCTAACATACGTCACATACGACCAGAATCTCTTTAGATTTTTTGCAAGGTTTCGAGACAAAGTTTCGTTGTGGGAACTGTTATAAGCATCTCGCATTGAAGTCCGCGCTGAATTTCGAGCTTCTGTAAAAGATCAACAATCTTGGGGATTTTGCGTCTGCTTAAATTTGGCATGTTTGTTTCGTTGTTTCTGCAACAGTGTTCTAACCCGTTTTGTGCACCAAGGAGGATCAGCTCCGTCGTTTGTTAATTTATTTGGTACAAATCTCTCAGTTGCTGTCGATACTATTTCTTTGAATTCAAGCCACATCTGATCTACGCTTATATTATTAATTTGGAATGAATGGAGGTTGTCTCTCAGGAAGGCGTCAAGTGAATTTTTATCTGCTTTTTTGAACAGGTATGTTTTTCGTTTATTTTTGGAGGATTTGAAGATTACAATATTCAATCGTGCTACGAAAACCCTGTGTTCACTAATCCCAGTATCGGTTTTGAGCTCGTTATTAACTCAGGGTTATTTGTTGCTAATAGGTCAAGTGTGTTTTTACAATCGTTTATTATTCGCGTGGGCTCATGAACTAACTGCTCGAAATAATTTTCAGAGAATGCGTTTAGCACAATTTCGGATGACATTTTATGCGTACCTCATTAATTAAACATGCATATTTGCCAACATATCGAGGGTAAATGAAAGTCATCAACAACTATTATCGTATGAGTCGGGTATGTGTTTGAAATCAGACTCAAGTTTTCTTTGAACCTTTCAGCAACTGTATCATCTGAATTGGGAGGTCGTTAAAAGGATACTATTATTATTTTATTGCCAACAATGACCTCCGCCCATGCTAACTCACAGGAAGAATCTACTTCAATTTCGCGGCAAGTTAAACCACTTTTAACAACAACAAACACACCACCGCCAACCGTGTTTAGCCTATCCTTTCGGAACACCGTTAGGTTCATCTCAAAATTTCGGGTGAGCTTATATCCGGTTTTAGCCAGCTTTCAGTGCCTATAACGATTTGAGCATCAATGCTTTCTATTAACGCTTGGAGCTCTGGTACTTTCCCATCACAGCTACGACGATTTACAGCTGTTATACCAATGGTTACTGTATCTGAGTTCTTCCTGTGTTCGACCTGCACCCTTTGTGACTGAAGCCCTTCTTGTGTTTTCCCGAGACCCTCTAACCTAAAAAACCTCCCAGTCCACGCCATACAGCCCCTGCTACCTGTGTAGCCGCCTTCTGTTTTTAGTGGACACCTATTTAGCGGAACGCGAAACCCAACCACCCCGAAAGTCGAGGAATCTGCAGCCTACACGGTCGCAGAACCGTCTGAGCCTCTGATTCAGACCCTCCACTCGGCTCTGTACCAGAGGTCCGCAGTCGGTGCTGTCGACTATGCTGAAAATGGTCAGCTCTGCTTTCATCTTGCAAGCATGACTGGCAACCTTTACCACTTATGTTAGCCGGTCGAAACCAGAAAGAATCTCTTCTGATACTCCACACCTTTCTGCATAAGAGTTAAGGAAGTCCGATCCAAATGCAGGCTTGGTTTCTGCCGAGTATCAACTGAGTGAAAGCTGCTTGTTCTTGGGAATAAGCTAATATTGTTAACAAGAAATGACAGTAAGGAAAATATGCATTGAGAGGCCAATGTCAAAATACCCAAGAGGTTCGTGAACTTATACCGCCCGTTTCTGAGCCAAAACATCCTTTTAGAACGAAAAGAGATGCCCCCAAATATAATATCATACGACATAGGTGAATGAAAATAAGGAAGGTACACTAATTTTCGTGTCGATACCATTCCAATAGAAAAAAATGGCAGCATTAAGTCTTTCAACAAGATCCTGAACCTGCGGTTTCCACGACAGTTTAATATCTATATGAACACCTAGAAATCTGAACTGTCCAGTTTCAGTGATCATATGCCCATTCTGTGAAATTAAAATGTCAGGTTTTGTTGAATTGTGTGTTAGAAACTGTAAAACTGTGTCTTACTGTGGTTTAGCGTTAGTTTATTTTCTACAAGCCATGAACATAGGTCGTGAACTGCACTATTTGAAACCGGGACAATGTTGCACACAACATCCTGTTCTACCAAGCTAGTGTCAACAGCAAACAGAAATATTCTAGAGTTACCTGTGGTACTAGAGGCAATATCACTTATATAAATAAGGAACAGGAGTGGCTTCAACACTGATCCCTCGAGCACCTCCCCAGTTGGCTGTACCCCACTCAGACCCACATCACAGCCATTATCAACATTGTCAATAATGACCATTTGCTGTCAGTTGCTAAAGTAAGAGGTGAACCAAAGTAGTAGTTTACGGATGTTTGTAGCGCAATTTTGATATCAAATTGATCAATTAATCATACTGCCCCCACCCACCTCGACCCACCCCCACTGCTGAACACTCGCACCTCCACCAACGGATAACGTCACATGTTTTCTCAACTGCACGTGTGCCCCAGCCCCATCTCTTCCTCCTGCCAGACGGCACGTTATTGATATCAATTTGATAGGCGAATTAATTAAATTGATCATGAGAGGTACTTTGTATGGCGAATAATTTTTTTCCAGCAGTCGGATTACATTCGCCATGTAGGACAACTGGGAAACAGTGGAGGGAGCATAATGCTGTTTTCGAGGAACACTATTGAGAAATGACATTTGAAGCTCACCACAGAGGGATTCTACAGCCCACAATTTACATTTCACGTAAGAACTGCGGTGTTAAAAAACACGATAATAACGCCTATGTTACCATCACCCTGCATAAAAGGCAGTCTTGAGACTAAAGGCGCACATGGTCACTGTTAGTGTTACACTTTCAGGCAGAAATGCTGTCCGAAGTGCTGTCTGCAATTTGGAATTAAGTCTATCCATTCAACCACATATTTGCGTTGGATCATGTAGAGACGTCTTTTAATGACTACAGCCACTGATGAATCATATTCGTGCCACTCTCGTATCTCAAAACGATTCACCTTTTATTTCCGAACCTATCTGCTAAAGATCCCATACATCAAGAACATCAGCGCGTTTTGACCACTTGGTGGAAGTGGGATCATGGAGTCATAGCTCCGCCAAATGTGTACAGTGTGTAAAGCCAGCGCCAAACGAAGCTTTCCCCTGCAACACGAGGTAGTAGAAGAGATATTACGAGCAGTTACAGTGGTGTCTCTTGTTGGGAAAATTAGGAAGACTACATATCATACATGGCATGGAGGAAGGACGAAGATTTTGCGCACATCTCCAAACTACATACAGGTAGTCCAAAGGAGATCTGTGTCTCTCAGGGTGCATTCATGTCAAAGTCGCTTCCACAGACCAGTGTAAAATTTCATCTATTGTACTGTAGGATGACCACATTCAACAGACAATCAATCACACGAGAGGGTTCCATTATTGCTCCTTCACAAGCAGTTTAATACATTGATACATGGTTTTTTTTCGCTTGCAACACACTCAATCAGCATACACCGCCATACACTTTGTTTTTTCTACCGTGACTTAGAGACCCGTGTCAACTGCCGTGAAACTAACATTAACACGTTTCGATCCTCTGTCTCTCACAGAAAAATGAACATCGCTTGGCATGAACTGTACAACTATCACAGCACAGGCTGGTAGAAATAAAACACAGATGCGGTGTATCTCATTGACAAAAATACGGAAGACACCACAACATACGGAAACTGGAAAAGTCTACAGTACTGTAGAGCGTTTCCAACAACTATTCGAAGGTGATTACCTGTACAGTTAATCTCGTCTTCCCATCGACAGGGTAGTGGATGTCTCGGTGCTCCATTTCGAAAACCATTGTGCCTTCATTTTGCAGTCATGTACATGATTAATGTTCCAGTGGTAACCATCACTGGAAGATGCTGTTTACATCGTGCATGAAGTAGCACAAATAAAAAGTGATACTCTTATCTCACTGGTGAAAGAAAAATAAAAACACGTGTAGGGTATCACAGCATATGGAAATAGGATGAGCCTGTAGCAATGAGGAACGCTTCCAAACAACTGAATTATGGTGATGACCACTACATTTAATCCCACGTTTCACAGTGACAAGAAGCAGATATCAATTGTTCCATCAAGGTTTCCTCCATCTCAACAGTGTGGAGGTCAGTCAATCATTATGCAGTAATCAACAGCATACCCAGTGGGTGGTCGGGATTGGAAAGATGCCATTGATGTGGAGCGATGTACTGTAATAAACACCACAGTTGATAGCGAGATCAGTTTTAGCAATTTTACCCAGAACTCGGAGAAAGCAATATCCATCACATTCTACAACCTTTGTAGAAACAGAGTGACCTGAGTTAAGGCTACAGGAGCGTGTTTTGGGCACTCTGTGGAAGTGGGAACATGTTGTCATAGCTCCACCACCCGTGTACGATGTGTAAGGTCAGTGTCAGTAATAGAACAAAGTAAGTTCTACCCCATTCTACATTGTTGTGAAATTTATGGAGGATCCAAGATGGTGGCGATAGACATGGAAATGTCACAATGACCTCAAGGTGGGAAGTTCAAATTTTGGCGGGAAAATAGGCCAGTTGGTCTATCTCCACTAATTTAACCCTCTCCCCAACCCCCTTCCCTCCTCTCCCCCAGAAAATGGGGGCAAGTTCAAATTCCAGCAGGACAATGAAAAATACCACAGCTACCTCCACTAACCTAAGAAAATGGCGGGAAAATAGGTCACTTGGGCTACCTCCACTAAACAAGTCATCTGGCCACCACCTCTTGACGTGAAACAGTCTCAGCCTGTGCTGGATAGGATGGATGTAAGTCTTTATTTTTCTTGCAGTGTTCATTTAAACAATTTGAGGCAGTAGCGCCATGCAGTGTGTTCACCATGAGATCAGGAGTCCAACTGACCTAGTACACAGTACTGCCACCAGAGGGGCCATCGTCCCTCCCATGACGTAATCTAAGGTGACAGTCAAGAGGGGAAAATTACGGGAAAAGGGACTCAACCTTCTCTGGGCTGCTGGAGAGAGGAAGGACTGTACTTTATTTATCTCAAAACAATTTATTTAAGGATGGATTTGACACAGTATGTTTACAAAACACTCACCCCGATATGCTTGAGGTAGCAGTAAATAGTCTATAGACCTATAAAATACTCGTAAATAATGGAGTACACTGATGTGCAGAGACACAAACAACTCATAAATTACCGAAATAATGCAGTAAACAGCATACAGACATGTAAACTAATCGTAGATGACCGATATAATGCACTAAAATGCTTTGCAGACATGCTTGCTAATTGTAAACTGTCGAAATAATGCACTGCACAGCCTACAGCTCTGCAAACTACTTGTTAATCACCGAAATAATGCAGTACACTGATGTACAGACAAGAAAACAACTCGTAAACTGTCGAATTAATGCAATGCACAGCCTGCACACCTGCTCACAAAATAATGCAACAGACATGAAAACAACTGGTAAATTGTTAAAAAATAATGCATGTGTAACGCTATGCAAACGCTCACAACACTCACAACACTTAAACAGCAGAAGATAATGCAGTGCACAAACACTCATTGCATGTAAAATCGCTTTAGAACTATAGTCAACCATGACGTATCAGTGAACTGCCCCCCCCCCCCCTACCTACAGAACTGCAATACACGCATGCCAGGTGACGCGCTCATCCCGGTCCCATGTGCGAGACACCTGTGCAGGGTGCGCACGTGTTTACCGTTGGTGGCGCAATACCTCTCTACCTGTGGATATTGACATCACAGGTCGCGCTATAGGAATCCGTTCCCATCCATCCTAGAATAGCACAGGGTGCATTGTTCCTAGCGATCCTAACGGGCCATGAGAGTTGCGTGTAGCAGTGCATGGGTGCTTACCTACTCAGCGTGGCTGATGCATTGCCACAAAATGTTCGTGCAGCAACCAGGACCTGCTTATGAAAATAGACCAGAATAACACCGGTTGCATTCTTCCTGACTGTCCTAACGACACGTCATGTGTTCCCTTCCTGAAAATCGTGATGTCCTACTGTCAACATACGTCTCAGAAACGTTAAACGTTCTCACCACTAAAAGCCTTCATCATATCCGTGTAGGTTCACGAAAACACAATTAACCATAAAAGCATTATTGTTGTTTGGAAAGAGAGCACTGTATAAGCACAGATGCGAGGGGGGGGAATCAGAACAATTGCGTGAACAGAATTCGAAGTCGTGTCCTAAAGAAGAGAAAAATGGCATGAATTTTCGGTATCTTACAGGTACTGGTCTGCAGATGTCAACTTGCGTGTATCATTGTTACCTCAATAGACATGCAGTATAATGCTGCCTCAATGGAAAAAAGCGACTGTTTCCCTGGTTCCCTTCGCTTCCATGTTGATATTTTCTCGGATCCCTCTTGCTGTTGCATACTTGTTCCCATGTACAAATTGTTCTGTGCCAACCAGAAGACACACAAGTACTTCCTCCATTTCCCCACATTTCGGTGTTTATATTCCTTCAATTTATACATACGTATTTCCAATACGTCGCTCTTTGACGAA
Source organism: Schistocerca cancellata (assembly GCF_023864275.1). Classification (NCBI taxonomy): domain Eukaryota; kingdom Metazoa; phylum Arthropoda; class Insecta; order Orthoptera; family Acrididae; genus Schistocerca; species Schistocerca cancellata. The sequence continues at coordinate 711,897,727 of NC_064626.1, forward strand.
TGTTGTTCAATTGAGATCGCAACCCCAACGTTTAATTGTAAGTATAGCTATCAAATATGTAGGACGATTCTGCCTAGGCGTTCGGGCGAATAGCGCCGGTGGCCTGTGGCGGGAATAATTCACGTTTCCCACTAACAGTAGGAGCTGCCCGAATAGAGAGGTTTGTTGGATTGCAGGAATGTAGCTGGCTTAACATGGCGTCCTCTAGACGGCCGAATAGCGGACTAATACATAGTATGTGTTGGAAATCGTGGAAATTTGTGAAATTTCAGTATGGACGTGTGTTTTCGCTGGATCATTATTCCCTCCCATGTAAATTGCCCAGATGACTGCTTCTACACATTTCGCGCCTTTATTTAAACATCGATTGCGTCGTGCGCATCTAGCAAGTGAAAGACAGGTGGAAGACAAGTTTGCTGATTCTATAGACACCTCTGATTCTATAGACACCTCCCCCCATGAACCATGGACCTTGCCGTTGGTGGGGAGGCTTGCGTGCCTCAACGATACAGATAGCCGTACCATAGGTGCAACCACAACAGAGGGGTATCTGTTGAGAGGCCAGACAAACGTGTGGTTCCTGAAGAGGGGCAGCAGCCTTTTCAGTAGTTGCAGGGGCAACAGTCTGGATGATTGACTAATCTGGCCTTGTAACACTAACCAAAACGGCCTTGCTGTTGTGGTACTGCGAACAGCTGAAAGCAAGGGGAAACTACAGCTGTAATTTTTCCTGAGGGCATGCAGCTTTACTGTATCGTTAAATGATGATGGCGTCCTCTTGGGTAAAATATTCCAGAGGTAAAATAGTCTCCCATTCTGATCTCCAGGCGGGGACTACTCAAGAGGACGTCGTTATCAGGAAAAAGAAAACTGGCAATCTACGGATTGGAGCGTGGAATGTCAGATCCCTTAATCGGGAAGGTAGGTTAGAAAATTTAAAAAGGGAAATGGATAGGTTAAAGTTAGATACAGTGGGAATTAGTGAAGTTCGGTGGCAGGAGGAACAAGACTTTTGGTCAGGTGACTACAGGGTTATAAATACAAAATCAAATAGGGGTAATGCAGGAGTAGGTTTAATATTGAATAAAAAAAAATAGAAGTGCGGGTAAGCTACTACAAACAGCATAATGAACGTATTATAGTGGCAAAGATAGACACGAAGCCCATGCCTACTACAGTAGTACAAGTTTATATGCCAACTAGCTCTGCAGATGACTAAGAAATGTATGATGATATAAAAGAAGTTATTCGGGTAGTGAAGGGAGACGAAAATTTAATAGTCATGGGTGACTGGAATTCGAGAGTAGGAAAGGGGAGAGAAGGAAAGATAGTAGGTGAATATGGATTGGGGGTAAGAAATGAAAGAGGAAGCTGTCTGGTAGAATTTTGCACAGAGCATAACTTAATCATAGCTAACACTTGGTTCAAGAATCTTTTTAAAAGAAGGTTGTATACATGGAAGAATCCTGGAGATACTAAAAGGTATCAGATAGATTATATAATGGTAAGAGAGAGATTTAGGAACTAGGTTTTAAATTGTAGGACATTTCCAGTGGCAGATGTGGACTCTGACCACAATTTATTGGTCAGATTAAAACTGAAGAAACTGCAAAAATGTGGGAACTTAAGGAGATGGGACCTGGATAAACTGAAAGAACCAGAGGTTGTACAGAGTTTCAGGGAGAGCATAAAGGAACAATTGACAGGAATGGGGGAAAGAAATACAGTAGAAGAAGAATGGGTAGCTTTGAGGGATGAAGTAGTGATGGCAGCAGAGGATCAAGTAGGTAAAAAGACGAGGGCTAGTAGAAATCCTTGGATAACAGAAGAAATATTGAATTTAATTGATGAAAGGAGAAAATATAAAAATGCAGTTAATGAAGCAGGCAAAAAGGAATACAAACGTCTCAAAAATGAGATCGACAGGAAGTGCAAAATGGCTAAGCATGCATGGCTAGAGGACAAATGTAAGGATGTAGAGGCTTATCTCACTAGGGTTAAGATAGATACAGCCTACAGGAAAATTAAAGAGACCTTTGGAGAAAGGAGAGCCACTTGTAGCAATATCAAGAGCTCAGATGGAAACCCAGTTCTAAGTAAAGAGGGGAAAGCAGAAAGGTGGAAGGAGTATATAGAGGGTCTATACAAGGACAATGTACTTGAGGACAATATTATGGAAGTGGAAGAGGATGTAGATGAAGGTGAAATGGGGGAGACGATACTGCGTGAAGAGTTTGACAGCTGAAAGACCTGAGTCGAAACTAGGCCCCGGGAGTAGACAACAGTCCATTAGAACTACTGACGGCCTTCGGAGAGCCAGTCCTGACAAAACTCTACCATCTGGTGAGCAAGATGTACGAGACAGGCGAAATACCCTCAGACTTCAAGAAGAATATAATAATTCCAATCCCAAACAAAGCAGGTGTTGACATGTGAAAATTACCGAAATATCAGTTTGATAAGCCACAGCTGCAAAATACTAACGCGAATTCTTTACAGACGAATGGAAAAACTGGTAGAAGCCGACCTCGGGGAAGATCAGTTTGGATTCTGTAGAAATTTTGGAATACGTGAGGCAATACTGACCTTACGACTGATCTTAGAAGAAAGATTAAGGAAAGGCAAACCTACGTTTCTAGCATTTGTAGACTTAGAGAAAGCTTTTGACAATGTTTAATGGAATACTCTCTTTCAAATTCTAGAGGTGGAAAGTGTAAAATACAGGGAGCGAAAGGCTATTTACAGTTTGTATAGAAACCATATGGCAATTATAAGAGTCGAGGGGCATGAAGGGGAAGCAGTGGTTGGGAAGGGAGTGAGACAGGGTTGTAGCCTCTCCCTGATGTTATACAATCTGTATATTGAGCAAGCAGTAAAGGGAAGAAAAGGAAAATTTGGAGTAGGTATTAAAATCCAGGGAGAAGAAATAAAAACTTTGAGGTTCGCCGATGACATTGTAATTCTGTCGGAGACAGCAAAGGACTTGGAAGAACAGTTGAACGGAATGGACAGTGTCTTGAAAGGAGGATATAAGATGAACACCAACAAAAGTAAAACGAGGATAATGGAATATAATCGAATTAAGTCGGGTGATGCTGAGGGATTTAGATTAGGAAATGGGACATGTAGACTGGCAATGACAAGGAAAGCGTTTCTGAAGAAGAGAAATTTGTTAACATCGAGTATAGATTTAAGTGTCAGGAAGTCGTTTCTGAAAGTATTCGTATGGAGTGCAGCCATGTATGGAAGTGAAACATGGACAATAAATAGTTTGGACAAGAAGAGAATAGAAGCTTTCGAAATGTGGTGGGTAGATCACGTAACTAATGGGGAGGTATTGAATAGGATTGGGGAGAAGAGAAGTTTGTGGCACAACTTGACTAGAAGAAGGGATCGGTTGGTAGGACATGTCCTGGGGCATCAAGGGATCACAAATTTAGCATTGGAGGGCAGTGTGGAAGGTAAAAATCGTAGAGGGAGACCAAGAGATGAATACACTAAGCAGATTCAGAAGGATGTAGGTTGCAGTAGGTACTGGGAGATGAAGAAGCTTGCACGGGATAGAGTAGCATGGAGAGCTGCCTCAAACCAGTCTCAGGACTGAAGACCACAACAACAACAACATAGACATGAGAAACACCTTAGCTGACTTTGTAAATTATAAGAATGATTTGGAATCTGTTATATAACCAACATCAGTACTCGATAGTGTAAATATCGAAGTCCTATTTTGTTCCAAGTTTTCATGTACTTGTCTTCACAGACATGACAATTTTCTAGTTAGTCATTGGTTTACAGCATGCCCCACCTAGCTAAAGTGTCAGGTTTCTAGAGAAACAATTTCCAGTCTATGTCTTCGAAATTATAATGCTAAGAAAGCGATACTGCTGAGTGCTTGATATCGAAAAGTGTCGCGAAAATTGCATGATATTTTGGCAAATCATGTGGAGTTACATATGTCCTTGTAATCGCAAAGTCTGGAGTTTGGTGTAGGAAACAAGCAAGTAAGCCGGTTGGGACCAGAAATGGTGAGGGTGCTGAGGGGAAACGAGCCCCTCTTTGTGCAACAGTTCGGAAGGTGACTTCACTCCACCAAGGGCGCTCTGGTCACGCATCGGAAGGAGATGGCTTGTGACCATCAACTGCGGGAAAATATCTAGTGCTTATGCTGTCTGTGTCATGCGGTCGATAGCTATATGCATGATGCAACAGAGGCGATTTTGTAAGGCACAGAATATGAATTGTATGTTTGCCACATTGGCATGGTATGCGGTGATACATTGCTTGATTGGAGATTCGTTTCACGCCCTAATATTCAAGCTTCCATCCTCAGTGGCAGAGCTCTGCAATTGAGCAAGAGACTCTCCGTATTTGACAATATGTAGGGCACTTATGCAGGATTTAACTGTCAGTTCCATATGGCGATCTGTACAAAATAGTTTTGCCGCTAAAAGTCTTCCCTGCAGAAAGAAAAAGGCAGACAGTGCTTCCACACCGGCAGCATCAGTAATTTGGAGGGTAAATTAAGTAAAATCCAATCAGAATGCTCCATTCATTCACAAGACATCTTTATGTTGTGGCACAGGAACATCTACAAATTGATTCGAACAAGATGGAGGCAGGGTATCTACGGAAAGTTCTGAGAAAGCAACTGTTCAAAGACAAGTTGAAGCACACTGTCCATCTGTGGAGGGGATGTTGTCACTCAACCGCTACTGTGGCATCAGGACATCTACAGACCAGTAGCTGTAAGATACCGAAAATTCCCGCCATTTTTCTCTTCTGTAGGACAGTGCTTCGAATTCTGTTTGCATAATTATTCTGATTTCACCCCATTCGTGCTTAGACAGTGCTCTCTTTCCAAACAAAAAGAATGATTTTATGATTAATGGTGTTTTTGCGAGTGTGCACAGACATGATGAAGGCTTTTAGCGGTGAGAACCTTTAACATTTCTGTCATGTATGTTGACAGCAGGACGTCACGACTTCCAGGAAGGACCATCAGGAAGAATGCAATCGGTGTTATTCTGGGCTATTATATTAAAAAGGTCCTGGTCACTGCGTGAAGATTTCATGGCGATGCATCAGCCCCGCTGGGTAGGTAAGCACGCTTGCACAACTATATACAACTTGCGTGTTCCATTAGGATCACTAGGAACAGTGCACCATGTGCTATTCTAGGAAGCATTGAAACGGATTCCTATAGCTCGATTTGTGACGTCAGTATCCACAGGTAGATAGGTATTGCACCAGCACGGGCCAAAGGTGTCTTGCATATGGGACCGGCATGAGCGCGCTACCTGACATGCGAGCCTTGGAGTTCTGTAGGGGAGGCAATTCGCCAATGCGTCATGGTTGACTATAGTTCTAAAGCGATTTTACAGGAAATGAGTGTTTGTGTGCTGCATTATTTCTAGCTGTTTAAGCGTTTTGAGCGTTGCATAGCGTTACACATGCATTATTTTTTGATAATTTACCAGTTGTTTTCGTGTCTGTTGCATTGTTTTGTGAGCAGGTGTGGAGGCTGTGCAGTGCATTATTTAGACAGTTTACAATTAGCAAGCGTGTCTGAAAAGTGTTTTACATGCCTTATTTTGGTGATCTACAAGTAGTTTACATGTCTGTATGCTGTATACTGAATTATTTCGGTAATTTACGAGTTGTTTGAGTCTCTGTACATCAGTGCACTGCGTTATTTACGAGTAGTTTGCAGGTCTGTAGACTATTTACTACGATCTCAAGTATGTCATGGCGAGTGTTTTGTATTTGTGTAATAAATATACTATGTCAAATCCATCCCTAAATAAATTGTTCCAAAATAAATAAAATACAATCCTTCCTCTCTCCAGCAGCCCAGAACAGGCTGAGTCCTGTGCCTACCATTTTTCCCCTCCAGACCACCAACTTGGATTACATCATGGGAGGGATGACAGTGCCCTCTGGTGGCAGTACTGTGTACTAGGTCAGTTGGACTCCTGACCTCATTGTGAACACACTGCATGGATCTACTGCCTCAAATTGTTTAAATAAACACTGCAAGAAAAATAAAGACTTACATTCATCCTATCCAGCATAGGCTGAGTCTTCTTCACGCCAAGAGGTGGCGGTCAGATGACTTGTTTAGTGGAGATAGTCCAAGTGACCTATTTTACTGCCATTTTATTAGGTTAGTGGAGGTAGTTGTGGTGTTTTTCATTGTCCTGCTGGAATTTGAACTTGCCCCATTTTCTGGGGGAGAGGAGGGAATGGGGTTGGGGAGAGGGTTAAATTAGTGAAGATAGACCAACTGGCCTATTTTCCCGCCAAAATTTGAACTTCCCACCTTGACATCATTGCGACATTGCCATATCTATTGTGGCCATCTTGGATCCCCGATCTTGAATAAATTTGGCAACAGCGGATAGTGGGGTAGGATATACCTTGTTCTACTACTGACGCTAATCTTACACATCGTACACGGGTGGCAGAGCTTTGAGAACGTGTTCCCACTTCCACTTAATGGTCAAAACACACTCCTATAGCATTAACTCAGCTCACTCTGTTTCTACACAGGTTGTAGAATGTGGTGGATATTGCTTTCTCCGAGTTCTGGGTAAAATTGCTAAAATTGGTCTCTCTATCAACTGCGGTGTGTATTTTAGTACATCGCTCCATATCAGTGGCATCTTTCCAATTCCGACCATCCACTGGGTATGCTGTTGATTCCTGCTTAATGATTGCCTGACACCACTCCATTGAGATAGCGGAAACTTTGATGGAACACTAGATATCTGCTACTTGTCACTGTGGAACATGGGATTAAATGTAGAGGTCAGCACCTTAAGACAGTTGTTTGGAAGCGTTCCTCATTGCTACAGACTCATCCTATTTCCATATTCTGCAATACCCTCCACATGTTTTTATTTTTCTTACACCAATAAGATACCAGTATCTCTTTTTATTTGTGCTACCTCATGCATGTTGTAAACAGCATGGTCCACTCCAGAACATTAATCATGTACATGATTGCAAAATGAAGGCACAATGGTTTTCGAAATGGATGGTGGGAAGATGAGATTAACTGTACAGGTAATCACCTTCGAATAGTTGTTGGAAACGCTCTACAGTACTGCAGACTTTTCCAGTTTTCATATGTTGCGATGTCTTCCACATTTTTGCCAATGAGAAACACCGCACTGTGTTTTATTTCTACCAGCCTGTGCTGTGATAGCTGTACAGTTCATTCCATTCTGTGAGAGCCAGAGGATCGAAACGTGTTAATGTCGGTTTAGCAAGATCTGACACAGGTCTCTAAGTCACGGTAGAAAAAACATAGAGTATGGCGGGTGTATGTTGATTGAGTGTGTTGCAAGCGAAAAAAAATAAATAAATAAAACAATGTATCAATGTATTAAACTGCTTGTGAAGGAGCAATAAAGGAACCCTCTCCTGTGATTGATTGTCTGTTGAATGTGGTCATCCTACAGTACAATAGATGAAACTTTACACTGGTCTGTGGAAACGACTTTGATCACGAACCACCTGCTCCAATGAACCAATACCTGTATATTTAATAGGATCGCCACATATGTTTGGGTGATAGACATGAATGCACCCCGAGAGACACAGATCTCCTTCGGACTACCTGTATGTAGTTTGGAGATTTGTCGCAAAATCTTCGTCCTTCCTCCATGCCATGTATGATATGTTGTCTTCCTAATTTTCCCGACAAGAAACACCACTGTAACTGCTCGTACTATGTCTTCTACTACCTCGTGTTGCAGGAGAAAGCTTCGTTTGGCGCTGGCTTTACACACTGTACACGATTGGCGGAGCTATGACACCATGATCTCATTTCCACCAAGTGGTCAAAAAGCGCTCCTGTTGTATTAACTCAGCTCGTCCTGTTTTCCCACGGGTTGCAGACGGTCTTAGATACAGTGGTCTCCGATGTCCGTACAAGTCAGACTTAAATTGGGACGATCCCGTGGACAAAGCTGCAGGAAGGGCCGAGCAGACACTTAGGAGCAGTTACAAGATGCAGAGGGACTGTCTAAAAACAGAGCTGGTGTTCTTGGTGTATGGGATCTTTAGCAGATAGGTTCGGAAATAAAAGGTGACTCGGTTCGAGATACGAGAGTGGCACGAATATGATTCTTCAGTGGCTATAATCATTAAAAGACGTCTCTACATGATCCAATGCAAATATGTGGTTGAATGGATAGAGTTGATTCCAAATTGCGGACAGCATTTCGGGCAGCATTTATGCCTGAAAGTGTAACATTGGCAGCGGCCGTGTATGCCTGTAGACTACAAGACCGCCTTTTATGCAGGATGATGGTAACACAGGCGTTATTATCGTGCTTTTTAATACCGCGGTTCTTACGCGAAATGTATGTTGTGGGCTGTAGAATCCCTCTGTGGTGAACTTCAAACGTCATTTCTCAATAGTGTTCCTTGAAAACAATATTGTGTTCCTTCCATGGATTCCCAGTTGTCCTACTTAGCTAGTGTAATCCGACTGCTGAAAACAAAATTATTCGCCATACAAAGTGCTTCTCATGATCAATTTAATTAATTAGCCTATCAACTTGATATCAATGACATGCAGCCTGGCGGGTGGAAGAGATGATTCTTGACAAGCGTTTCTTTTTTTTTTTCGTTGCGGCGATATCTTTTAACAAAATTTCAATGTCACACCTACGCAGGGCGAGACAAGCTCTCACGACTTGTTTCGTAAACGCTACTGTGATATAGCACCACACTGGTAAAAGTGACCCTGTCTCTTGAATTATAGCTTCTTGTTGTCAAACATTAAATGAATGTGTTTTTTTCCGAGATGTGTGCCAATGGAGTGAAAGATTGTCAGAAATGTCTGTAATACACACGTGCCTGGTAGTTCATTTACCGACACTGAATGCGAGAGACGCTCTCAGGTCATGTAACTTGTTCAACAAGCTGGAAGAAATTGCTTAAAATAGATTTTTTCTTTACTTTGATGACGGTTTCGAAATATCGAGGACATTCTGCTTTACAAATACACACTTGACACTTCATAACAGGTTGAAAGAAGACAAAGACCAGCTACCTCTCCTTCTTGATATTATGCAGGCCAACACTACGGGATTCCCACATTGTCCTCAAGGATCATTGGCTGACTGTGGAGCTCGTTTCAGCTATGACGAACGTATGAACCACTGGTTTATTCTTTGCCACTTCGACGTAAGTCATATTTTCTACATTCACAAAATTGACTGTTCTATTTCGTCATACGGCTGTCGTATGAGCTCTATTTACGAATGTAAATTCGAGGATTGGAACTTAAATAGTGGTAACTATTTATTCACAACCGATACAAAAGAGTTACATGTTTGCACCTGTTACTGTCCTTCAAAGCAGTCACCAGCGTTGTATAGAACCCGTTGCCAGCGATGTGGAAGGCGTAGTATACAGGGCCTGTCCTGTTGATGGTGCGAATGGTGCGGCCTACTGCCTGTCGAATCCCTAGAACAATTCTGATGCGATTGCCACGAAGTGGTTCCTTCATCTTCGGAATCAAATCAGATTCGCACGGACTGAAGTCCGGGGAGTATGGTGGCTGGTACAGTACTTCCCATCCCATCGACCGAGCACAGCAGCCACAGCTTGCGCTGTATGTGCTCGCGCATTGTCGTGCAAAATGATGGGTGGGTTGTGCAGGAAGTGTCGCTGTTTCTTTCGCAAAGCTGGTCGCAGGTGCTGCCCCAAAAACGAACAGTAGTAACGAGCATTGACGGTCTGCCGTGGAGGAACGTAATGCGTTAGGATAACACCATCACAGTCGTACACGATAATCACCATAATTTTCACCATACTGGGGCTCTGACGCACTTGCGACTTCCGCAGCGACCCATAAAGACGCCATTCGTTGGATTGGCGATTCAGTTTCGGCTTCGTGGCATTCGCTTCAGAACTGTTCCATAGATTCGACAGGCAGTAGACCGCTCCATTCGCACCATCAACAGAACAGGCTCTGCTAACGATATGTTACGCCTTCCACATCGCTGGCAACGGGTTCTACACAACGCTGGTGACTACTTTGAAGGATAGTAACAGGTGCAAACAAGTAACTCTTTTGTGTCGGTTGTGAATAAATAATTGCCACTATTTAAGTTCCAACCCTCGTATTTCTTACTACTCGTGTGTAGCAACACCAGAAAACAAAATGAGTGTAAATTTCTAGTTTATTTTGTGTAAAAAGCAACCTGTGACAAGATGAAATGCCTCAGTTGTTCTTTAAATAAGCCTCCAACAGCAGAGACCTTATTGTATGAGATCCATATTGAAAGTCTCTGACGTAGTCAATGACGTTGAACTTCTTCGGCAATCTGGGGGAGGGGGAAGGGGAGAGGGGAAATTTAATGTGTTTCCACAATATTTATCAATTTTTTTCATTACTTAGGATTTGGAACCAAGTACAAAACGTGTTAGTTCATAATAGAAAGACACGATTATTTTCTTCGTAGAGCTATATGGGACAATCAAAAAGATTCCGTTGGGAGGTCGTGAATTGCAGATTCTGCATGCCAATCAGACAAAATCGCGATCAGTACTGAGACAATCATCCCACCGACTCACCCGGTTGAAGATTCCCTTTTGGTAAAACATCGCGTCCTGCTGCGTGAAGAAGACCGTAACTGCCTGTTGCACGTCCTCGTCCATCAGAAATCGTCGACCTTGAAGATCTCTTTTGAGGGGTTTAAGGCTTGATAATCGCATGGGGAGAGATCAGGACTACAGGGCGTATGCTCGAGTGTCTCCCACTTGAGTTGACGTAGTTTCCTCCGTTACGACATTTGCGTTACCACGAAGCAGCAGCACACCTTGTCGCAGTTTTCGATAATGGTTTTCGACAGGCATGCTACTCCATGTTCTCCGATGGATGTCTACTAGTTTTTGTCCATTGGCAGAAGAAAAGAATTACGCCACGTTGGTCCAGCATTTGGTAATAGTGTCGTACAGTTAACGTTTTCACATTTACTGCGCGCACGTCGGAAAGACACGAATGCCGTATTGCCTGCAAGTCGGTGCTTATATACCCGCATCAGACTCGTGCTACGTTGTGTATACGCTGCAGCAACGCCCCCAAACAAACTTTTTGTTCCCTATTTACTTATTAGCCGTAGTAAAGAAAAATGTAAGATTATGGCTTAGTTTACCGCTGACATGGAAATCAATAGAGACAGAGGGCAAGTTCAGGTTTGACAAAGCTGAGGCAGTAAATTAGCTATGGCCTTTTCAAAGGAACTGTCACAGCATTCGCATTTACGGAAACCAGTGAAAACCTAAATCTCGTTGCCGTGTCTGTTTCTTGAGTTACATAAAATTTTCGATATAGTACTTCAATGATGCATTACAAAAAATAATATTTTTCGTGTGAGACATTAACGCATGAATTTGGTAATGGAGTAATGGGTTATTGTCAGATACAATGTAGGACTTTTCGTGGATGGAACGTCAACAGAGGAAACGGCAGCTTTAATGATGCCAAAGGGAAGCGCCATGTTGTATGTCTACAACTAGACGAATGACTTAAGTCGCGGTAACTACAAACTTTTAGCAGGTGACGTCTTAGAAAAGAATGGTAGGTCCAGCAGACTTGTAGATAAGTAGCATCCAGTGCAAAGATTGCCAGCTGACCACCACCAGTCAGAAATATAACATACTGACTGAAAACAGGCGGAAGAATACATCATTTGAACACGAGATTGAGTGACAGCCTCTAACATCAGCCAAAACCGTCAAATATATGGGAGTGTTTATCCGGAGCGATTTAAGATTTAACGACCACGCAGTGAACTTGTGTTGAGTTAGCTGCCAGAGTCACATTAATTTGAAGAATGCTGAGCGAGGGCAGTTTACACACGACTGGGGTCGCTCAAAAAACCCTCTTTCGCCCTGTACAGGAAAACTGTGTGACGGTCTGGGATACTAAATTTAGTTTCGGAAATGGCTAGAGAAGATTCGAAGAAATGATCTTACCTCGTCATGGATTCGTTTAGTAAACGTACGAGTATCATAGCAACCAGCGCAAATGCTACTATCGGAACGTAAACAACGCGGATATGCTCCTGTTTCAATGATTCTAACTGAAAAGTGTGGTTACAGTTGTCATTCTATCTTCCTGAACACCTTAAAAATTTTGGCTTACGAACTGAGTAGCCCTCTTTTTAACATGCAACTCACGTCTCATTCCCACATGCTCACCTAACTGCAACTTGTTCACATCTACTAGCCTGTCGCTGTAAGTCCCTCATAACCATCCACTTCTATTTGCCCATTCTCACTCACTCATTCACCCCAACTTATCGTCGTTATCTTTTTGTGTCTCTCTGTCACTTCCGACTGTTCGAAATGGGTATCTTAGGAATACATCGCAAAAATTACAGTCATTTGCTGTGCGTAGCCGTCTTGGAATCTGCGGCTCGGTTTTGGTGCCCGGAAACAATGTTTTTGAAATGTTCCTCGATAACCGACAAAGATTTTTGAGAACGGGAAGATTTTAGATAGTCGCCTAGAAAATATACCGTTAAAATTTGAGCAATTTGCTGCGTTAGTATTTAGACATTCACTGCTGATGGCGGAAAAAAATACTGAAAAACACCCACCCTTAAACTAAATGGTGCTTCCATAAGCCACTTAAAGCGCACCGAAGACCACATCTAATGCAAAAAGAACCAACGGATTTGCTCCTTTTGTCTAAGCTGCAAGAAGTATGTAATATTCAAAAATTGACCCTGTACTGTAGGATACTTACAGTAAGACAATCCATCTGCTGGGTATACAAACCGTCACTAGGTAAAGGGCTATCCAAAACACTTGACGCTGCCTTTCTACCACCAATATAATTCGAAGCATGAGCCCCTGGAAAATCCCGTCTTTATGCACCGTGTTTTGAAAATGTTGATAGTGGACACTGTCACATGCTTACCAACACACACAAAAAAGTCAGTGGGGGACGAGGCATGGTGTTTGGGACTGATTCACAGAAGAGAGACATTGTAGTGGCGTGTCTGCCATGGAATATCTCGAATAATTTCGCTGATTTCTGAAGAACAATAAAACGAAGCATGGGAGTGTTGCCTAGGAAAAGGGGCGAGACCTGTAAGACGTCAAGTATGAATATTTCGAAAGTCGTTTCCGGTTTGCGTCGCCTAGGGCACGTGCCGTCGCTCGGCCCGTCTCGCCTCGCATTGTTACTAAGTCGGGATGTTAGCATCAGGCAGGTCGCAATCGGTGACGCGGATTCCCTTACGTCACAGCTCTGTTTTTAAAGGCTGGCCACGAAGAGAAGGGGTCTATATTTACTCCATAGCGAAAGCGCAACGTCGTGACCAATGGGACCGCCAACAGCCTCACCCAAGTTTTCCTGCCAGTATATTGCTTGGCAAGGCAGGCAGGTATAGACTCAAAGCAGTCAGCGCTTCTCACGTCGCGACAGCGTTTGAAAAACAGGGAGCTGTGTATGAAAGCTGGCAACAAACCAGAGACCACGCTTAACTGGTAGCTCCAGAGAGTAAAGAAAGACTTGTTGAACATAAATTTCGCTTCTAGTTGCAGCACTGTTGATTTAATGGCCACTATGTTTCATGATGGAAGCGAGTCAATAAATAGAAGTATGTTGTTGTAGGAAAGCTCAACATATAATATAAAATATGTTCCTTTAGCAACACATAAGCGCGTTCTATGGCAAATTACGTAGCTTTTCAAAAAGCGCCAGAAACTGATGGTAACCACTCTACTTCGTCACGCATGTAATACTACATGCTGCTTTTGTCTTTGTATGTTTGAACAGCTTTACTAACAGTAAGAGTAATCAACCCTGCATAAAAAGTCGACAGTACTTTGTTTCAACGACGTCGGCAAAGCCACAACCACTTTTCTCGCTTAGTAACAAGATTATCAGCAAAGAAACAACATGCCGTACGTGGAGCAGTCAAACGAAAATGAGAAGGGTGGAAAAATGTGTAAACTGTTTATTATTTCAAAAATAATCGCCACAACTGTTAATACGTTTATTCCAATGTGAGATAAGACGGTCAATTACTTTATGGAAAAATGTTTGCGTTTGTATACGGGACCGTGGTTATAGCCAGGCGTGCGCCTCTTTGGCTGAACCAATTTTCGACCTCCACGAATGTCTTTAATCACGTTTCCAGATATATGTAACTGGCATGGGGAGAGATCGGGACTGTATGGTGGACGTGTCAATGCTATCCAGAGAAACTTCTGCAGCGTATTCGAAACAGCCTTGACAACATGTGGGGCCGTTCCAGGGCAGTAACTCGTATCCGTAATATTGTATTTCCCGAGTACTGCTCTTTACGACTGCGGTATCCAAGCATCCACCGTCCGTCCAAAAATTTCCGAGACTGATTTAATTTCTGGCATATAAGAGACGTCAGCGCAGTAGCTACGGTGATAGCTTGAACTAACAACAGTGAAGAACAGGTCGCCAGGCGTTACGACCACCTACCTAATAGCCGGTATGTCAAACTTTGGCACGTATAACAGCGGCAACGCGTCATAGTGTTGAAGCAGTGAGGCATTGGTAGGTCGCTGGAGGGAGTTGACCCCACATCTGCTCACACCAGTCACCTAATTTCCGTAAACCCCGGGGAGGGCGGCGATGAGCTCTGACGCCACCTTCCATCACATCCTAGATGTGTTCGATCGGGTGCAGATGCGGAGAGCTGGACGGCCATCACATCAATTGTCACTTGCCACTGTGTTCCTCGAATCACACCATCACACCCTTGGCCTTGTCACATTGTGCATTATCTTGTTGAAAAAATGGAAATGCTGTCGGAAAACACGATCGTCATGAAGGGGTTTACTTGGTCGGCAGTCTGTGTACGATACTACTTGGCAGGCATGGTACCCTGTACGAACTCCACTGGACCCATTGATGCCCATGTAAATGTTCTCCAGAGTGTAATGGAGTCGCCGCCAGATTGTCTCCGTACCGCAGTTCAGGTGTCAAGGTGTAAGTGGGCTGTTTACGTTCTTATATTGCTAACGCCGCCGCCACGTAGCGCTCTATATGAAAATCACTGACTGTGCTGCGTGCAGTCTGTGGCTAGTTTGCATTGTTGTCTGCCATTGTAGTGTTTGGCAGCGGCAGCTGGATGTGAACAGCGCGTAGCGTTGCGCAGTTGGAGGTGAGCCGCCAGCAGTGGTGGATGTGGGGAGAGAGATGGCGGAGTTTTGAAATTGAACTGCTATATATATTATGACTATTAAGATAAATACATTGTTTGTTCTCTATTAAAATCTTTCATTTGCTAACTATGCCTATCAGTAGTTAGTGCCTTCCGTAGTTTGAATCTTTTATTTAGCTGGCAGTAGTGGCGCTCGCTGTATTGCAGTAGCTTGAGTAACGAAGATTTTTGTGAGGTAAGTGATTTGTGAAAGGTATAGGTTAATGTTAGTCAGGGCCATTCCTTTGTAGGGATATCTGAAAGTCAGATTGCGTTGCGCTAAAAAAAAATATTGTGTGTCAGTTTAAGCACAGTCGTGTATAAATTGTTCAAAGGGGACGTTTCAAAGGAGCTGTTCCCCTGGAAGACGACTTATTCGCGCCCTACCATCGGCATGATGAAGTAGTCATCGGGATTCATCAGACCACGCAACAAAAAATGATTCAAATGGCTCTGAGCACTAAGGGACTTAACATCTGAGGTCATCAATCACGTAGAACTTAGAACTACTTAAACCTAACTAACCTAAGGACATTACACACAGCCAAGCCCGAGGCAGGATTCGAACCTGCGACCGTAGCAGTCGTGCGGTTCCGGGCTGAAGCGCCTAAAACGGCTCGGCCACTGCGGCCGGCACCACGCAACACTCTGCCGCTGCGCCAACGCCTAGTACCGTTTTCATGTGCCCATTTCAGTCGTAAGTGCCGATGTCTTGGTGTTAACATTGCCACGTGCATGGGTCGTCGGCTGCGGAGGCCCATCGTTGGGAGTGTTCGGTGCTCTGTGTGTTCAGACACACTTGTACCCTGCCCAGCATGTAAGTCTGATGTTAGGTCCTCCACAGTTCGCCGCCTGTCCCGGGTTTACCAGTCTGCCCAGCCTATGCCGTCCGGCATCTGCAATGAGGGGTGGCCACCCAGCCTCACGACGTCTGTACGTGGTTCACCTTGACTCCGCCACGTGTCGAAACATTCACCACTGTACTCCTCGAACATCCAGCAAGTAATGCCATCACAGTCTGCTCTCGGTCAAACTCAGATAGATCGCACACCTCCCCGTTCTACACACGCACAGCACACCCTCTGGTACTACATGCTCTGTGAGTGTCTGACTAGCAGTGATTCCTCGCCAGGTGAGGCTGCTATCGCCTGGACGGCTTTATATCGATAGCAGATCGCTGGTCACTATGTTCCGTCTGATCAGAGTACGTTCGACAGTCAGTTGTGAGCAGACAGTGTTAAGTAGTGGATGTGCGACCTCCGTGTTTCAGTGCTGTTAAGCCACAAATTACAATGGAGCAACGTCTCTAAATCAAGTGTTCAAGATATGTTTTGGAGAAGAGAAAAGTTTATGCAAAGTTTGGACTGCACGTCTTGAATCCTGAACAAAAGAGAAGACACGTGGACGCCCGCTCTGACTTGACTGAAATGCAAATAAATTCTTTTACGGAAATAATCATCACTGGTGACGACAATTCGTGTTATCGGTACGAATCTACTACAAAACGAGAAAGTGCAGAAACTCACATGAATGGTCAACGATCTCACGACATAACCAACACTGAAGGCAATGTGCCGCGCAAATTTAACAGCATCCGAAAGAGGGAGTTTTCTGACAGTTTGGCATGGCTGTATGAACGTTCTGTGCGTGCACTCAAATGGAAGGGGTGGGGGGGGGGGGAGATTTTGAAGAACACTTGAAATTTTAAAACCACCATCTTAACTCTATTTTTTTTATTACTTTGGTCTCTTAACGTTTTGCACTGGGGGGGTAACTCACGACCAGTCCTCACAGCTGTAATCTGGCTAGGACTTCTCTCCTGCATCCAAACTCCTTACAAGGGAACCTCCCCATCGCACCCCCATCAGATTTAGTTATAAGTTGGCACAGTGGATAGGCTTTGAAAAACTGAACACAGATCAATCGAGAAAACAGGAAGAAGTTGTGTGGAACTATGAAAAAAATTAGTAAAATATACAAACTGAGTAGTCCATGCTAAGATAGGTAACATCAAGGGCAGTGGGAGTCTAGGAGCGCCGTGGTCCTATGGTTAGCGAGAGCAGCTACGGAACGATAGGTGCTAGGTTCAAGTCTTCCCTCGAGTGAAATTTTTAATTTTTTATTTTCAGTTTATGTGACAAACTCTTATGTTTTCATCACTCTTTTGCGAGTGATTATCACATCCACAAGAAAACCTAAATGGGGCAAGGTAGAAGAATCTTTTTACCCATGTACAAGTTAGGTGGGTCGACAACATATTCCTGTCATGTGACGCACATGCCGTCACCAGTGTCGTATAGAATATATCAGACGTGTTTTCCTGTGGAGGAATCGGTTGACCTATGACCTTGCGATCAAATGTTTTCGGTTCCCATTGGAGAGGCACGTTCTTTCGTCTACTAATCGCACGGTTTTGCGGTGCGGCCGCAAAACACAGACACTAAACTTATTGCAGTGAACAGAGACGCCAATGAACGAACGGACAGATCATAACTTTGCGAAAATAAAGAAAGTAAAATTTTCCGTCGAGGGAAGACTTGAACCAAGGACCTCTGGTTCCGCAGCTACTCACGCTAACCACGGGACTCAGGCGCTCCACAGCTCACGTATTCCTTGATGCTTATCTTGCGCAAGGACTACTCAGTTTGTATATTTTACTAATTTTTTCATAGTTCCACACAACTTCTTCCTGTTTTCTCGATTGATCTGTGTTCAGTTTTTCAAGGCCTATCCACTGTGCCAATTTATAACTAAATCTGAGGGGGGTGCGATGGGGAGGTTCCCTTGTTAGAAGCTCTCCTGCAAAAATTTGTCCATTAGCACTCATAGGACAAACGATAAAGAAGGGCACTGTTTTTCCACAGCCTATGTAGTATTTTCAGAATTAACCTTTAACTCTGTGGTCAGCTGTACACCGCTACGATACTTCCTGAGAGATATAGGCTGTGCTGCAGTTATAATACTGGACCCTGCCTTTCGTGATGTTACGAGAGTAGGATAAAGGCAATGGAAGAATGACGAAGTTATTTACTCATTAATCCTAATCTGTGTAAGGGAAGTAAAGCTACGAATACACATGAGAGTTTTTCACTCTCAGAGAGCTTTTGCGTGTAATATGTGCCGTGTAAACAACGCCCAGAGTCAACTCGCCAGCAGTGTCCTATGGTGGGGAACAGATATCAGATAGTCGCACTCCACTAGTTACACCTCTCGTGTTTACGGCAATGTCCATCCCTCATCTCTCGAGAGCTGCTCGTGGTAGTCCTTAGACAAGAAAAACTGTACCGGCACTGTAGGGATACTCGGCGAGTGCTAAGCGGCCATAATGCGTCCAAGATTTGTGCCGTATTTCACAGTTTGTGTGCAACCGTACCTTGGTTATTTATTTTCCTTACTCATGGCATACATTAAATGAAAGTACTCGAGAAACTGGGTGTTTTGAGCCATAACTTGTCGCCTGCCAAAGAAATAGCCCATTTTACTTCCTGCACGAACAACACAAGCAGTTAGCCTTTTAAAAAGTTCTAGACTTAAATAATGCAACGCAGGAAAGAACTTATAAAAACGTCATAGACATATTATACAGAATTAAGAAACTAAAAAAATTGATTGTCACTAAGGAGATTCGATCCTTCGTTAATATGAATGAGAGAGTGGTGTGATATCCCTGTCACATAGACACAGCAACTAACCATTCTATAACGTGTACCGGAACTGTTTGGATAGTTGAGACTACTGTCGCGATGGATACTGTGAAGTGGATTTGAGTGATGATCGGCGATGAAAGAAGCTGCCAGGAAGTGGACTCAGGCCAAAGCTGCGCGTTTAATTATCTTGTACGAGAAAAGTCAGCGTTATATAAGATGCAAGCTTTGTTGGCTGGATGGATACGGTGTTTAACACACCAACAGAAGAAATTTACCAGAATACCCACAATTTAAGGAAGCAAGCACAGTAATTTTGTAACATAGAGAAACAAATGAAGTTATATTTGAAAGTAATCGTTTTGAAACTCGGAGATCTGTCATTTAAGTTCAAGTAACACAGCTGTGTCTATAATTTTTTATGGCGTGGTATTTATTGATTACATTATTGTATTGGGTATTGAAGAACAGACCATCATAAATTTACGAATCGTTCCTTAAGTCAATACAAGAAAAAACGTTCAAATAAGTGTGCGTCTAGAAATGCTTCATTTATTAGACATTCGCTCCATTTGACTTTTGAACGAGTGTAGGTATCAAGACGAGTTCTGGTGTAATGTTATTTCGTCGTAATTGTTACTTTACCAATTAACACTAATGCTAGAAATCTTAGTATCACAAGTAGTCTGTCTTTAACACTAATGGATTAACGCATAATAGTGTCTTACTTGGCAATTTTGGGACCAATTATAAGGACTATTTCTTCCATCTGTACTGCTGTTATTCCCGTAAAATTTCTATAGCGTTGTGGATCTTCCATCACAAGCGTCCCTGTTGTACAGTAGAAGAGTGCAGCACAGAAACGCCTGCTGTACATTTGTGGTAGGCCTCTGTACGTTCTTACGAGAATTTCCGCATAGCACACTCGTGCCCAACCCAGGAAAAGATAATTCAGACAATTCGCCTCTAATTCTAGTGATAGGAATCGGTGAATCGTAACTAACACACTGAACAACAATTATAGAAACGGGAAAATGACAGATACAGCTCGTGTATTTCTTTAATACTGCGAGTTCCAAGATCAGTTCCTCATTCGTAGTAGGAAACCGCAGTTACTCTGACACTGATATTAAAAGTGATTTCACTCAAATTGTCGTTTCTAGGTTGTTGATGAAACCTGAAA
This sequence comes from Schistocerca cancellata, assembly GCF_023864275.1. Classification (NCBI taxonomy): domain Eukaryota; kingdom Metazoa; phylum Arthropoda; class Insecta; order Orthoptera; family Acrididae; genus Schistocerca; species Schistocerca cancellata. Next base: position 711,917,772 of record NC_064626.1, read on the forward strand.
AAGCATGTAGGCCTCACAAATTTTGTAGGCTGTTAATGAAATCTGAAACGTATCTGTACCTCAGAAAATTTCTCGTTAGTATCAACTGTACTGGAGATGCAGATGCGAGTATTATAACTGCAAAAGCGAGCTGTAGCATCAGAATCTGTACTTGTAAGAAACTAAACTGTGTTGCAATTCGATTTAGAAACTATAGAAGAATCATTCACATAATTAAAATTACAGAATATATTTTTATATCAAATTTAACAATTGCAATTCGATTTAGAAACTATAGAAGAATCATTCAAATAATTAAAAATGTATAGAATATATTTTTATGTCGAATTTAACAATATAAATATTAATTTCGTTCGTAAATGTCCAAATTCTATGAATATTTGAAAAAGTTCTGAGTTTTCTTCACGCAGTTACTGTAGCTATTCATATTCCTATTATATTTCTTTCTAAAACATCCAGAGTGTCTACGCGAGCTATTTTCTGACTAAATTATTTACCATCACTCATAGAACGAATCTTAAGCGTTTCTAAATTGTCGGAATGAAATTTCACTCTGCAGCGGAGTGTGCGCTGATGTGAAACTTCCTGACAGATGAAAACTCTGTGCTGGTTCGAAACTCGAACTCGGGACCTTTGTATTTCTCGGGCAAGTGTTCTAGCGACTGAGCTACCCAGGCACGACTCGTGACTCCTCTTCACAGCTTGAATTCTTCCAGTACTTCGCCTCCTACGTTCCAAACTTCACAGAAGCTCTGCTGCGAACGTCATGCTCTGAGTCGTGCTTGGGTAGCTCAGTTGGCAGAGCACTTGCCCGCAAAAGGCAAACGTCCCACGTTCAAGTCTTGGTCCGGCACACAGTTCTGATCTGCCAGGAAGTTTCGTTTCTAAATTGGTTTTCACGTCGTAATGGATGCCTTGCACTTCAAGTTTCTCACATAAAGCTCGGTGAGCTAAACCTGGGGCCGTTCCGTACGTCCTTCTTTATACACGCACGATGTCCAATATTAGTCAAACTTTATAGGAGTTCACATACTCTACGGATAGCCGGCCGAAGTGGCCGTGCGGTTAAAGGCGCTGCAGTCTGGAACCGCAAGACTGCTACGGTCGCAGGTTCGAATCCTGCCTCGGGCATGGATGTTTGTGATGTCCTTAGGTTAGTTAGGTTTAACTAGTTCTAAGTTCTAGGGGACTAATGACCTCAGCAGTTGAGTCCCATAGTGCTCAGAGCCATTTGAACCCAACTCTACGGATATTTGTAAACATGTGGTGCAAGCACTATTAGTCCGACCTTACAGGAATTCACATACTCGAGGAACATTTCTAAATATGTGGTGCAGCAATTTACTACGTGAAAATTTTCGGGAATGAATTAGAGTTACCTAGCATCTACTGAACCAGCCAACTTTCCCCATAGAATCTATATACTAACTTCGTTTCGCCTTCCGACAGCCGGCCGGAGAGGCCGTGCGGTTCTAGGCGCTACAATCTGGAGCCGAACGACAGCTACGGTCGCAGATTCGAATCCTGCCTCGGGCATGGATGTGTGTGATGTCCTTAGGTTAGTTAGGTTTAATTAGTTCTAAGTTCTAGGCGACTGATGACCTCAGAAGTTAAGTCGCATGGTGCTCAGAGCCATTTGAACCATTTGAACCTCCCGACTTGCCCGCATCTCGTGGTCGTGCGGTAGCGTTCTCGCTTCCCACGCCCGGGTTCCCGGGTTCGATTCCCGGCGGGGTCAGGGATTTTCTCTGCCTCGTGATGGCTGGGTGTTGTGTGCTGTCCTTAGGTTAGTTAGGTTTAAGTAGTTCTAAGTTCTAGGGGACTTATGACCACAGCAGTTGAGTCCCATAGTGCTCAGAGCCATTTGAACCATTTTGAACCTCCCGACATTTCGTTAATTACAGTAACCCCAGTGACCTGCGCTTAGTTTGACTAAATCTCGTGACTTTTAGAATTTTACCATTTCTCTGCATTCAGAGTCTGTTGCCGATTTTTCCATTACGTTAAATTCTTGTAGAGGTATAAACAGCGGTCACTAGAAAGCCGTGTCAGATAACATTTCTGAATTATTAAATTGGAGGAAAGTAAATGTCTAATTCTTTATTATACATGGTTATACAACAGTTACTTATATCCATTAACAGCTCGTGAACTTCATAAATGGGCATTGTACACCTTCCAAGTTTACGGTATTGCTACAAAATATAACTGGTGAACGGGTGACATGAACTCAAGGGAAAACATTGGTTACTGCCATTTGCCGAACAGAACATTACTTATATTTCCTCTAGTCAAAACGTTATACTGCACTGTTCACACAATTTAAAAAAAAAAGAAAAAAAAGAAATGAGTAACTGGAAGCGTATGACATGATGTCATTTTCATTAGACGAAAAAAGGAACTTACTAGAAAAAAAATTAGCTAGCAACTTACGTCCAGAATGAGGCTTTGACTCTGCAGCGAACTGTCATGAAGTTTCCTGACACTGCGTGCCGAAGTGGGACGCAACCCGGATCTCTGCTTTTCGCACGTAAGGCAGTTATCGACAGTACAATCAAAGGAAGCACAGCCGAAAGGTAAAGCAATGGGTTCGAAGCCCGATCTGCCACGTAAATTAACTTTTGTCGCGGACAGATGGCGTGTGGCAATACTGGAGACGGGACTTGTCGTTCGCTAACTGGCAGCCAGCCGTGGTGGCCAAGCGGTTAAAGGCGCTACAGTCTGGAACCGCGCGACCGGTACGGTCGCAGGTTCGAATCCTGCCTCGGGCATGGATGTGTGTGATGTCCTTAGGTTAGTTAGGTTTAAGTAGTTCTAAGTTCTAGGGGACTGATGACCTTAGAAGTTAAGTCCCATAGTGCTCAGAGCCATTTGAACCATTTGAACCGCTAACTGGCGGTCTCAAGCACAGAGAGACAGGAAGCGCTCAAATTTGACTGTCAAGAATACAAACAGATTATTTTCGACTGAAGTTAAGAGGAAGTACGCCATCGTTACGTGAAGGAGTTCTTTTGGTGAACTGTGTTATCAGAACTCAACTTTGGCCGCCTATCGTCCAAAATATAACTATTCTGGTGATATTTTTTTCATTGTAGGACATGCCGTGTCCTCTACTCATTGTGTTACTGGACACGCGACCCGAACAAGTCCTCGCTTCATACGGGCAGTGAACCCAGGAATGTAACGCAAAGTTGTAGTTGGTGTGTAGCTGTAGCAAGCACTCTCGCATTGTATTCCCGTTCTCCATCAAGAATAGCACGTCAAGCGACTGAGTCAGCATGGTAAGGAATGTGCTCAAATTACTCCATGCCGTTGTCACGGGAACTCATCACTTCGGACGGTACCTAAACGAGGGCTCTCTAACGGTACAACTGACTCCAGTTGCTCGACCTTAAGTGCCTGTTGGGTATAATGAAAACTGTGACAGAAAGTCAGTCTTTTCGTGGAATCTAATAATAAAGTACTGAACATTCATAGGACTATAATCTGTTATTTATTCATTCCAAAGTCAATTTCTTTGCAGCTGTAATTTTTATTTTATTTTTATGTTTATCTCATATATATGTACGATCGATTTTAAGGCAATATTGTCTTATCTTCAGATATCTGTTGGATGTGCTTCAAAAATCGAATCCTCTACACGTATGTCTGGAAGTGTGTGTAGGGAAGTGGGTGTGGGAGGCTTCAGAAACATCACAGACCAGTACTCAAATTCGCAATCACAGTCAGACAAAACGAGATTTACACTACTCCTAAGAGACGGCGTACAAGAAATTCCTCCTCTTAAGAAGGTCCTACCACAGAAACAGATGCCGAAGATGAGCATAAACTACATCAGCTGCGTCCGCAGCTCGTGGTCGTGCGGTAGCGCTCTTGCTTCCCGCGCCCGGGTTCCCGGTTTCGATTCCCGGCGGGGTCAGGGATTTTCTCTGCCTCGTGATGACTGGGTGTTGTGTGCTGTCCTTAGATTAGTTAGGTTTAAGTAGTTCTAAGTTCTAGGAGACTGATGACCATAGATGTTAAGTCCCATAGTGCTCAGAGCCATACATCAGCTGCGGACCTTGCGGAGCGGGATAATGCCAGCCATAAAATAAAAATGTGGCTAAATTATAGATGGCCGTGTAGTTTGGTGCTACAGTAACCCTTTGGTACAGTCAATTTTTGACTAGCTTTGTGTCTTGCCTCATATCAGTACTCCACATACACGGCATGTGGCAAAAAGTACCAATCACGAAGTGGCAAAAGTATCCCAAAGATTGTTACGTACACTGGACGTGGTTCGAGACCACGTCGAAACATTCACTGTTCATTGAGAAGGAGTTGAACCATCGCAAGAACGCTGCCATCTAATACGTTGGATACCTGCCCGAGAGGCACTGAAAATATCCGCCGCGGCAACTACATAGCAACAAGCAGCGCTAAATCCCTGGCAGCGGCTTCCAGTAGAATTGCAGGCGTCGATCGCAAATCGCACGCGTAAGCAGCCCTGCCTGGCTGCCTGTGCCGTACGCGCCTTTCTCTTCACACGCGGTTATTTCTGCAGCTGCGCCCAACACGTATAAGAATAATGATCTTGCGACGCATCTGCTTTGCTGGCGGAATTCAGTAACGCAACCCGAGTGCTGTAGCCGCAGCTGCTAACGGACGCTAGTGCTTCGTCACTCTATCTCGAGTTGCCAGATGGAGTTCCTGATTAACCTACTGTGCAGCAGAAGCCTGGGCTAACTCTCAAACCCCTCTGCATTTCCTTTTGAGTGACAACCATGTTTGATCCCTAATTTCGCCTGGAGACGCTGAGCCAGGGTGCTGTTGGAGATGAGATGTCTACGTGTCGGCGCCGGCTTTCGCTCTGTTTCTGTAAAACTTTGCCAATTTGTGTGGTCGTGCCCTAGGGGGCTTCCCGCCCAATAATATTATACGACGTTTACAATTACACTTTGCGGCACGACAGACCTTACCAACAACAACTTCGTGGCAGTTAACACGACTTTCACCTCTGACATTACTGCTCGTGGAAAATGTCAAATCGCACCCAAATTCGAATTCCGCAGTACACAGCGCTTTCCTCGATAAATTTATGGGTTTTCTGAAATGTTTCGAACAACCTCTGGCTTGTAGCGTCATTTTAAAACTTTCGTTGGTTATTTGTTAAATATTATAGTTCGTCATCTAGTGCCTGCTCAATTCAGAAAGCTCACAAGATGATTGGACCATTACAGATATTAAGTAAATCATAAGCAAAAAGAGTAAGTACTTCCATCTTTTAAGGGGGGTAGGACGTCAAACGGGTCGACTTGGAGCAGGTGAGGCACTACACGACATTTTAATTTCCACTGCCTATACTTTTACAAGTAAATTCATAAAACTTTGTCAGCATGACCAGGAAGGATTCAGGATTCACACTCGTAGCAGCGCAAGTTCAAAAACATAACAAAATATTTTTTTTTACGTGTGAAATTTCATCATTTTTTCAGTTACTATTGGCTGCATTTGTTGCTATAGGTACACTTTTCTTCATAAGTAAGAGAGACTGTTCGATGAATTTTGCACAGCATACAAACCATACTTACAGGTGTCTGAAATTCTAGAATCTATTTAATTTATGAAAAAATGAATGAGCTGTTTCGTTTTAAACTTTATGTTTAGAAAAAAATCAAATTTTGTAGTTAATTATCTCAATTTTTACCACAATTTTTAATAGATTCGGGAAATTCTAGAGTTTCATACACCTGTAAGTATGGTTTGTATGCTGTGCAAAATTCATCAAAGAATCTCTCTTACTTGTGAAGAAAAATGTACCTATAGCAACAAATGCAGCCAACAGTAAGTGAAAAAATGATGAAACTTCATATCTAAAAAAAAATAATTTTGTTATGTTTTTGCACTTCCACTGGTATGAGTGTGAATCCTGAATCCTTCCTGGCCATGCTGACAAAGTTTTATGAATTTATTTGTAAAAGTATTGACAGTAGAAAATAAAATGTCCTGTGGAGTCTCCCCTGCTCCAAGCCGGCCCGTTTGATGTTCTACCCCCCTTAAGGAAGAAATTAGACATAGTTTCATATCACTCGTCTTGGTTGAGATGTATGTGAAAATGGAACCTTGGGTATAGCCAGAATACAAATTTCATGCAAATGTCATGTATTTTAGGGTTGAAGGAAGAGTTCGACGTTGTTGACAAAGTTACATCAATCTCATTTTTTATAACTTTTATAACTTTCGCTTTATAAATTAATCCGATGAAATAGCGCACTATCGTTTTGAAGGTTCGCAAATAATAAACGTCACTTTCGTAATGTACTCCAATAATTTACTCTCATAGTATATGACAAGTACAGTGGTACAATCTTTTACGAGCAGAACGGGTCTAGGCGCTACAGTCTGGAACCGCGCGACTGCTACGGTCGCAGGTTCGAATCCTGCCTCGGGCATGGTTGTGTGTGATGTCCTTAGGTTAGTTAGGTTTAAGTAGTTCTAAGTTCTATAGGACTGATGACCTCAGAAGTTAGGTCCCATAGTGCTCAGAGCCATTTGAACCATTTTACGAGCACTTAAACTCAATTCCGCATCCAGATAGTAAGTAAAACAAACAGTTACTTGCAGACAAATACACGATGTGGACTAAATTGTTCGCGGTAACTTTTTGGTATTTTCTCATCAAACGCAATGCAGGGGACTTTACAATGGCGACATCCTTTCGCTTTCAGAGTGCACTACTAGCAAACTGTAATTAGTGCAGGGTGGCTTTGTTTTTAGTGTCCACTCGGATTTCTTCTTGTTTTCGAATGATATATCTTTATTCTTGGAACTACTACGCCGTTAGGAATATACCCTAGGCATAAGTTTCAATTTGAACATTGTGTCCCATTTTCTTGGACGATGCTGGTGCCTACTGAAAAACTTACGTATGATTGTCCCCTTTTTTTCAACATAGTGTCAGATGTGCGTATATGAACTGAGCACGAAAATGGATCGTTGTGTGGATTTTTTTATGTTAAGACGATTATGAAAATGAGCGGAGAATAGAGTACAAAGTGTAATCAGAAAGTTGTAAATATGACCTCAAAAAATAAAGTTACTTGATTAATTTTTTTTTGCAGGCACGTGTTTACGCTACAGCTACACATTGTAATGTCCGCGCCACAGTACCATAGCACGTCGCTAGCCGAGCACAAGCAGAATGGCGCAACCCGCTCGTAAAATGGAGCAACGTGCGGTACTTAGTTTCCTGCGTTTGAGGGGTAACAACGCTGCCACGATCCATAACGAGTTGATGAAAGTGTACGGCCGCAATGCACCGTCACAGGACACAGTTATAGGCAGCGCAGGCGGTACAGTGTGGTCAAGCAAGTGTGAATGACGAAGAACGAAGTGGCAGACCTTCTCTCTCTGTGAGGCTGAAGCACAGATCTCAAGAACAAAAGGAGTCCCCGGTGCTCGAAGACCGACGTATCACTATCGGGGCTAGTGGTAAAAGCGACAGTTATTGTTCTCAACACGTTGCAACCCATCTGAACATGCCAAAGGTCGACACCCGCTGAATTCTGTGACTGCTCGGCGCATTCAAAAATCCAGTCGAACAGAGGCAGCAGCGGAAATGTTGCAGCTGTCTCAGAGTAGTGCAGATGACTTATTTGACCGTCTAATCAACATGGATCATTATGAGGTTAGATAAAAAGCGCAAAGCCAACTGCGTAAACATATGGATTCACCACCACTGAAAATGACGAAGATCCAACCATTATCGGATAAGCCGTTGTTGGGTGTGTTTTGGAACTGCCACGGTGAGGTGGTGACAGATTATGTATGCAAGGGCCAAAACATCACACGGGCATACAACCGAAATCTGAGGGTTTTCGGGAGAGTCTCGTGGCGATACGTCTCGACAATCTGTTCAAGGTGGTGTGCTTGCTTCAATAGTATACCCCAGACCATTCTGCGCAGGACACAGTCAAATGTGCTGCGTCTTTGGTCTGTCACATTTTGTCCCTCATCTACTCTCCCGACACGGTACCCAGAGAGTTCCTCTTTCCTCGTATTAAGAAACCAATGCATGGCACGCATTTCCGTGATATTCGCGTGGTGATTTTCGTGGTGGACCGTTTCATGAACAGCCAAAACGCAGTCTTCTAAGCCAATGTCTCCGCCACGTCATTCATCATTGGACGAAATGAAAGGTATTGAAGGCTGAATTCATATTCTTTCGATATGACACTATTAAAAATTTTGTGACTACAGTTCGTGTACAACACCGTTCCGATACATGACCCACTACTGTTGATCAACTCCAAAGGTGCTGGCAAATAGCCCACTACTGTTGATCAACTCCAAAGGTGCTGACAAGTTGAACGTTTGCAATCAGCGGACAGGTCGTCAACTATATCAAAAGTCCTCCCTTCATGAGATACTGTGAATAGATATAGAATTTAACTTAGGTCTCGGTGAAAAGTCGGTAACAGTCATAGTATGTCACCAATGTTCCTCCTTTTACTGGTTAGGTACTGGTGATAATTTCTTTCTTCTGGTAAACCTTCCGGGATGTAAGGTCGTGGTCCATGAAACTCTTCAGCTCCTAACGTTTCGTCCAGAGCTGCGCTGGACTCACCGGAGGAGAAACACCCCTCTGAAGATGTCCAGCGCAGCTCTGGACGAAACGTTAGGGGCTGAAGAGTTTCATGGACCACGACCTTACGTCCCGGAAGGTTTACCAGAAGATATGTCATCCGGTCGTGAAAGCCTTCATACTATGATAATTTCTTTATTCAGCAGGATGTGAAACGAGTCGAGCGTCACAAGGCCAATGAGTGTTAGCGAGCCCGGCTACGGTGACGGCACCATATGCAATAAGCATTGATCTTGGGCGTGAACACAATAGTTGTTTTGGCAAAGTCCTGGTCATTTCGGCCCCTCCAAAAAGTTTGCAACCGTCAAGCTCTCTAAAACACGCCTTTGTCTATATCAGCAGTATTCAACCTTTTATCTCCACATACGTCCAAAGACAATTTTCCGTTCAGCCTGTACCTTGTAGTGTAATGTGATGTTCATTAGAACATCATGTTCCACTGTGGTTTCTTGCAGTAGCCAAAGATAGTCGTGCTCTATGTCAACGTGGTGAAACGTCAATGAGTGGGAAAACATTCATTATGTGCACCTTCGTATCTCTATGAGCAGATGGTGCGGACAATATATGGAAACGCGGTGGCCAAAACCCGCAACAAGATACGGGAAAGACCATTGGCTGTGGATGACGAGTGGTGCTTTGGCGGCACCTATGGACGGTGCGGTGAACTCCTCAGAACAACAGGATCACAGCCGTTGTTAATCGTTGGAACAAATGAAAACTGTCTTTGAAATAACTTGCTCTGATCGTAGACGTTGCCTGGAACGCTTCGATGTATATTGAGTCATGTAATCGTGATTACTCAGAATGTTATTGTAAAATGGATCTATCATTTGTTTGACTTGAGTTGTGCTAATTAGTGAAATGTTTTCTTTCGGCACCATCCTGCAGGAACAAGAAGTCCGACGAAATTAGGTTCGTACACGGCCGTGGTACAGAACAGCTGGAACACGAAAACGTTTAGAACGGCACCCATAATTATCTACAAGAATTAGCAAAGAGGTAACATTGACTTGGAGTGACAGATCTTACGCGGATATTACGTACACACACACAACTACCTACAGTGTAAGTTTCTCCCTAACCCCTAGGCTACGTCCCTACGCCTAGCCCTAAAGATATTCCTAATTCAAACTACATCCAACTATGTTTAAAATAGATTATAAAATTTCTAACTTATTAAATTCTACAACAGGAGGATTATACTATAAATGAATAAAAGAAATACAGTAATTACGTTACAGAGAGCACAAGCACGAAATCATTTATATGAATTTATGTATTTTCTGAACTGTTACTGAGATAGCTAAGCTTGTTTTCTGGAAACCACTCCTCTATTCGTACCTGAATCTTCATTAGCGCGAGTATCAATGATGAATCTGGATTCAAGCGTTTTGGGTGTTTCGTTTTGATTGCTGCCAATGCAGAGGAACCCTGACACAAATAAGGAGAAGGGAATGGAAAAAGGTATCTAATGGCAGTATCACTGAGATCAATAGTCTCTTTGCTTGAATAGCACCAGAAATGTCAAACTGATATGTTTTCGATTTTTATTTTCAAATGAACTGTCAACGATAATGTCCAAAATACTTTCTTTTAATCTTATGCAAGGATCAGAAGAATTAATGTTAGTGGCGCAAAACGGATTTGTAATCCATTCTTGTGTATTATCGTCTTTCTCAATTTCTAGAAGGTATTTTAAAAACTGCAACCTTATCTTTTTGTGGGTGGAATTTTACAATTCCCAAAAGTCCATTAGCATCATCAACTTCATTTTTTCCATTCTGTTTCAATACAGTTGGAAAAACTGCAATATTCGCTTTATTAATGCAGTCAATCCAAAATCAAACTGTCTTATAAAACCCCTTTATTTTCTCATGAGCCTTAAAAATATTTCTGTCAAAACCTTGGAGTTGAAACTGAGCATGTGAAATTTGCTGAATATATATGCGTCAAATAATCTAACTGTCAAATCCGCTCTTCATCTTCAAAACATTTCACCAGAGAGGATTTCAGTTTTGTAAGGAAACATTTTGTCTCATTTTTCAATTAAAAAAGAACGAGTCATTAGGCTTCCTCGTGATAACCAGCGCACCTCAGTGTGCGAAAACAGTTGTGCGTGTGAAAGTCCCATCTTCTCATACACTTGTCTGAAAAGACGGAAGTACAGTGCAAGTAACTTTATTAAACTGACTACTTGATTTGTTTGCGAAAATACATGTTCAAAGCCGGTGGTAAACAGAAAACATCTTCCGAAATTGTACTAAATGCTTTATCTGAGAATTACTTTGAACAATTAGTTCATGAGCCCACACGAATTGTAAATGCTTGCGAAAACACACTTCACCTCTTAGCCACAAATAATCCTTATCTAATAGAGAGCGCCATGACGGATTCAGGGACTAGTGAACACAATGTCATTCTTGCGAGGCTCAAAACCATAGCAACCAAAACCACTAAAAATAAACGCAAAATATATCTATTTGAAACAGCAGATAAAAATTCGCTTGATGCCTTCTACATCTACATCTACATCTACATTTATACTCCGCAAGCCACCCAACGGTGTGTGGCGGAGGGCACTTTACGTGCCACTGTCATTATCTCCCTTTCCTGTTCCAGTCGCGTATGGTTCGCAGGAAGAACGACTGTCTGAAAGCCTCTGTGCGCGCTCTAATCTCTCTAATTTTACATTCGTGATCTCCTCGGGAGGTATAAGTAGGGGGAAGCAATATATTCGATACCTCATCCAGAAACGCACCCTCTCGAAACCTGGCGAGCAAGCTACACCGCGATGCAGAGCGCCTCTCTTGCAGAGTCTGCCACTTGAGTTTGTTAAACATCTCCGTAACGCTATCACGGTTACCAAATAACCCTGTGACGAAACGCGCCGCTCTTCTTTGGATCTTCTCTATCTCCTCCGTCAACCCGATCTGGTACGGATCCCACACTGATGAGCAATACTCAAGTATAGGTCGAACGAGTGTTTTGTAAGCCACCTCCTTTGTTGATGGACTACATTTTCTAAGGACTCTCCCAATGAATCTCAACCTGGTACCCGCCTTACCAACAATTAATTTTATATGATCATTCCACTTCAAATCGTTCCGCACGCATACTCCCAGATATTTTACAGAAGTAACTGCTACCAGTGTTTGTTCCGCTATCATATAATCATACAATAAAGGATCCTTCTTTCTATGTATTCGCAATACATTACATTTGTCTATGTTAAGGGTCAGTTGCCACTCCCTGCACCAAGTGCCCATCCGCTGCAGATCTTCCTGCATTTCGCTACAATTTTCTAATGCTGCAACTTCTCTGTATACTACAGCATCATCCGCGAAAAGCCGCATGGAACTTCCGACACTATCTACTAGGTCATTTATATATATTGTGAAAAGCAATGGTCCCATAACACTCCCCTGTGGCACGCCAGAGGTTACTTTAACGTCTGTAGATGTCTCTCCATTGAGAACAACATGCTGTGTTCTGTTTGCTAAAAACTCTTCAATCCAGCCACACAGCTGGTCTGATATTCCGTAGGCTCTTACTTTGTTTATCAGACGACAGTGCGGAACTGTATCGAACGCCTTCCGGAAGTCAAGGAAAATGGCATCTACCTGGGAGCCTGTATCTAATATTTTCTGGGTTTCATGAACAAATAATGCGAGTTGGGTTTCACACGATCGCTGTTTCCGGAATCCATGTTGATTCCTACATAGTAGATTCTGAGTTTCCAAAAACGACATGATACTCGAGCAAAAGACATGTTCTAAAATTCTACAACAGATCGACGTCAGAGAGATAGGTCTATAGTTTTGCGCATCTGCTCGACGACCCTTCTTGAAGACTGGGACTACCTGTGCTCTTTTCCAATCATTTGGAACCTTCTGTTCCTCTAGAGACTTGCGGTACACGGCTGTTAGAAGGGGGGCAAGTTCTTTCGCGTACTCTGTGTAGAATCGAATTGGTATCCCGTCAGGTCCAGTGGACTTTCCTCTGTTGAGTGATTCCAGTTGCTTTTCTATTCCTTGGACACTTATTTCAATGTCAGCCATTTTTTCGTTGGTGCGAGGATTTAGAGAAGGAACTGCAGTGCGGTCTTCCTCTGTGAAACAGCTTTGGAAAAAGGTGTTTAGTATTTCAGCTTTACGCTTGTCATCCTCTGTTTCAATGCCATCATCATCCCAGAGTGTCTGGACATGATGTTTCGAGCCACTTACTGATTTAACGTAAGACCAGAATTTCCTAGGATTTTCTGTCAAGTCGGTACCTAGTATTTTACTTTCGAATTCACTGAACGCTTCACGCATAGCCCTCCTTACGCTAACTTTGACATCGTTTAGCTTCTGTTTGTCTGAGAGGTTTTGTCTGCGTTTAAACTTGGAGTGAAGCTCTCTTTGCTTTCGCAGTAGTTTCCTAACTTTGTTGTTGTACCACGGTGGGTTTTTCCCGTCCCTCACAGTTTTGCTCGGCACGTACCTGTCTAAAACGCATTTAACGATTGCCTTGAACTTTTTCCATAAACACTCAACATTGTCAGTGTCGGAACAGAAATTTTCGTTTTGATCTGTTAGGTAGTCTGAAATCTGCCTTCTATTACTCTTGCTAAACAGATAAACCTTCCTCCCTTTTTTTATATTCCTATTAACTTCCATATTCAGGGATGCTGCAACGGCCTTATGATCACTGATTCCCTGTTCTGCACTTACAGAGTCGAAAAGTTCGGGTCTGTTTGTTATCAGTAGGTTGTTCCTAAGGAAGTCTCCATTCCTTCCAAGCTAATTATGTAAGTGTAGACCAGATATGGCTCAAATTCAAAGATACAGTATCTACGTCAATAGATAGATTCATACCGCATAAGTTAATAAGAGACGGGACGATCCACCATGGTTCACAAAACAAGTCAGAACACTGTTGCAGAAGCAACGAAAAAAGCATGCCAAATTCAGAAGAACGCAAAATCCCCATGACTGGCTAAATTTCACGGAAGCTCGAAATTTAGTGCGAACGTCAACGCGAGATGCTTTTAATAGTTTCCACAATGAAACATCGTCTCAAAAATGGTAGAAAACCCAAAGAGATTCTGGTCGTATATAAAGTACACCAGTGGCAAAAAGCAGTCAATACCGTCACTGCTCGATAGCGATGGAAATGTTACCGATGATGGTGCCACTAAAGCGGAGTTACTAAATACAGTTTTCCGTAATTCCTTCACGAAAGAAGATGAAATAAATATTCCAGAATTCGAAACCAGAACAGCTGTTAGCATGAGTGACATAAAAGTAGGTATCTTAGGTGTTGCGAAACAACTGAAATCGCTTAAGAAAGGCAAGTCTTCCGGTCCAGATGGTATACCAATCGGGTTCCTTTCAGAGTATGCAGACACAATAGCGCCTTTCTTAACAATTATATACAACCGCTCACTTGACGAAAGGTCTGTTCCTAAAGACTGGAAAGTAGCACAGGTCACACCAATATTCAAGAAAGGAAATAGGAGTAACCCATTGAATTACAGACCCATATCACTGACCTCAATTTTCACTAGGATTTTGGAGAATGTACTATACTCGAACATTATGAATCACCTTGAAGAAAATGACTTATTGATACATAACCAACACGGATTCAGAAAATATCGTTCTTGTGCAACACAGCTAGCTCTTTATTCCCATGAAGTAATGAGTGTTGTCGACAAGGGATCTCAGATCTATTCCATATTCCTAGATTTTCAGAAGGCTTTTGATACCGTTCCACACAGCGACTATTAATCAAATTGCGTACATATGGAGTATCGTCTCAGTTGTGTGACTGGATTCGTGATTTCCTCTCAGAGAGGTCACAGTTCGTAGTGGTAGACGGTAAATCATCGAGTAGAACAGAAGTGATATCTGGCATTCAGCAAGGTAGTGTCATAGGCCCTCTGCTGTTCCTGATTTACATAACTGATCTAGGTGATAATCTGAACAGCCCCCTTAGATTGTTTGCAGATGATGCTGTAATTTACCATCTAGTAAAATCATCAGACGATCAATTCCAATTACAAAATGATCTAGAGAGAATATCTCTATGGTGCGAAAAGTGGAAATTGGCACTAAACAAAGAAAAGTGCGAGGTCATCCACATGGGTACTAAAAGAAATCCGATAAATTTTGGGTACACGATAAATCGCACAAATCTAAGGGCTGCCAATTCGACTAAATACCTAGGAATTACAATTACTAGCAACTTAAATTGGAAAGACCACATAGATAATATTGCGGGGAATGCGAAACAAAGACTGCGCTTTGTTGGAAGAACACTTAGAAGATGCGACAAACCCACTAAAGAGACAGCCTACATTACACTTGTCCGTCCTCTGATGGAATATTGCTGTTCGGTGTGGGATCCTTACCAGGTAGGATTGACGGAGGACGTCGAAAAAGTGCAAAGAAGGGCAGCCCGTTTCGTGTTATCGCGCAATAGAGGTTGGAGTGTCGCTGATATGATATGCGAGTTGGGGTGGCAGTCACTGAAACAAAGGCGGTTTTCTTTGCTGCGAGATCTATTTACGAAATTTCAATCACCAACTTTCTCTTCCGAATGCGAAAATATTTTGTTGACACCCACCTACGTAGGGAGGAATGATCATCATAATAAAATAAGAGAAATCAGAGCTCGAACGGAAAGATTTAGGTGCTCCTTTTTCCCACGCGCCATTCGAGAGTGGAATGGTAGAGAAGTAGTACGAAAATGATTCGATGAATCCTCTTCCAGGCAGTTAAGTGTGAATTGCAGAGTAACCATGTAGATGTAGATGTAGATGTTTTAGAGCACTGTTCAATGTTTCGTGTAAATTAGGAGTTGTTTTTTACGCTACCAAATGTTCTCTGTTTATAATGCAACGTTGGCAAATTGTTTTGAGGTTAATTTCACGAATACGAACAATGAGACCGTTTTTTTCAACATGTCAATGAAGCAGTACCATCTATAGACAAACTTGTACGCTAGTCCTGCGACAAATTTAATCTTTCATAATTATCAAGAATTTTAGAAATGTCCTCTCCCGTTGTATTTTCTGCTAATTTTGTTACATCCTAGAATTTCATCAGCAATAGCACCTTTTTTAACATTAAAATATCGAATATATATAAGTAGCTCAGTATCATCAGACACAGCATCCGATTCCTCGATTTGAATCGAAAATCTTTTGCTCTTTTTAATATTTTCCACTATTTGATCAACAATATCTTGTGCTACGTCATGAATTCTACGTCCTACACTTGTGTCAGAATTCTTAATTGTTTTGCTTACTTTAGCGGATTTTTGTGTGAAATTTTGTCTGCTATTATCAAACAACAGGGAATAAATAAGAGATTAAACTGCGGTTTCATTGAGTTATGTTTTGCAACTAGCAATGCTAACTCATACCGTATCTACTGCACTATCTTCGTTGATTTTGTAAAATTGTGTATTAGTTTGGTCTTTTATCTAAATTTTCTGCTTTGCGTCTGAGAAATTCGCCTGACTTGTTTTTATTATCGCCGTGATCGGTTACCAAGTGTCTGTGAAGTAGGCCGTGATTGGCCACCGAGTGTCTGTGAAGTAGGGATGGTTTTATAGAATTATTCGACAAAGACTGGTTGCAAGTAGTGCAGAAGGGAAGAGGTCGATCCCACATACGTGACACGAATCCGTATTTAATGTAAAATTTGTTGTAATATCTGTATTTCACATTTATCGAGTTTTTCGAATTGCTCGTAGATCGTTCAACTTCAACACTATTTTCACCGATGTCCCGTGGTGGAACACACGTTGTCGCACTTTTCCCTGGCGGTTGTTCAACACTATCGCTACTATAATTTGTTTAATAGATTTTACGTGTTCCTCTTATAAAGAGTTTATCCATTTTCAACTAAAGTTGAAACGTAGTCCACTACCACGAAAAAAAAAAGAAAAAACAATGGTGCTAATCTGAAAATCAGGCGACTTCGAGTAAAGGGAAGGAAGCTAAACATGTCACGAAAATGTACTGAATACTGAAGGATTCTAAATCAGTCGGCAAGTATATTCGCAGACAATGTTATTGTTGTCGGCGTTTGAAACAGGCAATACAAATGATTGGGTAGCGCAGCTCTAAGATAGCATTGTTGAGTAGATCGGTAGAGTAAGCAAAATTGATCCTTGGTTAGAGGGTAATACAGATCTCTCTGGTTGAAATATTTTTCGTTATTTGTGATGATTCAGGAAACATATTACACAGACTGTATGCGTATTCTGAATTTTACGTATCCCCTAAGAAGTCTTCGCGTTGAGGGTAAGCATACCCCAGATTGAATATCGTTGGCCCAGATGATGATCCCCTCATTTGAGCAAAATATTTTATAAATGACGAATTATTCATGTTAGGGAAGAAGTACAAGTTGTAGGGGTGTAGGAGGGGCGCCTACCAGGAGTGCAGTAGCTATACACAACACAATTCTTGAAGTTTTGCTACTATTCCAGGTGAATGTGCTGGCGCATTGTCCTTGTGAAAGAATAACTTCTTTTTCGCTATATTGGATCAGGTTTCTTTCACTTTCTTGAAGAAGCGGTTCCATCGGACCGACAATCGCGAGCACTAATCGCACATGTCAATCTCCGCTCACGTCAACGCACGTATGGTCTCTGACACTTGGCGTACTTTCTATCGACGAAGAGCAAGAATCCTGTTAGCGTTTTCACTGATGTCTTCGGAAGCTTCGAGGGCGTGCTGAAAAATAATTATTCGAATTTTTTTATGTGTAAGCTTTTAAGGCTTCTCAAATGAAACAAACATTATTACGATTTTACATCTGTATTTTCCATGTCTAAATATTTATTTATCAACATAGTTAGCCCGGCGACGAACGTGTTTCTCCCAACGAGAGAACAGTTTGTTTATACCATCACTGTAGGATGTCTGCGATTATTGACGGAGCCATGACCTCACCTCTGCTTGCACCGCTTCACCACTATCAAAGTGAAATCCTCGAATGTGTTCTTTACGTTTTGCAAACAGATGAAAATCGGATGGGGCGAAGTCGATACTATCAGAGAACGATCGATGGCAGTGAAGGCAGGACATCGGATTGTTGCAGATGCCGCAGCGCTCGTGTGTGGTCTGGAATTGTCATGCTGAAGGACAGCGCGCACCGTGAGTGGACGAACGCTTCGAATTTGAAACTCGATTACAGCACGCTGTTCCTTACGCACCGACACTGTTACGTTACAAACCGCCATGTTACACGCTACAATTCAGAGTATTCTAGCAGCAGAGGCCTGCAGATATGCAGACGTGAAAAACAGAGATGTAGAATGTTAACAACGTTTGTTTTGTTTAAAAAAGCCTTAAGAATTTTCTGGACTGTGCGGCTGGTCCCGGCGGAGGTTCGACTCTTCCCTCAGGCATGGGTGTGTGTGTTTGTCCTTAGGATAACTTAGGTTAAGTAGTGTGTAAGCTTAGGGACTGATGACCTTAGTAGTCAAGTCCCATAAGATTTCACACTCATTTGAACATTTTTAAGAATTTTCAAATAAAAATTTGAAAGTATTACTTTTCAGCATGCACTCGTACATCTACTAGACGCTCTGAGCTACCCTGATCACAAACTACCGTTGAATCACGTTTAAATTTGGTGAACCAATATCACTGATGGCGAACTGTCACCTTAAACAGCATCCAATAATACTTTTAGCTCTTCATGCGTTTTCCCACTCAAAAGCAAGAAATTAAAAAAATGGTTCAAATGGCTCTGAGCACTATGAGACTTATCCTGTGAGGTCATCAGTCCCCTATGCTTAGAACTACTTAAACCTAACTAACCTAAGGACATCACACACATCCATGGCCGAGGCAGGATTCGAACCTGCGACCGTAGCGGTCGCGCTGTTCCAGACTGTAGCGCCTAGAACTGCTCGGCCACCCAGGCCGGCAAGAAATTAAAGGCTGAACTGTAATGAACTTTTTTTCAGTTGGGCGGCAACCACGTAGCCCAACTTCCCGAAGTGGTTGCCAACTTCAGTCTAAGCTATGGATCATTTTTTGTTTTATCGTCGCCTGATTTTTGGCGGTGCACGATGGTAACACCAACTTGAGTGAGCAACATCTGTTTTCAGTTTATCTGCTTAATGAACAGCCCAGGAAAAGCTTGTGATTCCTAAAGCGGGAAAAAATCACAAAATTGCTGAGCCCATACAGGTGCTTCCACTAGAAGATCGTGCCGGCCGCGGTGGTCTATCGGTTCTAGGCGCTCAGTCCGGAACCGCGGGACTGCTACGGTCGCAGGTTCAAATCCTGCCTCGGGCATGGATGTGTGTGATGTCCTTAGGCTAGTTAGGTTTAAGTAGTTCTAAGTTCTAGGGGACTGATGACCACAGATGTTCAGTCCCATAGTGCTCAGAACCATTTGAACCATTTTGAACTAGAAGATCTTTGGTACAAAGTTTCTCGGCAAACGGCACCCAGTCGCCAGGTGTAAGAGTCCACCAGTTAGACTGGAATCCGATTTCGCATCGTCAGTCCACGGGCGGTGTTCCCGTTCCGCTAGGCTAGCAAAGCCCGCCTGAGACAGCTAGGCGCGTGTCGCGTGCGGTGGCGCCGGCAGGAAGTTGCCGCCGCTGCCGGGACAGCACTTGCATGGGGCCGCCCCAGCGTCATCGGGTGCTCGTGTCCGCCACGATAAGGCGGCACGTGCGCCGTAATGGGAGACGCCGTGGGAACGCCGAGTCATCAGCCGGCCCCCATCTCAGTTCCACGCTCGCGGGTTTGCAATAGTACAGCCTTCAGAAAGTAGCCGCTAGACTTCATAAATCAAATAGGATGTGTCTAGCTGGCGCAGACAAGTACATCAGCTTTGTTAATATTAAGGAATGCAAGGCCGTAATCTAAATCCGTATGTATACTACTGGGCAAATTCAAGTGAACGGTCACATCCCGTCTTATAATTTTCGTATAATGGAACAAATTGGAGAAAGGTACCTGAAAATTTAGGGGAACTGCCACGGTAGAACGGATACTCTCAGCCATGTATGCGAACAGGACAACAGAAAGCAGAATAGAACGCTTTTAACAGTGTCCTACTTTAGCAGATAATGTCAGGACCTTCCGTTCCGCTCCCCTTCACCCACTCCCCCAACCCCTCCACCACCACCACCACCACTATTCTTCCAAGGATGCAACAATATGCCCAACGAGTATATAATGTGCTAAAAAATGTGTCTCAGCACTGTGGGACTTAACATCTTAGGTCATCAGTCCCCTAGAACTTAGAACTACTTAAACCTAATTAACCTAAGGACATCACACAACACCCAGCCATCACGAGGCAGAGAAAATCCCTGACCCCGCCGGGAATCGAACCCGGGAACCCGGGCGTGGGAAGCGAGAACGCTACCGCACGACCACGAGATGCGGGCTAATGTGCTATCTAAATCTCTTTTCGCACCATACATTAGACTTCGAGGGATTCCTTATGTACACCGCAAGCTGCTCTCTCAATGCAGTTTCCTCTACCCTACAGCGTCTACCAAAAAAATATCGACAAACTTTAGGGAGAGGTTCCTTACACCAAAATATGAAAAAAGTTAAAAACCATTCAACAGCCAAGATTGCATAAGATATCCTTTCTATTTAAGACAACCGGTTTTCAACAGACTATATTGTCATGTTCAGGCCTTAAAACCTTTTGTTGTAAAACATGTGCTATCTTTATCCACTTGACATAGTGTGCGTGAAGTCAGCGTAAAATGAACATGTTTTACAACAAAAGATTTTATGACCTGAAGATGACAGCATAGTCTGTTGAAACCGGTTGTTCAAAATGGTTCAAAGGCTCTGAACACTATGGGACTTAACATCTGAGGTCATCAGTCCCCTAGAACTTAGAACTACTTAAACCTAACCAACCTAAGGCCATCACACACATCCATGCCCGAGGCAGGATTCGAATCTGTGACCGTAGCGATCGCGCGGTTCCAGACTGTAGCGCCTAGAACCGCTCGGCCACCCCGGCCAGCGAAACCGGTTGTCTTGGATAGAAAAATATTTTATGCGGTCTTGGCTGTTGAAAGGTTTTGAACAGTTAACAGATCACCCTTCAGTTCGCGCAAAACGAGGAAATTCAAGAAAAAATGTGAAGTAAACATGGGCTCTAAACTGAATACCTGAAGAGATATGAGCACTCAACCTTCGATAGTACGAAATAGATATCTTCTACTGCCAGGTCGTTGCTTTTCATATTTTGGGAGGAGGTAGTATTGACCAAAACAAGAAAAACAGTCTAGTAATCAAGGGTCATAAATGCATACTTTAAGAGCTACCAGCACTTGTTCAGTGGAACAGATATTTTTCACACTAGCGAAGATGAACAACTGCTCATAGCTCTTAAAATGTACATTTTAGACCCTTGTTTACT
Organism: Schistocerca cancellata; assembly: GCF_023864275.1. Taxonomy (NCBI): domain Eukaryota; kingdom Metazoa; phylum Arthropoda; class Insecta; order Orthoptera; family Acrididae; genus Schistocerca; species Schistocerca cancellata. The sequence goes on from NC_064626.1 coordinate 711,938,808, forward strand.
ATTTTTCTTGTTTTGGTCAATACTACCTCCTCCCAAAATATGAAAAGCAAAGACCTGGCAGTAGAAGACATCTGTTTCATACTATCGAAGATGAACGAGTGCTCATATCTCTTCGGGTATTCAATTTAGAGCCCATGTTTACTAGACATTTACTACTTATTTCGGTCGGTGTATTTTTGCGGCAGCCTGTACAGGACTCAATCATGGTGAATACGGAGACTGAGTAATTCGAGTAAAATGGCGAGTTTGTGCAACCCCTGACGAAAATCAGGGAAAAGCGCCGAATATATTGTTGGACGGGTAAGCTCCCTAATAGTAAACTGTTATGACAGTTTAATACACTTTCGGCCATCGGATTGTCTAATTAGTTGCAGAGCTCGCATCTGCTGGTCGTATACGATCACAGTTAAGGTCATTATTATAAGAGCGTACGCTTACCAACTAGAAGAATATTGAATAACGACAGTTCAAGTTTCAGGCTGTTTCGGAATTTATTACTATGAGAGGTGGCATGAGCCCCCTCTCATATTTCTATCTTACGATTCTCCTCTATAATTGCATGCGGTGGAAAGTTGCTATTCCTTCACGCGCGGACTTCCCACGCAGCGTCTCTCGTCACCCGGGTGGTCCGGTGACAGGCGGGCTCTGCTGATCTGGAAAGCTTTAAGCCGACGGGTGTGAGGAAGTCGAGTGAATGCTTTGCAGACACCGACATTGTCAAGAGGCACGCCCGCAGAGCTTGAAGTAGTGGCTGGGCTAGAGGTTCCGTTACTTCGCAGAAACTTAGCGAAAACACTTTCTGGCGGGCTACCAGCGAGGCGTGGGAATGACTTGTGTACCCAGGCAGCTGTGGCGGGAAAATTCCCGCACTTTCTGCAAAATAGTAACTGTGATTGGCTTGCTCAGGGCATAGCTCCGTGACGTAGCAAGATCGGCGCAGAAATTGGCGCCAAGAATCTCCATTGGTGGAATGGTAGCGTTCCGGCAATGGAGTGGAATTTCCGCCGGTTTTCGAGTTGCTGATTGGAACGTTTAACCACGGCCACTGTCGTGGGGGCGGGAATGTTCTGTGTTCGGTTTTTGTACGGGTGCTCTTGTGGGTAGTCGTCTCTCGCCTTTCGGTCGAGGACGTCGAAGCAACCAGCCAACGGCTCCGGTACGGCAGATCGTGTTCTGGGAGTCAAGAAGTCGGTTTGGTAATGTATGTCCGCAGCACCGGCAGATAGGGATTTTCCTAGGTGACAATTAGAGCTCAGCAGAGTGCGCCTGTTCGTCTTTTTTTTTTTCCTAACTTCGTTCTGTCTTGGGTAGCAGCAATTAATGGTGGGTTGGCTATGTGTTTTCTCTAAGAATTGAGTTGCTAGGAATTGGCTGCACATACCACTTCGTCATAATCCTCACAATCTAGTTTAGGGACAACTTCAGTTTTACAGCGTTTGTTTAAGTATCCAATTAGAGCCAATTTGATATATTGTTAATGTTTCATGTGTTGTTGTTTATTATTTTGTGTTTAGTCTTAATAAATCATATTGTTATTTTGGACAGAACTTTCATTCTGTTAATAGATAGAGCAACCCCATCATTCCTCACTATGTTAATGAAACCTTCGTTTAATTAACTTATTTAACAAATTAAATTATTGCAGGTGCCAAACTCTCTTCTACTCCACTGGCAGGGTTGATTAGAGTCAGTTCGCGTATTTTTTTTATCCTTGTGCAACAGGAAAAGTTGGAGTTAGAAAAGGGGGGCTTAGAGCATCATGTACATATGTAAATTCTCTAAGAATTGAGTGTTAAAAACACTGCTAGCCCCGGCACCTCGCATAATATGGCGACCCTTGGCCTCGGATCTTCCCTGTGAATCTCTGATAAGCAAACAGGATTCTTAGTAGGAACATTCAATTTTTTTTCTCTCTTTTTTTTATTGATTAATACCCAAGTTTTTTTTCCGGTAGTTCCGCGTTTAGTTTTAAGTAGCGGCGCATGATTACAGTTTTTGTTTTCAGTGTATATATTTTTTTTGTTTTGTTTTTTTTGTTCATTGTTTTTTTGTGTTTCGTTGGTGTGGTGTCCGTACCACATCGCACTTTGTCGGATTTGTGTGCGGTTTCTGTACCACTTCAAATTGTGCTTGTAATTACAGCGTTGGAACAGCGTTGTTGAAATTTTGTGTCTATGTGTAAAAATATATGGAGTAGATTAATTTTATTGTGCATTTTAGATAAATTTGTTTTTCATGGATGATAACGAGAAGTAAGGCACGACTATTATCGAGCGAAGCTAAAACAAAAGAGGATAGCATAATGGATAAGGGGCAGTTTAACGGGAATAGGTTCGGAGATGAGATGGGCACATTTTTAGCAGGACAGGACGCCAGGGTCTTTGATGAGGAAGGTGATTTGGACGCGATCTCAGAGCAGCGTTGCGGCCGTGATTATGATAGTGAAGTAGAGGATGAAACAGAGACAGTCACACAGGTCGAGACGGTAGCAGAAGTTTATAATCAAACGAACGAGAGCAGACAGGGGCCAGCTCGGCCACGTCAGAGCTCTAGCGCCCAGGTGTCCAGAGTTACATCACCCATGGGTGACGAGGATCAAAATGATGACATTAACCCAATACTGAGCTTCCTACGATCAATGAAAGAAGAAGCTGACGAACAACGTAAGAGGGAGAAGGAAGAAGCTGACGAACAGCGTAAGAGGGAGAAGGAAGAAGAGGAGAAACAACGTAAGAAGGAGAAGGAAGAAGAGGAGAAACAACGTAAGAAGGAGAAGGAAGAAGCTGACGAACAGCGTAAGAAGGACACTGAGGCAATAATTTCGCATATAGGGGAAATTCGTGGGGAATTACTAACAATAAAGAAAGAATGTGGAGAGGTAAAACAAATGTCAATGGCTGCACAAAAAGTAGCAGGCCTGGCTAAAACGGCAGCAATAGGGGCAATGAAAGTCGCGGAAGCAACTTCTAAACTCGCAGGGCGCTTGCGACGTACAACACAATCCCACTCAAAATCCCTAGCGTTCTTAAAAATTCAGGGTAATATCGCGGTTGCGAACAACACGAAACGAATGGAAGAAGTAGAGAGTCGGATAGCAAAACTAGAGCAAAACGGGCACACGAGCACTGCGCGTTCGGATACCAATGATGGAGTACACAGAATTGTGTCTCCGAGGAAAAGCCCGCCGTGCTCTTGCCCAATGACCGAGTGCGGAACTAACAATGCACACGCAGAAACAGCGAGTAATAGCTCCAATAATTGTAGCCCACTTGTGAATTCTGAGTGCCACTTCCACTGTGATACAGAGGTAGCACATCACAGTTATCACCAAGATAGAACAGGACACTCAGCAGACGTGCAAGTATCGGAAACGAGTGACAACACCAGTGCGAGGATCAGACAGGATTTTGATCAGAATCATTTCCTGTCGATACTAAAATTCCAGAAGTTCAAAGAAAATGGAGGGTCGATGCATCCGAAGAGCTGGGTGATGCAGTTTACAAATTCATTACCGGCATCATGGCCAACCCAGGCAAAATTAGAATTCATGTGTGGACACATCGAAGGCCAAGCCGCGGAAAAGATGCGGGGTGTAGCAGTGACGTGTCGGACTTATCAGGAATTTGTTGGTGCATTCCTGCGGACCTACTGGTCAAAGGAAACGCAGGACAGGATTAAAGATGAAATAATATTTTGTCCTGAACTGGAAGTGTCCGGGTATAGGAGCGCAACCAAATTTCTTGATGAGTTACTCAAGAAGAATCAATTTTTAGATAGTCCATATAGCAACGGAGAAATCATTAAATTTTGCTTTTCCAAATTGCCAGTTAGGTACCAACAGACACTTGTCGGCAAGTGTGGATCTGACATAGAAGCATTCAAGAGTCTATTGCGCGAACTCGAAGTAGTCTTTGATAAACAAGACGCAAAGGACAGGAAGAAGGGGCAAAGTAACAAATACCACGGGCCAGGAAGGGAAGACGACAACAGATCGCATAATCGCACTGGTCAGTTAGGAAACCAGGGTTACGGAAGTCAAGGTTACGCTATTCAAGGTTATGGAAACCAAAGACACGGAAACCAGAACGTCAGGGAGCAGGGTCAATCTAGACAAGGAATCTGGGATAGGAGGAATAACGAACGGCAAAGCGACCGTAATTGGAGAGAGCGAAACCAAGGACAACAGTGGAACCAGGAGATTGAAACTAGACCCGCAAATCCTAATGCACGTCAGAGGAGGGGGAGCTTAACAAGGGATTGACGCCAGACTAGTGCGAACACAGGCCGCCGGAATTTCGCACGTAATCTCGGACCTGGCCAACTACGGATGATACATTACGAAGATTTATCAGAAATCCTGCTCGAGGAACATAAAGCAACTCCTCGACAAGATCGGCAGCCTCTTATCACAGTAGCAATAGCTGAAAAGAGTATGAATGCGATAATAGATAGTGGAAGCTACATAACAGCAATATCTGAGGCAGCATACAAGATGTGCTCTCAGGAGATGGACTGGCCTGTCCTATCGGTTAAGAAAACCAAAATAAAAGGGGCATTAGCGGGAAAATGTACGGAGGTCACCCAACAAACAAGACTGGAATTCTCCTGCCAAGGACACAAAATAGAGTCTAACTTCTGGATTGTGCCAAATCTGGCGATCGACATGATAATAGGAACGGACTTCCTAAATGAACATGAAGCGATAGTTGATCTAGGACGAGGTGAAGTGGTTTTGAGGAAAGGGAATCCCGTCCACATTAAATTCGACGATCAGCTGATCCCAGCTCAACTACCGTCTAACTGTGTACGGATAAACTATGCGTGTCTGAAAGACAGAAAGGAAGAACAGGTCGACGTTGCGGGTAGGGGAGCGGACACAGATGAGAATGAAGTCAGAATAATGGGGGAAATAAAGGAGAAAATAGGAGAAAAAGTGGAAGCAATAAAGAATATAAGGTGCGACCACCGCAAAGAACTTCATAAATTACTAGTAGAACATGCGGAGGTCTTCATTCCCAAGACAGGATCAATAAAGAACTTCCAATATGAATTTCGTGTACGTCCGCACAATCAGTTTCGTGTGCCACCCTATCCAATCCCCTTGGCATATCGACAGAAAGTAGCAGCCGAAATTACGCGAATGTTGAGTGAAGGAATAATAGAACCTACGGCTTCAGCCTATAATAACCCGTTAAGAGTAGTCGAGAAGGCAGATGGTAGTATTCGTTTAGTCTTGGACTCGCGACAAATTAATACCATAATAGAACCCAAAACAGACAGACCGGAACGATTAGAGGAACTCTTACAAAACTTCCATGGAATATCAATCTTCTCATCAGTTGATCTAAAATCGAGTTTCTGGCAGATCGAGCTCCATCCAAATTGCAGACAGTACACAGCCTTTTTAGCATTTGGAAGATGTTACCGGTTTCGTCGTCTACCATTTGGTTTGAACGTTTCATCTGCCGCATTCATTCGGGGGCTGGACGGCATACTAAGCGATAATTTGAAACGTCATGTCACCAGCTATGTGGATGATTTGCTGATCGCGGAGAAATCTTGGGGAGAGCACAATGCGGTCCTCGGTGAACTCCTTGCGACATTCAAGGAATACGGAGTGACTATCAATATCGAAAAATCGAATTTTGGGACGTCCTCTGTCAAATTTCTGGGACATATCATCACGGGTGAGGGCATTGCGCCAAATCCCGAAAAGATCGAAGCGATTGAAAAGTTTCCCATTCCTACGACAAAGAAGCAGTTAAGGGGGTTCTTGGGGATCATAAATTTTTACAACCGCTTTATACATGTCAAAACTCAGAGCAGTCCTAGGTTGCATCAACTTACAGGAAAGAAGATTCCTTGGGAATGGGATGAGGCGGCCGAATCCGAATGGAAAGCATTAAAATTCGCATTATTACAAGCACCCATCCTATCACACCCTAACTTAGCAGAAGAGCTTTGCATAGTAACGGACAGTTCATACTCAGGTCTGGGTGTCATGGTGTTCCAAGACTATGTACATGAAGGAAACAGGGTGTGGAAGACAATTGCGTTTGGTAGCAGAGTACTAGCCAAGAGTGAGAGGAATTACTCAGTAACCGAGTTAGAGGCGCTGGCTATTGTATGGGCGTTTGAAAAATTCAGATACCTTCTGTTTGGTCGCAAGACGAGGGTCTACACAGACCACAAGGCACTCGAGTTCTTGATGACTGCAAAGCTTAATCACAGGCGGCTCATTAGGTGGGCATCATATCTGCAGCAGTACAACTTTTCGATAGAATATATCCCCGGCAGTCAGAACATTATTGCAGACGCCTTATCACGGTCACCGATCGGATTTGAGCACAACATGGAAGAAGATCTGGAGGAAAATCACTACTGCCTTTTCTATATGCAGAAAGTAGCCTTTGAAAATTTTATTACCTGTAGTATGCATGACATCAAGAAGGAGCAAGACAAGGACCCTGCCCTAGTGTTATTGAAACAGAAATGGATAGACAGAAGACACGCCACCATCAGGCAGTTCTACCTCTTGCGGAAAGGCATAATTTTCCACCAAAATTATGCCAATGACACTGAATGGGGGGTATGCATCCCTGAACACCTAATAAACAAGGTTATATGGCATACTCACCTCAGCTATGGACACTTCGGACCACGCAAGTGCAATCTCAAGCTAAGGACCATGTGTTACTTTCGAAACATGGAGCGTCGAATTCGGAGGGTACTGTCGGTGTGTAAAGATTGCCAAAAGGCTAAGCACACCACTGTGAGCATGCAGGCACCATTATACCCAATCGTACCGACCAAATTAAGACAATTAGCAGCAACAGATTTGATGGGACCTTTGCCAAGAACAAGAAGAGGATATACTTACGTATTAGTGTTTGTTGAACTAACGTCCAAATACGTTACCTTTACGCCACTGAAGAGGGCGACAGGACGAACTGTATCTCGAGCCCTAATCCGGGATTTCCTACAACAGGTTGGTCATGTGAGTAAAATTATTTCTGATAACGGGCCACAGTTTAAGTCAAAAACTTGGAAGGAGACGTTGCGTCGATGTAAAATTGATCCCATTTTTATATCTTCGCACCATCCGAGCTCGAATGCTGCAGAACGGGTTATTAAAGAACTCGGAAACTTGTGCCGGTTGTACTGTAACAAACAGCACACGACATGGGACGTTTTCCTTAAAGACTTCCAGGAGGTGATCAATGAGGCACCCCATGGGATAACAAAATTGGCACCCATTACAGTACTGAAAAACCGGATTCCTAAGGACTTGATAACCGATGTCGTAAACTTCCCACCAAGTGCGCGAACGCAGCACCAAGCCATAGTGGATTTGGCTCTCAAGAGGATACGTGCTGCAGCAGAGGTCAGGAAGAGACGTGCCGACAGGGGAGCTCGTCTACGACACTTCCACATTGGACAAAAGGTGCTCGTTAAGTCTTTCCGACTTTCGAACAAACAAAAAATGAAATGCCAAAAATTCTATTCTATTTACAACGGCCCGTACCGTATAAGGAGAGCAGCTCACCACAATGCTTATGAATTAGAGACGCTGAAAGGAAAGAAGTCCATAGGACTCCACCACATCTCTCACATAAAGGAGTTCGTGGAATAGAGTAGTGTAAGTGGTGTACGTAGTAGAATGGGCAAATACGTGAACCTTGCTATAGTAGTAGTGTAAGTGGTGTACAGAGTAGAATAGGCAAAGATATGAACCTTTCTTCGGGGAACAATAATCGTTGCATTAATAGATTAAGATTGTTAAAGTATTAACACGCTGCGTTTTCTCGCATAAGAATTTACTGCTGCTAATTTTTTTTCTGTTTATGTTCGCAAGCTCCACTGTCAATGCGATAAGAGGCACTACCTTTCCATGAGCAATGTTTTTGTCCTTTCCAATCTGGTGTCCATGTTAAGGGATAGTGATGAGTGACGAGATGTCGCACAAACGGGCGCATACAAGAACGTGCTCTTAGAAGCGTTCTGAGAAGTCGTGATACGCTCCATAGCGGCCACAGCCAGTTCGTGAGACGTTCATACCAATGCTTGCAGGCACGCGTCAGTGCACTGCAAGATTGTGGTATATTGCGAGATTTCGAGGATGAATATTGGCAGTATAGTTTTTGCAGAGCTGCGCCAGCATCGTTGTCTTGCAAGTCGGGGTGAACCTGTGAGCGTTTGACTCCAATGGTGCCCTAGGGCCTAGACGGTAGAAATGCGGGCATAAAGCCTACCATGCCAATGTGCTGGTTGGGGATTTAGCATGCTGCTTGCGACTGTCACAGATGAATAACCAGTGACTCATACTAGGATATTCGTGACATACTGTGTAGCTGGCGTGTGATGGGCGACTGAATCCTCAACAGGAACCAGACTTGGCTGGGTCAAATTACATTGCCTCTGGAAAGGTGCGCTTTCATTGCTAAGACTGCATCACATACAAAATTAAGTTCAACTATAAATTTATTGTCTTGTATAGCCATGGCTAACCCAGTCTCTGGAGTTTCAGTGAGGCGTAGTGAGAACTCGGAGGCCGTGTCGTACGGCGCGCACATCACTGTCGTCAATAGCGGCGAGCAGCGAGATATCTCAGCGTAACAGGAATTATGTAAGAGTAGTGTATAAGGTAAACAAAAAAAAATAAATAAAATAAATAAATAAATAAATAAATAAAAGGGAAAGTAAGTTATACTAGGATAAGTTAAACTGTAGGATTTAACAATAACTAGATTAATATTGTGGGGGTTTTCTACCACAAGTGTGGCGCGCGCCTGTTGGGATGCTATTTTTCAGGTCATCAAATCACAGACTCGAGATGGAGGGACGACCGGCGAGCGAAAGTAGTATAGTTGCATGTTCTTTATAGCACAGTAAAACTTAGACCTGAATAACAACATAATTTAATTAAAAGACATAGAATGTAGATCGTTGGCAAATGGTAGTTAATTCTTGAGCATGTCTACTGTCGATCTATATAATTAATAGTAATATTAGTGTGGGCCCGCACATTTAGTTGTTCATCCATTACATAGCATCAGTTATCACACACCATGTACAATACTGAGATCGGTCTCTACACAAATATCAAGATAAATTATTTCCATTTTTTGTTATGATAGCTACAGATAAATAACTATAAAATTAAAATTACAGTGTCTGAAATGACAGACCATCAATGTATCGGTATGTAAATTTATTATAACATAGAAGGTCATGGGGAAAAGTTAGGCATATGATTTTTGTAAGAATTGTGCAGAGGACTGGGATAGTGGCAACGCAGAGGCCAGCCGGAGGTCATCGGCTACCTGCAGGAGGAGAGCGTCGACGCGCTACCTGACGTGAGGGGCGCGAGGGCGTCCGGTCCTACAAGCTGACAGTCACCGGGCCGTGTACCTGAGGGATTAGGGAGGATCCTCGCCGGGCCACAAGCGAAAGTGAGGCTGGCCGTTGACACTGACATGCGACCCACACGAGGCAGCCGTTTGGAGGGATTCCCTGCGGCAGACCACGTAGTCGTGAGTACACGAAGAAGATCACATATGGTGTCATAACTGGCGTCTCATGTGCCTCAGGACAGAAAGGGACGCTATATACTCACCTGTTTGGGTTTTTACAACTCACTAGCATTGGCCGATCTGCTTACACAAAGCAGTATCGTGCCACACTAACAAATGTATGGTCTCATTTCTAACTTCTCCTCTCTATTAGAGAGCAGTTTTTAGCAATCGTCGCTCCTAGTTCGATCCTGTATGGATGACCTCACACACTTGTGGAGTCACTCCACGTGCCATCATCCCTCGTCGAACTGCAATATTGGGAAACGTAAAGTACTGCCCAGCGAGAGAAGAGACCTAGACTAGTGATGTATCCCAACAAGTAGACATCAGAGACAATTAATCGACGTGAGGAGGGCCTATCACTGTGTCTTCCTACCGTACTGCCGTGATCATATGCGTGGGTCTGACTACAATCTCAACAGCGTACTGCAGACGCTCCAGCACTCCCTATTGCTGTTGCAACAACGTAGCAACAACACCCGACGTTTAGCCCTATGTGATGTCAGTACTGTGGCCCCATCCCAAAAGCCGCCCTCCAATGCTCAAGACATGGAACCACGTGCATCAATGCATGTGACTCAACATACCAACCCCCTCAGAGAAACTAATGAATTTGTGAAGTGCTTCGAACATTTCTAACAATGTGATTTAGTGCCACATTCTCAGCACGGTCGTGAACAGTGTGCAATGTGCACGCACAACTTAATGTCCCATGAACCTTGTTTTTTTTTAATTTCTTTCTCTAGTGTTGTTTTTGTAATGTATGTGATACCTTGTATGTGTTTGTTTTACACTGTAATTCTCATTACAAATTACTGTATTGTTCTCCACACCATTTTTTTTTATCTTGTATTTATTGTTGAGTGTATGGAAACAGTGTGCCTGAAGTCCCCATAAACTGAAGCAGATACCACCTCTGTCATTGTGAATGGACCATCAGTTCAGGGAACATTTTGTAAAGGTTATTCTTGCTGCAGGGAGACAGAATGAATCGGAGGTCGTAATTAGATTCTGAAAGCTCACAAAGAGATTGTTAACTTAAATAGTATCATGTGTGAGTGAGTTCAGGTTAGTTTAATGATTAAAATTGTTGTAACATCTTGGGCATTTAATTGCGGAGCACTCCAACTCTGATTGTAAAGAATAAATTGCTCCATATTTGGCTCACATGCCCGGGCCATATTTAGAGAGTGAATGTCTGTGTGAATCGGTGTTTGGAAGGGGCTCCCTGGGTATGGATGTGTGATGTGAGTGTTAGTGTTCCATATTAAGAAGGTGAAGTTGGCTACATCATAAATAATCCTCCCTCTATGAGCTGCATTTTTCAGTTGCAGTTATTTTCTTTATAGAGTGCGGCATGTGCAGCCAGTTTGCGAGATTGTTCTTGGGCGATTGACTCACTACCTTGCTCCTAAGTGAGCCAACCGCTCACCAATTACAATCTAAAATGGCGTAGGGGCTATGAGAGGTGGCATGAGCCCCCTCTCATATTTCTATCTTACGATTCTCCTCTATAATTGCATGCGGTGGAAAGTTGCTATTCCTTCACGCGCGGACTTCCCACGCAGCGTCTCTCGTCACCCGGGTGGTCCGGTGACAGGCGGGCTCTGCTGATCTGGAAAGCTTTAAGCCGACGGGTGTGAGGAAGTCGAGTGAATGCTTTGCAGACACCGACATTGTCAAGAGGCACGCCCGCAGAGCTTGAAGTAGTGGCTGGGCTAGAGGTTCCGTTACTTCGCAGAAACTTAGCGAAAACACTTTCTGGCGGGCTACCAGCGAGGCGTGGGAATGACTTGTGTACCCAGGCAGCTGTGGCGGGAAAATTCCCGCACTTTCTGCAAAATAGTAACTGTGATTGGCTTGCTCAGGGCATAGCTCCGTGACGTAGCAAGATCGGCGCAGAAATTGGCGCCAAGAATCTCCATTGGTGGAATGGTAGCGTTCCGGCAATGGAGTGGAATTTCCGCCGGTTTTCGAGTTGCTGATTGGAACGTTTAACCACGGCCACTGTCGTGGGGGCGGGAATGTTCTGTGTTCGGTTTTTGTACGGGTGCTCTTGTGGGTAGTCGTCTCTCGCCTTTCGGTCGAGGACGTCGAAGCAACCAGCCAACGGCTCCGGTACGGCAGATCGTGTTCTGGGAGTCAAGAAGTCGGTTTGGTAATGTATGTCCGCAGCACCGGCAAATAGGGATTTTCCTAGGTGACAATCAGAGCTCAGCAGAGTGCGCTTGTTCGTCTTTTTTTTTTCCTAACTTTGTTCTGTCTTGGGTAGCAGCAATTAATGGTGGGTTGGCTATGTGTTTTCTCTAAGAATTGAGTTGCTAGGAATTGGCTGCACATACCACTTCGTCATAATCCTCACAATCTAGTTTAGGGACAACTTCAATTTCACAGCGTTTGTTTAAGTATCCAATTAGAGCCAATTTGATATATTGTTAATGTTTCATGTGTTGTTGTTTATTATTTTGTGTTTAGTCTTAATAAATCATATTGTTATTTTGGACAGAACTTTCATTCTGTTAATAGATAGAGCAACCCCATCATTCCTCACTATGTTAATGAAACCTTCGTTTAATTAACTTATTTAACAAATTAAATTATTGCAGGTGCCAAACTCTCTTCTACTCCACTGGCAGGGTTGATTAGAGTCAGTTCGCGTATTTTTTTTATCCTTGTGCAACAGGAAAAGTTGGAGTTAGAAAAGGGGGGGGGGGCTTAGAGCATCATGTACATATGTAAATTCTCTAAGAATTGAGTGTTAAAAACACTGCTAGCCCCGGCACCTCGCAACTAAATGTCAGTACTGTGATTTCTACTTCTTGCACGCAGACTGTTCACATTACAATTCTACCTTTCATACAGGCACACTATCTGATCAGAAGTGTCTAGATACCTATTAATGGTCATTACAATTGGGTGTGTCCACCTTTCTCCTTTATTACTATTTGAGCTCTGCTGGGAACAATTTCAGTGCGGTGTCTCCGTGTCTATGGAGGAATGGCAACCCATTCTTCCTCAAGAGCCCAAACCTGGGAAGGTAGCGAAATCGACTTTCTAACGCATCGAAGAAGTGTTCAATTGCATTCTAGTTGGGACTCTGGGTAGACAAGATCTTTTCAGAAATGTTTCTGCGCGCAGATCATTGCCTCAGATATGCTGCTTTGTGATAGGATGCATTGTTATCCTGATATAGTAATCGTCTCTTATCTGTTCCTGAACCACACACAGTACAGAATGCTGTGAAATCTGTTCATATCCTTCCGTACTTAGCTTTTCTTAAGTACAATAGGGGGACCATATCATAACCACAAAAAATACCCCTCCCCCCTCCTTCCACAATATATGTAAGGCTCGCTGTGGGAGATGAGTTCAACATTACTAATGTGTCAACTGAATGGAGTGAACAACAAACTAATAACACCCCGTTTATCACCGCGAAAACTTCGGAATTTGACTTGCTACGCAAAACATGGTTAATGCTAAACAGAATTAGAACCCATCGTGGCAGACGTGCATATTTTTCACACCACTTCCTGCTGGCCATTGCAAAGGCGGTAGATGCTCTAGAGTCTAGATGTTTGTTCAAAAGTTTTTATATTACAAATATTGCGCTCTACATTCTATGTATTTTCTCTCTCTCTGTCTATCTTTCTGTCTCTCTGTGAATGTGTCAAAATGCCATATGATATGTAAATAACCCTCAGCCCCCCTCCCCTCGTATCTGTCTCGCGGCAGGTAAGGTTCTCCAGCTATTCGCCAAACCCAAACCCTTCCATCAGAATGCTACAGGCTACAGCGTGATTCGTCACCCCAAATAATTCGTTTCGAGTCATCCAGTGTCCTGTGGTGCCAACCTTAACAGCACGTCAAGTCTCGCAAAGCGTAGACTACAGAAATGAGCAGCATATGAGGAGATCCTCGACCATTGTGCATTGTGCCCCGTCCTTTTCAACCCCCTATTCCCCTTACACACAGTCATTGTACTCCCTCGACTTCTGGTACCCTTTGGCCCTTTGGGAACTCACGAGTGATTCCTTCCGCTGATTTCATGCCATCTTTTACAGCCACCTTTCGCAATGCTCGACGGTTCCCTCCGTTGATACAAGAGTTCTGCCCGGTCTTGGTTTCGCTATGGTTGCTCCTATCTTTACACCTACATCTGAAAATTCACAGTTAATTGCCTGGCAGAGGGCTCACCTACCCACCTTCAGACTATTGCCCTACCGTTCCACTGGCAAGCAGCGCACGTGAAAAACGAACGCGTTCATCTTTCTGCGTGAGTTCTCATTTCTCTTACTTTATTACGAAGATCATTTATCCCTAAGCAGGTGCGCGTCAAAAAGTATTACCACATTCTAAGGAGAAAATTTGTGATTGCATTTTCCTGAAAATATCTTGACGCAGCGAGAAACGCATTTATTTTAATGACTGCCACCCGAGCTCCCGTACACTCTCTCAAGTCGGAACAATACAAAACGAGTTGTCCTTCTTCGAACTTTAACGATGTCCTCCGTCAGTCGTGTCTGATAAGTATTTCATACCTTGTAGCAATGCTTCAGAAGAGGACGGACAAGGGCAGTGAAGGTAGTGTCTTTAGTGGAACTGTTGCATCTTTTAAATGTTCTGCCAATAAGACGCAGTCTTTGGTTCGCTTTTCCCACAGCATTTTCTATGTGATTGTTAAAATTTGAGTTCTCCGTAATTTTAATCGCAAGGTATTTAGTTTAATTGATAGCCTTCAGATTTGTGTGATTTATCGTGTAATCGAAATTTAACGGATTCCTGTTAGTACTTACACGTTTCATTATTTAGCGTCAACTGTTGCTTTCCTTACCGTACAGATATCTTGCCTAAATCATTTTACAGTTCGTTTCAATCTTGTGGTGACTTCACCAGATGGTAAACGACAGCCTCATCTGCAAACAGTCTAAGAGGGCTGCTGAGATTGTCTCCTAAATACACTCCTGGAAATGGAAAAAAGAACACATTGACACCGGTGTGTCAGACCCACCATACTTGCTCCGGACACTGCGAGAGGGCTGTACAAGTAATGATCACACGCACGGCACAGCGGACACACCAGGAACCGCGGTGTTGGCCGTCGAATGGCGCTAGCTGCGCAGCATTTGTGCACCGCCGCCGTCAGTGTCAGCCAGTTTGCCGTGGCATACGGAGCTCCATCGCAGTCTTTAACACTGGTAGCATGCCGCGACAGCGTGGACGTGAACCGTATGTGCAGTTGACGGACTTTGAGCGAGGGCGTATAGTGGGCATGCGGGAGGCCGGGTGGACGTACCGCCGAATTGCTCAACACGTGGGGCGTGAGGTCTCCACAGTACATCGATGTTGTCGCCAGTGGTCGGCGGAAGGTGCACGTGCCCGTCGACCTGGGACCGGACCGCAGCGACGCACGGATGCACGCCAAGACCGTAGGATCCTACGCAGTGCCGTAGGGGACCGCACCGCCACTTCCCAGCAAATTAGGGACACTGTTGCTCCTGGGGTATCGGCGAGGACCATTCGCAACCGTCTCCATGAAGCTGGGCTACGGTCCCGCACACCGTTAGGCCGTCTTCCGCTCACGCCCCAACATCGTGCAGCCCGCCTCCAGTGGTGTCGCGACAGGCGTGAATGGAGGGACGAATGGAGACGTGTCGTCTTCAGCGATGAGAGTCGCTTCTGCCTTGGTGCCAATGATGGTCGTATGCGTGTTTGGCGCCGTGCAGGTGAGCGCCACAATCAGGACTGCATACGACCGAGGCACACAGGGCCAACACCCGGCATCATGGTGTGGGGAGCGATCTCCTACACTGGCCGTACACCACTGGTGATCGTCGAGGGGACACTGAATAGTGCACGGTACATCCAAACCGTCATCGAACCCATCGTTCTACCATTCCTAGATCGGCAAGGGAACTTTCTGTTCCAACAGGACAATGCACGTCCGCATGTATCCCGTGCCACCCAACGTGCTCTAGAAGGTGTAAGTCAACTACCCTGGCCAGCAAGATCTCCGGATCTGTCCCCCATTGAGCATGTTTGGGACTGGATGAAGCGTCGTCTCACGCGGTCTGCACGTCCAGCACGAACGCTGGTCCAACTGAGGCGCCAGGTGGAAATGGCATGGCAAGCCGTTCCACAGGACTACATCCAGCATCTCTACGATCGTCTCCATGGGAGAATAGCAGCCTGCATTGCTGCGAAAGGTGGATATACACTGTACTAGTGCCGACATTGTGCATGCTCTGTTGCCTGTGTCTATGTGCCTGTGGTTCTGTCAATGTGATCATGTGATGTATCTGACCCCAGGAATGTGTCAATAAAGTTTCCCCTTCCTGGGACAATGAATTCACGGTGTTCTTATTTCAATTTCCAGGAGTGTAGTTTGTATAGATTAAGAACGCCATAGGACTTCCTTGGGCAACGCTAGATATCACTTCTGTTTCACTCGATGATTGCGTCAGTTACTAAAATCAGTAACCATTCTGACAGAAATCACTAATCCAGTCGCACAACAAATACGATATTCCTTAGATACCCTGTCTGATTAGAAGCCCTTTGTGAGGTCAGTTCAAAATGGTTCAAATGGCTCTGAGCACTATGGTATTTAACTTCTGAGGTCATCAGTCCTCTAGAATTTAGAACTACTTAAACCTAACTAACCTAAAGACATCACACACAGCCATGCCCGAGGCAGTATTCGAACCTGGGACCGTAGCGGTCGCGCGGTTCCAGACTGTAGCGCCTAGAACCGCTCGGCCACTGCGGCCGGCTGAGGTCAGTGTCAAAAGTCTTTTGGAAGTATAGAAATATGGAATCCTCTGTCGATTGCACTCAGTACTTCGTGCAAATAAAGGGTTAGTTGTGTTTCACAAGAAACATTTTTTCTAAATCCGTAATCACTGCGTGTCAGTAGATCGTTTCTTCGAGACAATTCGTAATGCTCGAAGACAGTATATGCTCCAAAATCGTACTGCAAATCGACGACAGTGATATGGATATGTACTTCAGTAGATTACTCCTATTTCCTTTCTTAAGTTTAGGTGTGACCTCTGCAGCTTTCCAGTCTTTAAGTACGGATCGTCCGTCGAGTGACCCGTTGTACATGATTACTAAGTACGGATTTATTATGTTATCATACTCTGAAAGGAACTTAATTGGAATACGATCTGGACCGAAAGACATGTCTGATTTAAGTTGCTTCGCTCCACGGAGGACATCGACTTCTAAGTTCTCAAGTTGGCGGCTGTTCTTGATTCGAACTCTGGAATATTTACTGCGTTTTCTTTATAGAAGTAATTTCAGAAAGCCGCATTTCCACTTCAATCACACACGCATTTACACTTCACAATCATGTCGGCAACAGTCGACTCGGGTTGCTTCAGGAAGTCTGAAATGCCCCTTATGGATATGTTACTCAAGTAAAATCCCATGGCCAGTCCACGTCCGAAGTCACGGAGCTCTCCCGAGCAATTCATTTTTCTGCTGCTGCTTCTCTTGGTATACAATACTCTCCGTCTCCTTTTATAATGGCAGGCCCATCTCTTGTGACATCTTGTGGTCTAGGAGACAGTCTGAGCATACCTATTAGATTGTTTGCAGACCATATAGTCATGACCGTCTTGTAAAGTATTAGATGAACAAAACAAACTGCGAAATGGCTGAGACAAGATATTTTATGGTACGATGAGTTGCAGTTGACTCTAAATAATGAAAACTGTGAAATAATCCGCATGCGTACGAAACGGAATCCTTTATATTTCGGTTACAGGATCAAACATAGAAGTCTAAATGTTATGAATTAAATTAAATACTTAATACTTGGGAATTACAATTAAATAATTTAAATTTGGACGGCCACATAGATAATGTTGGGAGGGGGGAAGCAACCCAAAGACTGCGGTTTATTGACAGAAGACTTAGAAAATGTGAAAGGTCTACTAAAGAGACTGCTTACACTACGCTCGTCCGCCCTGACCTGGAGTGTTGCTGTGCGGTGTGGGATCCGCACCAGGGAGGACTGACAGAGGACGTTCGAAACGTTCATAGAAAGGCAGCTCGTTTTGTAATATCGTAAAATAGGGGAGAGATTGCCACGTATACGATACGTGAATAGGAGTGGCAGTCATCAAAACAAAGGCTATTTTCGTTGCGGAAGGATCTTCTCATGAAATTTTAATCATCAACTTTGCCCTTGGGGGTAAAAATATGCTGGCGCTCGTCTACGTAGCGAAGAATGATTGCCATAGTAAAATAATCAAAGCTCGCACGGAAAGATTTAAGTGTTCGTTTTTCCCGCGTGCCGTTCGAGAGTGGAACCGCGGAGAAGTGGCTTGAAAGTAGTTCGATGAACCCTCTCCCAGGCACTTAATTGTGAATTGCAAAGTAACCATATATCTGCAGCTGCAGATGTAGATGTAGACAGATGAGGTTCCGCGTTACAGGAAATGGAAAACCGCAGATTAATAAAAATAGTATTTTAATGGTCTAAAATTAATGTTGACTGTTAAATGGATTTGATTAAGAACAAATATTAAATGTGTGTACCATGCCTAAGTGCGGCAGAGCAGTAGTATGGGATTAAATGTGTTCTGGGAAAGTAACAAGGTGGAAGTGGTCTGGAAGAGGGTAAAAGTACGAGGGAAGGTAGGTTGCCAGATAGTGGCAATGCACTTCCCTCCTTCATATGTCCGCAAATGGGCGAGCGAGTAGGCAATTCCCCACCCTTCCTAGCCCATTACGTCACAAGTAGCAACTTCAGGGTGTTTCACAAAGTTGTACCAACCCTCCACAGCGACTTTGTTAATTTATTGGTGATGCAGTGCGCAGACATGCGCGGAGTGGAAGTGGGCTGATAAATGGGATACCGCAGTGGCTGTGTAGTTCAGAAATACGATGCAATGGTCCTTCGGACATGCATGCACTCATCTGTCGACACCGGCCAAGCAACATTCAGTTTCAATGTCTGTACTGTACGGGAATATACATAACGGGTGTATGAGTGCAGGTTGTAGACACATAGTCGACAACAAATGGAAAATTTGGCCGAGAAACTGAAGGACACAGTGCAGGACTGGCTGCTCTCACAGCCACAGGAATTCTGGGAACATAGAATCCTTCGGCTGGCGAAATTTTGGGATAATTCTGCTCAAGCCTCTGGTGAATACTTTTGAAGAAAGACTTGAACTATAACCACAGTGTTGTTTCATATATTTTATTTTGAACGCCCCTCATATATATGGAACGCCACTCGTAAAATTCCTTCATTGTATGATTTTATTTTCAGTTTTTACAGTACAGGAAAAGCCATTTCTACACATGAAAAATGATGTGAATATGTGATAGCTATAGACTACGTGTAACGTTACTGGAACGTTTCAGGTGGATACGGCAACATGACATGCCCAGAGGATGACATGCCCAGAGGACGTTGACGTGCAACTTACCGCAGGTTTTCGGACTTCGAGAAAGATCGAATTCTTGGCATGAGAGGATTATACAGGCAGAACATACAGACGGTTGGCTATATGCAGTTACTGCACAACGAATGATCACGAAATCAGCACAGGACGACAGAGTGGCAAGGTGAAGGGAAGCAGAAAGTCTTGAGACTGGAATCACGATGAGGGGTGTACTAATTCAATCATTTAAGTCGCCTTACGTGAGAATATCTCCACAAAATTTGATAAGTGTCGGACTGGTGCTTTATTTTGGAACTGCAGTGTGTGAAAAGTTTTTCTGTAATATGGGTACCGCATTTACTGAATACTGATGAAAAGCAAACACGCAGTGGAATTTCTCAACAAGCAGTTTCATAAAATAATTCTGAGCGAGAGCTGCATTCAAAAGAAGAAAAACACTCAACTGAAAGGTCACTGGAAGATTCTTCGACGAGAGTAAAGCGGCATTGGTATCACAGAGCACATAGCCGGAAGAAACTAGGACACAGCGCCTTTTTGCAAAGGAAGAATACGTCGAAATGTAAGTGCATTTTTCTCCTGTTCTCATCAGAGACAACTGCAAGTTTGCGGGTGGTATCTGACGTGGTGCTTTAGAATGAAAATAATCATCTGGGATGCCTAACTTGAATGTATGACCTCGAAGCCTCAGCCATTGGTGATAGCAAGATCACGTTATTCAACTATGATCAGGTTATTATCTCTCGAGCGGGCGCGCCGTTTTTCATAACACGATCGGGCGTGTGGTGTACTTGGTACACATGCAAATATCAGTTGTCTTTAAGTCGAAGAGGGTCCGCCCCGGCAGCTGGGTGGTGCCGGCACCGTAGCTCAGCGGGGTCGGTCAGAGCCGGCTGCCCTCTGTAGCAAAAAAAGTGAGCGAACGGTTTGACAACGAACTTCAACGGATGTCATGTGACTTCCGCTACGACTAAATACAACGCACTACAACGAACACAATGAAAAAAAGTGGTCATTGTGACGGAGTGTCATGATAAGGAGTCCGGGTTCGATTCCCGGCTGGATTGGAGATTTTCTCCGCTCAGGGACTGGGTGTTGTGTTGTCCTAATCATCATCATCATCTCATCCTCATCGACACGCAAGTCGCCGAAGTGCTGTCAACTCTAAAGACTTGCATCAGGCGAACGGTCTATTCGACGGGAGGACCTAGCCACACGACATTTTTTTTATGTCACTAAGATAAACGCGTATGAGCTAATCAGAATTTAATTTTACTTTAATTAAACAAAGGTAAAATGAACCTACATTTTATTAGCTAAATCATTGTTTAAGTAAACAATAATATAATAAACTTTCATTACATCACTCCGTTGCCACGGCTGAGTTATATTAATGTAGCCCAACTCTTTTCTTAAGCACAAACTGCACAATATTCTTTCATTGCGATATAAGATGATATAGGCTTTTTATACTGAGGCAGCACCAGTTATCATAAATTTCTTTAGATCTGCACAGTTTATTGTCTTGCGCAATTTCGAGAGCATCTTGACACCTCTACACGTACGCGTTGTTTTTGCATGTCCTTTGCAAATAAAGCTATGGCATGAAACACACCTTACGGTAGAAGAGGTATTTCTTGCTCGGTCACATGTCACACAACTTCCTCTTTTCTTGGTGGCAGGCGCTTCAGTTGTTTCAACTCGTGGTTCTTTGTATTTCTCGACGACAGTGTCTGCAGAAGTTGGAGGAATCTTAGATCTTTCCACTACCTAAAACTTCATAAGACAAAATGCTTAGTCTTTCAAGAAAATCCTTCTCTTCTCTTTTGAATTTATCTCATTTGCATGAAAAATTATTTGAACGTTGATTCCTGGTATATCCATTAGAGTATAGAATAGACCAATGATTATCTTCCTGTCTCTCATGCAAAGGAATAAGCACCTCCCAGTTGACCGATGTGTTGACCCCTCCCCTTGTTACATTGTAATCCAAAACTGTTTCTGGTTTACCTGTAGCTTCGTCAATGGTTCTAAAATCATGCGTAATTGAAAGTACTAAAAGAGCCTTGTTTCTTCCCGCACATATGAAAATAATGCTATATCATTCTGAAAAACAGAGAGGAACGGACAGCCGTATATTTTTCAGGGAACAATTCTTGTGGATTTCGCGTTTGGTTTTTCTCAACTTACCGATGCATGTTAGCCGCTTATTATTTAACGTTCCTGATACTTCAGTTTCCTGTTTCCAAATTCATTAAGTTTATGACATTCATCTTTCTGTAGATGCTTTGGCAGAAACAAAAGGAGAAGTGTTACCGTAGTTAACTGGTGAACCATCCGTAGATGCCACATCATTTGCCTTCCAGAAGGTGTGTTGTTCCAACCACATGTAGCCGAGTGTGCTTACCGTTAGTCTTATATTAATATTTTCTCACTTATCCGAATTTGTAGTTAGACTCTCTCAGCTGCGTCAAGCTGGAACGTCCCATCAGCCGGATGCCACAGTTCCGTGCGATAGCACCAACATCCGCATAAAACAGTTATCGGTCCGACACTTCTAACAGTTAATTCTAAATTATAATTTTCTTTAAAACTACTTACTGGAGTACGGAGAGTGAAATACGGTTCAGTCCGAGTTTCTTTTTTATTTTTTACACCTACAATACTAGCAACAGAAATTACTATAGTTTCGTTTGGAAAACAGAAGTTTCTGCCGATATCTCTGTAATTAATATAGCTTTGACAAGAGACTAGACCTTTTTTAGTGAGAACTTTCTCACAATTCGGTTGGAAGAAAACAGAATTCCATTATCTTAAAAGGTTGCGGAAATATTTGAAGTGAAAGGCTTAGTTGAATAACCTTGAGCGTTTTCATTTATGCAGCACGAAGGAAGAAGACCACGACGTCGACCCGATTACGGTGTGCCCTTGGTGCAGCCGGCAGTAAAATGTTATCGTCGGGTACTTTGCGTCGCAGTCTTTCTGAAGGTTATATTTACGTGAGGCCAAACGCTCGCCGACAGTCGCAGGAAGCAGAGTTAACGCAGCGCACGTCAACACGTGCACTGAAACAGGCCACCTAACGGTGGGTGCTGGAGGGTTCTTCTGGTACCCTGTTACACTCCGAATGGTTCGTGGAAAGAATGATTGTTGGTAAGCCTCCGTATTCGCTCCAATTTCTCGAATTTTCTCGTCGTTGTCATTTCGCAGTATGTATATGGGAAGAACTAATATGTTGTCCGACTCATCCCGGAAAGTGCTCCCTCCGAATTTCAGTAGTGGACCTCCCGTGATGTGCAACGCCTCTCTTGTTACGTCTGCCACAGGAGTTTGTTGACGATCTCTGTAACGTTTTAGTGCAGACTAAACGATCCCGTGTCGAAACGCGCCTCTCTTTGTTGAGGTTTCTCTAAGTCTTGTATCAGTCCTACTTGTTAAGGATCCCATATTGATGAACAATATTCAAGAATCAGTCGAACTAGCCTCTTATAAGCCACTTCCTTCATGGATGAGTCGTATTTCCTTAAGATTCTTCCTGTGAATCTCAGTCTGGCATCTGCTTTCCCTGCTAGTAGTTTTATGTGGTCGCTCTGGATAGTTACGCCTAGATATTTCACGTTAGTTGCCGTTTCCAGCAGTCTGTGATCAGTAGTGCAGTTCTACAGCACTGGTTTCATTTTCCTGTGTATGCTCGAGACGTTGCATTTATTTACGTTCAGGGTCAACTGCCAGAGCCTGCACCATTCATCGGTCCCCTGCAGATCATTCTGCAAATCGATACCATCTTCTGGCATTGCTGCTCTGTTATAGACAATCGTATCATCTGCGAACAGTCTTAAAGAGCATCCGACGCTTTCTGCTAGAGCATTTATATATATTATGAACAGTAACGAAGTTCAAAATGGCTAAGCAGGGATGGCTAGAGGACAAATGTAAGGATGTAGAGGCTTATCTCACTAGGGGTAACATAGATACTGCCTCCAGGAAAATTAAAGAGACCTTTGGAGAAAAGAGAGCCACTTGTATGAATATCAAGAGCTCAGATGGAAACCCAGTTCTAAGCAAAGAAGGTAAATCAGAAAGGTGGAAGGAGTATATAGAGGGTCTATACAAGGGCGATGTACTTGAGGACAATATTATGGAAATGCAAGAGGATGTAGATGAAGATGAAATGGGAGATACCATACTGCGTGAAGAGTTTGACAGAGCATTGAAAGACCTGAGTCAAAACAAGGCCCCCGGAGTAGACAACATTCCATTAGAACTACTGACAGCCTTGGGAGAGCCAGTCCTGACAAAACTCTCCCATCTGGTGAGCAAGATGTATGAGACAGGCGAAATACCCTCAGACTTCAAGAAGAATATAATAATTCCAATCCCAAAGAAAGCAGGTGTTGACAGATGTGAAAATTACCGAACTATCAGTTTAATAATTCACAGCTGCAAAATACTAACGCGAATTCTTTACAGACGAATGGAAAAACTGGTAGAAGCCAACCTCGGCGAAGATCAGTTTGGATTCCGTAGAAATATTGGAACACGTGAGGCAATACTGACCCTACGATTTATCTTAGAAAATAGATTAAGGAAAGGCAAACCTACATTTCTAGCTTTGTAGACTTAGAGAAAGCTTTTGACAATGTTGCCTGGAATAGTCTCTTTCAAATTCTAAAGGTGGCAGGGGTAAAATACAGGGAGCGAAAGGCTATTTACAATTTGTACAGGAACCAGATGGCAGTTATAAGAGGCGAGGGGCATGAAAGGGAAGCAGCGGTTGGGAATGGAGTGAGACAGGGACGTAGCCTGTCCCCGATGTTATTCAATCTGTATATTGAGCAAGCAGTAAAGGAAACAAAAGTAAAATTCGGAGTAGGTATTAAAGTCCATGGTGAAGAAATAATAACGTTGAGGTTCGCCGATGACATTGTAATTCTGTCAGAGACAGCAAAGGACTTGGAAGAGCAGTTGAACGGAATGGACAGTGTCTTGAAAGGAGGATATAAGATGAACATCAACAAAAGCAAAATGAGGATAATGGAATGTAGTCGAATTAAGTCGGGTGATGCTGAGGGTATAAGATTAGGAAATGAGACACTTAAAGTAGTAAAGGATTTTTGCTATTTGGGGAGCAAAATAACTGATGATGGTCGAAGTAGAGAGGATATAAAATGTAGACTGGCAATGGCAAGGAAAGCGTTTCTGAAGAACAGAAATTTGTTAACTTTGAGTATAGATTTAAGTGTCAGGAAGTCGTTTCTGAAAGTATTTGTATGGAGTGTAGCCATGTATGGAAGTGAAACATGGACGATAAATAGTTTGGACAAGAAGAGAATAGAAGCTTTCGAAATGTGGTGCTACAGAAGAATGCTGAAGATTAGATGGGTAGATCACCTAACTAATGAGGAGGTGCTCTTTTAGAATCTCTGCTGCCCTGTGGACACAAGTTGAGAATGGCTATGGAACAGAACGGTGCCGACAAGCGCCAGATAGCGACAAGCTGAATTACGACAGCCATCTGACGAGCTGGAACACCACACTGGTGATAAGTTAAACAAGCGAACGAGATAAAATGAGAACTACAAGACACGCGTTTCCGAGGTAATGGAGTTGATAGCGATGATAACGATTCTGGCTGAAAACATGCAACAAGTACTTCACTCCTAAATACAAACTGCGGCAGAAAAATGCTGGGAATGGTATTTCTAACGTATATAATATCAGGTTTTCATTTTACAGAAGAATTCTCGAGAAAGGTACAAATAGGCAGCGGACTAGAAACTAAATTTACAAATGTTTTATTCAGTTGAAAATTCAATGTTGTGTATCTTCGTAGCTAATAAAGCGAAATATAGCTTTCTTCAAGCAATTAATTTTTCATCATTTGAGAACTCACGGTGTTGGTGCGTATTTGAGTTTCCCCTCACGTTAGGTAGTCCTCTGAACACACTCTACTTTTTGTGAAAAACATTCCTAAGGACAAGTCGTCTTCAGAGGGTTTACAGTTTCTAGAAAAAGAGCCATAAGCAGTGTGAAGACACGCCAAATTAATTATGTAGGTGTGTTATTGTGCTCCCTTAGCTCATTTAGGAATATCTGATTCGCCGTCTTTAGGTAGGCCTACTGACTTTCGTTTCATTTCGCTCTCCCTTTAGGTGAATAAGAAACTTCTCTCTCGTTACGAAAAATTAATGATCCTATTGGTAAAACGGTTCCAATAAAACGTGAAACTGTTTCCACGAATGATTTATTACATTTCCTGTAAATCGTGGCGTAAAGAGTTGTGTTAGTTCTGTACGCCTGACAAGTTCTAGTGCTTCAGATGGTGGCGAATTACCGTGAACAGTAATTACAACAGTCGAACAAGCAAAATGGCACCTCCATTACCACGTATCACCAGGCTGACACAACTGACTGACAGATGACAGATCAGAGTACAATTACATTGCTGTTCAAAGGAGAAACAACAATTCCGACGATTACTCAGATTTCTGCCAAGAAACGTGACATTTTGTCAGAACGTGAAACACATACTACGACAAAAGTGGATCACTGAAACATGGCGCTAGACGACAAACTTGATTGAATTTAGGTTGTGTGATGAATATGAAAGCTGAATGTTAGTTTTGCAGAACTCTAACACGTATATATAGGATATTAGTATCCAGAGCAACAAGTGCACATACACTGATGTGTGACGTTGTTAAGGATGGTGCGCATGAGTGCACATGGGGTAATTATTTTTCCTCACAAACGCGATCTCAGCATGATTAGAATCCAAAGACTCGCGAAAGCACACCACACATGGCGTTGACTATAAAGCTCAGGATGCTACATAGAGCTTATTACTGAATGTGCTGGATTTTTTAGTGTTATTCTTCTATAAGACAAGTCCTGTTTATTATTTTTTTGTCTTATGAAACGTAAGCACCACCTTTTGCACCACTTACCGCATCGACAAAAGGGCATTCATACGATTCAAGCATGTCCATTCTGTAGGCTTGCGCAGTTAGAACTCTGCGTAGACAGACGTGGAGATCGGCGCGTTCACCTAAATACATTGCGTCGTCAAAAGGTACTTCTTTCACATTTTTGAAGTACAATAACAGTATGCGAATTCTCGCCTAATCACTACGTGTCTGCTGCCATTTTGCAATTGAAACAGCCTCTCGCGCGTGAAGAATAGAAAGACAAATACAATTGCCTAACAGTGGAAAAGCATCGGTGAAAAATGGAATACCTACAAAATCCTGTAAAGATTATGCGAAAGAACTTGCCCCCCTCTAGCAGCAGTTTATTTTAGATTGCTGGGGCAACGAAGTGACTGGAAAAAACCGCAGTTCATTCCCGTTTTCAAGAAAGGCCTTAGGACAGACGCACACAATTAAAGACCTATACAGTTGACGTCAAACAGTTGTAGAATTATGGAATATGTTTTATTCTCAAGAATTACGATGTTTTTGAAGAGCGAAAATCTCCTTTGCAGGCATCAGCATGGATTCCGCAAACAGAGATCTTACAAAACTCGGCTGGCTCTGTTCCTCTATGAGATTCGTAGCTGTGTGGTCAACGGCGCTCAGGTTGAAGACTTCAGGAAGGCATTTGACACCGTCCAGCACTGCTGTTTACTGAAAAAAAAATTACGAGCTTATGGAGTATCGAACAAGATTTGCGACTGGATCCAGGACTTCCTTCCAGACGGAACTCAACACAACTCTTAACGGCACAAAATCAACGGATCTAATTTCCGTAGTACCCCAATGAAGTGTGATAAGACCGTTGTTGTTGTTGTTGTTGTTGTTGTGGTCTTCAGTCCTGAGACTGGTTTGATGCAGCTCTCCATGCTACTCTATCCTGTGCAAGCTTCTTCATCTCCCAGTACCTACTGCAACCTACATCCTTCTGAATCTGCTTGGTGTATTCACCTCTTGGTCTCCCTCTACTATTTTTACCCTCCACGCTGCCCTCCAATACTAAATTGGTGAACCCTTGATGCCTCAGAACATGTCCTACCAACCGATCCCTTCTTCTAGTCAAGTTGTGCCACAAACTTCTCTTCTCTCCAATTCTATTCAATACCTTCTCATTAGTTTTGTGATCTACCCATCTAATCTTCAGCATTCTTCTGTAGCACCACATTTCGGAAGCTTCTATTCTCTTCTCGTCTAAACTATTTATCGTCCATGTTTCGCTTACATACATGGCTACACTCCATACAAATACTTTCAGAAACGACTCCCTGACACTTAAATCTATACTCGATGTTAACAAATTTCTCTTCTTCAGAAACGCTTTCCTTGCCATTGCCAGTACATTTTATATCCTCTCTACTTCGACCATCATCAGTTATTTTGCTCCCCAAATAGAAAAACTCCTTTACTACTTTAAGTGTCTCATTTCCTAATCTTATACCCTCAGCATCACCCGACTTAATTCGACTACATTCCATTATCCTCGTTTTGCTTTTGTTGATGTTCATCTTATAGCCTCCTTTCAAGACACTGTCCATTCCGTTCAACTGCTCTTCCAACTCCTTTGCTGTCTCTGACAGAATTACAATGTCATCGGCGAACCGCGAAGATTTTATTTCTCCTCCATGAATTTTAATACCTACTCCGAATTTTTCTTTTGTTTCCTTTACTGCTTGCTCAATATACAGATTGAATAACATCGGGGAGAGGCTACAACCCTGTCTCACTCCCTTCCCAACCACTGCTTCCCTTTCATGCCCCTCAACTCTTATAACTGGCATTTGGTTTCTATACAAATTGTAAATAGCCTTTCGCTTCCTATATTTTACCCCTGCCACCTTCAGAATTTGAAAGAGAGTATTCCAGTCAACATTGTCAAAAGCCTTCTTCAAGTCTACAAATGCTAGAAACGAAGGTTTGTCTTTCCTTAATCTAGCTTCTAAGATAAGTCGTAGGGTCAGTATTGCCTTACGTGTTACAATATTTCTACGGAATCCAAACTGATCTTCCCCAAGGTCGGCTTCTACTAGTTTTTCCATTCGTCTGTAAAGAATTCGCGTTAGTATTTTGCAGCCGTGACTTATTAAACTGATAGTTCGATAATTTTCACATCTGTCAACACCTGCTTTCTTTGGGATTGGAATTATTATATTCTTCTTGAAGTCTGAGGGTATTTCGCCTGTTTCATACATCTTGCTCACCAGATGGGAGAGTTTTGTCAGGAATGGCTCTCCCAAGGCCGTCAGTAGTTCTAATGGAATGTTGTCTACTCCGGGGGCCTTGTTTCGACTCAGGTCTTTCAGTGCTCTGTCAAACTCTTCACGCAGTATCATATCTCCCATTTCATCTTCATCTATTTTCCGCTTCCATTTCCATAATATTGTCCTCAAGTACATCGCCCTTGTACAGACCCTCTATATACTCCTTCCATCTTTCTGCTTTCCCTTCTTTGCTTAGAACTGGGTTTCCATCTGAGCTCTTGATATTCATACAAGTGGTTCTCCTTTCTCCAAAGGTCTCTTTAATTTTCCTGTAGGCAGTATCTATCTTACCCCTAGTGAGATAAGCCTCTACATCCTTACATTTGTCCTCTAGCCATCCCTGCTGAACCATTTTGCACTTCCTGTCGATCTCATTTTTGAGACGTTTGTATTCCTTTTTGCCTGCTTCATTTACTGAATTTTTATATTTTCTCCTTTCATCAATTAAATTCAATATTTCTTCTCTCACCTAAGGATTTCTACTAGCCCTCGTCTTTTACCTACTTGATCCTCTGCTGCCTTCACTACTTCATCCCTCAAAGCTACCCATTCTTCTTCTACTGTATTTCATTCCCCATTCCTGCCATTTGTTCCCTTACGCTCTCCCTGAAACTCTGTGCAACCTCTTGTTTAGTCAGTTTATCCAGGTTCCATCTTCTTAAATTCCCATCTTTTTGCAGTTTCTTCAGTTTTAATCTACAGTTCATAACCAATAGATTGTGGTCAGAGTCCACATCTTCCCCTTCACAAATAACATATAGTAATTTATGTTTGTATTCGTTAAGCTATTTCTCATTCGCATAAATTTTGCCCAAGTGTAGTGGTAAGCGAAGCCCTTCGCACACTGTAATTTCGTAGCCAGTATGCAAGTGAGTGCAGGTGAGTAAGATACGCGTGGTTCACGCGGCTATGCCAGCCGGGTGTACATGCGCTCACGCAGCTTTCCGTAGTGTCGGTAAACTTCGGCAACATTTGCTAAAGTTAGTGAAGCATACTAGCGGTCTCACTCGCACACCACAGGCGCATGCGGGCTACGCGGATAGACTCTAGTCGAGTTTCACTCACTCAGTTGGAGCTTACGCACAAAATAATTTGTAACATCGGCATTAGACAGTCAAACATGTGTTACCGGTGGTGATCATATCTCTAGTGTGCAGCAAAGACTGAACTGCTGTCGTTTCGTGGTACCTTTGTGTGTCGCAAACATTAAATTGATTTTAGTTCGTGGTTTATTTCTTTAGAAAAAAAAAGTGCCACTAATGTGGTGCCGAAATATTGGAAGTGAAAAACAAGGACATACACGATTTGAACTAACTATTCATAGTCACATCGCTGGCCAATTACGTTCATTTCATTCGATCGATTCCATTGCCGGTCCAGATGAAGTCAATTATCTACTGAATTCCTAAATTCATTGGATCATGTTACGCAATCTGAACCAACGAAACTATGCAGTGGACCTAGAGTCGCTATTAAGAACCTGATGAACACCACGACTGAAACAACGATATCCATAGGAAAGTACAAAGGCGAGGATGTTCTAATTCCAAGAATACCACTGATTTCAACCGACGTCCAATTTAAGCGTGTACAGTTTCCTGTGCGCCTTGCATTCGCAATGACGATTAATAAATCGCAAGGCCAGTCGTTAAAAGTGTGTGCAATGAACTTTGAATTCCCGTGTTTTTCGCATGGGGAATCATACGTGGGGTGCTCGAGAGTCGGTAAACCATCGGCGCTATTCGTTTTCTCTCCGGACGGAAAGACAAAAGAATATCATTCATCGCAAAGCATTGCGATGAACGCTTTAAAGACACTAACGAATTATTCTCAAAACAATGCTTTCCGATTTATTTCAATCCAATAAATTATTAATTCTACTGAAATTGTTTTGCTTTGATTCACACTAATTCAAGGAAAGTTTCGGATGGATTATTTCCTTCTCGACCAACTAAATGATTGACTGACTAAGTGAAGTCGTGTTTGTGGCTAGCTTTATAATCATACCTGTTCGTAGATTAAAACCATGCGAAATACTGTCTTTAAACTTACTATCCTCACAGATACAGCGGCTGTAAAGGTCCCTTACATAACCCGTGTGCTAAAGACATCAACCAATTTACCATTTCATTTTGACTTCTATTCTCAATCAAGGTTCCGTTTGCAATAACAACAAATAAGGTCAGTGAGAAGGGTAAGGAGCAGATGGACAGAGAAGGGGGGAGAAAGTGGGTATAAAGAAGGTGAAAGAGGACATGGACAGAGTGATGAGTGAGGAGAAGATGGATAGAGAGAATGTGGATAAGAGATGAACAGGGAGCAAGGGGAAGGTGATGGAGAGAGACAGAGGAGGAGGAGATGGACAGAGGGAGGGGTAGGAGGAGAGTGATAGAGAGAGGGAACGAGAGGGAGATTAGAACGCGTATCCAATTCCCATACGTGTTTAGCAATTTCGAAGCGCTACCGGGGTCGCTAAGTAATAATATTATCAAATAATCGAATTGATTCTCTTAGAACACATTCCCAGTAGCGGAAGCTCCTCTGTCAGAAACGGCAAAGGACTTGGAAGAGTAGTTGAAGGGAATAGACAGTGTCTTGAGAGAACGATGTAAGGTGAACATCAACAAAAGCAAAACAAAGCTTATGAAACGTAGTCGAATTAAATCAAGTTATGCTGAGGGAATTAGATTACGAAACGAGACACTAAAAGTAGTAAATCAGTTTTGCTATATAGAGAGTAAAATACTGATGATGGCCAAAGTAGAGGGGATGTAAAATGTAGAATGGTAACGACAAGAAAAGTTTTCTGGAGAAGAGAAATTTGTTAACATCGAATATAGATGTTTAGTTAGGCAGTCTCATTTGAAGGTGTTAGTTTGGAGTGTTGCTTTGTATGGAAGTGAAACGCGGACGATAAATAGTTCAGTAAGAAGAGAGCAAAAGCTTTTGAAATGTGGAACTACATAAGAATGCTGAAGATTATATAGGTAGATCATGTAACTAAAGAGGAGGTACTGAATGGAACTGGGGAAAAAAGGAGTTTGTGGCACAACTTGACTAAAAGAAGGGATAGGTTGATAGAAAGCGTTCTGAAGCCTCAAGGGATCAAACATTTAGTGTTGGTGGGAAGTGGGTTGTAGAGAGAGACCAAGAGATGAATGCGGTAAGCAGATTCAGAAGACTATAGGTTGCAATAGTTATTCGGAGATGAAGAGGCTTGCACTGGATAGAGTAGCGTAGAGAGCTGTGTCAGACCAGTCTGCGAACTGATCACATGAACAACGAAAAAAACAACAACATATTCATGCATGCGCCTAAATATGGCAGCGATCTGCTCAAATACGTACTTCGTTTTGTTTTCGTTCGTTGAAAGAGACCTATCCATAAAGTATTATGATCATTTAGTGACATTGCTGTACACAGACAAATACTTCAACACGTACCTTATACAATATGAAAAAGAAAATTGAAATTAAAACAGTGTCCTAGAACGTAATTCGAATTTTGTTCTTGATCTTCTAATTCGCTAGTATCGCTGTACGAACTGAAACGTCACACAAACCGCATGGCCGATCCAGGCTTCAGTCTGCTGGCGTTTTTCTCCTGTCTCTCCATATCCGTCTGAGAGGTTCACTTAAATCACTCAATGGACTGATAACCGTAGTAGAAAGGCTACGGCAGATACCGGCTGAACTGCGACGGAGGAGACACGGGAGAGAGATACCGCCGAGTCAGCCTTTGGCTTTATGTCTAGCCACGAGGCGAGCACAGCTGATGGCATCGGTACATCACGGCCGCACACTGCCGCAGATTAATGTTCGAGTCCCAGCTTGGAAAACAGTCCGAATCTTCCGAGAAAGTTCAGCTAAAAACTGCTCTACGCAGCAAGCGCTGTCGACAGACGAATGTGAGCGAACGTAGTCAAACTTGTATAGCGAGATGCTGCTTCCTGCTCCCTATCGGATTGCAGACAGCTCCAGAGTGGCGCGGCTGGTGGCAGGGAATCTGGCCGCGGGCTTCGCAGTGAAAGGCGGCCGTTCGGTGGTCGACCTTGCGGCCTGGCTTCGTATTGTGCGAAGTGAAAGCAATCTGCAACTGTCAGTCCCGGGTTGCAAGAGACTGCAATAAAATCATCACAGTTTAACGGCAGACATCTGAGTGGAATTCTTATCTGCAACTATTACGTAGCAAGAGTAGAAACTGTAGGAACTATTTTAGTTTTTTGTTACTGGCACAAGTATGGACAAGATCTATCCATGTCAACTTACACCTCGAAATGGACAGTAATTTCGAAATGGAACTTGTAATAAATAACGCTACATTGCCTCCCCCTAAAACATCAGTGCTGCCAACTTTCAGCAGACGACAACACCGTTCATTCGAAACCAAACTCCCGCTTTTATCACACTACTTCTGAAATCCAAGTGCCAAGGCAGTTAGGTAGATTCGGTATTTCTTCATTTCTGAAAAGCATTGTACTCAGTTCTACACTAACGTTTTTTAATGAAATTACTATCTGTGATTTATTAGGGGGGGTAGGACGTCAAAAGGGCCGACTTGGAGCAGGAGAGGCACCACAGGACATTTTAATTTCCACTGTCTATACTTTTACAAGTAAATTCATAAAACTTTGTCAGAATGACCAGGAAGGATTCTGGATTCACACTCGTAGCATCGGAAGTTCAAAAACATAACAAAATAATATTTTTAACATGTGAAATTTCATCATTTTTTTCGCTTACTACTGGCTGCATTTGTTGCTATAGGTAAACTTTTCTTCATAAGTAAGAGAGATTGTTCGATGAATTTTGCACAGCATACAAACCATACTTACAGATGTCTGAAACTCTAGAATCTATTTAATTTATGAAAAAATGAATGAACTGTTACGTTTTAAACTTTTTGTTTAGAAAAAAATCAAATTTTGTAGTTAATTATCTCAATTTTTACCATAGTTTTTAATAGATTTGGAAAATTCTAGAGTTTCATACACCTGCAAGTATGGTTTGTATGCTGTGCAAAATTCATCAAAGAATCTCTCTTACTTGTGAAGAAAAATGTACCTATAGCAACAAATGCAGCGAACGGTAAGTGAAAAAATGATGAAATTTCATATCTAAAAAAATAATTTTGTTTTGTTTTTGCACTTCCACTAGTATGAGTGTGAATCCTGAATCCTTCCTGGTCATGCTGACAAAGTTTTACGAATTTATTTGTGAAAGTATAGACAAAAGAAAATAAAATGTCCTGTGGTACCACTCCTGCTCCAAGTCGGACCGTTTGATGTCCTACCACCCTTAAGCGAAATTTGTGACTGGATTGAGAATTTCTTGGTAGAGACTCGTCGAAAGATGTAGAAGTAACGTCTTGCGTCCCCCAGGGAAGAATGTTGCAACACTTTCTCTACACGCTGTACGTCGATGATCAGCCACGCATTATTAACATAGCGTCAGAATTTTGTTGGCCATGCTGTTATCTATAAAGAAGTGCTCTCTGTAGTAAGCTGCACAAATATTCAATCAGACTTTGAGAAGGAATGGTGAAAAAATTGACAACATGCAGGAATGTAAAACTGTACATTTTACATGACGAAAAACTTGGTTATCCCACGACAATAATATCAACGAGTGAAATTTGGAATCGGTCAACCCACACAAATGCCTACCTGTAACACTCTGTACGGATATCAATGGAATAAGCGCGTAGGCCAGACTTCGGTTAATTAGCGAGATAATGGGAAAAAATGAAATCAATGTACAAAGGAGATTGCTTACAAAGCACTTATGTGGTCCATCATAGAATACTATTTAATTGTGTGAGACCCCCATCAAGTCAAACTAACGTGATACACTCTGTCGGCCGCGGTGGCCGAGCGGTTCTAGGCGCTTCAGTCAGGAACCGCGCTGCTGCTACGGTCGCAGGTTCGAATCCTGTCTCGGGAATGGATATGTGTGATGTCCTTAGGTTAGTTAGATTTAAGTAATTCTAAGTCTAGGGGACTGATGACCTCAGATGTTAAGTCCCATAGTGCTCAGAGCCATTTGAACCATTTGAACCATGATACACTCTAAGATAGAAAAAAAGAAACACAACAAAGGAATTATCTGAATCGGTCGGAAATCGATAGATGTGATGTACACGTACAGACAAACAAATGATTACAATTTCAGAAAAATGAGAAAAAATGGATAATTTATGCAAGAGAAAGAGCTTCACAAATTGAGCAAGTCAGTAACGCAGCTGTCCACCTCTGGCCCTTATGGAAGCAGTTATTCAGCTTGGCATTGATTGAGTTCCTGGATGTCCTCCTAAGCGATACCGTGTCAAATTCTGCACAACTGGAGTGTTAGACCATTAAAGCTGGAGCTGGTTGGAGGGCCGTGTCCGTGATGCTCCAAAGGTCTTCAATTGAGGAGACCTTGCTGGCCAAGGAAGGGTTTGGCAAGCACAAAGACAAGCATTAGACAAGATGAAATGTAAGCCCAGGATGGGTAGCCATCAAGGGCAAAAAACGGGGCGTAGAATATCGTCGACATACCTCTGTGCTGCAGGGTGCCGCCGATGGCAACCAGAGGAGTCCTACTGAAATGAAACGACACCCCAGACCATCTCTCCTGGGTGGGGACCGTATGGCGGGCGACAATCAGGTTATTATCCCACCTCTCTCCGAGGCGTTTCCACACACGTCTTCACTGGTCATCGGAGCTCATTTCGGATCGTGTCCGCCACGATAGCTGAGTGGTCACAGTGACGGATTGCCGTCCTACGGGCCCGGGTTCGATTCCTGCCTTGGTCGGGGATTTTCTCCTTTCAGGGACTGGGTGTTGTGCTGTCTTCATCATCATGTCATCCCCATCCAGCCCGCAGGTCGCCCAATGTGGTGTCGATTGTAATAAGACCTGCATCAAGGTGGCCTGAACTGCCCCGCAAGGCCGGCCACGGTGGCTTAGCGGTTCTAGGCGCTTCAGTCCGGAACCGCGCTACTGCTACGGTCGCCGGTTCGAATCCTGCGTCGGGCATGGATGTGTGTAATGTCCTTAGGTTAGTTAGGTTTAAGTAGTTCTAAGTTCTAGGGGACTGATGACCTCAAATGTTAAGTCCCATAGCGCTCAGAGCCATTTGAACTATTGGCCCCGCAAGGGGCCTCCCGGCCAATGTCGCCAAACGTTCATTTCCATTTCCATGTCAGATCGAGACTCATGACTGTATCTTGCCGCATACACCGTATGAGAGCGGAATGCATTCTTTTTACCCTCCCTATACACAATGGGGACGTTGGCTTTCGCTGCACTGATAAATCCCATCGTCCACTCACGATCTCCAAATTTACTCTACTTTTAGTTTGTTAATGCCAATACATAGACAGCAAGGGACCTAGAAGAGCAGCTGAACGGAATGGACAGTGTCTTGCAAGGAGGATATAAGATGAACATCAACAAAAGCAAAACGAGACTAATAGAATGTACTCGAATTAAATCGGGTGATGCTGAGGCAATTAGAATAGAAAATGAGACGCTTAAAGTAGTAAATGAGTTTTGCTATTTGGGGAGCAAAATAACTGATGATGGTCGAAGTGGAGAGGATATAAAATGTAGACTGGCTATGGCAAGGAAAGCGTATCTGAAGAAGAGAAATTTGTTAACATCGAGTATAGATTTAAGAGCCAGGAAGTCGTTTCTGAAAGTATTTGTATGGAGTATGAATTGAAGTGAAACGTGGACGATAAATAGTTTAGACAAGAAGAGAATAGAAGCTTTCGAAATTTTGTGCTACAGAAGAATGCTGAAGATTAGATGGGTAGATCACATAACTAATGAGGAGGTATTGAATAGAATTGGGGAGAAGAGAAATTTGTGGCACAACTTGACTATAAGAAGGGATCGGTTGGTAGGACATGTTCTGAGGCATCAAGGAATTACCAATTTAGTATTGGAGGGCAGCGTAGAGGGTAAAAATCGTAGAGGGAGGCCAAGAGATGAATACCCTAAACAGATTCAGAAGGATGTAGTTTGCAGTAGGCAGGCCTACTGGGAGATGAAGAAGATTGCACAGGATAGAGTAGCATGGAGAGCTATATCAAACCAGTCTATGGAATGAAGACCACAACAACAGCAATGCCAATAGGAACTGTTCCATTTTAAAAGTGTATGTTTAAAAAGTGTATGTTTGCACAAAAAATACACTTTCTTATTACTGTTTGTTTATTGGCTAACAATACGAGCTCCTGATACCACCCATTCTGTGAAAGTGGCACATCAATAGCACTTTCCATTTCCTCAATATTTGGAGTGCAAGTTTTAGTTGATTCGCCTTGTATATTCAATACTTTGAAGCGAGTCTACGCGAAGAGCACAACTGAAAAGAAAACTTTCGCATTGTTTCCTTCACTTTGGTTTTCATTTCACCTCTTCTTTGAGTGTCGGTCACCTTATAGTTTCTTCTCTGCTTTCAGCTGTTCTAGTTAATGTGGTTATATCTGGGATGTCGTGACAAACTAAGAGATTCTGCAAACAAAGATCTTTTCCTACCAGATCAGTGTTTCCCTTCTATATTTCCTTCAGTGATGAGTAACATGAAGTCGTGCTACACACCTCGGAGGATATGTCCAAAATACGCTGCCTTCCAGTGGTTGATGGTTCCGACTTCCGTATCTTCACTATTATTATAAAGCACATCATCGCGGGTCACATTTTACTGTATTATATGTTAACCGGGGCCTAGAAACGACGGAGAGGTTCCGTCCCCGCCGCAGCCGCAGTGGTCCACAACCCCACGACGACTGCCGCAGTCCACTTCACCCCTCCGCCGCCCCACACCGAACCCAGGGTTAATGTGGGGTTCGGCCCCCGGTGGACCTCCCAGGGAACGTCTCACACCAGAAGACTGTAACCCCTATGTTTGTGTGGTAGAATAATGGTGGTGTACGCGTACGTAGAGAGCTTGTTTGCGCAGCAGTCGCCGACATAGTGTAGCTGAGGCGGAATAAGGGGAACCAGCCCGCATCCGACGAGGAGATGGAAAACCACCTAAAAACCATCCACAGACTGGCCGGCTCACAGGACCTCGACACAAGTCCGCCGGGCGGATTCGTGCCGGGGACCAGGCGCTCTTCCCAATTCAGAGAGCCGTGCGTTAGACCGCACGGCTAACCGGGAGGGCTAATGGTCACATAATTTATCCACAGAGTATTTAGCTTACGACGGTACATCCGTATCACAAAAGCGTTCACAGGGTCCAAGGTTCTATTCCATATAGCAGTACTGAAATTCGCCGGCGTATAGGAAATTGAATATTGCATCTACAGCCATAATCCTTGATGATGTCCTTCGCAAACAGGGACGAAACTTCGAATTTTTCAACCCATCAGACCATAGCATATTAGTCAGGAAAATTTTACTATGTTTTACAGTGTTTCTTGCAGCCGCGGTCGTCTCGCTAGTAGCATGACAGCATGTGTGATCGATCGCCAGCCCACTTTCGTATTATCGTCCGCCAGTATATCAGCAGTATCGTCGCAAGAAAATGGATAGGAGCAGGAGGTAATATTTTATAGCCCACCCGATCGCCGTTCTTAAACCCTCTGAGCAAGGATTGGGGGGGGTGGGGAGGGGGGGGGGGGGTGGAGAGAGGGGAAAGCACCAACAAAAATTTGTGTATTCTGGCTCGGTTCCTGATGTGCAGGCATTTGAAGTATGTCTGTTTGGCCTGCATATTCTGAGTCATACTAGAATATATGGACGAGAGAGACTGCCCTTGATGCTATCTATAGAAGGGCATAGCATGAAGGGCATTTCGAACATCTATATCCAAGTCTGTACTCCTCAGACGATTGTGAAGTGCATGTCAGACGATACTTCCCACTGTACCACTTATTAGGGCTTCTTCCCGTTGCACTGACGTATGGAATGCGGGAAAAAATGATTGATTAAATCACTCTGCACCACTGCAATCTTGCCTTCGAGGGGTTGTAGTATATTTACAGATTCATTACGTAATGCTGATTCATGTGACTTTGTATGCAGGTTTTCGAAGATTATTCTATCTTTAAGCGCCTGCCAGTTCAGGTTCTTCAACATTACCGTAATGCTCTCAACCAAACATGTGATCATTCGCGTTCCATTTCTGTGTACATGTTCAATATACACTGTAATACAAAACAAATAGATGCCGGCCGAGGTGGCCAAGCGGTCCTAGGCGGTACAGTCTGGAACCGTGCGACCGCTACAGTCGCAGGTTCGAATCCTGCCTCTGGCATGGACGTGTGTGATGTCCTTGGGTTAGTTAGGTTTAAGTAGTTCTAAGTTCTAGGCAACTGATGACCTTAGAAGTTAAGTCCCATAGCGCTCAGAGCCATTTGTATCAAAACAAATAGATAAATAAATAAACGACGCATCACGAAGGACTTATCCAAATGGGACGGAAATCAGTAGATGTGATGTACATGTTCAGA
This sequence comes from Schistocerca cancellata, assembly GCF_023864275.1. NCBI lineage: Eukaryota > Metazoa > Arthropoda > Insecta > Orthoptera > Acrididae > Schistocerca > Schistocerca cancellata. The sequence continues at coordinate 711,977,481 of NC_064626.1, forward strand.
CAAACAAAGGATTACGATTGCATAAAAACTAGATGATTCATTCAAGAGAAAGAGCTTCACAAACTGGTCAGAATCCACGTAGCTGCCGCGCGGCATTAGCCGAGCGGTCATAGGCGCTGCAGTCATGGAGTGTGCGGCTGGTCCCGGCGGAGGTTCGAGTCCTCCCTCGGGCATGGGAGTGTGTGTTTGTCCTTAGGATCATTGAGGTTAAGTAGTGTGTAAGCTTAGGGACTGATGACCTTAGCAGTTACGTCCCATAAGATTTCACACACATTTGAACATTCTACGTAGCTACTGTATGAACTTGGGTTGTTCCTTAACGCTTGCTATCACAGGTATTGTAGAAGTGTCCGTGTGGGAATTTTTCAAAATACGATGTATCGTAAACGACTCGCACTAGAATCCTGTAACGATCGCAACTGACGGTGTAATTTACCCTTCTTTTAGTCTGTTAATGTCAGTAGGCATTGTCCCGTTTAAAAAATTGTATGTTTGCGCAAAAAATACACTTTATAAGTATTATTACTATCTGTTGATTGGCTAACAAAACGAACCGATGGTTTCCAATCCATATAAATGGTCAGCGAGAAATCTGATGCCAAAGGAAGAGATGCAGGGAGAACTGTACAAAGAATGACCCTGAACGCTATTGAGTCGTCGAAGATTCAACAATTGGAGTACGCAGGTTTTTGACATGGAACTTAGATTGAGTAACTGTGTTTGAGAAAGCCGTGGTGCAGAATGGGACTTAGTCTAAAGTAATTCAGAGAAACTGGAAATAAGGAAAAAAAAAAACAAACAAACCGGGATGGCCAGAGGAGGAATGAGATCTACCCATCGTCGCAACTAAAATCCACTACATCTCTTCCATTTGCAACTGAAAGCTTCAACCCACTCTTTACCTGCATAACTCCTACTCTACGCACCTCCTACCACGTACTACCTACCGCTATCTCTTGACTCATACTGATCCATCTCACATACTTCCTCATGGAGCTTCCTTTCCAATCACGCTCTCTATCCAAATCCCTCACCTGGGAGGGGTCCACAGTACTATCATCCACGCAGTTTCAATATACACACATAATCTCATTAAGATAATTGCTTGCATTTTTATGAATGAATATTTTTGTATTTAACTGTTTTAATTGAAGGCTGAGATGCGGCAGTACGTCTGTTGCGGAACGCAAAAACCGATAAATAAATAACTACATATATACAGGGTGCGTCAAAAATATGTATACACACTTTGAACTGTCATAGACAATTTATTTCCCGTTCTACAAGGTTAAATATCTGTGAGAAAGTAATGTTATGTTTCTTCAACAGGTGGCAGCAGTGGCAAGGAAGTAACTGCAACATGGCGGACGTGCGTTTGAGCTTTGAAGCGCGGAAGCAGATAATTAAGTGGTACTGGAAGTTTTGAGAACGTAGCTGCGGTTCGAGGACAGTGAAAAAGTGAGTATGGTACAGAACCACCTTCAAGGTTAACAATTACACGTCTACGAGACAAATTCGAAACTCATGGAACAGTGTGTGATGTGCATAAAGGTCGATCAGGGCGACCTCGTACAGCTACAAGTGATGATTCCACAGCTGCGGTCTTGGAACTGTTTCAGCGTTCGCCTCAAAAATCTTCAAGGCAAGCGGAACATGAGAGTAATGTAAGTGCTAGTAGTGTGCTACGCATTCTGAAGAAAGGCAAGTTTCGTGTGTACATTCCAAGGCTGGTGCAACAGCTAAGTGACGACGATCCGGATCGAAGGTTAGAATTTTGTGAATGGGTTCAGGAGATGGTGAGACGTGAACTGGGATTTATGCGTAACATAATTTGGTAGGATGAAGCCCAATTCAAACTCAATGGAACTGTCAATAGCCACAATTGTGTGTACTGGGCTGAAGATAATCCTCACAGTACATTTCAAAAGTCTGTGAATTTTTCTGGTGTAAATGTGTGGTGTGGTTTATCTGGAAGGGGACTCATTGGGCCTTTCTGCTTTGAAGGTACTGTTACTGGAGAAACGTACCTAACAATGCTTGGTGACTCCATATTCCCTGCCATTCGTGCATTACACGGTAATGACGAATTTTATTTCCAACAAGATGGTGCCCCGCCGCACTATCATAGGGGCGTACGAGCATACCTGGATCACAATGTGCCAGGCCAGTGGATAGGATGCAGGGGACCAATCGAGTTTCCTGCACGCTCTCCAGACCTCACGCCGCTGGATTTCTTCTTATGGGGCACAGTAAAAGATGAGGTGTACAAACGTAAACCACGTAACCTGGACACACTTTGGAATGAGATTCAGGCAGTGTGCGCAGAAATCTCATTGGACACTTTGGTACGATGTACGGAATCAGTGGTGACTCATACGCAGAAATTTATTGATGCTGAAAGCCACCAGTTTGAACATTAATCATATTTGCAAAGCAAATTTATTTTTCCAATCGGACTTAAAGCTTTCCATTTCCAGAAATGTAATATTGTAGAACGGTAAATAAATGACGCTTCAAAGCGTGTATACATTTTTGACGCACCCTGTATAATGTATAAAACGGAACATGTCGAAAATAGAGTTTTTAAAGCATTTCTGCCGGTAACGTGACATGGTTTCTCTGTCTTAGTGACCACTGATGAGAGGTTTCTGTATTTGTGAAGCAGCGTGGTTGACTAGGGTCGTCCGCGCACTGTCGTTAAACAAGGCAAAAATAAAGGTAATTAAAATAAAATGAAGGCAGGAGACGGAATGGAACCGTTACAGCCGGTACCGCGTACCAGCTCGCTCTGGTCGAACGGAACGAATCAGATTACGGCCTCCTGGCCCCAACTGCAGAAGAACGTCTCAAGGCCGCACGCGTTCGGCTCAAGTTCGCTGCACAAACCTCTGACCTTCCGGCTTATTGTCCGCCATAAATATGGGAAATTAAGCAGCCTGTCACAGGGCAGCCGACATCGATAAAGCACAGACTGCAGAAGGGCTGTGCGCATAGTAGGGGGTAGGGGAGTGAGTCGAAGGGTTACAAGAGACAGGGGGGAGGGGGTGGGTGGGGGTGTCTTGCAGTGAGAGGTGGAGACGGCGCGGTTCCCAGCACGGCACGCGAACACGCCGCTGCCACCGCGCACAGTTCCGTCGCTACGTTTGCAATCTTGTCCATCAGCGCCGGGCGCTGCCGCAGCAACGTACAGCGTTTCTCCCACTTGCGCGTCACGATCTTCTCCGATACGCATACGTTTCACGCGCGCTCACGATCGTTGTCTTCTTCTCCGAAATTAACGGCAACTTAATTGTTGGGTACACCACATGCAAAACGCGGTGTCTTATATGAGTTCAGCCTAACTTATTCCGTCACTGTTTCGGCGACGTCAGACTGTTTGCAGTAGCCTCCCACGGTGCTGCCCGCTTGTTAAAACGACCACCATCTTACATCTCCCTGTCCTGGCCGTGATAGAGATGTCAGGTTTCTCTCGAACTGGCGGGCGCTATTTACCTTGACCTCTAACTCAGTCACTCTGGTTATGATGAAGCTACAACAGAAATTTATCACAGAGGAGGAGATTACACAGCTACGTATATAAGAGTCTTCTTGTTGAGATCTTCAGTCCAAAGACCGGTTTGATGCAGCTCACCATGCTACACTACTGGCCATTAAAACTGCTACACCACGAAGATGACGTGCTACAGACGCGAAATTTAACCGACAGGAATAAGATGCTGTGATATGCAAATGATTAGCTTTTCAGAGCATTCACACAAGGTTGGCGCCGGTGGCGACACCTACAACGTGCTGACATGAGGAAAGTTTCCAAACGATTTCTCATACACAAAGAGCAGTGACCGGCGTTGCCTGGTGAAACGTTGGTGATGCCTCGTGTAAGGAGGAGAAATGCGTACCATCACGTTTCCGACTTTGATAAACGTCGGATTGTAGCCTATCGCGATTACGATTTATTGTATCGCGGCATTGCTGCTCGCATTGGTCGAGATCCGATGACTGTTAGCACAATATGGAATCGGTGGGTTAAGGAGAGTAATACGGAACGCCGTGCTGGATCCCAACGGCCTCGTATCACTAGCAGTCGAGATGACAGGCATCTTATCCGCGTGGCTGCAACGGATCGTGCAGCCACGTCTCGATCCCTGAGTCGACAGATGGGGACGTTTGTAAGATAACAACCATCTGCATGAACAGTTCGACGACGTTTGCAGCAGCATGGACTATTAGCTCGGAGACCATGGCTGCGGGTACCCTTGCCCTGCATCACAGACACGAGCGCCTGCCATGGTGTACTCAACGACGAATCTGGTTGCACGAATGGCAAAACGCCATTTTTTTCGGATGAATCCAGGTTCTGTTTACAGCATCATGATGGTCGCATCCGTGTTTGGCGACATCACGGTGAACGCACATTGGAAGCGTGTATTCGTCATCGCCATACTGACGTATCACCCGGCGTGATGGTATGGGGTGCCATTACACGTCTCGGTCACCTCTTGTTCGCACTGACGGCACTTTGAACAGTGGACGTTACATTTCAGATGTCTTACGACCCGTGGCTCTACCCTTCATTCGATCCCTGCGAAACCCTACATTTCAGCAGGATAACTCACGAGCGCATTTTGCAGGTCCTTTACGGGCCTTTCTGGATGCAGAAAATGTTCGACTGCTGCGCTGGCCAGCACATTCTCCGGATCTCTCACCAGTTGAAAACGTCTGGTCAATGGTGGCCGAGCAACTGCCTCGTCACAATACACCAGTCACTACTCTTGATGAACTGTGGTATCGTGTTGAAGCTGCATGGGCAGCTGTATCTGTACACGCCATCCAAGCTCTGTTTGACTCAATGCCCAGGCGTATCAAGGCCGTTATTACGGCCAGAGGTGGTTGTTCTGGGTACTGATTTCTCAAGATCTATGCACCCAAATTGCGTGAAAATGTAATCACATGTCAGTTCTAGTCCCATGAATACCCGTTTATCATCTGCATTTCTTCTTGATGTAGCAATTTTAATGGCCAGTAGTGTACTTTATCCAGTACAAGCCTCTTCATCTCCAAGTTACTACTGCAACGTACTTCCTTCTGTATCTGTTTAGTGTATTCATCTCTTGGACTCCCTCTACGATTTTACTCTTCACTCTTCCCTTCAATGCCGGCCGGAGTGGCCGTGCGGTTCTAGGCGCTACATTCTGGAAACGAGCGACCGCTACGGTCGCAGGTTCGAATCCTGCCTCGGACATGGATGTGTGTGATGTCCTTAGGTTAGTTAGGTTTAATTAGTTCTAAGTTCTAGGCGACTGATGACCTCGGCAGTTAAGTCGCATAGTGCTCAGAGCCATTTGAACCATCTTCCCTCCAATATAAAATTCGTGGTTCTTTGAGGCCTCAGAACGTGTCTTACCAACCGATCCCTTCTTATAGTCATGTTGTGCCACAAATTCCTCTTCACCCAAATTCTGTTCAGTACCTCCTCATTAGTTGCGTGCTTTACCCATCTCATCTTTAGCGTTCTTCTGTAACACCGCATTTCAAAAGCTTCTGTTCTCTTCTTGTCTAAACTGTTTATTGTCCGTGTCTCACTTTCATACACGGCTACACTCCGTACAAATACTTTCAAAAAAGACTTCCTGAAAATTAACAAATTCCTTTTCTTCAGAAACGCTTTCCTTGCCATCGCCAATCTACATTTTATACCCTCTCTATTTCGACTATCATGAGTTATTTTGCTGCCCAAGTAGCAAAATTCATCTATTACTTTAAGTGTCTCATTTCCTAATGAAATCTCTCAGCATCAACTGATTTAATTCGATTACATTCCATTACCCTCGTTTTTCTTTTGTTGATGTTCATCTTATATCCTCCTTCCAAGATATTGTTTATTCCATTTAACTGCTCTTCCAAGTCCATTGCCGTCTCTGACAGAACTAAAATGTCATCGGCAAACCTCAAGGTTTTTATTTCTTCTCCATGGATTTTAATCCCCTACTCTAAATTTCAAGCTATAAAGAGAGATGCTGTCAATGTTACGAAGGCAGCAGAAGTTTTAGTGTTACAAGAGCAGTAGCGGGTGACTCTGAGACTCTGTTGAGGTCAAACTTTCGAGCTATCGTCGGAATGTTAATTAATCAAGAGATGGCGGCTAATAGGCACAACACACTTCCGAAGCTTCAGCACTCAAGGACACTGCTCCACCATGGCTCCCAAACTGTTAGTCCAAGCGGCCTCAGGAACACTGTTCCAGCGTGGCGCAAACTGTTACTCCAAGTGACCTGGAGCTTGATTGTATCTTTCACTGAAACGTATATTGTCTCCTTTATGGCAAGCTGAAAAAGTGAGGGCCACTGACCGCTTTAATTGCTGTCTAAAACCTCGGCTCTCAAAGAAAACAGCAGACGGACGAAAGTGGCACCACGTTTTATGCCTGGACAAACTGTGAATTTTGTAGCAGTTTTGGAAAGACCATTCTGGAATACTGTGCTGTAAGGCACTGGCATCTACGTGAACACACAGACTTTCTTGTAACGGGAATCGCCATCTTGGCGATATTTCATACATTTTAATACATCTAGTTACCGACTTGTAAAAATTAGAGTAAGCACACCTATACCCATGTGTCATCATTATATGTTTCTCATCTAGCGCTTGAATCACAAATAAAATTAATATGCACCTTTCCCCACTCTTTGACTACTGAAGTTTCTGAGTTAACTTTCTGCCTCTTTAGTCTAGCAATTATAATTGTATATACTTATCTCCATCCTTTGTGATTCTGACTTCGTAGGTTGTTTCTACTTGTTTTGAAATCGATGTTAATATTTGTTAGATACGTCACACTGCTTGGTTTCATAAATGTTCTACTTCCCTATTACACGACTATACGGGGAGATAAGTGGGTAGTAGATTTCTAATGTACAAATATACAGCTACCGAGTGTCACCTTCAGCAAAGAAGCGTCTTAAGAGGCAGTTCGAAAAAATGCATACGTAGTTTTGCTATCATATCTTGGCGATAGGATATGGGGAAGTTACCATTACTTATGACATGGCCAGAATGTCTGTAGAATATAGTTAGGATCAATGATGTGTAAATAAGATAGATGAAAAACTGGATATATTGTTATACTGAAATAAAAAAGATTTCTAAAAAGATTTAAAGACACTCAAGATGGTTAAAAAAATACCATCCTCAATGGAATCGTACATCCTACCGAGCGAGCAGGCACAGTCAATAAGACACGAGAAGAGTATTAGGCAGGAGCAGGTTTCAACTCGTCGTGTCGCACTGCTGCCCCGCAGATGTCTCCAAAATGCATCTGTATCAACCGACTGCCAGCGTCAGTAGCAATAGAAATAGTGTGTCCACTGCAGCTCCGCCATCTCTACCAGCAAGACCTCTTGACAAACACGATAAAATCTCACTACCGTTTCAGTCTGGTGAAGCAGTAGGTGACGACTCAGTCTTAAAACCAAGAACATTTCGGAAGTTAATCAAGGAAGTTTCTATATGGGGCTCTCTGTAAGGACAGTCAGTTTACGAAGAGATATCTTGTACCACAAAACATGATAAATCCAGATTTCTTATTAAAACTGTTTAGTGGTTGTACGCTACATACTTCAGTCATTGAAACACACCAGTGCTGCCGTACTGGAGCCGGAGGCAGCCGGTTTAAACCGTGGAGATGTTGGATATTTTCACGGCCGCATTGGGCGAGTGTCGCCTGTACTGTATCCTATCCTACTTTTTCCGCAGTGTCTCATGGCGTGAGGAAATTTGACACTGCCTAACAAGAAGACGGGGCAGGATGACAGAACATCTGTTAAGACATCAGGGAGTAACTTCCATGGTACTAGATGGAGCTAAGAGGGTAAAAACTGTAGGGGAAGACAGAGATACAGAGACTGGAATACCTACAGCAAATAATTAAAGACATAGGTTGCAATTGCTGCTCTGAGAGGCAATTGTTGGCACAGGAGAGATTAGTGGCGGCGCGTCAGAGCTGTCAGAAGACTGATGACTCACAAAAAAAAAAAGAAATCATTGTCTCGGTAGAAAATTTGAGCTTAGAGGTGCCTTGACGCTGTCTGAGATGTTACTCCTACGCTTTTTCATTCAGTACTCATCGATAACAAGACAATCACTTGCAGTCACACACACCTCTTACCAGTAGTTAAACAGTTGACACTTCACAACACGTTAGAGGAAGAAAACTAAACGCTACCTCTACGAGGTAACGGCTATCCGTGGCAATCAGACGCCTTAATGCACCAAAGGCAACACATACTATGTCAGTGAAGCATTGCGTGATATACAGTGTGTCGAGTCTTTATACGTAGGAGAAAGTATAATTGACGCTTGTGTTTCCCCGAATTACATGGTTTCCAGTTGATCTAACACCGGTAACGGAGCGGTGTTTCTTTACATAGCAACTGACTATTGTAATTAACGTGAAACCGGCAGACCTTAAAGGGAAATAGGAAATACCCCAAGTCGAACGGCTAAAACGGAATAAAATTTGTTTCAAAATACGGAGATGTGTCTCTTCTACCACCAATAAAGATCACTTACCTATAATTACTTTTGAATGCATTACGGGAACAGCAGTGATCAATGTCTTATAAATAATTACTATTAAAAACAGTCTTGATCACGATTTATTTAACAAGGTGACCGGTTTCGACCACTACTGTGGTCATCTTCAGACCATTGAGTAGGAACCTCTTTCTGCAGGAGAATCACTAGTAGTGATTCTCCAACAGAAAGAGGTTCCTACTCAATGGTCTGAAGATGACCACAGTAGTGGTATCACTAGTAGTGATTCTCCAACAGAAAGAGGTTCCTACTCAATGGTCTGAAGATGACCACAGTAGTGGTCGAAACCGGTCACCGTGTTAAATAAATCGTGATCAAGACTGTTTTTAATAGTAATTACTTACCTATAAACCTAAGTACTGCATGCGTTAACGTAGACTGTATCTAGCGAATGTCGATCTCATTTTCCGTAACTGTCGTAACAGTTTGCTACAAGACTTTGTTCCTTCATTGACCTGTGATTACTTATTCCACTGAACACTGCACCTTCAAACAGGGCCACACCGTGGGCATGGGGCCTCCGCCAATGGAGCAGGCACGGAGGCGGCGCAGATCTGACAGCACAAAATAAGACACAAACAAGACGGTTTAAGACTTGACCTGGAGAGATATGCGGGTTGTCTACCCCTCGTGTTCACATCTTCTGCTAACGGGAAGAGGCCTTAGCCTTGGCTTGCGACTTTAAATGCAACCAAAATCATTTTCACAATCATAAAAAGAATATCTATGATGCCTTGCTGAAACCTGACGGGAAAACATCGTATGCTAGGCTCATCTTCATTTACGGAACAATTGAAAATCGCAGTGGCACTTTCCTAATATTTTTTTTAAGAAAACTTTGTTGACTTCTTAAGGATTCGTTCAGAAATGAGTTTACATTACAGTTATCACGAACCTTTTACTGGAAGATGTCAATACACGCCCAGGATAGAGAAGTTGCAACCAAGCGTTGCTAACAACGGCTAGCCAGAAGAGACTAACAGCATTAGCCTCGTTAAAAATACTGTATGCCTTTAATGAGTATGCGAACCAACTCCGTTCGTATCTACATCCGTTATCTTCGTAGAGCACTTTGGCACTCTTAACAGAGAACGCGGAGGGGGGCAAGGCTAGCCTTCAGTCGACTGAGAAGTTTCTACAAGTACCTGACGCGCATAAAGTATACGAACGTTACTCGCCAGTCCTTTGAATTCATCCTCCGGACAAGTTATTAGGCATCTAACAAACAAAGGCAGCTAGACCCAATCCGTGCGAAAGGATTTTCATTACAGAAGAATTTTTCTCTTGCCGTTCTTAGGTAACACGTCCACACACGGCCCTTTGCGTTCTGGTAGTAATGTCGCTCTATAGGCTCAAAAATCCACCACACACCGCTGTCTCTAAAAAGATCCTGCAGAATCTTCAATGTTCCAAGGAAACTTAGGTTTTGGATTCTGCATCAAAGCTGTTACGAGTGCCGTAGATACACAAATAAAATTGGCAGGAATGCGTACACTGTACTCTGACTTGGTAGCCGAGTGGCTCTCAATATTATCACAACTATTATTATTATCTTTATTATTTTATTATTATTATTGTGTATTTACTTCCGTCGAACCTAATCTATCCCTACCAAGCCTCTTCAACTCTGCATAAATACTGCAACCAACATTCTTGTGAACCTGTTTAAAGTACTCAAGCGTTGGTCTCTCTACATACCCCCACATTTCCCTTTATTACCAATTTAATAAATGGTTCAAATGGCTCTGAGCACTATGGGACTCAACTGCTGTGGTCATAAGTTCCCTAGAACTTAGAACTACTTAAACCTAACTAACCTAAGCACATCACACGCAGCCATGCCCGAGGCAGAATTCGATCCTGCGACCGTAGTGGTCGTGCGGTTCCAGACTGTAGCGCCTTTAACCGCTCGGCCACTCCGGCCGGCACCAATTTAATACCTCTTTATTCTTTAGTATGTGTCATGTCAACTAATCCCTTCAATTCCTCAAGTTGCGTCATAAACATTTTTTATCCCCATTTCAGTGCCTGCTTATTGGTTACGGGAACTAATCTTCAGCAGCCGGCCGTTGTGGCCAAGCGGTTCTAGGCTCTTCAGTCTAGAACCGCGCGACCGCTACGGTCGCAGGTTCAAATCCTGTCTCGGGCATGGATGTGTGTGATGTCCTTAGGTTAGTTAGGTTTAAGTGGTTCTAAGTTCTAGGGGACTGATGACCTCAAATGTTAAGTCCCATAGTGCTCAGAGCCATTTGAACCAACCATGATCTTCAGCATCCTTCTATAGGACCCCATTTCAAAAGCTTGTGCTCTCTTCTTGTCTGAACTGCTTATAGTTCACATTTCACTTCTTTTTCAGGAACATTTGTCTTGCTGTTGCAGGGCTGCGTTTTATTTCGCCTCTACTTCGGCGATCGTCATTTATTTTGCTGCCCGTATAACGAAACTAATTTACCATTTTTTGTGTTTCGTTTCCTAATCTAATTCTATCAGTATCAGTTGATTTAATTCTACTATATTACTTTTGTATAGTTTTATATTTGTTGATGTTCATCTTATAACATTCTTTCATTACGCAATATACACTCCTGGAAATTGAAATAAGAACACCGTGAATTCATTGTCCCAGGAAGGGGAAACTTTATTGACACATTCCTGGGGTCAGATACATCACATGATCACACTGACAGAACCACAGGCACATAGACACAGGCAACAGAGCATGCACAATGTCGGCACTAGTACAGTGTATATCCACCTTTCGCAGCAATGCAGGCTGCTATTCTCCCATGGAGACGATCGTAGAGATGCTGGATGTAGTCCTTGGAACGGCTTGCCATGCCATTTCCACCTGGCGCCTCAGTTGGACCAGCGTTCGTGCTGGACGTGCACACCGCGTGAGACGACGCTTCATCCAGTCCCAAACATGCTCAATGGGGGACAGATCCGGAGATCTTGCTGGCCAGGGTAGTTGACTTACACCTTCTAGAGCACGTTGGGTGGCACGGGATACATGCGGACGTGCATTGTCCTGTTGGAACAGCAAGTTCCCTTGCCGGTCTAGGAATGGTAGAACGATGGGTTCGATGACGGTTTGGATGTACCGTGCACTATTCAGTGTCCTCTCGACGATCACCAGTGGTGTACGGCCAGTGTAGGAGATCGCTCCCCACACCATGATGCCGGGTGTTGGCCCTGTGTGCCTCGGTCGTATGCAGTCCTGATTGTGGCGCTCACCTGCACGGCGCCAAACACGCATACGACCATCATTGGCACCAAGGCAGAAGCGACTCTCATCGCTGAAGACGACACGTCTCCATTCGTCCCTCCATTCACGCCTGTCGCGACACCACTGGAGGCGGGCTGCACGATGTTGGGGCGTGAGCGGAAGACGGCCTAACGGTGTGCGGGACCGTAGCCCAGCTTCATGGAGACGGTTGCGAATGGTCCTCGCCGATACCCCAGGAGCAACAGTGTCCCTAATTTGCTGGGAAGTGGCGGTGCGGTCCCCTGCGGCACTGCGTAGGATCCTACGGTCTTGGCGTGCATCCGTGCGTCGCTGCGGTCCGGTCCCAGGTCGACGGGCACGTGCACCTTCCGCCGACCACTGGCGACAACATCGATGTACTGTGGAGACCTCACGCCCCACGTGTTGAGCAATTCGGCGGTACGTCCACCCGGCCTCCCGCATGCCCACTATACGCCCTCGCTCAAAGTCTGTCAACTGCACATACGGTTCACGTCCACGCTGTCGCGGCATGCTACCAGTGTTAAAGACTGCGATGGAGCTCCGTGTGCCACGGCAAACTGGCTGACACTGACGGCGGCGGTGCACAAATGCTGCGCAGCTAGCACCATTCGACGGCCAACACCGCGGTTCCTGGTGTGTCCGCTGTGCCGTGCGTGTGATCATTGCTTATACAGCCCTCTCGCAGTGTCCGGAGCAAGTATGGTGGGTCTGATACACCGGTGTCAATGTGTTCTTTTTTCCATTTCCAGGAGTGTATTTCGTTCAGCGTCTCTTTCAAGTTTTTCGCCGTCTCTGATGAATTATTGTTTACCTTTAGTGTCCTGCGACTCCTGTAAGTGCAGTCTGGTTTCTGCGCAAGTTGTAGATAACCTTTCCTTGCTGCCTTCGGAATTCGGCCAGCCGTTGTGGCCGAGCGGTTCCAGGCGCTTCTGCTGCTACGGTCGCAGGTTCGAATCCTGCCTCGAGCATGGATGTGTGTAATGTCCTTAGGTTAGTTAGGTTTAAGTAGTTTCTACGTCTAGGGGACTGATGACCTCAGAAGTTAAGTCCCATAGTGCTTAGAGCCATTATTTTCCGAATTCCAGGACTATATTCCAGTGAACATGGTCAAAAGCTTTCTTTTAATCTGCGATTGCCTTTCTTCCATCTGCCTTCTAAGATGAGTCGTAGGATCAGTGTTGCCTTGCGTGTTCCTACATTTCTCCGGAACACAAACTGATCTTTTCCAAGGTCAGCTTGTACCAGACTCTCAAGTCTTCTTTAAATAATTTGCATCGGTGTTTTACAACCCTAACTTTTGGAATAATTAGATTCTTCTCGAAGTACGAGGGTATTTCGCCTTCCTCGTATATCTCGCATTCACAGGAGGGATAGTTTTGTCACGGTTAGCTGTCCCAAGGATCTCCGTAATTCTGTGGGTAGGTCGTCTACTTCAGATCCTCTGTTTCGACTTAGTTTTTGTAATCGTAATTAAATGTGAAAAGCTGCTACTGGATCAATTTCTGATGTACTGTAGCTGGATCATCCGTCTAAGTGTATAATATCACCGTTTATAATTACCTTTGAGGGAAGAATGAAAGACCTGACGACGGGGGAAGAGAGCGATGAGTGATAGATGTACCAGTTGTCTTGCGCATCGAAATATCCAGAGACGGGCCCTGCCGAGGCTGTATTGGATCGCTTTACCGACCTCCCAACTCATATGATACAATTACTGAGAAGTTCAAAGAGAACTTGAGTATAATTTTAAAGCCGGCCGCGGTGGTCTTGCGGTTCTGGCACTGCAGTCTGGAACCACGGGACTGCCACGGTCGCAGGTTCGAATCCTGCCTCGGGCATGGGTGTGTGTGCTGTCCTTAGGTTAGTTAGGTTTAAGTAGTTCTAAGTTCTATGGGACTTATGACCTAAGATGTTGAGTCCCATAGTGCTCAGAGCCATTTGAACCATTTGAACCATATAATTTTAAACATAATTATAGTTTCTGATGACTTCAATTTAACCTCGATAAGTCGGCGAAAATCCGGAGGTACGCGTGAAACATCATTCGAAATTGTGCTAAACGCATTCTCTGAAAATTATTTCGAGTTATTATTTCATGGAAAAACATGAATAGTGAATGGTTGTAGAAAACACACTTGAACTTTTAACAACAGATCATCGTGAGCTAATAATGAGCATCGAAATGGATCCAGGGATTAATGAACACAGGATTGTCGTAGCGAGGCTGAACAACGTAACTCCCAAATCCACCAAAAATAAACTAAAAATATTATCTATACATAAGAAGCAGACAAAGATTCACTTGATGCCTTCCTGGAAGACAATATCGACTACTTCCAAATTAACATTATAAGTGTAGATCATATGCGTCTTGATTTCAAAGAACTAGTAACAAGATCAACAGTAACTGAAAGATTGATACCAAATAAATTAATTATCAAAAGACGGAGCTAAGCCTCCGTTGTAAAAAAAAAAATAACAACAGGTCAGACACTGTTGCTGAAACATCGAAAAAGCATGCCAAGTTCTAACGAACACAAAACCGCAAGATTCACGACCTTTTATAGAAGCTCGAAATTTAGCGTGGACTCCAATGCGAGATTCTTATATTAGTTTCCACAACAAAACTTTGTCTCGAAACGTGGCAGAAAATCCAGAGAAATTCTGGTCGTATGTAAAGTGTTCTAGCGGCAAGAAACAAATGCCTTCTCTGCGCAATAGCAATGGAAATACTATAGATGACAGTGCTGCTAAAGCAGAGTTACTAAACACAGCCTTCCGAAATTCCTTCACTAAAGAAGACGAACGAAATATCCACAATTTGAATGAAGAACAGCTGTCAGCATGAGTGATTTAGATATCCTCGGAGAAGTGAAGCAACTAAAATCACTTAATAAAAGCAAGTCTTCCGGTCCATATAATTAACGACCCATATAATTAACGTCGATATGCAGCAGGATTTTGGAACATGTATTGCGTTCGAACATTATGAATTACTTTGAGCAGAACGGTCTATTGAAACACAGTCAACACGAATGTAGAAAACATCGTTCTTTTGAAACACAACTGGCTCTTTACTCACACGAAGTGTTGAGTGCTATCAATATGGAATTTCAAATTGATTCCGTATTTCTAGATTTCCAGACTACTTTTGGCATCGTACTTCACAAGCGGCTTGCAATCAACTTGCGTGCTCATCGAATATTGTCTCAGTTCCGTAACTGGATCCGTGATTTCCTGTCAGAGAGGTCACAGTTCGTACTAACTGACGGAAAGTCATCGAGTACAGCAGAAGTGATTTCTAGCGTTCCTCGAGGTAGTGTTATAGGACCTCTGTTCTTCCTTATCTGTATAAAAGATTTAGGAGACGGTCTGAGTAGCCAAGTTGTTTGCAGATGATGCTGTCGTTTATCGTCTAGTAAAGTCATCAGAAGATCAAAACCAATTTCAAAACGATTTAGATAAGATATATGTATGCCGCGAAAATTGGCAACTGACCCTCAATAATGAAAAATGTGAGTGCATCCACATGAATGTTAAAATAAATCTGTTAAACTTCGGTTACACGACAAATCAGTCAAATTTAAAGGCCACAAATTCAACCAAATAGTTAGGAATTACAATCACGAACAACTTAAATTGGGAAGAACACATAGAAAATGTTATGGGGAGTGCGAACCGAAGACTGCGTTCTATTGGCAGGACACTTAGAAGATGCAACAGATCTACTAAAGAGACTGCCTACACTACGCTTGTCCGTCCTCTGCGCGTTGTGGTATCCTTACCAGATAGGATTAACGGCGTTCCTCGAGAAAGTTCAAAGAAGGGCAGCATGTTCTGTGTTATCGAGAAAAAGGGGAGAAAGTGTCACGGACATGATATATGATTTGGGGTGGACATCATTAAAACAAAGGTGTTTCTCGTTGCGGCAGGATATTCTCACGAAATTTCTGTCTGCAACTTTCTCCTCCGAATGTAAAAATATTTTGTTGACGCTGACCTAATAGGGAGGAACGATCATCATAATAAAATGACGGAAATCAGAGATTGCACGGAAAAATATAGGTGTTCAATAGTGGAATAAGAGAGAATTATTGTGAAGGTGGTTCGATGAACCCTCTGTCAGGCAATTATGTGCGATTTACAGAGTAAGCATGTAGATGTAGATGTAACGTAGCAGCAATTTGCAACTGGTCGAAGGCAACGCCGGGTTTTCCATATCAGCAGAGGGGAGTTCACAGTCTCACGGAAAGTAAGACAGAACATGCTTCTCGTCACGTCATGCAATAACGAAGAAGTTGTGACTCCAAAATGTACTGTAATTGTGAAGCAAATGTTCTCCACGTTACTCTCTTTTGTTTTGCGTATTCTATAGAGCACCAGGAAAGTTCGTTACCACAACAATAGTAAACAAAACATTTCATATCTCTGTAGGTAATGTATTTCTCATTTACCACCTTGTTCCTTGGCAAAAAAGAGTCACCCTTTAGCGTCCCCTAAATTTGGGAAACTTCGTTAACTACTCCGTGTGTGGATAACGGACAGCGAATTATCATATTCTCATATATCGCACTGCTTGTGTGGTTACGACGTAGGACCTGCCTTCGGCAGAAACTTGGTAAATTCCTCGCCAGGACATTCTGGTTTTGGTTTCCCTTGATTTCACTATACTATTGTAGGCGAAAAAAAATGTGTGTGAAATCTTATGGGTCCTAACTGCTAAGGTTATTAGTCCCTAAGTTTACACACTACTTAACCTAAATTATCCTAAGGACAAACACACACACCCATGCCCGAGGGAGCACTCGAACCTCCGCCGGGATCAGCCGCACAGTCCATGACTGCAGCGCCTGAGACCGCTCGGCTAATCCCGCGCGGCTATTTCAGGCGAAAGTTGTCAACAAGGTCACAGCCAGTTTTCATCTTTTCATGCTGTTCAACTACGCCTCTAATTATTCTACCCTTACTTCTCTCAGGTGTTACTTAGACTTTGATGAAGCCTCGTCGTTGAGGAGATATAAATTGCCAATAAATGTTCAGTAGTGAACTTCGCCGAAAGAAATGGGAAAATATAGAAAGCCAAAGGATAAATCACCCGTGCGGCTCCAGCTGGCCTGGTCTAACGTGGAAGGGCTGATATCGGCCGTGGGATATCGCACGCCATGCAGCGACAGCCCCCCAAGCAGGCACGCATCAGTGTCAGGTGAACAAAGCGCAGCAGTTTGCATGCCACGACAGCATCACCGCTATCTTCTGGGCCGATGCCGTCAGAGACTAAGAACGCAGACTGCGGTGCAGGACAACGGTGTCGAAATGGAATGAAGAAAGTGGTCTAGCGGCCACTGTTATTAACGGTTCACTAAAGAGATCTCCCTCGGCAATTAGTGCATTTACACCTAACTCATTAACGTTAAATTACGCCGCGATTTCTACATCTACATCTACATTTATACTCCGCAAGCCACCAAACGGTGTGTGGCGGAGGGCACTTTACGTGCCACTGTCATTACCTCCCTTTCCTGTTCCAGTCGCGAATGGTTCGCGGGAAGAACGACTGCCGGAAAGCCTCCATGCGCGCTCGAATCTCTCTAATTTTACATTCGTGACCTCCTCGGGAGGTATAAATAGGGGGAAGCAATATATTCGATACCTCATCCAGAAACGCACCCTCTCGAAACCTGGACAGCAAGCTACACCTCGATGCAGAGCGCCTCTCTTGCGGAGTCTGCCACTTGAGTTTGCTAATCATCTCCGTAACGCTATCACGCTTACCAAATAACCCTGTGACGAAACGCGTTGCTCTTCTTTGGATCTTCTCTATCTCCTCTGTCAACCCGACCTGGTACGGATCCCACACTGATGAGCAATACTCAAGTATAGGTCGAACGAGTGTTTTGTAAGAAACCTCCTTTGTTGATGGACTACATTTTCTAAGGACTCTCCCAATGAATCTCAACCTGGCACCCGCCTTACCAACAATTAATTTTATATGATCATTCCACTTCAAATCGTTCCGTACGCATACTCCCAGATATTTTACGGAAGTAACTGCTACCAGTGTTTGTTCCGCTCTCATATAATCATACAATAAAGGATCCTTCTTTCTATGTATTCACAATACATTACATTTGTCTGTGTTAAGGGTCAGTTGCCACTCCCTGCACCAAGTGCCTATCCGCTGCAGATCTTCCTGCATTTCGCTGCAGTTTTCTTACGCTGCAACTTCTCTGTATACTACAGCATCATCCGCGAAAAGCCGCATGGAACTTCCGACGATATCTACTAGGTCATTCATATATATTGTGAAAAGCAATGAGCTAGCCGGTATGGCCGTGCTGTTCTAGGCGCTTCAGTCTGGAACCGCGTGACAGTTACGGTCGAAGGTCCGAATCCTGCCTCGGGCATGGACGGGTGTGATGTCCTTAGGTTAGTTAGGTTTAAGTAGTTCTAAGTTCTAGGGGACTGATGACCACAGATGTCAAGTCCCATAGTGCTCAGAGCCATTTGAACCATTTTTTTCAAAAGCAATGGTCCCATAACACTCCCCTGTGGCACGCCAGAGGTTACTTTAACGTCCGTAGACGTCTCTCCATTGAGAACAACATGCTGTGTTCTATTTGCTAAAAACTCTTCAGCCACACAGGTGGTCTGATATTCCGTAGGCTCTTACTTTGTTTATCAGGCGACAGTGCGGAACTGTATCGAACGCCTTCCGGAAGTCAAGGAAAATCGCATCTACCTGGGAGCCTGTATCTAATTTTTTCTGGGTCTCATGAACAAATAAAGCGAGTTGGGTCTCACACGATCGCTGTTTCCGGAATCCATGTTGATTCCTACAGAGTAGATTCTGGGTTTCCAGAAATGAGATGATACGCGAGCGGCACACTCTTCCTAAGGGATACGTTGATCGCACGTCCACGCTGATTTTTGTTACACTTAGTGCTGTGAGACAACTCTATGCAAATGCTGCAGTTCTCGTTCGTCGGCCTCTGCGTTCTCTGTGGTGACAGGTAATCCATTAAATTTGATATTTTCGGCACAGTCTTGACATCTCGGATCTCGTAATATTGAATCGATTTCCGAAGTGGAATGTCCCATGCGTCTAGCTCCAACTGCCATTCTGCGTTCAGAATCTGTCAATTGCCATTGTGCGGCGGTAATCATGTCGGGAACCTTTTCACATGAGTCACCTGAATACAAATGACACCTCCGCCGGTGCACTGCCCATTCATACATTGTGTACGAGATTCTACCGCCGTATATGAGCATGAATCTTGTCACCTCAGCGTAGCTGACGAAACGTGGGTGAGCCAGAAACAAAAACACTGTATTGGCACCACATGCCGCCACCAAAAAACTAGAAATTCAAGGCAACTCTCTCTGCTGGCAATCATGATGACAGTCTTCTGGGATACTGATGTTGTCACTGTCGTGCATGTATTGTGAAAAGAATCAGCCATTGTTTTAGAGGCGTATATGAAGTCTCTGAATGAACTCAAGAATCGCTTTCAACCTCTTCTGTCCCACAATAATCCAAGAGAAATCTTGCTCCAAGACGACAATGCACACCCACACACAAGTCTCAGAACTTGGAAACACATCACTAAACTAAGAAGGAGATAATTTCCTAATCCACTCTACAGCGCAAGTGTGGTGCCCTCTGATATCCTTCTGTTTTGGGCCGCGTAAGGATTCTCAGCGTGGGAGACGATGAGAGCATAATTCATGCAGTTACAACAATGGTACGAGCACAGGACAAGATCTTTTGCCAACAGAGAATATATGTTCTTAAACAGCGCTGGTGTAAGCCGTAGAATGTGATGGGTACTACGTAGGAAAACAGCACCTGAAAAAAAAGGTTGATTGATATATTGTCACCAAACCGTAACTCTTAAGAAAATGATTGAAGGGCATAGTTTATTGAACGGCCCTCGTATTACATACTTGTTCTTATTTCTTTTACATACAATCACAGATTACGGTTTTAATAATGCCCATTTTCGGTCCTGCATTGGTGTCTTCAGAATCCATCAGTTTCACATGGGTAATGGTGAACATAATATCCGTAAAATGCTTTGAATACGACAGTGCAGGTCGTGGACACTGTGTCAGAGTCAGAGACATACTATCTAATCAAAAATATACAGACACCTGTTAGTGGCCATTAATATGAGATGCGTCCACCCTTCATCTTTATGACGGTTTGAACTCTGCTAGGCCGGCCGGTGTGGCCGTGCGGTTAAAGGCGCTTCAGTCTGGAACCGCGTGACCGCTACGGTCGCAGGTTCGAATCATGCCTCGGGCATGGATGTGTGTGATGTCCTTAGGTTAGTTAGGTTTAAGTAGTTCTACGTTCTAGGGGACTTATGACCACAGATGTTGAGTCCCATAGTGCTCAGAGCCATTTGAACCATTTTTTTTTTTTAACTCTGCTAGGAACATTTTCAGTAAGGTGTCTGAATGTCTGTGAATGGAAGATAATGGCCGAAGTCTGGAGTTAAGTCGACGTTCTCACTCATCCCAAAGGTGTTCCACTGGGTTCAGGTCAGGACTCCGGGCAGGCGAGTCCTTTTCACGAGTGCCACTGTCCACAAATCGTTGCCACGCAGATGCTGGTCTATGACAGGGAGCATCCTCATGCTGATACAGACAATAATCGTCTCCGGACTGTTCCTCTACTGTACGCAGTACACAGTGTTGTAAAATATCTTCACACACTTCCGAATTTGGCGTTTTATTAATTGCAATAAGGGGACGACACCCTACCTTCGTTAAGCATCCCCGCACGTAGAAAAAGAAATCCACTGCTGTGCAACTACACTATACGTGACAAATTACTGGAAACAGTATTTACATTGAAGTACCTAGGAGTAACTATCTAGAGCCATCTTAAGTGGAATGACCACATAAAACAGATAGCAGGAAAAGCATGTGCCGGACTAAGGTTCATAGGAAGAATTTTAAGGAAGTGTATCTCATCCACGAAGGAAGTGGCTTACGACGAGCTTGTTCTATCGATTCTTGAGATTCTTCGTCTATCCTTATCAGGACTGATTGAAGAGATAGAGAAGATCCAACGAAGAGCGGTGCGTTCGTCACGGGATCGTTTAGTCGGTGCGAGATACTCAACAAAATTCAGTTGCAGACATTACAAGAATGTCGTAATGCATCACGGACAAGTTTGGTATCGAAATTTCTAACGAGCACTTCCCAGGAAGAGTTGTACGACATATACTTCCTCCCATATACATCTCACGAAATGGCCCGACAAGAAAATTCGAGAAATTAAGCTAATACAGAGGATTACCGACAGTTGTTCTTCCCATGCGCCATTCGCGAGCGGAACAGGAAAGGGGAGATCAGTTAGTGGTACCACAAGTACCGTCGCCCACATACCGTTCGGTGGCTTGCAGAGTACGATTTTGTAGATGTACCATAACACCACCTTCTCCGTACCTCACTGTTAGCACTGCACATTATGGCAGGTAACATTCTCTAGGACTTCGCCAAATCGAAACCCTTCCATCGGACTGTCACAGGGAATAATGTGATTCATCACTCCAAATGACTCATTTCCTGTCATCTGTGTCCAGTGGCGTAGCTCTTTAAACATTTTCAAGCATAAACGCTGAAGTCCATTGTGCTAGCTGGACTGCTCAAGAGCGATTCCTTCTATTGACTTCATTCCATTCTCTACAACCACATTCCGCAACGTCCGTTAGTACAAGAGTTCTGCTTGGTCTTGGTTTGGGTGTACTTCTTCCTTTGCGTTTCCATTTCACCATCCCATCACCAGCAGCCGACTAGGCAGCTTTAGCAGGGGTGCAATGTCCCTGGTGGATTCGTTACTCAGGAGCTATCCTCTGACTAGTCCACGTTCGAAGTCGCTGAGCTCTCCTGAGCGACGCATTGTGCTGTCCCTGCATCTCCACTGCTGAAGCTCTCCGCCGCGTATTAAACAGGCGGGTCCGCCATTCGTGACGTCCAGTGGCCAAGTCCGCGTTACAAAGAGTTTTCCGGATACCGTTGATCAGGTAGCATATATGCAGTTTTGGAGATCTGATCTTTCATACGTTTCTCATGTACCTACACAATGGCGTAAAGTTTACATCATATTTAGTTTTTGGTTTTACAATTTTCACGTAAAACGGTGTCGTAAACTGTAAACGGTGAATATTAGACTCAATTTAGAGAAAAAAAGCAAAAATGGTGAGATTATGAAAGCGCAAATCACCAGCAGCTTAAGAATGTATGAGACGATGTTAAACTCCCATGAGCAGTGATCACTGTTTAGAGAAAAAAACTCGTACTTTATTTCAGTAGAAAAGGAGTGTAATAAAATAAAGGAGGGGGTAGCGTTCTGACGACTAAATTGTGGACAACTGATGAAATACTTCAACTTACAAATCAGAGCAGAAATTACAAGAAAGTAAAGAATGCAATAGAAAGCCAACATTACAGGTTTGTTAGAAATGAAATTAAGATAGGATATCGTAATGGATAAGGTTGACAACAAAGGAATTGAAAAATATATGGTAATAGCAAAAAGTCATCTTGTTTACAGGTAAATAAATGTGGTTTCAAGCAAATGAAACGTAACTTCATTAAGATCTATCATAATCAGCGGACACTGGACATCGATCTTAAAATCAGAACAATAGAGTAGTAAATGGCAGGAGTACATCGAAAAATCGAAAGCCTTATAAGAGAACGACTGTCCAACACCGTGCCTTATGTGGGGGAAGGAGAGGTCACAGTAAGCGGGGCGCTGAATGATTTGATATCAAAGAAGTCTGCAGGCCTGTATGAGAAATTGCCGGAATTATTGAAGTGATAAGGAAATTAAGGGAATTTAAATTATTGTACTGTGGATAACAATCAAAATGTTCTGAACGAAATATTTACCATAAAATGACGAGAAAATCATTATCATGCTAAAACGCTTCTGAAGAGATACGAAAGGAGAGATGCAACAGTAACTAAACATCCAGTCTGACAATTCACGCTTATAAATTAGTGATTACAACAATGTACAACACCACAGAAGCAAAATTAGAAGACATCGACTAGCAAAGAAGCAATTCGCACCTTGCTCGCTAATCCATGGAAAGAAAAAAAGAAAAGAATTGGTGATTTTATGCTTAAAGGTTGTCTTCGACAATGTTTATTGGGATAAAACGCTTAAACCCTAAAAAGAATTATGATGCAGTTTAGAGAATGAGTAAATATAATACCATTAAAAACACCAAGGTCAGGGATAAAAATATAAAAATCAAGATGGAGAAGGTCTTGTACGACATTAATGCAGAAGGCAGGGCTGTAGCTTATGGTACGCTGTTTCCTGACACATACTCCTCATGGTTAGAAGTGTCTGGACAATCAGTCATGTTGCTTCCAAGAACACTAGGTAATTTGTGATACCTTTTCTAGTTATTAGATTCTGATACAATGAGTGCATTTGTTTTTGTGTACATACAGAGGTGAGCTAAATAGATGCTAGGTTCTTAAGCTACAAGAGACGCTCTAATTCATCCGAGAGATTGTCTGTATAATCGCTCTTTGCGTTAATAAAATTGTTTGAATGTTGTTTGTACAGGATTGTATGAGAAAAAGAGAGAAAGGGCAATTAAAATGATGAGAGGAGGAACTGAATCAGCGGATCCTGTGTTGTTGGCCTGTCTTTAACAAGATGATGCGTCACCGTGGAAAGGTAATTGAAAAGTTTTTTTGTCAGCATGAACCTTGTAACAAAATGACTCTAAAAAAACTGGAACGGACTTCCTAATCTGGCTACTGAATTAGGATAGGTTCGGTGCTTGAACATGCTATAATCATTTAAGGCTGCAACAAAGGGGATGATCCATTGCATCATTGTATTAGAACGACCGACAACGAATATTTGCTAAAAGACATTAAAAATTAGATTAGGACAAGAAATAAATTAAGCAATATGAAGTGAATAAACTAAATATTCATGACATTATAATTAAACCTAAACAGCATGTCAGTACAGGACACCCGCTTTTAATCCACCCGACAGGCAAGAGCCTCAAGAAAAAACGAGTCTAAGAAAGTGCTCAGATACCAGAATCTGTCCTTCTAGAAAACAAATTCAGACCAAAATAAAGCTAGAGGGCGAGCTACAATGTAGTTCACTATATCCTTCATATCAGGAAGCTGTGTAGATCATGTTAAATGTGATATTATATCTGTCAGGCACAGCCTGCAGCTTTGAACAGACCAGTAAGATACTTCCTATACAGTTCCTCGAACTGTGACGCAATGGTTCCTCCCTTGGGAATAAGAATATTATCACATCGATACAGAAAATGCCCAAATTCAAACTGTCTTCACAGTGCGGTAAGCATCTTGTTGAGCAAAATATTTTCCAAAATACTTGCGTTCGCTTTTTCATGGATCAAACTAAGTGGTCCAAATCCTAACCAATAAAAACAGTCCCAGATTGTCACACCATCTCCACCGAGGTCCACCGTCGGCAGGACACGCTCAGGTAAGTACTGTTAGCCTATCCTCCAATCTCATCCACATTCGCACATCAGTGTCGTATCGCGCATAATTTCTCGCCAGCCCGCAAACCTCCTATCGCTAAAAATGCCAGTAACAGCGCTTTCGTTCCACCCCAACAAAATCTTGGTATTAGTGGCTTCTAGGTGGGTGGATGGCCGTGGCAACTGCGTTCTTTAACGCCTCAGATGATCGTTCTGCCACTGATTGCAACGTAAGTCGCCTGCAACAGATGACAAAGAAGACTAACAATTGTTTCGCACAGTAACCTTCTTGGTAAAGTCTGAAACTGGGCGGCTTTTGTCGCTTATTCTTCGGTCTCACAGAGCGATGATTGCGCTTAATGCTTTTCTGACACGCTGTTCGACAACTACAGCGGATTTGTGCACGATTACCCTGTGACATCTCTGATGGAAAGGCCACACTCGTGAACCTGGTTCCAATTTACTCACTTCTCTTCGTTGACTCGCACTGATAAAACACGACTACGACGATGCCACGATGCGCACACGTTTGATGCGCAGCCTGCCGCAAAACTGAGGCGTGCCAGCAGTCTCTTGGCTACGTAAAAAGTGAGAATTCGAGACGTTCTGCTATCTATGAAATAAGGTGGCCGAAGTACAGAAGGTATTAAAAGTAAAATCGTGTAGCTGAAAATAGTTCTTTTTTCAAAAAAAAAAAAAAAAGAAGAAGAAGAGTCTTCCGTATTCAAGTACTGGCGTAGGATTGACGAAGACGTTATTGATAATTACGCGTGTGTATCGTAGCTATATGTGGGAAAGAGGTGTGTACACAGTAGAACCTACATTCATTTGAAGTGTGATGCTAGAGAAGAATGATAAAATTAATGACAGATAAAGTAAGAAATGAACAGATGAAGCCAATGGAAACGCTTACCTGGAGAAGGACAAATTAGTGGAGAATGAGATTGGGACAGGGCAGCCAAGTATGATTAACTTGATACTCTAAGAAGTGGAGGAGAATATTTGTAGAGCAAATGCGGAGACATGTTCCTCAAACTTTTTATGGAAGCATTTAGTGTAGTGAGGAACAAATTATCATAAGATATGAAGGGTGGTGGACGACTTCCTCCCGCCAAAAAATTGATTTTGCTCTGAAGTAAATGTAAGGTGACATGTTTTTCAGACATAGAGAACTGTCTCATGGATTAGCAGATCTAAATACGAAACATAAAACTTCAAGTGTGTGTTTGCGCTATTCCAATAACAAAAATTTCTCTGAGCACTATGGGACTCAACATCTTAGGTCATAAGTCCCCTAGAACTTAGAACTACTGAAACCTAACTAACCTAAGGACATCACACACACCCATGCCCGAGGCAGGATTCGAACCTGCGACCGTAGCAGTCCCGCGGTTTATTCCAATAACATGACACCGTTTCTTCCTCATGAGATACGTTAATTGCTTCCCGTCGCTAAGGCTTCTGTTATAGCGAGATGGCCTAAGTGCTGTTTCTGTCTGTGGAACGTGAGATAGCGGAGGCCTCGAGTGTCTTGCGATATCACATGGCTTGCACAAAAGTGAATGAGCTCCTCAGAGAACATTAAACACAGGAATTTACGCACTTGTATATGTCTCAGACTATAGTCATGCTATTTGCTAGAGTTTTCTAGGTTTGAACAAGTTACTAAGAATTCTGAGCAAAAGCATTGCTCTCAACTTGGGGGCGAGACCCTGACTGTCCACTTCATTACTGTAGCCCCTCACTTTATTTTTTTCTCGTAGATCTCTTTCAGGTCTTGCACGGTATTCAAGATTTATTCTGTGGAGGAAGATGGGTTAGATGAGTTATAAGATCGAAATGGACACGTACGTCAGAAAGTAATCGACAGTTGCCTTATTCAAGGAAACATACGACACTGTAAAGCGATCATAACCTCGGACATCTCGGAAGACACATCACATTTTTATTAATGTGCAGATGATTAAAATTATTTAAATGTAAAAGAATATCTGAATTTACCTGGATGGAATGCCGCTTTGATGTAGCTCTTTAATTATAAAAAAATCACAAAAAGAAAGGTATTTCGTTCAAGAAAGGAACTGTTCAGAAATTTATTGCGCTCCTCTGACGATCGCGTCAAAGGCGTAAGTTTTTTGATGTCTCATGATCATGTGATCACATGATCACAGAGCGAAGCGAAGGTAGACACACCCAGCTGAAGGGATATCATTAAGAGGACAGCGTTGGATATAGATGAGTGGTTGTCGATGGTACAAGAAAGACTCGAGTATTACAAATAAAGTAATGAAACAAGTACAGAAGTTATTTCGATGTTCCACGAAGCGTCAAACATAATTGATGAAGGTTGTGTGTTCGGTAACAGTTTTGTAATTGTAACAGTTGGTGCCAAGAAACAAAGTGACGATAATTATTTACAGTAAAAAACGACTAATAGTGGCTTTACACTTTAATTTAACCATTTCCGCATAAAAATTAGAGCAGCAAACATGTACGGCGACGTCACCGTGAAAGGAACGACACGCTCAAGCAGGATTCGCTACCATGATGCGGTTAAAACAGAGGACATTATTGGCATGTTCTGGAAACTATCACTTCAGGCGTAGAAGACAGATCAAAACACACTAACAAAAAGATGGTCGGATTCAGTGCTCAAGAATTGATACTGCATATCGCACATTCTTTCACAAAGATTTTCTTTAGAGATCAGATTAGATCATACAAAAATAAAACCGTTTGGCAAATAAAAAGTAAAAAAAAAAATGTGATTTGCAGAGTTATAAACATCGATAGACCGTTGTTATGTCACAGAACAAACATTCGGAATTGATGCATTTAATTAATTATACACGAACTGCAGAAGCAAGAATGGATTTTAGCAATAGAAGTGTGGAGTTACGGACTGCTAAGCAAAAAGTTGTATTCTTGTTTGAAGAAACCTGGAAGAAGAAACTAAAGTCGTCATGTTTGCGATTTCTGAGAGAAGGCCTTTAAGTTTTATCTGAAGATGTGGGTAGTTCAGGACGAAATACACACAACAAAAAAAGTTTTGCATCACCCCAGCTGCCAGAACTCCGAAAGATAGACGTTGACTGTGGATATTGTATCACAGACACAGTCCCTATGACTGTTCAGAAAAGCCGGCCGAAGTGGCCGTGCGGTTAAAGGCGCTGCAGTCTGGAACCGCAAGACCGCTACGGTCGCAGGTTCGAATCCTGCCTCGGGCATGGATGTTTGTGATGTCCTTAGGTTAGTTAGGTTTAAGTAGTTCTAAGTTCTAGGGGACTAATGACCTCAGCAGTTGAGTCCCATAGTGCTCAGAGCCATTTTTTTGTTCAGAGATGTCACTAAACCCGCTCAAAGATGTAAACAACCTTGCATGAGCAGCGCCTAAAATACGGAGGGGGTCCAACAGCTGATCAGTTCCAGTCATTCCACCAGGAAGGAGGTACACGGCTCGTGTTGTCTGTACTTCAACCATGCCTAGATGGTCAATACCGCGGTTCGATCGCGTCCACATTGCTACTTTGAGCCAGGAAGGGCTTTCAACAGGGGAAGTGTCCATGCGTCTCGGAGTGAACCAAAGCGATGTTGTTCGGACATGGAGGAGATACAGAGAGACAGAAACTGTCGATGACATGCCTCACTAAGACCGCCAAAGGGCTACCACTGCAGTGGATGACCGCTATCTATGGCCTATGGCTCGGAGAACCCTGACGGCAACGCCACCGTGTAGAATAATGCTTCTCGTGCAGCTACAGGACGTCGTGTTTCGACTCAAACTGTGCGCAATAGGCTGCATAATGCGCAACTTCACTCCCGACGTCCATGTTGAGGTCCGTCTTTGCAATGACGACACCATGCAGCGCGGTACAGATGGGCCCAACAACACGCCGAATGGACCGCTCAGGATTGGCATCACGTTCTCTTCACCGATGTATGTCGCATATGCCTTCAACCAGGAACGTCGGAGACGTGTTTGGAGGCAACCCGGTCAGGTTGTACGCCTTAGACACACCCCCAGCAAATGCAGCAAGGTGAAGGTTCCCTGCTGTTTTACGGTGGCATATGTGGGGCCGACGTACGCCGCTGGTGGTCATGGAAGGCGCCGTAACAGCTGTACGATACGTGAATGCCACCGATAGTGCAACCATATCGGCAGCATATTGGCGAGACATTCGTCTTAATGGACGACAATTCGCACCCCCATCGTGCACATCTTGTGAATGACTTCCTTCAGGATAACGACATCGCTCGACTAGAGTGGCCAGCATGTTCTCCAGACATCGAACATGCCAGGGGTAGATTGGAGTTTATGGACGACGTGACCCACCAACCACTCTGAGGGATCTTCGCCGAATCGCCGTTGAGGAGTGGGACAATCTGGACCAACAGTTCCTTGGTGAACTTGTGGATGATATGCCACGACGAATACAGGCATGTATCAATGCAAGAGGACATGTTACTGGGTATTAGAGGTACTGGTGCGTACAGCAATCTGGACCACCATCTCTGAAGGTCTCTCTGTATGGTGCAATATGTGGTTTTCATAAGCAATGAAAAGGGCGGAAATGATGTTTATGTTGAGCTCTATACCAATTTTCTGTACATGTTCCGTAACTCTCGGAACCAAGGTGATGCAAAACTTTTTTTGATCTGTGTAGTTTCCTGAGGACAAGAGGGCAGTTTGCAAATTACCAATGTGGTCGAAGAAAAAGCATGTCGATAGACTGCGATTGGGATGTTGTGGATGTTGAAGAAGAAGGGATAATGGCGAATCATTATCCTATGCAAGACGGTAAATCGAATTCTCGATGATGTGACGAACTGTTGCACCCTAACGATTTAGCAGAGTACTTGGCGGTACAAAATGTAGAAGGAGCAGAAACTGAACGATATCTCTACAACGACCCAGAAGCAGTCTCAGAACTTTAGGATATGCACCAGCCGGCCGGAGTGGCCGAGCGGTTCTAGGCGCTACAGTCTGGAACGGCGTGACAGCAACGGTCGCAGATTCGAATCCTGCCTCGGGCATGGATGTGTGTGATGCCCTTAGGTTAGTTAGGTGTAAGTAGTTCGCTCAGAGCCATTTGAACCATTTTTTGATATGCGCCATATTTTGACATCCGATTTACAAATTATCCTGAAGAAGTAAATAACGGAAAAGATGGAATATGGAGAATTATATAAAGAAAACAGACGCTTGAAATTCAAATGTTCTGCCATGGAAAAGGAACTGCAAAGCGCTGAAACGACTGCAGAGGAAGGTAATAAGGAAAATCTTCACTCCAAAACCTGATGATTTCAGAGATTGTTAGCAATACTGATGACCCTGTCAGTGGACACTCAGTACAAGAACTATCAAGGGAAGAACAAGAATGTTTTTATGCATTTGTGCAATGCGACGATCGTTGTGTGACGGATAGGAATTTATATTACAACTTGTCCCTTCATAACTATGAATGCGAAGATCATTCACATCAAAGCAGTGGTAGACACGGCAAGTACGGTTTTGGTCGTTTTGGACAAAGCTTTCAGTGAGTGTGAAGCCATTAAGTAGGCCTGCAATGGCGACTCCAGACCAAAAATGACCTTTTAGCCTAGGGTCGTTTACTTATCAGGAGCAAGGATGTCATCAGTTACCTTAGATGTTGACCATATGATGTCACTGATGATCTTGAATGTATGACATCATCACATCCCTTCCGCTCACATCTCCAGCCAATAACACACCATAGTAAATTTCCTCTTTCTCTTTCTCTGTAAGCCTATTTTAATAAGGCAGCAACATTATAACATGTTACAGAAGGAATGAAAGGAAAAACCCAAACAAAAAGTCCTATAGACATCAATTTTATTACTTTTTTTTTACATTTTCGTTCAATAAATCACAGTAACTTTGACTTGCAGCACAGATCATTTGTTATCTTATGTTGACATACAGTGAAAACATACGAATTTAATCATCATTTTCAACATTTTTAGAATATCATTTATTGTGAACAGTAGTTTGTTACAATTTGGGTAAATATTTTACATATCTCGAATAGATGACCATGTTTTGACAACTGTATCCATCTCAACAAAATCGAAATAACGCTGAATACATTTTGTATGCAGACTATGTACAATATAAATAATATATACTAATGTAACAGTCAATCTGTTGTACAGAAACAGTTCAGTGTAATACGAGTAAATACATTCATACCTGTCAATCCACTTAAAAACCAGAAAGTGTTCAGAATCCCTTAAAGCACTCCCTCTCAAGCAAACATATTATGTGAGAACTAAATACTGTTCTGCATTAAATAGATAATCACAAAAATCTTCTTTTAGAGGTTGGACATTAATATCTGTTACAGTTCCATTGCATGCTACGTTATTAATAGGAACTGACACTTTATGTACCTACGAAAAAATACGTCATTTTGTATCACTATTTTCGAAATCATCTGTGTCCTTGTTGCTCTGTATGCCATGATAGATCATGCACATGCATCTGTTGAGGAAGTCAAGTTCACTGATAGTTGATAATCTTGACAGCAGATATATTTCGTACTCCTTCAGATAAAACAACAATGCTGCTCCATATTTGGTGTTGACGTGTCTCACACTCAATACTGGGTGCTGTTGTTCCTTCTCCAATGACAATAGTCTTTCAGCGCATATTGTGCTTCTGGCCTCATCCAGGCAGGTCAACTTCTGCAATAGGTAAGCAGAAGAATCCGTGCTTTCTTGCATTATGACAAGCAATTGATAAGCAAAATATAAATTTTATAGTAGAAGAGATGTGTAGTGCACGCCAGACTTTCATTTTGTGCCCCAAAACGAAGAAATCGTTGAACAATGATGAGCATTATGACTACACTGATGGTGACACTGACAAGCTACTTACAACGAATTTTCTGGCTTTATAACACACCACCGTACTGAGGCAACAAGTTCCAAGTTATTCCACCCAGCAAAAAATATGATTAGTAGCATTAATCAGTAAGTCCTCTCTTGTCAGCACATGTATCATATTTAGTTTCCCTCACTTCAAGCAACAGGATCATGGAGGTTTTCATGCTTTGAGGTGTGTAATGAAGGAAACTCGATCTCAAAAGCGCGTGTAGCATCTCCACATTATAAGCAACAGGAAACAGATATGCACATCCAAGGAACTCTATTACACATGTTGCCTTTCTTCGTCTCTGTGCTGTGTGGATTACAGTGGCTGGTAATAATCACAATTTTGCTGTAAAATTAACTGCTGCTGTTTACGTCGAGCGTAACAAGCCAAGCCGCCAAGCCTCGCACGTCAAAACAGATGTCAGCAGTCGCCATCCTCCTCTGGGAGGTAAGGTAGGCGCTCGCTCTTGCTTCGCAGACTGCTGACAGCCATCGGCCATTGCCCGCCGCTAAATCACACTACAGTGTTAGAAAATAGGGTTGTGTGACGCACCCTCAATTTTATTATTGATCTCTGTTGATGATCTAAAAATAGCCCTGTAAGCAAGATTTTAAGATCTTGGCAGCGATAGTTCAAGAGCTATTTGCAAATGGTCGTTGTTTAAAAATGGATCTAAGATTATATATATGAATAAGCCACAAACACTAAACCTAGTATGAGGATTAAATCGTACATCATGTTCAAATAGTGTGCAGTATTTTGTTTTAGTGCTAATAAACTATCATTTTGAATTACATCAAGTGAAGACTAAATCCGTTCTCTCTCATACCAATACATATGTCTTCATCTGTCAATGATGATTCATCTAATCCTAGGTATTTAACTGAATCAATAAACTTTAAATTTTTGTGATTTATCGTATAACTAAATTTTTTAATAAGCACATAAGGACCTTACAAGTTTTTTTTTTTTTGCCACTTTTCGAACCTTAGAAATACGGTGTCTTGCCTCACAGATCAAAAATGCCAGAGCCAGTTTACATTTTTGGAAAAAATTACTTTTGCATCGCAAAATTAATTCCATATCATTTTATTGGTCGTCTTCCTTAGTGAAGAATCAGCTATTACTTATTTTGCCCCTTCACTATGTGTTTCTTATGTCGTTGTGGCTCTGTTTGTCTTCTTTTTGTATTTTCTCACATTGCCTTCAAAAGGAAAACCTGGTACAGCCATAAGAAATTTCAACAGAACATGATAAATTGCCCATAGTCATAAGTTTATGTTTAGTTACAGATAAGTATTTCGCCATGCATTGCCATTGTTGCCAAGTTGCAGCATAGCTTTAACAAATTGCTCTCCATAATACACCAAAACGCAGCATTGTACATTAAAATGAGGTGTGTCCACACTTTGCCTTTATTGTGCTGGGCACACATTAAGTGAGGTATCTGAATATCTGTAGAGGAATGACAGCCATTTTATCCACAAGACTCGAAACCAAATAGGCTACTGACGTTTGTCACTGGAGTCTGGAGTGAAGCTGACGTTTTCACTCATCCCAAAATGTTGCATCGAGTTCAGGTCAGGATCAGAGCAGCGTAGTCCATTGCAGGAATGTTATCGTCCACAGACCATTGCCTCACAGATGCTGCTTTATGAGAGGTTGCATTGTCATTGTGATACAAACAGTCATCGCCTCTCAACTCTTCCACTACTGTGTAAAGTACAGAGTGATGTACAATATGTTCATACAGTTCTAAATTTAGTGTTTTCTTAAGCACAAAATGGGAATCATATCGTAACCACAACATACACAGCCATAGTGTAATACCACCACACAGTGAGGTATATTAATGAGAACAGGATACAATTTTCTAAGAGTAACTTAAAACAGTTGGTACGGGATGGGATATATACAGGTGAATCACCTAAAACTTTCTGCGCAAATATTGCGGAAATGCCGTAGGGTACTCTCTGTAAAACCGAATTGGGATACCATCCAGACGTGGTGATTCAATTGCTTTCAAATCCTTCAGTTGTTTCTCTACGCCAAGGATGCTTATTACTATATCGTCCATATGGGATTCAGTCCCAGGGTCAAATGACTGTACGTTTGTACGATTCTCCTGTGTGAACAATTTCCTGAACGAGTAATGTAAAACTTCTGCTTTCCTTTGCTATCTTCAACTACCAGACCAGACTGGTCAACAAGGAACTCAATATGCCTTAGACTCACTTAGCCATTTTACATAGGACCAGAATTTTCTCATGTTTTTTACCAGATCTTTTTCTAAGGTACGATGGTGGTAGTCGTTGTATGCTTCGCACATAGATCTTTTCACAGGAGCACGAATCTCTACTAACCTTTGCTTGTCGTCATTTGTGCATTTTCTTTTGGACCAAGAGTGCAACAGCCTCTGCTTCCTCAGCATCTACCGAATTTAGTTATTAAACTATGGCGGATCTTTTCCATCCTTTATCCACTTACTAGACACATAACTCTCTAGACCACGATTTACAGTTTGCTTGTACTTTAGCCATAATCCCTCTAGGCCCATCTTGCTGGAAGAAAGTAATGTCAGTTCACTCTCTAAATGGGATACTAACAACGGCTTATCTGCTCTGTCTAGCAGAAACACTCTCCTAGCCTTCTTGACTGATTATTATTAACTTTCAGAACCACAGTTGTTATAATGACATCATTATTGCTAATACCCGTTTCTGTACTGACATTGTCGATAAGATTCAGCCTATTTGTATCTCAGGGTCTAAGGTATTTCCATTGCCCATTGGCTGCTCAAGGCAGTTTTCAGAAAAAGTGTTCAGAAGTATTATGCATGACTGTCTGTCTGTGGCCCCCACAATGAATCCATAGACGTTCCAGCCAATACTTGGTAGGTTGCAGTCGCCTCCAACCAGTATTGCATGATCAGGGCATTTATGCCCTACTGACCGTAGATTTTCTTTGAGTGGCTCTAGAACTGAGGAATCAGGTGGCCAATAAAAACATCTAGCAGTTAATTTGGTTTCACCTACACCTGTTATACACGACCAGATAACTTCACTGTCACACTCCACTTTGAGCTCAATAGGGACAATGTTTTTGTTAACTGCAAATGAACACTCATCTTCCTATTGTTTCTAATCTGTCTTTCCGATATATGTAGGTGAGAAAAAATTTACTACCCGTTTTGTCAAGAAAATTGCCCAGATTCCCAACTAGCAGCATGATACCACCGCAAGCATATACCTACAAGATAATTAGTGATCAAATAAGCAGTTGACAGGGGTCTAATGCTATTAAGCTATTTAATACTTCGAGTGGGTCATTGCTGTGGGCTAACGTTTGTGTGTGGCAACAGACACATACAATAAAAGGTATATTTTATTATTGTGCAATTAAACAGTGGTTTAGCTTATGTAATGTTAGTTTATTTTATCATTGTTTAATTAAACTAAGGTTAAACTGTAATTTGGTTCAAAGGCCTATATGTTTACCTTGGTAAGATAAAGACATCTATTCTTCACATATGTACAAAGTGTGCTGCATGCCCACTCATGTTATGAAAAATGGCGCGCTCACTTCTGGGTTAAGACTGCATGATATGTTGAAGTACTAAATGTTTCACTCGAAAGAAATGCAGGGACTGCCACTTTAATCAGAGAAGGGTTAACTGTATTCAAAATTGAAGGATTAGAATCAAGCAGCGCAATAGATATAAAAGTTTTTAATGTTACCCTCTTTAATCTGTATACTCCTTCATGAACCTCCAACAAAATGGCAGGAAAGATCATTTTTAAAGAAGAAATTATTTATTTGTTATGAAGAAATCTTAAAGACATTTAATTGGAGGTGATCTTAACTGCATTTTCAACAAAAAGAATCAAACTTCGAATTTTAGTATCTCTAATGAATTAAAGCACCTAGTCACTGAGTTAAAACTTAAGGATTCTTGGGAGATTAGATATCTCACATTTTGTTGAGTGTTCACATTAGTGGCTCCAAGTCCTTTAGTAGAATCTACAGAACCTATGTGTCATAGTGTATGGAAAGATCTTTGATTAAAGTTGAAGCAACTCCCATGTATTTCACTGACCACTGCTGCATGTTGGCTTGCATCAATGTTGTGATATAACTGACACGATGGCTTGGAAATCAGTGGATGCTAAACATATCATTGTTACAAGAACATGACTTAGAAGACAGTTTGAAAGAAGCATGGGAATTATTCCTCCATTCAACTGATAGTCATGTAACAGTGATGGAATGTTGGTGCAACAAGACAAAACCAAAGTTGAGGAAAGTTACTATCCAATATAAAAAATGGTTCAAATGCCTCTGAGCACTATGGAACTTAACTTCTGAGGTCATCAGTCCCCTAGAACTTAGAATTACGTAAACCTAACTAACCTAAGGACATCACACACATCCATGCCCGAGGCAGGATTTGAACCTGCGACCGTAGTGGTTGCGCGGTTCCAGACTATAGCGCTTAGAACCGCTTGGCCACTCAAGACGGCTGTCCAATATAGTCAGCAACCATACCTAGAATTTCATTACACACTGTTGAAGAACTTGTACGATCAGACAAATGCATCCAACATTCACTTGGAAGATATTAAAGAAAAGACAAAGCCAGATTCCTAAACATGAAGAGAAAGCATGTGGAATGACTGAAATTGAAATCCAAGGACAAAACTGTGCTGCAGGAAGAAACTACGTCTCTTTATCATCTCCTGAAGCACACCAAGAATAGACAATAAACCTTCATTCATGAACGCCAAACTACTAATGGCACAGTCCTCACATAACAGGAAGCGATAATGACAGAGTTTCTTATTGTTATGAAAATCTCTTTATTGTGGGTCAGATATGTGAGCAGTCTCTTGAACAATTCCTTGACGTCACGGCCCCACAGCAGTCAGAAGAGGAAAATGACGATCTTCTTTTAAATTTGTTGAGGAGGAAATATGTGAGACCATATGTAACTTACCAATAAAAAAGTCTACAGGACCAAATGGCTTGCCCATTGAACTTAATAAGCGATACTTGGTGATAAGTTTAATCAGTTGATGAATGAAGTTATGCAGAAAAAACCGAAGAATGAAGCAACCAAAAACTTAAACAGCTTTTCCCCACTTAGTTCCGATTATAAAATAATCTCAAGAATCATAAACAGCAGACTTTTGCATTTGGTCAAAAATAATGTAAGTAAGCTTCAGTCATGTGTACTTGGCAGAACAGTATTTTAAAGCATAGTGGAATATAGAGAGATAATGACTGTATTCTCTGTGAAAGTGTAGCAGAGTATAGAGATATAATGACTGTAATCTGTGTGACTGATGTAAAGGGTGCACTCATGTTTATTGATTTTCATAAATCCTTTGACCAGGTGGAGCATAGGTTTCTTACTGAAGTTTGAGAAACAAAATGGGTTTTCATGGACGAATTCTAAATATAATTAAGAACATGGCAACAGGAATCAGTGTTAATATATCAGTAAATATCAGAAAATGAAGCGGATACAGTTAAGATTGGAGTTCCTCAAGGAAGCCCTTTCTCTATCCCATTATCTGTGCTTTATTTAGACCTGTCCTCCTGTAATGTTCATGCCAGACTGTCAAGAATAACATTATCAAGGCATCAGACAGTCATAAGAGTGTATGTCAATATGCTGAGAAATTTTGATGATACTTCCAAATTAGAAATAATTATTAAAAAGTACTGTCTTGTGTTGGGAGCAAACACCAATGAAAATAAAAGCAAATGTTTAAATCTACTGGGCTTTAAGTAGATTAATATAGAATGGGCTAAGGTAGCTGGTCAGTGTAAAGCATTTGGAACAACTGTCATTACTTGTCCAATGAAAATCTCAAATATTAATTGGAGAAATATGTCAGGGCAAAGAGTGCTGCCACCAACTACTTGCAGAAATGAGAAGTGTTCAGAATAGACACAAGAACAGCCCCTCTAAATCTCAGAAATGGAAGTTTAGAATTAGTTGGCATAAAAGACAAGGTCTCCACAGTTTTTCTAAAAATGACTGCTACTATTCTGAAAGAAAAGGCAGACAGCATTACATCTAAATAACTTTAAATTCTAAGGCCCGAAAATCTCCAAGCACCAGTACATGTGTAAAAGAATAAATCAGCGGTTCCAGCATCTAAGGATGTATTTTTTAGAAATAAATTACCTCTCCAATGAGATCACTACTTTGCAGCACATAACACATAATGGTCAGAGACATTATACGTCACAGGAAAAACATGAAAGGAGAAACAAAATTGAAAGAACACATTCAAATATCGAATGGGATTCTGTATGAAAAAATATCAACATGGGCAGACTTTCATCTGAAATACTTACAGCATGATACAAGACTGTAAATATTACAGTCAACACAAATGAAAAGTTGAATACAATTGGGATTAGCCAAACAAACCAGTGTCAGAAAAATAATCTTCTGGATACAGTAGTACATAGATTTACATGTGCTGCCATTACACAAACCTGGAAATGGCTCAGACATTAGGTAGCTACTCTTACAAGATCTTCAACTGACGATTTTGTACCAACGATGCTTTACAGGGCACAGACCCATCTCACTCATAATGATTTCTTGCCTTGTGGTGCATCAACCCTTTCATACATTTCATTCTTGGAATAACACTATAATTCCTTCTCTATAGCTTTCTTCCAGCTATCTGCATTTGGGCTGGCCAGGGCTTCTTCAACTAAGTGACATCCACTGTTGAATGTTTGTACAGCCATATACATCTTATAATCTGCATACAGCTTAGGTTTTATTATATGTGGTGAATGCTGTAAGTATATGTCCTCTGCTGCTGGAGTTTCCTGGATCTCTTGATCCATTTCATCTACAATAAACATATTTGAGTACTGAACAACTTCATCAGGTCCTTTAGTTTCTAACTTTACTTGTAACTTTACATGTACCTGGGCATCTTCTTCAGGATAAGTATCTACACATACTTTTTCACCATCTGTTAGATATCTGCTAGCTATTACCCTTTTGTAATTAGGATTTATGAATCTGCAGCCTTTGGTGTCTTCACCGTATCCAATAAAAATGTGTTTTCCAGGTTTAAAGTCCGACTTTCTTCTAAGAAGCTCGGGAACTTAAACCATGGCCTTACATCCAAAAATTCTTAGATCAAGTTGAGGATTCCTTCCAGTCCCAACATCATATGGAGTGTCATTTGGTACAGCTTTAGAAAGCGATCTGATATTTATATACGCTGCAGTTACTACTGCTTTTGCTCAATGACATTTTGCTAATTCTGCAGCCTTTAATATGCTCCTTGTTTTCTCTACAGTTGTTCTGTTAACCCATTGTGCTACTCCATTTTGGGCAGAATTATAACAAACTGTTGTTTGGTATCTGATTTGAAACT
Source organism: Schistocerca cancellata (assembly GCF_023864275.1). Classification (NCBI taxonomy): domain Eukaryota; kingdom Metazoa; phylum Arthropoda; class Insecta; order Orthoptera; family Acrididae; genus Schistocerca; species Schistocerca cancellata. Next base: position 712,016,136 of record NC_064626.1, read on the forward strand.
CACTCACTTGTTCCCTAAACTGTTTATTGACATATTCAGTATCATTGTCTGATCTGATAATTTTTATCTTCTTACTAGTCTTTCAGCCATGGCTATGGAAATTGACAAATATTTCGCTCACTTTGTCTCTGTGTGTGTCGGCTGTAAGCTCATTAGATCTATTTTTATTTGTTTTAAACGGTAATCTGGCTGGTGTTTTGTACACGGATTTCACAAAGTAGGTTACAACTGTTACATTCCTTTGTCCCCATAGACATAAGCTGTAACAAGACTATACTTTTCATATTAAGATGTCTGAGTCTTCAACATCATAAAAACTTTTCATACATTGTACTGGATAATTATTTCCAACTTGAAGAACATCTGATTTATAAATATCCTTTTCTTTACTTGCTGTGGCTATCACACTGCCATTCTGATCAATTATTTATGCATCATTCAAAGCAAAAATTATCTTGTTGCCTTCATTCACTACGTCACTGACTGAAAGCAAATTTGTAGCAATATTCTTCACATAATGTACTGTAGTTTCTTATGATTCATCTTTAACATTCAAATTAATCTTTCCTACCAGTTCACATTGTAATTGATAATCATCCACTGTTGAAATTCCAAAGTTTGTTTTTGGAGAAACATCATAGAAAGGTGATTGATCTTTGTTAATATGCATAGACACTCCACAATCCAGGAACCAAATTGTACTCTTAATTTCAGTTTTACTTGAGGAATAATTTGCAGTAACTGCCTTAACTTTATTGCTTGGATTTGTTGCCTTCCTTCTTGGACCTTTGATACCTGACTTTTTTTCTTTTGTACGTGTATTTTTTGTGCCATTCAATGCATATTGTCCCACAAAACATAGTTCTTCTTTTGTAGTTTGAATATAAAGCCGCTTCGTCCTGGATAGGATATTCTTGTACATTCTTAAGATCTTGTAATGTCTTGACTTTTATACTGTCATCTGTGATTGGTATCCCTGAACTCTCTAAGCTGATTAACATGGGGGAATACATATTATGTAGTCCTGCTACTAACAGTGTACCAATTCGTTCTTCTGCAATGTCGAATCCAATATTTCGTTGGTGAATCGAAGTGGAGATGATTTTGTTTACATATTCATCAACATTTTTACATTCATCTAAATGTGTGATGATAAATTCTCTTTACTCATATGCTTCCCTAGTTAAACCTCCATTTTCAAAAGCTCTTCTTAGACTGTTCCATTCGTCCTTCGCTGTACTCGCCTTTTCTGTATTAATGTAATTTACGTGATCAACTGGAAGAATTAATTTGGATTTTGCCTTACGATCTTTTTTTCTGGAAATCTGAATCCATGGACTTCAAGGTTCGATCAATGACATCCAAAAGGTCGTCCAACTGTAGACAAGCTTTTACTGCAAATTTCTGAGCTCCATATTTCTCTCAGTCCATGAGCTTCTCAATCTGTGGTAGCTCGGCAGAAGCCATTCATGTAGTTACAATATAATTACTGTAAATTACAAACAGATCACAAACAATGTTTTCCACCATTCAGTAGTCAAACTTTTCCAATTCCGTCTTTCTGGATCCATAACCATTTAGATTACACATGTCCACTGTAAAATAATGTTGATGGAGATACACTACTTAGCAACGTATGTTTTACTGTTTCTAACATGTTCCCAGCACTTTACAAAGACTTACGGTATATAACACAGAACATCAAGGCATAAATACCTATAAATACATGTAACAAGCAAGAAGATCTGTACACATTAACTCACTGCCAATATAATAAATATTTTTTCCACCAGTTCCAATATTCCCTAATTAAAACACAATGCCACCCATTGGTTAATGGGATAGTACATGAGCTAAGTCATTAATGACCTGGTAGCTGACAATATGACTGAGTTCCTTATGTACATAAAATTGCGAAGTACTCAGACCACAAAGAGAAGAATAGAAATATACTTAATTTTTTTTTTGGAAGAGTGGGCGTAGGATTCCAACAGCAACCATTAAACAAAAGAAATATTATGTGAAATCTTCTGTGGCATTTTTAATCCTTTTTTTTTAAAAGAAAATTATATCTAAACGTACTTCAAGCAATACATCAATATAATTCCTGGCATTATTCCTATCACCACATTCATATGGAAGCAATAACTTACTTTTCTTTATGCATTGAGAGAAGATCCCTTCAATCATGATTTAATTATATAATCAAACAGAGACCTCACCAACTAGTAGATCATCCAGTCCGTTTTTAAGATTTTGTATTACAGTTAACAACTCTGATTTATTTATCAGTAATGAAAAAACCAGGAAAAGATTTTTGAAATCATATGTGTGGAGTGTGGCATGCTATGGGTGTGAAACGTGGACTCTCAGGACAGAGGAACAGCAGAAGCTAAATTCTTTTGAAATGTGGTGCTATAGACGCATGCTCAAAATAAAATGGATTGACAAGGTCACCAACGAAGTGGTTCTGGAAAGAGCAGGTGAGAAGAGAAGCTTCTGGAGTTTCATTGTTAAAAGAAGAGTGCAATTTACAGGCCATCTATTACGACATAAAGGACTCCTGAACACAATCATAGAGGGATATGTCGAGGGAAAAAGACCAAGAGGAAGACCACGACTGAGGTACATGGATCAAATCGTGAAAGATGTGGGATGTGACACCTATAAAGAAATGAAGAGAAAAGCTGAAAGACGCACATAATGGAGACAAGCTGCCATTGTAGCTGTTGCAAACCAATCCTTGGATTGACCACTACAGAAGAAGAAGAATGAAAAAAGACGTTGTGTTACCCTTGGAAACTTAAGTGAGATTCTTATTTTTGAGTTTTCTTGATTTATCAGTTTGTGTGCTACATCCACACAGTGGTGATAAAAAATAATAAAAATTTCATTTAGATTTTTACATTCCCTTTTTCTCTCTTGGGTATTGCATTTCCACTTTGAATTGATTATTTTCTATTTTTGTTTATATAGAATCAAACTTTATTAGAAAATTTGTTTGAAGTAGCAATTTCATTATGAAAAAGGCCAGATTTATTTTCTGTTGTCTTCTTTTCTTGATGAGAATTGTAGCTTGTCTGTCATTAATTTATTCCACAATTTTCAGGTAACAGTTTAAATTCTTCCCTGAACTGAATATATATATATCGATGTGATCAAAAGTATCCGTACACCCCCAAAACCATACGTTTTTCATATTAGGTGCATTGTGCTGCCACCTACTGCCAGGTACTCCATATCAGCGACCGCAGTAGTCATTAGACATCGTGAGAGAGCAGAATGGGGCGCTCCGCGAAACTCACAGACTTCGAACGTGGTCAGGTGATTGGCTGTCACTTCTGTCATACGTCTGTATGCGAAATTTTCACACTCCTAACCATCCCTAGGTCCCCTGTTTTCGATGTGATAGCGAAGGGACACATACAGCACAAAAGCATACAGGCTGACCTCGCCTGTTGACTGACAGAGACCAACGATAATTGAAGAGGGTCATAATATGTAAGACACAGACATCTATCCAGACCATCACACAGGAATTCCAAACTGCATCAGAATCCACTGCAAGTTCTATGACAGTTAGGCAGGAAGTGAGAAAATTTGAATTTCATGGTCTAGCGACTGCTCATAAGCCACACTCCATGCCTGTAAATGCCAAACCATGCCTCGCTTGGTGTAAGGAGCGTAAACATTGGATGATTGAACAGGGAAAAACTTTGAGTGGAGTGACGAATCACAGTACACAATGTGGCGATCGGGTGGCAAGGTGTAGGTATGGCGAATGCCTAGTGAACATCATCTGCCAGCGTGTGTAGTGCCACTCTTCATAAGTCATAGCGTGTGGCTGAGTGGTTACATGACAATAACATCCCTGTAATGAACTGCCCTGCACAGAGTCCTGACCTGAATCCTATAGAATACCTTTGGGATATTTTGCAACGCCGACTTCGTGCCAGGCCTCACTGACTGACATTGATACCTCTCCTCAGTGCAGCACTCCGTGAAGAATGGGCTACCATTCCTCAAGAAACCTTCCAGCACCTCACTGAACGTATGCCTGCGAGAGTGGAAGCTTTCATCAAGGCTAAGGGTGGGCCAGCATCATACTGAATTTCAGCATTACAGACGGAGGGCGCCACGAATTTCTAAGTAATTTTCAGCCAGGTGTCCGGATACTTTTGATCACACAGTGTACTAGTAATTGAAATTCATTTATTGTATTTTGTCAGACTTCTGTAATTTAGTTTCCTGGTTTTCTAATGTTAGCCTCTTTCTTTCCTTTTCAGCATATTATCGGATGACGATTTTCTAAGAAGTCTAAACTGGTTATGATACCACTTCTACAGGATGAGGATGGAAAAATGCAATAAAAGAATATTGTTTACAAGATAGTGGCTGTTATTTCATTAGGGAACTTGCTGAATCTATGTACACTTTTAATTCTTCTAAAATATAATATTACAATAATTTGACAATTGTTAAAGCTTGTGATTATATATCCTGTTAACATATGAATGTGAGGGAGGAGGAAGGTGAGAATGAAATTTGGTGAACAAGACTATTGATCCAATGTGGTTTAAACTTTCAGTGCCATGTAATCGTTGTTTGGATTAATTGAGTCAATAGACCTGTACTCCATGTTCAGTATATTTCCTTCGTTTTTTAAAAAAGATTTTTCTGCAACTTTTTAACCAGAATTACTCTTTTCCATAGACAAGGAAATAACACAGTATCTCAGTAAATAAAAGGTTGCCAGTATGAACACCACAACAAGCTAGCCTACTTTGCTCTTTGTGTGATGTTTCTTATCTAAAGCACTTTTTGGATATTTTGAACCATTGTAACACCAAACCTAGGTGACTTGGTATGAGCATGAATAAATTTCTATATTCCTTGTAGTCATGGATAAGGCGTGGGGAGTGAATCGTAAAGACAAAAAACTGGTACAAATTCTTTAGTAATCTGCCAACGAGGTATTCTTTTTTTGTAATAAAGGCATATGGTTTCGTCCGTTCATTCCAAATCGTTTCTGTGGCACGAAAACAGAAGGCAGTTTTAGGCAACAATGCATGAAAATGGTGCGTGCGTATGTCACGATTCGTTAGCAGAAATAAACTTTTCTGTCTAAATTATGTTCTTTTTATACAATGGCTTCAGGATTACACCGAAAAATTAAAGTGTTAATATTGTGAAACATTTTACAGCCATCTAATTGTTTTGCGAAAGGGAACTAAGACACAATGAATGGTCACATGGTATTATATTACGGCGGAAAAATGCAATTTCAGAGTGGATTTCTTATTTCATTGTGTCAAATCAATAAGTGAATTTATTTGGTATAGTAATTATCTCCGCAATAAAACGACGCTAATGGTATGAGCAACTCCAATATAAATGATTCGATTCAGCTGATAAATGAACTCACGCAAAGGAATGCGGGTGAGCTGCTTCCTGCCGGGAACAAATCTGCCTTCAGATTTAAGCAGTATATAAGCATCTTGAATAAGATTTAGAAGCACAAGATTGGCGAATAATGGTATCTACAATCTGATGACCATTCCAGAGCGACTCATCAAACAAAAGTGAGATACTCTCAAGGTCGGCCAATTAAGAACCAAAATTAGACTCACATACAGCAACGACCACCAATTTACTGCGGCGCTCGGCCGTGCGCATGACAGAAATCTGTGGTGAGTGCCAACACTGCTGCAACTGAACAGACATCTTATTTGGCCTGCCACCGCAGAGCAGTGTATTCGCGAGTGTGGTTGGTATAAAAGTACAAATTCAAGTTTCATTCGTATAAAATTTTACGTGTTAATTCGTAAATAAGGTACAATATTAGCAATTGTGTAAGAGATAGCTACTACCTCTGCTTGTTGGTACGTCTGATAACGCAAAAATCATATCTTTGGTAAAGTTACCTCTTGGGGCCTAAACAGGCGCAGTCGGGTTTCTTTGGCCATGATGGATGGTGTGGCAGCAGAAGTAAATGGTGGAGGTCTTCCTTCGCCGCGAAAAAAATTTCGTTTGCAGAATGTTCCTAAAGTGACAGTTGTGTTGGGCGCTCAGTGGGGCGATGAAGGGAAAGGAAAAGTGGTGGATATGCTTGCAACAGGGGCAGACATAGTTTGTAGATGTCAGGTAAGACTTGTATTATACTACTGTTTTCGCGGGTTTCCCTTTGTGAGCATGATATAAACTGATGCGTTTGAGTGGAGATTCGGCCCAAGTTCTTGTAACAAATTATCAACGATGACCTGTTATATATCTGAGGTGGTAAAACTGTGCAGGTGTTCTGGTAAGTTAATAAAGTTATTTTTACGTGTCTGTTTAGGAGGCCATACACGAAACTATTGTAAGTTTCTGTAAACTGCATTAAAAAATACATTGTTCAGGTTATTTGTTAGACTAGATCTCTGCTTAAGTAACGTGTGTGTTAATAATCGTTATCATTCAAGATGCAGATGTTCAGTACTACTTTTTTTTATTTTCGCTGCAGAATCACATGTCGCGCGAACATTAACAGAATTTCTCAAACATAAGTGCTGCTTAGAAGACAGAGTTGCTCTACAGGTATGGGCTCGAAGTTACACTAACATTAACTATGCGCGTTCATAAATATGTTTACTTAGAGGCATATACTCGCTATGCTAGATGAGTCTGAGTAAACTCCACGGATTCGCTAGTAGCCCGTACTGCCAAACATGTAAATATCACTACTAGTTGTCCACGAAACGCAAATACCAGCAATGTTTGCTCGAAGTGATGTGGCGTGAATCATATTTGCCATTCAGTCAGTTTGTTCTGGGTCTTAAATCTTGATACAGAACTGGGATGGTTTCTTGTGATAATTACCCAATAAAGTCGGTTTTAACAAGTCTCAGTAAGAAGTCTGATTTTGTGTATGCAGAAAGTTGCCAATGTTGTTAGCTACTGTCCACTGAATTGTCACTGCAGATATTTGTACATTAGTTTGTTACAAAACTGAAGAACATGTAGTAAGAAAATGTCGGTTGATGGAAATTCACGTGTTCAGTGTTGCATTGTTAGTGCTATAGGCCCAGTTTATATGAAGATTATGTAGACAAATACTACACAATTTTTATGTATGTCTGTTGTTGATACTATTTCCCTTCTGTGGAGCTTGGCCTTTTGTCACTGGTGCAGCAAAATTTTTTTTTTTCCTTTTCTCTATAGACGTGAACAGCAACATTGGATTTAGTAAGTCATTCTTATGTCAAGTCTCGGAACTGATATACCAGTCCACTCTCATACCTAGCACAAATTAGCTGCTGTAATATCAGATAGTATTATATATATGTGTATGTATGTGTGTGTGTGTGTGTGTGTGTGTGTGTGTGTGTACTCTTTACATGTACCTACAGAGCTTTGAAGATAGGTACGAGTCTTTGACAGTTTGAAGCTTTTGACAGTCCATACGCTGGACCAATTATCCCATTCATTTGTGTTACCACTAATGTATTTCAGAGTCCTAAAACTTATTGCTGTTGTGCTAAAGTTGTAGGCCTACAGTTTGCTTCTTTTATGGCATACTATTTAAAGGCACACTGTAATATGACCTGGATGCACATGTCAGTTTCAAAATCATTAGCTGTCTGATGGTCTGGTTTCATTTAACATTTCTGTTTTTGCAAGTAGTTGACACATCAGAATTGGTGGATATTACGCAAACTGTTTCCCAGTATCTGTCTACGGTTTTTTGGGTTTTTAAAGAGCTGAGAAAGCATCCATAGACGTGTGTAATTTATTGACAATGTGGTGTAACAGGATAATTTTAAAGATTTGAGAATGACTGGCTACTTATTGACTGCCACCCCTCTGACACAATAGCAGCATACAGCTTAATCTGTTGTCCCCAAGTTTTAACAAAGAGAGGGTAGTGGGTAAGTGACAGGAGATTCCATTTTAACTTCTGGTGCAGTATTCATTTCCTGCCATCTACATTTTCAAAAGAAGTGGATTTGATTACAGGATAGTACCATAAGCAATTGTATTTGGGACTTTCTCATTATATGGACGCATACTTATGCAATTCCTTTAATTCAGGTGTAAGACCATCTCCAATAAATGGGCCAGACCACACCCCCTCCCCCTTCTAGTAAGTCACAGTGCTGCAAATGGTAACACATTTCACACACATGTTCATGGAATTGGGACATTTTTCTAAAACCACTTGTCAGGATATATGACACTTAGTGGATACGCTATGAAGTGTTTGTAATTTTCAGAAGATATTTTGATACATTCTTAATTTGTCTGGACATAGTGCCTATAGTTGCTATAGAATCCAGGAATTTCAAATCTATCATAACTACTAATAACGTTATTTAAAACAAGCGAATTGTTTCTATTTGCAGCATAGACAGATTAGAAATATTTTAATTCAGTAGATCCAAGTTTATATTAAATGTTAGAAGTAGTGGCAGCACAGCTCTATCAGTTTGAACAAGAGGCAAAGTATCAGCTATACATGTAAATATTCCCAATATTGCTCATCTGACAAAAGTGAGCAGCACTGAGAGTCTGCACTTATCAATGGTGTGTATTTTTTAATCAGTACCACACTTGAAGCAGGCAGCAAGTATGCCTAAAAACTGATGTTCCAATGTTCGATATGTGACTACCTCACTTGTCATTCCTTGCTACTAGGCGATTAATGTGCACAGCAAGAGGACACGTTTTAAAAGTCCTGTTCTTGCAGTATTTTTGTTTCAGCACACATGCTACAGTGCCCTTAAAAAATTAAAAATGTACTTAAGTCCATTACTTGCTTTAAATCGACTTTTTTGCCTCTAAATGATAAATGATAGTTATTAGCAATGGAACTTGTTAGATGTATGGATTGAAGGTGTACTGGAATTATTTGAGATTCTCATGTCTTTTTGTATGTGAATCTACTGTAGTTTGTCATAAGATGTATTTTATCCGCATCTCAACTTTGTTTGTAGAAATGCTGTTTTGTCAAACTCTCAGATATTGTAGTCAAAGTATAAGAATGAAAACTTATCAAGAGCAGTCGGCCACGAGTAAGGTTTAAATATTGTCATAACTGGTAGCAGATTAACTGTAGTGCTTGATATTGCTTTGTCAAGTCATAATCACACTTGCCTCTTAGCCTAATATCTCTGGATATGATATGGATCAATATTTCACCATATCTAAGAATTTATATTCGCATTTACTGGCTGTGACAACTTGCATCCAAAGTAAAGCAGGCTTCGGGCTAAGCTCCAGACCAGGCTGTCATCACAATGTAAACTTCAAATACCAATATAGCTCCAAATAAAATATTTTCATTGTTCTGTTATCTTAATGTTTGTGCATGAATATCACGACACATTACCTTTACGTTACAAGGTGAAGTTAATATCCGATATTGATTTAGTTTACCAGCAGTAGTTGATTTGATAAGTGCATCTTCGCTCAATGGCGTCTGTCTATTGAGACTCCATCTTGGTGTCTTTTAGTGATGCCAGTTGACCCAGGTTATTCCACAAGTTGTGTATTATGATACAGCTCCTCAGTATGTATTTGTAATATGACAGTTGTGGCCTCTCAGAATGTTTGTCCTTGAATCACACCACAAAAGACCACAAGGTGAGGCAAAATAAAGCTAAATTTGAAGGTGGTTGTTATCAAATGAATAGAAAGTCTAGACCTTGCTTGTATTTGGTTATTGTTACTAAATTAAAACCATTTTGTGACTTGTATCAGTCCGGAAGTTTTAAGTGAAGATAGTATCGGCCGTGATGGCCTACATTGTATGGTTGTAGTTCTTTTCTTTCTACTGTTAATTCTGGATATCATTGGTTTATGATATCTAAATTGGCTCTAATTTGTTGTGCAGTTAGGGAAAGTAACCTGTTTTATGTACTGGTAGGTGTACAATAACAATAGTTATTAACTGATGCTGTGTAGGAACATGCTTGTAGTCTATGTAGTCAGGGGACCAGTGTTACCCAGACTGATATCTTAATTGGCCCATGACTCCAGATATTTAATTACTACAATTAATGTAGGGTAACATTGAACATTATCTGGAGGGGGGAAAATTCATATTCAATGCTCGTAACTGAGGCAGAACATGGCAACACTAGATTTTACTAAAATTAATTAGTTTTTGAGCTTGTTTGAAAATATGATGTACAGTACGATGATAATAAAGGTGGTTCGTTTAGTGAATTTTTAGATAAATTAAACTGTTAGGCTCGCTCGATAATAAAAGCCCAAAAATGTGTCTACCGATTAAACTAATTGATCCGAGTCTGCTTACAAACCATTCTGTCACCTTTGTTATTCTGCAGTAACAAGACTGCTGAATCACACTGTATAATTGATCCAAAACCAGATAATTTAGTGTCTATAACATAGAAGCTGGATTTGCCAGGTTATAGTATGAGTTTATGTAGTTTTCTGTATCAGTGTGTAGCATAGTATATTTTTCTCAGTATTCATTCAGTAGTTCAGTTCTTCTCATTATTAGCTTTAGTTTTATATGAGGGGAACATTAATAAAACTGACAAACTGCAGGGATGGATTCCTCTTTAGAAATAGAGGAAAAGGTCCTGTGAAAATGTTCCCAGAAATGTGTCGTCATCACAGTAGACGACACAGACGAATGAAACTTCTTATGACAACATGCCATGTGTTCCTTGTGTGTTGCAGGCTGTGTGATTAATGCAGTGTAGTGTAAACAGCAGAGTAGTCTGGTATTCCTGTTGGGAACGCGCTGAGATGATGTTTGTGTATGGCCAAGCAGATATAAACAGCCGAGAGTGAGCATGGCTATACCAAAAGAAGTATCCTCACAGATACCAACCACATCACACAGCATTTCAAGCTCATTTTGGGCATCTGTGTGATTGTGGGTTCTTTCAGACAGATGAACCTGCATGGAGGTGGAGGACTGTGCATACACCAGATTTGGAGGATCAGGTTCTACAGGATATTGATACGAACCCTAGTACAAGCTCTAGGCAAGTGGCCTGCCGACATGGTGTAAGGGAAGGAGTGCAGCAATCCATAATGTGACATGTGAATGCATGCATTGCATCCCATGGAGGCAACTTTGAACATCTGTTGTGACGTGGATGTGATGCAGCTCTGTACTGTGTTCTGGGATGATTTGTTGCCGTTGCAGGCCCACTATCCATTTCTGGACACGTGTTCATAGGACCTTTTTTCCTCCATTTCCAGTCAGGAGTCCATCCTTGGAGTTCGTTGGTTTTATTAATTCTCACCCATGTATATGCAATAAATAAATCTTTTGAACTCAATAAGGAAAACCTAGTACTCACGGAGAACACCATGTCACATCCATAGTAACTGAACTGGGGATACTTTAACTTCATTATGTAAATTGGACTAATTGTCTGAGTCAATCATTCCATTGGATATAATATTTGTTCACTTCCTCTTTTGCTTAGGGCTCTTTAGATCTGAACTGACAAGTATTCAGGTGATATGCTTTACCAGCCTTTAAAAATAATATTGTAGCAAGATAGCATTCTTAATAGCATTATAGAATAATTTGTTGTTATTTTGTAGTGTTAGAATATTCTGAAGTTTGTTTACCTGAAGTACTTACTTTTTGCTGCCTACTCAAGCAATTTGAAGTTTGTAGTCACACTTTATGAAGAAAACAAGTTTCCATTTCTTATATTGGGTTAGCATCACTTAGAGATGTATGAAGTTTAATAGCATCCTGCCCCACACGCAGTTCATAAGTGGCAGCAGACTCCCTCAGTCCCTACACTCCATGTTGAGAGGGCTAAAGTACATGTAAACAAATTGTATTTCTCTGTGTGGAGAGTGAGGGAGAATATACATTTTATATGCCATTGAGACACCTTACGTCATATTTCAGCACAGATGCGATTTGTATTTACATATTTTTTATAATTCATGCTTTTACGTTTGAAATACAGTATTCAGTTTCTCTGATCATCTTGTATATTTCTATCATATGCTCTGATTGTTTTACTGTAGCAGCTTGCTTGAGTGTTAAAGGAAATGAAATTCATTATCTTGAGATTGGAAAGAAACTATTCTCGTGAAACTCTTTTGGCCCGTTTCACTCTGCGGTACAAATATGTCAGTTGTAACTCGCGCAAATAAATTACTGCAAATCTGAACCTTCTTAATTAAATTCACAGTAATTGCCCAAACTAATTGAATGAGGTAATATTTGGGAACTTATGTTATATCTCTTAAATTTGTCAGACTTTTATTAATTTTCTTTTAATTTTAAGCCAATTTCAGTTTGATGCAATGTGTGTGTAATCCAGTATTGAAATTAAGCTATTGAACTTTACAGTAAATGTTCATATGTATATGTTATGGTTGCCATTGTGGAATCATGTAGTGAGCTGAACCTGTAATGACAGTATAACTGCTGATAACTGCTGATTCAAACTTTTCAGTATCTCAGTTTATTCTTTGGGGTGTAACATACTATTTTAAATTCCATTAGTCTCAGATATCGAAAAAGCTATCAAAATATATCTTGGCAGAAACTATTTAAGCGGATAAAGAACATTGTCTAAGCCTTTCAATTGAAGCTGGGAGTTTATTAGAACATTGAAGTAACTAAACCACTACTCATCAATAACTCGTATTTTTTGTCTTCCATTTTTATGGAATTAATATAGCTGTTTTCAGGGTGGAAATAATGCTGGCCATACAGTGGTTGTTGATGAACGAGAGTATGATTTTCATCTGTTACCAAGTGGAATAATCAACCCCGAATGCAAATCCTTAATTGGTAAGCTATTTTCAGGGTTCCTTAAACCATCGCGTATTTTAATGAGAGCTATTGCTTCGCACAATCTGTTCCATTTTCTACTAGACAAAAGTATTTTAATACTTCAGAAATTGACAATTTTGCAGAAAAACAAAAGCATTACAGTGCATCAGCTTGTAATAAAGTAAATATTATCCCTTCAGTTTCACTTGATGTGAAAACATATTTAAGAAGTTTAAGTGAATTTATCATTTTTTTTTTTGTTAACTTAAAAAAACAGTGTTTTAAGTCATGTACTACCTATGTGTATCCCAAAGTTATTCTTGGTTTGCTCCTCTGTATTGTCCTTTGTAGCAGGTGTCATTCACAGTTCTGTTTTCTTAGTTTAAATTTTATTGGAACGTAAGTTAACAACCGTCTCTACTGTTGTGCTGTTTGAGGGAAGAATGATGCAATTTGTATTTTCTTTAAGCACACTATTTTTATAGGATTTATGCAGAAAAAATACTGAAAATTATTATTCATAGGGACTATTTATTTTCCTTCTTGTGTTTACGAAGAATTCATTATGGCTGTCTTTGTTAATGTGTTCAGTTATGTCATTATACATGTTGTTGTGTATTGTTTTGGTGGTGGGATGTAAAAGTGCTTACAGCTGTGGTTTTCTTAGTGATTTGTATGTTTAGGGGGTGTATTTGTAATTTTTCTTTAGTGTTCTGTCAGTGTACTAGCCTTCAAAGGAAGAAATGCATGTTGCATGTTTCGACTAAACCAATAGCTGTCTGTGCTTCTGATTCAGAATATATTGTGTATTGAATGTATTGTTATCTACTTGTATCATTATTTAACTCTACAGAAAACTTCAAGGTTTAAATACCACAATTGAGTTGGATTTCATGTTATTAGTTTAGCTGTATGCTAAACTGGTCAACAGCTTGACACATTACTTTTAAAACGAGTATACTACTATTGCTAAAGCATATATGATAGAGATAGAGAATCAAAATCAAAGTATTAGTGATACATGCATCTTGTGGGAATGTTAGTGTCATTAAACGATATATTCATTACCACCTTCCACCCTCCCCCCTTCTCTCCCCCCCTCCCCCCCCCCCCCTCTCTCTCTCTCTCTCTCTCTCTCTCTCTCTCTCTCTCTCTCTCTCTCTCTCTCTCTCTCTCCCCCCCCCCCTCTTTCCCACTCCCCTCTCCCCTCTCTTTCTCCCCTCCTGCCCTCTGTCTGTACTAGTGATTATGACTTCGTGTTTAACTAAGAATTTTTGTGGATTTCTGTAGCTGTATTGGACTGTGTTCATGTGTGTATTCATCTGATTTCATATTCACTTACCACCATTTAAAAATTTGGTGACATGTAAAGGTAACAAACATGTTTATAGTATAATGCTGTTTGGTTGCTTTGTGATATTTTTAAGGCTTTGTTTGTCTCATAGGAGGATTCAAGAGGTAAGATTTCCTTTGCTAACTAATAACACAAAGAAATGTTTCATTCTAAAGGAATAAAGCCATGCTTATGTTTCTCATGAATGTAACTCAAATTATAGGTAATGGTGTGGTCATTCATCTACCTGGTTTATTTGAGGAGTTAGAGAAGAATGCTGCAAAAGGCCTGTCAAGATGGGAGGACCGGTTGCTGGTATCGGATCGGTCTCATCTAGTCTTCGACTTCCATCAGGTATTGTACTGTTGATGAAATAATATTCATTTTATTGTAACACTGATAAATATTTCTTATAATGATGACATGTAGAGGCAATTTACATTCACCAAGAATAAAATCCCCATAAGGTAAATATGCCAAGAACCTTTAATCCCATAGTGCTTTACAAGGCATGTTTCTGTTAGAGGTGATATGCCTTGTCTTCCTCTGACCTTCCAGCTGACTTACCCAGCCAGTGTTTTTTATCTAAAATTTAAAATTTAATGTGTATTCTGAACCTTGGTGCAGCTTGGCATTTTCACATTAACAAACCATGTATATATATATATCAACACTGTAACTCATTCTGGTGTAGAATTCATATCTCCTCCCTGCGAACAACCAAAGAGTACTTTGTTGGTGAAAGTAATGAAAGGTTATGGAAGTGGTTAAGGAGTGCTAAGATGATACTTGAAGGTTGGCATTCCATACACTAGAATAAGTTCTGTTGCACATGATCTGACTTAATCTGATGTAGAGTTCCTTATGTTGAAAATGTTGATTTTCCGCAGTTTTGATTAACAACAGGTCTATAGTTATTGAATAGTATTTAGTTCCATGAAGTTCTTCATTGTGACAGGCCAAATCTGTTGGACTTCTCCTCTGCAGTCTGGAATATTGCTGGATGTAAAATACTTTAACATCTCATCAAATTCTATGGAATAAATACACAAGATATTCATACAGGAACATCACATACGCTGCTATCTCTAGATCTGATGTATGACTACAGGTATCATCTCGATATTTCTAAGTTCGACTATAGAAAAGAATACATTAAAATTATTCACTTGTTCCCTTCCAATACCATTGACATAGTCAACTGTGGCTATTGCCTCAGGGGCGATATGCTTCTTTGACCTGGGGTGAAGAACCATGAAGCATGCACAAATATTATTCCCCTAGGCGCTTTCTCTTACAAAGTTAATGCTGTGTCGTCCCACCGTGAAGGCAAGCATCATCCCTCAAGATGCTGTGGTATACTTAATTTCATAACAAATCAACACAACAATTGTGCTCTGCCAAACATTAAGTCATTGTCATTTATATTTCAGATTTCGTTTGTCAGCAAGGTATATGCATGGTTACATATTACTCTAGTGGAGGAATATGTATAACCTCACTCCTTGTGCATTTCAGCAGAGTTGTGTATTTCCAACTACAATGAAATGTCTTTTGACAGCAAAGCCACAAGTAACTGTCTTCAGGCTATAACACTGTGCTACAGAGTAGCAAGAATTTTATGCATGTTGGTAATTGTGTTACCATGACTTTTGAAATACAGGTAATCTACCAATCCCTATTTCAGTAGATGGTGCAGGTATTGCACATTTAAGTCTGTCAGAAAATATCACCAATTCTACATCATTGACCGATTACAAATGTAACCCAAGGTTGATCAAGTTAGTACACTTGCATAAATACTGTTATAGGTGGAAGAATTTCCACTATCAGCTGAAAATAGTGATTTACATCTGTGTTTAATTGTAATGGGGATTGGAATTTGACTGTTGCGAAAAGGAAAAATAACAACGTGGACTGGGGGAAGGAATGCAAGGGGAAGTTGCCTGGCAGAGTTTCGAACAGTGCTCAGTTTGATCATTGTTAATGCTTATTTCAAGAATAATGAAAGAGGGTTATACACATGGAAGAGATCTGGAAACACTCAAAGGTTCAGGACAGATTGCATAATGGGAAGACAATTACAAAACCAGATTTTAAGCTGTAAATCATTTCCAGTGGCAGATGTAGGCTGTGGTCATAATTTTATTATGGAAAGCAGATTAAAAATGAAAGATTTGCAGAAAAATAAGAAATTAAGAAGATGGGTTCTGAATAAATTGAAAGAACTTGTAGTGTCTGCTTTGCTACTGCGTGTTGTCATTGTGGTTGATTGTCATGTTTCCACTAGACAGTAATGCTTTTCTGTTTAGTGGTGTAGTGTCGCATGTGCATGGTGACAAGGGAATTGGAGCTGTCAAGCAGTGTCTTCACCAGCTGTCTGGGGGTGCTGATTTTCTAACAAGTTTTTACATCTCTGTGCATTTTTTATTTCTTGCTGTGAACTTTTGTGTGCTTTGTGGTTTGTCCTTGAGTCATCCCTGGTTAGAGTAATTGCTTACTGACTTCTTCCTGAGTATTTGTACATTCAAGAATGATTAAATCAGAGTTCACATTCTGATCAATACTTGGCGGACAATAATAATTGATGTGCTCCCTGTTCGTTAAATACAGTGGTCACAATAAAGTATTTTGTTCCAGTAAAGCTCCAGCCTGTGTTTCCACATTTTGCGAAGGCCAGACAGCCCAAATTGAGCTGTATGCTGCAGCTGGTAACCTTGACGTGATGTGAGCTACAGAATGTTGACCTACCACCACCACTGAGTTTAACTATAATGCAAGATGACTGATGCACCAACAGGTCCAGACTAGCAATCCATTTGCCTCCATTTTGGGTGAACAGCATGATTCTGTGGTTTGCACAAGTAGGAACCCAGTGTTTGCTGTGCAAGAATTTCAGCCGACTTGATAATATTCATTCTCATTGTGAGTCAGTTTGATCACCTCTATGCCATGGAAGTAAAAGACGTGATTACTGCACCGCCTCAAGAGAATTCATAAGAAAGGCTTAAATGGGAATTGATCCAGAGTCGCAGTGTCGCATGAGGAGTGGATCGGGCAAGTGTTGACACAAGACAGGCAGTCATAAGCTGTTGCAATATCTGCACCAGTTGTTGAGTAAGGTGGATACAGTTGCTGTTCCTGACAATCTACTGTGCACACTATGGAGCAGCTGACTACCACTACAGGTCAAAGCGATCCTGGTATCACCAACAGAAATGACGTTGGACTCAGTGACGGAGCTCAATGACTGAATTAGAGGCCATTGCACCTTCCCAGGTTAGTGCAATGACCGTGTTGGGCAGTATTATGACTCTGGCAGTAACAGTCGCATGCACACAGATTGGAGTGCTGCCGCAGATTGGTAAGCTGCTGTCGCAAGGTGGTGCTGGGAATAGTAGAGGACATTATCACTGGAGATCCAGAAGCTGGTTGTCGACTAATCTCGTTGTCGAGTGCAGAATGACCTGTGTGGTGGTTCTACTATAGGTTCAGTGTATAAGCACAAAAATGGGCAACACCGTGGTCATACTCAAATGCCAGTGGCAGTTAGTGGTTGGTGCAGCCAACTCCCCCACAGTCCAGTGCCTGTTCATTAATGATAGGACTAGTCAGAAGTATTTGAGAAGACACTTGGCCAGATTTAAGCATCCTACTGAGAACTTAAGTGCTCTGCCATAGACAGCAGATGGCATTCTGTGTATCTGCCACTAATAGCTCGGCCGGCTGCGGTGGTCTCGCGGTTCTAGGCGCACAGTCCGGAACCGCGCGACTGCTACGGTCGCAGGTTCGAATCCTGCCTCGGGCATGGATGTGTGTGATGTCCTTAGGTTAGTTAGGTTTAAGTAGTTCTAAGCTCTAGGGGACTGATGACCACAGCTGTTAAGTCCCATAGTGCTCAGAGCCATTTGAACCATTTGAACTAATAGCTCATGCATCTCAACATATGGAATGCAACATATCAAGTTGAATATGGGAGTGTGCTGCCTGTTCATTGAGCTGATTATAGGTGGTGACCTCTTGGCGTGTTGTGTATTAGTGGTTGTAGCCATCACTTGTCTGGTCAACAGTATTACTGGACTGGCAGCAGGCTTTCACTGTGATACATCAGCTGGTACAGGTGTGTGACAAGGTGTATGTCTCTCTGCTAAGACAAATTTCGACTTTGAGCAGACCTCCACTGCACTTAAGCATGTGTCACACATTATTGAAACTATATATTATCCTTTGTTATCCTGTAGACCCAGGCATTTGACATCCATGTGTATGGCTATTGCTAGAGTGGAATTTGATACAATGCTTAAAGAAGGAATAATCTGGCAATCACATAGCCCGTTGTCATCCACATTGCATCTCATCCTGAAGAGAAGAGGAGCCTTGCACCCGTGCGGTGATTATTGTGCACTTGACTCCAGAACAGTATCTGATGCTCGCCTGCATCTTTGTAACATGACTACAATTACACACTACTTGGCACAACAGTATCCAGCATTTTTGACTGTACCAAAGCATACACGCAGATACTTGTGGTAGAATAAGACATCCCCAAGGTGGTAGTAATTACTCCATTCATGACTGGATTACAAACCAGTGCCGAAATCTGGGGAAGGTTTATTGATTCTATTCTGCGATTCTGCAAGGCCTCCCATTTTGCTTTGCCTGCTTGGATGATATATTTTCAGCAACCAGGGAGCAACACCACCACTTCAAAGGGGATTTAAATGTCTGATGTAGTTTGGTGTGGTGCTAAATATGGTCAAATGCATGTTTCGGCAACTTGAGGTAACATTTCTAGGCCACTCAATATCTTCTGCAGGCACCCCACTGCTAACCAAGAAGATTGAAGTATTTCTACAGATGTCAGGACCAAACGCAATCAAGAAGTTAAGCCAATTTTTAGGAATGTTAAACTTGTACCACCAACACCTATCCCACCCAGCAGGTATGCAAGAGGCATTGAATGCAGCACTCACCAGCCCGAAGGTTTCATGCAGGATTCCAATGCATTGGAATGAAGCACTGAGCTCTGCTTTCGAGGCTATAAAACGAAGTATGACAAACACAGTATTCCTCCTGCACACTACATGTGATACACCTTTGGCATTAGTTGTAGATGTGGGTCACACTGCTGTTGGCACAGTACTGCAGCATCGATCAGTGATGTATGGCAACCACTTGCATACTTCTCACACAAATTGTTACTGTCACAATGTAATGGGGGTGCATGCAACTGTGAACTCCTGGCTGTGTGTATGATACAGTTAAATACTTCTGGCTGCAAACAGAAGCAAGGATGTTCACGATTGACACACATCACAAGCTGCTAATTTATGCTTCAAACAGAATACTATCAGGTGCTCTCCCATCAGTACAACCAACCTCAAATTTATGAGCCAATTAAGCACAGGCATAAAGCATATTCCTGACATCGACAGTGTGGTGGCAAACTCTGTTGCACGTCAGCAGTGTGTCGTGACCAGTAGATTTTTTGTTACTGGCCAAGGCACAGCAGAATGACAGAGTTTTCCAGACCTTCATTGACAGTACCACTTTGGCATTAAACTTTCAGCTAGTCAACATTCCAGTGAAGAGGCTCAATTGTATTGACGTTTCACAGGGAAGACCACAACCATTCCCATCGAGTGCATTTCGGTGGCAAGTCTTCGTCACTCTGGCTTCCATATGCATTTTGCTTCCCAGAGCCGTGACATTACTCCACTTCCACAGTGGGGGCTCATGTAACGTCATCTGCACAGTTGTTTGTTGTCATCGCAGTCGACTGTCAAGCCAAGCTTGTCAACTAGTGATGCTCGTACGTTTAGTAATGCAATGCCATATTGTGTGGTAACAAGTGAATTGCAGCTGTCTAGCAGATTCCACATCAGCTGCTAGGAGCACTGCATTTTGTAATAGGTTTTTACATTGCTGTGTATTGTTTATTCCTCGCTGTGCATCTTTGTGCTTTTATGTTCTTTGTTCCCTTCCTGATCCTGTCACACTGGGTTACAATAGTAATCGTGTACTGACTTCCTGTGGAGTGTTTGTACATTCAAGAATGATTCACCTCAGAATGTACATTCCGATCAATACTTGGTGCATAGTAATATTTGTTATACTCTCTGTTCACTCTGTTCATTAAATACAGTTGGCGTAGTAAAATATATTCCAGTAAGCCTCTAGTCTGTGTGTTCATGTTTTGCAAAGGCCAGACAGCCCAAATTAAGCTGTACTCAGCGAACCAGAGGTTGTTAAACATTTCAAAGGGAGCATTAGGCAATGATTGGCTGAAACAGAGGTGGAACATGATATAAGAGAAATTGGTAGCTTAGTGAGATGAACTATCAAATAGGCAAAATGACAAGGTCCAGTAGAAATCCCTGTATAACACACTGGGTTTCTTTGATGAAAGAACAACATAAAAATACAACAATGGAGTATGGAAAAAGAAAGAAAAAAAGATTTCTAAATAATGAGAGTGAGTGAGTGTAGACCCTCCCAGGGGACACTGCCTTATCACAGGCACCTTCAGTGCCAGGTGGGAGGGTTTGTGTGCTCCATTGAAGCCTAGAGTTGTGCTGGCGGTAGCATAGCTACTGTCAGGGTCACTCAAGCCGGATTGGCTTCGACGGAGGGGAGTGAACCCTAAAAAAATCCAGGTCCTCCAGCATGGAACATTGGGCGTGAGGCACACAACTTCACCCTGGATGAAAGAGCTTGTTACAGAACCGAAGGACAAAGAAATCCGGATGGATGCAGTTGATAAACAGCCTTGACAACGGAAACGGCACACGAATTATTTAGTGACATGGAATGTAAGATCACTGAACAAGCCTGGAGGACTACAGAACCTGAAAAAGGAAATGAAGAAATATAATGGGACAATGGCAGCAGTACAAAGAAGTGAAATGGAAAGGAAGTGGAATATTAGTATCTGGGAGACACACACTGTTTCACAGCTGTGGAAGCAGAGGATATTGAGGCACAGGTTTTCTGGTTGCTAATGCTCAAAATGCTGCCACATTGAACTTTAATCCTGTTAGCGAAAGAATCTGCATACTACGAATGAAAGCCCTTTTCTTCAATATATCCTTCATATGTACATATGCACCAAAAGATGATGCAGAGTCGATGGAAGAAGATGTATTCTATGAGAAACTTGAGCAGGAAATAGCAAGTGGAAAGCATGATATTAAGGTGGTTGTGGGGGACATCGGTGCTCAAGTAGAGAAAGAAATTACATACAGGAAAACAGCTGCTGAGGGGAAGCTACATGGAGTTTCTAATGATAATGGTATTAGACAAACTGATTTTGCCATGAGCAATAACATGATTATTAAAAGCACATGGATGCAAAGGAAGGATATAAGGAAAGTTAGATGGAGCTCCCAAGGTAGGATTGCAAAAAATCAGATTGATCGCATACTCATAGATAGATGCATACATCAGATATATTAGAGGTGGATAGCTGTCATGGTGCAGATGGCGATAGTGATCATTATTTGTTAAGAATCAAATACAGACTGAGGACAGCCAATTATAGATAGACCAAGAGAGCTATTGCACAAAGGTTTGATGATACCAAGTTAAGAAATGATGAAAATGCAGTACAACAGTATAAAACTAACTTGACAGATAGACTTAATGAAGCCGAAGAGCGGGCAGGAGAGGATATTGAAGAAAGATGGGAAATGTTAAAGGAATAATACATGGGACAGCTGAAATTGTACTGGGCAGAAAGAAGCAATCAAGAACCCATAGCTGGTTTGATGAAGACTGTAGGAGGAAGACAGAAGAAAGAATTGAGGCAAGGAAAAGAATGCTGCAGAGGAGAACTAGAGGTACTACAGAAGACTACCCATAGGAGAAGATAAGGGATGTAGGAGGGGAAAAAGAGAGAATTAGAAAAATGGATTGATGAGTTAGCTGAAGGAACAAGGAAATTCTATATGAGGGTTAAAGAAATAAGGGAAGGATTCCAACCCAGAGCAGTTTTCTGTAAAGATAAGGAGGGAAATCTGTTTGGAGGAAAAGATCAAATTTTAGACAGATGGGTGGAGTATTTTAGTGAGCTACTGAATGTGGAATTGGAAAACAAAGGTGGGGTTGATGCCGGTATGGCAGAAGAGGTGGAGCAGGAAGTAAGCAGAGGTGAAGAGAACCAGAAATCAGTAGCAGAACCCACACTGGAAGAAGTTAGTATCAAGACACTTAAAAACAATAAAGCTCCAGGAGAAAACATTACAGCAGAAATAATAAAATACGGTGGAGAAAAACTAGTAAGGGTCTTGCGTGAGATTATAGTGGGAATATGGCGGAAAGAAAATATGCCGAAACAGTGGAGTACAGAAATACTCTGCCCTATACATAAGAAACATGACAAAACTGACTGCTTGAATTATAGAGGAACTGCACTGCCTTGTATAGTATATAAAGTATTAGGAAAAATCATGGCTAGACAGTTAAGAACATACATAGAAGAGTATTTAGGAGACTACTGGTGTGGTTTCAGAACTAATATATCCACTACAGATCAGATTTTCACTATCAGACATATCCTTAAAATATCTTAGGAGTATTACCTGAGTGTCTACCAGCTGTTCATTGATTTCAAACAAGCTTATGATAGGATCAAAAGGGATCAATTTTGGAAGGCAATGCAAGAGACAGGAGTCCTTAACAAACTGATAAGATTGTTTCAAATGAATTTGAGAACAATAATATGCAAAATAAAGATCGAGGTCTCTTTATCAAAGGCATTTGAAGTTAACTAAGGACTGCGGAAGGGTGATGTGCTCTCCACTATTCTGTTTAATGTCGTCTTGGAGAGTGTAATGCGAAAGACACAAAGCAACAACCCTGGGAGAATACTGTTTAATAGTGACTCAGGAGCTTGCATATGTGGATGATATTGATTTGTTATCCAGGAGGAAACAGGACCTAGAAGAAAAGTGTGAAAAAGTAGGAAGGTATGGTGTGGAGATAGGGCTGACCATTTATCAGTCAAAGATCAAGTATATGTTAACATCTAGGAAAAGATATAGTGAAGGAGAAAGAAGCATGACTTTGAATGGAAAAGGATATGTTCACTGTGAGAGCTTTAAATATCTTGGGTCACTGGTAACTGAGAATAAAGGTATGAGAGAAGAAATACATGCAAGAATTGCAGGTGGTAACAGGAGCTACTTCGCGCTGGTTAAAGTGTTTTAAGTAAGGAGCCTTAGTAGGAACCTGAAGCTGATTGTGTATTATACAGTAGTTAGACCTGTGGTGATGTATGGTTCGAATACCTGGACTATGACACAAAATGATGATGAGTTGTTGCTGAGGTGGGAAAGGAAGATACTTAGGAAAATCTACGGGCCAGTGAATTATAGGGGCTTTTGGGGAATCAAAAATAATGAGATCCTAGAGTTGTGCAACAAACCAGATATTGGATGTGCGGATGGATGTGTGTGTGTGTGTGTGTGCGCGAGTGTATACCTGTCCTTTTTTCCCCCTAAGGTAAGTCTTTCCGCTCCCGGGATTGGAATGACTCCTTACCCTCTCCTTTAAAACCCACATCCTTTCGTCGTTCCCACTCCTTCCCTCTTTCCTGACGAAGCAACCGTTTGTTGCGAAAGCTTGTATGTTTGTGTTTGTTTATGTGTTTATCGACCTGCCAGCACTTTTGTTTGGTAAGTCTCATCATCTTTGTTTTTAGATACATTATATTCAAACCAGATATTGTGACAGAAATAAAGAGTAATAGACTACATTGGTTGGGACATGTAGAAAGAATGGTGGAGAACAGCATAGTCAGGAAAGTTTTCAAAGGAAAACCCTGTGGATGTTGTTTAAGGGGCAGACCAAGGACCAGATGGCTAGACAAGGTTGAGGAGGACTCGAGGAGGATGGGAGTTAGAAGATGGAGAGTCAAGGCAGCCTGCAGAGAAGACTGGACGGAGATTGTCTGGGAGACCAAGGCCCTACAAGTCCTGTAGTGCCAAGGAGTAAGAAAGACTGAGCACAGAATGTCTTAAGTGGGTATGGTTAGAGGAGAAATGCAAAACTGTAGCCTACAGGAAATTTAAAGACACTTTTGGAGAAATGAGGAGCAATTTTATGAATGTTAAGAGCTCAGTTCATGAGTACTAAGAAAAGAAGGGGAAGTCTGAAAGTGGAAGAAATATATGTCCTGTTCAAGGGAAACAAATTTGATGCAGTGTTATATAAATGGAAGCAGTAGTAGATGATCAGGCGAGACACATGATAGTGTGTGGCAAAACACAGATGTAAAGCAAAACAAAACTTCGAAAGTATATGACATTCTCTCAGAATTTTTGGAACTTGGGGAGAGCTAGTCATGAGAACTATTGTACCTGCTATGAAAAACGTTAGACATGTTAAATACCTTCAGACTTTAAGAAGCATCTGATAATTCAAATTTTAAAAAGGTCAGGTTCTGACAGATGTAATACTAGTGAACCATCAGTTTAATTACTCGTGACTGCCAAATACTGACATGAATTATTTACAGAAAAATGGAAAAAGCTGGCAGAAGCCAGTGTTATGGAAAACCAGTTTGTATTCCAGAGAAATATTGGAACAAGCGAGACAATAGCCCTACGGTTACCGGTGTCAAAAGACCAACCTATGTTCATAGCATGTGCAGGGTTAAAGAAAGCTTTGTATAATGTTGACTAGAATATGACTTAAGAAATTCTGAAGGGTTAAGGGATACAATATGTGGAGCAAAAGTTATCTAAAACTTGTGCAGAAACTGAACTGCACTTACAAGACTCGAAGGACATGAAAGGGAAGCAGTGGTTAAGAAGGGAGTGAGACAGTAGCCTGTTCTTTGTGTTGTTCAATGTGTATATTGAGCAAAAGAACTTTGATGATTAGTTGAATGGGATGGGTCGTGTCCTGAAAAGAGGTTATGAGATGAATATCAACAAAATTGAATGAGGTTAATGAAATGTAGTAACATTGTGAGGTGACGCTGAGGGAATTTGGTTAGGAAATTGCGCTAAAATGAAAAGAATGTGCTATTTGGGCAGAAAAATTACTGAGTGAGGCTGAGATGCTGAGTCACAGATAGGCACAACAAAATACTGCCACAAATATATTTTCGGCCAAGATGGCCCCAGCTGCCAGAGACTGCAGAGTGTGTGCGTGTGTGTGTGTGTTTGATCTTTGACGAAGGCCTTATTGGCTGTTATTTGTGACAGTCTTTTTGTTGTGCTCTTCGTTACAATGCTGGATTTTCCATTGTTTGACTCAGGCTCAGATAGATGATTTAACATGCAGATTGGCAGTCACAAGAAAGGCATTTCTGAAAAAAGAAATTTAACAGTGAATATAAATTTGAGTATTTTCTAAAGGTATTTATCTGGTGAGAACCGGGGACGATAAATGATTCATAAAGGAAGAGAATAGATTTTGAAATGTGATGCTGCAGAAGAATACTAAAGATTGGGGAGTAAATCAACCAACTAATGACGATGAGGTTGAGAAGAAAAAATTTTATGGTGCAATGTAACTAAAATTAAGGATTGATTCATAAAATACATCCTGAGGTATCAAAGATTAGTTTTTGGTAATGGAGGAAAGTGTAGGAGGGATAAAAAGCATAGGGGAAGATCTAGGCTTGACTGCAGTAAACACCTTCAAATGGGTGTAGGTTGCAGTAGTTGTACAGAGAGTAATAGGCTCTCACAAGACAGACTAATGTGGAGAGCGGGTGCAAGTCAGTCTTAAAGCTGGATGTTACAACAGCAGCTAGTAGATTTTTGAATTTTCTTAGGGGATATGTTTTTTAAACTTATCTATCACTGGTATATATTGTCCATGGAATAATAAATCTAATGCATTGTATAGACCATAAAATCTTTAGGGCTCACTCGATTGGAAACTGTTGGTCCTCCTACATATCTTATTTGGCAGCAAGCTATACCTGAGCTCTAAATATCTTACATGTTTTAAAGTAAACTTCATGGGGAGCAGATCAGAAAATTTTCCTCCACTTATACCAATCCCTTGTCCAGTCAAAAATGGACTATGGGGGCCTCGTTTACTCATCTGCTCAAACGCCTATTTTACACCATCCCAACACAATCCACCTTTGAGGCATAAATTTGGCCACTGGGGCTGTCTGCAGTAGCCCAGTTGAGTCTCTATGCAGACACTGCCAAACTCCTGCAGTGATACCTACACGATTTTCTCTTCAGCCGATAAGTGTGCCATCTATCCCGTATGCCCAACCATCTAGCCTAAGTGTCCTTTTTGATGACTCTGTCTTGTCATTGACAACAGACATTTTAAATAGTGGCTTCTAGAACAGTGCTTCATTTTTTACTGCGAATCTTTCTGCCCTATATCAGGCCACCCAGTACATCCGACAATACAGGCTTCATAATTTTTTATTATGATCAGATTCACTTAATGCCCTCCAGAGTTGTCTGCTATACAAATACATTCTCTTAATACAAAGAATCCATGAATGCCTCCATTTGCTCATTGATGTTGTAGCCAACGTGATGTCCATGTTGGTGCCTGGTCACGTTGGAGTGCTGGGGAATGAAGCTGCTGATGCTGTTGCTTAGGCTACAGTCTGACTACCTACTCCTTTTAGCTATTGTCTCTCTTTAGATCTGTGTTGCTGCATGTCAGAACATCATGTCACTCTGGCATGAACATTGGTTGTCTCTAAGTAGGAACAAACTCTGGAAAATTAAACACATTCCAACGCCTTGGATGACTTCCCCTCACCTCGAGAACATACTTTTAGCTAAGCTGCATATAGAGCACTGTTGTTTCAACCATTGTTATCCAAGTTAAGACTCCACACCACTCTGTGCTTACTGCAACCAACCCTTGGCAGTGCGCCATTTTGTGACTGAATGCTGGTTTTATAACCGTTCACATCTTAATTTATGTTTGCCATTTGAATTATCCAGTATTTTAGCAGGAACAGCATGAGCTGTAGATATGTTTAACTTTTTATTTGTCATGGTGGTATGGTGAAGGAGATATAATTTTCGACAGATTGAGCTACATCCTCCAAGGGGAAGTGATCCTTTTGAGCCAACCATCTTCTCCAGTCTTTCAGGCTCTGAGTGTTATTGACTTGAACTTCATTCGGTAATTGGCCATTTTAAGTTATGACACGGGTGATTATGCTCTCAGTTGTTTTGTGTCCTAAAGCAACAACAAACAAATAATGCATTTTTTTGAATAGTTTGTTCATATGTGCAATATTTGCAATTGCTGCTGCTGTTGGGAAACAGTAATGAAGTAAGGTGAGCAGTGATTTATATTATGCTGTCATTGCTGTTTATTTCTGAGATAGATTTAATTGTTTTTATAGATCTCAGTGTTAATGTAATTTTAAACTGAGTTGTCAAGTGTATTCTCTTGATTCAGTATGCTATTGCATGACTTATGACCTAAATCATTAACTAAATGAAACACATTCTTGCCTTGTTTCACAATGTTTATTATGATTGTACGACCCAAGTTTTGGCTATGAGCCCAGTTTCTAGTACAAAACTGATTGCAACCAAGCAAAGAGAAACACACAAACTTTTTAATCTATTAATTCTTGACTTAAACAAGAAAATCTCTGTTGTAAATTTTGACAGTTACATTTGTATTCCACAAAATTCATTAGGAAAACATTTACTATAACTGTGAATAAACTTACATTGAAGTAGAGTTATGTACACAGCAATGAAGCACCGAAATAATGGCACAAATTCCCATTTGAGTTCGAAATAATTTTCTTAATGAACATGATAAAGCTCATAAAGAATGTCTACGTCAATGCCAGATCTGAAGTTATACATTGTCTACTTATTTCCAGTGATCCTGAAACGCCACTCAGCTGCCACAGTGTCATCTTAGTGTGTGCATGTAGTATTAAGAAAGAATATATTGACAGAATACAGATTGGTCCATTGATCGTGACCGGGCCAAATATCTCACGAAATAAGCGTCAAACAAAAAACTACAAAAAACAAAACTTGTTTAGCTTGAAGGGGGAAATCAGGTGGCGCTATGGTTGGCCCGCTATATGGCACTGCCATAGGTCAAACGAATATCAACTGCATTTTTTAAATAGGAACTCCAGTTTGTATTACATATTCATGTAGTACGTAAAGAAATATGAATGTTTTAGTTGGACCACTTTTTTTGCTTTGTGATAGATGGCGCTGTAATAGTCACAAACATATGGCTCACAATTTTAGATGAACATTTGGTAACAGGTAGGTTTTTTAGATTAAAATACAGAACTTAGGTATGTTTGAACATTTTATTTCGGTTGTTCCAATGTGATACATGTGAACTTATCATTTCTGAGAATGCACGCTGTTACAGCATGATTTCCTGTAAATACCACATTAATGCAATAAATGCTCAAAATGATGTCCGTCAACCTCAGTGCATTTGGCAATACGTGTAACGACATTCCTCTCAACAGTGAGTAGTTCGCCTTCCGTAATGTTCGCACATGCATTGACAATGCGCTGACGCATGTTGTCAGACGTTGTCGGTGGATCATGATAGCAAATATCTTTCAACTTTCCCTACAGAAAGGAATCCTGGGACGTCAGATCTGGTGAACGTGCGGACCATGGTATGGTGCTTCGACGACCAATCCACCTGTCATGAAATTGCTATTCAATACTGCTTCAACTGCACGCGAGCTATGTGCCGGACATCCATCATGTTGGAAGTACATTGCCATTCCGTAATGCAGTGAAACATCTTGTAGTAAAATCAGTAAAACATTATGTAAGAAATCAGCATACATTGCACTATTTAGATTACCATCGATAAAATGGAGGCCAGTTATCCTTCCTCCCACAACGCCGCACCATACATTAACCCACCAAGGTTGCTGATGTTCCACTTGTTGCAGCCATCGTGATTTTTCCGGATTTTCTTTTGCCCAATAGTGCATATTATGCCGGTTTATGTTACTGCTTTTGGTGAATGACGCTTAGTCACTAAATAGAATGCGTGCAAAAAATTTGTCATCGTCCTGTAATGTCTCTTGTGCCCAGTGGCAGAACTGTACATGACATTCAAAGTCGTTGCCATGCAATTCCTGGTGCATAGAAATATGGTATGGGTGCAGTTGATGTTGATGTAGCATTCTCAACAGACGTTTTTGAGATTCCCCATTCTCGTGCAATTTGTCTGCTACTGATGTGCGGATTAGCTGCGACAGCAGTTAAAACACCTGCTTAGGCATCATCATTTGTTGCAGGTCATGGTTGACGTTTCACATGTGGCTGAACACTTCCTGTTTCCTTAAATAACGTACCGTATTTACTCGAATCTAAGCCGCACCTGAATCTAAGCCGCACCTGAAAAATGAGACTCGAAATAAAGGAAAAAAAAATCCCAAATCTAAGCCGCACCTGAAATTTGAGACTTGAAATTCAAGGGGAGAGAAAAGTTTTAGGCCGCACCTCCAAATCGAAACAAAGTTGGTCCATTGTAATATGAGACACAATTTAGGTCGAATGAATGACGATACAGCTACAGTAGTTTGGTTCGAGTCGAAAGCTTAGCAGTTAAGCTTTACCAGGTAGCCATTGCTATGCGTCAGGCGCTCCGTCCGTATTTATACAGATACCCTTCCTTTTTCACGTGCTTCGTTTGGTTTGAATCGATTGCTTATTTTTCTTTGATCTGATAAGTGCCGTTTTCTATGTTATAGGTGTTTACGTCAGTCACTCTAAGCTGAAAATGCATTACTATACTGTGTCATGCATTGTTTGACGCATTCAATAGTGCGTGTTTACGGCCTGTCGTTGCTCGCGGCATGCCTTGCTTTTGTGCGCGCTACCGCCGCCTACAATTAAAAAAAGAGAGGAATCGTCTCATTAGCGAAACAATGGCAAGAGACTGCTATTTGTTGTTACTTACACTGCTGCTTTCTTTGATAATGATCAACAATAACCAAATAATAGACTGCATATGATAGAACATGTTCTGAACGAGAGTTTGGCGAAAATTTTTCTCCGTTTGAAACTCTTTGCGGCCGCTTCTTTAGTACATCAAATTCTGCACAGAAATTAGTCATCTTAGATTTAAAAATCTAGCCAGTTGCCGTGCTTCATTTCTGACTGTATCACTATTAGGCATAAGAGTAATACGAATATAAACATGACACTATACGTATATTCTTCCGCGTTTGCTGTTGTCTCACTCTAGTTTTGTAGTTTATTTGGCAGACGGGATTTAAATGAGATAGAAGCAAACACGAAAGAATACATGGCAAAATGTTTATATTCGTATTGTTCTTATGGTGAAGAGAATACTGCATGTGATTCACATTTCATCAGGTTCCTATTAGCAACCATCACTTCTCACAGGTAGGAAAAAATTCAGAACGTAGAGTTGGCCATATTGACAAAAATCCCAGTATTACCAGTCGGATTTTCGTAGTACATTGAAATTCGAAGATGAACAATACGGAATTTGTATTTACTTCGTTGGATAATGTATGAAAAAGCAGTGGTCGAAACTCGGGCGGAGAAAAAAAAACTCGTCTTCCAATTTTTTTTTAATTTTATTTACTGACGCAGAGGTTTTGGCGCCAGTATTTATCTTTGTGCGTACAAAGGATGCCTGTGTAGCGCTACATATATTTGACGGCAGAAGTTAGTTGTGGCGGCACCTATCAACATTTTTCAGAACTTCCGCTTGCTTTGCACTCGATTCTAAGCCGCAAGCGGTTTTTTGGATTACAAAAACCGGAAAAAAAGTGCGGCTTAGATTCGAGTAAATACGGTAACTATCTGGCGAACTGTCCAGACACTTGGATGATGTCGTCCAGGTTACCGAGTAGCATACATTGCACACACCCGTTGGGCATTTTGATCACAATAGCCATACATCAACACGATACTGACCTTTTCTGCAGTTGGTAAATGGTCCATTTTAACACGGGTAATGTATCATGAAGCAAATACCGTCCGCACTGGCGGAATGTTACGTGATACTACGTACTTATACGATTGTGACTATTACAGCGTCATAACATAGTGAAAATAGTGATCCAACTAAAACATTCATATTTGTTTACGCACTACATGAATATGTAATAAAAAATGGGGATTCAGATTTTAAAAAAATGCAGTTGATATCAGTTTGACCTATGGCAGCGCCATCTGGTTTACCCCTTTAAGCTAGAAGAGTTTCATTCTTTGTAGTTTTTTCATTTGATGCTTATTTTGTGAGATATTTGGCCCGGTCACTATCAGTGGACCACCCTGTATACTGATGTCAAATGAACTAGTGTGCTCTATATAGTAGATTTCCCCAACCCCCCTTTTTATAATTTTTGCCTCAAAATAGTTGTTGGTGGAAACTTGTCCATTATCTATTAAACATTTTCTGAACTTATGTTGCAGTTTTTATGTTGAAAACTGCATTAAATTAAATGTGGCATACAGGCTAGGCTACACTAAGTCAAACATTTACCAAAACCATTTGTTGGCTTCACCAGATTGCAACCTTTCAACATAAGCTAGACTTCATGCTTTGTGACTGGTTAGTCTGTCACCACAGTCAAGATTTCAGTGGGAGGAGAGGGGGCGATTCATTATAACACTCCAGTCAGTTGTTCGCAGTGCTGTTGAAGCAGCAGAAGGGAGGTAAGATGGTTCAGTGAAATTTGAGTGAGACATTGCCTTTTGTCAGACATTGCTGTGGGTTGCCATTAAGACATTGTTAGCACAGATCTGTATTTATTTATTTATTTATTCCACTTTTATTTCTTTTTGTCTGCAGCAAGTCGATGGGCTCCAAGAACAAGAAAAAGGAAAACAGTCCCTTGGTACAACGAAGAAGGGAATTGGGCCAACATATTCATCGAAAGCAACACGCAATGGAATTCGTGTTGCTGATTTAATAGGAGATTTTGAAATATTTGCTGAAAAGTAAGTAAATAAATTCACAACTATACCTCCAAACAGAACTGTAGATAGATGTCCAAACCCACCAAAGTCTTGTTTAACTTTAAGTATCTATTGAGCCTTAAAGAAACTGTATGATAGTGGTTAACGTTTTATTCCTAGCATGACTAGTTGTACAAGGCAAATCATAGAAATGGTGTATACACAATTCTGTTTTGAGAAACTATAAAATGTTTTTTATTCATGTACATTTATCAGCTTAATAGAGTTCTAAATATTAATATGATAAATAGAAATCTACACTCTAAATCAGTAAGAGAAGATTCTTGCAGCACTTTCCACTGCGCTGCATGAAAGAGCTTCAAGTTTCTTCACTGCTACTGTCCTTGCCTGACAAACTACTTTATTTGCTACTTTGTTTCATCTGTCCTATTCTTTGATCTTTGTCTCTTTCCACACCATGGTTCAAAATTTTTTAAAGTCTGATGTTACTGATTTAACAGGCTCAACCATGTCTCATTCTATAAGAGTTCATTTTGATCAGTGATACATGTTTCAGTTCGTGCCCATACATGTTAAGTGGCATTGAAGTGGCAGATGAAATTGTTGGGGATGATGTGTCTGTGGTTTTGTGCTATGGAATCAGTTACTTACTGTATTCTGTGATTAATATCTTCCTCTTGATTCTAAAACTTTCATTTCATTCAACCAGACCAAAAGTTCTTGCTTTCTTAGAGACAGTTTGTGTCTTTGACTATAGGTGACGGTACAGCACAATACCCTTCAGTTGCAGTATCAAACAGCTGCAGGTGAACAACAGTCCAGTTGATAAATGTATAAGCATCCATTTCTTGTGATACTTTGTAGTTAATTTATATTTAAAAAGACTTACCAAACAAAAGCGCTGGCAGGTCGATAGACACACAAACAAACACAAACATGCACACAAAATTCTAGCTTTCGCAACCAACGGTTGCCTCGTCAGGAAAGAGGGAAGGAGAAGGAAAGACAAAAGGATATGGGTTTTAAGGGAGAGGGTAAGGAGTCATTCCAATCCCGGGAGCGGAAAGACTTACCTTAGGGGGAAAAAAGGACAGGTATACACTCGCGCGCGCACACACACACACATATCCATCCACACATACACAGACACAAGCAGCTTCTTTTTAAATATATTTTTCCTACGTGGAATGTTTCCCTCTATTATATTCAGATCATTAATTTGTAGTTAATTTTTTTTAATTGTTGGTGGCTGAAAAGATCAGCATAGTTTCAGGCAGAAACACTAAAAGTTAGCTGCAATTGATAGTTCTGTGTGTGGAGTTGCTCCGAAGCTTACAAATACGCTGCATTGTCCTCAGAACTGATCATGGCCATTTGGTTCGTAGTCCAGTGGAAGAACTGAACCAGAGACCTCGAAGATTGTGGCAAGCTAGGCTGTGATTTCCCGGACTTGCACTGCAGGGCAGAGAACTGTAGAGCCTCTAAATAGGTCAGATGTGCAATACACATCAGATGTTGCTACCCAGATAGCTGACTGTGCCAGGTGCACACAAGGGTTTTTAGATTGGGCAACCCTCCATCCAATACAGATAATGACAGCTGTAGGAAACCAAGAAATATCAGTGTAAGATCGAAAGAAATGGCTCGCATTAAAGTCTTAAACTGCCGAAGCACTTGCAACAAAGTGCCAGAGTTTGAAGTGCTCATGAAAAGCATTGAACCTCGCATAATACTAGGTACAGAAAGCTGGTTGAAACCCGAAATTGAAAGCAGTGAAATTTTTGGGGGAAATTTAAGTGTGTATTGAAAGGACAGGCAAATGGGAAATGCGGGTGGTGTATTTGTCACAGTAGACAAGAAACTCAAGTACACAGAGATAGAAAAGCTGCATGTGAGATTGTTTGCGAATAATCAGTGTCAGGAGTGGGCATAAAATAATCGGATCCTTCTATCACTCATCAGTCTCATTTCCTGATTTAATTGAAATTTTTAGAGAAAACCTCATTTCACTTGTACATAGGTTCCATGATCGTGCTTTAATCATCAGTGGAGACTTTAATCATTCAACATTTGGGAAAATTACAGTTTTGTTAGTGGTGAGCTTGATAAGACATTTTGTGAAACTTCACTAAATGCCTTCTCTGAAAATTACCTAGAACAGATAGTTAGGAACCCCACTCATGATGGAAATATATTAGGTGTAATGGCAACAAAGTGACCTGACATCTTTGAGAATGTCCACATCGAAAGTGGTATCAGTGGTCATGATACAGTAGAGGCAACAATGATTACAAAGCTACATGTGACAACTAAACAAAGCAGAAAGATACATATGATCAGTAAACAATATAAAAAATCAGTAATGCCATATCTCAGTGAGGAACTTTCAGCACAGATCAGAAGCATGTAGAGGCTAAAGAAACAGATAGCTGCATAATAGGTGTAAAACAAAGTGTAGGGCTACAAATAATGAGATGCTGAATGAAACATAATTGGCTGTCAAGAGAGCAATGCGCATGATGTGATGCCTTCAGTGACTACTGTAGCAGAATATTGTCAAGTGATCTTTCACAGAACCAAAAGAAATTCTGGTTGTATGTAAAGGCTGTTAATGGCATCAAAGTTAGTGCCCAGTCCGTAACAAATGAGACAGGAAATGAAGTTGAGGATAGCAAAGTAAAATCTGAACTGCGTAACTCCATTTTCAGATGTTCCAATTGCACCAGTTTAATTCTCATAACACTAAAAAGATAAATGCAGTAAGGGTTAGTGTTGAGAAACAGCTGAAATAATTGAAACTGAACAATGCTCCATGCCCTGACGGAATCCCTGTCAGATTCCATACTGAATTTGTGGCCAAGTGAGCCGCTCTTCTAACTATAGTGCATCATAGATCCCTGGACAAAAAATTGTGTCCAGTTCTTGGAAAAAGGCAGAGGTCACATCTGTCTACAAGAAGGGCAGTAGAAGTGATCCACAAAATTACAGGCCCATATCATTAATGTCGATATGCAGCAGGATTTTGGATATCGTGTTCAAACATTATGAATTATCTTGAAGAAAACGGTCTGTTGACACAGTCAACGTGGGTCCAGAAAACATCATTCCTACGAAACACAACTAGCTCTTTTTTTCACATGAAGTGTTGAGTGTTATTGACAGGGGATTTCAGTTTGATTCCGTATTTCTGGATGGCTTTTGACACTGTACCACACAAGCGGCTCATAGTGGAATTACGTGCTTACGGAATATCGTCTCAGTTATGTGAGTGGAATTGTGATTCCCTGTCAGGCGTTACAGTTTGTAGTAATTGATGGGAAGTCATCGAGAAAAACAGAAGTGATTTCTAGCATTTCCCAAGGTAGTGTTATAGGTCCTTTGCTGTTCCTTATCTATATAAATGATTTGGGAGACAATCTGAGCAGCTGTCTTTGGTTGTTTGCAGATGACGCTGTCGTTTATCGACTAATAAAGTCATCAGAAGATCAAAACAAACTGAAAAAGATTTAGAAAAGATATCTGAATGGTGTGAAAAGTGGCAGTTGACCCTAAATAACGAAAAGTGTGAGGTCATCCACATGAATGCTAAAAGGAACTCATTAAACTTCAGTTAGACGATTAATCAGTCTAATCTAAAAGCCGTAAATTTAACCAAATACCCAGGAATTACAATTACGAAAAACTTAAATTGGAAGGAACACACAGAAAATGTTGTGGGGAAAGCTAACCAAAGACTGTGTTTTATTGGCAGGACACTTAGAAAATGCTACAGACCTACTAAGGAGACTGCCTACACTATGCTTGTCAGTCCTCTTTTAGAATACTGTAGTGTGGTATGGGATCCTTACCAGATAGGACTGACGGAGTACATCGAAAAAGTTCAAAGAAAGGCAGCATGTTACGTATTATCGCGAAATATGGAGGAGACTGTCACAGAAATGCTACAGGATTTGGACTGGAAATCATTAAAAGAAAGGCGTTTTTCGTTGCGACGGAATCTTCCCACGAAATTCCAAACACCAATTTTCTCCTCAAAATGCGAAAATATTTTGTTGACACTGACCTACATAGGGAGGAACGATCACCATGATAAATAAGGGAAATCAGAGCTCGTATGGAAAGATATAGGTGTTCATTCTTTCCGTGCGCTATAAGAGAGTGGAATAATAGAGAATCGTGAAGATGGTTCGATGAACCCTCTGCCAGGCATTTAAATGTGATTTGCAGAGTATCCATGTAGATGTAAATGACTATAATATCAGTGAGTCGCCATTGGAATCAGCCGGCTTATAAAAATACTTGGGTGTAACTGTTTGCAGGGATATGAAATAGAACAATCGTATAGGCTCGGTCGTGCGTAAAGCAGGTGCTTGACCTCAGTTTATTGGTAGAATACTGGAGAAGTGCATTTGCAAAGGAGATTTCTTAAAAGTCACTCGTGTGAGCTGTTCTAGGATATTGCTCGAGTGTGTGGGACCCATATTAGATAGGACTAAAGGGGGATATTGAACGTATACAGAGAAGGGCAGCACGAGTGGTCACAGGTTTGTTTAATCTGTGGGAGAGTGTCACAGAGATTCTGAAGTGGGCAGACTCTTGAAGACAGATGGAAACTATCCCGAGTAAGTCTATGAACAAAGTTTCAAGAACCAGCTTTAAATGATTACTCCAGGGATATGCTACAAGCTCCCAAGTATTGCTCACTTAAGGATCGTAAGGATAAGATTAGAATAATTACTGTATGCACAGAGTCATTCAAACAGTCATTCTTTCCATGGTCCATATGTGAATGGAACAGGAAGAAAGCATAATAACTGGTACAATGGGGGCGCACTCTCTGTCATGCACCTCATGGTGGTTTGCAAAGTATAGATGTAAATGTAAACATTAACTCATCTTCCAAATTGTTAAAAGAAGCTTGTACTTGAGAGGGAAAACATTGTAAGATATTCAGTGTTGGAAATGTTTCTAGTACCATGAGATGTCATGTTTGTAGTATGCATAAGTTTTGTTAAAGTCATATCAATAACTTTGTGGTGAGTTAGATTATGATGATCATGGTTTTAGTACTTCTGAATGTTGATGTTGTGTTGTACATGTCTATTATAGTCCATCTCAAAAGTCTTTTGGAAAACGTCACTCATCAATTCTCACACTACTGTATTGTTAAATTAAAGGAGGTTATCTCAAATATACATATACATTACATAC
Organism: Schistocerca cancellata; assembly: GCF_023864275.1. NCBI lineage: Eukaryota > Metazoa > Arthropoda > Insecta > Orthoptera > Acrididae > Schistocerca > Schistocerca cancellata. Next base: position 712,053,364 of record NC_064626.1, read on the forward strand.
TAGATCAATTTCTGTATTTGAAAGATTTCACCGAAAAGTATTAAGATCTCTGTAAAAGGAGCACTATACAGAAATTCACAATTTGGTTTAGTAAATTTTTGTATCCTAAGTAAATGTTGCTACTCTGTTTTGTGAAGATGATGGCCACCTAGTAATGTTTCTCTAAATTTCTGAAGATATGATAAAAAACTTATGATTCTATGGAAAATGAAAGATGGAATGACAGTGTTATGAAACGATAGATTGCTACTCACCATATAATGGAGACATTGACCCACAGGCAGGCACAACAGAAAGACTGCTAAACAAGTAAACTTTTGGCCAAAAGCTTACTTGTTCAGCAGTCTTTTTGTTGTGCCTGCTTCATGACTCAACATCTCCACTGTGTGGTGAGCAGCAGTCTATCCTTTTCATAATATTGTCTTTAAACCTATCATTCTTATACTTTCAGATTTGTTAACCATGTTAAGGTAAAGAAGTTAGTTTAGCCAGAGAGTTTTTCAGTATTACTAATTTTCATTGTCATTTGGTGTTCATTCCAAATATAAAAATATAATACTGGTGAATTCAACTTCATAATTCATTATTTACAAACGAACACAGTAAGGAGAGTAGCCTGCTTAAAAAATATTCTTTTTTGTTGCAGACTGAAATCTCTAGTAAGAATGTACCAGAGAATGTTTCCTGAGCTTAAGGTTGATGTTGAGTCTGAATTAGTAAGGTACAAAAAATATGCTGAGCGAATTCGTCCATTTGTTGTTGAATCTGTTTCGTACCTGCATACAGCTTTGCGTATGGGGAAAAAGGTTTTAGTAGAAGGTGCAAATGCAGCAATGCTTGACATTGATTTTGGTAAGTCATTCCTGCATTATCTTTGCCTTGTAAAACAAAACTAACAGGGACACATTTTTTAGTTTATGTATGAAGTAAACTGTGTACTTCTTAATGAGGCAGTATACATTTGTTTTAATTACATTTATTTAATCATATTTATGGCTTTGACAATCCTGTTTCATATGTGTAATTTGAAGAATTGAGGCATATCCAACTTAAAAGGAATAGTCCAATCTGACTTCCTGAAGCCGGCTGCTGTGGTCGAGTGGTTCTAGGCGCTTCAGTCCGGAACCACGTGGCTGCTAAGGTCGCAGGTTCAAATCCTGCCTTGGGCAATGATGTGTGTGATGTCCTTAGGTTAGTTAGGTTTAAGTAGTTCTAAGTCTAGCATTTGAACTATTTTTGACTTGCTGTGAAACCCACACTAAACTTTTAATGCAGGAAGAATACAACAAAAAAGACCAAATATTCTTCAGTAGCACCCATACATGATCTGCACTTAGGCGAGCCCTCCACAGGGTGACTCTACTTTCGCAGTATCAGCATATCACAGCACACTCAGTTTCAGCTGCTACTATACAGTGCAAGCATTTTCAAAAATTGTTGAAGTTACTCATATCTGTCATGCGGAAAACAGCTAATGACAGCGTTTTGTGCAGCCTTTCCTACCTAGCGCATGATCGGCCGTGAGGAGAGTGTTGCGCCGTGTACTCCAACAAATTCAGAGTAACAAATGAATTTGGAGCACCTAAACCATACAAAAATGTCAAGTATCATTGTTTTGAACAAGAGGCACTTCATATTGACAGCTTAAGTGTTGCATATATAATTCTAAGGTGACTAGCAAAAGAAAACAATTCAAGGCAGTGTTTGGTGTTACATTAGACAACTTTCATCTGTGGTCGTCAGTGAATCAAAATCAGCCAGACATATGGATCAAAGTGCAAAGTGGTCAATGGAATCCAAACAAATTACATGATGGTAATCTGGTGGTAACACAGCCCAAAAACAAACAGCTGGAAGACGTGTGTCAAGCAAATTGCTTATTAAAGGAGGTAGAATAAAGTACACATACTACTAATTCCAGTCTGTGCATATTCCCAGAACGTGGGCGGCGACTGTGGGTGCTGCGATACGCTGATACTGCGAAAGTAGACAGACAGCCTGTGGACAAGTGCAGATCATGTGTGGGTGCTAGCGAAGAATAGTTGATCTTTCGGGGAGTGCCTGAAATAACCAAACAAGAACAAAGAATGTTCAAATACCATATCTTAAAACTTGTTTAGGAAATATAACAGCGGCAATTAACATGTATTAAAATGCATCACTAATAATGCCCATATAGTGGTGGTAGCCTAAGAGAAACAACATGAACTAAGGATATTTAGTGACTTAAATGAAGACCACTAGATACATACCTTATAGCAAGGAGAATAGATTCAGTTGGAAGGAATAAAAACATCCACCAAATAAACCTTAAAAATCTAAAATATAAATTATAAAATTCTTTTCAGAACCTTTGCTTTTCACAATTCAGAACTTAAAAACCCTAGGATATTTAATTTTTAACAAGTTTTTAAAATGTACTTGAAAGCATGGTATTTAAAAAAAAAACTAGACTTGTGCGTTATAACCATAGAGTAGCATATAAACCGTTAAGAGAAAAACAGAGTGAAAGGAAGAGGGGGGGGGGGGGGGAGACTATGGTGGGGGAGGAGTAAATGGGAAAGGCCAAGGGGGAAAGGACAGCATGATGTTAACTTACTTTTACTTAGATGCTATAGTACCTTAGGAAAGTTCCGTTACTAGGTAGCAGCCATGGAAGAGGTGTGGGCCAGATTTTGCAGGAAAAATTAGGTGACGTGTACCAGGTCACAAACTTTTTCAAGCCAAGTGCATATCTTAGCCATGTGGTAGAGGATATAGGTTCCTTGTGCAAGGATTTTTCAATGCAGGGTCATGTGATGATGATGGGTGGGAGTGGGGAACAGTATTGGTAGGGATCAGGGCTACAATATTGTGACCTGGTGAAAATAGCCTCTGCAACAACCCATACCAATGTTGGGCTGGTGCCTGCTTTCGTTCGGCATCTGGTGCCTACTTTCGTGTGGCATGATCAGCCCTAGTTGAACCGCTCTGTCAGGAGGGTAAATATGGAGTTGGATCAGTTGCGTAGGGCGGCCACTCTGTCAGACATTGGATTGGTTCCTATCGAGGCTATTGATAGGGGGGATTTCACAAAGCATGGCCTACACCTCAATAGGGAAGGGAAGGGTAAATTGGCAGGGTTGTTAGTGAAATCCATAAGGGGGGACACTAGTACTCATGGATGTACCTCTTTTTTAGACTAAAACCAGTGTCCAATGAGAAGCTCAGGCAGGCAGGTGCTAAAGAGGTACAAAACTCACAAGATTCTCACAACAGTAAATAAAATAATGATGTTACCGTATTTAACCAAAATATTGGGTGGATTAAAGAAAAAAGTAGATTCTCACAAAAGTAAAGAGAAAATAATGTTACCATTTTTCACCAAAATATTCCAGGATTGAAGAATAAAGTAGGTGAGCTCCTGGTTTGTTTAGATGACATTGAATGTGATAATGTAATAGATATACTATGCCTGTCTGAGAATCACATTGTGTCTGATACAGAAAAGGTAAATATCAGTGGTTATAAACTAGCTGCACATATGAGTAGAGAGAATAAGGTGAGAGGAGGAGTTGCCATATATGTCAAAAGTTATCACTGTGTAAAAAGCATAGATACAAAAAAGTTTTGTCTAGAGCAACATATAGAAGCATGTGCCTATCAACTTAAACTGAAGGAGGGCTCTTTTATAACTGTAACAGTATATAGGTCCCCTTCAGGAAACTTTTATTTATTCCTGGAAAACTTGGATGCCTTGTTGTGCTATCTGTCAGATAGGGGAAAGCAAATTATTATTTGTGGGGACTTCATTGTTGATTCACTGAAAGAGTGTAATAGGAAGAATGGCCTAGAAGTCTTGCTCGGTTCTTTCAATTTGACATCTGTCATTAATTTTCCTACTCAGGTTGTAAAGGACAGCAGCACATTGATAGATAAAACTTTTATAGACCAAGATAAGTTTAAAAACAAATTCTTGTCCTGTTGAGAATGGCCTTTCTGATCATGGTGCTCAGCTAGTTACAGTATATGACATAGCTCCACTCAGTAATTCAAAACTACACTCCAAAGTTGTGCAACCAATTAAATTTCAGGGGAAATCTTCAGCAGTTAGACTGGGATGAGGTGTACAAGGAACCTGATGCTAATTTAAAATATAACTTATTTCATTATACACTTGTAAGAGAATTTGAAAACTGTTTCCCCAAGAAAGCAGTTAAATCTAATTATAAGAAACCATGTAAAAAACCGAGGCTTACTAAAGGAATAAAAATACCTTGTAACCACAAAAAGGAACTGTACCTAACAACGAGTAAGAGTAATGACCCAGAAACAGCCAAATATTATAAAAAACTATTGTGCTACATTGAGACGGGTTATTAAAAAGTCCAGAAGCATGTGCATCACGTCTGAGATTGTTACCTCTGATAACAAAATCAAAACAATTTGGAATATTATTGCAAGGGAGACAGGGCAACCAAGAGTACAGTATGACGGCACAATCAAAGCGAATGGAAACTTGACAAACAAGAAGCCGGGAGTCGAAAACATTTTGAATAATCATTTTTTAAATGTTGTAGAGAAAATAGGATCTAAATGTTCATTAGAAGAAGCAAGGCAGTTAATGGAAGAGGCCTTATCCACACAATTTGATAAAATTGAAATTCCACCCACCTCTCCTTCTGAAATTGGGAAGATGATAAACTCTCTCAAAAATAAAAGCTCACGTGGAATTGATGGCATTTCCAGCAGGATAATAAAAGCTTGTTCCCAAGAGATAAGTGGGATTCTTAGCCACATATGTAATAGCTCTGTGAAGCAGGGTATTTTCCCAGATAGACTGAAGTATGGCATTGTTAAACCACTGCATAAAAAATGGGATACGTCTGATGTCAACAACTACTGCTCAATCTCTCTTCTGACTGCCTTATCCAAAATTCTTGAAAGTGTAATGTATTGTAGAGTAGCTTCACACCTTTGTAAAAATAAAGTTTTAACAAAATGTCAGTTTGGTTTCCAGAAAGGTTTTTCAATGGAAAATGCTGTATATACTTTCACTAACAAAATATTAAATGCTCTGAGTGACCGGAAGTTACCCGTTGGGATTTTTTGTGATCTCTCAAAGGCTTTTGATTTTGTAAATTATGGAATACTTCTAGATAAGCTCAAGTGCTGTGGTATGAATGGGACAGTGCTCAAATGGTTTAGATCATACCTAACAGGAAGAGTGCAGAAAGTTGAAATAAGCAGTTCACATAATATGCAAAAAACTGGTGAGTTCTCAAACTGGGGAACAATCAAGAATGGGGTGCCACAAGGTTGGGTCTTGGGTCCTCTGCTGTTCTTAATATATATCAGTGACTTGCCATTCTATATTCACGAAGATGCAAAGCTGGTACTTTTGCCGATGATACAAGTATAGCTATCACACCCAACAGACAAGAATTAACTGGTGAAATTGTAAACGATGTTTTTCAGAAAATCATTAAGTGGTTCTCTGCAAATAGGCTGTCATTAAACTTCGACAAAACGCAGTACATACAGTTCCACCCAGTAAATGGAATGACACTATTAATAAATGTAGACTCTGATCAGAAATCGGTAGCTAAGGTAGAATATTCAAAATTTCTAGGTGTATGCATTGGGGGGTTGAACTGGGAAAAACACATGGGAGATCTGCTGAAACGTTTGCAAATTTTGGTGATTTACATCTCAGTAAATTAGCTTACCACACCTGTTTTCATTCTCTGCTTTCGTATGGCATCATATTCTGGGGTAACTCATCATTGAGTAAAAGTGTGTCCATTGCACAAAAGTGTGTAATCAGAATAATTGCTGGAGCTCATCAAGATCATCCTGCAGACACTTACTTAAAGAGCTAGAGATCTTCACTGTAGCCTCACAATATATATATTCACTTATGAAATTTGTTATTAACAATCCGAACGAATTCAAAAGTAATAGCAGTGTACATATTTCAATGTCTTCTTAGGTGAAAAATTACTTTTATAAATAAAAAGTAATTCGGGCCAACATATTGTGTGTTTACGATAAGTTGAGCTTCAGCACAGGGAGAGCAGGAAATGGAGGAGGAGGTCACTTCGTTAAATATTGGTGCAAGAGGGGAAATGTTTTGCTATGCTCGTTTTGTATTATCACGTAATAGGGGAGAGAGTGTGGCAGATATGATACGCGAGTTGGGATGGAAGTCATTAAAGCAAAGACGTTTTTCGTCGCGGCGAGATCTATTTACGAAATTTCAGTCACCAACTTTCTCTTCCGAATGCGAAAATGTTTTGTTGAGCCCAACCTACATAGGTAGGAATGATCGTCAAAATAAAATAATAGAAATCAGAGCTCGAACAGAAAGGTTTAGGTGTTTGTTTTTCCTGCACGCTGTTCAGGAGTGGAATGGTAGAGAGTATGATTGTGGTTCGATGAACCCTCTGCCAAGCACTTAAATGTGAATTGCAGGGTAATCGTGTAGATGTAGATGTATGCTGTATTAATTTTGGTTCAGACGGTGCTAGGATTTGCATTCGTTTCTCATAAGTTACTCTATTGTTATACAAACTTGAAATGCATCTCTAAAGTGTAAACCTTGGGTGGTCCACTATAAGTGGCATGTGGAAATAACAATATATGAGAAAGCGTATTGTAGACACATCTGTGTTCAAACATGGTGCTTATTTGTGGTGATGAGTAAGAAAATAAATTAAGTCTGTTATAACACAATTATTCAGTGATTTGTTAAGGTTTGTGATGTCGGTAAACAGAACAAAAATGACATAACGTCTTCAGATTTCTATCTACAAGAGGGGAGGTGGGGGGAGGTGAAGCTCTACCAACTTGAACTGTACAGACATGTACCACTCACGAGAATGAACCGAAACTCAGCATGGCATTAACAAGGTAATAAAGGAAACATTTAAAAAATATATTACGTACGTGTGCCATACATTCTGTATAGTGATGACCTGCAATTTTGGTCACTTTAACATCAGTGAAACTAATTTTTTGTTCATTATAAAGTGGCAAGTCAGTGCCAGTTTGTCTTCACTTGTGTTGCTTGTCCACATGTCCATTGCGACACTCAATCAGTTACATTTTGTAATGACTTCTTCTAATTTACTTTTTATCTCCTCATATATTTGGATCAGCGTCTATGGCATGAACAGATTTTGTAAAACCTTGATGGCCGAAGTTCTGTATGGTAGCATTTCGGTAGCGATCATTTGTGCATAAAGAGAATAAAGTTTTTTTTTTACTTTTGAAATAGTGTTGTACAACTGACTTGTGTTAAAATTATTTTTTAAAGAGCTTCTCAGTTTTTTATTTTATTTATTTATTTATTTATTTATTTCACTTGCTCTAGCTCATAATTTGATCCCTCACCTTTCATTTTTATTACTAATCCATGGTTCTCTAGTTTTTCACCATGCTCCCTTTTTAAGTGGTCTTTTAAATTAGTCGTATTCCCTGAATTTTTTAATTCTGTGCTACTGATGGTACTCTTCACAAACTGACTGTTATCTGCCTCTTTCTTGAAAAAAGTCCGCACAGATAATTGTTTTTTTGGTATTCGTTTTCAAAACAATAACAAAAATCTCTATTTATGCACTTCTCACATAAACAAAGTAATCTTCAAAGTGCGGGATTTCCTTTGCCAACAGACTTTCGGCGCCACACAAGAAGTCCTGATCATTTCATGTCAGCACCATTCGGAATACTTCGTGGCGACTGAGCTCTTTATCTCACTGCTGCCAACAGCAATTCAACAGTTGTAGCTTTATAGTTGTGTGGCAAAGAATAATCATGTTGTTGTGTGATGTTTAAATACTGAAATGAGTGAAGAAGCCTTTGTTGGCACAGTGAGGTCACCTCCTTTGATACCTTAAAGGACTAGAACTTTTGGGGCAGAATTCTTCCTCATGACACTTGAAAAATTATTAATCAGGTCACAGAATGCTGTAAACTTGAAAACACACAAAAATGAAAATGGTGAGTTAATTCACTCACTTCACAAGTTTCAAACAAGGGGTTTCATTATTACCGGGCAAGAGCGTAAGAAATATGTACAGGATTACTAGTTTTTACAAAAAACATTCCAAGACGTTCACTGTCAACTCATGGCAAGAAGAGATCAGTTTTATCTCACATCCATTGAAACATTCACGTTTTGCCTGAATTACTTATGAATATGCATTGCAATACTGTGGAAGCAGATAGCATATAAGTATAGTTGTTTATTTTAGTGATTATGTCCAGCCACCATACAAATACAAACTTTGACATTCGATACATTGTGCTTTTACTGTATTAAGTTTTGCGGGAACTTGTGCGTCCTTGAAGGAACAAGCTCTGCAAATTGAACCCAACACAGGTAACCAACGTAAGGACAATATTTGTGCTTCTACAAAGGCAGAAGTGATGCGGGGGGGGGGGGGGGGGGGGTGGATTGGCCAGCCGCGGTGGCCGTGCGGTTCTAGGTGCTCCAGTCTGGAGCCGTGCTGTTGCTACGGTCGCAGGTTCGAATCCTGCTTCGGGCATGGGTGTATGTGATGTCCTTAGGTTAGTTAGGTTTAAGTAGTTCTAAGTTTTAAGGGACTGATGACCACAGCAGTTGAGTCCCATAGTGCTCAGAGCCATTTGAACCATTTGTTAGGATTGTGTTGATGTTTTGTGTTCTCAAATATCCTTACACATTAACATGTAAGATTGAAATCACTTGTAAGTCTACTATGAGGACTCAGAAACATAAGAGGATAACAGCAGTGTGTTTAATAACAATAATAATCATATTTGTTTTAAAATGCCTTGTGCAGTACAATCACAAACACTTAACAAATCTTTAAGATGCCATTTTTTTCCTGTACTAACTTCATTGTATTACAGCAACCTTTTTTACATTTCTATTCCTTGCTACAAGTAAGTATGCTCACACATTTAAAGATGATAATCTGCATAATGTGCATTCATGAATCCATGTGATTCATGTGTGTAATTTTCACCATAAGCATGTGTCAGTACAACAGGCTTACTACCATGAGTTATCGCTGGAAGACAAACAAGGAAATTTGCTCTCTTACGACCCCTCCCCCCATATTGACCAATCTATTAGCAACATATGGGCCCCACCATATTTGTTGCTGGTTAACTACCTCCATGTAATGTACTTCCCCTATGCACTCCACATGCCATGGAGGTAATAGAATCAAACAATTTTTTATGCGCCAATCAAAGAAGAATTACATTATAAACAGTATGACTATTAGTAGTTAAACCAGACAACTGGTAGTGATGATACTGCCGACGTCATTGATTAATCGATTGTTTACTGATTTTTAAGAAACACTATCTAGATACTTAACATGTGGCCTTTGTTTTTGCATAAGTTTCTGGGAAGGTCAGTGACAAAATGCCCCTGTGTTTGAAAATGGGTACTGAAGGCAGATTTAGGGGCAGAAATCCTGAGGTGTTCTTTGAACCTAGTAGAAAAGCCTATCAGTTTGTCCAATGTATCACATGGTGCAATCACGATGAGTAGTGTAATATACCTAGTTGTGTTGCATTTGTCTGTTCCCTGTGCCTGTACTTTGTATTGGCGTTACTTGCAATGAAAAGCTGTTCATTGGTTTTGGAGCATTAGTATCTTCTGACCCTCTTGGAAATACTGCCAAATTTTATGATGTGTGTTACAAATTCCTCCTCCCCCTCCCCCCCCCCTCCCCACCTTCCTCCAAATATTGGAACTGATACAATTCTTGGCCAGTAGTTTAGCTTTCTATCTTATCTTTCTGATGATACCCCAAGTGATACTGTTGTTGAACTCACTATTGTAACCATTTATATAGGCTATGCTCTGTATAATTTGAAATTCGTTATTGAAATCTTTCTTTGACAACAGGACCTGTGGAGGCTTTATAGTAAAGACCTGAAAGCTGACTTCTTGTACTTCATCAGGTGGTTGGAGGAACTGGGGTTCACTATATCAGTGGTGGTTTCATTTCTGTAAATATAAGATCCGATCTTGGTTCTGCATAAGGTAGTATTAAGATTTAAATAGGCCAACATTCCCTTCTCATTGTGCTGTTAGTGAAATGAATCATCTTGTGTAAGCCATTTAACTCATTTATGAACTAACAGCATTCCTCGTGCAACCCACCGAAGGCACTTTCTGGTACCTCAGAAGAAAAGAATATTGTTCCATTGAAAGTAATAGTAGTAAAAAAATAATCTACCACTGGAAAATCCAGGATAGAATGTAACAATATTGTGAAAGGGATAGTTGCTACTCACCATATAGCGGAGATGCTGAATCGGAGATAGGCACAACAGACTGTCACACAACAAGCTTTTGCAACAAGGCCTCTCTCTCTCTCTCTCTCTCTCTCTCTCTCTCTCTCTCTCTCTCTCTCTCTCTCTCTCTCTCTCTCCCCCCCCCCCCCATCCCCCACCCTCTCACCCTCCCCACCACTAAATGTTAAATTTTTGACATCCTTAAACTTATGGTGAAATAATGGCACAAATAGAGCTCTAAAGTAGTTTGGAATATAATAGCAAAATATGTACAAAATAGGGCTTCCTTAGGATATAGACATTATTGTTTTCTCAAACTTGTTGTTTGTTGAATTATTCAGGGACCTACCCGTATGTGACATCATCAAACTGCAGCATAGGTGGTGTGTGTACTGGACTAGGTCTTCCACCTTGTAATATTGGAGATGTAATTGGAGTAGTTAAAGCTTACACAACAAGAGTAGGAGATGGACCCTTTCCAACAGAGCTATTAGATGTAAGTAGAAATTTTAGTTTACCTTTTTTCATGTAATATATTGTAAAGAAAGTATTAATGGTCATTTCACATCAGTGACCTACTTTAAAAGATAGTAGTAGCATTACACCAGGATTTGGATATATTCAAATAAGGTTTAGTATGTATCTGTTTACTAGCACTGAAAAATGAATCTTACTATAATTACACTAAAGTGCTATATATTAACAATGTGATTGTCTCCCTGTAGTGATAACATGAGGCCAGTAATTAGCAGAAGACTCATGTCAGAATTGTTCAGAGTTAAATCCATGTTACACCACGTAATTTTGTGATTACTGATGCCCTTTCAGAACCATAGTGAAAAAAGTTTCAATGATTTGTGCCTGTCTTAAGTATAATTTTATAGATCTCTCATATACCAACAATCATGTGGGAGCACATTTCGAGTGATTTTCTGTAATCTACTTTGGCCGTGCCATAATCCTTCAAATTCTTGTTCACTCACTTTTTTATGCTCATAGCTGTTAAGTAGATTAGAGATTTTTATGATCAAGCAATAGGTGGCAGCTTGTTATAGGTTCAGCTGGAAATGAAATTAGTGTTTTTATAGCCATCAGCAAATGAATCACTCCAAAGTCTGTAAAAATTGAATTAATTTAAACAGTTCACATACTTAATACATTCCTCATCCAGTTTAAGAATTTCAACTTAAATTAATTCGCTCCAAATTGCAGTGTCCTTCTCAGCAATTTTATTGTCCCCCTAATAACACAACTTGTGGCCTTCCATTTACTTTATTATTTTTGCTCATATGAAAGCCCACAGTCATACACTGGTGGACCCACCAGAATGACAAGGAAAAGTGCAGACTATAGTAAATGAAAACTGTGTAACATTTTTTCAAGTCAGTCATCGGTCCTTCATAATAAAACAAGTTTTCCTTCATAGCTTACAGATGCAGTCCCATGTTTACATTTGCAAAACAGTCCAACATCATCTGTTGTGTAACTGCAAAGTCCATAGGCCATAAAATACTTAATTGCAGTACTTCCCTTCTCATGATTGAATGTTTTTTTGCACATCATCTACTCTGTATTTTACACTCACAGAGTTAAATTGTGCTCAGTTTCTGAGGTACAAATGATTTCTACAGTCAACAGGGAAAACACATCATTTTTGAGAAATGGGCTGCCTTTGAATTTGGAGGGTTTTTGGCGGTAATAAGTCTTTCGTACTCTGCTCTGTTCTAGGCGTCTAAACATCCAGGTAACCTAGGCACTGCTACTTAAACTGTGAGTAAGATAGTGTTTTATTTTCTTTAAAAAATCAGATTTTGATCAACTTCCATATCACTGGGTGTGTACCCTGTTCTGATCGATGGGAACTCATCAGATATACCCTTCCTTGTGTGTTCTGTAGCACAGTTGATAGCTATTGAAACAAAACTAATGCCACCAGCATTATCTCATGGCTACCAAAGATATTGGAAGTTGTAAGGATCATAGAAGCATTGGATCAAAAACCTGATGTGTTTGTTACTGTTCAGCAGAAATTTTGTACTGTCTAAATGGCACCTACTTCTTTGTGACACACATTTGCAGTATGCAGGCTGAACATCTTTTAAATATGAGGTGCTAGAGGGACATTTACAGTGGTTCGATTTTGAAACAACATGCAGTTGTACGACATCAAGAAGTGTTCTGTATATTTAAACTAGATGTGATCATTTGCCTCTATGTCTCGGCAGACCACACCATGCACCATCAGCTCTGGCAGGCTAACTCCCAACAGTGAATCCTGGCCTAGGATGTTGTACAAATTGTAGTTTTCTCCAATATGGTAGTCATTTGTGTCCAGACAAAACCTAAATTCATCATTGAACTATATTCTTTGTCAGTTCACAAGCAGCTGCCCTAATTGCTCACATGCTCACAACATTACTCCCAGCAAACGTACTTCATATGGCATGTTAATTGGGAGCATTGTGATTTAAGGGCACGTGAAGAGATTGTAGGCCATATGATATTAGAGCACTGTTCTGACTGACAGTGTACATGGTGTGTCTTAATGGCAGGCAACGGTGGGATAGGATCAAGAAATGTTTGGCAGACGAGATGGTCTGTCAGCCCGTAGACAATTGCTACAATCTTACTGAAATTTCTGTACCTTACCAGTTTTTAAATTGCCCAAGAATGCTACTAATACATCCAAAGAAATTTCCACTTGTGAGATAAAACACAAAATGAGTGACACTAATGCTAGCTTTTTGCCTCAAAAAGTTAATTTGTTCAGCAAGATATTGATTGTTTAAAGCAGAGGTTCTTAAAATGTATTATGCACCCACCAGGGAAAATGCCAAGTGCCTCATGGTGTGGAGGTGAAGGGGGAGGAGGGTAAATCAGCATGAGGTGCTCATATAAATCAGGTTTAAAACTCTGTTCATTCATAAATATACATAAGTACTGTACTTCCAAAAAAAATTTTGTGTGAAATAAACATCAGTTCCAGCCAGTGATAGGAAGAAAGGACCTGGTTTAAAGAACATAAGCAGATTAAGCAATTACACTACTGGCCATTAAAATTGCTACACCAAGAAGAAATGCAGATGATAAACAGGTATTCATTGGACAAATATATTATACTAGAACTGACATGTGATTAAATTTTCACGCAATTTGGGTGCATAGATCCTGAGGAATCAGCACCCAGAACAACCACCTCTGGCCGTAATAACGGCCTTGATACGCCTGGGCATTGAGTCAAACACACCTTGGATGGCATGTACAGGTACAGCTGCCCATGCAGCTTCAACACGATACCGCAGTTCATCAAGAGTAGTGGCTGGCATATTGTGACGAGCCAGTTGCTCGGCCATCATTAACCAGACGTTTTCAATTGGTGAGAGCTCTGAAGAATGTGCTGGCCAGGGCAGCAGTCGAACATTGTTGTGAAAATAGCGAATTCTACATACAAATTGCCCAGAAATTATATTTGACATAATGTGGTACCCTATGAAATCACCCAGAAAGAGCTGAACTCTCTAAGTTCACATTGCCTGCAGCTGTAGGGTTAACTAACAATTAAGTTGGGCTTTCTAATTAGTATGCTTGCTGTGGTTATATCTGGTACTGTGATAGATGACAAGCAATTTGGGACCTGAATGTAGAAGAGTGAGTCGTATATTTTACTGAAATAGAGCTGATCATCCAATTTAAAGTCACAGATTGGTATGCTCTAGTCAGATGTTTGTGATTACGATTTAGGTGGTGATGAGAAAATGGGAGTAGATGATGGACGAGACAGTGGCTGAACTTTCACAATCATTGTTCCAATGTACTTTGTGCCAAATAAAACACAATGCTGTCGAATTAAAAAAAAATCTATTGATATATGTCCAAACAAAAATTAGATGTACTTTTTTCTTCCTTTCCATTCTTTATGTATTCTTTGAGTTTAAGGATTAAAAAAGTAGTTCTGTAATGTAGTTTATTAGAATATTTATTTCATTCATAAATTGTTTTGCTGTGTGCCTTTTTTCAGTATTTGTTCTCCATTTTCCATGCAGAAAATAACTGTTTTCCTGTTTTTTTAAACTTAATTGTGATCAAGAGTTCTTTCCACTCCTTTCCAAGCAGTTTCAGCCTCTTCCAAAACAAAAACTTAATGTCCTGTAATAAAAACAAAAAAAATGTATACAGAAGTCATAGTTATGGAATTAGGGATTCCTCTCTCTCTCTCTCTCTCTCTCTCTCTCTCTCTCTATGCGCGCGTGTGTGTGTGTGTGTGTGTGTGTGTGTGTGTGTGTGTGTGTGTGTGTGTGTGTGTGTGTGTGTGCGCGTGCGCGAGATAGAGAGAGAGTTTTACGCAAATGTATCCAAGACTTTGACCGAAATAGAAGGCAGGCAGCTCTGTCTGAATAGTCCAAATACTTCATGTTACTGCACAGGATGTTGAATCAGCAGACTGAAATGATTAGAAAACTCTGCCTCTGGGCAAACTGCTCCTGCTCCATGGCCAGCACCAATTCTGTTACCTCAGAGAACTGGTTTTAATTAATACTTTGTGACATTGTTTTACTTCAGTCCCTGACTAATAAAAGTATGTATATAGAGGATGGCCCGAGGGAAATAGTATTTTTACAACTGACTGCCCTGCTAAGATGTAGATGTGCTCATGCCATTGACTACACTTCATTAGATCCACATAGTGTGTCATTCACTTCATAATGGCCAGCATAGGTGTGTATTGAGACACACAATTCCTTCACTGTCCAACACAGAATGTACCATGGAAGAGATGGCCATTTCCTTGTTCTAAACAGAAAGACAATGTCCAGATGGATAAAACAATAGCATAAGATGGGCTCTGAAACTAGTATAAAGCATAAGGGACCTGAAATGACTGTTCAGTTGCTGGATAATATCTGACAAGCTTGTGAAGCTTTGCAATAAAAGCTACTGATCTGTCAGTCAACATTTCAGGTCATCACAAATCCATAGCATCTCTCTGTGAAGAATTTTGAAACAGGGTGTAAAGTTTCATCTTTATAAGCTGCAAGTGGTTAAACAATTAAGGCTGGGAAATAGAGTAGGAGCAATTTATGCATGATGTTATTAGACAAAATTGACAAAAATGTTGTGATTCTGATATCTTGTGATGTTTTATGAGGTGGATTTTGATTTGGGTCAGTTTGTCAGTAAACAAAACCAATATTACTTGGATGCAGCTTGACAGTTTGTACATAAAAAGGACTGTTGTAAACCAGAGGTTGGCGTCTTGGGTGCTGCTTTTTTAAATAGGCTACAATGGACAGCCAGTGGTGGTCAGTTCTGAGCTGTTATGCGGCCATTATTAACAATTTCTTCATTTCACAACTGGAGTGATATTGCAGTTTAAATGCAATATGGTTTCAGCAAGATAGGGTTCTGGCTATATGGCCCATAGTTCAAATGCCTGATCTAATCCATATCAAATACTCTCACGATTTGGTGGTATCCGTGACTGACGAGGTCACTTGCTCTTTCAGTCCCCAATTTCTTTCTGAAAGGTCAGTTCAAGAACAGATTTTTCACAGTGACACAACAATAGTGAAGAGTTGAAAGCTACAAACCAGAAAGAGATAGAGGTCACTCCTCAAGAAATAATTGAGAACATAATGGGGAGATAATTCCTCAAGAAATGATTGAGAACATAATGGAGAACATCTGTGGACATCATCTGCAGTGCTTCATATTTTTCACTTTTCATTAATGGCAGTGTTTGTGTATATTGGTGTAAATATACATAAATCTGATAATAACCAAGTGAAAATATTCTACCTCCCACGGGCCAGCATTTATAATTTCAATTAAAAATAATAAAGAATGCTGCACGGTATTAGAAGGAAATATGTGATGAATTCAAGAAAATAAAAGTTTTGCTTAGAAAAGCTCATAAATTCATTATCTATGGCTCTGAAAACATCCAGATATTTATTTTGCTGAAATTGCAATAAGGAATATTTGAGTTTAATACTATTTTGGAACCACCAGCAAAATTTTCTCGTATGGAATTTAATATTTCACTATCAACAATCTTGTATATGCATGCAAAATTTGTTTGTTCAAATGTTTGGCGGTTAAATATATATTGATAAAGAATTTTGAACTATGAAGGCACAGTAATATTAAGCTAATGAAGCTTGTAAAAGAGCAGAAGTACAGAGCAGTGTCTCTGTCAGATCAAAGAGGATGCAGTACAAAAACATTTGAGAACTTCTAAGTTAAAAGTAACAAAATTGTAATTCTTAGGAATTCCAGCTATGTTAAATCTCTGAATGCGCATTACTTTTTTCAGCCTTTTTTGTGTTTGCTAATCCACCACCTGCTGCGAAAAACCAGCATTTATTTTTTCTTGTGCCATTGTCTGCTGACACCTGGCAACAAATTTTTTTGTCATTGTGGTCCACTTCCAAACATACCTCAAAGACAAGACATCACACATGTTGCAAGCTTAAGATTTTATTACCACATATATTAACAAATTATATCACTTTCTTTGACACATTTCATGCACTTACAGAAAGTTTGTGGTATTTATTTTAGGCAAATGGTGAGCTCCTCCAAGAACGTGGTAGTGAAGTAGGTGTTACAACAAAGAGGAAAAGAAGATGTGGCTGGCTGGACCTGCCACTTTTACGATATACCACTTTAGTTAATGGCTATAGTTTGTAAGTAAGAGCAAATTTTTATTAATATTCATATTCTGTTGTCATGATATTTGTTTGTTGCTTATCAGTTAGTCATATTAAACATAATTGTGCTGCAGCACAAGATTGATCTGTTGCATTATCTGTTGTGAAGTATATAGTTTGTGCTGCAAATGAAAATAGATTTTTATATTCCTTCTGTGATTCTGTAGCATGTTGGAAATGACATCTTTGACACGTGAAATAGCTTTCAAATTTCATAATCTCCTGATAACAACAGCTTAGGCCACGTGAAACATCCTTTCAATGTTTCATAACTGATGTGACACAAGTGTCAGCTGTGTTGTGATACCATTATACACTCCTGGAAATGGAAAAAAGAACACATTGACACCGGTGTGTCAGACCCACCATACTTGCTCCGGACACTGCGAGAGGGCTGTACAAGCAATGATCACACGCACGGCACAGCGGACACACCAGGAACCGCGGTGTTGGCCGTCGAATGGCGCTAGCTGCGCAGCATTTGTGCACCGCCGCCGTCAGTGTCAGCCAGTTTGCCGTGGCATACGGAGCTCCATCGCAGTCTTTAACACTGGTAGCATGCCGCGACAGCGTGGACGTGAACCGTATGTGCAGTTGATGGACTTTGAGTGAGGGCGTATAGTGGGCATGCGGGATGCCGGGTGGACGTACCGCCGAATTGCTCAACACGTGGGGCGTGAGGTCTCCACAGTACATCGATGTTGTCGCCAGTGGTCGGCGGAAGGTGCACGTGCCCGTCGACCTGGGACCGGACCGCAGCGACGCACGGATGCACGCCAAGACCGTAGGATCCTACGCAGTGCCGTAGGGGACCGCACCGCCACTTCCCCGCAAATTAGGGACACTGTTGCTCCTGGGGTATCGGCGAGGACCATTCGCAACCGTCTCCATGAAGCTGGGCTACGGTCCCACACACCGCTAGGCCGTCTTCCGCTCACGCCCCAACATCGTGCAGCCTGCCTCCAGTGGTGTCGCGACAGGCGTGAATGGAGGGACGAATGGAGACGTGTCGTCTTCAGCGATGAGAGTCGCTTCTGCCTTGGTGCCAATGATGGTCGTATGCGTGTTTGGCGCCGTGCAGGTGAGCGCCACAATCAGGACTGCATACGACCGAGGCACACAGGGCCAACACCCGGCATCATGGTGTGGGGAGCGATCTCCTACACTGGCCGTACACCACTGGTGATCGTCGAGGGGACACTGAATAGTGCACGGTACATCCAAACCGTCATCGAACCCATCGTTCTACCATTCCTAGACCGACAAGGGAACTTGCTGTTCCAACAGGACAATGCACGTCCGCATGTATCCCGTGCCACCCAACGTGCTCTAGAAGGTGTAAGTTAACTACCCTGGCCAGCAAGATCTCCGGATCTGTCCCCCATTGAGCATGTTCGGGACTGGATGAAGCGTTGTCTCACGCGGTCTGCACGTCCAGCACGAACGCTGGTCCAACTGAGGCGCCAGGTGGAAATGGCATGGCAAGCCGTTCCACAGGACTACATCCAGCATCTCTACGATTGTCTCCATGGGAGAATAGCAGCCTGCATTGCTGCGAAAGGTGGATATACACTCTACTAGTGCCGACATTGTGCATGCTCTGTTGCCTGTGTCTATGTGCCTGTGGTTCTGTCAGTGTGATCATGTGATGTATCTGACCCCAGGAATGTGTCAATAAAGTTTCCCCTTCCTGGGACAATGAATTCACGGTGTTCTTATTTCAATTTCCAGGAGTGTAGCTTGTCAGATTATGGGATATCAAAAATGAGCTACTCAAGAGTTGTATGTAATAGAGTTTACTTAAAATAACCTGCTGTGAAGGCAGCTGTGCAACAGTTAGTTTGTTGATAGCTCGATAGGTATTGGCTCTCTAGTATGGCTGTCTAGATAAAAATCATTTTTTAATATTGTTCAGAATTAACTTAGGGTAAAAATGCAATGAATGTTGGGTAGGTTATATAATGTAATTGTCTTTAAATATCATGATTGTTGGACTGTGTGTAATCCATCTCACACCAGAAAATATTTTTTCTATGGAATGCTTGGCTTAATTTCACCATGGGACCCAAACTGTGCCATAAAAACACACACTATAAGGCAAAGTAACCACCTATATAGCACAGTGCATTGGTGGTAATAATGGATATGTTAAATTACTGAACTTACTTACCAAAACTAGATCCTAGTCTGTCTTGTCTGGAGTCTGTTTAGTAAAATTTGTCTGCATATGACCAGGCAGGGCAACTTTTGGTGATTGATGGTTGCTGCTTTATATATGTTATGACATCCCAATTTCAAGTGTGCTATTATAACTAAGCATTATAGTGTTTAAAGGAGGGGAAGTCTACTCTAAGAAAAAAAAGTTGTAATAATTTTTGGTAAAAAATATACATGCTGCCCTTTGGCCATCTAATGCACAGATTTATGTTCATCTATAATCCAGAAGGTACATGCTACCTGTATTATTCTGTTGTACTATGCTGCATATCAGGACTGCAAATTTTAATTCTGGACTGTGCTATATTCATGCCAATTCTTGGGCAACATTTGGTTTGTTCTTTTCTCTAGATAACGAACTAAAAGAGAAAGCAAATAAAGAAAATATATTGAATCCTTATATCTTCAGTTGAAAGTGATTGGAAGTCCTGGTATGCTGCATGTTGATTAGGTCAGTGTGTTAAGGCATTGGGGGTGTCATATACTTATTGAAATGACTATTTTATATTAATTTGTGGAGCAGCACTATCACTGTAGTCACCACATTGCATGCAACAGGGATCAGACAGATCCTAGCAACCACTGGCTCACACACATAAGTAGCAGTACATCATTTTGGTAGCACCCACTGAATTACATACAACAAAAGTTAGTGTTAAATATTGACAGCAATAAGCATTTCACATCTCGACTTGTGGCTTCTCATCCAGTTAACATCCATTATGCCGGGGTGTCTGGATATAGTTATGCCTGTTGGCTGAGGATGACACAGCGGTCGATCGGTACTGCTGGGCTTTCCAGGGCCTGTTTAGATGGAAGAGGAGGATGCCAGGGTGTCAAGTCCTTTTCAACTGAAAGTGTAGTGACACAATTGTACATATGAAGCAGTAACCACAAATTACAAAGTATTCACCTGACGAGGCCTACCTGCAATGGTAGCCAAAATGTTTGCAGGTTTTTTTTTTTTTTTTCCGTATAATCATGTAGTCACACACCCAGAAGAATCATATTGAAATTACCACTGCATTATATTTACTTAAATTGCCATTTCTATGCACATCTCAACATTCTTGTCTTAGTTCTTGCTCCCATATGCCTAGTCTAATTAAATATGTGAAATTGTAAACTAAAAATTATCAAAGCTTGCTTCAGAACTTTTTAGTATTTATTTTGACTTGGAATGTCTTTCTTTCGCAGAATATGTGTAACAAAATTAGATATACTCGATACATTACCAGAAATAAAGATTGCTGTAGCATACAAGAAGAAAGGCAAAGAGCTAAACTACTTCCCTTCAAGCATCAGCGAACTTGCTTCAGTAGAGGTGGGTAGAATCAACAATCGTGTAATCATCTTCTATGTAAAGTAAATAAGAACAATACATTTTTATGGATTATAAGATGCACTTTTTTCTGTGAAAGTGTGCCTCTAAAATTCAGGTGTGTCTTACACTCAAAATTAATATAAAAAGTCCAGTGTTTGATTTAAAAGTCCTGCCATTCTTAAAAATAGCCATATGTTTGATGCTGCAGAGAATCTATCTCTGTCTGGCAACACTGGATTCAACTGGCATCAGCAGTGCACCAATGCGACAAATGTGAGCTTGAGGGGGCATTCACGAGCTTGCTAACGCAGTCTCTCCCACCCCACCGTCATAAACCCAGGACACAGTCTAGCCTGTGATGCATCATTGCAGTTTGCAGTGTCAGTGAACTTTAATTGAAAGTGATTTGTGTTACCAGTAACAGTACATAAATTTTGTTAGTAGCTACTTTCATAATGGAAAAAATAAAAAGGTATTCATATGATGTGGGCTATAAATTGAAAGTAATAGCATATGCAGAACAACGTGGAAACAGAGCAACTGAGCAGAATTTCAGCCCTCCAACAGAAAAATCCATTTGCAGTTGGTGGGCTTGTAAAGAAGAACTGAAAAAAAATCAGGAAGACTAAATGTGCAAATAGAGGACTGAATGCAAAGTGACCAAAACTTGATGACGGCATACTGAAAGGGATTGAGGGACACTGTCAAAATGGCATTGGAATTAATACAAAAATTATTCAAATACACACTTGTAAACTATACCTACAGTGAAGCTTAACAGACTTTAAGAATGGAGTTAGTTGGTGCTACAGGTTTACAAAGCATCATGGACCTTGCATGCGAACCAAACCCAAAATATCTCAGGAAATGCCACAAGAATATGAAGAGAAAATATGTTTCCATCACTTTTTTATTCAACATTCAAAAGAAGACCAGTGCAGAACTAAGCCAAATAGTGAATATGAATGAAACTCGTCTGACATTTGATGTGCCAAGTAACAGAACTGTTACCATGAGTGGTGCTAAAAGTGTAACTAGAAAAATAAGTGTACATGAAAAAATGCACTACACTGTTGTTCTTCCCTGTTGTGCTTGGTCTAAACTTAATCCAGTGTTCATTTTCAAGTGCAAAACAATGCCAAAGTCCTCTGAAATACTGCCAGTTCTTGTTGCTCATGTACATGACAAAGGTTGGGCGGATGAGGCTGGTATGAAATGCATTAACAGAGTGTGGGAGAGAGGGAAAGGTGCTTTATTGGAGAATAATTCTCTTCTTGTGCTAGATCGGTTTAGAGGTCATTTGAAAAATTCTTTGAACGATAAATTGAGACAGGTAAATACAGAGCTTTCTGTTATTGTGGGAGGACTTACTCCCCAAGCGCAACCTCTTGATGTCTCAATAAATAAACCGTTTGAAGTGTATATGAGAGAGGAATAGGAAGCTTTCAAATGACCTCCATACAAACAAGTGTGTCAGAATGTAAAACTGTCATGGTCTAGAGTCAGAGAAGACATTATTGTTAAACCTTTCAAGAAGTGTAGCATAAGTAACACTCTTGATGGCAGTGAAGACCATCTCATATATGAAGAGGACAACGATGACGACGAATAGGAAGAGGAGGAGGAGGAGGAGGAGGAGGGAGGAGGAGGAGGAGGAGGAGAAGTAGTTCTGATGATTTTCAGGAATTTATCTGGCCTTGCGATCTTGTAATAAAAACGGTAAAAATTTATTTAAAAAAGTGACTTGAAAATTAAGGTCCGACTTGTAGTCTGGAAAATGCATATGGAAAACATTCAGCCAATAACAGTGTGATCATATCTTTGAGATTTGCAGCAGTGCCATTATTGATAGATATTGATACAGCAGTCATGTTCCACAATGCTTGTTTAAAATTGTCAGTTCCAGAAAAAAATTCTTTAAATTGCCATTGTTTTTCATTATTTGCTGTCATATTATTACTTTCCATTTATCTCAATTGATAGTACACAAGCACTGGAGTGATTACCGTATTTACTCGAATCTAAGCCGCACTTTTTTTTCGCTTTTTGTAATCCAAAAAACCGGCTGCGGCTTAGAATCGAGTGCAAAGCAAGCGGAGGTTCTGAAAAATGTTGTAGGTGCCGCCACAATTAACTTCTGCCGTCGAATATATGTAGCGCTACAAAGGCAAGCTTTGTAGGCACAAAGATAAATACTGGCGCCAAAACCTCTGCGCCAGTAAAAAAAAGAAGGGTGCAAGACGAGCTTTTTTTTCTCCGCCCCGAGTTTCGACCACTGCATTTTCATACATTGTCCAACGAAGTAAATACAAATTCCGTTGCTCATCTTCGAATGTAGCATAATTTCAATGTACTACGAAAATCCGACTGGTAAGACTGTTTGGGATGTTTGTCAATATGGCCAGCTCTGCGTTCTCAATTTTTTCGTACCTGTGAGAAGAGATGGTTGCTAATAGGAACCTGATGAAATGTAAATCACATGCAGTGATATTCTTCACCGTAAGAATAATACGAATATAAACATTGTGCCACGTAATTTTCATGTTTGCTGCTATATCATTTAAATCCTGTCTGCCTAATAAACTACGAAACTAGAGTGAGACAACAGCAAACGCGGCAGAATATACGTATCGTGTCATGTTTATATTCGTATTATTCTTATGCCTAATAGTGATACAGTCAGAAATGAAGCACGGCAACTAGCTAGATTTTTAAACCTAAGATGACTAATTTCTGTGCAGAATTTGATGCACTAAAGAAGCGGCCGCAAGGATTTTCAAACGGAGAAAAATTTTCACCTAACTCTCTTTCAGAACATGTTCTATCATACGCAGTCTATTATTTGGTTCTTGTTGATCATTATCAAAGAAAGCAGCAGTGTAAGTAACAACAAATAGCAGTCTCTTGCCATTGTTTTGCTAATGAGACGATTCCTCTTTTTTGTAAGCGGCGGTAGCGCGCACAAAAGCAAGCCATGCCGCGAGCCGCGACAGGTCGTAAACACGCACTATCAGAATGCGACTAACAATGCATGACACAGTACAGTAATGCATTTTCAGCTTAAGAGTGACGTAAACACCTATAACAAAGAAAACGGCAATTATCAGATCGAAGCAAACTAAGCAATCGATTCAAACCAGACGAAGCACGTGAAAAAGGAAAGGTACCCGAATAAATACGGACGGAGCGCCTGACGCATAGCAATGGCTACCTGGTAAAGCTTAACTGCTAAGCTTTCGACTCGAACCAAACTACTGTAGCTGTATCGTCATTCATTCGACCTAAATTGTGTCTCATATTACAATGGACCAACTTTGTTTCGATTTGGAGGTGCGGCCTAAAACTATTCTCTCCCCTTGAATTTCGAGTCTAAAATTACAGGTGCGGCTTAGATTCGGGAAATTTTTTTTTCTTTATTTCGAGTCTCATTTTTCAGGTGCGGCTTAGATTCGAGTAAATACGGTAAAAATAACCATTCATTGTACGAAGGCAACATTAAGCAGTGGATGAAGGTGGTGGTGGTGGTGGTGGTGGTGGTGGTGGTGGTGGTGGTTCTGAAATAGGTGATAAAATTAACATAGAAGCAACAAATTTTCTGTTTGAAAGTTGCTTCAGTGAAGACCACAGAGCAGTTCCTAATTTTAATCACCGAGATGTGAAAATGATAAAGATATACAGTTATACTATGCAAACCATTGTGAAGTGCATGACAGAGGGTGCCTTATTTAGGATTCTTCCCATTCCATTCACATGTGGAAATTGGGAATAATGATGCTTAAACACCTCTGTGCAGACTGTCTTTAATCTGTTATATCTGTGATCCATTCAGGGGCAGTACATAGTGGGTTATGGTACATTCCTAGATTCCGCATTTACACTGGTTCTTGAAAGTGCTGTAGAACTTCGTAGAGACTAAAATCTCCTCTGTTGGAATTAACACAAATACTGCAAACACTGATGATGTGATAAACAGGCTTGTCTGTTCATTCTTGATATCTAGAAGGCTGTATACTTCAGAGCTCAGGTTGATGCCACATATTTCCCCCCCCCCCCCCCCCCCCCCCCAAGCATTTGGTAGAGTGCTGCATGATTACAGATTATTGAAAGATGTATGCTATTTGATTGATGATGTCTTTGCTAACAAACCCAGTACATTCTCCTCAAAAAGGAGATACTATCAGAAGCAAAAGTAGTGTCCCCTGTACTTGAATGACTGATAGCACCTTTTGTGTTCCCAATACATATAAACAATGTGACAGGCAGCGTTAAGGCTCACTGAGACTGCCCAACAGTACAGTGGTATATGGGGAAGTCTCATTGTTAACAAATTTTTACATCAGGAAAACTCGGATATGATCACCATTCGGTGCAAAGAGTTCTTATTATAGGGCAGCTGCAACTGTACAAGTCCATGTTAAAAATGAAGAAAACTGCTGGACAGTTGCTTAATCCACAGTTTGTAATTGGGTTCATGACGGCTCTCGGAACAATTATAGTTCCATCATCTGATGTAAATAATAAAAATCACTTAATCGTCTGAGGTCATCCTGACCCAATACTGTTACCCAGTGCCACGGAACACAACTTGTATGTAGGAATGGGTGATATGGAATTTTTGTCCCTTTTCCTCTTTTGACACAGACAGAACCTTCGGTTCCATGACAGCGTTGGGATGAGGATGACCTCAGATGATTAAGCGATTTTAGTTTTTACACCAGCTGATGGAACTGTAACTGTTCCGAAACCGATCGTGTGCCCAATAAAAGACTGTGGATTAAACAGCTATCCTGCAGTTTTCTTCATTTTTCAAAATGCACTTGGTACGAAGGTTGACAGTCGGCCCTGTACATAAATAAATGTTCTGTAATGTAAGTAAATAGACAAAAAGACCACACATCATATGATTACACAGTTGGTGCTCAGTCTCTGGAATCGGCCACAGTTTTCAAGTACCTGAGAGTACATGTTCAGAGAGATTAAAACCAGAATGGCCATATGAGTGTATCATATGGGGAGGGCAGATGCTACATTGTTTATTGCTGGAATCTCAAAGAAGTGCATTTCACCCACAAAGGAGGGCACTTACAAACCCTCATCGGACCAGATCTTGAGTATTGTCTGTCACTTTTCACCAGTTGCTGATTTTGGTCCACAAGTATTTTCTTATGCACTATATTTCATGACATAGTTTCCATCTTGCTGCTGAAACATTCAGTATGATTTTGTAATAAGAACTAGTCAGTTTTATCCTTTTCCAAATTGACGACCACCTGGGAGGCCAGACCCATTGCGTTCACCATTCCAAGTAACAAATGATTTTTCTTCTGGTGTGCACATTTGTCTTCACCAACACACTGTTCAGATTGTAGTTTTGTCTGTAAGATACACTGCAGAATCCAGATTTGATCTACAGTCACTCATTGATACCAGAATTTCTCTGGATTATGTGTAAAGTTTTCAAAAAACACATTTAGAATGTTTCTCCCGTGAGAATTTTTGGTGGGAACTTAATAAGTATTGTACCAATTGCGCATTCAGATCCTCCTCCTGTACAACTTTGGATGATAACATACCCAACAGTGAGAGATGCCTACTATCTCAGCTGCCTTGTATATCTTATTAGTACATTTTTCTATTACAAAACTGTGGATTTTTAATGAGGATTTCTCCAGAAGAAACTGTGTTTGCAAATGGTCATTTCTCATATGACCACATTTAAATTAATTTGTTGAGTAATAAGTGCCAAAATGGCACAGAGACCCATGTACTTACCTCACCTCAATTTGAATCTATGGCACAGTACATTTTTTAAAAAATAAATATGTGATGTCACCCCCATCATACTCATCTTTACCCATTCCTACAAACTTTGTGATGTAGTCAATGATGAGGTGGATAATACTTATGTCATTTACATGTAATTGTCAGTTATGTTTAGAAAGCAGTTAGTGACAGTGTGATGTTTTGGGACTAATTAACAAAGGCTTGGGTTTAATCCCTGTCTCACAATTTTCATCTATCTGTAGACTTATGATCATGTATTTTAGGCTTTCTGTTAAATTGGTGTTTACTGCAAGTTTGTTATGTCATACGAGTGCACTGATAGTTTTCTGGTTGTTAGCATTAACTGCTTGCACATATATATTCCACAAGATATACAGAGATCTGATAAAAAGATAATTAATAATTAGCCAGTATCATAGTGATTTCTTTTTTAAGTTTCCTCACATAAATTGTTTGCCCTCCCTATTTAATTTGAAGTGAAGCAATAGTAATTTATTGGGGTAGGTCAGAACAATGCTTGGCCCAATTTTGAATCTCATATCCTCAACTTCTGCAGGTCGAGTATGAAACTCTACCAGGATGGCAAAAGAGTATTGAAGATGTCCGAGAATATGATAAATTGCCACTAAATGCCAAGAGGTATATTGAAAGAATTGAAGAGTGTCTTGGAGTTCCAAGTAAGTACATATTTACTCAAGAATAACTATTGTTGGTGGTATCTTTGTATATTTTTATTTGTTAAACTACTCATAAATAAATTAGAGATACTTGTCTGTTCCAGCTGTGTGAATAATTTGATTTCCATTATGATGAAAGCAATGGTTTATTGCTTCACACTTGTAGATGGTAATCTTTTTATTCCATTGGTCAAAAATGTAATGTTAGTTGACACAAAGTATTGAATGTATGAAGTCCTATGTAACAGGTTAATGAAAACTGCACGAGAGCATTATTGTGTCATGTTTTCTTAAACTGTGTTAGACAGGAAGTCAACCCTGAAAAGATGGCAATTTTATATTTAAGTAAACTTAAAATCAACAGATATAGTGGTTAAAGTAAATCTGTCACCATAAGACATGATTAAAGTTTTGTAAGGAAAGCCAACAAAATTGAAAAAGTCCAGATTGATATTCCATTGCAGCATTTTAGCAGATAGCACAGTATAATCTAAATGTCAGAAGGTAACATGGAATGAAAGTAAAGGAGAAAGGTGTTGGAAGTAGCACAGGAGTAAATGAAACACTGAATTGTAAGTATATTGTAAGTAAGGTTCCAGTATCACTGCTTAAAACATTTATTGATTGTTATGTCATCCTTTCGGAAGATTTCTAGTTGTCTTGACACATATGTAACGTCAGTGTGCCTGTATCTGGTGACTGTTCTCATTACATTTACATGAAATTCTAAAATACTGATTTCATGTTGATTTTGTGCTGTTTCATGCAGTGTGGCATAATATCTTGATATAATGTAATATTTCCTGTAATTTTTGACAGCTTACACCATAGATGTTTTATGTTTACACTGTAGACGTACTTGAAAATGGAAGTTTTCTGGAACAGCTGTTGCAATAATCAATAAATGATTTAAGCAGTGATACTGGAAACTTACTTACAATGTTCTTTCAAGACATATTTCACTGCAGGCCCAATTATCAAGAAACTAGAAACATAGAATACCAAAAGACAGATTCTTCAGGGTAATATTCAAAAATTATGTGGAATTATCAATTTCATAGTTGCTAGCATTTGTACTTAACTGTTGGCAGCTGCCACTATTCTCTCTGTTGTATCATTCCACTTCGTCCTAGTGACATACATTACATTATAATTTAATACAACTTTTGAACAAATCTGCCAACATTAACAAAAAGGTTTTTCTAATAAATTGCATTCAGACTTAGATCAAAAGGTTATAAAAATATATACAATGGTCACACCAAAAGAAATGCACACTATTTTTTTAAAAAGTCCATCTTTTATTCTACATGTTTGAAAGTTTTACAGTGTGTAGATACATCCTTTAGGCACAATATTTTCATTTCTCCACATAATTTCCATCCCTCTCAACTGCCTTACGCCATCTTGGAACCAGTGCCTGTATACCCACATGGTAAAATTCTGGACCAGCCTGTTGGAGCCACTGTTTGGCAGCGTGCACAAGGGAGTGATCATCTTCAAACCATCTTCCACGAAGAGAGTCTTTCAGTTTCCTAAAGAGATGATAGTCACATGGAGCCAGGTCAGGACTATAAGGCAGGTGTTTCGGTATTGTCCATCAGAGTTTTGTGATCGCTTCCTTGGTTTTTTGACTGACATGTGACTGTTCATTGTTGCGCAACAGCAAAACATCCTGCTTTTGCCGATGTGGTCAAGCACTACTCAGTCGAGCTTGAAGTTTCTTCAGTGTCGTCACATATGCAGTAGAATTTATGGTGGTTCTGTTTGGCATGATATCCACAAGCAAGACTCGTTCTGAATCGAAAAACACTGTAGCCATAACTTTTTTGGCAGAAGGTGTGGTTTTGAATTTTTTTTTTCCTTGGGTGAATTTTCATGATTGAAAAATGATGGAGCCATGTTTCATCACCTGTCACAATTCTTCCAAGAAATTCCTTTCCACCATTTTCGTACTGTTCCAAAAGTTCACTGCATACTGTTTTTCTTGTTTCTTTGTGAGCCACTGTCAACATCCTGGGAATCCTCCTGGCACAAACCTTTTTTAACGCCAACACTTTCAGTATTCCGCAAACATTTCCTTCCCCTATCCCAACGTAGCGTGACAATTTGTTCACTGTGATGCGTTTGTGAGCTTTCACCAGTTCGTTAACTCTCTGCACATTGTCTGGAGTGTGTGCAGTAAGAGGCCTGCCGCTGTGAGGACAATCCTCAATATTGCTGAGCCCCCTTTCATCATGTAACCTGCTTGCCCACCGACTAACTGTACTGTGATCGATAGCAGCATCTCCATACACCTTTTTCAACCTCTTGTGGATGTTTCCCACTGTCTCATTTTCACAACACAGGAATTCTATGACAGCACGTTGCTTCTGACGAACGTCAAGTGTAGCAGCCATCTTGAAGACATGCTGTGACGGCGCCACTGAAGGGAACAGGTTGAACTAAGTTTGAAAACAGGTGGGAAGGATGTATCTACACACTGAAGAACTTTCACACATGCAGAATGAAAACAGTGTTTTTACAAAAATCGTGTGCATTTCTTTTGGTGTGACCCTCGTATGTTTAAAATGAATACCTTTTCATAAAACATTATGGTAACATTAACACTCTATTACGAAATTATTTTAAACTCCACCCTTCCCCTGTCTGTTCCTTCCCTCCCCCTGTCGGGTCCTTCTCCCCCCTGTCGGGTCCTTCTCCCCCCTGTCGGGTCCTTCTCCCCCCTGTCGGGTCCTTCTCCCCCCTGTCGGGTCCTTCTCCCCCCTGTCGGGTCCTTCTCCCCCCTGTCGGGTCCTTCTCCCCCCTGTCGGGTCCTTCTCCCCCCTGTCGGGTCCTTCTCCCCCCTGTCGGGTCCTCCCCCCCCCCCTGTCGGGTCCTTCTCCCCCCCTGTCGGGTCCTTCTCCCCCCCTGTCGGGTCCTTCTCCCCCCCTGTCGGGTCCTTCTCCCCCCCTGTCGGGTCCTTCTCCCCCCCTGTCGGGTCCTTCTCCCCCCCTGTCGGGTCCTTCTCCCCCCCTGTCGGGTCCTTCTCCCCCCCTGTCGGGTCCTTCTCCCCCCCTGTCGGGTCCTTCTCCCCCCCTGTCGGGTCCTTCTCCCCCCCTGTCGGGTCCTTCTCCCCCCCTGTCGGGTCCTTCTCCCCCCCCACCCGTCGGGTCCTTCTCCCCCCCCACCCGTCGGGTCCTTCTCCCCCCCCCACCCGTCGGGTCCTTCTCCCCCCCCACCCGTCGGGTCCTTCTCCCCCCCCCACCCGTCGGGTCCTTCTCCCCCCCCACCCGTCGGGTCCTTCTCCCCCCCCACCCGTCGGGTCCTTCTCCCCCCCCCACCCGTCGGGTCCTTCTCCCCCCCCCCACCCGTCGGGTCCTTCTCCCCCCCCCACCCGTCGGGTCCTTCTCCCCCCCCCACCCGTCGGGTCCTTCTCCCCCCCCCACCCGTCGGGTCCTTCTCCCCCCCCACCCGTCGGGTCCTTCTCCCCCCCCCACCCGTCGGGTCCTTCTCCCCCCCCCAGCCGTCGGGTCCTCCCCCCCACCCGTCGGGTCCTTCTCCCCCCCCACCCGTCGGGTCCTTCTCCCCCCCCACCCGTCGGGTCCTTCTCCCCCCCCCACCCGTCGGGTCCTTCTCCCCCCCACCCGTCGGGTCCTTCTCCCCCCCCACCCGTCGGGTCCTTCTCCCCCCCCACCCGTCGGGTCCTTCTCCCCCCCCACCCGTCGGGTCCTTCTCCCCCCCCCACCCGTCGGGTCCTTCTCCCCCCCCACCCGTCGGGTCCTTCTCCCCCCCCACCCGTCGGGTCCTTCTCCCACCCCACCCGTCGGGTCCTTCTCCCCCCCCCCACCCGTCGGGTCCTTCTCCCCCCCCACCCGTCGGGTCCTTCTCCCCCCCCACCCGTCGGGTCCTTCTCCCCCCCCCACCCGTCGGGTCCTTCTCCCCCCCCACCCGTCGGGTCCTTCTCCCCCCCCACCCGTCGGGTCCTTCTCCCCCCCCCACCCGTCGGGTCCTTCTCCCCCCCCACCCGTCGGGTCCTTCTCCCCCCCCCACCCGTCGGGTCCTTCTCCCCCCCCCCACCCGTCGGGTCCTTCTCCCCCCCCCCCCACCCGTCGGGTCCTTCTCCCCCCCCCCCCACCCGTCGGGTCCTTCTCCCCCCCCCCACCCGTCGGGTCCTCCCCCCCCCCACCCGTCGGGTCCTTCTCCCCCCCCTCTAATTGAGGCATAAACAATGTACGTATTTTAGTATGAAACACGTGAAAGTTTAGAAAATAATGTGATGTAGTTGTGCATGCCATGGTGTGTGCATTACATATTTGTGCGTATGAATTGGTGAAACATCCATTGTAGTCCCTTGTATCAAGAGCTCCAACACACTGTGGAGAGACAATGGTGCCTGCTGGCTAAGCTCCGTTGGCCAACCCAGGTTATATGCCCCTGTACCTGCTTCAGCCATTGTGTGTCTTGACACTCAAAATGGGTCACCAGAGAATGTTTTGTAACACAGCAGCCCCTTCAGCTTTCTGAACTGGAAATACCTTGTTACCATTTACACACACCAGTACCCTATTATGCAATGTTTCTAAAATAACTGTCTGCCTGCTTAGCTGGGGTGTTACATGCTTGCCTCCCATGCAGCAGGCCTGGTTTCAGTTCCCAGCCATGTTGGGATTTTCTCCGCTCATGGCCTGGGTGTGTTGCGTTGCCCCCACCCCCCGGATGGGGCCTCCTGGCCATCGATGCCATACGCTCATTTTCACTTTGAAAATAACTTAATTCTTCCTCTTAAGGCTCTAAATTCAGTAATTCCTATCCGGAATTGTGTTAACAAATTGAAACGACCCAGTAGTGCCCTGTTGACCACTTGTGTGGCTTGGAACAAATCTTTTCAACAGTTGGAAAATGGAAGAGATGTAATAATAAAATCTCACTCTGAGAGATTTTTTATATTTGGTAAATAGAAATCGCAGTTCTTGCAGTGTGTTGAGAGACTTGAATGTGTTATTTAAACATCATGACAGCATCACAAATAACTTACCATGTAGTAGATTATGTTTATGGGAAAATCTAACAGAAAATGCTCTTTACTTTGTTTGAAAGTTTCAAGTCTGTATTTATTTCGTATATGGGTGTTTTCTCATCCTAAATCTTGAATTACCCTCTGACATCAGAAAATCAAGATTGTGTATGTATGTTGAACATTGGGTTAAAACGAAAATAATTTAATCCATATTACCACTTGTTGTTGTTGTTGTTGTTGTTGTTGTTGTGGTCTTCAGTCCTGAGACTGGTTTGATGCAGCTCTCCATGCTACTCTATCCTGTGCAAGCTTCTTCATCTCCCAGTATCTACTGCAACCTACATCCTTCTGAATCTGCTTAGTGTATTCATCTCTTGGTCTCCCTCTACGATTTTTACCCTCCACACTGCCCTCCAATGCTAAATTTGTGATCCCTTGATGCCTCAAAACATGTCCTACCAACCGATCCCTTCTTCTAGTTAAGTTGTGCCACAAACTTCTCTTCTCCCCAATCCTATACAATACCTCCTTATTAGTTACGTGATCTACCCACCTTATCTTCAGCATTCTTCTGTAGCACCACATTTCGAAAGCTTCAATTCTCTTCTTGTCCAAACTAGTTATCGTCCATGTTTCACTTCCATACATGGCTACACTCCATACAAATATTTTCAGAAACGACTTCCTGACACTTAAATCTATACTCGATGTTAACAAATTCCTCTTCTTGAGAAACGCTTTCCTTGCCATCGCCAGTCTACATTTTATATCCTCTCTACTTCGACCATCATCGGTTATTTTACTCCCTAAATAGCAAGACTCCTTTACTACTTCGTCTCATTTCCTAATCTAATTACCTCAGCATCACCTGACTTAATTTGACTACATTCCATTATCCTCGTTTTGCTTTTGTTGATGTTCATCTTATATCCTCCTTTCAAGACACTGTCCATTCCGTTCAACTGCTCTTCCAAGTCCTTTGCTGTCTCTGACAGAATTACAATGTCATCGGCGAACCTCAAAGTTTTTACTTCTTCTCCATGAATTTTAATACCTACTCTGAATTTTTCTTTTGTTTCCTTTACTGCTTGCTCAATATACAGATTGAATAACATCGGGGAGAGGCTACAATCCTGTCTTACTCCCTTCCCAACCACTGCTTCCCTTTCATGCCCCTCGACTCTTATAACTGCCATCTGGTTTCTGTAAAAACTGTAAATAGCCTTTCGCTCCCTGTATCTTACCCCTGCCACCTTCAGAATTTGAGAGAGAGTATTCCAGTTAACATTGTCAAAAGCTTTCTCTAAGTCTACAAATGCTAGAAACGTCGGTTTGCCTTTTCTTAATCTTTCTTCTAAGATAAGTCGTAAGGTCAGTATTGCCTCATTTCTACGGAATCCAAACTGATCTTCCCCGAGGTCGGCTTCTACCAGTTTTTCCATTTGTCTGTAAAGAATTCGCGTTAGTATTTTGCAGCTGTGACTTATTAAACTGATAGTTCGGTAATTTTCACATCTGTCAACACCTGCTTTCTTTGGGATTGGAATTATTATATTCTTCTTGAAGTCTGAGGGTATTTCGCCTGTCTCATACATCGTGCTCACCAGATGGTAGAGTTTTGTCATGACTGGCTCTCCCGAGGCCATCAGTAGTTCAAATGGAATGTTGTCTACTCCCGGGGCCTTTTTTCGACTCAGGTCTTTCAGTGCTCTGTCAAACTCATCACGCAGTATCTTATCTCCCATTTCGTCTTCATCTACATCCTCTTCCATTTCCATAATATTGTCCTCAAGTACATCGCCCTTGTATAAACCCTCTATATACTCCTTCCACCTTTCTGCCTTCCCTTCTTTGCTTAGAACTGGGTTTCCATCTGAGCTCTTGATATTCATACAAGTGGTTCTCTTCTCTCCAAAGGTCTCTTTAATTTTCCTGTAGGCAGTATCTATCTTACCCCTAGTGAGACAAGCCTCTACATCCTTACATTTGTCCTCTAGCCATCCCTGCTTAGCCATTTTGCACTTCCTGTCGATATCATTTTTGAGACATTTGTATTCCTTTTTGCCTGCTTCATTTACTGCATTTTTATATTTTCTCCTTTCATCAATTAAATTCAATATTTCTTCTGTTACCCAAGGATTTCTATTAGCCCTCGTCTTTTTACCTACTTGATCCTCTGCTGCCTTCACTACTTCATCCCTCAGAGCTACCCATTCTTCTTCTAGTGTATTCCTTTCCCCAATTCCTGTCAATTGTTCCCTTATGCTCTCCCTGAAACACTCTACAACCTCTGGTTCTTTCAGTTTATCCAGGTCCCATCTCCTTAAATTCCCACCTTTTTGCAGTTTCTTTAGTTTCAATCTGCAGTTCATAACCAATAGATTGTGGTCAGAATCCACATCTGCCCCAGGAAATGTCTTACAATTTAAAACCTGGTTCCTAAATCTCTGTCTTACCATTATATAATCTATCTGATACCTTTTAGTATCTCCAGGATTCTTCCAGGTATACAACCTTCTTTTATGATTCTTGAACCAAGTGTTGGCTATGATTAAGTTATGCTCTGTGCAAAATTCTACAAGGCGGCTTCCTCTTTCATTCCTTCCCCCCCAATCCATATTCACCTACTACGTTTCCTTCTCTCCCTTTTCCTACTGACGAATTCCAGTCACCCATGACTATTAAATTTTCGTCTCCCTTGACTACCTGAATAATTTCTTTTATCTCGTCATACATTTCATCTATTTCTTCATCATCTGCAGAGGTAGTTGGCATATAAACTTGTACTACTGTAGTAGGCATGGGCTTTGTGTCTATCTTGGCCACAATAATGCGTTCACTATGCTGTTTACCACTTAGATGTATTAATTTACTCTGTAATACTTAAGAATTTGTAATAGCTTAATAACAATATACAGCTGTCAGTTTATTAATATATTTTTAAGGACATAACAGTGATTGACCTAGTCTCATTTTTCTCTGAAATAGTAAGTACATCACATTGTGCAGAATCCTGTATTGATATGATATTGCTTCCCAGTGTAAATTTATACAAATCACTTATTCTTGGTGTATTTATAAACAATATGTTTTGTTTTGCAGTTAAGTGGATTGGCGTTGGCAAAGGAAGAGAATCCATCATCAATGTGTTCTAGTAACCATCAGTGAAGTGATCACATATTGCGGAACATTATCTTTCTTCATATTAACTGTAGTATGGCTCCCACCTTCTCTAGGTCTAGTCAGGACAGAAGTTCTTTGCACATAAACTGCATCAGTCACATAAAATATGCCAAAAGTGTTCTGTTGTCTTCTTTTCTGTTATGTTGAAGATACTACAGATTCCTTATTTCAGTATTCGTGTATGTTATGTGACCAGTTTTAAAAATCTGTTATGGTGGAAATAGTATCTTTTTAAAATGTAAATGGAGCAATTTTTATCTTTTGGAATCTCACTTTATTGCAGCAGCTCACAGATGTTTGTCTTTTGAAAACACAAACGTGGTGACTGGGTGCTTATTATTCTTTTAATAGTTCATAATCGCACAAACTGAGGCAGATTATAGGCTCAATCTTTAACACAAATTTTACTGTAGGAAGAACTTATTCAGCAAAGGTGTGCATATTTGTGTTACTACACAATCTGTGATAATACAGACCAGCCACATAAATTCATCATACAGTAGGACTTAACTTTTGACTATTGTTGAATTTCATCAAGTACTTATGCAGTTGATTTCTGAAAGAGGGAAGAGACTGTAGATTATGATTAAAATGTTTATTGTAATTGTGATCCTTGAGAGCAGCATCTTGTATGCATGTAGCTTTGGTCACGACTGTATTTTTATTCTGCTCCATAGCTCTAATACAGTTGTATATCATATTGTGCTGTGGATGTTAATGTTGAAGACACCAACAAACTGCAGATTTTGTAATGGCATAAAGATGTGTGTTTGACACTAATCAGTCAGCACTAATTAATCCTAGAAAATCATTCCAAAAGAGCGAAAGTCACATGAGTGCAATCTCTCTTCACACTGTTTTTGAAATTATATCAGACATAATTAATTTTGCATTATTAATTCAAATAATTTGCTTCCATATTTTATGAATTATTTTGAATGTCTGTCACTTATTTGGTATTTTTTAGTGATTGAAATTAATGTTCGCTTGTAGTCGCCTTTCTGTGTAATCTTTAGTATTTGGCGTGTCTTATCAAGTGAGTAGTAAAAATATAGAATATTTGTAAACCAATGTACGACATCATTAACCTGTTGTCTTTTTTGAATATGTTTCTCCTTTAAGGCAGAAACCGAAAAACAGTTTTTCTTGTCATTGTTAAAGATTGCAAACAACCCACATGGGAAAAATCATTTAAAATTTGATTGTAAATTGGAGCACTTTATAATCGTCATTCACGTTTACAGTTCTAAAAATTCTATCTTTAACATAATGCTGTTCGGTCACTTTCGAATGAAGTGAGCTGAAAACGTTCACCCAGTGTGGACACTACTTGACTAGTGTCCTGTTAATGTAAATGTGGTTTGCTTGAAACAGTGTGCAAGACACACAGATATATTCTCTGTTCAGTGAACATAAATCAAGTTCCTAATATACCTTTCTGTGCTTAATACCCTGACATGACATGAAGGAAGTTATAAATGTCATGAATGTGTGCATTCAGCTGCAAAATTTCATAAATTGTTATAACTCAGAAAGCAGGAAGAGAAGTTCAGTTAAATAATGAATCATGAAGATTTATGCTAACACAGAAATTAAATTTTCTGTGTTAATAGTAGTCTTATTTATATATGCAAGTAATGTTATCAAAAGACAGCCAGCTATAGCGTTAAATATCTGACACCTACTTGATTGATACATCAGCGAATGAAAGGTGCTATTAGCTGTATGAGGTGTATATCTGAAATGAACCTTTTGGGTCCTGTGTTAAGGCACAGGTGTTGAAATTTAAGATTTTTAGAGCATTGTTTGTTACATTGTATAATTGTCATTTACATTTTAATTTTTGCACAGTTTGTTAGATTGATCTCTATTGCCCAGTATTAGGTTAAAAAAGAATTTGTGGTTGAAACAATGCAACAAATCTCTCAGATGAATTCTGAGTATCTTTAGAGTAGAAAATCTAATAAGGGTGCTATTAACATAGTACCTTATATACTACTTAAAATGTGAAATTGCTGTTACATGTATTTAAAAAAGAAGCTTCTTTTAGAGATAAAATTTAAAGGCTGTGTTGTCATGATATAGTCCAGTTAAGTGGAGAGCATTTGAATTAAATGGCTTTTGGACTTTGTAATGAAAGGAATGGTGTTACATTGTAAGATGGGGACCTTATCATAAACATTTAGCAACATCATTCATCATGGACAATGTCAGTGTTCCCCTTTCATTTCCATGTAGAAAGGAAATTTATTTAATCATCAGAACTTATTTTGATACTTATTTTTATTGTTGGAAGAAAATGATCACTTGTCTATGGTAAGAGACTGTGCCTCTCCTCAAAAACTGTATTAAATCAAGATGTTAATATTCATGGAAGTATCAAAG
This sequence comes from Schistocerca cancellata, assembly GCF_023864275.1. Classification (NCBI taxonomy): domain Eukaryota; kingdom Metazoa; phylum Arthropoda; class Insecta; order Orthoptera; family Acrididae; genus Schistocerca; species Schistocerca cancellata. The sequence goes on from NC_064626.1 coordinate 712,090,921, forward strand.
CAATAAAATCTTTTCTGGTCTCTGAATAGTGACTGTTTTGTGTGTGTGTGTGTGTGTGTGTGTGTGTGTGTGTGTGTGTGTGTGTGTGTGTCTATATACTTGAAGTTACGTGCCTCTCTACTGTTCAGTACGATGACTGTGTTCCTTCTAAGAATTTCTATTCTTATTAGATTATCCACTGGAAGTAAAAAGAAATGAAGATAGAAAGATGGGGAATTGAAATGTCTCTAAAAACTTAAAAGCGGTAGAGTGCTTGTCATGATATACAACGCCTGTTCAAAAAATTGCGGAACATTTGTAACTTCGCACCAATGATGTGTTGGAGCGAAATGTGGTTGGCATTCCTGCACATGCCTATGTTCAATATGTAACTGCCAGAGGTTTCATTGTTGTATGTCTGTTAGTTATTGTTCGGTGCCATATTGAGTAGAATGTTGCACAGTTTGCAAATTTTGAGATGACAGAGTTAGAGGAGCATTGCGTCTGCATTATATTTTGTGTGAAACTCAAGAAAACCTTTACAGACACACACTAAATAATGTAGGACAGAAGTTAAAAGATTACCCCTGTTCAGGACGCCCTTCAACATCTACCAACAACTTTAAAGGATTAGTTCATCATGAATTTGTGCCACAGGGACAAACTGGTAATCGATGGTACAGTCAGGACGTGTTGTGATGCCTGTGACAATGTGAGGAGGAAACGGCTTGAAATTTTGCGAGACAATTCATGGCGGCTCTTGCATCATGATAGTGCACCCACACATTCATCCCTGTTGGTGCATGATAGTTGCACAAAAAATGAAATCACAGTGCTGCCTCATCCTCTGTACTCTACAGACTTGGCCCCTGCAGACTATTTTTTTTATTCAGAAAGTTGAAAACCCACTGAAAGCACGAAGATTTGCAACAACAGATGAGACAAAATTAGCAGATGGCAGATGGTGCTTTGCATGATCCAGCAAGAGGCGTACCACGACTGCTTCCGGGAGTGGAAACGGCATTGGGACCAATGTATCAGATGTGAAGGAGAGTATTTTGGAGAAGACCATTCACAATAAGTAAAAGGTGTCAAAAATTTTGTGGACAAAGTTCTGGAATTTTTTGAACAGACCTCATAAATGTGAAGTATGTAAAATTAGAAGTAAGTTGTGTCCAATGTAAAAGACAATGTGGATACAAAGTCTTGAAATTTAAGTCACTTGAATATTAAGATAAGTTATATGTACCACTCAGATTTAAAAGTTGGCGTAATTAGCATCCCACTATTCCTTTCCTTTTAAAATAGAAACACTGACATTGTAATCTAAGCAAGGAGTTTGTACTGTGAGACTACAACACTAATAGCTGTCATGACTAAAAAAATAAGACAACACTGTGCTCACTGAATGGAAAAGGTAATTTTTATGAAGATAGGTTTAGTTATCAAACTCTGGTGCTGCACTTTCTAATTTCAAACTGAATCTTTTTCACAGTCTGGGAACATCCATTGAAAATTGACGATCAACAAGAAATATGCACATAATAATCTCGTATGGGACTGTTGTGATGCCTCTGGGATCACATACTGAAGGCCCAGTTTTTGTTCTGCAAGAGAATTTTGTTGTCAGGATGATGTAATTTCTCATTTAGACCTCTTTCGTCACCACCTATTTTATTGTGGGCATGGAACATTTTCACATTGTAAGGATGCAGGAGCCATTGACAGTATTTCCTTCTGCTTCATCTAACCTATTTGGCAGTGCATGCACCCTTCAGAATCCACTTTTGACCCTCCTTCGAAATTGATCATATTTGCAAGTCCATGAGGCAGCAGCCAGGTTCACTTGACCTCAATACAACTGTTTAGTCAAATAAATAATTAGTTTTACTGTTATTGTTCATTTGCTTATAATGCTCATACATTTTATTAAAATGCATTATCATGGTAAGTCGTCTTCTACAACTGCTGCCACATTTCACTCTTTTACAGCTTCCTTCAGATATCCTGTTAAATTATTCTACAGGTGTGCTTGTACTCTTATTCCAACTCTGTACTGTGATACAGATCTACTCATGTCTGGTATCACCTTTCACTATTGATCTCTATCCTCTAAGCCATTTTAAATAGTGCATTCATAGAGAAACAACATGTCCACTAAACTACTCAACATAGTTGTGAATGGTATAATTCTACTGTTGTGGAATGTGAATAACTGCCACTGTTGTATTTGGCGCCATAGATCCACTAGATAAATTTTACTGTAACTATCCTTAGTTGTCTGTGAGTATATTGGATGGCAGTTGATTCCAACTTTGCAGACAAGGATATCTTTCTTCCTCCTCCTCAGTCAATGCCAGCTCCTACCTGTGTTCCCTCATAAGCATTTAACATGCATCAGTCTCAGGTACAGAAGTCAGGACATAATCTTCACAACAATATCCTGGAATGTTGCATTTGCGGAAATATCAGTTTTGCTAGTGTATTGTTCTTCTGGAACAATGTCACCTTCAGTAGCAATTGATGTACAATGGCCAATCTTCGTTAACTATTTTAACACAGTCTGTTGTGTTACAGAATTCCAGGCAGCAACAAACATACTCAGTCTGTAAAATGCTGAGTTTCATCTCCTTCCTCTCAAAGAACAAAATTGACTTCCACACAGTTGCTACCCCGTATCTGGGATTAACAGTGTATTATGTTCAGGTCCAGAGGCTGGAGATAATTTTGCAGTTCAGAGGAAGGAACAGTAGTCTTACATTCCTCAGAAATCCTGTTTCCTTGTAATGTGTAGGACATAGGTCAATAATTAGTCCAATTCCTTTCTGCTGCACCCATCTTGGCACTGAAATGTATGAGAAACTGTAAAGATTTTTGATGTCTCCAGGGTTTGCTGGTGTGCTCCGAGTACACAGTAGTGTTTCTGTTTTGGAAACATCTGGGAATTAATAGTGGAGGCACCTTTTCACTTCCACCATTAATTATGCACAGTGGTGTCCTAATCATTTCTTTACTCTTTTCCTCCATGGCATTTTTCTTCCTTAACGAAATATGTGTTGTGGGAAGTAAATTATAATAGACGCCAGTTTCATCAGTGTTACAAATGTGTGTTGGCTGATCACCCTGTATCAGTGTATGTAATGTTCTTCCAATAATATACACCTATGACCAGAGCCTCACTACAACATTTAATCTTTGTAGTGAAAGATTATGATGTTTTTTTAAAACGATTCAACCAGCAGTTCGATACAATAAAAGTTTCCATGTCCATCTTAAGAGCGATTTCACGAACTTGCTCTTGCAGTATGTTTCTGCTTATAGGAATGATTCTGCCATTCAGTCTTTGGAATTAGATTAGAAGAGTGTTTTCCACTGTGTTGAATGTAGAAATATGAATGTTCATCCTTTTTGAATCCCTAGGAATTGTTAGCTTCGGCACTTAATAATGCTTTCTTATTTCTGAACATGCCACACATGTAGACGGCACTAAATTGTATTTCTTTGCCATGTAGGAAACATTTACGCTAAAACTGCCTTTGATGTCATGTATGCTGAACTGTGGCATTAAAGTTCTGCAGGCTGTAACTCCACAAGAGTAAAATTGATAACTGTGATACTTCAGTAAACAAACTACTACACTTTTTGTGCTTTGTAGTTCGTAGACTCAGTGACTGTGATGTGACATCACGTGCTCAAGTAGCATGGAATAAGTTTGATTCTTTCAACACATCTGCTTGTGTATTGCTACAAGGGATGTCGAATTATTGACTACAATCTACATATGTGTCGACTGGTTGAATTGATTACCGTGTACTGCATCACATAACAAAAATACAACCTGTGTGAAATGAAATCAGAAATTCATTCAAACATGTTAGGAAGTACATAAAAATTGGATTTCAGTTTGCTAAATGTTTTTATTCCTTAAAAGTGGAATTTTTCTTAAAATGGGGTGAAATAACACTATTCTTGTGGGGAGTTTTGTCAGGGCAGACAGAAATTTTCATTAAAAATGGGATTTCCTTAAAAGTGGGTTTGTTAATTTGGGGTTTTAAAGTAGCTGTCATAACTGTTACCACTTGGCTACTGGCTGTGAGCAGGCTTTGGTCTGATGACACAGATAGAAAGGAGAGGTTACTGCCTATCTACATAAAGCTGATGACCCTTTTGCTGCCTGTGTGTCTCAGCCTAGGCTGTCTAGCTGTGTACCCCCCCCCCCTCCCCTCCCCTTTCCTGCTTTCCATTGACAAAGCTGTTTTATAATACTACTCTTAAGGTCTTGAAAGGTCCTGTTAGAGCTCAGGCTGCAGTTCTAGGCATGGCTGTATCTTAACCTGATGGTAATGCTTCTCGTAACTTTATTGTTCAAGGATAATTTTCTTCTGTGTTTGGTGGTAGTGCTGATCACTCCTTAAGAGCCCTTTATTTCAGTTTCAGCTCCTCAGAAATGGGCTAGAGCAACAAGTCCTGTATACCAGTCTCATTGCTTCGTTGACAGGCTTTTTGTTAACCAACTTGTACTCTGAAATTAATTATCACACAAAATATAACAGATGTTCAGTAAACTTCAGTTCCAGTTATTTCTTGTTCTGAGTTACATTTTGCCCACAATAACATCTTGTTCTTGTAGTATTAATATGTGTGATCTGAAAAGTTGTCATTTAAACATGCTAAATATCTCCAGTAATTGTCATTCTTTGTCTTCAGCATACTCACCATGTGAAGGCAGTGTCTGTCTTTCTTGTTTTCTTTCTAATCACTGTAGATATACCAATCAAACTCTATACCAATCAAACTCTTAGTAATTGTCCCATGCATCCTGGAGTCTGAGTGACCTGCACTGCCTTTTTAACCTTTCCTAACCTATTTCTGTCTCTTCTCAGAGGCAGGATCTGATAGTTACAAAAGGTAGGATAGTGCTGTCACTTGTATACCTCTGTTGGCAGTAACAAACATTTCAACTCATGAAGTAAGTACTGCCAGCAATTCTGTCTCATAATTTATTTTCTGGATTGAATTTTCCTTTGATACAATAAAATCTGTTGCTGGCATCCTGTTTTGTTATGTCTGTGCGGCATTTGCAATTTTTGTCGTTTGGGATTTTTTGTACTACTTCAGTAATCATTCTTTTGTATTCAGATACTATTCTGCCTTTAGTGACCTTCCTCCCTACATTTAGTGACCCCTTTTCTTTGTTAGTTGTCTTTCTTTGTTAGTTGTCTTTCTTTTTTATGACCTTTTGTCTGTGTCCAGTGACAATTTTTCTTTATTTGGCGAATTTTTAATTTGCAACTTTTTTCTGTGTGGTATACTTTTTTGATGTATTTTTGTTTGGTTATCTGTTTTCATTATTGACTACCCATTTCCCTTGTTGAATAGTGTTTCCCTGTTCTGCAATAGCATAAATTTGTTGTGCATGAGTTAAGGTGTTCTTGAAACGTACCAGCATATTACAATTGTGCCAGCCGGGACTTCAGTATGAGACCTGTGCCTTTCATAATCAAGTGCTCTACTTACCAAGCTATCAAAGTTGACTCATGACTGGGCCATGAGTCGTGCTTGGGTAGCTCAGTCATTAGAACAGTTGCCTGTGAAAGGCAAAGGTCCCAGGATTGAATGTAACACTTTCTAGAAATAGCAAATGCTCACTGCTTCTGGTTTATTAGAAATATATTTCAATAAATATCAAATTTATTTACAGTGCAGAAGTGACTTCTTTTATTGACATACTTCAACATCCACCAAATATGTGTAAGTGTTAATTCCCAGTACAGGCTACAAACCTTAGTACTTAAAACGGAACAGGGTACAGTATTCTCTCTGTGTAACTCCACTCAGAGACTAAGTATGTTCTTATTTCTTTTATCAAACAAAAGGCTGGTGAAATTAATTTTCACACCTATGGCATGAGATTATGTGCTTGAAATCCAGTGATTAAACTGATCATTTTATTAAAAAAAAAAAAAACCTCACTGACAGCCATAATAGTGGATTATTTTAGCTGTTTTACATCCCCGCAGTATCTGGGATCATCAGATTTCATTCCATTTCCTTGCCATCTTATTTGCTTTTCAATGATAATTTTACATTCGTGGCTATCTCCTGTTTCAGTTTACTGTCTGTTTTCTGCATAATCTTTCAGCAGCCATTTGTGCTCTTCATCTGTCAGCATTTCTCTCACAACTTCAGATCAATTCCAAAGTGAATTACAGTATACTGCTAGAGCTTCTGGAGCAGGATGTAGGCTTTTAAAGGACAGGTGTGTAGCAGTAAGCCAAAGTGCACCTATGATACATAACTGACAGTGTCTCTCTAACATTCTTTCATTCTGAGATATTTCTGATCTTAACGTTAATAATTCATTTCTGTTACTATTGATTGCATGGCAATCATTCTGTTACTTAGTGTTGTTGGCAAGAAATAGAAAGCAAACATACCAAGCAATACACAAAAGAGATAATATGCTGTGTAGATTAATTATGTGATAGGCAATCAAAAGCTGGCACTGAGATGCTCGCCAGAACTTGGACCACACATGGAAAGAACTATTACTGTATGGTAAAGAAGGTAAATGAAAAAAATGTACAATTAGATGAATAGAAGTGACACGCTTATTCAAAGACAATAATTACATTGAAGTCACTGTGATTCCTGATGATCCTTTGGACGTAAAAGAACCTTCAGCATGATTCTTAATAGGGTGTGTGATCTCCACAGACAGAAAAGCATGCTCTGCAACATACTGCAAAGTTGCTAACAAGGTTGGGAAGGAGTTCTTGTGGTGGACCCTTCCAATCCTCTACCCACGTGGTTGACAGCTGCTGGATCGTTGCTGGTGTATGTGGATGTGCTGCAGTATGTCTCCAGCACATCCCACAAGTGCCTGCTGGGATTTTAGTTGAGGCAAGAGGCAGGGCTGTCCATTCGTTGAATATCCTCTTGGTCCAAGAGCTGCTCCATTTGCACCATTTGATGTGAACACATACTGTAATCCATCAGGATGAAGTTAGGATCAAATGAGGCACTGAGAGCACAAGCGGACTAACCCACACTTTTTGTGAATTTGAGGTATTGACATGTTGTGATAACAGTATACGAGTATTATGCAATGCATGTTGATCTGTTTGTTTATCTGAAGGTTTGTCTAATGTAGCAACGTAAACATTGCTGTTGCACTCAACCGCCAATAGATACCGTTGAGAGCAGGGGTGGACTATGCGTCATAGTCCATTTGTGCTCTATGCTCTCCGTCCACTGCCATTGCGCGTGACGCCGGCGAACGAAAGACTTGTGTATTTAGTGTGGAACAACGTATTGGACCAGTGACCACGTGGACGTGTATTTCAGTTGATCAGCATGGCAGCCCCTGCGAAAAGCGTGGAGGAGCAGTTGGAAGGTTAGTTTGTATTGTGTTCCATTCCTTTTTTGCGGATAACATTGTTGATTGTACACTAACGCGTTCATATGCAAACACGTCTAGATGTACCGTATCTCGAATGGTGACTTTGTTCAGAAAATGAATGACATACAAACAATACTTTATGTATTGCTATTTTGTGTAATCAAGTAACGATCACTTGTAATGTTATGTGTACAACAATGTTTTACCGCCCGCCGAGTTGTGTTGAGCAATTGCTTCGCCTGTGGATACCAATGCACACGTTGACCATTACTGTAGTGTAGTTAATATTACATTGAGGGATGGATATTGTTATTACAGAGATGTTTGCGTCCGATGGGGACGTGCCGGGAGACGCGAGAGCGAGCACGGCTGCAGCAACAACTGTTCCAGAGGACGTGCCAGAGACGAACGACGATGCCGTGGTACGGAGCCGAGGAAAGAAGCGCCTTAGAAACGAAGATAAATGGCTTCGTAACGTTAGGAAAGAACGGAGAGCTCTAGGTCAAGAGTATGTAAACCGTAAGGGTAACCTTGTACCTCGAAAGGAATTGCGGAAAATCAGCGAGTGTACGTGCCGGTATGAGTGCCACAAACACATCAACGAAGAACAGCAGGAACAAGTGTTCAATGAGTTTTATAATTTAGGCAGCCACGATCTGCAGTCGGCTTTCCTGTTTACCATGATTAAAGTCGTTGATAAAGCACGGTCTTACGTAGGTCAGCAACATTCACGTACGGAGAAGACGAGATTGTATTACTTGCTCAATTCAAATGGGTCTGAAACGAGGGTGTGCAAAAGATTCTTTCAGAATACTTTAGCCGTATCTGCTGGAAGAATCGATAGGGTACTCAAGAATAAAGGGGAAAAAGCCACCCCTCCTCGTGATGGTAGAGGTAAAGGTGAACCTGGTAATAAAACACCTCGCCACAAAGTTGATGTAGTAAAACGTTTCATAGAAAAATTCCCGGCGTATGAAAGCCATTATGCGTATCATAAAAATAACGGTAGAAAGTATTTAGGACCAGATTTAAATTTATCAGTCATGTATTCACTGTACTGTGCAGAGGAGCAAATGCCCGTTTCTCATTTTATTTTCCGCAAAATTTTTTACGAAAACTTCAATTTGTCATTTCATCCACCAGTGTCCGACTCTTGTCGAACATGTGATGCTTTGCAGGTAAAAATAACAGCTGCCGATAATGATAAGGAGAGGACGGAGTTAATTGCAGAACGTGAATTCCATCAGCAAAAAGCTGAGTATGCACGGGCAGGTTTACATAGTGATACATTGCTTAGCAAATCAGATGGTAACGTTACAGTGATAACATTTGATTTGATGAAAACTTTGCCTACACCGATCATCTCAACTGGAGTTTGCTATTACAAACGTCAGTTGTGGACCTATTGCTTTGGCATCCACAATATGCACAATGATGATGTATACATGTTTCTGTGGCATGAATCCATTGCGTCGAGAGGGCCACAAGAAATTGGTTCTTGTTTGCTGTACTTCATACGCAATTTTGTCAGGACTGAAAAACTAATTATGTACTCTGATCAGTGCGGAGGCCAGAATAGAAACATAAAGGTTGCTGTACTGTGCCAATACATTGTCAACAGCTCAGAGTTCTCTGTGAAGGAAATAGACCATAAATTTTTAGTTAGCGGACACTCGTACCTGCCCTGTGATCAGGATTTTGGCTTAGTTCAGAAACGAAAAAAATATTTTCCTAATATTTACCGTCCTAAACACTGGAATGATGTGGTAGTGAGTGCCAGAAAAAGGAATCCATTCAAGGTAATTAATATGACTGCGGAATGTTTCTTTTCAACAAAACAACTCGAAAGAAACATCACGAATCGAAAAATGTCTTCTGGCAATTGTAAAGTACAATGGTTGAACATACAGTGGCTGCGGTATGAAGCAACCAACAGATTCAAAATATTGTATAAATACTCGAACCAAAACCAAGAGCCATTTCAGGAAATTGATGTGGCCAAACGAACATCCACATGCATCAGCAATCTCGAACTGCTTTATCCTAATGGAAATGTAATTACAGAGGCAAAAAAGAAGGATCTGCTAAGTTTGCTTCCGTATGTACCTCCACTTCATCATGATTTCTACAAAACTTTACAAACGTCATCAAATGCTGTAGAAACATTGCCTGTGGATGATTTTGAAATGTAACACAATGCGTAACATTACAGAAACCAATGTAAAATGGTACATGTAATGTGTACAATGTATACTAGTAATGAATACTATTGTCACATGCATCAGCGTACTAACGGACCTGTCATTGAGAATGTTCAACTACTTGGAGCGAAAATGGACTAAGCCACAACAAAACTGCTAATATTCTACTATATAGTACTTTTGTAATTTATCTATGTCAAAATATTGTTCAATAAAACCACAGTTACATCATATGCATGTTACAAGGCTGCAATGTATCACAAACATACATTATTTGTGGGCCCGTATTATGAGACCTGTTTCCTCCATATTGACTTCTCCGGGGTTAGTCCGCTTGTGCTCTCAGTGCCTCAAATGTAACCCTGAAAAAGATGCACTTGAGGCTGTTTTACAGTGTCCTGTTAACATTCGCAGGTGAGTATGTGTGTTCAGAGTTGGTCACTATACTTATGCAACATTATTCCTCCCCACACCTAAAACCTGGACCACTAAAAAAATCATGTTCAACAAGCTTCCTGGATGTATCACGTGTATCCACCCCTCGCTGTATGAAAATGTGAGTTAGACTTTGTTGTTACCTACTTTCAGCATTTGGCTAGGATATGGACTTGCTGTCCGCTAGATACGGTACTGTTTTCACTTGCTGCTCAAGAAACAGTTGTATTTTCAGGGAATGAGCCAAGGCCATATGGGTGTACCGAGAGTGTTGTTCATCTTTGAGTGCTTCCCAGTCACACATACAAACGTAGTTCTGCTGCACTACCAGTGAGTTATCCAACAGACTTTAAGAGTCTTTTTTTCACCAAGAAGTATCCACCTCCAGAAGTAGTGTGTCTTGTACATTTCCAGAAGAATTAGGAACTATCACTTTTTGTGATGTTACTTATAATCAGTCTTGATTGCAAAATTTTTTATTCGTATGACCGGTTTCGGTTCATTCAGAACCATTTTCAGATCTGTAACAATAATGATAATTTACTATTTTCCGGAAGCAAATCTTTTTCATCCTATTTAATCAACATCAAATGTACCAGAACGTACCTGATATTTCAGTTACAGGAGTAACCCGTCCAGATCAATGAGTGCTCTTGTCACCCACCACAATACAAATGGGCATATTTTACTTTGATGGTATACAGGCTACTAAGGTTGCCACTAAACCAACAGGAAGTGGAAAAGGAGCTAAGTATTTTAAAACAAGTGGCCGTAGCGAACAGATATACGTGTAAGCAAGTGATGAATATTTATAGGAAGATAAAGAAGAGAGAAATGAAACAAATAGAAGGAAGTCAAGTCGCAGTTAAGAGGAACAACAAGAAAAATATGTGGCTCTCACTTACAATGGAAGAATTGCAGATAAAATTGAGAGATGCTTTCGTAAATCCGACGTTAAAATAGGGTTCCGAACAAATAACACGTTAAAATTGTAGCTCCGGCACAGAATATGTAATAGTAGGAATAAATTTCAGGATTCAGGTGTATATAAGATCAAATGTAATGACTGCTGTAAACAATATATAGGGCAGACTGGTAGGAACCTTGAAACCAGATTCAGGGAGCACACCTACTCTCAAAACAGAACAGCTTTTAGGGCGCATATGGCTGCGTTAAAGCACTGTCACGGACATTGAACACAATTTAGACATCCTGCATGGAGCTCATAAGGGATGGTTTCTTAATATTTTGGAAGAAATTGAAATATACACCCATAAAAATAAAGATCCAGATTTAATCCTCAACGAGCAAATCGAATTAAACCATAACGCCTATTTTAGCATTTATGACGACTTACTAAGATGACAACTGTTGCGTGTGGAGATCCAGGCCGAGGAATGAGAAGTGGTGAGTGGTGGAGAAACCGGAAGATGCGTGCAGCGCCTGGCGTCGTTGACGGGGCCCTCCTGCGCGGCCCTCTCGCCCACGGCGATGGACATCAGACGACTGAGCAGATCGCGGCAGAACAACGAAATGGCGGGAAGCACGGAAGCAGACCGTAGAGGAAAACAAGTCCACACCAGCACCATAGATATATAAATCGCCCTATGTTTTTTAGATCGTATAAAAATGATAATTTTACTGTTTTTTAATTTTGATAAGTACAGATTTTAACCTTGACATCTACGTATTTTAATTAAGTATTTTTTAATAAAATAAAATCTACTGAATATATTATGTGCAAATGGAATGTAACAAATGTACTAGACGCCACCTGTTGGTAATAGTGTTATAATTAATGTAAATGACGTTCACTCTGCCAACCAATTTTATGTGACGCTGCATGTGAAATTTGCTGGATTTGGACGGGTTACTCCTGTAACTGAAATATCAGGTACGTTCTGGTAAATTTGATGTTGATTAAATAGGATGAAAAAGATTTGCTTCCGGAAAATAGTAAATTAGTATCATTATTGTTACAGATCTGAAGATGGTTCTGAATGAACCGAAACCGGTCATATGAATAAAAAATTTTGCAATCAAGACTGATTATAAGTAACATTATAAAATCACTGATTGCTGTTATCCCAATCAGACATTGTCTGTTTTTGCAAAAGTTTTTGTGATATATTTGTATGTAATTTTTCTAGTTGTCTTGACAGAATTATGATGTTATCAGCTAACCTCAGTTTTTATTTCTTCTTAGAAAACTTAAATTCCGTTTCCAAATTTCCCCTTCGAAATTGAGTAACATCAGGGACAGGTCCTTTCTCACTCTTCTTGACCACTTCTTCCATGCCATGCTGTTCCTGTCCTATAACTGGTTTCTGTAAAAGTTGTAAATAACCTCTCAATTCCTATATTTGATACTTTCGTTCTTCAGAATTTCAAAGAGTGTATTCCAGTCAACATTATCAAAAAAGCTTTCTCTAAATTTGCAGATGCTATAAACATAGATTTGCAGTTTTTTTTTACATTCACTCTTCTCTCTCTATAACATTATCCTCAAGTTCAGGAACTGACGAGGGATGCATCTATCTTTCCTGTAGGTATGCATGCTTGTACATCCTTGATCCTTGCATTTATTTGCTAGTTATTCCTGTTTAGCCATTTAGCACTTTTTGTGTCTCATTTTTTAGAAGTCTATTCCACTTCATCTGCTTCATTTGCTGCACTTCTGTATTTTCTCCTATCGTTAATTAAAGGTAATCTCCTGTTTTATCCAAGTACTTCTGGTAGTACTATCTTTTATTTATTTGATTCTTTGCTGCTTTCCCTGTTTCATCTCCCATAGCTACCCATTCATCTTCTGTTGTATTCCGTTCCCCTGTTTGTCCATCGTTGCCTAATACTCCTTCTGAAACACTTGGCAACCTCTGGTTTTTCAGTTTATACATGTCCTGTCACCTTAACTTCATACCTTTTTACAGTTTTTTCAGTTTTAATCTGCAGTTCATAACCAATAAAGTGTCTCAATACGGCGTTCTTAGTAAGTTAATAATAGCCAACGATTTATCTTTAAATTTGTGAAAATGTTGTTTTTTGATCACACACATTCTATTCTATGTAAATACTAAAAAAGATTATATATAGAATATTATATAGTTGGTACTATGAGCAGGTTGCACAACAATACAAAATTAACTCTTTGTAGCTCACTTCAACTGTTTTTTTTTTATATACAGGGTGACCAAAAAGTCAGTATAAATTTGAAAACTTATTAAACCACAGAATAATGTAGATAGAGGGGTACAAATTGACACACATGCTTGGAATGACATGGGGTTTTATTAGAACCAAAAACATACAAACGTTCACAAAATGTCCGACAGATGGCGCTGGACAGCAAAGCTGCTACCATGACTGGTGAGAGGTACGCCAATATGTTATAGAATCGCATCAACACCAGCCAACACCTGCTGGAACATACAATGTTTATGCAGGATGACACTCCACCCCATCTTGCTGGACGCGTGAAAGATCTCTTGCGCGCATCGTTTGGTGATGGTGTGCTCAGTGGCCACTTTCGTTATGCTTGGCCTCCCAGGGACCTCAGTTTGTGTGATTATTGGCTTTGGGGTTACCTGAAGTCACTAGTGTATCATGATCGACCTACATCTCTAGGGATACTGAAAGACAACATCCGATGCCAATGCCTCACCATAACTCCTGACATGCTTTACAGTTCTGTTCACAACATTATTCCTCGACTACAGCTATTGTTGAGGAATGATGGTGGACATATTAAGCATTTTCTGTAAAGAACATCATCTTTGCTTCGTCTTACTTCGTTATGCTAATTATTGCTATTCTGATCAGATGAAGTGCCATCTGTCGGACATTTTTTGAACGTTTGTATTTTTTTGGTTCTAATAAAACCCTATGTCATTCCAAGCATGTGTGTCAATTTGTACCCCTCTATCTACATTATTCTGTGATTTATTCAGTTTTCAAATTTATACTGACTTCAGGTTAGTCAGTTTTACAGTTGAAAAAACTAAATAATGCTAGTATCTAATGTGTGGGATGTGTATGGTACTATATTGTGTATGTTTCAAAGACTAAGGAAAACAGCAAGAAAGGAAGAATAACGAATAACTAAGTTGTAGGAAGTTATAGGGATGGGAAATGAGAGTGTAGGCCTCATGAGAATCTCGAGAATATAACCATTCACATTAAGTTATGGTAACGAAACTCAGAGATAAAGTACAAGCATTGAATTCCGCCCAACGGAGAAATAAGTTGTTGCAAACATGCCTGCCCTATCGCTCCCAGAGAATAACAGCTGAGTAAGTGTGGCAGTCGACATTACATTATAATTCATAAGGGAAAAATTCTGTAGTCTTGCTCCACTTAACCACTCAATTAGTGCCAATAAGAAATATGTGTTTGAGTGTATCTGTTGGTTAGTGTCACACCACTTGATTTCATATCAAGAATGAAAAGTATTAAGGATTAGTCTAAAGGTAGGAGGACTAGTATATGACAGAAAAGAGATGAGTGTCAAACTGTAGCTGCTTACAAGGTTGGAGACTACTAATATCTAAGGGCGATAAGAGAGAGGTTGACAAGAAAATAGAAACCAAGTGACAGGAATCCCTGGTATTAAATAGTACAGTAATTTAACATATAAAATATTGTTACATCAGCACCCGGAATTTTTTCCTGCAAAACCAGGGGCATTCAAGGCCTGTCAACATTGCATGAAAATTAAGAACCATCAAATCACCTACTTGACTGCTCTCAAAGATGCAGTTGAGCAGAAATACAGAAAATGTGTGAATGGTATGTTATGCACTCACAGACGGGTTATAACAATCCATTACCTGTGCTGAATGAGGTGTTCTTGACAGTAACTGCTTTAACAGCTATTTGGTACTATTCAATGTTGTAGTAACTAAATATTTCTTGTGAGGCAGTTGCTTGTCACATACGGGTGCTGATGCGGCATATTACCATAGAACTACAGTACAATTAACATCATCTGACACTTTGCCAAAAACCCATATAAACATACCAGTAGCTGTTGTAAGGAAAATTGGAGGATCAGACTGGTCCCAGTCATACAGATTTAAAAAAAAAAGTGTCGATACTGAAGGATACCAACCTATAATGATAGCTGAATTATTAGTAAACTTCCCGGTAGCATGACATTTAAAATCCCTTTAGTTAAGGAATGAAGTTCGTATACATTTATTTTGTTAACTTGAGGCTTTAACTGATCTGTTGTTGACTTAAGTTCTCTTGATCAGTCGTCAGGGGAAGGCTTTTTACAAAAGCTCACAGATTGTCGAAGGAATTGAGTGACAGTTTTTTTGAAATTTTCTGAAATATTTATTACAGCCTTAAGCCAGACACATCCAGAATAGATGTTAATTCTGAAGTGTATTGATCCAATGAACGAGAAAGTTATGAGCTTTCTTCTGGTTATCAGTAGTTTATAGGTGGTTTGCAAAGAGACTGTTTTAATTTTTAGCATTTATTGGAAATTTTTAGCACTTATTGGAATTCATCAAGAAACAAGTAAAATGGGATTGGGACAATAACTAAATGGGATTAGGAGCAGGTACTATGGGCAGCCATTTCACGTCTCATGCAAAATTTTGCATGACCACTGACATTTCAGAATGTCTTAGAGTGAGAGATACTTTGGAAGAGAGAGAGCTATGAAGAGGAACAATACTGTACTTGAGCCCTTTGAGCACTGATAAAGTATGAACTAAATCAAGCATTTACCAAAAAAGGACTCTTAATTGTTGTGTCTTTAAAAAAGCCGAAAAAGCTGCTGAAAGCATGATAAAGGAGACCAGAATAACAAAGAAAAGAAAGAAAACTAAAGAAGATGAAAAGGATACTCAAATTAACACAATTATGGTACTGAAATGTTTCGACATGTCCTCACTGAGAAGAAAAATACAAGCAAATCTTAAAAGTTTGTTTCCTGTAATCAACGTTTTTGCATACTTAGGGATCACAATCACATCTAGTATTAAAGCTACAAAAGCAAAATTTTGCATCAATTATAATGCAGTTGTTGCCCACACAGTGAACTAGATCATTGTGTTGAATGCTCCATCTTAAAATATTTAATACATGGTTATGTATTAAATAGTGGGTGGTTCTAATTAAACTTTCCATGCTTATCACATTGTTACACAGAAACTAATTACTATATGAGTTCCAAACTTGGTAGGTTTAATGTTCAGAGTATGGGGTGCAGGATTTTCATGCGTCACAATGCCACCATCCAGTTCAAACTATGGCCATTGGCTGCCATGATCAGTCATCATGATTCATAGTCTCTCTCACCTGACAAGTCGCAGTGCACTTGTTGACATGTCAACATGAGCGAACAGTAATGCTGCAGGTGCACTTCGAGAATATCACTGGCTGGAAGGATTGTGGAAGGATCCTCTTTCTCCACCTTCTGCGCAGAGCACGATGAAGTAGTTCAAATCAAGTGGATAACTGGGGTCACTCCAGGAATAGGCCAACAACTGGTAGCACCACACGTGGTTGAAGAAATCGCTGTTGCTGTGGCAGATAATGCTGTGTGCAATTCCTGATCATCAGGCAGTGTGATTGCTCTGTTACAACAGTTGAACATCCTGTGGTTCACTGTCCAAAAGATACTTCAAACCATTCTCAAATAGTATCCATTCAAGATCCACATCATACACAGTAGCTTGCACCACAGGATGCACGACAACATGTTGACTTTGCTCTCCACTTTGGTGTAAACGATTAAAGTTGACAAGAGCTAGACCATCCTATGGATAGACAAAACTCATTTTTCTCTGATGGGTGAGGTGAACACACAGAATTGACGAGAGTGGGGATCTTCACCTCCAGTCACTGTGCATAAAGTCCCTCTGTATGGTGTGACTTCACAGCTACATTCGTCATTGGCCCATTCTTTTTGAACAAGTTGGCACTCAAGGACAAAAGACTTGCAGTGTAACTGGCCAGCACTATTGGGATATGCTCAGCATATTGAGAGATAGCCAGCATATCTACAGACATACTTTGTTCTGCTGTGAAGAATGCAATCCTGCACTTTCAGACACTGATGGACGCCATGTTGTGCCCCTTTGTAGCAGTAATGGTAGTGGTATATAATGGTATGATGTACCATATCAGCACATTAAAAGTGTTTCAATTGAACTGATTCTGCATTATTTCTCTTCCCAAGACCTTAACATTAATGCTGCCAAGTCTGGTCCTTGTACGGTAATTAGTTTCCTTGTTATAACATGTTAAATATGGAAAGTTTATTATAACCCCACAGTACTTCAAGCTAGAGCATGTCGTATGTTGTTACATTAATAGGAGAAAAAACTGGCTTCTAAAAAACATTTATTAAATATACAGAACAAGAAATTGATAAATATTCCTGCTTTTTTTCTTTTAACAAGTTAATAACTTAAAAAAATAAAATTTATTTATACATTATTTTGAATAGTGTGGAAGAACAGTTTATCTAATTTAAAACTGAACATAATTCAGTATTTTCAAGACACAAACGAAATTAAAGACATTAGCCACCCGAGGGCATAGATTTATATCAGTGGGGCAAGCTGAAAATTTGTGCTGGACCAGGATTCGAACCACATTCTCCTGCTTGCTAGGCAGATGTGCTGACCAATACATCATTTGGATACAGTGGTCACCACAACCGCATGGACTACCCTAGTGTGCCTCTTGTCAGACCCAAATCCTCAACTTGTAGCACAAACAACTGATGTAGTGCCCCCACTCATTAGCCTCATTACTTGGAGCATTACATCAATTCTCAGAATGGTTCGAGCTAGGTCTGCTTCTGCACTCAAGGGATCATTGGCCATCACTGCCTTAATTATATCTGTGGTGTATTTTCATGCCATTATGAATTCCACAGTATTTAAATTTTTATCACATAGAGGTCATAACATACTAATTGTTTGGTTAAAGTTTCATTTCAATATCTGCTAAAGTTTTTCTGTTGTTATATTCAAAATACTAGTATAATGTACAGACCATAATGTCCAGGTCTCCTTAAATAGTAGTAGCATCTGTCCAACATTCTTGTGAAAGTGATTCACATATGAAAAATAATTCTACTATTACTATTAGCCAGGGCAATGGTAGATGGACAAAGAAAGGTCTTGTTGCTGGGTATCAAAAAGAAATAAGACAGAAGACGACCTAATGGAAAGCGAGTGGATAAAATTAGAAAACATGGATGAGAATAGTTGAAGGCCCTATCATGGACAAGTCTAGAGGAGCTGTTTATCAAGCAGTGGATGAACGACGACCATCCCATTTCGGCACTGTGATAGTGCCGAAGTATGTAATGGGTTGCCAGATACTTGGAGAGCTTTGTTATGATATTTGGGAAAACAGAGGAATTTCACTGTTAAACACATTGGAGAGATCACGTGGTGGAAAGAGTACATCGATGACCTCTAGGATGGGGAGGAACTGTCTGATGTGATAACAAAAGAAATGAGAGTCGATATGGAAGACCAAGGGGCATCAAGTATTAGTCAGAATCTAATAGAACTTTGGAAAATGTGGTCAAATAAGACAGAAGTCACAGATAACATTCCTTTTGAATTTCTAAAATCACAAGGGAAAGTGTCAACTTCTCTTATCTCCTGCTTCTCATTATTTAATGTTGTAAACAGTTATTCAAAACAATTTACTTTCCATTATATTTATTATAGCTTCTAAACCTCAACCATGCCCAAATCCAAAGACAGAACTGTCAATAAAGTTAAATGTGCTTTCAGTATTAAGTGTTTATTACTAACACCAATGTACATGCAGAACAGAACTGACCTACTAGATAGAGAGTGCAGCTACACTGCTGAAAAACAATTTGTACACCTCTTTTAGAGGTTCCCATTCACTCAAGATTTATTGATGCCACAGTGAATTTGGAGGATACAAAACAATTATGTTTATAGATCAATAGCGTAAGTGGTTCTGAGGCATCGGGTATCTAACCTGCTGCAAAACCTATAATAGTACGTGGTGTAGCCTTGGGTGGCAGTGCAGCTGTTGATTGTACAGATGGTGAATACTGGCCTGAGATGTGTTACACGATGCCTGCTCGACCTGTTCATGTAGTTCTGTTAGAGTTGTTGATTGAGAAGTCACACGAGTTACTTCGCTTCCCATCGTATCCCATGCGTGCTCAATTGAGACAAGTCTGGAAATCATACTGGCCAGGGAAGTTGCTGCACACCTTGACTGAGCACATTGTCATGGGCAGTGCTTGGGCAAGCATTATCCTACACTGATGATACAGCACATCACCTTCCTGTTTCGAGAATGTCAAAAGAACAGGTCTGACGACATTCTGTGTATACCAAGTGCTGGTTAGCATCCCCTTCAGAAACACTAAATGTGTATGAGAGCATTAGCTTATTGCCCCCAGACTATAAGGCCTAAGTAGGGCCAGTGTGTCTTGGATGAATACACATTGCAAGACAGTGCTCACCTAGTCTATGTTGTATGCGCAAATGATCATCACTTGCATGCAGGTACAATCTGGTTTCATCACTGAGCACTAGGGCACACCATTCCATCTGCCAAGTCATCATCTGATGCCACTAGCTGAGCTGTGCACATTGATACTGTGGCATGAGTGGGAAATAATGAGATAGAGGGGGGACCACATGCGTCCCACTGCAAATAACCAATTACCAACAGATCATGTTGACACTTCTGGGCTCACAAGCCTTCTTACCTGTGCTGTTGTAGCTGTACGATGTGCCATTGATGCTCTTAATGACAGTCCTGGCAGGCATCTGTGTGGCATGGATGTCTGGAAACTCATCTATAGGGGTGAGAATGTTCATGTGACCACTGATACCAGCATCATTGCACAGCTGATGTAGCATGTGCAACTTGTGTGGCAATTCTCCAAAAGGCCCATACTGCCACTTGGGAGGCCACAATTTGACCCCTTTCAAACTTGCTCCATTGGCTGTAGGAGGCACGAGGGCATCCTCGTGGCATGATTGCCTGGTTGCTTCACATGTTTGTGCCACACTGAGCCTTGTGGCTGTGAGCATTCCCTATTAAATGGTAGGCACATATGGCATTCTGATAGCTATGCCACAATGCTGTGTGTTGGCGGACAAAGCTGAAACAGTAACAGTACATCTACTGTCCCCCAGGTGGCATATGCTTCAGTGGATCAAAATTGACATTATCTTTCCAGACGCACTATTTTTTTTCCAGGATTGTATTTATACAAACATTGAAGATTCCAGAATATTCAAACATAAGATATTAGTATTAGAACCTTCAATAAAAGTTAAATTCAAAGTAAAAGTAATTGCTGATAGTTGAGTTTGAAGTGACAGCTCCCAGCACCCAAGCCAGCAACCCTTACCACTACACCAGACTGCTAGCACCATAGCTTGTGGATCCCTCTCTCTCCTGGAGAAACAGCGACTTGTTTCAAAAGTTCTCCTGGGAGCTGACAACACCTTGGATCTAGAAATTGCCAATGCCAATGATCCTGGTCCTTGCATTCCTATTGTGTTATTAAATTCTCATTATTGTGATGAGTATCACAAGTAGCTCTTCCTACTAAGACTTCACAATCATCTAGTAGTTATCCAGTTTCCTTGAAACTCCCATCATCAATCTGCTCCTCTGGCCAGCAGCAGGGCTTCATATGGAGGACATGGGTGACATCTCTGTGCTTTTGCCTTCTTCATTAAGGGTCATAATCTTTGATGTCATATGCGACATTCAATAATCTATCAAGAGTATCATATGCCCAAAGTAGCATTTTAGTAAGTTTTCAGGTAGTTCCACTTCCTGCACAGGCGTAACAATTGATACCATTTCTCCTGGGCCTAACCTCACTGGCTGGTGTGTTGTGCTGTAGTGCTCTTGGTCTTTCTCCTGGGTGTCTGCTTTCCCCACTCCTTCTCATGTCCACCTTACCCCCCCCCCCCCCCCTCTCGCCCTTTTCTGTGTCCTCTCCCTCCATCGGCTCCCCCATTTTTTTGCCTTTCTTCTCCTCCCCCTTTTTCCCCCCTCCTTTGTCCGGGTGCTTCCCCCCTCCCCCACCCCATATGCCTTCATACTCTATAGTGCAGTGTGTCTTTGAGTGTTCAATATTTGCATCCCCTTTTTAAGTGTTGCGAACAGCCACCATACTGTTGCTAGGTGTGTTTTTTAACTGTTACGAACAGAAACCAGACTGTCGCCGTGTTTTTAAAATTGTGTCTGTCTATTTACTATGTGTTTTAATCAGCATCACCGACCCTTTGTTTTTATGACTTTTTTGCCATGTTTCAGTTATTAACAGTCACCGTTTTATTGCCTGCTTACCCCATGCAGCCTGACTGCAAATTTGAACCTCAATCTGATAATTCTACCTGTTGTGCTGCCATTCATAAACTGCATTTTATGTGCTGTTTTCCAACAGAATAATGCTCTCCCATATACCATTGTTGTATCTCAACATGCGCTGCAGCAGGGGTGTCTAACCTCTTAGCTTACCTGGGCCAAACTGGAAGAAGGCAAATATTTTTGGGCTGCACACATAATATACTTGATACCAAAAATATCTAGGGACGAAGAAAAAGACCAATGAGAGAATAGCACTGTGTGGCTAGAATTTCAAGCTGAAGATATAAGATATTGAGTTGATCAGAACTCTACAGAAACGAAATTTTATGATTTTTAAATTTTTTAATATTCTGATTGCTTGATAGAAGCTCACTTCTTATGCTGCATTGATACTTGTTTTGGGCCACGCTCGGCCCATGGGACACGGGTTGGAACCCCTGCTCTACTGAGTGTCGGCAGGTTGCCCTGGCCCTCTAGATCACCAGATTTGTCTCCAATCGAGCACATGTGGGACGTCCTCAAATGATAACCTCAGTGTTATCTGCATACAGCATTAACTGTCCTTGTATTGACTGACCAGCTGTAACAGGTATGGAACCCCATACCACGAACTGACATCCCAGATCTGTAAAACACAATGCATGCACATTTGCGTGCTTAAATTCAACATTCTGGCTGGTATACCGGTTATTAATGTAGCAGCATTTGACATTTGCAATGGTTTTTCTATTGCTTATTAACCTGTGATCTTGCAATGTTAATCCCTTAAATCTGGTACCTAGACAAATGTATTCTCAAAATTTCAATTTGGTACATTAATTATTTTTTAGTACTGCAATTTTTTCTGTTTTTGTGCATTTGAGTGCCCAAATGCAGCTAATGTCATTAAAACCTTTGAAAGACATGATGTTGATGCATACACCTTGCTAAACTGCAGATATTTGCTGGAGACCAAATAACTAAATTGTGTTTCGTTTCAATTGTTATTTAGCTTGGCTGTGTGAGAATTAAAACCGTCTAATAGTCATGAACATACTTAACTTCTCTCACACTTCTCTTACACACAATCTTAAAGGGAACTGGATCAAATGTGTAACACTGACTGAAACCCAATTTTCATTCTAGGTGCTATAACATTCAATTGCATTTAATATGAAGCTCTAGAGACTTTTATCAGTACTTATCGCCATGAAACCATGCATTTGCACTTAATATAATTTCGCACTGCTGGTTTGATACCATTATTCTAATACCACAGTCACAGACAAGAACATCGAGTTTTATTCAATGACTATTGAGGAAAAAATATGATGCATTTCACATAGTCAGTTAGCTACACATTAGGAAGCTTTGTGTGGGTTCCGTACCCTGTTACCTGTTAACCAGATTTGTTGTTTTTCTCTGGTATGCAGAAAGAGTTGATCCTTCTTATTGACTACCTTGCAACGATAAACTAACTATGGATTTTATGAAAGTCTTCTGGAGCGAAGAAAATTCAAATTGGGGTGGTAAATCAAATGTTGTGAAAATATCCAATTTGTGGTTTGCCCATGATTGTGTGCTCAGTCCTATAGGTGGTTTATTCATTTAGTTTAATTTTCATAACTTTTTGGAATTTTTCGTTATTTACAAGTGTCTCATTACTCTCAACCACCTACAGCCTTGACACAGTGGTAACACCAGTTCTCATCAAGTCACCAAAGTTAAGCACTATCAGGCTTGGCTAGCACTTGGATGGGTGACTGTTTGGGTCTGATGAGCACTGTTAGTAACTGGGGTGCACTCAGCACTTGTGAGGCCAATGAAGAGCTACTTGACTGAGAAGTAGTGGCGTTGGTCACAAAGACTGACAGTGGCCAGGAGAGCAGTGTGCTGACTGCATGCCCCTTCATATCTGCATCCAGTCACACTATTAACTATTAACTGAGGATGACATGGCAGGCCTTCTGATGCCTGTTCAGATGGAGTTTGCTCTCAACCATAGGGGCTGCACTCTACCATCTTGTATCTGAAGACATGTTTCACCACTTACACTACTTTCATCATTTTCCTAGCTATGTTTTCAGCATATTTTTTCATGACCAGTTTACATCATGTAAACTGGTCATTTTTCCACAAAAAGACTGAGATCCAGGAGGAGATTACTTATTTGCTTGCATTCATTTTACCAGATTCATATGTTCTTCCTATATGGTAGTCAAAGAGTCGCAAAACTTAACATACCTCTGGCACCTTTCAAATACAAACAAGCACACATACAGGGGTTGGGAAAAAACATTGAAAAACCATGAGAAATGCATGCTTGAGCATAAATGCAGATGCTTGCAGATTGTGCTGCTGTATTTGACCATGTGCTGCTCCTGTGCAGTGCTCTCAATACATTACATGTGTCATTCATGGTCAGAAAAGGGTTTCGCGTAGTTGTGAATGCATTATATTGGAGCTAAGGACTTTAAACACTGACAGAGTGTTGGTTCTGGTATGGTGGAAGCCTCCATAAACAAGGTAACTGAAGTGTTTGGTGTTCCAAGAGCCACCAGTCGAAGACTTATACAGCATACAAGGAGAGAGAAAAAGCATCATCCTGAAAGTCACAATGCAGACAAAAGTGTCTGTTAAGCAGTCATACAGACTGTTGTTGAAGAGGACTGAATGACATGCTCACGAACACTGTCAGCGCCAAAACAACACAAGGGGAGCTTCGTAATTTGGGAATTGCAAGGCGAGCAGAAATTCCAAAACCATCAGTGATACAAACATCCATAACAGGAAAACGTGGCGCTGAAGCCCTAAAACCTGGTCGATAGAGCAATGAAAGAAAGTAATTGTGTAACATGAGTCTTGTTGTTCACTGCTTCCAGTTTCTGGACACATTTACATCCCAAGAGTGAAACATGGTGGAAGTTAAGTGAGGATTTGGGCAGCCAGTCGTGGTATTCTATGGGCTCATGGTTACTTTGCGAAGATGTATTACCATATATTATATTACCATATATTATATTATCTTACCATATATTATATTACCAATATATACCATATATAGAGATCTGTGCGGATAAGAAAAGTGCAATCCGCATCCGCAGCAATTAATCTGCATCCGCAAGTTCCTTATCTGCATCCGCATATATTTAAGTTTTGAATGAGTAATTAATAGTAATAGACAGTAGTACTTAGAATTATGGTATGAAATGACATAGTTATTGTTAGGGTGCCATTTCTGTGACAACTTAACTACTTTTTATATATATTAACATGGTATCTGTTCTTTCGGACATCTCCGAAAGAACAGATACCATTGGTGACCATGCAGCTCGTTAGAATGAAATTACAATGAAACGAACACCCTTGGCTGCTTACAGGTGTTGACATACGCCAACTGGGACAGATGAAAATGTGTGCCCCGACCGGGACTCGAACCCGGGATCTCCTGCTTACATGGCAGACGCTCTATCCATCTGATGGTAGATACTGGGCAGGTTTGCCACCCAGAGAGCACTTCATAGGCCACACAAAAGATGCGGTCGCGGAAACTAATATTGCAACATACGTCCTGGGCAGATGCCTTGCTCATTATCCACAGATGACCCACGGATATCTGCACCGGTCGCGATTTTATCCGCAAAGTAACAAATACCACGGATATCCGCATCCGCGCAGACCTCTAACCATATATTATATTACCAAGGATTACCATTTTTGGCTGATCAGGTTCATCCCATGGTACAATGTTTGCTTTCCGATGGTGATGCTGTGTCTAGAGATGACAGGGCCTCTGTTCATGCACAGTTCACATCATTCCCGGGCTGCTTTTGTGAGCACAAGGATGAACTGTTGTATCTCCCCTGGCCACCAGTCATCAGATCTCATTATTACTGAGCTTTTGTGGTCTCCTTCAAGAGAATGGTGAGTGATCGCTATCCACTCCATCATCGTTACCTGGACTTGCTGCTGTTTTGCAGGAGGAATGGCATAAAATTCCATTGAAAACAATACAGGACTTATACTTGTCCATTCTGAGTCAACTGGGAGCTATTTAGAATGCCAGTCGTGTTCCTACACCATATTAGGCTTGGTAGTGTGTTGTGTTTTGGGTGTTTTTATATTCTGTCCACACACCTGTATATTTGTCCATATACATGAAAATACACAAGTATTCCATGAGACATTCACAAACATGCACACCCAGACATCTGACAACCACCTCACCAACATATAGCCATTAGGTATTACTATAAGATCAAATAAGAGATTCCAGTCAGCGACACCTGGCTTAGTTAGTTTCAGCCAGTTGCTCTCTCCATTGGTTCTTAGAAAACAACCACCATTATCATTTCAACGTGGCTCGCCTCTTAGGCACACTTAACAGTGTCCCTCTCGGCTCGAATATTCGATATATTGATGAGGTTTCTCACTCTTTTGTCGATTGCCTGTATAAAAAGCTTCCAGTGGCCACAAATAAAGGTTGCATTGACAGCCTCACATTCCTCCTCCTCCTCTTCCTTTGACACATCATGTGTAAAACTCTTGGCATTGGTTTTCCACACCGTGACCTATCAGACATGAACCTATGTGATACAGCTCTGTCTGCCACTTTTTCACAGGAGTTATCAGTTGGTTCCAACATACACTACTGGCCATTAAAATTGCTACACCACTAAGATGACATGCTACAGACATGAAATTTAACCGACAGGAAGAAGATGCTGTGATATGCAAATGATTAGCTTTTCAGAGCATTCACACAAGGTTGGCACCAGTAGCGACACCTACAACGTGCTGACATGAGGACAGTTTCCAACCGATTTCTCATACACAAGTAGCAGTTGACCAGAGTTGCCTGGTGAAACGTTGTTGTGATGCCTCGTGTAAGGAGGAGAAATGCGTACCATCACGTTTCCGACTTTCATAAAGGTCGGATTGTAGCCTATCGTGATTGCAGTTTATCGTATCGCGACATTGCTGCTCGCGTTGGTGAGATCCAATGATTGTTAGCAGAATATGGAATCAGTGGGTTCAGGAGGGTAATACGGAACGCCGTGCTTGATCCCAATGGCCTCGTATCACTAGCAGTCGAGATGACAGGCGTCTTATCTGCATGGCTGTAACAGATCGTGCAGCCACGTCTCGATCCCTGAGTCAACAGATGGGGATGTCTGCAAGACAGCAACCATCTGCACAAATAGTTCAACAATGTTTGCAGCAGTGTGGACTATCAGCTCGAGACCATGGCTGCGGTTACCCTTGACGCTGCATCACAGACAGGGGCGCCCGCGATGGTGTACCCAATGACGATCTGCGTGCATGAATGGCAAAACGTCATTTTTTCGGATGAATCCAGGTACTGTTTACAGCATCATGATGGTCGGATCCGTGTTTGGCGACATTGTGGTGAATGCACATTGGAAGCATGTATTCGTCATCGCCATACTGGTGTATCACCCAGCATGATGGTATTGGGTGCCATTGGTTACATGTCTCGGTCACCTCTTGTTCGCATTGACGGCACTTTGAACAGTGGACGTTACATTTCAGATGTGTTATGACCCGTCGCTCTACCTTTCATTGAGCTGGCCACGGTGGCTGAGCGGTTCTAGGCGCTACAGTCTGGAACCGCGCGACCGCTACGGTCGCAGGTTCGAATCCTGCCTCGGGCATGGCTGTGTGTGATGTCCTTGGATTAGGTAGGTTTAAGTAGTTCTAAGTTCTAGGGGACTGATGACCTCAGAAGTTAAGTCCCATAGAGCTCAGATCCATTTCATACCCTTCATTCGATCCCTGCAAAACCCTAAATTTCAGTAGGATAATGCACTACCTTTCTTGATACAGAAAATGTTCGACTGCTGCCCTGGTCAGCACATTCTCCAGATCTCTCACCAATTGAAAACGTCTGGTCAATGTGGCCGAGCAACTGGCTTGTCACAATACGCCAGTCACTACTCTTGATGACCTGTGGTATCGTGTGGAAGCTGCATGGGCAGCTGTACATGTACGCGCCATCCAAGCTCTGTTTGACTCAATGCCCAGACGTATCAAGGCCGTTATTATGGCCAAAGGTGGTTGTTCTGGGTACTGATTTCTCAGGGTCTATGCACCCAAATTGTGTGAAAATGTAATCACATGTCAGTTCTAGTATAATATATTTGTCCAATGAATACCCCTTTATCATCTGCATTTCTTCTTGGTGTAGCAATTTTAATGGCCAGTAGTGTACTTGAATATTTAGCGCCATTTTTACTTAACACAACATACTATTTTAACCAGACTTATTTCTTCTTCAAAATTTGTATTTCTCATTGTCAAGATTAAACAGGTTGTAGGAGATGGTTATGCTATGTAAACACATAGTGAAGCCACAGGCTGACCACTCTCAAAGAATCTCTTGCACATTAGCCAAGTCGATCACCAGCAATGTTCCCTTACAAATCACTATTCATACAGAGAACCCGCCCCCCTCCCCCTCCCCTCCAGTTTGGAGTATGCCAAGGGAGGCTACATGAACTGCCAAGGTGGTTATCTGATTCAGTGGTAGGGAGTCCTCCCAAGTGAATAGCCATCTGCAGCGTCCAGCGTCAAGGTCATTGGATGATGAGGTACACCAGATGGTGTACAGCTGAAAATCGTAGAGGCAGGCTGGCACACCATTGCACTAATGTGTAGAAGGAGAAGGGGGGATCATTGGGAGCAGAAGATGCAGGTGGTGTATTGTCTAGTGCAGAGTGTACTTCTGACAGGGCAGGGTCCATTGGGATGGTGTGGCGAATGGCAGTGCTTTCGAGTTGTCGCGCAAAAAGCAGAGACGTTCCAACGCAGCGGAGTATGACGGCGCACGGAACCCGTTTGGTTCCTTGATTATTCTTAGTTTTCGTATATGACTACTTCGTGTTTTTTTCTGGAATTATTTTTTTAGGTTTTGTGTGATTGCTAATTTGATTGTGTTTTGTGGATGCAGTCAAACAATAAAAGGCAAGTGACACTCTCAAGAAGTTCTGCGTTATTTTAGCAATATATATTAGTAACTTCAGTGGCGACCCCGATATTACGAACACGAAAATTAGCTCACAAGGAAAAGTGATAACAAGAATGGAAGGGACTCGATCACGTACAGAAATTGGACGGCAGGAAGACGAAAGCAGCAGAGTTCAAGCAACTCCAACTGAAAATTCATCCGTGCCGTTTCGTAACAGCGGCGAATCAGAAACAGGTTTAATGTCGCGGGTGGCTCTACGTTTACCGCCGTTTTGGCGACAGAACCAGAAAATTTGGTTTACACAGGCAGAAGCAAATTTCTTGTATAGTGAAATAACAACGAGAAAACAAAGTTCGCTTATGTGGTAAGCCAGTTGGACCAAAACTACGTATCTATGGTGGAAGATATAAAATGTTACCAACACCTGAAGGCAGCGTTAATTCAACGGGTTTCCAAGTCGGTTGAGCAACAAATCCTACATTTATTGCACCATGAAGAGATGGGAGACAAGACGCCTTCGCAATTTCTCCGGCGCCTGAGAAGCCTCGCAGCGGACACGGAAATGCCAGACTCAATGCTGCGAGTGCTGTGGACAAGTCTCCTACCTGTATCAGTGCAAACCGTCGTACATTCACGCATGGAATCGAATTTAGATAAGCTGGCAGAGATGGCGGACCGAGTACAGGAAACAATTTCATTTCCGCTACCTCCAATCACAGAGCTTCCACGACATTGTACAGTAGCGTCAACAGAGATGGCCACAGCAACACAGCGGAAGTACCATACAGATATACAGGATGAGTTGCAAAAGTTGTCAAAGGCAGTACAGCAACTGTCATGCCAAGTAGAGACGTTAACAGTGCAGCATGAGCAAACGGAAGTTGACGATAAAGAGAAAATGATTCAGAGACGACGGGAAACGTTTTCTCAATCACCAGGTAGGAGCAACAGTCTGAGCTCACATCGACGTAAATTTTGTTGGTATCACGAGCGTTTTGGTGAATGTGCAACACGCTGATCATCACCGTGCAATTACCCAAACTTCTCGAGCGGCCGGCAATAGGCGCGACCGGGAGTTATTTACAGCGCCAACAAAACAATTCATTCTCGCACAGACTCTTTGTGGCAGATAAACTTGCGCGGTGCAAGTTCCCATAGACACAGGGTCGGATGCTTCCTTATACCCACACAAGATGTTACGTGTTCGTGTGAAGCCTATGCCCTTACAGTTTTCTGCAGCAAACAACTCTGATTAAGACATTTGGTGAAATAACTCTGCCGTTGGATTTCGGACTGGGGCAGAGATATCAGTGACAGTTTATTGTAGCTTATGTAGCAGAACCAATAACAGGAGCAGACTTCCTCGCGAATTTCAGCTTGCTGCCTGATCTCAGGAATGGCTGTCTAATCGACAATACTTCCGTTTGAAGTACAAAAGACACCCAGGCACCTTATCCCATGAAACAGGTGCGAGAAGCATTCGTCACAAATTAGTTTACGCAGCTGTTTCAACACTTTCTCGAGATTGTTACACCACAATACGAGAAGAAAGACGTGAAACATAATACGCAACACTTCATCAAAACCACAGCAGGTCCACTAGTGTCTGCTCGGCCACGGAAATTACCACCTGACTGCCTAATAATAGCAAAACAAGAATTTGAGAAACAGTTGAAGGAAAACATGATCCGTCCGTCTGACAGCCCGTGGGCTTAGCCGTTGCATTCAGTTCCCAAGAAATATAAAACGTGGAGACCTTGTGGAGATTTCATGGCACTAAACGCAAGAACAATACCAGATAAGTACCCAGTTCCGAATTTACAGTAGTTTAACTATTTTCTAGCGGGATCACATCTGTTCAGTGCAGTGGATTGTGCGAGAGCTTATACACAAATTCCAGCGGCGGCAGAAGACGTCCCAAAGGCAGCAATAATTTATTTATTTATTTATTTATTTATGCATTTATTTTACCTGGCAAGATTAGGGCCTTCAGGCCCTCTCTTACACCTAACCAGGAATACTCAGATTCAAAAAATTTCAGTTTCTACAGAACATTAAGGACATATAACATGTTATACAGTATTAATGTTACAGAAAAAAATTAGAGATTATGAAAGTAGTACAATGATAATTATAACAATCAAAAAATAATTATAATAATCAAGAATAATAATAATAGTAATGACTATGTATAGGAAAGTAAACATATTTTTTCTTTTATGAATGTCAGTCCTATTGCTAGTTGGGAATTTTCTCGTTATATTCTTGCAGCTTGTGAGTTATTCTCATCAAGCAGAGACATAAGACGATAGAATGGGGTGAAAGAGATATAGAAGAGGTAGATAGGTTAGAGGAAGAGAAATAGAATGGTAAAATTCGAAGCTATGATGGAGAGGAGAAAGAAAAAGATGAGAGGGGCACGACAATGGTGGCTATACCGTCCCTAATATGTAAGTCTTGAGTTCCCTCTTGAATGTTAAGTGGTTCTGGATAAGACGCAGATCACAGGGGAGCGCG
Organism: Schistocerca cancellata; assembly: GCF_023864275.1. Classification (NCBI taxonomy): domain Eukaryota; kingdom Metazoa; phylum Arthropoda; class Insecta; order Orthoptera; family Acrididae; genus Schistocerca; species Schistocerca cancellata. Next base: position 712,121,780 of record NC_064626.1, read on the forward strand.
TTCCATAGTCGTATGGCTGAGATGGAGAATGACACGGAGAAAGATTTTGTGTTATGTAAAGGTACAGCCAAGATGCTAGACGTATCCGATCTGGTATTGCGGTTGTGGAATGATGATAGGTGTTTAATGTGAGAAGATAAGTATTGGGGGCACCAGTGGCTAAGAAATCTATGAAGTAAGCACATCGTGTGGACATCGCGTGCCTTATGTGGGCGTATCCAACCTAGCTGGGAGTATGAAGGACTGATATGATCATACAACCGTATATTGCATACGTATCTAACGGAAGCATTCATCACTAGCTCGAGGCATCTCGAATTTTCACTATTTGTGCCGTGTTGAACTACATCACAGTAGTAAAGATTAGGCAAACTACCCCGTTTGGCCTTTTCGAACATATGTATATGGCTTTTGGACTTAAAAATGCAGCCCAGACATGGCAAAGGTTTATCGACGAGGTTTTGCTTGGCTTGCATTTTTGTTTACATTGACGACATTCTAGTATTTTCTAAAACTATAGCCGACTATAAGGATCATCTGACACATGTTTTCAACGTCTCAGTGATAATGGTGTGACCATTAATTGCAAGAAGTGTGTCCTAGGACAAAACCAAGTGACTTTTTTAGGGTATTTAGTTACCGCAGCAGGAATTACTCCAACGCCGGAGAAGATGCAAGCGTTACAGTATCTCCCCCGACAACATACCAAGAATTACGAATATTTCTAGGAATGGTAAATTTATACGGGCGGCACTTACCAGGGACGGCAGGGAAACAGTAGCCGGTGACAGCAGCACTCGCGGATACCAACGCTAAAGGTAAGCGCAGAATTCAGTGGTCTACGGAAATGCAACGCTCGTTCGAGACGGTGAAACAACGTGTAGTTGACGGAACGCATCTAGCACACCCTGATCCGCCTACACCTTTGGCAATTGCCATGGATGCAAGTCAGGCAGCCATAGGCACAGTCCTGTAACAATTTTTACTTTTGCGTGGCAGGCTTTGGCATTTTTTCCCCTAAAAATTAAAGGCGCAGCAAAGAAATTGGAATGCATATGATCGTGAGTTACTGGCGGTTTTTGAGGCAATCAGATATTTTAGAACGTCATTAGAGGCCAAAGATTCCACCGTTTTCACGTACCATAAACCCTTAAAGTTTGTTTTCAAACAGCGAGGCAAACACAGTTCTCCGAGGAAACACAGACAGTTTGAATTTATGGCTCAATTCACAACCGACATACGGCATATAGAATATAGGAGGGGCAGACAATTTTGCAGCAGATTATCTTTCCCGAGTAAATGGCATATCCCAAACCATTGGCTTTCACGAGTTGGCAGTGGCACAAGAGAAGGATGCAGAGTTGCAGCATTTCCTCTTGAACGACAATGCGGGTCTCCATCTAGTGCACATTACATTACCGAACTCGAGTCTCAAAGTTTGTTGCGACGTCTCTACAGGTAGAAAGCGCCCATTTGTGCCAACAGACTACCGCAGACCAGCATTTCATAGAGTTCACGATCTGGCCCATCCTGGCATCAGGAACACGGTCCGCCTGTTGACAGAACGCTTCGTATGGCCCGGGGTAAGCAAAGAATGCAGGAGATGAGCGCAAGAAAGTTTGGGCTGCCAAAGAAGCAAAGTGGGTCGTCACGACCATCCTCCGTTAGGGATTTTTCCTGACAGATGCGAAAGTTTCGTTCATGTCCACCGTGACTTGGTAATACCATTACCGCCCTCAGATGGTTTCCGCTACTTTCTTACGGTAATTGATCGATATACCCGTTGGGCGGAAGCCGTTCCGATAGCGGACATTTCAGCAGAAACGACAGCAAAGACCTTCATGGGCGTGTGGATAGCTCGTTTTGGATGTCCTGTACATGAAACCGCGGGTAGAGGGGGACAGTTTGAGTCAACTTTATTTCAACAGTTAGCCAAGCTGTGTGGAATGAACCACCACTAAACTACCAGTTATCACCCCAAGAGTAACGGTATGGTTGAAATATGGCATCGGACTTTAAAAATAGCTCTTATGTGCCATAAGGACAAATGGACACAGGCTCTGCCTTTGGTATTACTTGGTTTGCGCAGTGCTTACAAACCTCACTTACGCACGTCTATCGCAGAAATGGTGTATGGCCAGGATATCCACGTCCCAGCGGACTTCATTGAAGACAGGAGTCCTACTACAGGAGAATCTGATACACCACCTACGTTCAGATCGCAGTTACGACAAGTGTAGCGTCTGGGCACAATTCCAGGCACTAGGCGTGGACATCAACCACCTTTCATGTACAAAGACTTGATCAGTTGTATCCACTTTATGTTGAGATCAGACATCGTCAAACCACCATTGCAGCAATCATATTCGGAGCCTCACGAAGTTTTGCGCCGAAACACGCATACGATGGAAATCTCCTATAATGGGAAAGTCAACAGTAGTGTCAATAGAAAGAGTCAAGCCAACTTACACGCCTGCTGACGGTAACGAAGAACCTCACCCAGCAAACAAGCCAGCACCGAGGATACCGGAGGAAAGAGTTTCTCTTGTGCCTCCACCGTCCAGTCAGCAGACATCGCCCGAGCTAGTACCGCATACACACACACGAGCAGGTCGGCGGGTACGCTTCAGGTACCCATACGCCCCGGGTGCTCTGCACTTTCAGCAGGGAGGCTGTGTGGCGAACGACAGTGATTTCGAGTGGTCGCGCTAGAGGCAGAGACGTTACAACGCGGGGGAGTATGATTGCGCACGGAACCCATTTGGTTCCTTGATTATGCTTAGTTTTTGTATTAGACTACTTCGTGTTGTTTTCTGGAATTATTTTTTTAGTTTTTGTGTGATTGCTAATTTGATTGTGTTTTGTGGATGCAGTCAAACAATAAAAGCCAAGCAACACTCTCAAGAAGGTCTGCGTTATTTCGGCAATATATATTAGTAACTTCAATGATACAGTGGCAAAGAGGGTGCTGTCTTTGGAGAAGTGGGAAGTGACGGTGGCTAAATCGATGTCACATGGCAGTGCGACAGTTTATGGAAGTGCCATATGCTGGAACTGTGTGTAATCTGGCAATCCGTGTGTTGTCCTTCGATGATGAGGTCATTATCTACAATTTTGACAGTGAGATCTTCGCGAAGGAAATCACTGATATCTAGGCACAATCTGAAGGTCGGCGGTATACCGATGATAGCATGAGGGTCGTTGGGCATCAGAATTAAGGGTGCCTCATCTGCACCATCATGAAGTATGGCATCGTTTAATGTCCACAAGGGTTTCAGTCTACTATTGGATACGGTTACTGGTTTACTGTTCAGTAAGGTGAGGACGGTTAGAATGTCATATCAAAGCACTTTGTGTGGTCCTGTATAGGGAGGCTGTAGAACAGGATGTACTGTGTATCAACATGATGAAGTTGCAGTCTACAAGAGCTTCGTGGGCCAACACTATTGGTAGTGTGTGTGGGAGAGGCAGCGGCGTTCTGAAGTATGTTATATGTTTTTTACCACAAGCAACTAGGTATGGCAGCTCAACAGGGACGATTATTCTGAGCTGAAGGACGAAATTAGTCATGATGGACTGTGACTCACCATATAGGATTTCAGCAATTGGCGCTCCAAGATCATGTTTGTGTGCTGAAAAGACTCTGAGAAGCTTGCGAGGGAGTGTCTCCCATCAAAGTTCACTGTGTGACACAAGGAATGCTTTTAATGTATGGTAGGAACTTTCGTTTCACCAGACCGTTACTTTTTGATGACATGCAATGGTTCTGAATTGTGTGGTGCCTGCCAAACTGCATAGTTCAGAGAAGAGTGCCTCCTCTGACTGCCTGATGTGGTCGATTGTGATCGATGTGGGCAGCCAAATCTTCGTATCCACATTTCAATGAATGCTTTGGCGGTGTTTCAGGCGCAATTTCTTTAAGTGGTATCACCACAACCCATTACAGACTTCGTCGATAGCTGAGGTTGTAGAGGTAACCACTGGAGGCTGTCAGTGGGGCAACGAAATCATTGCCATTGTGTAGGAATGTCAAACTGACCTACTGGTGGTTGTACGTAACATGAAACTTGACTTTGTTGTTATGGTATGCATGTGTGAGCCCAGAGTCTGCAGTGTTTTTCAACATCAGGCCAAGCAAATCTGTCTGTGAGTAGGCCGATGGTGGTGAACGGCTGGATATGCTGGACTGTGATGCAAGCACATAGGTTTGAGAGGGTGTATCCTCTTTTGAGAAGTATCACATAGTATGGGGAGGGTCATGTCTGAGATATGACGAAGTTCAGTTTGAAATGTCTCTCACAGCGGTCTCTCCGCGATATTTTCAGAAATTTTTTATAAATTATATAACTCAGTACATATCTCGAAATATCTCTTCCTATCTTACCGATTCCTAAACTTGAATATACGATGATTATCAATGCAAAGTAGTTTCAAGCCCTATTATTCCTTGGAGCGTTCATTTACTCCATGGAATAGCTTCTCTGCTATCTACGTTTTCTCTTATGAAAAGAAGGATTCAGAGCTTGCCGATTAGCCGTGAAAGAACGATGTATATGAATGTATTGTTGAGCTAGTCGCCATCTTGATGAGATTCTGTATGAGAAGGAATTTAATACATGAACTAAACTAAAGTAAGTGTGTTCGCGTATTATTTAACTGATTATTATTGACAGTGTCTACTTACTACGCTGTGTTGCACGGGATCAGTGGGGAACGGCTGATTTACACTGGACGAACCTGCCGTTTTGTATGCTCAAGATATCCAGCTTATTACTTTCAATAAATAGGCTAACACGGTCTTACCAGCAGATCTCCGGTCTTCCCCATGTGATCACCGAAAGTTAATAATTATTACAAATGTTTTCAGAAGATCGACTGACAATTTTCGTCGCACCGAGACTTCGAAATTGCTTCACTGCCTTATGGAATTTAAGTTAAGCTCAATTTAATCAGGATAGAACAGTATTGAACTGTGTGAATGTGATAAGCCTGCTTTGTGAATGAAAATTCCCTTAATATACGCATGTTTTTTACTATCCTGATCAGTGAAGCCAAATCAGGCCGGTGTGAGAGAGGTTTTTAAATTTTAGATCCCCACACACAAAAAATATTAAAAGTTCTAAGGTTTGCGTCTGGAAAGTGGGTGAGGCTTTGTAACTGATGGTAATTTTGTTGTCCCTCAGTGAACTGGTCTTAATCAGTAGTGGAAGACAAAGTGCTGACACCCAAAAAATAATACGTTCCAGCATTGTCTGTGCCTGTGAGGTGGCAGATATCTCTTGTAAACTGAGCTACTTTGTCCAAATATCGATATTGTTGGGAACAAGGGTCTTTGGGTGGGTTGCAGATAGCGTGTATGAGAAGGTGGTGATCAATGTAAATAATCAGGGGCTTTCTTGAACATTCAGCCTGAAATATTTTCCTGCCTCATAGAGCAGCAGGAACTCCCTGTTATAAGCTGACCGCTTGCTTTGGGATGGTGTAAGTTTAGGAGAGAAGAACTGGAGCGGCTGCAGTGTGCCACCTACCTCTTCTTATGACACAGCCTCGATAGTGGAGTCACTCGTGTTTGTTGTTATGATGAGTTGTGCATCTGGGAGGGAGCGTACCAAGGTAACAGCTTATGTGAGGCAGTCTTTGATGTGCTCAAATGCTGTCTCTATCTGCTCCATCCATGTGAGTTTACATTATCAGTCATATGTTTGCTGGCCAGGGCTTATATCAGGGGTACTTGCAGAGGTACTACATGTGGAAGATGTCTTCTGTAGAAGTTTATCATGGCAACGAATATGCATTATTCCTGACAGCACTTGACAGAGGATCTCAACACTTTGTGGAGTGGACCTAATTCTAGGTGTATTCATAATGTGTCCGAGTAAGACAATTTTCTCGTGGCGAAGTTGACATTTGTCTCTGTTTATTGTGACACTGTTGTGAGTGAGGCTGTAGAAAGCTTGTTTGATGTGGTTGTTGTGTGATTCCTCATTGGATGAGATAATTACGATTCCACCTAGGTATGCCTAAGAAAATGAGAGCTTGAAAAGTAGTCCGTGAATGAATCATTGCCAAGTTTGGCTGCATTTTTAAGCGCATGTGGCATGAACTTAGTTTGGAACAGAATGAATAGTATGATTATGGCTGTTTTTGGAATGTCATCAGGATGTACAGGTATTAGTAAACATGCGATTTTCAGTCGATAACATTGAAAACAGAGGTATACATCAAGCAGAGGGATAAGTCCTATATGTGTGGAACAGGGTAGTTGTCTATCATGGTGTGAGTATTAACAATTCTATAATCACCATGAAAACTAACAGAACCATCTTACTTTGGAACCAGTTTTATGTGTGTAGCCCAGAAACTGACAGAGGGGTGGACTATGCCACTAAGAACTCATTCACTGATGCTTTGGCAACCTTTAGTAAGTCATGTGGTGTTGGCATGGTCAGTGATGCAATGGGAAGTGGGGGTGGCGAACAGGTGTGGTGATGATTTTATGAGCTGTTCTGTTTGTAACGGCACTCTGTCTGACACACACGTGCAGAGAATCATACGAAAACTTGGCAGGGAATGAGTGAGCGAGCTATGCTGCACTAACCTTAGAATGACTACTGAAAGTGATGTTTCGGGTGTCTCCATAGGTGGCAACAGGGGTACCGTGTCAGTGTGTTATGTGAGAGGCATTGAGGAGGATGCAATGAATGGAGAGTTATTGTAGATTGTGGAGGCGCTGCTGTGCCACGAGGAGTTCCTGTTTCACTTGTTTAATCTTGTCAGTCATGGAGTCATTGTGGTGACATAACTGATGATTCATTCACATACGTCAGAATAAAGTTGATGGACGTGTTGCAACAGCTTGATCATACTGATGCACTCCTCAGGTGTCAGATGATTGTTGGCTTTGTTCTCGGGTAGAGGAGGTCGAGGTGTAGAGAGGATTGTGCCATTATGTTAGCCATTGATAGGGGGTGACCGAAGATACTGTAGATGCAGCAGCCGCTGGTTATGTGGATGAGGCTGTCACTGAAGAAATCCGAAATCAAGTTAAAGTCTCGTAGAAAATCGGCCGATAACAGTTTCTTCCAGGTCCACGACGAGAAATGTCCAGGTGAATTGTTCGATGAGACTGAGTTTGAGCATGTGAACCTGTGAGCCATAAACATGGATTGTCGAATGATTCACTTCACAGAGATGAACAGATGTGCAGACAGATGAATAGGTGTGCAGACCAGTGATGCACATGACGAAGAAGGTGGTGTAGTGCTAATCTTGGAGATCAGGTGTAGTTGACCGCAATGTTGTCGCACACAAAGAGTCTGTTATTATGGAGTTGGCGTGATGGTTGTGATTCGTCACTGTCTTCAGGGATATTGAAGTGACTCAAATATATCCGGCCGCGGTGGCCGAGCGGTTCTAGGCACTTCAGTCAGGAACTGCGCGACTGCTACGGTCGCAGGTTCGAATCCTGCCTCGGGCATGGATGTGAGTGATGTTTAGTTATAGGGGACTGATGACCTCAGATGTTAAGTCCCATAGTGCTCAGAGCCATTTGAACCATTTTTGACTCAAATATCCTGCATGGTCTGATGCACTTATAGCAAACCATGCACATAGTTTGGGAAACTGCATGATTGTCTGCAGTTGTGGGCGGCAGCAGTGCATGTCAAATGATACCAGAAGAAGCGGTTGTGCTCAGACTGGCTGTGTTGCAGCTGTGTCAGTCTGATGTGGTTGTTGTTGTTCTGTGCAGACACAGTTATGGCAAGAATGGCAGAAAAGCAAGGGTTTCTTCATTCCATGCATAGATCTTCTCTCTGCGCTGATGCAGTGACATCAGTGTTGGGTGGAGTTGTCTCAGCTTGTGGTTGAAAGGCCATTGTGTATGCAGCTGGAGAACCTGTATATCATGTCCACTGCCACTGTTGTCTACATTACTAATGCACTATTTATGTTGCGTGACCGAGTGAACTCGATCCACTAGTTTAAAACAAGTGTCCAAAGGTTCGAGCTTATGGGCAACCATAGCCAGTTGTATTCGCAGAGGAAGTTTCAAAACCTACAGATTCCATAGCGTATGGTTGGGCGTGAGATGAACGTTAATCTGTGTTCAAAGGCGGCACCATAACTGAGTTTGTGTTTCATCATTAAGCACTTTATTGTAAAGGACACGGTAAATTTGTTCCTTTGGGGAGCAGTTGATGCAACAAAGTAGAGCAGCTTTAGCAGTTTCATATTTATTGCGTATGAGAGGCACAAGGATTCTGTAACTTATTGTGTGTTATTTCCTCTTAAGTGGCTTAGGAGCATAATGAACTTGGTGGCATCACAAACTGGTGCATTCGAAGTGAAGATATTGTCCACAATGGTAAACCACAACACTGGCTGGTCTTGTCTGGAAGGCAGTAGTTCGAGACGGCTGGTTGCAATGATGATGTTCGTATCGGTAGTACAACTGGACATATATTGTCTTGACAGCAGCACAATGTGTTGCACGGTAAACAGCGTGCTAGGAGTTGCAGCCAGCTGCATGAGTTGTGGCATGGTCGCATTTAAGTGCAGCATGATTGACTGATCAAATGTGATTCAATATGTGTGCGGTCAGTTGAGCAGTCTTGAATAGGGTGTGAAAGGACATTGTTTGGCACATTCTATTGTTCAACTTTGTTGCACACTCTCCAGGAGAGTGTCAAAAAATGGTTCAAATGGCTCTGAGCACTATGGGACTCAACTGCTGAGGTCATTAGTCCCCTAGAACTTAGAACTAGTTAAACCTAACTAACCTAAGGACATCACAAACATCCATGCCCGAGGCAGGATTCGAACCTGCGACCGTAGCGGTCTTGCGGTTCCAGACTGCAGCGCCTTTAACCGCACGGCCACTTCGGCCGGCAGGAGAGTGTCACTGTTACTTTTTATCACAAGGGCTGCATTCATTGTTTTATCCATAGTGACTGGCACAGTGTATGAAGAGATGTCTGCCAGTGAAAGTTGTACAGCGCCAGCAAAATTGTCATTGCGCAATTGTCGGAAATGATGAATTTCTATGTAATCGACAACACTGGGAGTCACCAGTGTCGTTACACAAGATGATTATCTTAAGTAAACCCAAGGTCCTAAAACTCTGTAGAACTCTTTTTATTGGTGAAACAAACATTCACAATTCAACAATCTGAACACAGTGAAGTCCACCGACTAGCCAGTCTCAAAGAGTCTTGTACCAAAGCCAAGTTGACTGCCAGCAATGTTACTTCACAAATCAGCGTTCCCCCTTGTTTTTACGTATGATAAATGACATCCTTCTGCCATCTTGAAGTTTTATATTGCACAAGTAATCTGATTGGGCCATGCTGGGCTTTTTATTACTATAATGTGAATTTCCCATCATTGTTCCGCAGGACAAGTAGCCTGTTTCTGCCATCTTTGGTTTGGACGCACATCAGATACAGTATTTGCTATTGTGATGGAACTGACACTAAAGAAGTATTCATCAGACGCACATGTCCTAGTTATACCTACCTTCTACAGGTTAACAAGATGCATAAGAGAGGTTTTCCACTGTAAAGTTTAGTCTGCAAAATAGAATGTCAATTTACTATCTTGTCAAATACTTGAAGGTGATAATGAACCTGCATGTGTGTGTGCTACTGTGCTGCCGTCAAATACAGAACATCGTGGATGTCATCAATTTAAGGGGATATTGCCGACATCGGTATCAGTTACACAGTTTTATTTGCTCTTAATTTTTGCCAGGTTGTCATAACAGGAGTCATCAGAATTGGTTGGTGCACGATATGAAAGTCTGACTTCGAGTTAATACATCTGTTCAGAAATATGAGACGTTGATCTCATGGAATGCCAATTGTCATAGGACATTTTCGAAAGAAAAATAGTTATGCCACTTGTCGGAATGAAGAAGCACTTAACCAGCGACGACCAGAAGTAATGAAGAAGAGCATGAGGAAAATACTTGTAATGACACTCACCAGACGCAGGTGTGTGCAACCGCCCTAGCCCTCGGTCAAAAAAAAGAAAATAGTAATAATAAAAAATCACGCAATCTGATTACAGAGTTAAGACCCCTTCGATACTGAATAATCCACCGATGTACTCATTTCCTTGGTATCAATTTTATTTCAGGTTTCTTTAATTTTAAGTTGCTATGCAACCCGTTAATAAAAGTTCTGAGTTAATAAGACTATTATTATTATTATTATTATTATTATTATTATTATTATTATTATTCCTGAGTACTGAGAAACTGAAATATGGAAACGGTTTTCGTCTACTGTCATTTTGCGAGAAGATTCAAAGAGGCGGCAACCAGTGAAAACTCTTCAAGTTTCAAAACGGTTACCTCTTCCACATGTAGGTACAGAAACACAGTGAGGACGGCTTTTCATGCGGTTGGGACCGAGCCAGCATCTAAAACTTCTGTCGGCAAAAGACGTGGTCATTTCCCTACGTCACAGCAGGTAGGCTTTGGCAGTTGTCCCTCCACATAAGATGACCAATGGATACGTTTTAGGGTCAGAAGCTTAGTGGTGGCTCTTCCAGTGCCATTAAAGGTCGGACCACCACCGCCCCAGCCCAGCACCACCTGGACTAGAAGTCGGTGCCTAGTACCATTCAATTCCAGCTTCGATGCCAACTATAGCTCCGGCCAAGAGTACTGGCGGATGGTTTGCAAGAGTGCTGATGCCGCACTTGTATCTAGTCTCGCGTAGTGCTGTATCTCAAAACATTCGAAACTGAGCGTCCGTAGTTGCCTCGTTCGAGCACCAGTAGCGAGGCGGTGTGTAGATTTTCGCACAGCTCTTGTTTTTCATTCCTTATTGAGTTATTAGTTTCAGCAGTTTGACTCGAAGTGAAGAAGTATATCTCGTGGTATTATTTGTGCAGTTTATTTACTGATTGTGATTGGAAGTGTTTGTGTAACTCGAAAATGGAAAAGCAGGAAGAAAAAGATACTTCCCCTGTGCCATGTGGGTAGGGTTTCTGAGAAACTCCACCAAGTAGCGCTTTGACAGCAAGAAAGAATACGACTGAAAGAGGCAGTTGAGTTCAATGGCACAGCAAATCCATAATCTGCAGTGTCTACAAATATTAAAACATCCTCTAGACAATGATGGCGAAGTGTTAACATCTACATGTACGTTCGTTAGAAAAGATTTGCGGAAGGTAAGCAGAATCAATAGCGATGATATCAGGAAACGCGGTGATATGTTACTGAAAAAATAATCATTCTAAGAAAAAAACTTTGCTACTGTACTGGCTACTTCTGGTGCTGGTTTAAGAACTGTCCAGCGCGTGTGTCTTGAAAGAAAATCTCGAACGTTCATTCAGTTCTCCAAGGAAAAATATTAAACAACACAGCTCTTTAACCGAACTAGACAACTTACCAAAAGACATTGTCAGGTGGACAGTCTATGGATTTTATGACAATGGCGAATATCTAACATCAGACAAATTGAGGAAAAAATTGACTGAAAAAAAATTTACTGGATCTGCTAGATTTTTGAGACGCAGATTAAACAATATATGATTTAAATACAAGCAACAGAATGCCGGTAGACAACTTTTACTTTAACGCAACAATATAGTGGTCTCCAGAATTAATATTTTGTGAACGGTGAATTCTCTGGGTACTTCATGTGACATGCAACCTCTATTCTATTTGGATGAAATTTGGGTTTCTCAAAACCATTCACTAAAGTACACATGACAGAATTCTAATCAAAGTGATGGCCTTACGCTACCTGTTGGGAAAGGGGCTAGGCTGACTGTTGTGTATGTGGGGTCAGTGAAGACTGGTTTTCTTAAAGAACGTAAGATAGTTTGCGGATGTAACTAAACAAACAAGGCAGAAGACTGATATTCGGAAATGAATACAACTAAATTTGAGCAATTATGCATTTTCGTTAACTTGCTAATTTGATTCCAATTCCACAAATTATAGTATTTTTTATCCAGATATGCGTTTTTGTCACTGATTTACGTGCACTTACACTTCATGTAAATATTTAATTCCTGATGTTGTCTATAATAATTTTACACCCTGTAGCTTGCAAATAACGAATGGAACAGCGAGGTTTTTCAAATGTCTTTAAGCCGGCCGTGGTGGTCTCGCGGTTCTAGGCGCGCAGTCCGGAACCGCGCGACTGCTACGGTCGCAGGTTCGAATCCTGCCTCGGGCATGGATGTGTGTGATGTCCTTAGGTTAGTTAGGTTTAAGTAGTTCTAAGTTCTAGGGGACTGATGACCACAGCTGTTAAGTCCCATAGTGCTCAGAGCCATTTGAACCATTTGAACCAAATGTCTTTAAATTCAAATAATGCACATAAACATCGCTTCCAAGTCGGTATGACTGACATAGCCTAATCAGTATTTCAGCGCAAATGTAATTATATCGATTCTGACCAAAGCGGAAACTATTACAACGAGTAACAGAGGTACATGTGACTGTCAAATGTTTGTAACTCACGATCTGGCAACAGTGCACTAACAGCCATCCTCCAACACGCCTGATCATTATTTTGTAGAACAGATACAGCACGCAGACGCGTTTTGCTGTACCCATTTGCCGCCTTGAATTCAGTAACATTTTAATTTGAACAGAACTCGGCAATGTCGCTCGCATACGCACATTGCTTCGTTCGCATGACAAGTTCGACGATCTAGGCCACCAACTGATAAGACCAGTAAGATCTCACCGTGATCTTCCCTTTGTTACTTGAATTAGTACACACTCTTTCTCTGGCTTAAGCGAATTCCCTCCAATATTCTCCATCTAGCACAATCCCGCTCTATGCACAACGCAAGTTACTTTGCATCGAGTTGTGTAGTTTCTGTACACCTTAGCTAGATTTTCTATTCATGTACTCCTATTTAGCAATGCTTAAAGTTAATGAAGGCTTAATATTGTGGACGTATATTATCTGAGTACATTCATTTTTTTCTGTTAAATCTGCAACTGGAGATTTTTTTCTTCTAGAATGAAATTTCCTTTTTTTTTAAAGTTGTGACATCTTTCCCCAAATCTTCCTCAGTCACTTTAAAAATCAATATCCATGAAAGCAGGAACGTTTCTGGCGCTTTACACTGTCGGAGACTGAATAATCATCGTTAGAATCACGGCAGCAAGTTCACCTCTACTACCTCTCCAAACACGGGCATTTCATATTAGCTGTCAGGGGTGTACACGGCCTTTGACGTACCTTCCTTGTGCAGAATTGGTGTGTATGAAACTCGATAGGACATAAAGAAGTACGGCATCTGATGTGCGGTATAGTTACTGAGTATTACAAACAGCCTACTTGTTAGCGCTGAAAAAGGTGTAACCTTTCAGAAGTCAGTAATTTGTAGTGTTTCACCTCTGTCCATTTTGCTGTTGTTATTGTTGTGGTCTCCAATCCAAAGTCTAGTCTGAAGTCGCTCAAGTCTCTTCATTGTTGCATAACTACTATAACCTATGTCCATTTGGCTCTCCTTACTGTAGTCTAACCTTGGTGTCCCTCTACAATTATCACCCCCAAAAGTTCCCTCCACTAGCATACTGATTTTCCTTGAAGCCGTAGAATGTGTCCTGTCAAACTATCCCTTGCGTCAGTCAAGCTGTACCACAAGATTCTTTTCTCCCAAATTCGATGCACTAAGTCTTCATTAAATTTATGTAAAGTATAAGAAGTATATTTACAATAACTTACTTGGTATTGGTTTAGCAGATGTCTATATCTTCTTCATAGAAGCATAATGCCATGAAATGCCCAACAATGTACATATTGTATGTGGTTATTGTAAACATTGACAATTTACAGTAACTGAATCACATCTCCATATATGTCGAACTGTTGTGATAGCAGCAAGAAACATGTATAAAAGATACAAAGTATAAGTAAGGTATATTATAAAGAAGTTGTGTACAATACATTTGAAAAATACATGGGATATGGTTCTAATGTAAATCAGCTTTTGCAAAACATCTCAAAATCGAGAAACACACTCTTCCTCCTCCATCCTTGCTTAACATGGAAATTTTACATATAGTTTGCAAGACCTACAAAATGAACTTTTTAAAAGAATTTCCAACATATAAATACTCCTGCTTAATTTGGAAGGATTTCTTGATTGGTCACATTGCATTAGAAGTAGATGCAATTTTGATCTCATAGATTCTCTCATAAAATGTGAAAATTAGCGCATTCCTTTTATGTATTAGGACTATGTGTATTGTTTTTTCAAATATATTATCTATAACTTCTTTATATATGTTAGTTATACTTTTTATATGCTTTTATGTATGTTTCTTGCTGCTAGCACAACTGCTTGCTATGTACATAGATGTGACTAAATTAGTCAATCTGTGTTTACGGTAATCATGTGCAATATGTAGGCCTACATATGCGCAGCTTGACATGTTCATAGATGTGATTCAGCCACTTTAAATTGTCAACCTGTGTTTACAATAATTACATATGATATGTACAGTTTTGTATATATCATGCTACTATGCTTCTGTGAAGAAGCCATTGACATCTGGTAAACCAACACTAAGTAAGTTTTTGTAATATACTCCTTATACTTCACATAAATGTATAGTCAATGTCTATAGATTTATAATATCTATAATTTTGTGGGCTTCTGAAGATGTCAAATTAATTTGTCAAAACCGATAAAGCGAAACAAAAATATATTTGCAACTGACGATTACATTTTATTCTGAAATATATACTACAATTGCTGAAAATTACAGCTGTGAATAAAATAATAAATCAAATAATATTTTGAGATAGAGCATGATCTGGTGTACAAAGGCTCCATGGATTCTAACGAGGTACTTATGGGAGGATATAATTTTTAGTACATTACGACTGACCTGTGATACTAGTAATCAAGAATTCCATGGTACCTGTAACGTTCACATTAGTTGTCAAAGCTTTAACTGTACTCACTGCCTAATTTTCCTGAAATTAGACATTAGATACGAAATCTATGAATATTATATTATGGTTACCAATGGCAGGTAAAAATTATTGATGAAAGGAAGATATCTATTGAAGAATATAGTCACGTACTGCCGCAGCTATCGGAAGCGTATCACAACATTTTGCCTGCCCAGTTTTTCCTGTGGAATCAAGGGGAATAAATCGAAGCTGACGACTGTCATTTTTTAGATCGTTATATATAACTATGACCTTCTTTATAACTACATCGCCTTACCATACTTTTCTGCTGTACTTTGAAAACAAAGTTTCATTCTGTGAAATAAAATTAAACTAATTAACAATGAATTAAAAAAGTTTATTAGTGTTAAAGTTTTGTTTCATTAACAACTGAAACAGAGTTTGATGATTCAGTCAATATTGTTCTTGATCCAGTCAAGGAATTTTGTGACCCTCGTGTATACTCCTGGGACTCCCGGTTCGGCGCAGTTGTGGCCGTAGGACACAACCCCGATGGTGTAGAATATCCTGCCCTGTGGGAGCATCAGAGGACCGCCAGAGTCTCCCTGAAATGAAGACATCGCGCGTGGTTGTACTCATAATACACAACTCGAATGTGCTGCAGCTCGCAAACAGTCTTGTAAAGAGACTTACCTGGCAAGCATCCTTCCCGCCCTTAGCAAATCCGGCGCACAGAACCCTGTCGTCAATTACTGCCGCACTAAACCGTTCGTACGCCTTCTCGCATGTCTCTGGTTCAACGACTGGCAGCTGTGTTTCCAGGAGATCTGCGCTTGAAGGCCCGCCTGCAATTACGAAGTCAAGTTATTTCTAAGTAAACGTTTAAGTTTTTAAATCAAGCTTCTTTCGATACCACTTTACGTTAATGGTGCTAATGTCAGTCATTAGTGCACCAAATTGTCGTTCTTTAATAGCTACTGAAATACGAGAAATCAGCAGTGAGAGTAAAAAATTTGCGCATGCAACCAGTATTCTACACCCTTTTATTCCTCATGACTGACAATGAAAGAAACAAGATCTTTGCCCCTAATATCTCACTGACAATAAGAAAAAAAGTGTCTGTGCCAGAGCTCCTTACCAATTTAATTGGCCGGAGAATTCAAGGCGTTTTAGATTGCCTCTTTCATTCTATCCATTACTCACTAATCTATTTCATCAGTAATTTGAATTTATAGCAACCATACAATCAGAGATATTGGTGAATGTATGTGCAGTATTTTCATGGAGGTCAATATTTTAATCAGTGGGTGTCTTCTACGAAGTAGACCTCAGTATAGCAATTTTCATAAATGTTAGTAAATACAGGCAAAAAAGTATTTATGTTTTAATACAGATGTTAAGCCACAACATTACGCCTGTTTCTCTGTGATGGACTAGTTTCGCTTGGTCATGTGGAAGTTGCGCTTCATGGTCCTAAAAGTACAAAGCAAAACACAAAAATGGTTCAAATTGCTCTGAGCACTATGGGACCCAACATCTGAGGTCATCAGTTCCCTAGAACTTAGAACTACTTAAACCTAACTAACCTAAGGACATCACACACATCCATGCCCGAGGCAGGATTCGATCCTGCGACCGTAGCGGTCGCGCGGTTTCAGACTGTAGCGCCTAGAACCGCTCGGCCACCCCGGCCGGCAACAAAACACAGAGATCTATACGAATCATTGCTGTCATTTCCACGGATGAAGAATAGAAAATTTTCTGTTTAAAGCGAATTTGACAGACGTTAGATTGTTGTGAAGTGACAGATGGCAACAAATATTATTATGTTGTGATACGGGGGTCATTTGCATCACCACGTAAATATCATATTGTCTTTGACCACGTGCATTCTTTCAAGGCTTACACCGTCCGCCTGCCGTCTTTTTCTTTTCATACCTGCAGCGCAATAAATTTGACAGGAACGTATTCAGACAGAAGAGAACTCAACACATCATTCGTAACGGTGGCAAATAGTCGGATATAAAAGCAACCTTGGGAGCGTTAAAGAGCTGTTACTGCTCACAGTATTTACAAATACTCTGATAAATAGCGTCGGAAGCTCTGCGACAGTGTTTGCGGTCAATGCTGTTGTATGTAGCAAAGTCACAAAGTCGTTCAGCTACTGTGATATACCGGAAGACCTATAGAGAATTGGCGCTTGATGCAGGAACTGGCAGAAGATTTTCAACGTTAATAAATGTAAGGTATTGTGCATAAACAGTCGAAGAGAAACTTTACTGTTTGATTACACTATTGACGACAAACCACTGGTAACAGCTACAGCCGTAAAATATTATGAAGTATCCTCGTGGGTACCTCATTCTAAGCAACGCACAGCAGTCACCGGCACAGAGGCAGAACCAGCTTTCCTCAGAAACCACAACATGCCTCCTACTTGCCCTCCAAAGGAGCTCTCGCTTGACTCCACTGAAGTCGCAAATGGCGGTGATTTGGGATCAGTGGAACGCACGCTACAGGGCATTTGGCTCAGAGCTGTTCTTGAAGTAACCGGTTGTAACTGTTCGTTGTGTCACTGTAGTGCCAACTGCTACTCAATTGCAGAACAATGCGCCATAGCCGTATGGGAACATCCCTTTCAGTACCCTCCGTTTCAGTAGTGCCACAGAGCCCGGTCTTCTTGCGACCGTATATTCTCGTGACCACTGCTGCCAGCTATCGTGTACAGTGGCCACTTCCTGCCTAGTCTTTCTGCAGTATCGCAGAAGGAACATCCAGCTTCTCATACCTCTATTACATGATCGCCTTCAAACTCAGTGAGGTGTTGATAATGGCGTCTTTGTTGTCTTAAAGACAATCTTGACTAACATCAGCTCACCACATCCCATCTCAAAGGTAAATAATGCTCACGACCGTTACAGAGTGTATTTAAAGCAAACCTGATTTGCGTTCTCATAGAGACGCTTCTAGCGCCACTCTTATGCTACTGGCGCGAAATTTGAATAGACGTTTCCTTTGGGATGTAAACACACGCCTACCAACTTTCTACACAACCTATACAACTCCTTCTTGATGTTGCGTATTTTTTCTCTCAGCGTATCAGTGGCAACAGGTGAAAATTTGTGCCAGACCGGGGGTTAAACACGGTTTCCCGCTTCACGCGAGGAGTTGCCTTAACTGTCTTGCTCATCCGTGCACACTTCGCTTCCGACACAAATTTCCAGCGTGTTAGTCACTACTGACTAAGCAACACCTACCCATGAACCCCTTACTTGGAGACACTGATCCGCACAAGAGCCCGTAGCAGATTAGGCGTGGTGTGCATCTTCATGTACCCTGAAAGACACAATCACTGCTCATCGTCACCACATATAGGGTGCCTGGCTTTGAGCTGTCCTTGAAGTAACCGATTTGTAACAGTTTGTTGTGTCAGTGTGGTGCCAACTGCTGCTGAAATTGCTACTGCAGACGCAGTGCAATGTACGAGAACCATACGCCAAACACGGCGGTCTTCCCTTTCGGTACTACCAAGTGGCCCTGCCGGAGCCCGGTCTATACAACCGTGCATTCCCGTGACAATAGCTGCCAGCAATCATGTACAGTGGTTACATTTCTCCCAAGACTTTCTCCAGTGTCGCAGAAGGAACATCCAGCTTCTCGTAGCCCTATTACATGGCCTCGTTCAAACTTAGTGAGGTGCTAATAATCGCATCTTCATCGCCTTAAAGGCATTCTTGATTAACATCAACTCACCACGTCCTATCTCAAAGATTTTCACCTTCCATATGTGGAAACAGCCTACCAACTTTCGTTTGTGTCGTACAACTTCTTGGTGTTGCGATTTTTTTCCCTTCAGTGTAGCCAGCTGTATATTGTGAGAAGATCCTATCATTCTCAATTGTATCAAGTGATAAGTTACAGAGTACAGCAACCAAAATGGTTCAAATGGCTCTAAGCACTACGGGACTTAACACTTGAGGTCATCAGTCCCCTAGAACTTAGAACTACTTAAACCTAACTAACCTAAGGATATCAGACACATCCATGCCCGAGGCAGGATTCGAAACTGCGACCGCAGCAGCAGCGTGGTTCCGGACTGAAGCGTCTAGAACCGCTCGGCCACGGCGGCCGGTAGTACAGCAACCGTAACAAATAAATGACATTCCTATGGATATGGAGTTTTTCCAAGTTGAGTATTTTATGTTGTACAAACTGTAACAGAGTGATCTAGTATCTTGTGTGTGTTGTAGTACCTTCTGGACCTCCTCCAGATGTAATTCTAGGCTTGCTAGGACCCACTGAAGTGCCGTCGCAAATGTCTCAAGTGTTTTTTCGTCCAGTCCTAAAAATATTTTTATCCCACAGGCCATTAACGTACAGCATTAACAGAAAAGGTCTCACTTGCCACAGGCACGACTGAAGGTACTTTTACACCTGACGATCACTTTCCTTCCAAGATAACGTGGTGCGTCCTCCCTATCAAAAAATGATCAGTTCAGTCACAAAATATCATTTGATACTCCATATTATCGTACTTTCGTTGATAAACATTGGTCTGGTACTTAATCAAACGCCTTTTAACTCAAGAAATATTGCATTCACCTGATTACCCTGATCCATGGCTTCCAAGATGACACATCAGAAGGCACGCCATAGATTTCGTACGACATCACAATAGATTCTAAGATCCTACAATATATGGAAGTCTGATACCAGACAATAATTTTCTGGATCACTTCTGCTTTCATTCCTGTAGGCCAATGTGACCTGTGCTTTCTTCCAACTACTGAGTTCAATTTTTATTCAAGCGATCTATAGTATAATATGGTTGAAAGATGGGATAATTAGCTGCAAATTCTGTATAGAATCTGACATTTGTTAGGTCCAATCGTGGGGTTTTGTTCAGTTTTAACAATTTCAGCTACTTCTCTACGCTGCTGATACTAATAACTATATCGCTCATCTCTGAAGTGAAGCGAGAGTTAAACTATAACAGTAAACCTAACTTTTCCTTTGTACAGGAAAATTTGATGCGAGAGTTCAGAATTTCTGTTTTTACTTTGATACTATCAATTTGAGTTCCAGTGTCATTGATTAGTGGTGAGAAGTGTTTCTGTAAGATTCTAGTACAATAGTCATTGATAGCTTGATGCACTGCCCTTCTGAAACACAGTGCGTTTCATTTAACGTACCTGTATCTATAGCATGCTTTGAGTAGTCGCTGCTTCCTTAGAAGTTTCTTTTCAGTCCTAATATACCGTGGAGGGTCCCTCCCACCATAAACTGTTCTACTAGACACATACACAGGATTAAAAGCTTGTAAGCATATTGCAGAATAGGTTGTGCTGAAAAATGACGGTTCAAAAAAAAAATTCCGTACGATGCACCGTTTCCGAATTAATTAGCACGGAAGGTATCCAGTCACGCTCTTGCGCGCGCAAATTCAAGCAGCCAGCCAGAGATGGTGTCGCCAAACGTGCTTTTCATTTGGTTTCCTAAAACCGAACAAGGGAGCGATACAAAAATTGGTCATGGGATGGTGGTGGTAAGGATCGAATGCGAGCCAAAGGCGGAGCAGTCTCGTGCGCTATCATCTACGCTATGAGAACAACTGACACTGATTGTATGTTGGTGGCCGAGTGGTTCTAGGCGCTACAGTCTAGACCTGCGCGATCGCTACGGTCGCAGGTTCGAATCCTGCCTCGGGCATGGATGTGCGTGATGTCCTTAGGTTAGTTAGGTTTAAGTAGTTCTAAGTTCTAGGGGACTGTTGACCTCAGAAGGTAAGTCCCTTAGTGCTCAGAGCCATTTGAAACATTTTTTTGTATGTGGGTGGACGCTTGAATTTGCGCGCGCAGGACGGCTGATTAGTTAACTTCAGTACTGATTAACTTGGATTGTTGCTCTGCACAACCTACCTTGCCACACACTGACAAGCTTTCCAGACTGTTTCGACCATCCTGTACGTCCAGTACTTGGTCAACTATTCTTCTAAACTTGAACCATCCTACGGTCGATATAAGGACGCCTCTTTACCTAGTTTACTGAGCATGTGAATCTTTCTACTTATTTTAATTGATCGTTTCACTTTGGTGATCATTTCTGTTGTAATTGCCTGAAGATCCTTGATACCAGTTTCATTGTGGAAATCGTCAAAGAAGTCATATCTGTTTATTGCCATTATGTCTGTTATACGTTGCGAGTGCGTTTACAGAATGTCTGTTCTAAGTAGTTTTCAGAAGAAGCATTTAGTATTGTTTCATAGGCTGCCTTGTCTTTCTCATTACTTACAGAAATATAATTACCCCAATCGATTCTTCATAATTAAAGTCTCCACTACGGAGAGCGGGAGCGTTCGTACGAGTGAAATTAAGTCTGCATTAAAATTTTCGGTTACGTCTTGGGGTAAGTCTGTGGTCGATATAAGGACGCAGTTACAAGTTTATGTGTCGTCACAATTTCTGCTTCTTCCTTGTGTTACGCTAATGTAAAGTTAAGGAAGTGTACATTCTTGATTGCGTGCATCTGTTCTTCTATTCCTAAATATTACTCATCCATTTCCATACAGAAACTCAATAGCTCATACGTTTACTCATAAACACTATGATCAATTTCTCCCGTCTGAGAGCTCTTCGTTAACAGAAAATGCGTCGCTGAAATTTGCTGTTTATGCATTTTCACTTGCCAGTAAATATTTGTGCTGGCCAAAAAATGAAAGCGTAATTCCTGAACGGAAGTTTTACTCCATCTAAACATTTAACCAAAAAAATTCTGAAATTTAAGAAATAAATTTTTCAGAAATAAGTAAAAACATTGAATTCTCTCCAACAACAATGATCAAGTTGAACCGACTTTTATTTGGCCCTAACTGCTAGGCACAGTTCGCCACGATGTGCTCTGGTGTAGAGACTGTTCAAGATCTCTGTTGAGAGTCCATCTCATCCCTAAGAAAAAGAGCTGAATGGAAGCCTGGAATGAACCCACGGACTGACAGACTGCACGTTAGAATAAAAAAGAATGCAATTCGTCTTATGGAAAAGGCAGCTAACGAAACATCTGAAAATAGATCACAACACTAACTGGAAAATATTTATCTAGGATAATGAGGCGCCATAATTCAGGGACGTACGAGAATGCAGTCCATGTGACGACACCTTCAGGCAATTTAAAACTGAAGAAACTTGTTTATTCTAGATATTTTCGCACGTTAATAAGTTGAGAAATCATTTTTAGGGAAACCAAAAAACCAAACCATTATTCATGAAGGAATAATGTTTTTAGAATAGAGAAGCGAGTTATAAGAATTATATCTCACGTTATTTATAAAGCAAACTGCAGAGAACCGTTAAGAATACTAGTGGCAGAACAACTGAGAGAAAATTTGGAATACATTGCACATAAATTTTCTCAGCATGTTATAGTCTTAGGTGGAGATTTCAATTTACCAGATATAGACTGGGACACTCAGATGTTTAGGACGGGTGGTAGGGACAGAGCATCGAGTGACATTATACTGAGTGCACTATCCGAAAATTACCTCGAGCAATTAAACAGAGAACCGACTCGTGGAGATAACATCTTGGACCTACTGATAACAAACAGATCCGAACTTTTCGACTCTGTATGTGCAGAACAGGGAATCAGTGATCATAAGGCCGTTGCAGCATCCCTGAATATGGAAGTTAATAGGAATATAAAAAAAAAGGAGGAAGGTTTATCTGTTTAGTAAGAGTAATAGAAGGCAGATTTCAGACTACCTAACAGATCAAAACGAAAATTTCTGTTCCGACACTGACAATGTTGAGTGTTTATGGAAAAAGTTCAAGGCAATCGTAAAATGCGTTTTAGACAGGTACGTGCCGAGTAAAACTGTGAGGGACGGGAAAAACCCACCGTGGTACAACAACAAAGTTAGGAAACTACTGCGAAAGCAAAGAGAGCTTCACTCCAAGTTTAAACGCAGCCAAAACCTCTCAGACAAACAGAAGCTAAACGATGTCAAAGTTAGCGTAAGGAGGGCTATGCGTGAAGCGTTCAGTGAATTCGAAAGTAAAATTCTATGTACCGACTTGACAGAAAATTCTAGGAAGTTCTGGTCTTACGTTAAATCAGTAAGTGGCTCGAAACAGCATATCCAGACACTCCAGGATGATGAAAGCATTGAAACAGAGGATGACACGCGTAAAGCTGAAATACTAAACACCTTTTTCCAAAGCTGTTTCACAGAGGAAGACCGCATTGCAGTTCCTTCTGTAAATCCTCGCACAAACGAAAAAATGGCTGACATCGAAATAAGTGTCCAAGGAATAGAAAAGCAACTGGAATCACTCAACAGAGGAAAGTCCACTGGACCTGACGGGATACCAATTCGATTCTACACAGAGTACGCGAAAGAACTTGCCCCCCTTCTAACAGCCGTGTACCGCAAGTCTCTAGACGAACGGAAGGTTCCAAATGATTGGAAAAGAGCACAGGTAGTCCCAGTCTTGAAGAAGGGTCGTCGAGCTGATGCGCAAAACTATAGACCTATATCTCTGACGTCGATCTGTTGTAGAATTTTAGAACATGTTTTTTGCTCGAGTATCATGTCGTTTTTGGAAACCCAGAATCTACTATGTAGGAATCAACATGGATTCCGGAAACAGCGCTCGTGTGAGACCCAACTCGCTTTATTTGTTCATGAGACCCAGAAAATATTAGATACAGGCTCCCAGGTAGATGCTATTTTTCTTGACTTCCGGAAGGCGTTCGATACAGTTCCGCACTGTCGCCTGATAAACAAAGTAAGAGCCTACGGAATATCAGACCAGCTGTGTGGCTGGATTGAAGAGTTTTTAGCCAACAGAACACAGCATGTTGTTATCAATGGAGAGACGTCTACAGACGTTAAAGTAACCTCTGGCGTGCCACAGGGGAGTGTTATGGGACCATTGCTTTTCACAATATATATAAATGACCTAGTAGATAGTCTCGGAATTTCCATGCGGCTTTTCGTCCATGATGCTGTAGTATACAGAGAAGTTGCAGCATTAGAAAATTGTAGCGAAATGCAGGAAGATCTGCAGCGGATAGGCACTTGGTGCAGGGAGTGGAAACTGACCCTTAACATACACAAATGTAATGTATTGCGAATACATAGAAAGAAGGATCCTTTATTGTATGATTATATGATAGCGGAACAAACACTGGTAGCAGTTACTTCTGTAAAATATCTGGGAGTATGCGTGCGGAACGATTTGAAGTGGAATGATCATATAAAATTAATTGTTGGTAAGGCGGGTATCAGGTTGAGATTCATTGGGAGAGTCCTTAGAAAATGTAGTCCATCAACAAAGGAGGTGGCTTACAAAACACTCGTTCGACCTATACTTGAGTATTGCTCATCAGTGTGGGATCCGTACCAGATCGGGTTGACGGAGGAGATAGAGAAGATCCAAAGAAGAGCGGCGCGTTTCGTCACAGGGTTATTTGGTAACCGTGATAACGTTACGGAGATGTTTAACAAACTCAAGTGGCAGACTCTGCAAGAGAGGCGCTCTGCATCGCGTTGTAGCTTGCTGTTCATGTTTCGAGAGGGTGCGTTTCTGGATGAGGTATCGAATATATTGCTTCCCCCTACTTATACCTCCCGAGGAGATCACGAATGTAAAATTAGAGAGAGGCTTTCAGACAGTCGTTCTTCCCGCGAACCATACGCGACGGGAACAGGAAAGGGAGGTAATGACAGTGGCACGTAAAGTGCCCTCCGCCACACACCGTTGGGTGGCTTGCGGAGTATAAATGTAGATGTAGATGTAGATGTAGATTTTGACCTGTTTCACAATATAAGCTTTTCGAACTAAGTTTAATGCCGCTTATGAATCTACGAAAGTGTATGAGCTTAGGAGTCAAGGAGAGCAGGAAACGAAATGATAAGCCTTACGAAACTGGAAAGTTAGGTTACTGTGAAATACCATCCCATAACGTGACTGACCTACTCCTCTTCTTAACCCGTGGTGTAGTGTGTTTTAGATGTACATGACAGCAACCCAGAACGTGACTGATCTACGTTCCTTCTGAATCTGGGGGGAGTGTGCCTGAGACATATACAGTACCAGCCCCAAATTTGAGTGACCCACCTTCCTTCTGAATCTATGGAGCAGTGTACCTGAGATATACACGGTACCAGTCCCAAAACGTGAATGACACACTTCCCTTCAGAATCCGTGGAGCAGTGTGCCGGAGAAGTAAATGATATCAGCCGAAATGTGACTGACCCACCTCACTTTTAAATCGGTGGGGCAGCATGCCTGAGACGTAGATGATACAAGCCCAAAATGTGTGTCACTCACGTCCATTCTGAATATGTGGGGCAGCATATCTGAGACAGATATTGCTATCAGGCTGCCTCCACACTATTCTATGACAATCGTCAGGGGTGAGGCACATCCTGAACTCCTCAGGAACCTGGCACCACTGCTCCAGGTTCCATTCCAGGTGTTCCCTTGTCTGCCTACTGCATGCACCACGTTACTGGGTAATTTGTAATCTTATTCCTAGTGGATTTCTAGAGGTCAAATTTGATCCTGTGGAGACCGTTGCGTACTGTTTGGGTCGATACAGAACCTCTCCAAAATGACAACACAGTTCTGTTGCGTTCTCCTTGGGATACCAACGAACCATAACTTGTAAGCGGCAGTCATCAGGTAGTGCTGTCGACCACTGACAGTTCCGCTTGGGACGCGACAGCGATCGGACGTGTCGGTACTTCCGCGTAGTCGTAGCGCCGCAAGCTGTGTTTATAATAATTCTTGGATTGTGACCTGTGATATTCTCAGTGCTTCTTCACTACCGTCGTACACAAGCTTCTAAATTTACTAACAGCGGTCCCGACCGCGCATATAGTGCAGTTATGGCTCCCAGTGTACCACGTAAAAATACCCTGTGTTTTGCATTTGAGAAATCTTCCAGGAATGTGCAACCGAGTTCTCTAGAAATCCATGACTGGATAGTAGATATTATTGGCATCACATCCGACCAAGTCCACACAGAATATTATGACATGGCGGAATACTGTTTCTTTGTGAAGTTCTTAGACCAGATACAACTGGAGAAAATTTTGGTGAATACTGGTGGGAAAGCAGAGTTCCGACATCGTGATCAGTCGGTGAGTACAGTTTCAATAACTAACGCTGACTTTGAGTATAAACAAGAGCGAGTGTTCAATTTGCCACCTGAGGTTGAGAATTGTTTTCTTAGAGATGTCCTCGCCAAATACGGTGACATCCGACAGATTAGAAACGAAAAATGGTCGAGCCGTCACAAACTCCAATGTTATAGTGGGATTCGCTCAGTTGACATGGCCGTTAAAGTCAATATCCCATCCTATATAATGGTTTGTGGTTATAAGGCTCATGTCATTTACGAGGGGCAAGTAGGTACTTGTTTCATCTGTAACACGAGTGGCCATTTACGAGAGGATTGCCCACGGCGAGTTGTCGTACTTCGAAACAATCTGCAACAATGACAGAGATTAACATTGGCTGATGTCCTAACTCAAAATCAGACGCCTTCTGTGACTGACTCCCAACCGAGTGCATCTGTGTTAGAGGACAACGATCTCGGCAACGGCACCTTCCCACCCTTGCCTCAAAAACCCGTGGCCAGTCACCCCTTAGCCACCGGTGTTGCATTATCTGCCGGTAACAAACGACGACGTACTATAAGTGACGGTAGTGGTTCCGGCGAACAGGCAGTAAAAAATCAAACCGATGACGCGGAGCCACAGGCCTCCACACAGGACACGCATGTGTCGGATGACTCAGTTACGACCCGCCAAATTCCCATTCAACCGCCCGACGCAGGAACTGTCAATACGAGTGCAGCCGAGTGTTTACAGCAATCCGTTCCGATGCCGCTTGCCACTCGCCGCAGGTGGCCAACACACAAGAGGCGGCAGTCAGTCAAATGCAACTCGTAAACACGGCGGATGAAGCACGCGGTGTAGAGCATAACATACACAGCCGCCACCTCGAAACTGCTTCCACACAACACGAGGACCCGGACAGCTGTATACAAACAGCCAGTGCGGCTCCAAACAAACACAGTGAGCCTACTGACGCCGCGTCTTCGGACTTGCCGTCACCCGTTCCGAAGCAAGGACTTTCACATACTGCTTACAGCCATGACTCGCCGACTCCGCCGTCTTCAATGACACTTCGGACGCCTTTGCGACGGCAAAATAAAGTTAAACCAAAGGACTCCGCGGCTCGAAGTAACTCAAAAAGTAAAGTCAGCGCAAAAACTGGTACAAAACCTGCGGATGTAGGTTCGAAGTCCGACGGTGAGATGGACTGGGCTTCCTACGCTTCCCATCACCCACAAGTCTCGGACGATCATGAGTCAAGCTTATAAGTTTTTGTCCCTGAACATTAATAGAGTTAGGACAGATTTAAAATTAGCAATGCTACGGCAGTTTATCTATGAGTCCGAAGCTGATATAGTTCTGTTACAGGAAGTGTCTATCTTAAGTTTTCATGTATCAGGATTTGTAACAATCGTAAACACCGTGGCGGACGGGGGTACAGGTACGGCCATTCTAACACGAGACGGAATCCCAGTGAGCAATATCGAAATGTTGGACTCCGGTAGAGGCATAGCTTGCCAAATTTTTGATGTCACCCTCGTCAATATCTATGCTCCATCTGGAACGACCTTAAAATCAGAAAGAGCTAACTTCTTTAAACAAGACATCACATACTTGCTACGCCGCAACCCAACCCAGTTGATAATTAGTGGTGATTTCAACTGTGTGATCCACAGGAAAGACCAATCGCCAAACTTTAATTACTGTAGGGAACTACATGATCTGGTGCGTCACCTGCAGCTGAAGGATGCGTGGGAACTAAAATTTCCTACCCTGGTAAAGTACACGTACCTGACCACCACCGCATGTAGCCGTCTAGACCGTTTGTACATCTCTGAGAACATTTGCCAACATGTTCTGGACGCCGATGTCATTCCGGCTAGCTTCTCCGACCACTGCGCCCTCTGTGTCACAATAAATCTGGACAAACAGCATACTAAATGGCATAGGATTCCGTGGAGCCTCAATGTTTCTATTCTCGCCGATGCCTTGCTACAAGATGTCATCTCCACGACATGGGCGGATGTCTCAAGCAATGCTGCAGATATCCGAGCAAGATAGCCTGGTGGAATGCTGTGGTCAAACGGAAAATGCGATTATCTTTAAGGAACTACAGTTGGCAACGGGCGCAAGATGTCAAACGCACGATTGATTTTTACCAAACAGTTCTGCGAGAGTTGTATGCGACTACGACACCCACCAACACACAGCTGACGACCATCAAACAAATAAAGGCGAAGCTTATAGGCGTAAAGCGAACGCAGCTTGAAGGACTGAAGATCAGATCTAAAGCAAAATCGCTTCAAGAGGACGAACTTGCATCGCTGTATCACCTCATAAAACATCGTGCCCATCGCAAGCGAGCTTTTATCGGGGAGCTGGACACAGATGATGGACTCCGTTTGACCCGACAGAGTGATATTCTTACTGCAGTTTACCGGTACTTCACGGATCTGTACTCGCAATGCGATACATATGGTGATGACGGCGGCGATATCGTGAGAGCTCTGCCCACCGTAGTCACGCCTGCGGACAACTTGGCGGTCGTACACGATTTTGCTCCAGACGAAGTCCTTGAACTGATTTCTGGCTCGCCATCAAATAAATCCCCTGGCCCTGATGGTTTGCCACGGGAATTTTATGTGCGCTTCTGGCCCATAATCGGACACGCATTTACGGATGTTCTCAATGAAGTGATGCGAGGGAGTGACGTGCCGGCCGAAATGAAGGAAGGCCGAATTGTATTGATACCAAAAAGCAAACACCGAAAAACCTTAGATAACTTCCGACCTATTACTTTACTCAATTTTGATTACAAAACCTTCGCCAGAGCACTCAACAGCAGATTGTCTCCGTTAATGAAGCAAGTGATTCACAACCATCAATCATGCATCCCTGGTCGCACTATTATGACGCCTCTTGCGGAATATAGAGATGTAATATCCATAGCGTCAGTCACTAACGTGAATCTCGCATTGCTGTTTATCGACTTTTGCAAGGCTTTTGATCGCGTCCGCCACGAGTACCTCCTACAGCTACTGCAGCGGTGTGGTTTTGAGCAACGGGTTATAAATGTCGTGCAACATTTCGTCACGGGCATTACAACCAGAATCAGTGTAAATGGACAGCTTACTCAACCCATCGAGGTCCAAAGAGGAGTGCCGCAGGGGAGCCCTCTCTCCATGATGTTATTTGTTTTATCGCTCGAGCCGCTCTTACGCTCTATTCATGACAAACTTGCAGGCCTTTCGATCGCCGGGACGTCCTTCGTGGTTCGTGCTTACGCCGACGACGTCGGAGTGTTACTGCGCAACGACGGAGACGTATCAACCCTCAAGACCGCGGTAGACGAGTACTGTCGTGCTTCCGGTGCTAAAATCAACGCCGGTAAATGCACCTTTGTCAACATTCGAGGATTCGACGCAGTTATTATACCTTGGGCGAAGCGTGTCGAAAACCACACCACTCTGGGGATGATTATCGACAAATGCCCGCTAAAAATGAATGCAAAAAATTGGAAGCAGGTCACCAATAAAATGCAAGGTGCCATCTATGAAAACAATTGGCGGTCCGTTAACATTCTCCAACGCATACGACTCCTCAGCAGTTATATATTCAGTAAAGCGTACTATATGGCCCAACTATTTCCAGTCCCCAAGATGCAGGCCAAACACGTGATGAAACTCTCTAATAGATTTATCTGGCAAGGGCATCTGTTCAAAGTGAAATACACCACGCTGACGTCTTCCAGACAGGCCGGCGGACTAAACATGCCTGACATTAACCGAAAGTGTACTGCGTTATATATTAAACGAATCACCCATTTGTTGGACAAGGAACCTCTCAGCGTAACCAGTTGGCTCTTCCGAACCTTACAACCCACCGATACGCATCCACCCATTGATGTAGGTAAAATACATTACAAACTACGACATGTCAAGCAGTTTTTTCTTGAAGTAAGCTATATTGATGGACATTATTTCACGCAGGATTTACCGACGACGCACCTGTTATTAAAAAGATGGACATCTCCAATAGTCCGAAATCCTATTGAACTTAAATACCCGAGTGTTCATTGGAAGGCAGTTTGGGACAACATAAGTTTAACCGTCCACACTGCTGAAGTGGCGTCCACATGGTATAAAGTGGTAAACGATGTTATACCCACAAATGAAAGGTTGCATAGAATCGGTTTAAGTGACAGTGATAAATGCGTCCGCTGTGGCCTGGTCGACACCTTACGCCATCGCTTCACTTGTGGCGGTCATCTCATTAACTGGAAATGGGTGCAGCAGAGGCTGGGCCGGATTACCCGCAGCAGCCCAGCCTGCCACTGCACCGACATCCTGCTCTGGCCGGACGCGAAACATTTTCCCGCTACCAAGAACAACACCGTGATGTGGATATTAGGACAGTTTGTGACATATATCATCATCCACAATAGTGAAGATAATCTCATTAGTTTCGAGGCTTACATGAGAACGGCACGCTGGAAGATGAAACGTTACCCAAATTTCAGGAAGATGTTTGCTAACATGTTAGACATAATTTTTGAAAAACAAGGCGTAGGGTAATTCTTGATGCCGGTAATGGCACAAATCACATGCAAGACTATGTAGCGAACAAAATACACAACGAGTAAGAGGTTATACCAGTTCCTAGGACTACTCCCGACTTCTCAATGGTGTTATTAACTTCATTATGACGTTTTCATTAATTTATGTACCTGTGCATCTCTTGTTATCCGTTTGTGTGCTCCAAATGACTTTGAGTTTGGATGGTTATGAATCAAATGACAGAACTGTCATTCCAGTTAAGACAATAAATTATATACATGTTTGCGTTTCGGATCTATGTGTCTGTCTGGACTGAAGAGGCTACTATTTATGTTCTGTTTTGTAAGCTTACAAATGGCACTATATTGAAATGTGTTCTTCAGTCTATTGTAGGATACAATTCGTGTTGAATCAGTTCCAGCACTTCAATATTTTGTTTTTGTGCTTATGTACATATATGGTTGTTTTAATAAAGAAAAAAAAACTGTGTGGCACATCTCTAAGTTTGCTGACTCATAGTGGATTTTGAATGAAAGTCGAGGTGTTGTATGCCAGTTCGGCGGCCAACTTCCCATGCTGACAAACTTTCTAGCAGTAAAAGTAACAGTGTACTCAACACTTGCTGACATTGTAGAGGATTTTGTAATGAGCCAATCGGAATTTATAAAGAGGAGACTTATACCAATATCGAGTAGGGCGCTAGAATGAACTGGTCATTTGTTGTTCAAAATGTATTTATTAAATTAACGGTTTTCGGGTGCAGCCCATCAGTAGACATCAAAAAGAAAAGTCTCCATACAAACTCAGCTGAGTACTGATTGTGAGGTCTAGTTTATGTGACTGCATAATTTGTATGAAGATTTTTCTTGTTGACGTTTGATGTAATGCTGAGCCCAAAAGGCGTCAATATAATAATGTTGTGCCCTGGGAGCTGGTGTTACTTTGTGTACAGAAGGCTCTGCGCAGAATGGCTCAAATGGTTCAAATGGCTCTGAGCACTATGCGACTCAACTTCTGAGGTCATCAGTCACCTAGAACTTAGAACTAATTAAACCTAACTAACCTAAGGACATCACACACATCCATGCCCGAGGCAGGATTCGAACCTGCGACCGGAGCGGTCGCTCGGCTCCAGACTGTAGCGCCTAGAACCGCACGGCCACTCCGGCCGGCGCAGAATGTGAGAGAGTGGTCCAGAGTATGCCTGGAGAAGTTAGTGACACAGTGGTATCTGTAATAACATTGATTTACCTGGATGAGTTTACACATTTATAAGGTTATTTCAGTGCACTGGATGGCAATCAAGCATCAGAGCAAGCTGCAAAGAAGTGCTGATGTGCCTCATCAGATGTGCCTCATCAGATGTGCCTCATCGCCGGCCATTTTGACCGAGCGGTTTTAGGCGCTTCAGTCAAGAACCGCGCTGCTGCTCCGGTCGCGGGTTCGAATCCTGCCTCGGACATGGATGTGTTTGATGTCCTTAGGTTAGTTAGGTTTAAGTAGTTCTAAGTTCTAGGGGACTGATGACCTCAGATGTTAAGTCCCATAGTGCTTGGAGCGATTTGAACCATTTGTGTCTCATCACCGGCTCATGACGTTTGAGCTACTGGACGGTGAGCTGCAGCCGAGTGTTGTCGTGAAGACAGCAGCATGGAGATGGGCAGGCGCTATTCGCCTCGAACATTTTTGTGGTACAGTACAGCCCATATGTCAGTGCTCTCATAGACAGCCCGCCGCATGATTAGCTGAGGACAGCCAACTTTGTGGTCCAGGATGTCGGTTGTCATGAAGAGCAGACCCTGCTCATCCACCACGGATCGATCAAGACTGCAGCAGATTTTCTAGTCAGTCGGAGCCTATACGAATACGCTACGCCTGGATGGTGTGGAGATGTCAGATTGCAAATCACCTGCAATTGACTGAACGAGGGCTGGCAGCACATAAGTCTTCTCCTCATCCGTGAGAGCCCAGTAGGCTACAACGACAGACAATGGCTGTTGTTTGCAACATGTTGGCCGCATCTTGGTACTGAAGTCAGGAAGCAGATAGCAGGTGGACTATCATCAATCAGATTGTTGTGGTTACAGTGAAAATCATCAGGCCATCTTCCTCTCTGGTTATAGCAACACAGACAGAATGGCGGGATGACTGGATATGTCTTTGAGCTACAAAAGCCTTATTTAAAGAAATGAACTTAGACCTCTGACGTAGTGACTCTAGGTGCATGATCGAATTTGCTCTCATTTACTG
Source organism: Schistocerca cancellata (assembly GCF_023864275.1). Classification (NCBI taxonomy): domain Eukaryota; kingdom Metazoa; phylum Arthropoda; class Insecta; order Orthoptera; family Acrididae; genus Schistocerca; species Schistocerca cancellata. The sequence goes on from NC_064626.1 coordinate 712,154,611, forward strand.
GGATTGCCAGCGCTCTTTGTCTCTCTGTAGTGCTTCAATAATTATTCAGTGTTGCCGAGCTTGGGTCTTTCTGCACTGTTTGACTACTGCAATGACGCTCTGGTACCTGAAGCTATGGAGTGTTAATAATTTTAGGCATGTGCACTGAACTTATTCTGCGGTGCAACACTCTTCTCTTGTTCCAAAAGATTAGTCCAGAATTTTACCTCTGATCGTCCTCTGTAACAGTCTCATACTTTTTAAATGCAATTGTATGCTGTGCTCATTGTACGAACTTTTCTCTTGTGTGAGCTGACCCATATAGATCTACCTGTTTTTCCTAATTCTGTACTATTTTTCCTAACTTTCGTTCTGCTGAACGCTTTTCAAATTTCACTATTTTGCAAGCTGCCACAAGATTACAGTTCTTTTCTTACGCTGTTTTCTGGACAGGTATCTAATTTGTAGGTAATACGGTGAATGGCTACTTCTAAGTCTGAGACAAAAGTAAAGTGCGCAAATTGCTATCAGAAACATGCAAGACTGGTGGCTGTAACGCTTATACTTATCAGATTTTGACATCGGTTTCTTGATATTGCTTAATGTGCTGAAGCATTTGTCTCATGGAAATTTTCCCTTGCCTAGATGCTTTTAGCGTATCTAAGGAGCGTATGACGTCGGGATTTAGTGTTAAGATAGAGTAGATTTTGAGCTGGCAGTACTTTCAACTGTTTCTGTAACCAATACAACGCGTAGTGGATTAGTTGAAGTATAGCTGTAGCTGCCATTGCAGCCGGGGGTTGAAATCTATACTAGCTATCTCACAATCGTGCCGTTCACCAAAATACCCCTATTGTGTAAATTTTATCTTGCCCTTGGGGTCTCACATTCTCATAGGAATTCATGATCAAGGTTTCCGGTACAAAGATTAAGTACATCCGATGCACTCCTACATTCTGAAAATGAGATGGAAACAATATTTCCTTCTGGCATATTGATGCTCCTACTTTTCCTAGAAACAGTGGTACTTCACATGTCTGCATTCAGACTGCCCTTCTCTGGCTGGGCAAATGGTGATTCCTTCCTACAGACATTCCTGTAGGTCTCCTAATGATGTAAGAGCATGAGCTTACACATGCTCAGATATTATTAATACCTCTTACATCTTCACTTGTACCCATTTACTTATTGTCCCTGAGGAAATAAACTTTCATTATTCTCTTCCTCCTTCCAAAATACTTATACAAAACAACTAACAGATAATACATAACCAAAATACAACTGTAACGTTCTACAGTAACTAATATGAATTCACAATACACTCGAACAAGAATAGAAAATAATGACATGTATTAAATAGATCCCAGAAATAACACAAGTAAACTCAAATATTTCTACACGATGGATGATCTCAGTTTTCAGGGTACACTATGCACATCATGCTTACCAAATGGTGTATGCTTCTTGACTGATCTTGCCTTTTTCATGCGGCATGACTCTGTGGTAGGGGTTTGTGGCAATCCATCCATCGTTCCTTTAAAAGATTTACCATACTAACGTGGATGATAGATGTTTCTGTCAGAAACTTCACTGGAGAAGTCACCTCAATGTCTTTGACAACAACCTCAGTGTTTAGTTAAGCAATTCTGTCTTTCCTTTAGGTGTGTAGGGATTAACGACTAACACCACTTGACCCACTCGATTTTGTGACGATTTTCCATCATGTTGCACTGACTGCTCTTGTTGTTCCAAAGCTCTAGTTTCGGTTTATTCCATGTCTCCTGTATGCTTTCCAATCACTTCACGTGCTCTTGCATATACTTCAAGAATACCATCCAAAGAATGTCATCCAAATATACCATATAAGTATTTGCCTTTAAACCCCCATCTAATAACATCTGGAATGTGGCTGGTCCGTTTTTAAGCCCAAGCAGCATCATCCTATACTGGAAATGTCCCCATGGAACCAAGGAAGCCGTCTTTGGTCTATCTTCTGAGACTGCTTCCAGCTGGTGATATTCACTTCTTAGATCCACTGTTGTAAAGTAATGACACTGTCCTAAGTTGTCTAACATTTCTGAGGTGGTAAGGATGGGATACGTATCAGTAACGGTTTTCGTGTTCTGGTAGTGGTCGCTGCAACAGAATCTGTACTCCTTAGTACCATGTGATGAGCTTTTCAGAATGATGATCACAGTCACACCCCATAGGCTATCACTGTACTCTTATACCCTCCAATAACTTCTGATCGATAAACTCCGCCTTTACTGGTTGGAGATACATTGCTATGCAGTATGGCTTTCTGTAATCTGGTGCATTATTGCCTGTAGATGTACAGACCTGGGTAATATTTGTTGCTGGTAAAGGATGCTTCATGTTAAATAAATCCATAAACCCATAAACCCTAGTACCAAAGCTTCCATTGCCTTCCAGTCACAGCTTGCAAGTGACCCACTTTTTTTACCTAACACTGCTGGATCGGTGGTGCGTTTGTGGTTCTGGTCATCATGTGACCTATCAATATCCTCTTCATCTAAAAGCTCAAATGTGGCATTCATTAAGCCCCTGAATAGGCTAACCATATCCATGCTGAAGTTATCCAAAATAATAAAATAATCATTAATACTACTCATGTGTCTATGCTTCTGCAAACAAAACAATGCATTTTGTCTATCTGTTCAGTTTCCACCAGCAGTTATACCACATATAATGCTTCACAGGGTAAATTGGTATGAACGGATACCCTCAGTAACTTCCCTGTACCTGCTGGTATCTTATCACGAGACCCATTCTTTAGCATATATGTTAACAGTGTAGTCAGCAACACCTTCGTGAGGGGCGTGTCTTGTGACATTGCCTCGCTTGCAACTACATACCTCTATGCAAACAAAGTCGCATGAGTTCTACTGTATACTGTGACAGATCGATTTTAACATGATGTTTGTCCAGAAAATCTAGCACAAAAATCGCAGAACACCCTTCACCCACATATGGCAATACTTCGAAATGTTAACGAAAATTCTTAGTTTCAATAATAAAACTGAGTAGTATCATACCTAAATAATCTGTTATTGTCACCAACTCCATGTATTTTATAAGCTGGAAACCCAAGTTTCCTCCTGCCTACTAGCACCAGGCTGATGAACATGTGCCCACCTGTGTCTACCAGGAATTTGTGTTCATTGCCTCCCAAAAAGCCTGCCAAGCAGCATTCCATCTGTGCATCTGTTGTGCAGTGTTATGTCATATAAAAATGCCTTCTGATGGTTGAAGAACTCCGTTTTGTATGTAACAGCTACTACGATTTATTTTGTTTTGACCTGATTCCTACAGTGTCCAACTCATCCACACTTATAGCATTCAGGTTGCCAACATTGCTTCTGAACATAGCTTTTATGCCCACGTTCATAAGGCACACATCAATCTTACAACCACTTCATGACACCAGTTGTTGCAACACGATGACCTGGGGTCACTCTGTGTGCAGGAGGCCGAGCACGGAATTTGGAAGAGTGGTCCAGAGCATGCCTGGAGGCGTTAGTGACACATTGGCATCTGTGATAACATTTTGTTTGCCTGGAAGAGTTTACGGAGTTGTATGGTTGCCTCAGTGCGTTGGATAGTGGTAGAGCCATGAAGAAGTGCTGACGTGCCTTGTCAGCGAGACATGACGTCGAAGTAGCAGGACAGTGAGATGCAGACATGTGACGTGATGCGGCGGTGTGGAGTCGGGCAGGCGCTGTTCGTCCCTAAACATTTGTGTGGTATAGTACGGCCAACTTCAGCAGCCCTGTGGACAGCCCATCGTGCGCTTATGTGAGGATAGCCGACTGTGTGGTCCAGGAAGTCAACTTTCGTGAAGCCCAGGTCCTGGTCATCCAACACTGATCGACCAAAACTGCAGCAGCTGTTTATGAGTCGGCTAGGGGGCTGTGCGACCGTGCCACGCCTGGACAGTCTGATGGTGACAGCTTGGAAATCATCCACAACTGACCCTCAGCGGAGGAGAGCTGGCAGAACACCAGTCTTTTCCTCATCCGACATGGCCCAGTAGACAGCAATGGCAATCATAGCTGTGGTTTGTATCAGGTTGGCTGTGCCTTAGTGTTGAAATCAGGAAGTGGGTGGCTGGAGGACCATCATCGATCAGCTTGTTGTGGTTTCACTGAAACTCAATAGATCGTCATTCTCTCTGATAGCGCGACTGGATGTGTCTTTGGGCTCCAAAAGTCTCATTACTTAGACTCTAGCCTGTGGCGACCCTGGGTGCATGATCGAATTTGTCCTCGTTTATTGGTCTCGTCATCACTCCTTGCCTTGCTGTGGTTGGTCAATAATTATTCAGGGTCTCCGAGCTCAGTATGTCCTGCAATGTTTGACTAGTGCAGTGGTACTCTGGCGCTAGAAGTTACAGAGTGTTACTTTACCTGCCCAGTTGGGTAGCATTGCTGCTTTTGCGATTTTTCTACGCTTTCTCGGAGGTTGCATGGCAATACTCGCCTGATGCCCAATCTTCCACTACATTGGTGGTATGCCTTGTTGACGAGCTGATTGACACACTTGACCTTTCAGCCCTCAGCTCACTGGGCAGCACTTAAAAAAAATATCGTGTACACCAATATTCTGCTGTGCAACATTAAATAAATTTTGGACAACAAAAGACCAGTTCATTTTAGTTACCTAGCCAGCTCTGGCATAAGTCTCCTCCAGTTCATCTCCTGATTGCAGGTCTCCTTCGCGACTTTACATCGCAGCTCAAGTCAAACAGACTGTTAGTGACATATACACTCCTGGAAATTGAAATAAGAACACCGTGAATTCATTGTCCCAGGAAGGGGAAACTTTATTGACACATTCCTGGGGTCAGATACATCACATGATCACACTGACAGAACCACAGGCACATAGACACAGGCAACAGAGCATGCACAATGTCGGCACTAGTACAGTGTATATCCACCTTTCGCAGCAATGCAGGCTGCTATTCTCCCATGGAGACGATCGTAGAGATGCTGGATGTAGTCCTGTGGAACGGCTTGCCATGCCATTTCCACCTGGCGCCTCAGTTGGACCAGCGTTCGTGCTGGACGTGCAGACCGCGTGAGACGACGCTTCATCCAGTCCCAAACATGCTCAATGGGGGACAGATCCGGAGATCTTGCTGGCCACGGTAGTTGACTTACACCTTCTAGAGCACGTTGGGTGGCACGGGATACATGCGGACGTGCATTGTCCTGTTGGAACAGCAAGTTCCCTTGCCGGTCTAGGAGTGGTAGAACGATGGGTTCGATGACGGTTTGGATGTACCGTGCACTATTCAGTGTCCCCTCGACGATCACCAGTGGTGTACGGCCAGTGTAGGAGATCGCTCCCCACACCATGATGCCGGGTGTTGGCCCTGTGTGCCTCGGTCGTATGCAGTTCTGATTGTGGCGCTCACCTGCACGGCGCCAAACACGCATACGACCATCATTGGCACCAAGGCAGAAGCGACTCTCATCGCTGAAGGCGACACGTCTCCATTCGTCCCTCCATTCACGCCTGTCGCGACACCACTGGAGGCGGGCTGCACGATGTTGGGGCGTGAGCGGAAGACGGCCTAACGGTGTGCGGGACCGTAGCCCAGCTTCATGGAGACGGTTGCGAATGGTCCTCGCCGATACCCCAGGAGCAACAGTGTCCCTAATTTGCTGGGAAGTGGCGGTGCGGTCCCCTACGGCACTGCGTAGGATCCTACGGTCTTGGCGTGCATCCGTGCGTCGCTGCGGTCCGGTCCCAGGTCGACGGGCACGTGCACCTTCCGCCGACCACTGGCGACAACATCGATGTACTGTGGAGACCTCACGCCCCACGTGTTGAGCAATTCGGCGGTACGTCCACCCGGCCTCCCGCATGCCCACTATACGCCCTCGCTCAAAGTCCGTCAACTGCACATACGGTTCACGTCCACGCTGTCGCGGCATGCTACCAGTGTTAAAGACTGCGATGGAGCTCCGTATGCCACGGCAAACTGGCTGACACTGACGGCGGCGGTGCACAAATGCTGCGCAGCTAGCGCCATTCGACGGCCAACACCGCGGTTCCTGGTGTGTCCGCTGTGCCGTGCGTGTGATCATTGCTTGTACAGCCCTCTCGCAGTGTCCGGAGCAAGTATGGTGGGTCTGACACACCGGAGTCAATGTGTTCTTTTTTCCATTTCCAGGAGTGTATTTTCGGTGCAGTGGACGGCTCATGGAATATGTCAGATGCCAATCGGATTGTTACAAACAGAGACTATTTGCGTGGCTAGCAAGTCTTTTGTAACGGAGTCCTTGGATAAAAAGTTATCGGTTTATTTGCCGAGTCCAATTCGGGTGTAACGTAATCCAGCGAGACAAATGCTGTCCTCTGGGCATAAAAGTGGGAGCCTCGCCAGTTTCACGACAGTCAGACTTAGCCCCTGATGACTGTGATGGAAGTAATCATCCAAGGCTCTCGATTTTATCAGAATCTGGCGTGGCTAGTAAATCAAGAACTTTTCATCCAGGGATTAGTTGTGACTTTTAACACTATCTCGCGAGTTATGACAGGTTGGCATCCTCTATGAAAAACTAATTCACAAGCAGTGCAGAAAGTAAAAGTTTGTTGACTGACAGTTTCTTCATTGACAGTGGTGCATATCGGGGACAAGCTGGGGCTACTTAAGTGACATTTTTTTTCTATTCTCTGAAGCCTGAAGTTCAGCACCTGCCACAGTGCAGTCAGTGAAGCACATCAGGAATTCCAATTTTATTGTTTGAATCTCACTATGAACTCAACTGAAACTGGGACACCAATGCAATATGTGGACCTAGCATACGTAATGCATAAACTGGCGTTATTATGTGCTACGCTTCTCTAAGAGGCAGTTAACACTAACAGTCGATTGTCTATACACATGCAGGGGCCTTGTGGAACGTGATTGACATACCAGTATCACACAGCACTAATTGTCAACATCTTAGTGGTGATTATGGAATTCGTTAGTAAAACTTCTTTAGTCCTTCTTTCTTATTACCTTATGATCTTTTATTATTTCACTATACGATGTAATTCATATTATAGTAAGAAACATTAGTACATAATTGTAACAGTTCCGACTTTGTAGATGAAAATATAAATTATTGAATGACTTTATGAACATTGATTGACGTACTCAAAATACTTGCAACAACAAATTTCTTGCATACTTACGAAACTCGATGGCTCCCCATCCGGCTATGAAAGGATTGTACCTGACGAAAGCGTTTGATCTCAGATCGTCAGCGAGCGGCAAGCAAATTGGATGCAGATAAACTGTGAGAAGAGAAATAAGTGCTGTAATTTAACTTTGAAAATGTCGTGAACAATGTATTTCTAAACATGTGCAATTGATAGTATTACTAACACTCGGTAACTACTATATTTTGGATACTGATAACGCAGTATGCCTTGAATTTTAGACATAATGGTATACAAACAAAACATGAACTTATAGTTTCCTGTTTGAAATGCAAAATTGCTACACCAACAAGAGTTGGAGGAATGCATTGACTTGTAAGTTAGCAGAAATGAACTTAAATTCTCACTGGACCCAATTCAAATAACTTAAATTAAAAAGAACAAGAAGATGTTTTATAGTTACTTGTAAAAGAATGACTTCCTACATTTCATCTGGTTGCAAAGGACATACCGATTTTTGTACATCAGTGAATTTCCTTCTGGAATATTAGTTTAAATGGGTTAGAGACTGATCGTGCTGCAGATAAGAATGTGCGTGACAGCTAGTATGTTATTCTCCTTTAAGATTTATGCTTGATTGATTTCATATGAATAATACGAAGTACGATGTTAGTGGAACAAAAACTTCTAAGTTTCTAAGCAAGAACGAGTTCTTACGACGTGGCCCTGCTGCCATATTCTTGTAATGCTCATACAAAAAACTAAGCAGAACACGAAATAAATCTGCAGTTCCGAATATGGACAATTTTGAGCTCTATAATGGAATGACAACAATGAAAATTTGTGCTGGATCGAGACTCGAATCCAGATTTCCCGCTTATTGAGAGCGGTCACTTTACCATCGGGCTATCCGAGCAGGCTTGACAGCCAGATCCAAACTCCCGTAGGTCGTCAACCATGTGTCTACAACTTGTAGCTGTACATCCATTATTACAGGGAAGACATTTTAACTGAAAGTCGCTTGCCCGGTGTCGGCGGCCGTTTTGTTCAGCAGTACGACGCAGTGTTCCTTTGGACATGCATGCACGCAGCATTTAATAGTGTTGAAGAATGCAACAAGAGCACATTTTTTAAGCGATCTTATTCATAAAAAATACAGTGATGATAATAACAGTAATAATACTGTGCTTCTTTCGGCCATCTTATATAACTGTTTCTAACTCCACTGGGGTTGTAAGGTGCTCTTAGAATACAACTGATGGAAATACTAGTCGGCGGAAGGGAGGGAAAGAAGGTAGGCAATCATAAACTGAGTACTAGCTCAGTGGAACAAGGAAAGATCCTAGACTGGTCCTAGCCGAGCGTGGCACTCAAGTGATTGACGGTTGCCAGTAGCCGGAAGGGGATCTGAAGCTCGTTACCGCCGATTGTTGAGTCCACACCTTATCCATTACAACAGAAATATATCACCAGTGTTAGACAAGGGTTGCTATTTGGAGTGACCACACTCCTTTTTTATTTTTGAATTTACAAGATACGCATTATTGTTCATTTTTCGTCACACGCACAGACAACTTGGTTTGTTAACATTATCATAATACACTTGTCTTGCCAACTGATTTCCTAAACACTTACATGAGAAAGGAATTTTGTCTTTCAGTTTAAGAATTGCGATGTCATTCTCAAACCGACCCTTGCGATACCCTTCATGCATCTTCTTTTCCAGTATATCTGATTCTATGGGCGTAGCACCATCGTCCTCTGCGAGAAGATTGAGATCTCCAATTCGAACTTTATATCTGAAAAACAAAGGATTAAGAAACAACGACGTATTTCACATCTATGGAATACTGTAAAAAGTAATTTTCAACTTCTGAGAAATTAATAACTTATTATAACGGAATCATGGGTGCAAGTGTTTGGAATATTGTTAGAATGACAAACTGCCGATCGTTTTGCAAATCAGTTAAATAAAATAGAAGAAGTGGACCTGAGTTTATTAGAATATTTTTTTTTGCATTAATTAGGAGCAATCCTGATAATTTTTCCCTCTGATGGAACACGAGTTGCCAAACGCAGGTTTGTTCGTTTCCAGTCCGTATTTCTTACTCCGTTGACAGCACAGGTCCCTTGAATGACTGTCTTCACTGACCTCTAGTAATGAACCATAGAAAAGGATCTTCGTCACCTTTTCAAAAGTGTTCATTTATCACTCCCCGCTAATATATTTGGTCACATTACACGTTAATACTCGAATAAGATCTTAAGTGGAGCTTTTCTTATTTTGTAGGATTTACTAAAGGGCCGTTAAATCAAATCCGGTTATAATATTCACTAAAAAGACAATATTCCAAGTTTTAATAAATTGTGTTGGTACGGCTAGGAGTGATGAAGGAGCGGGTCAGATAAGAACGAATCTGCTGGTTTTGCTGTAAGTTTATAGGAGGGGTGGCCAGGAGGCAGAAGACTAACAATAGTATGGCACGCGACAATTTCCAAAGGAACAAAGAATTTCCTAAGCAGTTGTCTGAGGGCAAGGATCCACATGAATTTGTGTTGCTTGAAGAATTTTACGGGCAGGAGCATTTTGAAATCAAAGATATGGCTGTCCAAGGGCTTATATATAATACTTGACTAATCTGGCATGAAGAAACAGGTTGCCTTGGAAACAGTGTCTCTGGAGAAAAAAGGAGATGATGTGGACGCTCCATACCCGAAAGTCGATGGTCAATCTTTGTAAACAGAACTTTTTCATCTGTAATACAATGTAAAACACCAGAATGACACAAAAGATGTACTGGTTTCTTTAAAAAAAGTTCTGGAATTATTTGCTAATGCTGAAGGTGTGAAGCAGAACGCAATTTTACTGCTCTAAGACGAGTGAAGAACTCTGTGCGTTCGAGAGTCACGCAGCACAGGCAAAATCATGTAGCAGTCTGCAGTGTGCACAAGTTCTGTTGAATCAAATAGACTTAAGAAATGTTGCTAGAAAATTTATATCCAATTCTGACAAAAAAGGATAAATATATTTGGCTCACTACGGGGCGAACTTTGTAAGATTATTTTACCTTATGCTGTTGACATAGTATGTAATTGCCATTTCGGACTTATTAACTACTTACTTTTTTATTCCTACTTTTCATAGTTTTACATTTGTCTTTTTAAATGTATTTTAAATGTTAGAAGAATAAAATAAATCAAATCGTGCATGTGATACCAGTGTTCTATTTAGATTTCCAGCAGATATTACACTTAATTTAATTTAAAAAACTATTCAGATTGAAACTGTTTTAGGAGGTAATACGTAATAACCACGTACGCACTAATAGATTTAAATGTTAATATTACGCAGCTTTTTTATACTCGGTAATCGCAAAATACGTTCCAGTCCAGGCTTAAACTGGCACGGTTAAGAGTCTGAGGCATCCAGTATGCACAAAAAACTGGCTTTCGGTCCTAATTTTTTCAACTTTTTTCAATGGGATCTCCCCTTTAGACCCCCTTGTGATGCATACCGAATCTATTGAGTCGTCCCGCCCCCTCGCCACCTTCCAATCACTTAGGACTGGTGACGCCGGTGGACTTAGGATCTTTGTGTTGTAACCAATGTGCGATGAAGAATAGTTACTAATAAATAAAGCAGATGTGCAATCTGCAGATCTGCTGTGTATTTAATTAAACAGAAATGTAAATAAATCAATAATAAATTAAAATAATATATTAATTAAAATAAAGTAATTAAAATTAATTGAAATTAAACTGCTGATCGCACATGCATCACTCAAATTCCATATATCGTATCTAGAAAAAAAACTGCAGTACTTAAAAAGAGATCAAAAATCAACAAATAGTTAAGCAAAATGCAATAGAATGTATAAAAGTTATGAAATATTATAATATAAATGATAAATATATATTATATTACAACTAAGACATTCCGACGAAAGCTTAATTCACTTCACGTTTGCTGTAAGAGTCTCTGGAGCGATGCCACACGCTCAGACAGTTCATTAACAAACATCATAACCATGTATGTGAATCTTTTCTGGACTAATTTTAAACCTTTGAAGTTTTTATAAAGAATTTTTAATACGTAACAGTGATGTAAACGTGACAGGAAAAGGAGCCTGTGTTAAAAGGAGACAGTACCCCAAGTTACCCAAAAGTCATACACACAGCACATACACGTCTTATTACAATGAGGTGACAAAAGTCATTGGATAGCGATATGAACACATACAAATGGCGATAATACCGTGTACAAAAGCTATAAAAACGGCAGTGCATTGACGGAGTTGTCATTTGTTCTCAGGTGAATCACGTAGAAAGGTTTACGACGTAATTATGGCCGCACGACGAGAATTAACAAACTTTGAATGCGGATTGGTAGTTGGAGCTAGACTAATGATACATTCAATTTAGGAAATCATTAGAGAATTCAATATTCCGAGATCCACGGTGTCAGGAGTGTGCTGAGAATACCACATTTCAGGCATTACCTCTCACCACAGACAACGCAGTGGCCGATGGCCTTCACTTACGACCGACAGCAGTGGCGTTTGCGTTGAGTTGTCGGTGCAAACACGCAACACTGCGTTAAATAACCGCAGAAATCAAAGTGGGGCGCAGACGAACGTATCCGTTTGGACAATATGGCGAAATCTAGTGTTAATGGGCTATGGCCGATGACCGATGCGAGTGTCTTTGCTAACAGCAAGACATCACCTGCAGCGCCCCTCCTGGGCTCGTGACCATATCGGTTGGACGGCAGACAACTGGAAAACTGTAGCCTGGCCTGATCTATATCGATTTCATTTGGTAAGAGCTGATGATAGTGTTTGAATGTGGCGTAGACCGCACAAAACTATAGACCCAAGTTGTCAACAAGGCACTGTGCAAGCTGGTGGTGGCTCCATAATGGTGTGCGCTTCGTTTACATGGAGTGGACTGGGCTCTCTGGGCCAACTGAATCATTAACTGGAAATGGATTTGTTCGGCTGCTTAGAGACCGTTTGCAGCCATTCATGGACTTCATATTGCAAACAACGATAGAATTTTTATGGATGGCAATGCGCCATGTCACCGGGCCACAATCGCTCGCAAATGGTTTGAAAAACATTCTGGACGATTCGAGAGAATGATATAGCCGGTCAGGATCCCATCGGACATTTATGGGAAATAGTCGAGAGGTCAGTTTGTGCACAAAATCCTGCATCGACAGCTCTTTCACAATTATGCGCGGCTATACAGACAGCATGCCAACGGCCTTGCCACAGTGGTAACATAGGTTCCCGTCAGATCATCCAAGTTAAGCGCTGTCGGGCTGGGCTAGTACTTGGATGAGTGACCATCCGGTTAGCCGAGCGCTGTTGGCAAGCGGGGTGTACTCAGCCCTTGTGAGGCAAAGTGAGGAGCTACTTGATTGAGAAGTAGCGGCTCCGGTCTCGTAGACTGACATACGGCTGGGAGAGCGGTGTAATGACCACATGCCCCTCCATATCCGCATCCAGTGACGCCTGTGGGCCGGGGATGACACGGCGGTCGGTCGGTACCGTTGGGCCTTCCAAGGCCTGTTTGGACGGAGTTTAGTTTAGTTTAATTTTATACAGGCAGCATGGCCGAATATTTTTGCAGGGGACGTCTAACGACTTGCTGAGTCCATGCCACGTCGAGTTTCTGCACTACGCCGGGCAAAAGGAGGTCCGACGCGGTATTAGGACATATCTCACGACTTTTGTCACCTCAGAGGAACTGACATAAATCCATCTCATCATGGAAGCTTGAACAAACAAAACGCGTAGTGGTAATAAAAATAAATAGTGAGTCATTACGGTAAACTTGTAATTGCAATTGAAATATTCTTTCTGTCTGAGCACGTTTAACATCATACTCCATCCCAACACTATGTCGAAGGTCATAGCAGAGGTCCGGTGTCGGCGGGTTCGACCGACCCGAAAAAATCGATCGCGTATCAAACTGTGGGATTAAGGGTGTTGCGCACGCCACAGCTCGGGCGTTGCTGGGTGGGCGGCTTACGTACAGGTCGGATCTGTTGTAGACGCAGTGGGCGGCGGTGAGCACGTGCTGGTCGGTGATGAGCGCGCCGCCGCACAGCACGCGCGGCCCGTTGCTGCCACGGTAGATGAGCGCCGTCAGCCACGGCCATGCCCCTGCAACACGGCACACCCGCCACTCAGCCCGCTGGCAATACAACACACCGCTGGCCGTCCAAATTGCAACAACAGGTAACATAGCTGATAATTAAATTTTAAACTAGAGTAGGAGAAACACTTCCTTAAATTTGTATTTCATTTGGCGGTTGTAACACCCCAACGACCCCCTTAAAGTCAATTAAGACAGAATATCATAATATGAAGTAGCGAAGAGTTATCTTGGCAAATACATCTTTGCCGATAAGCTAACACCAAGAAGATTTGATAACAACAACATTATACATCACTGAGAGTTTTTGTTATGAAAAGCGGAGGAAGAAACCTCAGATTTAATTAATGGACAAATATCCAAGTGATAATTGCAATTAATATCTCAAAGCTAAGTCCAAGGTGATGTTAGTCAGAGATAACTTTTATGCGGAAGAGAGTTGTAGGCGCAACGAAGAAATTCAATGCGCCTACAATACTCATTCACAGAAGAAGTCGCTTGCTGGCTCTCGTCCTGTAAAGACGTGCGAGAACAATTCTTGTCTCAGTTATTGAGAGTACGGAACACGACGAGATTGTTTCGCGTTCAGAAGTGTTTCTTGCGTGACGTGATTCACGAACTTCGGAAACTGATTCTCTAAGCAGAGACAGGAACTAATAGACGCGTTTAACCGTGCATAACGGGTTAATTGAACTTTATTGACGAAACCAGCGAATATTGGACTTGACTTTCAAATAGTTGGAACTAAAAGAAGAGTGGATAGTATATCAAAGGACTACACTCAATTAGTCTCGAGTAGGACACAATTACACGACTTCACGAAGATACTACAGTAACGCTGAAAAGTCAAGTTGTCGTAATTGTCAAGAAACTTAATTTTAATAGAACTGACTTTACCAACCAACTGTGTGTGCGTGTGGTGCGAAAGTTATAAAGTATTTAGTGGCCAAGGAACAATAAACTGTTCGTTCCAAGTGAAATATCAAGCGTGGACTACATTATTAAGTGATTTAATCAATGATAGTTAACCAACGACTGTTCAGCAGGGACAATTTAATCTGAATATCAAAATACCTACTTCATTAATTGAAAAGAGAACTTTTGAACTTTTTTTTTTTTTACATTACGGCGTAGGTTCACGCAGACGTGATCAAAGAGTATCTGTGGATCTCGCTTCATACAGGTTCAACAACTCCATAGCAACGAGCCAACAACGTACGAGAAGACTGATAATTACAATGTTACCTCGCAATTGGTGGTGTGTACGATGCGGATGAGATAAGATTTAACAACTACTGCATATCCGGGCAATGAATCATTCAATCTTAAGTCAGAAGAAGCATCCATCGTACGAGTTCACATTTCTGTCTCCCGTTCACCAACGGGGACCTACGTCATCCCGCATCGTGTCTCAACTCCACTGAAAGAGCTGTGGCAGTAGCAGCTCTACGGCGTCGACAATATCAGCACGCGGTTGGAGTGCGGGGACGCCACAGGGTGTACAGGGTGGGCAGAAGCAATGGCTCTTACCAGGCCGTGCATCCAGTCGAACAACAGACATGGTCTGTCATTCCGTAAGGCTACAGTTGCATGGCAGAGTTCGTGATGAGGGGGCTACGCTCTCCGCTACCCATGGTCAGATGTTTTCATTGGTGTGAGGGATATGACCATGGCGACGGCCGAACAACCACTGTATCGCAAGTTTGGTTGAGATAGCATAGGCAACGTGCACCCTTGCGTCGTTTTGTTTAAAACGCATTGACGTGGAGGCCTCGAAGTTAGGGCACAACCACTGGCCTTATCACATCGTAAATGTAACGCCTGATGTTTAAATTACCTGCTATGCGAATCGAAAATGATACTACAGTGTACCCAGTGTCTCTCCGCACCATCGTGTCAGTTGGTGGATCCCTATGACGACGATGAATGCAATCTGACTACGTCCATTCTGTACACAGATATACAATTATTGAACTATATGAAATAAATTCGTCATATGTTCTGAACAGTTTGCGCTAGGACGTTCAAACTGCACGGTTGACCGCGGGGCATGATGGGAATTAGTATGCGCATCCGCACATGCCTTGTTGTTGTCGGCCATCTGCACGTGAAAATGTCACCGTACAGCGTGCCTGAGCGTATAGCGCTTGCCAAGCCCTACTAAGCGAGCAATGAAAGCCCAACCGCGGCTCAAAGCAAGTTTGCGACAGAGTTCAAGTTGAAGACTACCGGTGCAAGTGTGCTAACAATCAAGAATTTGATTCGCAAGTTTGAGAGAAAGGGTAGTGTTCGTGATGGTAGTGTTGGCAATGTCGGTCGTCCAAAAAAGTTGAAAACACCTGAAAACATTGAGAAGACACGCTCTGTGTTTCAAACCAGCCCAAGGAAATCGTTCAGACGAGCTGCAGAACAGGTGGGAATCAACCGGGAGACACTGTCACAAATTGTTGTTGAAGACCTGCATCTCTCCCCATACGAAATTCAAACCCATCAGCCATTAAGCCCCAGGACATGGAACAGCAGCTGTGTTTCGATAACACTATTGTCCACAGAATTGACGAAGCCCACTTTCATTTGGATGGGTTCGTCAAATGGTTCAAATGGCGCTGAGCACTATGGGACTTAACATCTATGGTCATCAGTCCCCTAGAACTTAGAACTACTTAAACCTAACTAACCTAAGGACAGCACACAACACCCAGTCATCACGAGGCAGAGAAGATGGATTCGTCAGTAAGCAATATTGGCGCATTTTGGGGGACTGAGAATCCGCATTTCGCGATCGAGGTATCTCTTCACTTTCAACGGATGACAGTGTTGTGTGCGATATTCCTTGATGGTACGGTGACTACCGAACGGTACGTGAAGGTTTTGGAAGATGACTTCATCCCCATTATCCAAAGTGATCCCGATTTCGATAAGATGTCGTTCATGCAAGTCGGAGCTCGATCTCATATAAGCAGGAGAGCATTTGATGTCCTGCACTAGCACTTTGGATACCGCAATCTGCCCTGGGGTACCCGGAGGCCACTGGCATGGGCCTCGATTGCTCACCATATTCTGCGGGTTTGAACACATGCGACTCCGTTTTGTGGGGTTATATTAAAGACAATTACCCCAAAACCAGTGCTAAGCTGTAAACAGCCATTCAGAAGGTCATCGACAGCATCGATGTTCCGACACTTCAGCAGGTTATGGAGAAATCGCTATTCATCTGCGCCACATCATCGCCAATGATGGCAGGCATATCGAACGTGTCATAACCTAAATAAGACTATCTGTAATGAAGTTTATATGTTAAATAAAGTGTGTGCACGCCGCAGCTTATGACTAATTTACGTTTTTCTCATATAGTTCAACTGTCATGCCGCATTAGTCATGATGCTATATGTAGAACAGAAATATAACGTGGTGCTCACTCCTACGTCCTGAGTTGTCCTTGGGCTCGTTTCTCTCTGCTGCCGCATCAAGGGTAGTCGCAATAATGGTCACTGTGCTGGCAGCCTGTGGTTATCCAGACGTCGCTACATCATCTATGCAGATACTTGTCTTCATATAAATAAGCCCAGTTCCTAAGTGAAGATACGTGATGTAGCTATACGGTCCTTCATGACCGATCGAGAATATTGTAACAATAACAACTGTACCTATAATAATTTTTTCCTTTATGAATTTAGATAAATTTTTCTTTCTGAACTTATGTAAAGTAATATAAGTAATGTTTTGAATTTCTTTTTCTTTTCGTGTCATGTTAAAGAAACTGTAAGCAACTTTTGAAATGAATGTTATTATTTATGTTAGATTTCAAGCAATTTGATAAGTAAAGGGAAATGTATGTAATGTTAAAACTATTGTAAGATGTGAAAATTGTAATTTATACACTTGGTCCATACGTAGGTAATGCATTAGAATATGTGTAGTAGAAAACCTGTGGTGAATACCCTACCTGTAGGGGAGCGGGGAAAGGTGGATGCAGGCGAGTGCGGGAAAACGCACACTGGCGCGGTTCGGCACAACGGGCTCAGTAAAACAGTCGGAGTTGGGTATCGGTCGGAGGAACATGTACCGTACTGAGGAGGCTATCCAGGAAAAGTGGATTCCATTGAGCCTCGGATGGGCCGATCCCGACGACTATTTGGCATGGCTATATTCTTAGGCACAAAATTGGAAAGATTACGACGCTAAGAAGAAGGAAAGTGCCGATGCAGTAAGAGCCTTAGCCGTGCTTGTATGTGTGCTGTGCTGCCCGCTATCTCGCTGCCCGCCATCCGCCGCACCGACGTGCACAGGTCAAACATTTATTTCATCTTTAGAAGTGTATCTGTGTGGACCAGTATCGAAACTGTTTTAACTGTTCAACAATAACGTGACTTTTACCAGAATTGCCTTAGCCATCACTTATCCTTATCATTGACCTAGACAGGGTCCTTACCACATATTGTGCAACCCGAGTATCCCGAATTGAAAGTTTACAGTCAGCATTAAATTATCTGCAGACCTATCTATACTATAAAGACGTTTAAAGTTAGGTGTGGTAAAGCAAATGTTAGTAAAGAACAACGGTGTGATTAAATTGAAAGATAAATTTTGAATTGAGCTAGCGATGTCATTTAATTAATGTGTGACTGAAATAATGATAACTAATTAATTCAAAAATAAGACAAAAGAGTAGTTATCCACAGATTGATAAATTTGAGTGTTAATTTACCTTCAGGACTTACTAGTTTCAGTATAACGACCATAACAGTTTCAGCCCCCCCCCCCTTCTCTTGCCCATTCTTGCACATTTTGAATTGTACTGATCAGATTTGAACAGCAAAGTTAAGTTCTATATTAAACCTAAGTGTATTAGTGTTTTTTCCAATTTTAATAGTGACTTTGTATGTATGCTTTCAAAATTGCTAATTCTAGAGTAATCTATGCCCGATTTCAGTCTGATCAATATACAAAGTGCAGTTCGTAGTAATCATTGCTGTGTGGTGTTGTGTAATTATAGCTCGTCCAATTTAGTACAAAAGGAAAGAACTTTAGTTCAGTGGATTTTGCCTATGTCAAACTTTGCCATATAACGCAACAGTATTACGTGTTGTTATGCTTGTACATGCCCACACTTGTACAAGAAAAACTCACTCAATGCCTAATTAGGCTGGCGACCGTATTATTAATCATTGGTAGTATCTACTGTGTGTACTTCTTGTCCATACGAACGCGTAATTATACTTTACATTTGCTTGACGTATCACTGTAGTTACTGACTGAGTATAGGTTCGATCTTGCTTCCATTAGGTACACGCGGTCAAATTATGTACTAAAATCCTTGTTTACAAGGTGAAGCCCGTGAACTTATTACAGTACAGGCTTTATAGAGATAACGCACGTCCAACAGGGCGGTAGTGTTACAATATGTCTGCCCTCTTGAGTGCTAGCCGCATGGAGCATGAGGGGGATCGCTAAACGGCATCTCTGACTTGTATCTCTATCTGTGCACGCGTAACTAAAGGTGTTATGTAACTTCCATGATCTGTAAGTGACAGTAAAATAAAGTTGTATGTTAACAGACGTTAAATCACCTTCTGATTGCTACCACAATTTTTTTTGGCGGCGAAACCGGGAAAAAGAGTTCGGGGCCGGGAACTTTTGGAATCTCTGAGACGTCAACAATAATTCAAGAAGACTTACACATCGAGTTTGCCTTTGAAATTCGGCTGAATCCTCAGGGGAAATAGCCAGTGGGTTTTCGTTAATCATGTCCTCGTTAACTTTGTCAACCTGCCGTACAATCAGTCCTTTCAAAACACATTCCGAAACTTCTGGGATTTAGAGACAATAGGCTAATATGTGACGATCAGGACAGAAGAGTGAATGCGAAGGACTCAGCACATGTTGATGGATTTCAAACTTCCTTCTCTACCGAGTGTCAACGAAGAAGGGAGGATTTATTCAGGAGAAAGAGCTTTACAAATCGAGCAAGTCAATAACGCGTTGCTCGTCTCTGGCCCTTATGCAAGCAGTTATTCGGCTTGGCATTGATTGATAGAGTTGTTGCTTGTCCAGATGAGGTATATAGTGCAAAATTATGTCCAATTGATGCTTTATATCGTCAAAATCCCGAACAGGTTGGAGGGCCGTGCCCATAATATTCCAAACGTTCTAAATTGGGGAGAAATCCGGTGACATTGCTGCCACAACTGTTTTGACTGGAGATATTGACATAATGATGAAGTAAAGTAAACAAAAGCAACGGAGTAATGTTGAGCAATGGATATTGTTAAAAGCAACTGATATGCATTGAAAGACAGGAATCAAGGTTATTGTACCACAATACACAGATAAAAAAAACAACAGAAAACTCCTTAGACGTATACGAAATTCCAGAGAAAAATGAACAACTACTTTGAATGGAGATATTGATATAATAACACTAAGCAAAACATGTGAGAATGATGATAAAACACGATAAAATAAAACTTGGAGAATAATTACAATATGTGGTATAAACAGCGCTACGACATTTTATGGCCCAAGAAAATAAAATGAAGATATATACACTCCTGGAAATGGAATAAAGAACACATTGACACCGGTGTGTCAGACCCACCATACTTGCTCCGGACACTGCGAGAGGGCTGTACAAGCAATGATCACACGCACGGCACAGCGGACACACCAGGAATCGCGGTGTTGGCCGTCGAATGGCGCTAGCTGCGCAGCATTTGTGCACCGCCGCCGTCAGTGTCAGTCAGTTTGCCGTAGCATACGGAGCTCCATCGCAGTCTTTAACACTGGTAGCATGCCGCGACAGCGTGGACGTGAACCGTATGTGCAGTTGACGGACTTTGAGCGAGGGCGTATAGTGGGCATGCGGGAGGCCGGGTGGACGTACCGCCGAATTGCTCAACACGTGGGGCGTGAGGTCTCCACAGTACATCGATGTTGTCGCCAGTGGTCGGCGGAAGGTGCACGTGCCCGTCGACCTGGGTCCGGACCGCAGCGACGCACGGATGCACGCCAAGATCGTAGGATCCTACGCAGTGCCGTAGGGGACCGCACCGCCACTTCCCAGCAAATTAGGGACACTGTTGCTCCTGGGGTATCGGCGAGGACCATTCGCAACCGTCTCCATGAAGCTGGGCTACGGTCCCGCACACCGTTAGGCCGTCTTCCGCTCACGCCCCAACATCGTGCAGCCCGCCTCCAGTGGTGTCGCGACAGGCGTGAATGGAGGGACGAATGGAGACGTGTCGTCTTCAGCGATGAGAGTCGCTTCTGCCTTGGTGCCAATGATGGTCGTATGCGTGTTTGGCGCCGTGCAGGTGAGCGCCACAATCAGGACTGCATACGACCGAGGCACACAGAGCCAACACCCGGCATCATGGTGTGGGGAGCGATCTCCTACACTGGCCGTACACCACTGGTGATCGTCGAGGGGACACTGAATAGTGCACGGTACATCCAAACCGTCATCGGACCCATCGTTCTACCATTCCTAGACCGGCAAGGGAACTTGCTGTTCCAACAGGACAATGCACGTCCGCATGTATCCCGTGCCACCCAACGTGCTCTAGAAGGTGTAAGTCAACTACGCTGGCCAGTAAGATCTCCGGATCTGTCCCCCATTGAGCATGTTTGGGACTGGATGAAGCGTCGTCTCACGCGGTCTGCACGTCCAGCACGAACGCTGGTCCAACTGAGGCGCCAGGTGGAAATGGCATGGCAAGCTGTTCCACAGGACTACATCCAGCATCTCTACGATCGTCTCCATGGGAGAATAGCAGCCTGCATTGCTGCGAAAGGTGGATATACACTGTACTAGTGCCGACATTGTGCATGCTCTGTTGCCTGTGTCTATGTGCCTGTGGTTCTGTTAGTGTGATCATGTGATGTATCTGACCCCAGGAATGTGTCAATAAAGTTTCCCCTTCCTGGGACAATGAATTCACGGTGTTCTTATTTCAATTTCCAGGAGTGTATTTGTAACGTCTTTCATATAAGTAGCTGTAAAAGTATTTTCATTAAAAAGAAAAAAACAAACAACAAACCTAACTTCAACCTATGGTAAACCAACCTAATTTTTTACACTCCCAGGTATCTGTCGTCCTTCAGTTATTATCATCGAGGAGGTAGTTAGGTCCTAGTGCTCATGCCATGCTTGTTTCATAAAACTATTTACGGTTTTTGTTTTTATGTCCCAAATATGTTTTAAATTGTTGTCAGTTGCATTATGTTCGGTGGGTGCTTCAAATTTAATGGTCAGAATTTTTGTTCTAGAATTGTTTTTGCTATGGGCAATTCTCGATTTTCGATACTGTAAAACAAATCTCTTCCACTGTAAGCTCTTTGCTTTCCACATTGTGGGAAGTGGTGGTATGGGCCAAAACAAGGAAAAAATGTCCAGTAAACATCTGCTCTTAACTGCATACCTTAAGAGCTATGAGCACTTGTACATCTTCGCTACTTTGAAACAGAACTCTTCTAATGAACAAGTACTCGTAATTTTTAAGGAATGCATTTTAGAACACATGTCTACTGGGCATTTTTTATTGCTTTGGTCCATACTACAACTTCCCAAAACATGGAAAACAAGGAGCTTGCAGCAGATCTGTTTCACAGTATCCAAGATCACGAATTGCTCTTGGCTCTTAAGATATGCGTTTTAGAGCGCAGGGTTACTGACTTTTTTGTTTCGGATGATCATTCCTGTTATATCCCTGAATACTGACCATCACTTCTGAAACACCCTGTATGTACATATTTGTTTCTTTGGTGTATCTGAGAATTTGCTTAACCATTTCCAATGTGTGTTTAAATTGTGCTTTTATTTCTTTTATGTAGGTGTACAGAATGAAAGTTAGATAATACCTGTATGTGAATACTTGACCTTTTCATTGTGGTGTGATAGGTCTCTAAGTTAATCTATGAAGTTTTATTAACTGAGCCTGGTGGATCTACATCTAGATGGATACTCTGCAAATCACATTTAAGTGACTGGTAGAGGGTTCATCGAACCACCTTCACAATTCTCTATTATTCCAATCTCGTACAGCGCGCGGAAAGATTGAACACCTATATCTTTCCGTACGAGCTCTGATTTTCCTTATTTTATCGTGGTGATCGTTCCTCCCTATGTAGGTCGGTGTCTACAAAATATTTTCGCATTCGGAGGAGAAAGTTGGTGATTGGAATTCCGTGAGAAGATTCCGTCTCAACGAAAAACTCCTTTCTTTTAATGATGTCCAGTCCAAATCCTGTCTCATCTCTGTGACACTCTCTCCCATATTTCGCGATAATACAAAACGTGCTGCCTTTAATTGTAATACCTAGGTTTTTAGTTGAATTTACGGCTTGTAGATTACTGATTTATTGTGTAATCGAAGTTTAACGAGTTTATTTTAGTTCAAAAGTGGTTCAAATGGCTCTGAGTACTATAGGACTTAACTTCTGTGGTCATCAGTCCGCTAGAACTTAGAACTCCTTAAACCTAACTAACCTAAGGACATCACACACATCCATGCCCGAGGCAGGATTCGAAGCTGCGACCGTACCAGTCACGCGGTTCCGGACTGAGCGCCTAGAACCGCTCGGCCACAACGGCCGGCCTAGTTTATTTTAGTACTCAAATGGATGACCTCACACTTTTCGTTATTTAGGGTCAGCTGCCACTTTTCGCACCATTCAGATATCTTTTCTAAATCGTTTCGTATTTTGTTTTGATCTTTTGATGACTTTATTAGTCATCTGCAAACAACCTAAGACGACTGCTCAGATTGTCTCTCAAATCGCTTATACAGATAAGGAACAGCAAAGGGCCTATAACACTATCTTGCGGAACGCCAGAAATCAATTCTGTTTTACTCGATGACTTTCCGTCAATTACTACGAACAGTGACCTCTCTGACAGGAAATCACAAATGCAGTCACATAACTGAGACGATAATCCATAAGCACGCGATTTCACTACGAGCCTGGTCTTGCGGTTCTAGGCGCTGCAGTCCGGAACCGCGGGACTGCTACGGTCGCAGGTTCGAATCCTGCCTCGGGCATGGATGTGTGTGATGTCCTTAGGTTAGTTAGGTTTAAGTAGTTCTAAGTTCTGGGGGACTGATGACCTAAGATGTGCTCAGAGCCATTTGAGCCATTTTTTCACTACGAGCCGCTTGTGTGGTACAATGTCAAAAGTCTTCCGGAAATCCAGAAAAATGGAATCTATCTGAAATCCCTTGTCGATAGCACTCAACACTTCATGTGAATAAAGAGCTAGTTGTCTTTCACAGGAACGATGTTTTCTGAACCCATGTTGACTGTGTGTCAATGGGCCGTTTTCTTCGAGGTAATTAACAATGTTCGAACACAATATATGTTCGCCGCGAGGGATTAGCCGAGCGGTCTTAGGCGCTCCAATCATGGACTGTGCGGCTGGTCCCGGCGGAGGTTCGAGTCCTCCCTCGAGCATGGGTGTGTATTTGTCCTTAAGATAATTTAGGTTAAGTAGTGTGTAAGCTTAGGGACTGATGACCTTAGTAGTTAAGTACCATAACATTTCACACACATTTTTGAACAATATATGTTTTAAACTCTTGAATCATATCGACGTTAATGATATGGACCTGTAATTTAGAGGATTATTCCTACTACCTTCCTTGAATATTGGTGTGACCTGTGCAACTTTCCAGTCTTTGGGTACGGTTGTATATGATTGTTAAGTATGGAGCTAATGCATCAGCATACTCCGAAAGGAACCTAGTTGGTATACAGTCTGGACCAGAAGACTTGCTTTTGTTAAGTGATCTAAGTTGCTTCACTTCACCGAGGATATTTACTTCTACGTTACTCGTGTTGGCAGCTGTTCTCGATTCGAATTCTGGAATATTTACTTCGTCTTCTTTTGCGAAAGCATTTCGGAAGGCTGTGTTTAGTAACTCTGCTATGACAGCACTGTCTTCGATAGTATCTCCATAGCTAACGCGCAGAGAAGGCATTGATAGTTTCTTGCCGCTGACATACTTCACATACAATCAGAATCTCTTTGGCTTTTCTGCCAGGTTTCGAGACAAAGTTTTTTTGTGGAAACTGTTATAAGCATCTCGGATTGAACTCCGCGCTAGATTTCGAGCTTCTGTAAAAGATCGCCAATCTTGGGGATTTTGCGTCTGTTTAAATTTGGCATGTTTGTTTCGTTGTTTCTGCAACAGTGTTCTAACCCGTTTTATGTACCAAGGAGGATCAGCTTCCTCGTTTGTTAATTTATTTGGTATAAATCTCTCAATTGCTGCCGATACTATTTCTTTGAATTTAAGCCACATCTGGTCTACACTTATATTATTAATTTGGAATGAGTGGAGATTGTCTCTCAGGAAGGCGTCAAGTGAATTTTTATCTGCTTTTTTGAATAGATGTATTTATCGCTTATTTTTCGAGGATTTGGGGATTAAAATATCCAATCTCGCTACGACAACCCTGAGTTCACTAATCCTTGAATCGGTTTTGATGCTCGTTATTAACGCAGGATGATTTGTTGCTAAGAGGTCAAGTGTGTTTTCACAACCATTTACTATTCGCGTGGGCTCATGAACTAACTGCTCGAAATAATTCTCAGAGAATGCGTTTAGCACAATTTCGGATGATATTTTATTTTTAACTTGTAGTTTTGGAGACACTGCGTTGTTTTGATGTTGTTAACACAAAAGGGAAAATAAAAATTGGCTCGTGTTAAAATTAAATAAAATGTTATTTAACATGTATCAGCACATTACCTCTCCCAACACAACCACTGCCCTACCGCCTGATGCTGTCTATGGCATGCCTGTTGAAACTATTGTCAACGCTAGAAGCCACGTTACAGGGTACCAGAGCGGTGTCTACCGTTCGGAGTGCTCACGTCGGCCGCTTACCGAGCTCGGCCTTCTTGCCGCCTATGATGCGGACGTGCGTGGTGTTGCTGTAGCCGCAGCGGCCGGGCGCCGGCTCGCCGGGCACCGGGATGGCGGTGCGGCCCTGCAGCTGCGCCTCCTGGCGCGGGCAGCAGACGCGCGGGTCCGAACCCTCGTAGCCGCACAGCGAGTCCCGCAGCCGCTGCGTCACGCCCGGCTCGTTCCTCCGCGACAGCAGCGACAGCAGCTCGTCGCACCGCCGGATGTTGATGCACACCTCGTTCTGCTTGCAGTTCGCACCTGTTCCCGACACAAACACAGAGATACAAGAGCTAGACAAAAATATGGAAACATAAAAAACATGACACGTCACCACTTACGTGAGTATGCAGGCCATTAAAAATGCTACACCAAGAAGAAATGCAGATGATAAACGGGTATTCATTGGACAAATATACAGGGTGATTCAAAAAGAATACCACAACTTTAAAAATGTGTATTTAATGAAAGAAACATAATATAACCTTCTGTTATACATCATTACAAAGAGTATTTAAAAAGGTTTTTTTTCACTCAAAAACAAGTTCAGAGATGTTCAATATGGCCCCCTCCAGACACTCGAGCAATATCAACCCGATACTCCAACTCGTTCCACACTCTCTGTAGCATATCAGGCGTAACAGTTTGGAAAGCTGCTGTTATTTCTCGTTTCAAATCATCAATGGTGGCTGGGAGAGGTGGCCGAAACACCATATCCTTAACATACCCCCATAAGAAAAAATCGCAGGGGGTAAGATCAGGGCTTCTTGGAGGCCAGTGATGAAGTGCTCTGTCACGGGCTGCCTGGCGGCCGATCTATCGCCTCGGGTAGTTGACGTTCAGGTAGTTACGGACAGATAAGTGCCAATGTGGTGGCGCTCCATCCTGCTGAAATATGAATTGTTGTGCTTCTTGTTCGAGCTGAGGGAACAGCCAATTCTCTAACATCTCCAGATACTGTAGTCCAGTTACAGTAGCACCTTCGAAGAAAAAGGGACCAAAAACTTTATTGGCTGAAACGGCACAGAAAACGTTCACCTTAGGCGAGTCACGTTCATACTGAGTTGTTTCCCGCGGATTCTCAGTGCCCCATATACAGACATTGTGACGATTGACTTTCCCGTTAGTGTGGAAAGTTGCTTCATCACTAAACACAATCTTTGAAACGAAAGATTCATCTGTTTCCATTTGAGCAAGGATAAAATCTCAGAAATCGATTCTTTTAATCTTATCAGCTGCAGACAGTGCTTGCACCAATTTCAGACGATAAGGTTTCATAACTAACCTTTTTTGTAGGACTCTCCATACAGTTGATTGTGGAATTTGCAGCTCTCTGCTAGCTCTGCGAGTCGATTTTCCTGGGCTGCGAACAAATGTTTGCTGGATACGTGCTACATTTTCATACTCGTTCTCGGCCGTCCAGAACTTTTCCCTTTGCACAAACACCCATTCTCTGTAAACTGTTTATACCAACGTTTAATACACCACCTATCAGGAGGTTTAACACCATACTTCGTTCGAAATGCACGCTGAACAACTGTCGTCGATTTACTTCTGCCGTACTCAATAACACAAAAAGCTTTCTGTTGAGCGGTCGCCATCTTAGCATCAACTGACGCTGACGCCTAGTCAACAGCGCCTCAAGCGAACAAATGTACAACTAAATGAAACTTTATAGCTCCCTTAATTCGCCGACAGATAGTGCTTAGCTCTGCCTTTTGTCGTTGCAGAGTTTTAAATTCCTAAAGTTGTGGTATTCTTTTTGAATCACCCTGTATTATACTAGAACTGACATGTGATTACATTTTCACGCAATTTGGGTGCATGGATCCTGAGAAATCAGTACCCAGAACAACCAACTCTGGCCGTAATAACGGCCTTGATACGCCTGGGTATTGATTCAAACAGAGCTAGGATGGCGTGTACAGGTACAGCTGCCCATGCAGCTTCAACACGATACCACAGTTCATCAAGAATAGCGACCAGCGTATTGTCACGAACCAGTTGCTCGGCCACCATTGTCCAGACATTTTCAATTGGTGAGAGATCTGGAGAATGTGCTGACCAGGGCAGCAGTCGAACATTTTCTGTATCCAGAAAGGCCCGTACAGGACCTGCAACATTCGGTCGTGCATTATCCTGCTGAAATGTAGGGTTTCGCAGGGATCGAATAAAGGGTAGAGCCACGGGTCGTAACACATCTGAAATGTAACGTTCACTGTCCAAAGTGCCGTCAGTGCGAACAAGAGGTGACCGAGACGTGTAACCAATGGCACCCCATACCATCACGCCAGGTGATACGCCAGTATGGCGATGACGAATACACGCTTCTAATGTGCGTTCACCGCGATGTCGCCAAACACGGATGCGACCATAATGATGCTGTAAACAGAACCTGGATTAATCAGAAAAAATGACGTTTTCCCATTCACGCACGCAGGTTCGTCGTTGAGTACACCATCGCAGGCGCTCCTGTCTGTGATCCAGCGCCAAGGGTAACCGCAGCCGTGGTCTCCGAGCTGATAGTCCATGCTGCTACAAACGTCGTCGAACTGTTCGTGCAGATGGTTATTGTCTTGCAAACGTCCTCATCTGTTCACTCAGGGATCGAGACGTGGCTGCACGATCCGTTACAGCCGGGCGGATGAGATGCCTGTCATCTCGACTGCTAGTGATACGAGGCCGTTGCGATCCAGCACGGCGTTCCGTATTACCCTCCTGAACCCACCGATTCCATATTCTGCTAACAGTCATTGGATCTCGACCAACGCGAGCTGCAATGTCGCGATACGATAAACCGCAATCGCGGTAGACTACAATCCGACCTTTATCAAAGTCGGAAACGTGATGGTACGCATTTCTCCTCGTTAGACGAGGCATCACAACGTTTCACCAGGCAACGCTGGTCAACTGTTGTTTATGTATGAGAAATCGGTTGGAAACTTTCCTCATGTCAGCACGTTGTAGGTGTCGCCACCGGCGCCAACCTTGTGTGAATGCTCTCAAAAGCTAATCATTTGCATATCACAGCATCTTCTTCCTGTCGGTTAAATTTCGCGTCTGTAGCATTTCATCTTTGTGGTGTAGCAATTTTAATGGCCAGTAATGTAAATTGAATGTGGAGGGGCAGAACGGAATGAAGAAGAAGGAACTAATGATATCACCTGCGTGTAGGTGGCGCTGACTGGGAGTGTGGGTCGGCCGGGGAGCGAATCGAGGTAGTCAGAGTATTTGCGATAAATGCTCCATCTGGGTGTCTTCTTATTTTTCGTCACAGTCCTCTTCGACGACCGTCTGTCACGATCACTCCACACACAATTTCGTCAGCGTTCTGACTTTGCGGATGACGTTTCTCGCCCGTCCCATATGCGGTGTAAATCTTCGATAAGATGCCTCTTGAAACACCAAACACTTCGACTACCTTCGTTATGGAAGCACCCATCACAAGAGCACCAAGAATTTTCCCACGTTCGAAGTCGCTTAGCTCCGACATAACGCACTCACAAGTACACAGAACACTGTTCTGACCACGGATGACACTTCAAACGTATTGAGGACATTGAGGACATTGCGCCTGCCGGAGTGGCCGAGCGGTCTAGGCGCTACAGTCTGGAACCGCGCGACCGCTACGGTCGCAGGTTCGAATCCTGCCTCGGGCGTGGATGTGTGTGATGTCCTTAGGTTTGTTAGGTTTAAGTAGTTCTAAGTTCTAGGGGACCGATGACCACAGCAGTTAAGTCCCATGGTGCTCAGAGCCATTTGAACCATTTGAGGACATTGCACAGGTGCTGTTTGTGGTGAGATTTCTAACAGCACAACCGGCAGGCTTGGATAGTATCTGCATTTATGTTGAAGCATGCATTTATCGCCATGTTTCTGTATTTTTGTCAATTCTCCGATCTCTTAAAGATTTAATAAACTGTTCATTTGCTTGACCTGTTGTTTCCTGTCATATTGATTCGGCATCGGACTATTTGTAGAGGGCATGTTTCGGACATCTTCCTCCCAAGGTAGAGGTCACCGTGTGTATATGTGACACGTGTCCTCTCAATTTGCTATTAATGCTCTTCGCTGTAACTGACGCAATGGACATATTATAATGAACTGGGGTCACGAAATTCGACAGTTTGTGATTAGCACTGGGTTAATTACTTCTTGACTTCGTGGAAAGGTCCCTAAGTGCTTTCAGAGTACATGAACACTCACACTATTTCACATTGTCTTTTAAGATTCTGTTCCGGCGTAATGCAAAATATACTGTTCTGTATTGCGCTATACTAACTCCAGCAAAAACCCTTTGCGCCCTTGTTCGTGCCCAGACTTGAACTTGTTACTTTCATGAGCAGATCTCGCAGACTGTTTGCCCACGCGCCTTTTTCTGCAGATGCGAAAAGCCAACCCTACTCTCTAGATAAATTTGGAAATTTGTGGTGAGGTCTTATGGGACCAAACTGCTGAGGTCATCGGTCCTTAAGCTTGCGCACTACTTAACCTAACTTAGACAACTTACACTGAGGACAACAACACACCTATGCCCGAGGGAGGACTCGAACCTCCGACGGAGGGAGCCGACCAACCGTGACAAGACGCTCTAAACCGCGCGGCTACCTCTAGGTGAAGAGACATCCGCGCGTTACCTGTGATCTTGGGTCCAGCAGACGGGTAAGGGTAAGATTAGATATATCGTAGCGGTATGAGTGTAGGTGTTCTTACGATGTTCAGAAGCCAAACCAGCCGGGCGTTCAACGATGTAGGAAGGGTAAGGGCAAAGAGGGAGGTAAGTCAGCTTTTGTGTCACAACAGAATAAAACACATTTTAAACTTCAAAACTGACACAAGAGCTAAGTAACATAAATAATCCTAGGATCGACCGAGAATCGAGCCCAAGACCTTCGGATTTGTAGTATGACACTTCAGTAGTGAGCCAACTTTATTGAGACAAAATTCACTCAAACTGAATGTTAATATGCAGGGTGAAAATTATTTAAACCCACAAACTTTGGGAGATTGGATGGAACATCAAAGCAACCATTTTTCTTAATGTCATAATTTGTTGTGAACATTATTTAATCCAGTAGAGACGTATTCATTCTTCAGTTGTAATGAATGATTTATTGTTGTAATGGGCCCTGTTGTTCCGTAGCGAGCATACTTCACTCTTTAGTCATAATAGCATTGGCATTTAATTTTATGTCATAATCCAGCACGGTACTTCCTTACTAATGGAGCGGTGCACCTGGAGAGAGTACACTGGTACGGTTGGTGCTTACCACATAGCGATGGGGTCTTCAACATTCACGGTTCACATGTCTGGGGTTGGTTTAATCCTCTTGCCACATTTACTCGCGCTCATCAAGTGCTGTTTTACGTGAACAGGTAGGCTGGTGTTATTGATGATTGTTTAATTGGGCCATATCTCCTACCTAGGCATTAAATGGCAGAAATTACTACAAATTCCTCACAAGAGCATTGCCAGAATCCTGGAAGACGTGCCACTCCTTACAAGTTAGCGCATGTGGTTCCAACATGACGGGTGCCGGGAAATTTCAGTAGTCTTGTGCGTCGATTCTTGAACCGACAGTATCCAGAAGAGTGGGTCGGCAGAGGTGGTCCAGTACCACGGCCTATTCGATCCCCTGCTTTGATCCCTCTGAAAAATTTTGTGTGGGGAGAGATGCGCAACCAACGCTTGTTGGGTCAGAATAGGATCTGGTTGACTGGATAGTAGCAGCAGCAGAAGAAGAAATTAAGGACGATTCTGCAGTTTCTGACCGCGTTAGACAGAGAATGACCCGCCCGTATAACCTTTGTTTAGAAGCAAAGGAGGCATTTTTGAAGTAACTGTTTTGCATTAATGTTGTTGTCCCTTAAATGTCGTGTGAGTAGGGCCTCCCGTCGGGTAGACCGTTCGCCGGGTGCAAGTCTTTCGATCTGACGCCACTTCGGCGACTTGCACGTCGATGGGGATGAAATAATGATGATTAGGACAACACCCAGTCCCTGAGCGGAGAAAATCTCCGACCGTGGCGGGAATCGAACCAGGGCCCTTAGGATTGACGTTCTGTCGCGCTGACCACCGGGGGTGAGTTGTTGTCCCTTGGTAATAAAGATTTAATTATGTTTGTGTTACTTTTTGTCAAGTGTAAGTAAGATTTGATGTCCTCGTACAATGGTGCCTGACACGAAAATTCATTAGAAAGAGTGTTTTCAGTGTTCCGTACAACCTCACATAGTTTGTTGATTTAATCAATTTTTTCTATAGAGAACTTCTTCTACCAGTTTAAAATATGACATTACAGACTTTTTTTGTGTCCCAGGCAATCTCCTATAGTTTGTAGGTTTAAATAATTTTCACATTGTATAATTACACGTAATACAACCTAACGGCTTAATTTTTGTTCTTCAGTAATAAAAAAGCAGAAAAATCACTAGGACTCCCACTGTTCTTTTGATAAAACCAAGTAAGCCACCTAAAAACAAATAAGAAAAAGTAAAATCAATTGCGTATTGTTTGCATCTCGAGAGCAGCTAATGTTAAATATTGTTGTCGTGAAATGGGTTACGGGAATGAAACATGTATATGGATACATGCTGTTCATTCACAGCTCAGATTATAAAATATAAAGCAAGAAAAATGCCAAAGCTGAAGCAAATAATCTGTAGCATATGGGTCCAAATAATTTGGAAAATATAAAAGTAAAGCCTTTATGAGGTCAATTATCATCATTGTGGACTACAAACATTTCAGTACGTAATGGTACAGTAGTCTTACATATTACAGTAATTGTACAGGATATCAATGTAACGTATCCCATAAGGTAATACGAAGTTTATCGCTCAGGTCCAACAATGCCTTTTTAGGAGGCACGGCAAAGAAAGAGGTCAAACGCATCACTTCTGTGTGAGCCACGGCATGGTCAGAAAATAAATGCAGCTTATCTCTACTTTAATAATTTCAGAGAGTAATTCTGGCACACACTAATAGTCAGGATACATTTTTATGTATGTTACGTGTAAACTGAAGCAGGAATCTTCATTAATTAGTGTGTCAGTTAAATTTGTACTTCATCAATTTTATGTAACCGTTGCACGATTTTGAAGTAACTCATCAAACAATATAAAGAGGAAATGTATAATACGAGTACGTAGTCGCCGCAGGAGGCGCTAGTGTAAAGGGAGATGATCTGCAAGGACTAAAATGCCAATTATCATATTAAAAGGCTAAAAGCTCGTGCTTCAATGCGTTGATGCCCGTAGAATTCCTTGGAAGACTACGTGGAAATGAGTTTCGTGTATCTGTGGGCATTGTCATCAGGAGTCTTCGACCAAGGTGTAATCAATTAGATCAATAGCTGAAAAGCAAATTCCATTAGGTAATTTTGAGTTATTCGCGTAGAAGCAAAAGCTGTTTCTCAGTAGCCAAATAAAGGATTCAAGCTTGATTTTTTACGACCTGAAATTCAGCTTATCCTAGTCAGTTACCAGCGGAACTACAGTCTAACGTGGGATTCGGTCGACAGAGAGACATCGTATTTCTCTTGCAGGAAAAGTATTATTAAAACTGATAGTCTGGTTATGCGACTGAACTATCCTCCCCATTACTCGCCGTTAATTCGACGTTGGTGCAGTAGCGTTAGGTCAGAAAGAGGCTATTTCGAATCTTGCTGGTGGAAAGAATTCTCCAAAGGGAGAATGGGTGCTAATATATAGTTCCTGATCCGGATCTTGCACCATTCTACTGCTTAAGATTCTAAAACTCTGCACAGTCATGGCGCCGAATGAGTGCGCAAAGTTTGGCTATGCCCCTGGTGTTACTGGAGAGAAGAAGGTTATGTTCTGACGCTAGGCTACATCCTCTCCCTTCTCCCTTATAGTTATCAGCAACACTACGCACTCATTATTGTTCTCAGAGAGGTTGAATGCCCTGAGTGATAGTCCAGCGCACTCGTTCACTGGTCTCAGTATTTGCTCATCTCGCTCGTTGCACCTTTGTCGCAGTACGGCTTACTGTCGTTCTTTGGAGAGTTTCGGTAGTTGTAAAACACATAATTATTTTGCTTGGACAAATGTTTCTATTTCTTCCGACAGTAGGAGGGTGGTTCGGTATTAAAATCACCAAACTCGATGTGAGGTGAAGATGATCTTGTGAGGTTATTTCACTTCTCACCTCAGCACTCCTCAAGGCAGTTATCAACCTCGCCAGAAAATCTAAACGCAGTATTGTCAATAGGCAGTCCAGAGATATCTCGAGAGACGCTGTTTCATCTCACGCCCTTCACAGATCTCTTGCGAACTATCACGCATCAGTTAAGTGCAGATGTAAGAGTTTTGTTCTCACTGCGACTTTGAAACTCTCAGGAATAAACTACAGTAGTGTGACGAGGGTTGGGTTTTTTGTCGGATACTGACTATCTGGAAGTGTACGCAACTAAATTTCAAAAAAATAGTCTGGGAAAGCTCTTGGAAACGTGTACACTATGATTAAATTTTTCTTTATTAGATATTAGTAACAAGTTGCTCGCTGCGGGTGGTGGATCTCCATTTACAATCAAACTGCGAAGCACAATTATCAGAGAGCAATGATATAAGCACCCATTTTGCTTCTTTTGGGAAACTGGATCGTAGCCGTACCTTATCATTCGACCTAAAACCGTAAGATCTGTCACGTATCAACGACTAACAGGTAGTGACTTCTTTGATTGTTCGCTAGTAAGCGTTTGTTGTAATACTAATAATCAGTATACTGTATTTGGTCTAGAGAGCGGTGTGCTGACCCCACGCCCCTCCTATCCGCATCCTCCACGCAGGATGACACGGCGGTCGGATGGTCACGGTAGGCCACTCGTGGCCTGAAGACGGAGTATTTTGTCGCAGTGTAATGACCGAGTCATGAAGGTTTGCCAGAAAAATAAAAAATGAATTCATCTAAGTACTAATAATAGTAATAAGCGTTGTAACTTACACGGAGACATACAATGCCAATCGCTTTCGACTCTTCGATATGAGGTCATAAGCATTAGAAAATAGCTGATTTCACGCTCGCTGACTGCATATTGAAGGCAAAAGGCGACACAATCAGGCAATATCTGTAAGCAATAAGGCCCAAACGCAGTTCATACTGGGTATCCCAGAAATACTCCGAATACTTCATCGAGTAGTAGAGGGTGTTTTGCGGAACAAATCGAGGATAGGAACCCGTATCCAGAAACTTCATACAACGACACTGCAGAGCATCAAAATTGTAGGCACCGGCGCCTGCCACTGGACCACACCTTCGGCAGCAAAGGTGGCATTTTACACTGACGGACCGTAGGCAGAACGTCTCTCAATGTTGTTTGTTATTCAGTGATCGTAACTGATTGCCGTGACCGCCACTGGAAAAGATGTAGCTAGGTGCTACGTACACAGGCATTGTTTCCCATGAATGCGATATTTTGTTGCCTCTGTGGCAACCCTCTTGGAAACCTCTAAAATCTCATATGGTCCAATGTTTTCGGCATACAGGAGAAAAATAAACAGCAGGTGGAAACCCATATGTGAAACCATCATCTACCGAGGCAACAGAGCATCGCATTCATAGAAAAAAAGTGTGTGTACGCTGCAGGTAGTCGCACTATCTTCTCCATTAGTGATTGTAGCAACCAGTCGCGATTAGCGAATAGCAAACAACATTGCGAGACGTTCCGCTTGTTGTCTGTCGGCGTACAAAGTCACGTTTGCTGCCGAAGGGGAAGCGCCAGCGCCGGCGCGTCTAACTTCGACGCTCTGTAGCGTCGTTGGATGACTTTTCCGGACGCTGGTTGCTATTCTCTATTTGTTCCTCAAGACACCTTCTACAACCCCTCGAAGTTTGTCGCAACATGTCTAGGACGCACTCTAGAGGCCTCCACTCGACAAGCAGGGCAGAGTTCCAGCAGCAAACTTCGACCCTGACGCCCACCGAAACCAGCGCCTCAGATGACCACCAGCCGACAGCAGGAATAATGTGACTGAGAATTATACCCAATTACGCTTTTACGCTAAAACAGACTTTTAAAACTTGCTTATGTGCGTACGTAGACTGTGGATTTGCCTATTTGTACCTATTTCTGGTTGTCACTTCAATTTTGACGTGTAAATGAAGGGTTCGATCAGATCAATGTAAACTAACACCTTTCATGATTCATAGTTTCAATATCATCTCCAGACGTTACTGAGTGCATCCTACTCCTAACAGTGTTGTAGGTAGTTGGTTGGAGCATTTAATAACAGTGTGACGCTACAAGCCTCGTTTGTGTTTTACACTTAGTGGGACTCAAATGATAAATCAGTATTTGTGCTCTTCAGCAGGTTCATCTACACACTTGAAAAAGCTTTAAAAGCCGATCAAAAGTCAACCCATGGCCTCTGTTTCTTATTAATACAATATCTGCCTCCGTAGCCTGATATCCTAGTCTCCAGAGAACTAAACATTCTTAGCCTAGCCCTATCGCCGTCTCACCCCTTCACGTGACCACTCGTGTGCTAGAGGCACATGACCTATACTCCCACGTCGTCTCCAATCTGATTACGAGATTCAGAACGAGTATATTGCGACTGACGTCGGGTTACGACGGAGTTGTTGTACTACCGAAGCTGTGTACAAATGACACAAATATCTGGAACGGTCATAATTACAAGCGCGTGTCAAAAATTACTGAATGCAGATTGTTATCGGAAATCCGTACCGTACTGATGCAACAACATCGTTATTCGACACCAACAAGAGCCCAATCCATTCAAGAAAGTGTGTAAACATACTTTAGTATCTAAGAATTCAGCAGTAATAAAAGGAATGAAACTTTAATTTAGCGAAGACTTTGTAACACTTATGTCGATTAGAAGTAGATTTATATCATGTAACTGGGTATCTTCAATTATGGAGCGCGTATTCTTTGTTATTTAAAGTCCTTGTTTTGTGGCAGGAAAATTAGAGCTTTATAATGTATATATGAAAAAGGAAAATGATTTGTTAAAATGTTAAATTATTATAATACGTGTATGTTCATAAAAAGAAAATGTTTATTGAAAGCTTTCATTAACTCCCAAGGTTAAAGTACGTTTAGTTTTTTCTCTTAAATTCAACATATTCAAAATTATAGTCCGATAGCATTGTCCATTAGACACTCGCGGGGTCAGTCTTCCAAATCCTCTCAGAGGGTAGCATTAGCTTGTTTCACGGCAAGTTAGTGTTATAACTTCTATGTCCAAAGTACAGAATTGGTTCAGTAAGATGAGCGGGTAGGATCAGTATACAGCCCTCGTTCAATAGTCTTAAAGAAAACATAAGTGACCGCATCGTGTTTCGAACGCTGTTATTTATAAAAGTGGCGTTCATTTCGTTTATCTTGCTTAAAGTGAGCCTTCCTCCTCGACGACGGCTGCATTATCCTATGATGGGAAGTATAATTGCAAAGAACAGTAGGAATTATTACAAAAATCATATTGACAGCTCACTACATGTCTAAGTACCTTCTGATTTCGCAGCAAGAAGTACAGCCAGCAGGAGAGTCAAAGCAGCCCTCTGCAAAACCATTGTTCTCCTCTCGACAGACCTATAACAGAAACAACAACATCAGCAAACACAGTCTTGAAAGCAGAAAAACAGTACAAATCAGAAGTCTATAACATATTGTAGTAAAGAGTTTCAGAGGGCGTTAATGAACTGAAAACTAGCCGGCATCAGTTATCCCAATAACGAAGCACATTGATTAACGTCATGTGCTACACAAGCAGTAGGATCTGCCGTCTTGGGGAGTATATCGGATCTTATAGATAGGTGTACATCGTGTCGTAACGTAAGTTCAGTTATTGAACAGCAATTTCTAATTGTGTAAAGAAGACAAAGAAGGAAATCTGCACTGAACTTATAAATATTACGAGAGAAAGTTTTCGCTGCGTCCTGAACAAATGAATGTTGCGCATATTTTAAACCCCTACTTAGGTCGGAGTCTGTCCTTCGTAGCCGATTTGTACAGCATGGAGCACGGTTCAAATCAGAGCCTGGCCACCTAAGTATCTCAGTTTCCCAACATAATTTCAATATATGCTGAGCTAATTCCTTAAAAGTGCACGAAATATATTTTATCTGTGTCAGTGGAGAAAACTGTTGTTTCTTCATGGGGTGAGCATGGTGCAAACGAAAATTCAATGATTAATTACTATGCTTACCACTGGCTCCTACCTAAGGTCAACACAGAGATGTTCGGTGAACTGGAGAATTAATGAAGTAACCTTATTCACAGTAGTGTGGTTCAGCTGAGTTCTTACAAGCAGATTCTTCCAAAATTTCGTAAGACCATGCCTCTTAGTCTCTTCCGCTTGATTCAATTCAGCTTCAAGGGATCCCTTACAGCTTTATTACTGTTACCAGACAGTTTATCTTGACTTACAGCATTGGATAATACACATTCTGATTCACTAAAATGAGTTATATTTCAACATATCAGTTCTATTAAATGTTACTGTCTTCTTACATTCACTTTCAGAACTACAAGTGACAGTAATTGAACCTAAGAGATGTGTTTACCAAAATTTTTATACGTTTCTTAGAGTACATCTTATTTTCTTCTTTTACGATCTGATAATTTCTTGGTATTTATTCACAAACATCTGCGGTTTCTGCACCTTCCGAGGAGTCGCATAACCCACATCCAACGATCCAGATTTAAAATTTCTGTGGTTTCTTCAGGACACATCCAGTACTGCCAGGATGGCTCCTCTGAAAATGGTCTGGCTGATTTCCTGTTCCTTCCATATCGGATCTGAGCTCTCTAATAACCTCGTCATCGACGAGGCAATAATCCCTGTTCTTACTCTCGCTTGTATTTCTTTAAAAAATTTTCTCCTCTTTGAACCTTCGCTGTGGCACCAGGTCTCTTTTGCGTATATGTTTGTCGGGGTAAGTAGGCGAGGATAACAGTGAAGGCTTTTATCTTGAATAGCTTGTAAATCCATGTGACACTGTACAGGGCTATTACAAATGATTGAAGCGATTTCATAAATTCACTGTAGCTCCATTCATTGACATATGGTCACGACACACTACAGATACGTAGAAAAACTCATAAAGTTTTGTTCGGCTGAAGCCGCACTTCAGGTTTCTGCCGCCAGAGCGCTCGAGAGCGCAGTGAGACAAAACGGCGACAGGAGCCGAGAAAGCGTATGTCGTGCTTGAAATGCACTCACATCAGTCAGTCATAACAGTGCAACGACACTTCAGGACGAAGTTCAACAAATATCCACCAACTGCTAACTCCATTCGGCGATGGTATGCGCAGTTTAAAGATTCTGGATGCCTCTGTACGGGGAAATCAACGGGTCGGCCTGCAGTGAGCGAAGAAACGGTTGAACGCGTGCGGACAAGTTTCACGCGTAGCCCGCGGAAGTCGAC
The DNA here is from genome assembly GCF_023864275.1 of Schistocerca cancellata. Taxonomy (NCBI): domain Eukaryota; kingdom Metazoa; phylum Arthropoda; class Insecta; order Orthoptera; family Acrididae; genus Schistocerca; species Schistocerca cancellata. Next base: position 712,193,248 of record NC_064626.1, read on the forward strand.
GAATAAAGCAAGCAGGGAGCTAAACGTACCACAGCCGACGGTTTGGAAAATCTTACGGAAAAGGCTAAAGCAGAAGCCTTACCGTTTACAATTGCTACAAGCCCTGACACCCGATGACAAAGTCAAACGTTTTGAATTTTCGGCGCGGTTGCAACAGCTCATGGAAGAGGATGCGTTCAGCGCGAAACTTGTTTTCAGTGATGAAGCAACATTTTTTCTTAATGGTGAAGTGAACAAACACAATGTGCGAATCTGGACGGTAGAGAATCCTCACGCATTCGTGCAGCAAATTCGCAATTCACCAAAAGTTAACGTGTTTTGTGCAATCTCACGGTTTAAAGTTTACGGACCCTTTTTCTTCTGCGAAAAAAAGGTTACAGGACACGTGTATTTGGACATGCTGGAAAATTGGCTCATGCCACAACTGGAGACAGCGCCGACTTCATCTTTCAACAGGATGGTGCTCCACCGCACTTCCATCATGATGTTCGGCATTTCTTAAACAGGAGATTGGAAAACCGATGGATCGGTCGTGGTGGAGATCATGATCAGCAATTCATGTCATGGCCTCCACGCTCTCCCAACTTAACCCCATGCGATTTCTTTCTGTGGGGTTATGTGAAAGATTCAGTGTTTGAACCTCCTCTACCAAGAAACGTGGCAGAACTGCGAGCTCGCATCAACGATGCTTTCGAACTCATTGATGGGGACATGCTGTGCCGAGTGTGGGAGGAACTTGATTATCGGCTTGATGTCTGCCGAATCACTAAAGGGGCACATATCGAACATTTGTGAATGCCTAAAAAAACTTTTTGAGTTTTTGTATGTGTGTGCAAAGCATTGTGAAAATATCTCAAATAATAAAGTTATTGTAGAGCTGTGAAATCGCTTCAATCATTTGTAATAACCCTGTACTTTATTTCAAAGCAAAATGTCTCCTTTCAGCCACTTCTTTCAGCCCTACATGAACTGAAGCAGGATTACGTTCAAATCACGTGGTCCTAAAACCGCGTGACCGGAAGCCCCAAACATCAGCGACAATCAGTTTGAGTCAAACCTGGTTTGGACCCAGATAGTGTTTATGACAGCTGTTCGCGAAACACAGGAAATCCAGGTTCGAATTCCAGTCCGACACAAATTTTCAGTCGTCAGCAAAGTGTTCATTACAAGTTCAGCACATCTGAACAGTTTGCGCCGTTATGATTTCATGTCTTTCCATAGTCGTAGATTTCATCCTCGTCGAACCATTCATCTCATTTCAGTGTATTTAATTCATTTCTGAATATTTACGTTGTTCCTCTGGACACCAATGTGTTTATTCTGGCATGAAGTTGCAAGTTTCATACCTTGTACGTATTATCGTTTTAGCTTTTCTCCCCAGATCTTCAGGGTCGGTTTGTGGCAATAAGCGGAAAGGTTTAGATGGTAAGCATGGCATCTAATCTGTCTGAAATTAATTTCAAAAATATAGTTGCTGAGGAAATTGCGCCACGTCCACCGTCACCGACAGCAGCGTCTCGCGGGAGACACAGCTTCCCTGATCGTAGACAGCGGCAGCGGGGTCTCTTCTTGGACCATGACACGCCCTTGATACATTATGCTGAGCAAATAATGGGACTGAAACTTCGAAATTTCAGTATTTGGTATGAATACAAAAAAAGAAAAAATCTGTCAAAACGTTTCGCTGTGAATTAACGACCGGGTACACATGCGTATATAATAGAGCACTCCAGACATTGATGCGCAGGGCAGCCTACCTGTCAGGCGCACGCATCTGCATTTGAGGGCAAAGACGTAAACGGTACTGATCATTGGGCCATGGCTGAGCGACAAGACTGGCGGGGAAGGAGGGATACTCTGTGGTTTCCTTCTAAAAGAGTTGGAAGTAACTTAAAGGAAGGATCTGCAGTTTGAGCACGGTTCATCCTTAATTAATGAGTCTCCTAAGTGATAAGTCAACCTGCATAAACTCACTTAAACTCAAGAGGGAGAGAGCGAAAAACATCATGTTGAATGAGGTCTAATTAAATCAATGAAAGAAACCGTAAACTTGAGCTAATTTATAGCCTGAGAACGAATGTAAGCCAGCTAATGAAGATATGGACTTTTTAAAGCCAACTTAACGAAGATTTGCAAATTATTTTTTTCATTTCACCCCTTCGTTCGCAAGACACTGCAAGCGCTTTCAGGTCTGCACCCTACTTTAACAGTCTGTTCTGGGATAAGTCACTGACGGCGTAACTGACCGGCTAACGCTGAAGTCCTCTTTGTTAACACGTCTCACGTGTGACGCCAGCCAACACACTATCGCTGCCATATGTTCATGCTACCTGTCCCGATTCGCTTGGCGCTTGTTGCTATAAGTCGCCACGGAACTTTACTAGCTGTAAATATTTCAATTAAATGAATCCTTTTTGTCTATTCCGGCTCACGCGTCCCATCTGTCCGCACACTTTTAAGTTAAGCTTGTGACACATTTCAGTGCTACCGGCCTTCTGACCTACTCCATTCGTGAGACAGGGTATGGCAAAATGTTCAAACGTGTGTGAAATGCTAAGGGACCAAACTGCTTAGGTCATCGGTCCCTAGACTTGCACACTACTTAAAGTAACTTAAACTAACTTATACTAAGAACAACAGACACACCCATGCCCGAGGAAGGACTCGAACCTCCGGCGGGAGGGGCCGCACATTCCGTGACATGAGACAAGGTATGTAATCGGCCGATCCACATCTGATAAATATCGGCCATCGCAGCGATTCCAGCTATATTTGAGTCGAGAGAGAACAAGAGAAAACAGCGATTCAGAGAAACTGCAGCTCCCTGTCCTGCTGTTCTTGTTTAGGTTTTTCGTTCAAAATGGTTCAAATGGCTCTGAGCACTATGGGACTTAACTTCTGTGGTCATCAGTCCCCTAGAACTTAGAACTACTTAAACCTAACTAACCTAAGGACACCACACACATCCATTCCCGAGGCAGGATTCGAAGCTGCGACCGTAGCAGTCCCGCGGTTCCGGACTGCGCGCCTAGAACCACTAGACCACCGCGGCCGGCAGGTTTTTCGTAATTTTCGATATTCACTTGAGGCGAAACCAGGATGTGGGACTTTAAATATTTAATTTTAAAAACTTTGATGTTGAATATCATATATAAACTGACTCCTCTAAAATAAGTGTTATCAGAATTTGGTATAATTACCACACTGACTCCATTAGAGTCGGAAGGAAGGTGTATACCAAGAACTACTATAGGACTCGACTGAAATGACTGAGGGAACAAAGGAAACTTTGTCTAGGCTGCGGTTTCATCGCAATCCCCACGAATACAAGAGAAGTGTCGCAATTACTTCGCCCCCTGTACTGACACTGGCAAGGAAACTAACAGACTTCGAACGAGTAAACCCGAATAAAAATAATTTTACAACAAGGAGATTTGTCGGTAGCACCACCCAGCAAGATCAGTTATCAATACAATTCTGCACTTGGGTGCAATCGATGACTAAATGTTAATTAGTCTGAAGACCGTACACGCAGAAGTCGCTGAGAAAACAGCGTGGAACAAACAATTGTGACCAGCAGATTCAATCATAAACGAGGTATTATTTAGAAAAAAGTTAATCATTTATCCAGGTAATGTACTCATGTGTTAACACATGTATGCTCACAGAGATACATTTTTCAAAGTAAAAAGCTTTTTTTACTAATTTACATTTTTAATTAAATTTCTTCTTTCCTTACGGTCATCTGCTTCCATTCTTCACATAACATTACAATTTAATGTTATATATATATATATATATATATATATACACTCCTGGAAATTGAAATAAGAACACCGTGAATTCATTGTCCCAGGAAGGGGAAACTTTATTGACACATTCCTGGGGTCAGATACATCACTTGATCACACTGACAGAACCACAGGCACATAGACACAGGCAACAGTGCATGCACAATGTCGGCACTAGTACAGTGTATATCCACCTTTCGCAGCAATGCAGGCTGCTATTCTCCCATGGAGACGATCGTAGAGATGCTGGATGTAGTCCTGTGGAACGGCTTGCCATGCCATTTCCACCTGGCGCCTCAGTTGGACCAGCGTTCGTGCTGGACGTGCAGACCGCGTGAGACGACGCTTCATCCAGTCCCAAACATGCTCAATGGGGGACAGATCCGGAGATCTTGCTGGCCAGGGTAGTTGACTTACACCTTCTAGAGCACGTTGGGTGGCACGGGATACATGCGGACGTGCATTGTCCTGTTGGAACAGCAAGTTCCCTTGCCGGTCTAGGAATGGTAGAACGATGGGTTCGATGACGGTTTGGATGTACCGTGCACTATTCAGTGTCCCCTCGACGATCACCAGTGGTGTACGGCCAGTGTAGGAGATCGCTCCCCACACCATGATGCCGGGTGTTGGCCCTGTGTGCCTCGGTCGTATGCAGTCCTGATTGTGGCGCTCACCTGCACGGCGCCAAACACGCATACGACCATCATTGGCACCAAGGCAGAAGCGACTCTCATCGCTGAAGACGACACGTCTCCATTCGTCCCTCCATTCACGCCTGTCGCGACACCACTGGAGGCGGGCTGCACGATGTTGGGGCGTGAGCGGAAGACGGCCTAACGGTGTGCGGGACCGTAGCCCAGCTTCATGGAGACGGTTGCGAATGGTCCTCGCCGATACCCCAGGAGCAACAGTGTCCCTAATTCGCTGGGAAGTGGCGGTGCGGTCCCCTACGGCACTGCGTAGGATCCTACGGTCTTGGCGTGCATCCGTGCGTCGCTGCGGTCCGGTCCCAGGTCGACGATCACGTGCACCTTCCGCCGACCACTGGCGACAACATCGATGTACTGTGGAGACCTCACGCCCCACGTGTTGAGCAATTCGGCGGTACGTCCACCCGGCCTCCCGCATGCCCACTATACGCCCTCGCTCAAAGTCCGTCAACTGCACATACGGTTCACGTCCACGCTGTCGCGGCACGCTACCAGTGTTAAAGACTGCGATGGAGCTCCGTATGCCACGGCAAACTGGCTGACACTGACGGCGGCGGTGCACAAATGCTGCGCAGCTAGCGCCATTCGACGGCCGACACCGCGGTTCCTGGTGTGTCCGCTGTGCCGTGCGTGTGATCATTGATTGTACAGCCCTCTCGCAGTGTCCGGAGCAAGTATGGTGGGTCTGACACACCGGTGTCAATGTGTTCTTTTTTCCATTTCCAGGAGTGTATATATATATATATATATATATATATACTTGTAAGTATCTTTGATTTTTGGCTTTCCCTTACTTATCATGTAGATGCAGAGTTTGAATGAAGTGAGTAAAACAGAGACGGATTGTAACAGCTCTTTGCAAAGACCTGGAGAATGTCATCCATTACTTTGACTTTTGGAACTGGACTACTGCGGTGATGTTATACCGATAAGGAAGGAGCATGTCCGCATGTTGTTCTTGCCATGTGCGCGTACTGTTCCATTCCGCTTTGTTTTAATCACTTCACTGAAATTCCACATTTACACATCAATGGCGACAAAAGGAGGGATGTACGACAACACAGTAACTGCTACTTTGGGAAGTATGAGTCTGTAAGTACTGCATGCCTTAACGTGAACTGTTTCAAGGAAATGATTACATTTTTACAATGTCGCAATGCCTGTTTTTGTAAGAAGTACTATGCAAAGTTCCTTCGGGCAGGCATGGCACTTCGGCGACTACAGATGTTATAAAATACAGGAAATGTATTGGCAAATGCGCATTCTGGCAGCTTCCAACTGTAAAATGGAATGACACCGTCAAAAATTTGTACCGGACCGGGACTCCGTGCGCGGATAGCCGAAATGGTTAAGGCGACCGCTCGTGACAAGCGGGAAATCCGGGTTCGAGTCCCAGTCCTGCACAAGACTTCGATGTTACCTTTCTATTCTACAGTTGTAGGTTGCCCGCATGCGCAGCTGTGAATGCATTTCTTGTTTCCTCTTTTCTCAAGTTCTGCACGGAATGTTTAGAGTCGTCGACCTTCAAGCATTGACGGTACACAGAGTTTCACAGGTAAATGACTTTGGCGGGTTGTGTAGCAGACACAACCCGCGGTTCTAGCTGGCCGAGCACGAGTACTTTCCATGTGCATGGGGAACTTCTCAGAAAACGCATCTTGAGCGTCTGAGAGAGGTGAGCTATGGTTAACAGCATGGATTCACGTTTGGAAGGAGCTGCACTCAGATTTTTGTCCGACCATTCAGATTCTATGGCTTTCCTAAATCGCTTCATGCAGTGTTGGAATGGTTTCCACAAATCAATTAAATCGAATTTTAGGGTTTTTAAAACAATTCCACACTCGATTTTTGCTCCTCAAGTCCCCTCCGCCTTTTCATCCAACTTTCGTCCTGCTAGATGTACGTCTCTAATGACCTCGCCGTCGACGGCACGCTCCCGGAGCGACAGTAATGCAGCGCAGCTTCCAATCCTTGAACACTGTTTTGTTCCTGGCACAACGCCGGTGTTACTCCCTCCTAAACGAATCATGTAGGGCCTTGTGTAGAACGACACCAAACACAACATGCTGTTCTTTTTTTTTTAATGACGCACGGTTACGTTGGAGAGTAAATGTACTTACCTGGGTGTCACCAGTGCACTACGAGTAAAACAACAGCTGGACTGCGCCAGTGGTATGCATGACCAGGCACTTCTGTCCGCTAGCTTTGGCAACGATCGTCATATTATTATCAAAATGGTTCAAATGGCTCTGAGCACTATGGGACTCAACATCTGAGGTCATAAGTCCCCTAGAACTTAGAACTACTTAAACCTAACTAACTTAAGGACATCACACACACCCATGCCCTAGGCAGGATTCGAACCTGTGACCGTAGCAGTCCCGCGGTTCCGGATTGCAGCGCCAGAACCGCTAGACCACCGCGGCCGGCATATTATTATCCTATGAGTGTATTAACCGATGTGGATAACGCATCCTACCAAGCTTTGCTCCGGTCTGAGGTAATTAGACATTAAAAGCCATGCCTTGCTGATGTATCACCCCTTATTACTCTCACCGTCTTTTTAATTTGGTTCTAAGTGCTGCAGTTCATTCCACTGACAACACTTTGCAATACAGAGTTTGGTAAGTTTTTCTTAACTGCGTTATCTTAAGCAATGTCCTGCTCTCTTTAATTTCGTTCAGTATTTGTTTATTGGATTTTATTTCAGTCCAGGTTCTTGATATCCACACCTCTAGCGTTTCTACTGCTTTCTTCTCCTCCTCCTTTTCCACAGTCTACTTACATCCATACAAAGATCACGCTTAATCATATGGTATTCAATGCAGAAATAACTAAAATACTGGAACGGATAAAGTCGGCTGCCTGCCCGCTGAATATTGGGATAAACTCGACCCTCAGCAGCACATTAAACAAAGTAAACAGAACAGTCCTCTTATCGAAAGTAAAATACGTGATTATATGCTGTGGAAACAGGGCTTAACTCTTCTTGCAACTGCCAGCTTCTGCGGCTGAGATTGTAACACTGCGCTGAGAATTCTTGACTGACATGGGTGCATCTGCACAGCATCAGTGGGAGCGGAGGGCGTGCAGCACTGCTGATGGTGATTCGGTGCACGTCGGCGACGAGCGCTGCGATCTCTGTGTGGTGTATGACAGAGTGGGCTATGTGGCGGCAGAGGGTTCCCATCTTTCTATTTCTTTCATGAACCGTTTCTGTAGCCGAGGTCGCTAGCTCACGCCTGTGCGGTGGCACTTGACTCGAGGGAAAGTGTGGTTTCATCCCGATGGTGGGTGAAATTATCACTACAAGAATTTGGCCGGTATATGAAGGAGATGTGGTAGCGTACAGTTCCTGATCACCAGTCATTGCTCCACTCTCCTAGACTAAATTTCAATACTCTCCGCACTGCCTCATGCACTCCGATGTCCGTGATATACTGTTGTGCCGTCAGAGTTCCCTCAACACAGAGTTACTAAAGGGGCTTACCGACAATCATTCTTCCCACGTGCCATTCGCGAGTGGAACAGAAAAGGGGTGATCAATTAGTGGTACCAGAAGTACCCTCCGCCACACACCGTCAGGAGCCTTCCGGCGTATTGATGTAGAATCACTAACAACCGTGGCCTGCGGTCGCTGAACACAATGTGACGCCATTCGTCAACAGTCCACTCTTCCCAGCCACGACACCACACTAAACGCAGCCGTTACGGTGGTTCCCTAATCCGACTGTTGCTAGTCTCCGGCCTGTGGTGTGGGATGACACACAGGAGTCCATTACTTGTCATCGGATGCCAGGCGCAGATGTCGGATGGTGCGATGTGCTCGACGCGCAATACGACAATCCTCCCTTTTGGTGGACAGAGGTAGTCAACCGGAACGTTGACGAATATGCCTGCTCTCCCTACTCCGTCCAAAATACGGCCCCTGTCACAAGCGAAAGCCTTACAAATCTGGATATTGCACGATTCGACCAGCCAGCCAAATGGAAAATGGTTCAAATGGCTATGAGCACTATGGGACTTAACATCTGAGACCATCAGTCCCCTAGAACTTAGAACTACTTAAACCTAACTAACCTAAGAACATCACACAAATCCATGCCCGAGGCAGGATTCGAACCTGCGACCGTAGCAGTTGCGCAGTTCTGGACTGAAGCGCCTAGAACCGCTCGGCCACCACGGCCGGCCAGCCAGATGTAAACCGACAATGAAGGCCCCTTTCAAACTGTCAGGTGCTCATAATGCGGTCTTAGACGAGTACGCGGAATCTTTGTGGCCTTCACCGTGACCACTAAACATCTGACGCTGTCCACGTCCCCTATGTACCCTAACAGGCCTAGTAACAACACTAAACACGAACAACACTAATACAATAGTGCCGTTCTACGTGTCACAGAGTACTGCAACTCTTATTATTTACTTATTAATAATTTAATCTGATCTGATTAGGGCCTTCAGGCCCTCTCTTACATCGGGCCATGGTTTCAAACATACGGTACCTCTATGTGTACCAAGTTACGTCGACATAGTCCGTGTCTTCTGTGTGCTTCAGTTTTTTGCCATTCAGGTGTACTGATCTTGCCACTGCAGTTTTTATAAACATTATTGTACAATTATGTAATTACAATTCCAAAACCGTTGCCAAGTCAGATGATTTTATTCGTTACAATAGGCCTATTTTGGCACATAGCCATCGTCAGGTTATCTGTACGTGAATTTAACATAGTGTTGATACAATATTTCTAACATTATAGGTAAATATTAACTAGAAAACATGATTATAAAATTTGTTACATACGTGAGATTTATTGGATTTATTAAAATTTATTGAAATTATCAATCAAGAGAACGGATGTAGACATAAAATATTACGAAATTACAGCATAGTAAACAAAATTGATTGCAAGCGTACAATATGTCAAATAATTTGTAGTATAATTATTGCTCTAAAGAAAAGGAAGACAAATTGAAAATTATATCAAATAGCAAATAACATCTAGTACAACCAACCGTTATTACTCCTAAACACTAGCGGAGTGTAACTAAAACAGAGAGACAGGACAGAACCACGATAACGTATGGATGTCAAACCCATCCGATGTATGTGACAAATTTTATAAAAATGTTTTCTAAGTAATATTTTCCTATAATGTTAGAAATATTGTACCAGAACTATGCACCATTTACTTGCAGATAACCTGACGATGGTTATTTTCCGAAATAGACCTGTCGTAACGAATAAAATAATCTGTGTTAGCAGCATTTCTGAAATCGTAATTGCATAATGTCCTTCAAAAACACATGCTACGCAGCGGGCCCAAGACACTACAAATTATTATACAACGTTACACCTACAAGGATTGCAACTAATCTTGCTTGTATTGAGACTTAGCAACAACACGATGTCCACATATCCGCAATAACAATCAGTTTATTATTCCATATAATCACTTCCAATTTTGAAGTTTTTTTCGCAACCACCTTGATCCGTTTAGTCCCTTTGTATTTTCGTTACTGTCTACAACAACATCTCAAAAAACATGTACACAACACTGCATCTAATTTAGGACAATGACGTTCATCAGAATCCTACATTTCCGGTAATAGCGCGTTGTACACAATGTTTACGGATACAAATAGATCCGTGGATTAACTAAATACTCAGCGACAAAACAAAACCAAGTATGTAGCCCATAATATTTCGTTAGTACCAGAAACGAAACAGAGTCACATCTGAAACTGAATCTCTTGCTCCCAAACTCAGAGGTTGCTAGTAGCATTATCTGTATCCTAGGTACGAAAAGCTCTGACGCTCTCTTGCAATACGGAATTCGGGTCCCGATCCAGCATGCAAGATTAATCAGGGTGGAAGATTCACTGGAGATTGAAAGATACATTCTGGAATAACTGAATGACAGCCGCATCAGAAATACGAAAGGTAGTTGTATTTCATGGAAGCCTTTATTGTGCCCGTCCATTGCTTTGCATATTTTTACGCCTATCTTGACTGAAAGGAACCATTAACACAGAACTAAGATCGTGACACGAGGGCCAACGACAAGGACTGTCTTGCGTACGTGAGTCACGTCTGGCGATGAGTGATACTCGCCAACGCGCTGGTTCACGCCTGCTGCGCGCGTGCGAATGTGGAGAGTTGACGTCACACTGGCATACAATGTCACCTCTCAGAGGACAGATTTAACCACAGCTTTCTTCGAAATCATAGTCGATTCAGCTACACGCAAGTGCGACGCAGCTCACATATTCTGACGTACGACACGTTTACTGCTCACAAGGAAGCGCTGACTTGTTGAAGGACAAGATTACTGAGAAGTTCACGGACTGTGACGTCGTGGGGTGGCATCACTGTCTGTTGCTGTGCAGAGGAGATTGTAAATTTGAGTCCTGTCACGGAATTGGCGGAAGGTGAGAGGGGGTAGGGTTATTTGTGCTATTAGTGCGTGTGTGTCCACTGACCAGTTAGGACGTTATGACCACCTACCTAATTGCCGATATGTTCACCTTTGGCACGCACAACAGCTCCGACGCGTCATGGCATGGAAGCAATGAGGCCTTGGTATGTGGCTGGAGGGACTTGGCACCACATCTGCACACACACCTCATCTAATTCCCGTAATTTCCGGGGAGGGGGGGGGGTCTATGAGCTCTGGCGCCATGTGCAATCACATCCCAAACGTATTCGATCGGGTTTAGATTTGGCGACGAGTTAGGGGACCAGGACATCAAATGGAACTCGCCAATGTGTTCTTCAAACCACTCCATTACACTCCTAGACCTGTGACATGGAGCATTATCTTGCTGAAAAATGCTAATGCCATCGGGAAACATGATCGTCATGAAGGGGGGTGTGTGTGGTCTGCAACCAGTGTACAATACGCCTAGGCCGTCATGGTGCCTTACACGAGATCCATTGGATCCATGGGTGTCCACGTGAATGTCCCCCAGAGCATAATGGAGATGCCGCCAGTTTTTGTTCGACCCAGAGTACAGGTGTCAAAGACCTGTTCCCCTGGAAGACGAGGGATTCGCGACCCCCCATCGGCATGATGAAGAAGATGGAGATTCATCAGACCATCGCAGAGACAGGCTGGACAGTGAAGGGGGAGGCGTGTTTATAGCGATAAAAAGTGCAATAGTATCGAAGGAAATTGACGGAGATGCGAAATGTGAAATTATTTGGGTGAAGGTCACGGTTAAAGCAGGCTCAATCATGGTAAATGGATGTCTCTATAGGCCCCCTGGCTCAGCATCTGTTGTGGCAGAGCACCTGAAGGAAAATTTGGAAAATATTTCCAGTAGATTTCCCCACCATGTTATAGTTCTGGGTGGTGATTTTAATTTGCCGGATATAGACTGGGAGACTCAAACGTTTATAACGGGTGGCAGGGACAAAGAATCCAGTGCAATTTTTTAAAGTGCTTTATCTGAAAACTACCTTGAGCAGTTAAACAGAGAACCGACTCGTAGCGATAACATATTAGACCTTCTGGTGACAAACAGACCCGAACTATTTCAGACAGTTAACGCAGAACAGGGAATCAACGATCATAAAACGGTTACTGCATCGATGATTTCAGCCGTAAATAGAAATATTAAAGAAGGTAGGAAGATTTTTCTGTTTAGCAAAAGTGACAAAAAGCAGATTTCAGAGTACTTGACGGCTCAAGACAAAAGTTTTGTCTCAAGTACAGATAGTGTTGAGGATCAGGTGAACAAAGTTCAAAACCATCGTACAATATGCATTAGATGAGTATGTGCCAAGGAAGTTCGTAAGAGATGGAAAAGAGCCACCGTGGTACAACAACCGATTTAGGAAACTGCTGCGGAAGCAAAGGGAACTTCACAGCAAACATAAATATAGCCAAAGCCTTGCAGACAAACAAAAATTACGCGAAGTGAAATATATTGTGAGGAGGGCTATGCGAGAGGCGTTCAACGAATTCGAAAGTAAAGTTATGTGTACTAACTTGGCAGAAAATTCTAAGAAATTTTGGTCTTATGTCAAAGCGGTAGGTGGATCAAAACAATATGTCCAGACACTCTGTGACCAAATTGGTACTGAAACAGAGGATGACAGACTAAAGGCCGAAATACTAAATGTCTTTTTCCAAAGCTGTTTCACAGAGGAAGACTGCACTGTAGTTTCTTCTCTAGATTGTCGCACAGATGAAAAAATGGTAGATATCGAAATAGACGACAGAGGGCTAGAGAAACAATTAAAATCGCTCAAAAGAGGAAAGGCCGCTGCACCTGATGGGACACCAGTTCGAGTTTACACAGAGTACGCGAAGGAACTTGCCCCCTTCTTGCAGCGGTGTACCGTAGGTCTCTAGAAGAGTGTAGCGTTCCAAAGGATTGGAAAAGGGCACAGGTCATCCCCGTTTTCAAGAAGGGACGTCGAACACATGTGGAGAACTATAGACCTGTATCTCTCATGTCGATCAGTTGTAGAATTTTGGAACACATATTATGTTCGAGTATAATGACTTTTCTGGAAACTAGAAATCTACTCTGTAGGAAGAAGCATGGGTTTCGAAAAAGACGATCGTGTGAAACCCAGCTCGCGCTATTCGTCCATGAGACTCAGAGGGCCATAGACACGGGTTCCCAGGTAGATACCGTGTTTCTTGACTTCCGCAAGGCGTTCGATACAGTTCCCCACAGTCGTTTAATGAACAAAGTAAGAGCATACGGACTATCAGACCAATTGTGTGATTGGATTGAAGAGTTCCTAGATAACAGAACGCAGCATGTCATTCTCAATGGAGAGAAGTCTTCCGCAGTAAGAGTGATTTCAGGTGTGCGGTAGGGGAGTGTCGTAGGACCGTTGCTATTCACAGTATACATAAATGACCTTATGGATAACATCGGAAGTTCACTGAGGCTTTTTGCGGATGATGCTATGGTATATCGAGAGGTTGTAACAATGGAAAATTGTACTGAAATGCAGGAGGATCTGCAGCGTATTGACGCATGGTGCAGGGAATGGCAATTGAATCTCAATGTAGACAAGTGTAATGTGCTGCGAATACATAGAAAGAAAGATCCTTTATCATTTAGCTACAATACAGCAGGTCAGCAACTGGTAGCAGTTAATTCCATAAATTATCTGGGAGTAGGCATTAGGAGTGATTTAAAATGGAATGATCATATAAAGTTGATCGTCGGTAAAGCAGATGCCAGACTGAGATTCATTGGAAGAATCCAAAGCAAATGCAATCCGAAGACAAAGGAAGTAGGTTACAGTACACTTGTTCACCCACTGCTTGAATACTGCTCAGCAGTGTGGAATCCGTACGAGATAGGGTTGATAGAAGATATAGAGAAGATCCAACGGAGAGCAGCGCATTTCGTTACAGGATCATTTAGTAATCGCGAAAGCGTTACGGAGATGATAGATAAACTCCAGTGTAAGACTCTGCAGCAGAGACGCTCTGTAGCTGGGTACGGGCTTTTGTTGAAGTTTCGAGAACATACCTTTACTGCGGAGTCAAGCAGTATATTGCTCCTTCCTACGTATATCTCGCGAAGAGACCACGAGGGTAAAATCAGAGAGATTAGAGCCCACACAGATGCATACCGACAATCCTTCTTTCCACGGACAACACGAGACTGGAATAGAAGAGAGAACCGGTAGAGGTACTCAAGGTACCCTCCGCCACACACCGTCAGGTGGCTTGCGGAGTATGGATGTAGATGTAGATGTAGATGCAACGCTCTGCCATTGCGCCAACGTCCAGTTCCGCTGGTCTCGTGCCCATTTACGTCGTAGTTGCCGATTTGCTGGTGTTTACATTGGCACATGCATGGGTCATCGGCTGCGGAGGCCCATCTTTGGGGGTGTTGGGTGCACTGTGTATTCAGACACACTCGTACTCTACCACAGCTCTCACCTGTCCTGTTTTACCGGACTGCCCAGCCTACGGCGTCTGACATTGCAAGGAGGGGTGGCCGCCCAACCCCCGACGTCTGGACGTGTTTTCACCTTGGTTTCGCCACATGTTGAAGACACTCATCACAGCAATCCTCGAACACCTGACAAGTCGTACAGTTTCCGAAATGCTCATGCCGAGGCTCTGGGCTATCACAATCAGCCTTTGGTCAGACTCAGATAGATCGCTCGTCTTCCCCCTTTGGTCAGACTCAGATAGATCGCTCGTCTTCCCCATTCTACACAGGGACAGCAGGCTCATAGATACTACATGCGTGTGTCTGACTAGCAGTCATTCCTCGCCAGGTGATGCTGCTATCGCCTGGACGGGTTTGTATAGAAAGTAGGCTGATGGTGATAATGTTATGGCTTATCAGTGTATAAGTGGTGATTTCATATTAAATGACAAGGTAAAATGGATCGAGGCGATTAAAAATGTGTGGTGTTTAAATAAAAATATAGATGATACTTGTAAATTAATGGTCTTATAAAATAGTACGTTGTATGTAGTAATGCCCTCCTGGCGAAAGGTTGGTCAGAAACAGTCTGAAAAGTCTGTAAGGGTGTTGCAAGGTAGGTTGTCCTGAGAAAAACTGTTAAGGAAAAAATTCGATACGTTGCGCCGTTCCAGACTTAATTAGCACTGAAATTAGCCAATCAGGAACGTTGCGTGCCCAAATTCAAGCAGCCTGCCGGAGGCAGGGGCACCAGACGTGTTATTCGTGTGATTTCCTCAAAACCGAATGAACGTAGCTTTTGCTCACCAAGGTTAAATTTATTACTTCCGAAACAGCCAAATTTTAACTCGTAATGAACATTTGAACAAGTGGTAACTCACGGACACAGATGCCTGTGCATTACCGCATTTTAGCGCGAGCAAATTCTTGATTTTTCGCGTGCAAAGACCTTATTGGCTAACGCTAAAGCTAATTAAATCGGAAACGGCGCAACGCACTGAATTTTTTCTTAACAATTATTTCTCAGCTCAACCTACCTTGTAACACCTTACAAGCTTTCCAGTTTGTTTCTGATCACCCTGTATTAAACAATACTGATCCAAAGTGAAATGATTGTTAGTACAATCACCACAAAAAATCCCTGCGATAATTATATGAAAATTTATGGTAGATTGCGAGTGACTGGATAGTTAGGTTCTGAAACTAGATGGAACTGCCGTTTTCTCTGTTGTTTACAAGATTTACTGAATTTCAGTTACTACACTGTCGTGTTCACAGAGTTGAAAATGGCCATTAATTTTTCATATTAGGTCAAGTGTGGAATCTGTTTTTGTGAAACATGAAAACGATTCTCTGCGTCGAATATTGACCAACTCTCAAACATGTTTTGCTTTGTATGTATTAAGTTGGCAGAGACGTTCGTAGCGTTTTTGTTTTACATGTTGGTGTTCCGGTTGCTACGGGTTTATTTGTCGACTGTGACTTTTTATTTGTAGTCCACTGTTGCTATTTGAGTTTACATATTGTCATTTTGTCATCTGGAGATAGTGAGTAGAGCTGTGGACGATAGAAAATAGAGCGCCAAGTGAAGAAATCGGAAAATTTCTGACATAATCTTCTGTTTGAGTACAATAGAGGGGTAACAGCAGCGTAGACAACCAGAAATATTTGCGCCATGTATGAAGATAATCCCATTGTACAGAGCACGGCAATAAAATTGTTTTCTCTTCTTAAGGAAGATCGTTTTGGTATTAGAGATTCTCCACGTTTAGGAAGACCTTCGGTGTTCGATGTAGATCGTTTAAACGCATTAAACCTCAATGATCCATGTCAGCGTACTCGAGCACTGGCAAATGTGATGAATTGTGATCATGCCATCATCGTGCGCCATTTACAGACAATGGGGAAGGATCAAAAATCGGGTGTTTGGTTATTGCATGCTCTAAGCCAAAAATCACAAAAGTCAGCTAGTGGCCATATGTACAATCTCTGCTTGTTCGTCATCAATTGGCTCGTGAACAACACCGACTATTTGTATCCTGCATCGTTACTGGTGATGAGAAAGGAATGGTTGAGCCCAAAAAAAGCAGCAACTCCCCGTACAAACAACTGCATGCATTCACAAAAGATAATGTTATGCACCTGATGAAACAGCGATTGTGTGGTCTACTATGGGTTGCTTCAGTGAGGTGTAACCATCGCTGCTGACTTTTATTGTCAATAAATGAGGCGTCTTGCAGACGCATTACAAAAACAACGACCAGAAAAACTGCGTGAAGTGATGCCAGTTCACGATAACATCCGTCCGCATTCTGCTAGACTGACAAGAAAACACTATACAGGAGTTGGGTTCGGAAGCCATTCCGTACCCATCTTATTCACCTGATCTTGCGCCCTCAGATTTTTCACCTTTCCTTTCTATATCGAACAACTTTCCAGGAACTTCTTTTCCGGATGAAAATGTACTCCGAACATGGGTCGACGAGTTCTTCGCCTCAGAACCACGTGATTTCTATAGTCGTGGAATCGGGAAGTTACCTCAGCGTTCTCAGACTGTTGTAAACAGTGAAGGAGAATAATATATTATTGATGACTAAAGTCTCTGTTATGTGTATCTGTTGCATATATTAAACTTATGGAAAAACTCAACGAACTTATACACCAAACCAAAGCGTATGTGGAATGGCATCATACGTACTCACCATGAAGATAATGCAAAACACAACAGCTTTTGCTGCTTAGAGATGAGATAACCACATTTAGGGTCCGAAAAGGACTACATCGAGCTGAGTGTTTTCTTTACCGATCCGCTATCAGTGCGCAATGAATACCACAAATACTGGAAAAGTCACAATAATGAAGGCAACTCTAACCTTAATGAAAGTCAACTTCAAGATTAATGTTAAATGGAACAACCCGGTAGTCACTTTCTAAATTACATACCAAAGTCATTGACAGTCTTGATTTCAGTAATTATTTCTTAAGCGTTTATCTTGTCGTAGGGGGTGATTAGAAAAATTTATTTAAATTTAACTTTTCGTCCAGATACCGTTCCTGTCACCACAGCCGTCAGTTAGTCTAGGGAGGAAAGTCATCTGCGTAACCTGTCTGCGAATCGTGAAACCTGTGTTTAAATGTTCGTGTATCGTACTTTCTGAGGCGTAGATTGGAGACCAGCCCGGCATGTCCATGAACGAGCGTAGAAGACCTCCTAAAAATCACTCAGACTATCTGGTGTTCGAGACCAACAGTCGTTAGTCCGCCATGAGTATTCGGAATGTCTGGCACACTTCCCTGTCTTTCGAGCTGGCACGCTGCGCGGTAAGTAACACGAATAAGTGGGTAACTAACTTCTAATGACGGCATTTCATCTTTTCGACGAAAAATGTGAATAAATACCAGCCACTGTGGCTGTCGTTCATGGCCGGCCGGAGCGGCCGAGTGGTTCTAGGCGCTTCAGTCCGGAACAGCGCTGCTGCTACGGTCGCAGGTTTGAATCCTGTCTCTGGCACGGATGTGTGTGATGTCCTTAGGTGAGTTAGATTTCAGTAGCTCTACGTCTAGGGGACTGATGACCTCAGATGTTAAGTCCCATAGTGCTCAGAGCCATTTGAACCATTTGCGGATAAATTTGATACATTAATGTTGTGTGGCATGGGCGATGAAACTTCCAGGAAGCGTTTGATATAATTCCGCGTTATCAGCTATTGACCGAATGCGAGCGAACGGAATACCGGGCAATTTTTGTGATCCTAGAAAACAGAACTCAGCACATCGTTCTTGACGAGTGGAAATCGTATAATGAGAAAACGACTTCTGATTTATGCCACCCGAGTGTTGCAGGACAGTTACTATGTGTGTGACCTGATCGTTTACGGCGGAAGGTTCATGAAGCTGTTCGTGGATGCTGCTGTTTATAGGCGATTCGTCTAAAATCTGTAATGACATTCAGGAACACTTACAGAGGGGACCATGCTGTTGCTTAAGAATTGCAGCTGCCCTCATCATAAATAAAAGTAGCACATCGTGCTTGAAAAACACTCGTTCTTGAATCTGGGATTCACAGGTGAGATACAGAAAATCCAAAGAAGAGCGGTCGTTTCGTCACGGGATCGTTTACCCGGTGCGAGGTGGTCGAAAAAGCAGCACGTGCAACGAATGTGAAGATGGCTTGTGGAGTTTAGATGTAGGCGCACGTTGTGCCAACATTACGAAAGAGCACGGCCCAAATTATTTTTTTACTAGCCGCCAAAAGAAAAGAAAGCTTGAGCGCCGTTGGAGTCAAATGTAGACAAGTCGGATTCAGGTGTTACCGTTATTTGAGATGATAAATAAAATCTTGGAAAAACTGTTGTACAACTGGAATCAGGTGCGTGTGGAGCTGAAATACAAAGTATAATTCGCTGCGGCTGTAGAATACATAGTGGTGTGCTGTGCCGCAACAACATAACAGAATTGGTATCTTCATTTTATGCGAAATGAGTGTCCTTTCTCAACTGCTAGTAACCCGGTCTTTGGGACACAGGTCGTAACACGTACGGTACGTGACTCACGCTACACGGCTCTCGGCAGGTCGTCTATAAAAGGTGCTGGAGCGCACTCATGCCATGTGTGTAGGTAACTTACGACCTGCCACACCTAAGCAAGCGCGAATAACCTTAGTAATGTATGTGTTTGTCAGTACCATATACCGTACCGTCCACCTTGTCCCTTTTGTCTGCGCGCGGACCTTCCTCCTGCGGTAGTGTGGACCAAGCACGGAAACTACGTAGAGGTGTGGAGATACTTGGTAAAGCAAAATCCGAAAGTGCCGTTTAGTTTATTTACCAAAAAAGTATCAGAAGACTATCAGATAGATTAATCAGGTCTATTAATCGTTTTACACAAAACCAATGATTTTAAATTATCCGTGCGGAAAAAAAAATGTTCAAATGCCTCTGAGCACTATGGGACTTAACTTCTGAGGTCATCAGTCCCCTAGAACTTAGAACTACTTAATCCTAACTAATCTAAGGACATCACACACATCCATGCCCGAGGCAGGATTCGAACCTGCGACCGTAGCGGTCGCGCGGTTCCTGATTGTAGCGCCTAGAAACGCTCGGTCACTCCGGCCGGCTGTGCGGGAAATTTAACTATAATATTTAGAGGACAAATTTCAACCTCCGCGTTCTTGTAGATGCTTACCAGTTCAGTGGGTACTGTCGGACTATAAACAAATCGATTGGCGCGATCGATTTTCGATCGATAGTAATGTTATTCCTGTTAACAGTCTTTGTAAAATCCATGTTAGAAAATGATGTGTGAAGGATGAAAGCGTACACACACACACAGACTGTAGACACAGCACAGTGCGCAAGCAACTTCATACAGCGACATTATTATGTGTCGTTTATATGTATTTCGAATCCATGACTTAGACCAGAGGAGCTCTGATATTATGTGCGTCACGCATTTCATCTTGACGTCTCCTTATAGGTCGGAGAAATGCTATACCAACTTCTGGAATTTATCCATCACAACATTGGCTTGAGTATTCTTCTTCGCCACTGAAAATGCTAAGGATCACTGTGACAGAGGATGTTATAGGAGACGAAATCTTCATTTGTGTGTAGTTCTTTCAGTACAGACTTCACAACACCGTATGTGATAAAGACTTAACTATTAAATGTACAAGCACGCACCATTGAGACATAAATAGCATTACGTATTACGTGATCGTTGGAGCTCGATTAATCATGCGATAATATTATAAAAGGTGTTATTATCAAATTTGATAATGTCAATAGACAGAAACTTTGGGAAATAATGACAAATCGCGGATATCCAAAGCATTTAGTAAGTGCGACAAAAAGTTTATATCAAGACATAAATATCACTCTAGATCTCAATAGTAAAACAACTAACAAAGGGGTACGACAAGGCTGCTGCATCTGTCCAACTTTGTTCAACGGCTACATTAATGAAATAATACCTATATGGAAATCAGAATTTCAGAAAGACATCTGTCTGGACAGGAACATTCTTTTAAATAATTTGCTATATACTGATGATGCAGTGATCCTAGCAGATAAGGAAGATGATCTTCAGAACAAATAAGTGCAAATCTTAACATGGAAGTTTCAAAATAAAAAACTAAGACAATGGCCTTTATGCGGAAAGAACCAATCAGAAACAATATAGTGATAGAACATTTTAGAGCAAGTAAACCATTTCAGTTACCTCGGATGTAAAATGACATATGGCTACAGCAGAGGTATTGAAATTAAGCTTAGTAAATTCAGCCGGGTATGTGGAACACTTAACAAAATCCTAAAAAACAAAACCAGGAAAGACATTCAAATTAAATTTTACAAAACTGTTGCAGTTCTCACACTGCTCTATGGAAGTGAGACCTGGGTGATTACCAAGAAGCAAGAAAGCCGGATTCAGGCACAAGAAATGAAATTCCTTGGAGGCGTTAAAGGTCGCACAAGAGAAGACAGGCTAAGAAATCAAGACATTAGAGAAGAACTGCAAATCTTTATCCTCAATGATAAAATTCGAGATTATAGAAGAAAATAGAACGAACATCTACAAAGAATGGAGAGTGTAAGACTTCCCTTAAAGGCAAGAAATTATAACTGCCATGGGAGAAGAGACAGAGGAAGACCCCGACAGAGATGGGTACCGTAACAGTCAATTCCTGTTTAATACCTGAAGAGAAGATGATTATGATAAATTAAAATGAATGAAAGTCCGTATGAATGCTTTAGTTGTTGATTATAGTCCATTCAAAGAGCCACGTTCCAAGTATATTCAAAATGGTTCAAATGGTTCAAATGGCTCTGAGCACTATGGGACTTAACATCTATGATCATGAGTCCCCTAGAACTTAGAACTACTTAAACCTAACTAACCTAAGGACATCACACAACACCCAGTCATCACGAGGCAGAGAAAATCCCTGACCCCAAAATGGTTCAAATGGCTCTGAGCACTATGGGACTTAACATCTATGGTCATCAGTCCCCTAGAACTTAGAACTACTTAAACCTAACTAACCTAAGGACATCACACACATCCATGCCCGAGGCAGGATTCGAACCTGCGACCGTAGCAGTCGCGCGGTTCGAGACTGAAGCGCCTGTTCCAAGTAGAGCCGTGCAACATTTTATTTCCTTCCACACACGTTTCGCAAAATGATCACGACGAGGAAATCAGAAATCGCTCTTTGACGTGTCTTTCATGAATCGACCAGGAAACTTCAAACTTCCAACTTCGTTTAGTAAGCCTTTTAGCATCTCGGAAATCCTGATCCAACTTGAACAGCAGACACTACCATAGACGCGCTGTGTAGGTTTGCCGTTGAAATATAGACAATGTTCTGCGAACTGAGTGTCCTTTCTCAGACAATTGTAACTTGGCTAGCAATAACTTGCTTGAGTATTAGGCTTCCCCGCTGAAAATGCTGAAGATCGCTGAGATGGTCGATGTGTTAGGTGACAGAAATCTGCATTTATATGTAGTTGTTTCGGTACAGAGGGAGACCTCGGCATGAAACAGTAAACATAGCGTTGAGAGTTGGTCCGACAGACTAAGAAAATGACTCATTGAAGCTGACATTGATTGTTGCCGGATTTGGGCACGAATATTCTTGAATTGACAATGGTCTCCATAGGTTAAAATGCGAGATCAGTCTGACCACATCTGCGTACAACATACATCGACACATCGATAGAGAAGTAGCTGTTGTAAGAAACTGAGTTCGCGGTCGGGATACCTGGATGGTACATTTGAAAATGAGACTATTTCCTTTCCCATCATTCTCTAATGCGAGCTTGTGGTCCGCCTCTGATAACCTCCTCGTCCACGAGACGATGGAATCCATTTCCAATGAGCGTTTGGCGTCATTGGCCGGGAGGCCCCTCGCGGGGCAGGTCCGGCCGCCTTGGCGCAGGTCTTATTACATTCGGCGCCACATTGGGCGACCCGCACGCCGGATGGGGATGAAATGATGATGAACACAACACAACACCCAGTCCCTGAGCGGAGAAAATCTCCGACCCAGCCGGGAATCGAACCCGGGCCCGGAGGACGGCAATCCGTCACGCTGACCACTCAGCTACTGGGGCGGACCACGAGACGATAAATCTTAATCTTACTTAGTCTTATTCTTCTTCATACACCATCACGTTTTCATTTTACTGGTACGCAGCTAACGGTATACAAATATCCGACCGGGTGGAGTAGTTTGAGAACCACGGTATTTCGACAGTGTACCTTGTTATTTTCAGGGGACCCCTTCAAAATGAGCGTCTTTGTTACACCGTGCTTCTTTTATCACATTCTATCCAATCCCCCACTACCCGGCCGCAAGTTGCGCTTGGTGGAGTCGTGGGGGATCACGATCACTGAATGCTGTCCCCTGAAGCTATGAAATAAGTAGAAACGGAGAAGTTAAAATAGGGCTCGTCATTTTGGGATTGTTTTTTAAAAGGAGGCTTTTGAGACACGAGTAGCCGACGACCTGATCAACTGACAGCGACTTAACTCTCTGTAAAGCGCGGGACGTAGCCCTCTGTCTGCTGAAGTTGGTCGAGAGCGACTTCTGCGCCCGACAGGCACGGCAGAAGCTCTGAATATTCGGAGTTCGCACCCAGCATTCCGTATTCGCCACTTCCCACCACTCAAACCGACGCGGTGTTCCACCGAGTAGTGGGGCAGAGAGTGAGAAATGAAAAGACTATAAAGATGGTGCTATGTAGCAACAAAGGTTATTTTACAGCTATCACCTGAAGATGAGTGCCGGGTATGCTGTCGAAATATCGTCTTTCACAAACGACTGCACCCAACTCGGAAACCGAGAACGATACAAACAGTTGATTCGGCGGGAATGCTTACCTAACCTAACCTAACCAAGATCATACAGTGTACTTGAGGTTGTCCAGTGAAGTTGAAATCGTCAACATGAAATTGAAATGAGGATGAATTAATAAATTTGGTAAAATTAGATATTTTTGTCGTGATTGTTCCTAATCACTATCCTCGCAATGAGTTGTTCAGTTTCAAACGGATGCAATGCCTGTTGTTTGTTTTTAGCTACCTGTGTTAATAGTTTCTCAGAAATTCTAAAGACGAGGATCATATGGTGATAAAAAAGTGGACTACGGTCTAGACACAAATGAGTTCAAGGAAATCCATGGTGACACTTTACCCGCCCTCAGGACGACCGTTGCTACAAAACAGAATTTAAACTCGCTTCGTAAACGCATTGCACATTTTTCGCCTACCAGGCTCACTATTGACATTAAGAACCGGTGGATAACTTTCATAGTTTCGTAGTAGATTCCTCAGAAGTTTTATTAAGTTTACAGATCACTTGTGAGTGAGGCAGACACAGCCGTAGAAATCCACCTGAATAAACAAATGACCGCAACGGCTGGTATGAAAAGATTTATTGGTATCCTATCGATTCACAAGTAGTTTCATGACTTTAAAGTCACATCCTCAGGTGCCAAACAACTGACCTAAAGAAGATGCAAAAAACATTTTGTCAACCTACATAGGTTAAACTATATGAATTTTTTTAAAAATTACTTTGTAAATACTAAAAGAAAGACTACGCGTCCGTTTTAGACATGGAAGCTGTCCTCAATAGAACGTTGAAATCCCCTGTCCTTATGCTTTTTATAGCGTTCAAATGGGTTCAAATGGCTCTGAGCACTATGCGACTCAACTTCTGAGGTCATCAGTCGCCTAGAACTTAGAACTAATTAAACCTAACTAACCTAAGGACATCACACACATCCATGCCCGAGGCAGGATTCGAACCTGCGACCGTAGCGGTCACGCGGTTCCAGACTGAAGCGCCTTTAACCGCACGGCCACACCGGCCGGCTTTTTATAGCGTAAAAAACGCAACCGTCCAAAACATGACAGTGGAGTACATGCGATGTAACCTAGAACAAATAATGACACAAAGAAACCAACCTAATTGTAAATGAATCCTAGTGATAAATAATGACTGCTCAAGAAAAGATTGAAAACCCATTCTAAGAACCTCTATCGACAAATACTGCTTACACAAGAAGCGCTGAGACGAACGCGGAGCGGCTCGACCGACAATAGCATATACTGTCACACATAGAGTGACACATGGAAATCTGACCTGTCGCGCATGTGTGGAAAGATGCGCCCAGGTAAGCCAAGTCGTAGTCACGATATTAATATGATAGTAATAAACTTTTTTGCATCTTTCTCAAGTCAGTTGTTTGGCGCCTGAGGGTGTGACTTTAAAGTCACGAAACTAATTATGAACCAATAGGAAATCAATAAATCTTCTCACAGCAATTGCTGCAGTTATTTATTTATTCAAATCGATTTCTGAAGTCGTTTAGGTGGCAGGCACATCGTATAAATGGGTACTCGGCTTGCTGAATCTCAAATGGCGTCAAATGTGTGTGCTAAGTGTTACCTTTGTTGAATCAAAACAAAAGCACTTGAGGCAGTACGAATTTGACGTCAGGAAAGAAATGTGGGAGGCGGACTCTGAGAGTATGGAACAGGTACTCTGCTGTTGGCAGCCATGAGGGTAACATGTTTATATAATGTTAGACTAGCCACTGTGTTCTGCACAAGTCGAACTTTTATTCAGCCTATCACAACAGTGAAACATTTAACAGTTATTATTTTAAAACTTGTAAAATAATTTCATAAGAGGACCACACCATGCCAACTGTCCTCTGTGCCATCCTCTCCTATATGATATTATTCGGATGTGGTGTGAAGGGACTGAGTGGACCTCGTTCTAGTCCTCTGTTATACGCTCCACCCAACTGCATTTACCGTCAAGTTTTAACTCCAAGAATTTAACGCCACTGTATCATTTTGAAGGATGCTACAGATAGAGTTAGATATTACAGGACGATACTACTTGACCGTCTCTTCTTCCAACCACTGACAACGGTTACTTATGGTTATTGCTGGAACTAATGCATTTTGGAAACTCCATAAAGAACTTGAGACACTATGTTGATTTGGAAGCCTTCTGTAGCTTCAGTTGGCTTTCAGCCCCCCCCCCCCCCCCCATCCCCACAGTTATTCTGATTTACATACGAAATGCGAATAGCCTCCATTTTACGTAATTTTATTGCATTTGCCACCTTATTCGTAGACTTTACGCTCGCGTATATCCAAAAATATCATTTTTGAATGTGCATTCGTCTTCCATCTTCGACAGTTTAGTGATACTCGAGAATTAAAGCTCGAAATGCATAAAACAACCATTTCCTGACTTTACATAAACGTAATGATAACCATAATCGATTTTCTCTACTGATTTGTCGCATTCTCTCGTGACTGTAAACAACAGTTTCCGCCACTTCTAAGATAATTAACGTCCTTGGAATTAGTTCAGTCGCAGGTACTCGAGTCAAGCTTTTAGCTACTATTATATTCAATAAAAGCACAGGGAGTCAGATGTATCTTCAGATAGCTTTGTCACTTCTGTACTATTAGTAGTTTTCAAGTGTAATCTTCTTGTGTCCAGTCGTTCGTTCTGTCTGCTATCAGATTACCGAAGGAAAACAAAGACGCAGCAACAGGTTTTTCAGGGAGTATGGCGTAGTGACAGACGTCGCCTTCTGTTGATATTCGTTTAAGGAATAAAATAAGGCCTTTCGCAAGAACTAAGTGGATTTCATTTCCGGCACTGAAAAGAGCTTATACTTCGCTAAACAGACGTCGCCTTCTCGTTTCAACTACTTAATGAAAATATGACATTCGGTATAAAATCCATGCATATTATGAAAATGGATGTTAATATATATATATATATATATATATATATATATATATATATATATATATATATATATATCCTACTAAACCACGGGACAGATTTTAACCAAACTTGGTTCACATATCCCTTACTGTGAGGCAGCAATCATTGTCGGGGTAAGAACCACCTACCTATGATAATGAAGGATATATGACGTCATAAACAATTAGATGCGTGAAAAACTGCAGCATCATGCTTGATGTTTAAACTTCTTACTTCTGTGCTACTCACTCTATTCACAATAAATTTCGCAGTCAGAACCCACATCTACCGATAAATGCATTATTTAATGGTTCCACACATAGTTCAGATGACCTGATGGATGAAAAACTGCTGCATTGTGCGTGGTTCAAAAAAATGGTTCAAATGGCTCTGAGCACTATACGACTTAACTTCTGATGTCATCAGTCGCCTAGAACTTAGAACTACTTAAACCTAACTAACCTTAGAACATCACACACATCCATGCCCGAGGCAGGATTCGAACCTGCGACCGTAGCGGTCGCGCAATTCCGGACTCAAACGCCTAGAACTGCTCGACCACAACGGCCGGCTGCATTGAGCATGACATTTAAATTTATTAGTTCTTTGGTTCTCTTATTCGCAACACATTTTGCAGACAATATCTGCAAATGCTCTTGAATGTGCATAGAAAATTATATCACTGTATGACACATAGATCGGGATATATGACGTCATCAACACCGTGAAAAAAAATTACGTCATTCATGGGGTTTTAATATATTTATTCTTTACCACAGAATCCGTCCGGGCTCATCTCACAGCGAGTCTAACTGCAGGAGTACATATAAGGTTTCGTTTCTAATACAAAATGGGCAAAATGAATACCCAGGCAATGCTCGGTTCACCAGCTAGTATGTTTAGTAAAACAGAATTCATCCTTCACGTACGTTTTATTTTTATGACCTTCGTAAAATGTAATGTTGTTGTGTGGGATAGGAAGAGCGGCAGCGCGATCGTTATTGATCAACTCTTGAATATGTTAATGTAACAAAACGAAGTAGGCCGCCACCGTAAGTGTGCGGCCATGGAGTTTAGCTGCCATGCTAAGGAACCGTGCTAACCAGACACAATGTCAGGCACGCGCTGACAGCTTCACTTTCGTCAGTTTCCGTTTTTCTTGCTTTCCAATCTTCCGATACAAGTGAAGTTGTGAGGGGGAGTCGTCAGTTATGCTTGTAAAACTATCAATAATATCACTGGCCATAACTCCGGGTTCGAGTCTCAGTCTTGTACACAATTTAAGACCAGAAAGTTTCAAACCAACACTCATTCTGACGCATAGTGAAAGATACACTCTGGAAGCATTTCAGTACATCCTTCCCTTTTTACAAACATTTCGTAGAAGCGAACTCTTTTAAGGGAGTCCTTATTTGTGCACAGGCAGCTCAGTTAGTAAGAGCATTGCTCGTCCCGAGTTCTGGTTAGGCACGTAGATTTAATTTGCCAGGAAATTTTGAAATACAAATATGGTAACTGCAAGAGTATTGTGGTTAATGTCAACCTGAAAGAAAGAAGTAACTATAAAGTTCCTTCCCACACGTTGGAAAAGAGATTTTATGACCTGCACCTTTTTATACAGCATTTAACGTTTTGAATGTAACGTTCAAATGGAGTCCACTCGTGTGCAGGCTGAGTCGACTGCTGCAAAATTTTCGTACACAACACACAGTTGGGTCCTGTCAAAAAAAAAAAAAAATGGTGCAAATGGCTCTAAGCACTATGGGACTTAACATCTGAGGCCATCAGTCCCCTAGACTTAGATCTAATTACACGAAACTAACCTAAGGGCATCACAGACATCCATGCCCGAGGCAGGATTCGAACCTGCGACCGTAGTAACAGCGCGGTTCCGGATTGAAGTGCCTAGAACCTCTCGGCCACTGCGGCCGGCTGGGTCCTGTCGATGGAGGAGGGAATGCTTGTGCCTCGGGATAGAGCAGTATTAGTGAACTCCCTCCTTCAGTGGCTGGAATTACTCACAGGACGGCAGTAAACTTTCCTGGTCGCAGCCTGTTTCCTGTCGTCTCCAGGTGGCACACAGCCTTGTGGCCACAGCGAGGTCGCTGCAGCAGGGAGGCCTTACTCTGTGCTACAGTGGGTACCGTACAGGCGCTCTTGCCTACTGCAGCCTCCACTTTGTTGCTCGAAGTTCCTATGTGATCCGGTAGCCAGTAGGTCTTCAAATGGTTCAAATGGCTCTGAGCACTATGGGACTCAACATCTTAGGTCATAAGTCCCCTAGAACTTAGAACTACTTAAACCTACCTAACCCTAAGGACATCACACACACCCATGCCCGAGGCAGGATTCGAACCTGCGACCGTAGCAGTCCCGCGGTTCCGGACTGCAGCGCCAGAACCGCTAGACCACCGCGGCCGGCCCAGTAGGTCTTCCTAAATATTGTAAGTGAAGGAGGGTGTCTGGATGGAATGAAGCTTTTACTGCTGGGCACATGCTCTGAAACTTTCATAGTTCACTCTGCGAATAACAAGAAAAACAATGACAACAACAAATTTATGGAATTTAAGACACAGCGAAGGCTTTATTTGGAAGCAGTCAAATTCTGGACCAGCATGTTTCTTGCTGGCATTGTCCCGAACCGCTCTACTTTTTCATTGTCGTCTGAGTGTAGCTGCTTTCAGAAAAAGCTGTCTCGTCATCCGTGATGAACTTTTCCAGAAAAAACTATCCTCGTTTTGCAATTCAACCAATTCGAGGCAGAGGTCCACGTGTCGTTTTTGTTTGAAAGTCAAGGTGTGGGGGACAAATACTGCACGTACTTTTCTCTTGTTTAAAACATACTGGAGAATGTCTTGAACACTTGATTTAGAGATTTGAGACACAACGAAACTGATTAACTATATCAGCACGTCCGTTAATTAACACTGCTTGTGCACAACGGACTGGTCGAACGCTTGTCTGATTTTTACAGTTCAAGCTACCAAGTAGTTACAACGCCTACGTTGCTAGGAATAAAATCAGTCTTGGAACTTTTTGGACGGACGATGTAGAGTTCCTGGGCAGCGGACATGAAATTTCGTTGTATCGATGCTAGATATAGGTTGAGGCAGAACGTTATAACTGTGTTTGAATTTATTGAACACAACATAACGAATTAGAAAGGTATTAAGAATGGGATATTTATCGAAATGGCAGCATGACTAGGACGCAAGAGCTGGCCGTGGTGGCCGAGCGGTTCTAGGCGCTTCAGTCCGGAACCGCGTTGCTGCTACGGTCGCAGATTAGAATCCTGCCTCGGGCATGGGTGTTTGTGATTTCCTTAGGTAGGTTTAAGTAGTTCTAAGTTCTAGGGGACTGATGACCTCAGATGTTGAGTCCCGTAGTGCTCAGAGCCAACTAGGACGCAAGAACCACTGCACGTCGATTATCGTGAGACAACATAGTACAGAAACATCTTGATAGCAACAACACCTCCCAAAATAAATTCGTCGAAGCTTGAACCTACAAGCGGACTTGTCGTTCATGGCCGGCCGGAGCGGCCGAGTGGTTCTAGGCGCTACAGTCTGGAACCACGAGAACGCTGCGGTCGCAGGTTCGAATCCTGCCTCGGGCATGGGTGTTTGTGATGTCCTTAGGTTAGTTAGGTTTAAGTAGTTCTAAGTTCTAGGGGACTGATGACCACACCAGTTAAGTCCCATAGTGCTCCGAGCCATTTGAACCATTTTTGCCGTTCATGCTAGTCTGTGTACGTGGGTAAAACAAGCTCAAATTTTAAAACTAGGGATTATGAACATCACAGAATATTAAACAGTGATATCACACATTGACCTTTTGTAGATATCCTCAAGGAGGGGAACCACCGCCTAGATAATATCTGAATACGATCTTAAAATCCTCAGAGAACACTATAGTCTGTATCAAAAATCAAAAATAAAGAAACTTATTCTACATACAGAAAGAAACAATACAAAGGAAAAATGGTATTGAATTATAACACAATACTGTGTAACAAAATATACTGTCCGGCCATACCAATGCGACCACCTGTCAAATGCCTCAATAACCACATTCTGCAGCACGCGTCAGTGCGAAAGTGCGGGAAGAGAGTCAATAAGGCTCTGGAAGGTAGCGATGGGGACTTGGAGAAATGCCCACTCCAGTGCTCTGACCAGCTGCTCTACGTTTCTCGGCTGAGGATTCATAGTGAAACGTCCCCTTAGAAAAATTATACATGACTGTCCTTAAACTGACACACAATATTTTTAGCGCAACGCAATCTGACTTTCAAAAATCCCTACAAAAGAATAACCCTGACTAACATTAATTTATACCTTTCACAAATCACTTACCTCACCAAAAATCTTCGTTAATCGAACTACTGCAATACAGCGAGCGCCACTACTGCCAGCTAAATAAAAGATTCAAACTACTGAAGGCACTAACTACTAATAGGCATAGTTAGCAAATAAAAGATTTTGATAGAGAACAAACAATGTATTTACCTTACTAGTGTTCAAAAGTCATAATATATATAGCAGTTCATGACATCCAGTCCTACAAATTTCAAAACTCCGCCATCTCTCTCCCCACATCCACCACTGCTGGCGGCTCACCTCCAACTGCTCAACGCTACGCGCTGTTCACATCCATCTGCCCAACACTACAATGGCAGACAACAATGCAAACTAGCTACAGACTGCACACAGCACAGCCAGTGATTTTTCATACAGAGCGCTACGTGGCGTTACCAATAAGAAAACCTAAACAGCCTACTTACAATAGCTCTGACAGCGCGACCGAGTGGTCTGAGAGAGACTCGATTGAGTTTAAATCCGGGAAGTTTGGTGGCCAGGAAAGTACGATAAACTGATCCTGGTGCTCTTCGGCGTACGCACGTACACTGCGAGCTGTGGAAGACGTTGCATTGTCCTGCTAGTAGATGCCATCGTTCCGAGGAAAAACAGGCTCCATGTAGGGGTGGACATGATACACAAGGATAAATACATACTCGTGTTGATCCGTTGTACCTTACAGAATGACAAGATCACCCAGAGAATTCCACGAAAACGTTCTTCAGACCATAACGCTCCGACGATTGTTGCAGGGTATTCGTTTCTGACGTTTCGGGCCCTACGCGCCAAGGGCCCAGTGTGCGATTTATATCTACATGACTACTCTGAAAATCACACTTAAGTGCCTGGCAGGGGGGTTCAACAAACCACATTCACAATAATTATCTATTATTCCGCTCTCGAACAGCAAGCGGAGAAAACGAACATTAATATCTTACCGTCCGAGATCTGATTTCCCCTATTTTATTACGATGGTCGTTTCTCCCTGTCGGCGTCAAAAAATATTTTCGCATTCGGAGGAGAAAAGTGAGGACTGAAATTTCTTGAGAGGGTCGCTCCGCAGTGAGAAACGCTTTTGTTTTAACGATGTCTACCCCAAATCCTGTGTCATGCCCGCGACACTCTCTACCCAATATCTCAATAATACAAAACGTGCTGCCCGTCATTGAACTTTCTCAATGTAGTCAGTTAATCCTATCTGATAAAGATCCCACGTCACGCAGCAGTACTCCAAAAGAGGACGGACAAGCGTAGTGTAGGCAGTTCTATAGTAGATCTGCCGCATCTTTCTGTATGTTCTGCCTTTAAACACAGTCTTTGGTTCTCCTTCGCCACAACATTTTCTGTCTTCTTACCAATTTAAGTTGTTCGTAATCGTAATTCCTAGGTATTTAATCGAATTTCGGCCTTAATGTTTGATTGATTTGTCGTGTAACCGAAGTTTATAGGATTCCCTTTAGCATTCATGTAGATGGAGTAAAGAGCTAGTTGCGTTCCACAAAAACGATGTTTCCTAAATCCGTGTTGACTGTGTTTCAATAGACCGTTCTCTTCAACGTAATTCATAATGTTCGAAAACAGTACATGTTCCAAATTTCTGCTGCATGTCGACATTAATGGTATGGGCCTGTAATTTAGTGGATTACTCCTATTGCCGTTCTTGAATATTGCTACCATCTTTACAACTTTCCAGTCTTTGGGTATGGATCTGTCGCCGAGCGAGCGGCTGTATATAATTGTTAAGTATGGAGCTATTGCAGCAGCATACTCTGAAAGGAAACTAGTTGATATACTATCTGGACCGCGAGATTTTATTTTAGTAAGTGATTTAAGTTGCTTCACTACTCCAAGGTTCTTATACTACTCTACTATTCTACTCCATGTTCTTATTCGAATTCTGGAATATTTACTTCTTCGCTTTTGGTTAATGTGTTTCGGAAGACTGTGTTTAATAACGCTGCTTTAACAGCCCTGTGATCGATAGTATTTCCATTACTATCGTGGAGGAAGGCACTGATTGGTTAGTGGAAACTATTACAAGCATTTTGCACAGAAGTCCGCGATAAATTTCGAGCCTCTATGAAAGGTCTCTAATCTTGGGGATTTTGCGTTCGTTTAAATTTGGCATACTTTTTTCGTTCTTTCTGCAACAGTGTTCTGACTTATTTTGTTTTCCATAGGTTATCAGCTCTGTCGATTGTTAATTTATTTCGTGTAAGTCTCTCAATTGCTCTCAGTACTATTTCTTTGAATTCAACACTTGCATTGTTAATTTGGGAGGCGTCAAGCGAATTTTTATCTGCTTTTTTGAATTTAATGTTTTTCGTTTATTTTTGGTGGATTTGGGAGTTACGGTATTCTGTCTCGCTAGGACGACCCTGTGTTCACTAATCCGTGTAACCCTTTTGATGCTCGTTATTGCCTCAGATTATTTGTTGTTAAGAGGCTAATGTTTTTTCACAACCGATTAAAATTCGGGCGGGCTCATGATCTAATTGCTCGAAATAATTTTCAACGAATGATGTTTATGCGTACCTCCGGATTTAAACATGTATTTTCGCCAACATATCGAGGGTATATTGACTTCTCTACCAACTACAATTGTATGAGTCGGGCAGATTGAAACGTCCCCTTAGAAAAATTTATACATGACTGTGCTTAAACTGACAAACAACATTTTTAGCGCAACGCAATCTGACTTTCAAAAATCCCTACAAAAGAATGGCCCTGACTAACAATAACCTATACCTTTCACAAATCACTTACCTCACCAAAAATCTCCGTTACTCGAACTACTGTAATACAGCGAGCGCCACTACTGCCAGCTAAATAAAAGATTCAAACTACGGAAGGCACTAACTACTGATAGGCATAGTTAGCAAATGAAAGATTTTGATAGAGAACAAACATTGTATTTACCTTAATAGTCATAATATATATAGGAGTTCATAACATCCATTCTTACAAATATCAAAACTCCACCATTTCTCTCCCCACATCCACCACTGCTGGCGGCTCACCTCCAACTGCGCAACGCTACGCGCTGTTCACATCCAGCTGCCGCTGCCCAACACTACAATGGCAGACAACAATGCAAACCAGCCACAGACTGCACACAGCACAGCCAGTGATTTTCACACAGAGCGCTACGTAACGTTGCCAATAAGAAAACATAAACAGCCTACTTACAAGGTGTTTGAAATTAGAATCATACAATTAGATGGAGCATAAAACGTGATTCATCTGAAAAGGACGCCTGTCACTACTAATTGGACGTCCAGTCGCGGTACAGGGGTGCAAATTCCAGCGTTCGTCGACGATGAGCAGCAGTCAGCATGGACGCAAGGACCAGGCGCCAGCTGCGGAGGCCCAAACTCAGCAACGTCCGCTTCACGTTCGTTGAGGAGACTCTGTTGGTAGCCCCTCGGTTCAGCTGGCCAGTCAGCTGCTCAACAGTTGCACGTCTATTCGAGCGTACACATCACCGCGGCCATCGTTCACCCCAGTCATCTATAGCCCGTGGTGCGCCACAGTTGCCTCGGCACCGGTTTTGTGTAGCGCCATTTTGCCATTCACGGTATACTTTAACCACGGCGGCATGCGAATAGTTAACAAACTTGGCCGTTTTGAAAATGCTTCCAGCCTTGTCCCGAAAGCCAAAGATAACGCCCTTTGGGACGTTAGGTAAATCGTTCCTTGCCGCATTACGACAACGACTGCAGTTTTCTGCTACGCTACGTTACGCAAATTCACGGAGCTTCATACTCCGGTGAGTTGTAGGGTGATAGGATCACGCTGTTCCTACATCTTTCTTGGGGTGTGGAGTGTTGTATTCTCGTTTGAATCGTCCTCACGGTTGCGTTGCTTCCAATAGTTCTTCTGGCTCATGTTGCGGCGTGCGTTTACTCCAGCAGCAGGTCTGGCCACCTTGTGGTCGGGCACCAGTGCACTTGGTTGCCCAAGTTGCGGACGAGGTCGTTCTCCGACATCCGGGCGGCCGCATAAAAACGATGTGCCGCCTGTCGGAATCGGTGTTTGAGCAGCGGTACTCCCTCTACCCTGTGGAGTTCTCCGGTGCTGAAGTCTCGTGACAGGTGAAGTGCTAACGTAAGCGCCTTGTTCTGGACCGTCTGCAGCTTTGCGATGGACGAGTCGGCTGCGTTGTCCCACACCTCAGCAGCGTACTCTTAACACTGGCCTAATTAGTGTCAGTTACAGAGTTATGCCGCAGTGTGGGGAAGGGTCATCGCTGGGTTGAGTAAGGGGTACAACAAGCGCAATCTGCCAAGCGCTCTACCCCTTTACTTCCCTGATGTGCGCCTTCCACGTCAGACGCTGGTCCAGAGTAACGCCTAGGTAGCGTCCGGTGTTCGACTCTGGGATGGGGGCAGTTTTCCGTGACACCCGACATGCCTTATATCTTCCACTCCTAGTGCTGCCATCTGCCGCCTGTGAGTGGGTATTGCATGTTGGCGTCGAACATAGGTGGTGGTCTGTGACTGGACCATGTATTACTTGCCACACTCAGTTAAATAAACGAAGAGATTTCCTCGAGAAATATATACAAACTCTCAGACACAATCTCTGGAAGAATATTTTTTGCAAAGAACTTACAACTACTCCTGTGGATGACTCTCCATCCAAGATAACATCCTCAACCTAGTCACAAATTTTGTTTGATTACCCCGTGTATCAGACGTTTCATAATAAACTTTGGCGTTGTACTATAAATTCAATATGGATTCTGTAATAACGTCTTCTGCAAAACAACAAAGTTTTTCTTTCGTTTTGTTACTGTAGTGTAATGAAATTGTCGGTGACACTCGCTGCCAGTAATCGCTGACCCAATGTATATACAAACAATTTTACAAGTTGTGAGACATGTGTTTGTTATATCACTACAGAAACTGTATTTTTTCTTTTTATGTAACGGCTGATCACGGGAGGTTGTGCGACTTCTTTGAAGACGGGTCGTGCTGTCGAATATCTGGTCACAAGCCGTAATGAACGGAAGGCCATCGTCCCTCCGAGCAACGGTCACACATTGTCAAGGTTTTTTCTGTGAGACTTTCATCGTAATTTTTGTAACGATTGGGTAAATGGAATTGATTTGAACGTAATTAAGTTTATCAGACTGGTAAGTTCATTCTAATATGCAAAACTCCTAACACAAATGTTTTTATTCTTCGTTGAAGCTTAAATAAGGTTTCTGGAGGTTAGAAATTTTCAAGATTGTGGCAAACAATGTTTATTGAATATGTAAAGGAATTGCAATTGTTTCTTTGGATTTGTATATATTGAATTTTTGTGGAAGAGACGGAAATCACATTTTATCACAAGAAAACGTTATAGATGCTTTAATACACCGGAGCCTGGAGAGGTGTTATGTTTGGTCGTATGAATTCGAAAACAACTTTAAGAGAGAAGAATATGATTCGTTATTTTTGGATCCTGTTATCTCTTCCTTCTCACTCTGTAGAAACCCGAACTTGTAAACGAATGGAAATTAATATAATCAGTCAACGAAAGAACACCGCATTGCACATACAAGTACCATACCTATGATCTTTCTTGTTGCTTAGCATGTAACGTGTCGTTAAGGAATAAATTGTATAATAACATGGCGCTTGGTTAAACCCAAAACTTAAACGATGCACTTAGTGTACAATCACAACAAAATAAAACTGCATCATATATCGTCTGTATATCTAAAACTTTAATGTAGTAAACGAGTTAACCTCTAATATGTTTTCACGGAAATAAATTGAGACCCACTGAAGATGACAAACAGATGTCGTAAATGAATGCGTAACAAAAGGAAAGAAAATCTTCTTAGTTTTTCAGAAGACGTTATTATAAAACCCACAGAGGAATTGTACTACCACCCCAACATTTATTAACAAAAGGACGATCATATGGGGTGGTAAACAAAATTTGTGACTGGGTTGAGGATTTCTTGGTAGGCAGGGCGCAACACGTCATCTTGTCTTCAGAGACATCGACAGAAGTAGCAGTAACTTCAGGCTTATCCTAAGGAAGTATGCAGGGAACCTTGTTGCTAACGTTTTATATTAATGAGCTGTCAGGTAATATTAACACCAACCTCAAACTTCTCACACGTGATGCAATTATCTATCATAAAGTACTGTCTGAAAAAATCTGCAGAACTATTTAGAAAGGTGTTGTTAAGATTTCGAAGTGGTGATAAGAATGGTAATGTTAATTAGTTATTTAGTTGGTTGCATGTTCCATAGATCATTTAAACGAATCTTTTATCGAAATTATGTGGAACGGATCAGTTTACAGAATATGTATACGCAGTTAGTTTTAACAATGAGGAACATATGACATTTAGTCTTTCTCGCACACTCCTGCAGCTACACTTAAAAAGTAGCTTTCTTTTATAGGTTACCAGCTTTTAAATAATAATTCATCCATTGAGTAGGAGAAATTGTCTAGAAGAAATTATTTTAGGTTAGATTCAAAACATACCCGTACTTTTCTACGTGTCAGACTTTTTATTTAATTGGGCAGCTGGTCAATTTTTTTGCTTATTGAACTCCGTTTTGAGCCATTGACAGCTTCAGTAATGGGTAGTAAAGGTCTTTTTTCCTCTAGTGTTGTAGACATGGACATCACTGTTCTTCTTTATCTGTGGAAGGATGCATTTTTAGAGAACCACTTAATTAGTCTTTCAAAAACACCATTAACAATCTATTCTATTAATTTCTCTCTAAAAGGTTTTGTTATGACACTAGTATTGTCTGAAAAATGGGTCAACTCTGCATGATGAATGTTAAGTGGAAGGCCATTCACATTTAAAAGGAATATGAGTTGCCCCAAAATTGAAACCTTGTGGGATTTCCTTTATGATTTCTCCACAATGACTAAAATTTTCTCTCCTTCCGACATGGTTTCAATTACTCAGCATGACTTTTTGCGTTCTGTTAATTAAGTATGATTCATACCAGTTGTGTGTAAAGCCATCAGTTCGATAGAACTTACATTTTCTAAAGAGCGTAACATGACCCTACACATTGAAATGTTTTGGAACGATAAAAAAATACTAACTGGCGACATTTTATTATTTAAGGGTTGTAATATTTGGTAAGCGAATGTATAAATATTCTCAGTCGAGCAATCCTTCTGTAATCTAAATTGTGAACTGCTAAGTGAATTGTTTATACTGAAGTGTGCGACTATTCTCCAGTGCATTACGTTTTTCGAATATTTTGGAAAAGACGTCAGTAAGGAAACTGGACAATAATTGTTTAAATTTTTTTCACCTTTCTTATAAGTAGGTTTAACAATTTCATGCTCGTATTTTAATCTATCTGGAAAAACACCTTGTGCGAATGAAGCGTTACGTATGTCACTAAGGACTTTACTTACAAGTCTAGAAAAACTTTTCAGATCTGTGATTGAAATACCATCATCATAATATGAGCTTTTGTTTTTACGATTTTTGTAATTGTGTTAATTTCAGTGAAGGGTGCTTGTGCTGTTTCTAATTGCCTGAACTTTCGTGGAATGACATTTTAATATATTCTATTGCTTTTCCGGTTGAAACATTTAATGCTATTTTATCGGTTATATTTAGTAACTGAGAGTAAAATACTTGCGACTAGTGAATTATCAGCCACACCATTGTCATTTACTTAGATTGTTGAGGACTCTTGTACACTGACTGGTGTCTTGTCTCCTGTTTCACAATATTTAATATAGTTTTAATCTTATAATCTGCATTATTAGTTTCGTCAGTACTTCCATATTTTTGGATACTTTAATTATTTTCCTTAAAATATTACGGCATTTTTATAGAATGTAACCTTTTCTTATTGATAAGCGTCACTCCCTTGTACGAACATGCCTCAGTGCTTTAAGGTGCTACGTTGTTTATTTACATTAATTGTGCATCTTGATCAGATAGTCTATTAAGAATTTGGTATAATTAATTGTGTCAGCCTGAGCACTGTCTGCAAAAATGTTATCAACCAAGGTTATGCTACTTGATACACACGTTTCGGAAATAATATCCTGTGACTACAATATTAATGATCGACAATTACAGTCCGTCAACTCAAACGAATACCTTGATGTAACAGTTTGTAGGGATATGAAATGAAATGATCACATCGGCTCAGTCTAAGGAAGGCAGGTGACAGATTTCGGTTCATTGGCAAGATGCTAGAAAAATGTAGTCAGTCTTAAAAATGTGACCGCTTACAAATCAATTGTGCGTCCCGTGTTACAATATTGCTCAAGTGTGTGGGACCTATAGTACTAATAGGGAGTACTGAATTCATAGAAAGAAAGGCGGCACGAAAGGTCACAGGTTTGTTTGACTTACTGGAGAACGGTACAGGAACACTGGAAAACCTCTTGAAGATAGACGCCTATTATTCAGCAAAATCCTACTTACGAAATTTCGAGAACCAGGATTCAGTTAAGAATCTAGAGAAATTCTTCAACCCCCTTCGTATCACTTCTGTAGGGATCTTGAGGAAAAGGTTAGATTAATTACAACACACACGGAATTGTTTAAACAGTCATTCTTTTCATGCTTCACACGTGACTGGAACGAGGAGAAATCCTAACGTGTTATGTTATGCCACGCACTTTACAATGGTTCCACGTATGTGGATTTAGGTGCAGAATTATTTCGCCTAATACGCTGATGGCCATTAAAATTGCACCATGAAGTCAGCATGCAACAAATACCAAATTGCTTGGATTGGCTAAATTATTAGCATTGCAGCGCAACCGCACTAAATATGTAGGAATGACGCTGTCTAGAATCTTTATATGAGGAAACATTACGTTTAGAAACCGCAATTTAATCGTGCTTGTTTGTGAACAGATCATTTTGTGCTTCGTGTAA
Organism: Schistocerca cancellata; assembly: GCF_023864275.1. NCBI lineage: Eukaryota > Metazoa > Arthropoda > Insecta > Orthoptera > Acrididae > Schistocerca > Schistocerca cancellata. Next base: position 712,232,700 of record NC_064626.1, read on the forward strand.
GAAGGAGAAAAGTCTATTAGCACGTGTTGGCAATCGTAGCCTATCGAGCCAGCAGATGGGACATCGCTGCTCCCGTTGGTCGGGGCCTCACGACAGTCATGCGAATGTGGAATCAGCGAGTTCAGGAAAACCACACTCATCGCCGTGCAGGATATCAGCGGATACTATCTCGCTATAGAGGGTGTTAGACCGGTGCCTGTGGCTGTACGTTCTTCCGATGTCTCACCCACTGATCACATTTGGTCAAGGACTGTTGAGAGACAGCGACACCACCATTCGCCAGCCACTACCCTGGCGCAGAGCTGAAGACTCAAGCTATAACGTAAACGTATTTGTCATCCAAGCTCAGTTCGACTCGATGCACAGCAGAGTTGGAACCACTGTTACTTCCAGAGGTGACAGTTCTGCTCTGTATAGCTCCAGATCACGTAGAAATTCAACAATGTATTCTTCGCACTATATGCCTCATACACACAATACGTAAAATTTCGTCTTTCGTTATCCTTCTTTGTGTTGCATTTTTATGGTTTGCATTTTAGATGTTGCCGAAAAAAGAGTTTAGCTTACTTTCAGTTTGTACACGTGAGGTAATTTTCGTCCTGACTTTTGCCATTGGGAGGCAGACGCGCGAATGCTGTAGCTCAGTGCATCTGATACCAGTGTGACAGCCCTGACTGACGCGGGATTGCAGTGTATTTGATGTCACTTGTTGTCTTTTTGGCGGTTATTATACAGGTATGTCCACCAGGTGCAAAAAAAAAAAGTTACCATAACTCTCATTAAGGAAATGTTGAACTGCCAATAATAAATCTGTTACCTACAGTGGATGGCACTGATTTCCAAGTACTGTCGAAGGTCGATACGTGTATTTTGTACAGAGTTTTCTATTTCTCGAAATGTATTCAGGCTTCATCAAGGATTTTCCCACTTCCTCTTAGCTGGCGCAGGACTGCTGTTTGAAATTTATGCCAGATGGCGTCAGTTAAGGAAAAGAGCGCCAACTATTGTATCGCTTTCAGAATTTAAATCAGTCGTTAGAAAAGAAATAGTGCTCCAGTCATATGTGCATTAGAAAGCGACGCACGATCCAGAGAAGGAGAGAGATAATCGTGTCTTCTCTTGGGCGTCTGACGAACTGGTAGGGAGGTTTCTTCAGTCGTGTATATAAAATGCAGATGTCTTTGACAAATGCAGGTGTCAGGAACGACTGTATGATAACAAGTGACAAGATGTCACCCTGTGTGTATAGAAAATGCAGATTTGCCAAGAGCAGCAGCCAGAAGGTAAAATGCAAAGCTGTCTTTAGCTATCTATCGACAGGACGACAACTTCTTCAAGCCTGTTCCATATCCGCACAGTAATAAGCATAATACTGGGATCTGCGCAAACCCAGAGCGTCGAGGGAAACGTGCGATACAGTTCCTGTGTAATTTTCAGGGCAGCCTTACGTGCAGAGAGACTTTTGTACCGTTCTTCTAAGGCGGGAAAGTGCTGTTGCGAGTATATCGCATGGACTCCTAGATTTTTCCTTCTGTGTACCTCTTGTAGTCAAATCGCTTATATCACTCCACGTGTGGCAAGCTACGGGTGAAAAAAGATACACATGCAAACCAAACGTAGTTATGGTTCTACTGTCTTCCTGTTTGTGCACGTATGATGTCACGCCACATCGTTACGTTACGGGTCAGTGCCCGTGTTGGGTATCGGTAGAGTCAATTGACCCCTGCCCATTGAACAGAAAGATAAGATCTGATAACTTACTGGTATCTTCCTTTGTGTAATATCATCACATTATTATTTTTTTTTTGTGAATCAATAAATAGCACGAATTTAGTACCTGATAGTAGAGGTTGTGGAACAGGGCAGAGCTGTGTTAAGGTTTACAGTTAAGAATAATTTCGTGTGGCTCAATGGCCTGGTGGAAGCCTCTCAATTGGTCGTCACTGAGTGCTCATAATCTGCTACAGTTATCCAACAGGAGAAAGGGGACTCAGATTTAACGTGGAATATGAATCACGTGTCGTTCTGGCGAATGTACATATCATTGAGAGGCGAAGGCAAAATTGAAGGCAGATTGAAAATTTTGATGGCCCGGCTGAAACTCGTTACTGCGACGTCTCGGTTTCCAGGCACTCAATTTTTAACACTAGACCACCAGGCCGGACTGGTAGGCAGATGTAAATCGATAAATGCGACAAAGGAGCTCGTATAGTAATTTTTTAAGCTCGGTGTGCTGGTGTCCTCTCGTACGAAGGATAATTTGTGCCCGAAAGCAGAATAACTGAGTTGAAAAAGTGTAATCTTTCTATAAAACTAGGAACGACAATTAGAAGCAAAATTGATCATAAATGTATGTGTAATATATCATTGTTCACATATGGTGCTGTTTACTTAAAATTATATTTTAAGTAAGAAACATGTATACGCTTAGGCCTGAATCACTGTACACCGTTACACGCAAATGTTTACGCGCAAGGCAGTCGTCATCGTATTGTCTTGTAAAGTTTTACACAACAAACATGTCTGGCTGCAATAAATATAGGAGAAATGAAACTTGTCTGGCGTTTATGTTAGCCCGATGAATCACAAATCTGGAAACATTCACACGGTTCTAAGCGCTTCAGTCCGGAGCCACGCTGCTGCTACGGTCGCAGGTTAGTTAGGTTTAAGTAGTTCTAAGTCTAGGGAGCTGATGACCTCAGATGTTAAGTACCATAGTGCTTAGAGCCATTTGAACCATTTGAAACATTCACAAATTCAAAGCATCCATTGATTTTGTCACAACCAAAGAAAGAAAGAAAGAAAACAAAAAAATTACAACACTAGAAAATAATTAATTTAAAGTAATGAAATTTCGGGAATATGTCTAGGTGACATATTTAAGTGATTAACATTACAAGACCACAGACTGATGTAAGTGCGACATAAAATATAGCAAATGTGGAATGCTGGTGCATTAATAACCTGTGTAACCGCCAGAATGTTGTATGCAAGCATGCATTGTGTTGTACAGGCGCCGGATGTCAACTTGTGGGATGGGGTTCCATGCCTGTTGCGCTTGGTCAATACAGGGTCGGTTAATGCTGTTTGTGAATGGCGCTGGAGTTGTCGTCTGATGATGTCCCCTATGTGCTCGATTGGAGACAGATCTGGTGATCGAGGGGGCTAAGGCAATATGTCGACACTGTAGAGCTTGTTGGGTTACAACAGCGGTACGTGGGCGGGCGTTATCCCGTTGGGAAACATGCCCTGGAATGGTGTTCATGAATGGCAGCTCAACAGGCCGAATCACCAGACTGAAGTACAAAATTGCAGGCAGAATGCGAGGGATAACCACGAGAGTGCTCCTGTGTCATACGAAATCGCACCCGACTGGAACTGCAGGTGCAGGTCCAGTGTGTCTAACATGCAGATAGGTCAGCTGCAAGCCTTCAACTGGCCTCCTTTTAACCAACACACGGCCACCACTGGCACTGAGGCAAAATCAGCTTTCATCAGGAAACACAACAGATCTCCACCCTGGCCTCCAATGAGCTCTCTCTTAACACCACTGAAGTCGCAAATAGCGGTGGACCGGGATCAGTGGAACGCACGCTACAGGGCGTCTGGCTCGTAGCTGTACTTGAAGTAACCGATTTGTAACAGTTCGCTGTGTCACTGCGGCGCCAACTGCTGCTCAAATTGCTGCTGCAGATGCAGTACGATGCGCCAGAGCTATACGCCGAACACGGTGGTCTTCCCTCTCCGTAGTGCCACGTGGCCGTTCAGAACCCGGTATTCTTGCAGCTACACTCCTGGAAATTGAAATAAGAACACCGTGAATTCATTGTCCCAGGAAGGGGAAACTTTATTGACACATTCCTGGGGTCAGATACACCACATGATCACACTGACAGAACCACAGGCACATAGACACAGGCAACAGAGCATGCACAATGTCGGCACTAGTACAGTGTATATCCACCTTTCGCAGCAATGCAGGCTGCTATTCTCCCATGGAGACGATCGTAGAGATGCTGGAAGTAGTCCTGTGGAACGGCTTGCCATGCCATTTCCACCTGGCGCCTCAGTTGGACCAGCGTTCGTGCTGGTCGTGTAGACTGCGTGAGACGACGCTTCATCCAGTCCCAAACATGCTCAATGGGGGACAGATCCGGAGATCTTGCTGGCCAGGGTAGTTGACTTACACCTTCTAGAGCACGTTGGGTGGCACGGGATACATGCGGACGTGCATTGTCCTGTTGGAACAGCAAGTTCCCTTGCCGGTCTAGGAATGGTAGAACGATGGGTTCGATGACGGTTTGGATGTACCGTGCACTGTTCAGTGTCCCCTCGACGATCACCAGTGGTGTACGGCCAGTGTAGGAGATCGCTCCCCACATCATGATGCCAGGTGTTGGCCCTGTGTGCCTCGGTCGTATGCAGTCCTGATTGTGGCGCTCACCTGCACGGCGCCAAACACGCATACGACCATCATTGGCACCAAGGCAGAAGCGACTCTCATCGCTGAAGACGACACGTCTCCATTCGTCCCTCCATTCATGCCTGTCGCGACACCACTGGAGGCGGGCTGCACGATGTTGGGGCGTGAGCGGAAGACGGCCTAACGGTGTGCGGGACCGTAGCCCAGCTTCATGGAGACGGTTGCGAATGGTCCTCGCCGATACCCCAGGAGCAACAGTGTCCCTAATTTGCTGGGAAGTGGCGGTGCGGTCCCCTACGGCACTGCGTAGGATCCTACGGTCTTGGCGTGCATCCGTGCGTCGCTGCGGTCCGGTCCCAGGTCGACGGGCACGTGCACCTTCCGCCGACCACTGGCGACAACATCGATGTACTGTGGAGACCTCACGCCCCACGTGTTGAGCAATTCGGCGATACGTCCACCCGGCCTCCCGCATGCCCACTATACGCCCTCGCTCAAAGTCCGTCAACTGCACATACGGTTCACGTCCAGGCTGTCGCGGCATGCTACCAGTGTTAAAGACTGCTATGGAGCTCCGTATGCCACGGAAAACTGGCTGACACTGACGGCGGCGGTGCACAAATGCTGCGCAGCTAGCGCCATTCGACGGCCAACACCGCGGTTCCTGGTGTGTCCGCTGTGCCGTGCGTGTGATCATTGCTTGTACAGCCCTCTCGCAGTGTCCGGAGCAAGTATGGTGGGTCTGACACACCGGTGTCAATGTGTTCTTTTTTCCATTTCCAGGAGTGTATATTCCTTTGACCACCGCTGCCAGCTTTCATGTACACGCAAAGGAACACCCAGCTTCTCGTAGCCCTGTTAGACGACTTTGTTCAGTCACAGTGAGGTGATGATAACGGCGGCTTTGTTGCCTTAGAGGCATTCTTGCCTAACATCAACTGACCACGTACAATCTTAATGGTAACAAACGTTCACGCCCGTTACAGCCTGCGTTTAAAGCAAACCTGATTTGCACCCTCATAGTGACGCTACTAGCGCCAGTCTTACGCAACTGGCGCGAAATTTGAAATGATAGCATCTTTCAGATGTAGAAACACACTTACGATCTTCAGTTCATGTCGCACAACTCTTCTCGGTGTTGGAATTTTTTTCCGTCAGTGTATTTGGCGCATCGCTGCATCTAGTCTTTCATTTTGAAGATATTCTTGACAAATTCTCCTAATGTGTCATTTCATTATCAAAGAGACTAGCTACGATACCTGTGTAACTGTTCTCATCATTTCGAAAATAGGATTGATACCGCTGTTGACGCTAGTCTGTCCATCTTATTTTGCAATCTAATATTTTAAACGTTATCTGACATAATTCGACTACACTTCATTACGTTTGTTTTAAATTAGTTGTATGCATCTTGTACTTCTTTTTGAGATATTACCCTTTCCGTCAACTGATGTACTAAATGCTTCGACTTTTCTGATAGAATTTCAACGTCAGCGGCAAACCTTAAAGTTATCATTTCTTCTCCCTGAAGTTTAATTCTCTTTTTAAATTTCTCCTTAGCTTGAGTTACTCCTTGATCTACGAGTACATACAGATTGAATTGCATGGGGGATAGGTTCCACAACTGCCTCGTTCTACTGACTCCCTTTTCCTTTTCTGCAAACTGAAGAGGTCCGCGCGGATGCAGATACATCCTTCGGTACCTGGAGTGATATATTACTTTACGGTTAAAAGTTAAAATAATTGTGTCAATATTACGATTTTCGTCAGTAAGATTACATAATAGCGATAGTAATAATTAATATTGTTTTAAGTCATTAATATTACCCTTTTAAGGTTCAAATGGTTCAAATGGCTCTGAGCACTATGGGACTTAACAGCTGAGGTCATCAGTCCCCTAGAACTTAGAAGTACATAAACCTAAGTAACCTAAGGACATCACACACATCCATGCCCGAGGCAGGATTCGAACCTGCGACCGTAGCGGTCGCACGGTTCCAGACTGACCCTTTTAAGGTGGAGAGTCACTAAGTAACCTGGAATGACGGTGTCGTGAAGAGTGTGGATTCTTTGTTGATATGTGGAAGGGTGAAAGATGACGTCGTACCTTGTTCCTTCTTTTTCCTCAAAATTACACGTAGATTGTTAATTATTTCTGACGTGCCAGTATCTGCCTTATGTATGAGTTTATTCTTGTTTCGCTTGTGCAAATATTTAACGGTTTCACGAAGCGACAGGAATACTATTCGAAGACTTTTTATCGTTTGGAGCCTTCGCTTCATTTCTGACTCCAATTTCTGTTTCGTATAGAACAAGACTATCCATCGTTTGGACTCTTCGCTTCATTTCTGACTCCTGTTTCTGTTTCGTATAGAACATAAATAATGTATGGCAAAAAACCAGTGAATCAAAGTTCCTCTTAAATGTACAGTATTTTTAACTGCGCACTGTCACGCTTATTACACTGAGAAGTGTAGCATTTTGACATGATTTAACATAATAGTGAATTAACGTATATTTAATGAAGGCAGTTCATTAATAACATTTGAAAGGAGACAATATGTGGCGACAACTTGAAACTACTTCATTTGTTGCGGAAAATGTCCGCATAAAATTTCGCAAAATCTGTTTCAGTAATTATGACAGAAAACTGTAATGTTTGAACGTACACTCCTGGAAATGGAAAAAAGAACACATTGACACCGGTGTGTCAGACCCACCATACTTGCTACGGACACTGCGAGAGGGCTGTACAAGCAATGATCACACGCACGGCACAGCGGACACACCAGGAACCGCGGTGTTGGCCGTCGAATGGCGCTAGCTGCGCAGCATTTGTGCACCGCCGCCATCAGTGTCAGCCAGTTTGCCGTGGCATACGGAGCTCCATCGCAGTCTTTAACACTGGTAGCATGCCGCGACAGCGTGGACGTGAACCGTATGTTCAGTTGACGGACTTTGAGCGAGGGCGTATAGTGGGTATGCGGGAGGCCGGGTGGACGTACCGCCGAATTGCTCAACACGTGGGGCGTGAGGTCTCCACAGTACATCGATGTTGTCGCCAGTGGTCGGCGGAAGGTGCACGTGCCCGTCGACCTGGGACCGGACCGCAGCGACGCACGGATGCACGCCAAGACCGTAGGATCCTACGCAGTGCCGTAGGGGACCGCACCGCCACTTCCCAGCAAATTAGGGACACTGTTGCTCCTGGGGTATCGGCGAGGACCATTCGCAACCGTCTCCATGAAGCTGGGCTACGGTCCCGCACACCGTTAGGCCGTCTTCCGCTCACGCCCCAACATCGTGCAGCCCGCCTCCAGTGGTGTCGCGACAGGCGTGAATGGAGGGACGAATGGAGACGTGTCGTCTTCAGCGATGAGAGTCGCTTCTGCCTTGGTGCCAATGATGGTCGTATGCGTGTTTGGCGCCGTGCAGGTGAGCGCCACAATCAGGACTGCATACGACCGAGGCACATAGGGCCAACACCCGGCATCATGGTGTGGGGAGCGATCTCCTACACTGGCCGTACACCACTGGTGATCGTCGAGGGGACACTGAATAGTGCACGGTACATCCAAACCGTCATCGAACCCATCGTCCTACCATTCCTAGACCGGCAAGGGAACTTGCTGTTCCAACAGGACAATGCACGTCCGCATGTATCCCGTGCCACCCAACGTGCTCTAGAAGGTGTAAGTCAACTACCCTGGCCAGCAAGATCTCCGGATCTGTCCCCCATTGAGCATGTTTGGGACTGGATGAAGCGTCGTCTCACGCGGTCTGCACGTCCAGCACGAACGCTGGTCCAACTGAGGCGCCAGGTGGAAATGACATGGCAAGCCGTTCCACAGGACTACATCCAGCATCTCTACGATCGTCTCCATGGGAGAATAGCAGCCTGCATTGCTGCGAAAGGTGGATATACACTGCACTAGTGCCGACATTGTGCATGCTCTGTTGCCTGTGTCTATGTCCCTGTGGTTCTGTCAGTGTGATCATGTGATGTATCTGACCCCAGGAATGTGTCAATAAAGTTTCCCCTTCCTGGGACAATGAATTCACGGTGTTCTTATTTCAATTTCCAGGAGTGTATCATGAATGGTACAGGTAGTGCTACATTGGTCAAAGGAATGTAAACTGTGATATCTCATATTCTCAGATGAAAATTCAGGCCAAGCGGCAGCCTACCGTCGGAGCTCCGGTATACAGAACGGAATGAAGTGATTTGTGAAATTTTAAAATCCATGGACGCAGCTGATTATGAAATATTTACAGATGTGGATAGCATTTCTCTTATCCTTACAGATTTTAGTAGTCGGGTTATTATACATATCCTAGGTAACGTTTGGCTCCCTGTATTTCATCCCAAATAAACTCAGAATTCCAGAGAGAAAAGTTGTTAGTTTTACAACTGAAATTATTTCCCTTGAAGACCTCTAGCTTGCAGCTCGAGTCCCAGCAAGCACGTTATGCCAGAACGCGCCTCGTTCTTGGGGCCGGCGGCTGCGTAGCATCGTCGTTCCTCTGCACTTGTCGCCTGGCCTCTTGCGCAGCGCGCTTGGGACCGTGTCGCTATAAATTATCGCGCAGAGAAAATAATCCTGCGCAGCGACGGTTGTAGCGAAGACAGCATCCGGCTCCGACTCCCGTTACAGCCGCGGAGTTCCCCAGACGTCTCCAACGGAACCCAGGTTGCTCGGAATTGTGTAGAACGACGTTCCAACCACGTTCCGCGTGCTGCGCCTGCTGCAGGGGGGGCGCCGCCCTGGCAGCCTCGAGGCAGCAGAGCGTGTCTCGTGTACCGAACGCTGGCGGCTGGCGGGCAGTAACGAGTCCCACGGTCTGCAGCGCTGCTCCAGCTGAACAGTAAAGAACCATTTCCACCGCACTGCCGTATATAAAATCGTCAGTGTAGGAGAATAAAGGCTCTGTGTTACAAATACGGAAATGAGGACAAATCTGAATCGTATGTTCTCTCTCGCACATCCTACACTGAAGAGCCAAAGAAACTGGTACACCTCGCTAATATCGTATAGGGCCCCAGCGAGCACTCAGAGGTGCGCAACACGACGTGGCATGGACTCGACTAATGTCTGAAGTAGTGCTGGAGAGAGCTAACACCATGAATGCTGCCCGCATCTCGTGGTCGTGCGGTAGCATTCTCGCTTCCCACGCCCGGGTTTCCGGGTTCGATTCCCGGCGGGGTCAGGGATTTTCTCTGCCTCGTGATGGCTGGGTGTTGTGTGCTGTCCTTAGGTTAGTTAGGTTTAAGTGGTTCTAAGTTCTAGGGGACTGATGGCCATAGATGTTAAGTCCCATAGTGCTCAGAGCCATTTGAACCATTTGAACCATGAATGCTGCAAGGCTGTTCATAAATCCGTAAGAGTACGAGGAAGTGTAAATCTCTTCTGAACAGTACGTTGCAAGGCATCCCAGATATGCTCAATAATGTTCATGTCTGGGGAGTCTGATGGCCAGCGGAAGTGTTTAAACTCAGGAAGGCCGGCCGCAGTGGCCGAGCGGTTCTAGGCGCTTCAGTCTGGAACCGCGCGACCGCTACAGTCGCAGGTTCGAATCCTGCCTCGGGCACGGATGTGCGTGGTGTCCTTAGGTTAGTTAGGTTTAAGTAGTTCTAAGTTCTAGGGGGCTGATGACTCAAATGTTTAAGTCTCATAGTGCTCAGAGCCATTTGAACCATTTTTTGAAACTCAGGAAAGTGTTCCTCGAACCACTCTGTAGCAATTCTGGACGTGGGGGTTGTCGCATTGTCCTGCTGGAATTGCCCAAGTCCGTCGGAATGCGCAGTGGACATGAATAGATGCAGGTGATCAGGCAGGACGCTTACGTACGTGTCACCTGTCAGAGTCGCATCTAGACGTACGACATCTCGTATCAGGGGTCCCTTATTAGTCCTACTGCACCCGCCCCACACCATTACAGAGCCTTCACCAGCTTGAACAGTCCCCTGCTGACATTCAGCGTCCATATATTCATGAGGTTGTCTCCATACCCGTACACGTCAATTCGCTCGATACAATTTGAAACGAGTCTCGTTCGACCAGGCAAGGTGTTTCCCGGCATCAACAGTCCAACGTTGGTGTTAGCGGGCCCAGGCGAGGCGTAAAGCTTTGTGTTGTGCAGTCATCAAGGGTACAGGAGCGGGTCTTCGGCTCCGAAAGCCCATATCGATGATGTTTCGTTGAATGGTTCGCACGCTGACACTTGTTGATGGACCAGCATTGAAATTTGCAGCAGTATGCGGAAGGATCGCACTTCTGTCACGCTGAACTATTCTCTTCAGTCGCCGTTGGTCCCGTTCTGGAACGATCTTTTTCCGGTCGCAGCGACGTCGGAGATGTGATGTTTTACCGGATTCCTGATATTCACGGTTCACTCGTGAAATGGTCGTACGGGAAAATCCTCACTTCATCGCTACCTCGGAGTTGCTGGGTCCCATCACTTGTGGGCCACTGTAACACCACGTTCAAACTCACTTAATCTTGATATCCTGGCATTGTAGCAGCAGTAACCGATCTAACAACTCCGCCAGACCATTGTTGTTTTATATATTCGTTGCCGACCGCAGAGCCATATTCTGCCTGTTTACATATCTCTGTATTTGAATACGCATCCCTATACCGGTTTCTTCGGCGTTTCATTGTATAAAGCAAGTCTTGTTTTCTTCTTGTTGTCTTCAGTCCGAAAACTGCTTTGATGGAGCTCTACATGATACTCTAGCCTGCGCGAGCCTCTTCGTCTCTATATAACTACTGCAGCTTACATCCATTTCAATCCAGTAACTGCCCCTTGGTTCCACTCTAGAAATTGCACCTCCTCTCCTCCCACAAGCACATGCACACACACACACACACACACACTTCCCTCCATTAGAAACTGACGATTTCTTGATACTTCATAAATTGTACTATCAATCGGCCTTTCTTTTGCTCAAGGTGTACCATACAATTCTTTTCTCCCCATGTCGGCTTCATCAGTCATGTGATCTACAGCATTCTTCTCTAGCAGCACGTCTCGAAATCTTCTGTTCTCGTGTTGTCTGCTTATCGTCCACGTTTCAGTTACGTACAAGTCAACCCTCCAGACAAATAGCTTCAGAAAAGACATCCTAATACTCCAGTTTATATTCGATATTACCAGCTTTCCAATTTTCAGGAACGCCTTTCTTGCTATTGCCAGTCTGCATTTGTAGCCTCTCTGTTTCAGCCATAATCAGTTATCTCGCTGCCCAGATCGAGAGACTCATTTCTTTTAGTGCCTTATTTCTTACCCCAATTCCTTCAGGATTGTCTGATATATTTCGACTACTTTCAGTGAACATTGTGTTGTTGACGACATTCACCTTATAGCTACTTTTTAGTCCCTATCCATTGTGTTCAACTAGTGATCATAGTCCTTTCCCGTGCTGACAGAATTACAATCTCATTGCCTAGTCACAAAGTTTCAGTTTCTTCTCACTGATATTTAATTCCCTTTCCATGTTTCTCCTTCGTTTTCTTTACTATTTCTTCTATGAAAAGATTGAAAAACTTGGGAAATAGGCTACAACTCTGTCCCGCTCTCTTCTCAACCACTTCTTCCCTTTCAGTACTTCCACTCTTAGAACCGCGGTCTCGTTTCTGTACGAGTACTAAATAACCTTTCATTCCATGTATTTTACCCCTGCTCCCTTAAGTATTTCAAAGAGTATGTTCCAATCAATATTATCAAAAAATTTCGTAAAACAATAGCGTTATATAATTTAGTACTGTTCCTTGAGATCTAAAGTGTCTTATTAAGCACTCCCACTGCTTAAGAGACAACTAAGAACTATGGTTCTGAAAGTCCTTCTGCAATTCCCCTAAATTTTGAAGTCAAAGGGACTAATGCGTTATTTATTAATCACAGCATTTATTGTAACTAAGAATTTTAGTAGGTAATAATTACACAAATGTTAGTGACCGAATACATCTTACATAATAAGAAGATTCTATGAATCGTTCAGGATACAAATAATTTTTTTCTTGAAGGACTGTTCGAACAAGTTTATATTACTTTCGTAAATCGCTAGACATATTCAAAATGATAGAAGCATATTGCAGCTGTATTTCAGGAAACATTTAAATAGTACTACATACTGTAAATTTAACAAAGAGGATATAACGGGCGGATTTTCTTGAACAACTGTGACAACAGAAAAAAACTAAGCAAAGCAGTTAGAGCTCAGTCAGAATTCCCCCCCCCCCCTCCCCTCCTCTCAATCCCTGAATCTGTACAGAATCGAATTACCATGTGAACAAAACAGCTGTCTTACAAGAAAAGCTAGTTTTTCACGCATCTCGATGCTTATGACGTCATATTTCCTGAAATATGTGCCGTAAAATGACATAATTTAGCAGGTACATTCAGTCCTATATGTGGACACTCTCTGCATAATGTATTGGAAGTAGAGTAAGTAGCAAAGAAGTAATGACTTGAAACGTCATTTCTGGTGCTCAAGGTTTACGGCATAAACAGCGAAAACGTGTTAAGCGATAAACGTTTTACTTTGTGGCGAGTATCAGTGTGGAAAGGGTTTAAAATTATATGTAAAGCTTGTTGGAAGTCGGTCAACTGCTGTAATAATCAAATACTGGATGAACATACTCTGAGTAATTTGTGCGCTGTGAGCTACACTGCCTCAAGTTACAGTCTATCTATATATCGCTTGAGCCTTGTCCCGCAGTTACGAAGAGTCAGCCATCGTTAATAGGATTTGGCATGTTAATGTTAAGGGGTGGCCGGATGCCCTTCCTGCCGCCACCCCGTACCCCCCAGGACGGACTGAGTGTACCCCAACTGTCTGCGTCGAGTGTAATCCATGGAATAGTGCGAGAGTGTTCAGATGTCTGCGAGCCGTGTAACTGAGGGGGAACATGGGGTCCAGCCCGGTATTCACCTAACGGGATGTGGAAAACCGCTTAAAAACCACATCCAGGCTGGCCGGCACACCGGCCGTCGTCGTTAATCCGCCGGGCGGATTCGATCCGGGGCCGGCGCGCCTACCCGAGTCCAGGAAGCAGCGCGGGAGCGCTCTCGGCTACCCTGGTGGGTGCTGCCTCAAGTTACAGTCTATCTTCGTGGCATGCAAAGCAGTTTAGAACAATCAGCGAAGTAGTTGGTAGAAACCCCATGCCTTGTTACAGCTAACAGGCTAACAACGAGATTAAATATCTTGGATCAAATAGCGAAGTAATATGACAGCATTTTAAATCCGATCAATATTTATAAGACGTCCACCTCCATAGCTGAGTGGTCAGCGCGTCTGTCAGTCATGCAGCCTTCCCGTGTTCGGTTCCTAACTGGGTCGGAGATTTTCTCCGCTCAAGGACTGGGTGTTGTGTTCTTCTCATCGTCTTTCCATCATCATCAACATGCAAGTCGCCCAGTGTGGCGTCACCTGAAACTGGACTACCTCACATGGGGTCTTCCGGGCACCAATGCCATACGATCATTTAAATTTTTCATTTATATGAAATAACGAAAATCAAATTTTTGTCGCCACTGGAGGCCGTTAGACAGGCAACTGCAAGTGGTGACTGAGCACAAGAAGCTATGAACCGTACTAGCCGTTGCACATGGTTCACAATTCACGTCGTTGCTAACTGTTGCAGTAGGTACTCAGGGTAGTTAATCTACGGACAATTTCGAAGTTTTGATGTTAGAACAAATCCCTGCATAGAGTGCAACAATCACGTTGCAAATTACGCAAAGACGAAACATGATGTGTCCTACTGTCTAGTAGATTGGACATTTAAATATCAACAGTATCAAGAAATCCGGAAACGTGTGTAATATTTCTGCCCATTAATGTTAAAACAACCTATCTTGCCTCATATTTTCTATGCCCTGACTAGATAACCGGAGGGTCCTTCTCTTAATGAGAAAGAGCTTCACCGCTGACCATTTTACGATAAGGAGACTTAAGAGCAAACAAATAGGAACGGCTTTTTGCGGCATCCCTGATTTAAAGTTCCCCCGTATTGCCGCAGCGAAATTTTGAGAGTGATGTCGGTTTTAAACATTGGAATAGCTGGTTTGAGCTCTGATATCACCCACAATGAGATGGGAGGTCAACTTAATATTGTAATCTCCTCGTTCTATTGGAAACATTAGATTTTGGATCTATGTAAGCTGAAGATTTCTGATAATGTACCAGTGCATTGGGAAGACCGTTTCACTTCACACCGCGAACGAATTACTCTGATGGAAATTAAAATTCCAGCGCCATGAAGACAGCATGAAACAAACGTCAAATTACGTAACATGAAGTGTACGCGCTCGGATATGCAGATCATTAGCACTTTAGCGCAACCAAACAACGTAGATAGGGATATCACCATCCGTATTCTGTCTATAAGGAAAGATTAAGCAGCGGCTTCCTCATTCAGAAATCGCGTTTGAACGCTGGTTGTGTAAGTAGGCTGTTTAGGTTTTTATGTTGGTAGCGCCACATAGCGCTCTGTATGAGAATCACTGACTGTGCTGTGTGCAATCTGTGATTGGCATTGTTGGAATACTCGTTATTGTACTGATGGGCAGTTGGATGTGAAAAACGCGTAGCGTTGTGCAATTGGAGGTGAGCCGCCAGCAGTGGTGGATGTGGGATGAGAGATGGCAGAATTTTGAGAGCGGACGATCTGGATCATGTGTCCGTCAGAAAAAGGAAATATGTAAGACTGGATGTCATGCCTTCAGTAGTCAGAACCTTTTATTTAGCTGGCAGTATTGGCGCTCGCTGTATTGCAGTAGTTCGAGTAACGAAGATTTTTGTGAGGAAAGTGAGTAGTGTGTCAGAATAACGTGTTTGCCTGGTGTCCGAGTTTGAATGCCGCATGATCTTGGCCTGTCGTTTCGCGGTAATGCTCCTTGTTCGAAATCCCACGGTTGACAGCGGATTTGGAATCGAAGGGTTTAGGACGGTCACACTCAACGCCGTGGAGAATCTCAACGGAGCCACGCGACTAACGCTCGATAGACATCGTATTATTCGCTTCGCCCGAGTAGTATCGTACAGTCACAGGTCAGGAAATGGACTCATTTACAGCATGTATTCACGCGGGGAGCGCGACGACGTCTGGAGCACCACGGACTCTCGCCATCTTTGCTGTCTCCTTTGACTCATCAGCAGAGATAGGCCCGTCGTCAGTTGTGCACCCAGCGACGCACCGGACACATCAGTTGACAGCACATTGTCCTCTACCCGAATCTCGGTCCTGCGTACAGCTTCACGACGGACGTCGCCTTGTTTGGAGGCTCTGAGATGAAATGAACATTGCCATATTGCAGTCGACATCGTCACACCGCCCCAGCGCGATTGTACGGGCTGGCACTGGGCACACAACACTATCACCTCTCGTTCGCAGGGAAACTAATTTAGGGAGCAGATGTTACGTTACTGATATGATTAGGCCAGTACTTTTTCCTTATCTTGAAGACCTACGTGGTGTTATCTTTGAAGAAGACAACATAAGGCAGCAAGTTGCCTGTGCTGCCTTGATCTACTTCGATACAGAGGGTGTTCGATTCTCGCCTCAGTCAGTACATTCTCCCGATCTCGCAACCATACGAAACGTCTGGTCATGGACTGCGACATGTTTGCCAGCCATTCTGGTTAATGAACTCTGGATTTTGGTACCATCTTTACCCCCAAATCACCTACAAATTTGGTAAAGTACGCTACTGGCCATTAAAATTGCTACACCACGAAGATGTCGTGCTACAGACGCGAAATTTAACCGACAGGAAGAAGATGCTCTGATATGCAAATGGTTAGCTTTGCAGAGCATTCACACAAAGTTGGCGCCGGTGGTGACACCTTCAACGTGCTGACATGAGGACAGTTTCCAACCCATTTCTCATACACAAATAGCAGTTGACTGGCGTTGCCTGGTGAAACGTTGTTGTGATGCCTCGTGTAAGGAGGAGAAATGCGTACCATCACGTTTCCGACTTTGACAAAGGTCCGTTTGTTGCCTATCGCGTTTGCTATTTATCGTATCGGGACATTGCTGCTCGCGTTGGTCGAGATCCAATGACTGTTAGCAGAATATGGAATCGGTGGATTCAGGAGGGTAATACGGAACGCCGTGCTGGATCCCAACGGCCTCGTATCACTAGTAGTCGAGATGACAGGCATCTTATCCGCATGGCTGTAACGGATCGTGCAGCCACGTCTCGATCCCTGTGTCAACAGATGGGGACGTTTGCAAGACAATAACCACCTGCACGAACAGTTCGACGACGTTTGCAGCAGCATGGACTATAAGCTCGGAGACCATGGCTACGATTACCCTTGACACTGCATCACAGGCAGGAGCGCCTGCGATGGTGTACTCAACGATGAACCTGGGTGCAAGAATGGCAAAACGTCATTTTTTCAGATGAATCCAGGTTCTGTTTACAGCATCATGATGGTCGCATCCGTGTTTGGTGACATCGCGGTGAACGCACATTGAAAGCGTGTATTCGTCATCGCCACACTGGCGTATCACCCGGCGTGATGGTATGGGGTGCCATTGGTTACTCGTTTCGGTCACCTCTTGTTCGCATTGACGGCACTTTGAACAGTGGACATTACATTTCAGATGTGTTACGACCCGTGGCTCTACCCTTCATTCGATCCCTGCGAAACCCTACATTTCAGCAGGATAATGCACGACCACATGTTGCAGGTCCTGTACAGGCCTTTCTGGATACACAAAATGTTCGACTGCTGCCCTGGCCAGCACATTCTGCAGATCTCTCACCAATTGAAAACGTCTGGTCAATGGTGGCCGAGCAACTGGTTCGTCACAATACTCCGGTCGCTACTCTTGATGAACTGTGGTATCGTGTTGAAGCTGCATGGGCAGCTGTACCTGTACACGCCTTCCAAGCTCTGTTTGACTCAATGCCCAGGCGTGTCAAGGCCGTTATTATGGCCAGAGGTGGTTGTTCTGGGTACTGATTTCTTTGGATCTATGCACCCAAATTGCGTAAAAATGTAATCACATGTCAGTTCTAGTATAATATATTTGTCCATTGAATACCCGTTCATCATATGCATTTCTTCTTTTCTTATTAGCAATTTTAATGGCCAGTGGTGTATATTACCGCTGCACTGTATACGCGGAGCAAGTAGCATTTGGTTACTTGCCGTCGTTCCTGATACTGCGATTTTAATGGGGAGCAGTGTAGCTATGAGCAACGACGCGGGCGAGATCTCCGGCACCCGCGCGGCGAGAAGAAGCTCCCGTCCTTCTCCCGGCGCGATCACGCCGTCGATAGGCGGCTCACGCGCGACCTTGATGCTTATTGCGGGAGCCCGGGCCCCATTACGTCACGCTACCGGGACGCGCTTTCAGGTGGCTGACAAATGTCAGCCAGGTGGATTTCCCGTGACAATGTCTTTATTACAAGTCTTCTCCTCGCTCGCAGCGCGTAATTCTGCCCCTGACTCACAAATGACAACTTGGGATCATGTGGTGACTTTTTCTATAACTCTAGCCTCGACAGCCACCCCATTTTATGGATGAAACATACTTCAGCTCATGATGTCGTTACCCACTTTGAACGACGATGCAGTCTTAGTCAGCTACTTCAACCAAATGCCCCAGCTACGGTCGCAAGTTCGAATCCTGCCTCGGGCATGGATATGTGTGATGTCCTTAGGTTAGTTAGGTTTAATTAGTTCTAAGTTCTAGGTGACTGATGACCTCAGAAGTTAAGTCGCATAGTGCTCAGAGCCTTTTGAACCCAATGCCCCAACTTTCCAGACTAGCCACACGGTTCAAAAAATTAAGAAAAATAATTCAAAGTAAGAACTTTTTCTAGAAAAGAAACTACACAAATTAAAGACATTTCTTTTTTCGCTTTGACAGTACACAACGGGATTTTTATTAATTTATCATTAATGTTAATGCCGTGGTCAACAGTTGAAAGGTTAATTAGACTAGCTCTGCACGCTAGTCTATCCTATTTCTGCTACTGCAACCTACGTCTATATCAATCTACTTAATGTACTCAAGCCTTCACCTTCCTCTGTAATTTTATAATTTTATCCCTCTCCCAACCACATTCAAATACGCTCACTATCCTCCATTAATAAATTAACTATTACTTTACACCTCAGAGTTTGTCCTATCAACATAGCTATTTTTTAATTCAAGTTGTGCCATAATTTTCTTTTCTCTCCAATTAGAATCAGTGTCTCTCCATTAGCTAACCACATGATTTTCAGAACTCTTCTGCAGCATCAAATTTCAAAATAATCTATTCTCTTCTTGTCTGAACAACTTATAGTCTACTTTTCACTTCTTTAAAAGGCTATACTCCAGACAAATACCGCCAGAAAAGACTTCCTAATACTTACATTAAACGTAATATGTGTCAACAAATTTCTGTTATTCTGAAACGCTATTCTTTCTATCGCCAGCCTGAATTTTATATCCCCTCTACGTCGACCAGCGCCCCTTATCTTGCTGGACAAATAGCAAATGATGCCTCTCTAATTATTAGTCCGAAAACGAATGCTTTGACTTACAGGGTGGCGCATAATACTGTTAGAAAGTGTTTGAAGACGTCCGCAGTACGATGTGGTTGCGCCCCATTCTGCGTGAACCGGTACAATTTCCTTCAGGAAACGTTCAGAGATTGGATCGTTGATCTGGACACATTAGCGTTCACTGGACACGGTGTGGAATGATCTCTTTATAGTCCCGATCCCAATCCGTGTGATTATTTCCTACGGCGCAATTTAAAGGACAGAATCTTCAAATATGCACCTTCAACACTCCTGAGTCTCCGTACTGCAATTTCCAGAGAGATTTGTGCAGTCAAAAGTGATGTTCTCCAGAAAGTCATCACGGAATTCAGTTCGAGGCTCTACACACTCATTGCTGCAGAAGCAAAGCACTTTGAAAACCTTCTGAATTAAATTTTAGATTGTCTGATATAGCAAGAAAATGATAATACGAATCTATCACCACACATTACGACGCAGCAGACAAGAACTTTTAACACCTACTTTGCACCATCCGGTGATTTGACAGTGATTGTGGTCCCTACTGCTACACTGCAAAAGAGTTCGTCGTTTTCTTCAATGTAGTGTTGTATCTGTGTTATGGAAAGGATAAGACCAGAGGCAGTGAAACCTGGTACAGGCACGTATTTTATTCCTCTCGAATAATATCAAATGGGTCTCAGAACTTAATATTTTTAACCTACAGATTGATCATCATCAATCGTGTCACCTTCCCACACTTCACCAGTCAATGCACAAGGCTTAACAAAGGTAGTTTGCACACAGTTTAACAAATTGTTGGCCAAAATCTCTCTTCCGGTTATGAGTCCTTCGCCCATTAGGATTAAACTACCATCTCCGGATCGAACGCAAACGAGAGTGTGTTTGTGGCGTTACTAGGTATTCAGTTTACGAGGTGCGGCTAGAAAAAAACCGGACTGATGCTGGAAAAAACATTTATTTACAATTATTTACAATTTCATGTTATCTCCTTCAATGCTCTCTCCTCCTCGGTCTCTACACCGCTCCATACGAATTTTCCAGTGTTCATAGCAATGCTGCAGATCATTTTCGGTAAGTCCATACATTACTTCCGTCGCTTTTTCTTTTACTGCTTCAACAGTCTCAAATCTAGTTCCTTTCAAAGCTGACTTGACTTTAGGGAAAAGAGAAAAGTCACAGGGGGCCAAATCAGGTGAGTAGGGTGGCTGATCTAAGATGGGAATGTTGTGTTTTGCCAAAAACGTCTTCACTGACAACGCACTGTGAGCTGGGGCATTGTCTTGGTGAAGGATCCATGACTTTTTTCTCCACAAATCGTTCCGTTTTCTCCGTACTCGCTCACGTAGGGTAGCCAGGACGCTAATGTAGTAATGCTGATTCACTGTTTGTCCCTCTGGTACCCAATCAATGTGCACAATCCCTTTGATGTCAAAAAAAACAATCATCATTGCCTTGAATTTCGATTCTGACATTCGTGCTTTTTTTTGTCGTGGAGAACCAGGAGTTTTCCAATGCATCGATTGGCGTTTAGTTTCGGGATCGTAAGTAAACAACCACGATTCATCGCAAGTAATAACATTTTGTAAGAAGGTGGGATCACTTTCAATGTTTTCCAGGATGTCAGAATAAATCATTCTTCGGCGTTCCTTCTGTTCAATTGTGAGACACTGTGGAATCATTTTTGAACACACTTTGTTCATGTTGAAACTTTCATGAAGAATCTGCCTAACACTTTCCTTGTCAACTCCTGTTAACTCAGACACTGCTCTGATTGTTAAACGGCGATCTTGTCGAACAAGTTTACCGATTTTTTCAATGTTTGCATCAGTTTTTGCTGACAATGGTCTGCCAGTGCGAGTGTCATCACTGGTGTCTTCGCGGCCATCTTTAAATCGTTTAAACCACTCAAACACTTGTGTTCGCGATAAACAATCATCGCCGTACACTTGTTGTAACATTACAAACGTTTCACTTGCAGATTTTCCTAGTTTGAAACAAAATTTGATGTTAACACGCTGTTCTTTCTGTACACTCAATATTTTCCGACGCACAGACAAAACGTCAGCTACTTAAAACAGACGTCACGGGCAGACTGAGTGCAGGAGGCAGATGAAACTCGAGCAGTAGGCGGAGCGAGAGTCACGTGACAGGCCACGCGACTTTCAGCCCTATTGCATTCGTTTTATTGTTTCACTAGTACTAGTCCGGTTTTTTTCTAGCCACACCTCGTATGTAGAGACAGCAGCTCAATTCACCCCTCGACAAGGAGATATGCACATTATTGCAAAATATCTAAAATACGTTAAATGTAATGACAATATTATATCATAAATAGACTGTGAAGTCAGATGGCTGTGAATATTTGAAATCTGCAGCTATGATCTTGAAAGTGTTCTGAGCCCACTAACATAAATAGTATATTTATCGACAGTTTCAGTTTCGAAACTGTAAAGTTGCTGTTGTCTCTTCCGAAATACTTCTAGTTAATGAATCAGAGGTACACCACACTGCGCCGGGCAGCAGTATTTCATGAAAAGATAGGAAAGTGTCGTCCTTGGACAAAACTTCGCATTGTGATAGTTCAAAAGAATGATGGACATTTTCGGAGCAAATTAAATAACCAACTTACGGACTAAATTCTGTTTAGTAAGAAATTTTTAAAGGAATCACAACAATGCATTTACAGTTTACAGTTATATTTGACACAGTGTTTCTAAATAATTCACTCACAGCTACAGCAAATTTTTGTTACTTGTACATGTATTATGTGAGAGAGATTGTGGATAGAAATAAGCAAGTTTTAAAGATGTTTAATGAAATAGATGGAGTTAAATGTTCCAACAGAGAATCCAAGCTGTATGCTACTTCGTGAAGTACAAGCTATTCATGCTGATACCTAATTACAATCAAAGACTATACAACACAATAGTAATTTGATTTGATCCATTATAAATGGTTTTTGAAAGCCTGCGACTGTAGATATAATAGCTTTGTTTATAAATAAATAAATCTTCTGCTACCAGTCACGATTTTTCTTTATTTTACTATTCGCACGACGCGTTTCGAGAAATAATTCCCATTTTCAAGTGCATTTTTTATGTGTGTTAACACACATTAAAAAAAACGCACATAAAAAAACGCACTTGAAAATGGGAATTATTTCTCGAAACGCGTCGTGCGAATAGTAAAATAAAGAAAAATCGTGACTGGTAGCAGATTTATTTATTTATAAACAAACCTATTACAATAGTAATTATTTGCTAGTGTTACGCTGTGTACCTAGTTCCGACTCTTAAGTTCATTTTTGTAACTTTGGGTTGTGAAGTCAAAGTGAACGTTTAGTATGCATTGCTCTTGTCAGTAAACGCATAATGATAACAGAATTTCGTTCAATGTGCATTTGCACAACTATGAATACTGGCCATGGCGATAGTTGTGTCGACCTACATGTAACGCACGAGATGGACAATAGTACGTTGGATAGCTATGAGAATTTGTAGTGCAGGTGAATAGAAATTACCAGCACTTAATAGTCTGATATAGTAACTGTTGAAGGTTCCCTGTTCATTCGGCACTTTCATTTTTTTCCATTATATTCTGCTTTCAGTAGATCACGACATTTATCTTTGCAATACTTTACGTGTATCTGCTACAGTTAGTCTCGATTAATCGATGTAAGCACTGTGAGAAGCCTCGTTACTTGGTCGCTGTACTTGATTATGAATCTTTGGGGAGTCAGTACGTTTCGACGAATGGGAAGCCTTCGCGGGTTGGAAGCCACAAAGCTGGCCTAGTTTGAAACAGCATTCGCGATTCCCCTAGTTTCTTGTGCCGTGTGTGAGGGAATCCTGTTCTGTGTTCCACCTTAGGAGGAAGACTGTCTTTGTCTAGAGGCTATCTGTGATGGTGTTGAGATTCTAAAATGATGAAAGAATCGGATGCGACCATTTCAGTTATTAGGTTATTTTGGCATAGCTTCGTCATAGATACTCCTCGATTAGGCAGGCAGCCGTGTGCTTGCCGTGGTGAAATGGAAACTCACACTTGGATGAATGCAAGCCGATTATAGCGTCGTATATCATTCTTTCAATTCGTCATGCTGTAAATTCAAAGTTTTCATCCACTCCTTAGTTTTAAATTAGTTATTACTAGTTGTGGACTGGATACGTGATGTTCCGATCACTCGACCTTAATGTGAGTTTTTATTTCTGTTGCTTTGAGGACCGATTTGGGATTATAAACCATTTACCTGCGTTTAGTAACTACATATATGCTTATCAACCTACTTCTTCCGGCATTATTTCGATCTAAACCACATCATTCCTTGTTACTGATACATAATATAGTACCATGCTACATAGCCGTCATCTGGTTGTGCACCGTGGTTGTGCCTCACAATCCATAAATATTGTGGTGTATCGTTAAGCACATATTGAGTTGCAGTCACAAGACACTAGTAATAAGAAGTTATTCTTCGGACGCTTCCTGGTTTCACGTGCAGACAAGATAGGTTGACGATTTCTGATTGCTTATTGTTGTACAGAGTGATCTCACATATTGCTAAGGCGCAACGTGAAAAAGTGAGTTACGAATTATGTATTGGTACCGAGGGTTTGATTTTTGTTTGTATTTAACAACAATAACTGCAGAAATGAGCTAGAAGCAGAAAGCTGACTCTTATTCAGTTTTGATTCATTGTCTTGATGAATCATTACTCATTGTGTAATATGCAAATACTAACTCTGTAAACTAATTTTCATCAGTTGCAGCAAATTATGAAAGTACGTATGTGTGTGACTGTTTGTACTGAACTTTACGAGTCAGGTAACGTGTCCAACTTGTTTTCTGGGGCATAAGAATTATGCTTTTTTGTATAGCTAGAAAGTTTCAGGGCTTATGGCAGCAGTCATTGTTTTTTGACACACGTTTTCCATTGACCATCAGTTTATTATTTTATTTGACTGGACATCTCCCCTACAGAACACTACCTGCAGAATTTGATTTACCTATCTATGTTGCATAAGAGATATTGTACACATCACTCGTGGATGTAATTGTAGGCCTACCTGGAGAAAGGGAAATAATATATTTCCGGCACAATCACAACCATTTCAATACGAAATCGTCGATACTGGCCGTCACCGATCATCTTCAGATGATAATATAGTGGTGGGAGTAAACCTTGTTATCTGTCTTAGGATTTGAATTTGGCAGGTGACGGCCGAAAGTGGTAATTTCATACAGAAATTGTTATGATTGTGCCAGGAGATAAGTTATTTATAAAGCAAACATTTCAACAATCGCTGGCGTGTCAAGAACGACTGAAATTGTCGTTCTTTCCAAAGCGCTGGGAGCGACTGAGTAGAAGACAAGTTTTTTTTCTTCTTTCAGCTAAGTTACAGCGGGTGTACGGGGTCTGAACTCAACTGCCACTGATTACGAACACAACACCCCGCTCATTATGGTGACTAGGGTTACATTAATGCGGCGACACTATAGTCCTCTATGACGAGATGGAATTTTTGGTTAGAGTGACTCGAGGAAAAATTTAGAAAAGTTGCGCAGCATGCAACTATTTTAAGCAAGCGTCAAAAATATCACATGTTATTCTTGTGTCTACGTTAATTGACTGCGTGCGTTCACAGTATACTGATTTCAGCTTCGAAACTATTTACTATTATCACTTGGGAAATTTTAATCCATCAGTTTTGTAAAAAAGTGTCAGACTAAGGGATAGAAAAAATGTCTGTTTAATTTACATTTTGATTAAAATTTTCACAAATATTTAGGGATACAAGAGTATTTTCCTAGATTGTCCAGCATTTATCTGGAATAGCTATTTCATGGGCTTTCATTAGTTACAACAGTTTAAATTATGCAACTTTTCGAAATACTCGTAGCACACATAACTAACTCACCTTCAAAGAAATCAGGACATGTAGACATGTATGTATGTACACTGAAGAAAAACTCAGAGCACGAAGAAGGAGTTGTGCGACATAAACGAAAGTCGGTAGGCGTGTTCCTACATCTGAAAGATGATATCCGTTGAATTTCGCGCCGGTCGCATGAGTGCCGCTCGTAACGCCACTATGAGGTGCAAATCAGGTTTGCTTTAAATACACTCTGTAGCGGTCGTGAGCGTTCCCCCCGTCCGCCGTGGTGTGTCATATTTGTGCCAACTTTTTAGTGCAGTGTTTAAGTGAATGTTCAGTGTTGTGCGTCTTTCCAAAGTGTTGCGAACGGAAATCATGCTGTCGCTGGGTGTGATTTTTATCTCTCTTGCGAACAGAAACCAGACAGTCGCCGTGTTTTTTAATTGTCTGTCTATTATTTTACCTGTCTGCTTCATGTGTATTTTATAGCATCACCAACCCTTTGTTTTATGGAATGAGATTTTCACTCTGCAGCGGAGTGTGCGCTGGTATGAAACTTCCTGGCAGATTAAAACTGTGTGCCCGACCGAGACTCGAACTCGGGACCTTTGCCTTTCGCGGGCAAGGTAGGAGACGAGATACTGGCAGAAGTAAAGCTGTGAGGACCGGGCGTGACTCGCCTTTGTTTTATGTTTTAAGTTCCACAATTTTCCGCCATTTTACCATTTATGTCACCGATTTTATCGCCTGCTTTTATTATTTATTATCTGCATTTATTTTAAAACAAATTCTGTAGGCTGGAGAGCGGCGTACTAAGCTGCTGCCAGCCCGCCCCCTTCGGGGGGAATCGAAACTCAATAAAGGGGACAAAACAGTCGTGAGCGTTAGTTATCTTGGAAATTGGACGTGGTGAGTTGATGTTAGTCAACAATGCCTTTAAGGAAACAAAGATGCCTCACTGAGATTGAACGAGGTCATGTAATAAGGGTACGAGAATCTGGTTGTTCCTGCTGCAATATTGCAGAGAAACTTGGCAGGAATGTGGCCACTGTACATGCTTGCTGGCAGCCGTTATCACGAGAATGTACGAGGGCAGTTCAATAAGTAATGCAACACATTTTTTTTCTCGGCCAATTTTGGTTGAAAAAACCGGAAATTTCTTGTGGAATATTTTCAAACATTCCCGCTTCGTCTCGTATAGTTTCATTGACTTCCGACAGGTGGCAGCGCTGTACGGAGCTGCTAAAATGGCGTCTGTAACGGATGTGCGTTGCAAACAACGGGCAGTGATCGAGTTTCTTTTGGCGGAAAACCAGGGCATCCCAGATATTCATAGGCGCTTGCAGAATGTCTACGGTGATCTGGCAGTGGACAAAAGCACGGTGAGTCGTTGCGCAAAGCGTGTGTCATCATCGCCGCAAGGTCAAGCAAGACTGTCTGATCTCCCGCGTGCGGGCCGGCCGTGCACAGCTGACTCCTGCAATGGCGGAGCGTGCGAACACACTAGTTCGAGATGATCGACGGATCACCATCAAACAACTCAGTGCTCAACTTGACATCTCTGTTGGTAGTGCTGTCACAATTGTTCACAAGTTGGGATATTCAAAGGTTTGTTCCCGCTGGGTCCCTCGTTGTCTAACCGAACACCATAAAGAGCAAAAGAGAACCATCTGTGCGGAATTGCTTGCTCGTCATGTGGCTGAGGGTCACATTTCTTGTCAAAGATTGTTACAGGCGATGAAACATGGGTTCATCACTTCGAACCTGAAACAAAACGGCAAACAATGGAGTGGCGCCACACCCACTCCCCTACCAAGAAAAAGTTTAAAGCCATACCCTCAGCCGGTAAAGTCATGGTTACAGTCTTCTGGGACGCTGAAGGGGTTATTCTGTTCGATGTCCTTCCCCATGGTCAAACGATCAACTCTGAAGTGTATTGTGCTACTCTTCAGAAATTGAAGAAACGACTTCAGCGTGTTCGTAGGCACAAAAATCTGAACGAACTTCTCCTTCTTCATGACAACGCAAGACCTCACACAAGTGTCTGCACCCGAGAGGAGCTCACAAAACTTCAGTGGACTGTTCTTCCTCAAGCACCCTACAGCGCCGATCGCGCACCGTCGGATTTCCATATGTTTGGCCCAATGAAGGACGCAATCCGTGGGAGGCACTACGCGGATGATGAAGAAGTTATTGATGCAGTACGACGTTGGCTCCGACATCGACCAGTGGAATGGTACCGTGCAGGCATACAGGCCCTCATTTCAAGGTGGCGTAAGGCCGTAGCATTGAATAGAGATTACGTTGAAAAATAGTGTTGTGTAGCTGAAAGATTGGGGAATAACCTGGTGTATTTCAATGCTGAATAAAACAACCCCTGTTTCAGAAAAAAATGTGTTGCATTACTTATTGAACTGCCCTCGTATGGTCGCAAGAAGACTGAGCTCGTGACGGCCACGTGGCACTACCGAGAAAGAAGACCGTCGTCTTCGGCTATGGCTCTGGTGCATCGTACTGCATCTGCAGCAGCAATCTTAGTAACGGTTGGCACCACAGTGACTCAACGAAATGTTACAAATCGGTTACTTTAAGGAAACCTCTGAGCCAGACGTCCAGTACCGTGTATACCACTGGCCGCAAACCACCGTCGTTGACATTAGTGGCGTCAAGTGTGAGGTGATTGGAGGGCAGGATAGAGGCCTGTTGTGTTTTCTGATGAAAGCTGTGCCTCGGTGCCAGTGATGGCTGTGTGTTGATCAGGAAGAGGCTAGCTGAGGGCCTGCAACCAACCTGTCTGCGTGCTAGACACACTGGAACTGCATCTGGAGTTATGATCTGCTGTGCAATTTTGTATGACAGCAGGAGCACTGTCGTGGCTACCCCACGCACCCTGACTGCAAATATGTACGTCAGTCTGGTGATCCGTCCTGTTCTGCTGCCATTCATAAACATCATTTTAGGGAGTGTTTTCCAACAGGATAACGATCGCCCACATACTGCTTTTCTAGCCCAACATGTCCTACAGACTGTCGAAATGTTCCTTTGGGCTGCTCTGTCACCTTACCTATGTCCAACCGAGCGCAAATGAGACATCACTGGACGACAATTCCAGCGTCATCCATGAACAGCATTAATTGTCCCTGTACTGATCGACCAAGTGCAACAGTCTTAAAACTCCACACTAAAAACTGACTTCCGGTACATGTACAACTCCACACGTGTATTACATAGATAAATGTATACCTGAAATTTCATTACTCTACATTAATTACATTTTGGTGTTGCGATTTTGTCCTTCAGTGTATGTACGTATCTTCCACATCTCCTCCCAAAACAACTAAACCGATTTCAGCTAAACTTGGTACACATTTTCCCATACTGTCAGACAACAATCGCTGTAGGGGTAAGAACCATCAGCCTATCATAATTTAGGAGATATGACGTCATAAGCAATGTGATGCGTCAAAAACTGTCACATCGTGCGTGACGTTTATACTTATTACGTCTGTGCCACTAACTCTATTCGCAACAAATTTTTGCAGACAGTATCTACATATGCCGCTGAATGTATCTACAAATTTATATCACTGAATGACACATAGATCAGACTGTACGACGTCATAAACACTGAGATTTTTGAGAAACTGCCGCATCACGCATTACGTTTAAATTTATTACTTTTCTGCTACTAACTCTATTCGCATTGTACATCGCAGACATTATCCACATACGCCGTTGAGAGTACTTACACAAATATATCATTGTACTACACATAGCCCAAGAAATATGAGGTCACAAACACTGAGATGCATGAATAAATTCTGCTCCATGCATAAAGTTTTAATACATTTATTGTTTACTGCTAAGACACTTCTACAGTCGAGTCAACTAAAGGAAACGTCTGACAACTGAAAGGGCTTTTTACAACTTTCAACTGCGAAGCACAAATGACCGCAAGCGAAAAAAAAAGAAAGAAAATAGCCGTCTATAGAGCTATGAAGAGTCGTTGCCATGTCACGGATTGCGCGGTCCCTCCCGCCGGAGGTTCGAGTTCTCCTTCGGGCATGGGTGTGTGTGTTGTTCTTAGCATAAGTTAGTTTAAGTAGTGTGTAAGTCTAGGGGCCGATGACCTCAGCAGTTTGGTCCCTTAGGAATTCACACACATTTGAACAGAAAATCGCGTTGTAGGCATGCGAAGCAGATGCGCACAGCGTACAGAAGTAAACATTACAGAGAATTTGTATTGTGCATACTATGTTTCTTAATTTGGATACTGTACATACACATTTGTTCATTATGCACTACTGTTTCAGATTGTGAAAGGTGTTTTCACGGATGTATGGAAATAAAATTTTCCGGTATTAAACTACACTGTTGGTTTTTTGTTTCCGTTTCTAATAGAATATCGGCAAAATGAATATGCGGGCAATGTCGGGTTTGCCAGTTATTTGTACAACAAAGCACATGAAATAACACAGATCAACAGCATAGCCAACACGTAGTCAGCCTGACACACGTGTATATTACGTAGAAAACTTGCGTAATTTGCTCGCATTGACTTTGTTTCATTCCGTCATATGTGTGAAAACCTCTAAAAAGCAGTGTTAACCTCACAGTGACAAATAAGAAACGACAAATTTCTTTATGTGTAGGACTGTGAGTTCTACTATTATGGATAATTACTAGTAGTAACAGCACAGTTGTAAGATGCAAGCGGTTTGGTAAGGCGGGTACCAGGTTGAGATTCATTGGGAGAGTCCTTTGAAAATGTAGTCCATCAACAAAGGAGGTGGCTTAGAAAACACTCGTTCGACCTATACTTGAGTATTGCTCATCAGTGTGGGATCCGTACCAGATCGGGTTGACGGAAGAGATAGAGAAGATCTAAAGAAGAGCGGCGCGTTTCGTCACAGGGTTATTTGGTAACCGTGATAGCGTTACGGAGATGTTTAACAAACTCAAGTGGCAGACTCTGCAAGAGAGGCGCTCTGCATCGCGGTGTAGCTTGCTCGCCAGGTTTCCAGAGGGTGCGTTTCTGGATGAGGTATCGAATATATTGCTTCCCCCTACTTATATCTCCAGAGGAGATCACGAATGTAAAATTAGAGAGATTAGAGCGCGCACAGAGGCTTTCAGACAGTCGTTCTTCCCGCGAACCATACGCGACTGGAACAGGAAAGGGAGGTAATGACAGTGGCACTTAAAGTGCCCTCCGCCACACACGGGTTGGGTGGCTTGCGGAGTATAAATGTAGATGTAGATGTAGATACAAAGCCATTTTCAAGTAACGTGAGGTGGTTGTTTGCTCGGGAAATAGGGTCAGGTGTGATGCATAATAGAAAATGTACTAGATGTCACTTGAAAATGTCATTGTATGAGGCCGGGAACGGTGTGCTACCGCTTTTTCCACCAACCAGAAATAACTGATGCAAGATTTCTCTTCGACAAATTTAGTTAGTGCTCCCAGTGTTATCGGCATTGACGCACTGATCAGAATAATTGGTTTCAAATGGTTCAAATGGCTCTGAGCACTATGGGACTTAACTACTGTGGTCATCAGTCCCCTAGAACTTAGAACTACTTAAACCTAACCAACCTAAGGACATCACACACATCCATGCCCGAGGCAGGATTCGAACCTGCGATCGTAGCAGTCGCGAATAATTGGAGGAACACACACTATATCCTGATAGATATTGATGGTTAGGATCGATGGGTATTGATCCTGAGAACGCAGATTCCACTCCCTGTAACGACACTACGTTTTTCGATGGTGAAAACGTCTGGAACGTGGTCTTCTCAGGCTTTTGAAAACTAACAAGCAAGCCATCAACGTTATTCAGAGTCACATGATATTTCTTTAATTTAACGCATATTACGCGTTAAATTCTAAATAATCCTTAAATATATGGCTGTCCTGCGACAGAAAGTCAAAACAGACAGTACAATGAGATTAGCAGAATTGATAACTGCAGTGATGTGGCAAAACATTACGACTACTGCCCACTCCCAGATTAAATGCCGGCTAGTGGTGCTGGGGGACTTGGCGAAGTAAGGAAACACAGACGAGTAGCGACGATGCTAGCCGCAAATGAGGAAATCCACTGGCGTAGGTGACCTTTACAGAGGGAAAAATGTTATGGCCGGGGGCCCGATACCTCGCATATTGGAAACGGCGAAGCTGGTCGGTTGTTCGCATGCTGCCATCGCCAGCGGCCATGGAGAACGGTTGAAGGATAGTGGAACCACGAGTAGGCGACTAGGTGTTGGACGTCCACGCCCCATCATAGAACGTGGAGGTTAGAGGTTTGCCCCCTTTCTAAAGTAGGATAGGTAGAAATCTGTGCAAATCTGAAGGCCGAGTACTCGTACAATCCGAGCGCAGGCACAAGTGCTGCGGTGCGCCACCGTTCAGTGTACTTTTTAACATGGGGCTGTACGGCAGACGACGCCTGCATATTCTCGTGTTGAACAAACCGTATTGTCAAGTACGACGACTGTGGGCACGGGATCGTACAGATGGGGTGGTGTAGCAAGGTAAAGTGTCGCCTCGCCGGCTGAATCTGGATTTTGGTGACATCAGGTCACCGAATACGTCATCCAAGTGCACGGCAGTTCGAAACACGCGGCTCACGACGGACGCAGGCCTGTGGGGGCAGTACGGTTACAGCCCTTCTTTGTGTGAAAACCTGCATGCAGAATCGAAGTTTGGGGGAGGTCTTGGTGCTTGAGCAGGGAACATGGGGTAAAATATTTATGATTTAGCCTGGACCAGCGGTCAATTATGCAGACATTCGAACGTCTGTCTTACTGTAACTATGTTACAGTGTATTAAGAAAGGTTTGAACGACGATCCGATGCTGGCGCCCAGGCAAATTGTGCAAATCGATTAATTCCTTTTGCAAAACAAAAAATTAATAGGGCTGAAATTAATACGCAGCTAATGACACCTTGTGTATTTGCACTGTTCGGAATTTACGTGCAAAAACAGTCACCCTTCAATATCTCCGAACTGGAGCGACACTGATGGCTAAAATTTGATCTACCGTATATCGCACCTTGGTCTGCGCTAAGTTTTATCATTTGAAAAAATCCTCCTAGGTTTGAATTTTACGTGGAAAAAACACGTTTTTCTGGAAGGGTTTTGAAGCGTCCATTTCCATACTTTAAACATGTACGAGCTTTGACGAAGGTAGATAAATAGATAAAGTCAAAACTTTTTTTTATCGAAGAATCTGTATCCGTTGTCCAGGAACGGCGGCTTAAAGCCAAACGAAATGAAGCATGTAAAATTCGTTCTTACGTGGACTGAATGCGCGAAACGGTTTAAACGAATCAAGTAAGTAAAAATACATTCTTATGATAGAAGTGAAAACGCGCTTTCAAAAATCTAACTTCATTCGCATTTTACGTGCAAGAAACACTTTTTTTCTGAATGTTTTTACTCGCATCACTTCTGTGTATTAGACTTGTATGTATCGGTTCAAATTTTGTAGGAAGATACATGTAAATAATGTTACTCCTGTTGTTTTGTAAAATATTTATCCGTTGCTACGATATACGCAAAGCAACAAGGTTCGGACGACTACAAAGTAAGCTACAACGAATCGGTCGTTGCTCAAGTGAACAAAATTCTACATCGGTTTCTAAGCTATGGCTGCCTACTCTCAAAATTATGGTAGAGTAATAGCTGGGGAACAGAATACAAAATGCTCCTATCGTAGCACAAAGAGGTGAATATGTCCTGGGCAAAGATAGGGACGTAAAAGAAGGGAACTGGCTTTTCGAATTATCTGGTGGCTTAAAAGACATTTAAATCAAAACATCTTGACACATTCGAGTTTTTTTACGAGTTCACTCTTCCCCAGCGCAGTGAGCTCTCTTAGACCCAGGCCCGGTTATATGTGTTGTGAGGAGTGTGAGAACAAACACACACAAGTTCATGTCCTCCTAGAGAGTGGGATGCATCTACAGTAGGAAGTGTCCGAGAATCGCGGTGCATCTATGATCGGCAGTATTTCAGAGTGGGGATGTATGTGTCTAAACTTTAATGACAAGTTGTTTATATTGATCGACATGACAAACGCCATGTTGGATGGCATGATGGCATATGTCATGTTATACATACGACATGACATCATGTATCATGTGACTTTACTTGACACGATGCGTTATACACTACTGGCCATTAAAATTGCTACACCACGAAGTTGACATGCTACAGATTAGATTAGATTAGATTAGATTAGATTAATACTAGTTCCATGGATCATGAATACGATATTTCGTAATGATGTGGAACGAGTCAAATTTTCCAATACATGACATAATTAAGTTAATTTAACAACACACTTAAGTTAATATAACAACTCTTTCATTTTTTTGTGTTTTTTTATTTTATTTATTTTTTTTATATTTTTTTGTTTTTTTTTTAAATATATTTTTTTAATTTATATCTAAAAATTCCTCTATGGAGTAGAAGGAGTTGTCATTCAGAAACTCTTTTAATTTCTTCTTAAATACTTGTTGGTTATCTGTCAGACTTTTGATATTATTTGGTAAGTGACCAAAGACTTTAGTGCCAGTATAATTCACCCCTTTCTGTGCCAAAGTTAGATTTAATCTTGAATAGTGAAGATCATCCTTTCTCCTAGTATTGTAGTTATGCACACTGCTATTACTTTTGAATTGGGTTTGGTTGTTAATAACAAATTTCATAAGAGAGTATATATACTGAGAAGCTACTGTGAATATCCCTAGATCCTTAAATAAATGTCTGCAGGATGATCTTGGGTGGACTCCAGCTATTATTCTGATTACACGCTTTTGTGCAATAAATACTTTATTCCTCAGTGATGAATTACCCCAAAATATGATGCCATATGAAATCAACGAGTGAAAATAGGCGTAGTAAGCTAATTTACTAAGATGTTTATCACCAAAATTTGCAATGACCCTTATTGCATAAGTAGCTGAACTCAAACGTTTCAGCAGATCATCAATGTGTTTCTTCCAATTTAATCTCTCATCAATGGACACACCTAAAAATTTGGAATATTCTACCTTAGCTATATGCTTCTGATTAAGGTCTATATTTATTAATGGCGTCATACCATTCACTGTACGGAACTGTATGTACTGTGTCTTATCAAAATTCAGTGAGAGTCCGTTTACAAGGAACCACTTAGTAATTTTCTGAAAGACAGTATTGACAATTTCATCAGTTAATTCTTGTTTGTCAGGTGTGATTACTATACTTGTATCATCAGCAAAGAGAACTAACTTTGCCTCTTCATGAATATAGAATGGCAAGTCATTAATATATATTAAGAACAACAAAGGACCCAAGACTGACCCTTGTGGAACCCCATTCTTGATAGTTCCCCAGTTTGAGGAATGTGCTGATCTTTGCATATTATGAGGACTACTTATTTCAACTTTCTGCACTCTTCCAGTTAGGTACGAATTAAACCATTTGTGCACTGTCCCACTCATGCCACAATACTTGAGCTTGTCTAGCAGAATTTCAT
Organism: Schistocerca cancellata; assembly: GCF_023864275.1. Taxonomy (NCBI): domain Eukaryota; kingdom Metazoa; phylum Arthropoda; class Insecta; order Orthoptera; family Acrididae; genus Schistocerca; species Schistocerca cancellata. Next base: position 712,267,071 of record NC_064626.1, read on the forward strand.
GATTTACACAATCAAAAGCCTTTGAGAGGTCACAAAAAATCCCAATGGGTGGTGTTCGGTTATTCAGATCATTCAAAATTTGATTGGTGAAAGCATATATGGCATTTTCTGTCGATAAACCTTTCTGGAAACCAAACTGACATTTTGTTAGTACTTCATTGTTACAGATATGTGAAGCTACTCTTGAATACATTACTTTCTCAAAAACTTTGGATAAAGCTGTTAGAAGGGAGATTGGACGGTAATTGTTGACATCAGATCTATCCCCCTTTTTATGCAAAGGTATAACAATAGCATATTTCAGTCTATCAGGGAAAATGCCCTGTTCCAGAGAGCTATTACACAGGTGGCTGAGAATCTTACTTATCTGTTGAGAACAAGCTTTTAGTATTTTGCTGGAAATACCATCAATTCCATGTGAGTTTTTGCTTTTAAGCAAATTTATTATTTTCCTAATTTCAAGGGGAGAAGTGGGTGAGATTTCAATTGTATCAAATTGCATAGGTATGGCCTCTTCCATTAACAGCCTAGCATCTTCTAATGAACACCTGGATCCTACTATATCCACAACATTTAGAAAATGATTATTAAAAATATTTTCAACTTCTGACTTTTTGTTCGTAAAGTTTTCATTCAATTTGATGGTAATACTGTCTTCCTGTGTTCTTGGTTGACCTGTTTCTCTTTTAATAATATTCCAAATTGTTTTAATTTTATTATCAGAGTTGCTGATTTCAGACATGATACACATACTTCTGGATTTTTTAATAACTTTTCTTAATATAACACAGTAGTTTTTATAATGTTTGATAGTTTCTGGGTCACTACTCTTTCTTGCTGTCAGATACATTTCCCTTTTCCGGTTACAAGATATTTTTATACCCTTAGTAAGCCATGGTTTGTTACGAGGTTTCTTACGAGTATATTTAACTATTTTCTTGGGGAAGCAGTTTTCAAATGCATTTACAAAAATGTCATGAAATAAATTATATTTTAAATTGGCATCAGGTTCACGGTACACCTCATCCCAGTCTAACTGCTGTAGGCTTTCCCTGAAATTTGCAATTGTTAAATCGTTGACTGAACGTACTACTTTGGAGGACTGTTTAGTATTGCTGAATGGAGCTATGTCATATATTGTAACTAGCTGTGCACCATGATCAGAAAGACCATTCTCAACAGGCTGAGCATTTATATGGTTAAACTTATCTTGGTCTATAAAGAAGTTATCTATCAGTGAGCTGCTATCCTTTACCACCCGAGTAGGAAAATCAATAACGGGTGTCAAATTGAAAGAACCGAGTAATACTTCGAGGTCATTTTTCCTATTACCCTCTTTCATAGAATCTACATTGAAGTCCCCACAAATAATAATTTGCTTCCCCCTGTCTGACAGATAGCACAACAAGGAGTCCAAATTTTTCAGAAATAGATGAAAATTTCCTGATGGGGACCTATATACAGTTACAATTATAAATGTGCCTTTATTTAATTTAAGCTCACAGGCACATGCTTCTATATGTTTCTCTACACAAAACTTTTTTGTTTCTATACTTTTTGCACAATGATAACTTTTGACATATATGGCAACTCCTCCTTTCTCCATATTTTCTCTCATTACATGTGCAGAGAGCTTATATCCACTTACATTTACCTTATCCATATCAGTAACAATGTGATGCTCAGACAGGCATAGTATATCTATTTCATCCTCAGCTTCTAAATCTTCTAAACAAACCAGAAGCTCATCTATTTTATTCTTTAAACTCCCGATATTTTGATGAAATATACTTACATTATTTTTAATCATACTTTCATGAGAACCTTTCCTTATTCTAACATTTGCAGTACTCTCCTGTCTGAGTTTCTCATTGTGCTTAGGCCTAGTTGCTATACCAGTGGTCACATGGTGTTCAGAGAGGCAGATTATGTCAACTGGGTTGGGTGACTTTAATTCATCAATGCAATTACCTAGGACTGAGATACAACTTGGTGGAGATAAAATTTCTGGTGATTGGTGAAAATTTATAATTGACAGCTGTGATTGGTGATCCAATGTGCTAGAATTGTGCTGTTTAATTTCTTTCCTAAACTGAAGATTTGTTTCAATCCTGACCTCTCGTAGAACTTGACATCTTTCTGTCTTACCTATCCTAAAAAAGGTGCTGCTCCAACACCTGTAACCACTGGTATTTTACCATTCATGGCAGTGCCTCCCCCCCTTAAATTTCCTGCTATTACCCCAGCCAGTTTCCCCTTCCCTTTCCTGTTGAGATGTAGGCCATGCCTGGTATAGTCCCACCTACTGAGAGAGTCAACAGGAACCACACCAATATGAGCCCCCGCACCCGACCCAAGCAGCCGTTCCAACTCCAAATTAACTCTCCCAACAGAAGAGTTCAAATGGGGCCGGTCATGGCGTCTCAGGACAGATACAAATTCAACATTGGTGTGTCTCGATGCCGACGCAATCTTTGCCAGGTCACACTCTACACTGTACCCAGGATCTCTGTCGATGCTGTTCCCTGGCCCTCCCACAATAACCACGGTGTCTTCCCTGGTAAATCCTTTACAGAGTGAACCTAAATCCTCTGTCACCTGATCCAGACTAGCACTTGGTTTGAAAAAATTTGTGACCTGGTATTCTGGTCCTAATTCCTCCTGCAGAAGTTGGCCTACACCTCTGGCATGAGAACTACCTAACAACAAAACTTTCTTCCTTTTCGATGGCTTTCCTACATTCTTTTTCAATTTCCTATTGAAAGTTTGTTGTGTCCTGTCTACACCTACCTCTGCTTGAGGCTCATCAGTTTCTAACTGAAGCAACAGGTCAAACTTATTTTTGACATTCACCACAAAACTGTCAGATTTAGTTCTAGGCCTGTTCCTTCTACTACCTGTTGCCACTTCCCACCTCTCTTTGCCCTTCTCCCTCCTTAACCTGTCCAGATCTTCCCTAGCCTGATCTAGCTCAGCCTGAAGGGCAGCAATTTTCCCCTCCTGTTCCACTATCTTCCTATCTCTGCTGCAAATCCTACATAACCACTGATGAGCCTGATCCACTTTCCCGACACCCACGCCACTGCAGTCCCCCCAGTGAAAAAAACTACTGCATCCATCACACCAAATCCCGGAACTAACAATTCTACGGCAAGTCAGGCACTTCTCACTCATGGCAAAAATAATACGTTAGCCAGAATAAATCAATTAAATTACCGAAAATCAAAAAAGACGTTACAAGAATTAAGCCTATTCACAAATGTATATAAGCAAGTTTCTGATTTAAAATTCCGCTGTTTTTCTGAGATCTGTATTAAAACAATGAAGGTATACGCTATTTATTTTATATTTCACTCGATGGAATGAAAAAATGGACAATTAAACGAGATACTTTAACTTTGATTCTCCAAAAACGTTACGAGAATTAGGCCTATAAACAAATGTATATAAGCAAGTTTCTGATATAGAGTTACGCTGTTTTTCTGAAATCTGTTTTAAAACAATAAAGTTATACGCTATTTACGGTAGTTTACTTATTTGTTACCGAGAAATTAGTTAAATTACCGTGAAACAAGAAACAAACACGTTTACAAAATTTAAGCCTAAGCGCGACTTCGCGAAGTTACGATCTTTTCGTGTTTTCTGAAAAAATATGCAAAGAAAAGTCAAACCTTTAACGGCAAGACTAAATGATGCACTAATGCATGTATTTAATTTGTTGTCAGCGTTAAACTAAATTATATTCCTGTCTAAATCACTTAACTTTCTGGAAATGATTTCTGGCGTCACTTACTCGGCGGCCATCTTGGAACCACAGACGCGAAATATTCAAATGATTAGCTTTTCAGAGCATTCACACGAGGTTAGCGCCGGTGGCGACACCTACAACGTGCTTACATGAGGAAAGATTCCAACCGATTTCTCATACACAAACAGCAGTTGACCGGCGTTGCCTGGTGAAACGTTGTTCTGATGCCTCGTAAGGAGGAGAAATGGGTACCACCACATTTCCGACTTTGATAAAGGTAGGATTGTAGCCTATCGCGATTGCGGTTTATCGTATCGCGACATTGCTGCTCGCGTTGGTCGAGATCCAATGACTTTAGCAGAATATGGAATCGGTGGGTTCAGGAGGTTTATACGAAACGCCGTGCTGGATCCCAACGGCCTCGTATCACTAGCAGTCGAGATGACAGGCATCTTATCCGCATGGCTGTAACGGATCGTGCAGCCACGTCTCGATCCCTGAGTCAACAGATGGGGACGTTTGCAAGACAACAATCATCTGCACGAACAGTTCGACGACGTTTGCAGCAGCATGGACTATCAGCTCGGAGACCATGGCTACGGTTACCCTTGACGCTGCATCACAGACAGGAGCGCCTGCGATGGTGTACTCGACGACGAACCTGGGTGCACGAATGGCAAAACTTCATTTTTTCTGATGAATCCAGGTTCTGTTTACAGCATCATGATGGTGGCATCCGTGTTTGGCGACATCGCGGTGAACGCACATTGGAAGCGTGTATTCGTCATCGCCATTCTGGCGTATCACCCAGCGTGATGCTATGGCGTGCCATTGGTTACATCTCTTGTTCGCATTGACGGCACTTTGAACAGTGGACGTTACATTTCAGAAGTGTTACGACCCGTGGCTCTACCCTTCATTCGATCCCTGCGAAAACCTACATTTCAGCAGGATAATGCACGACCGCATGTTGCAGGTCCTGTACGGGCCTTTCTGGATACAGAAAATGTTCGACTGCTGCCCTGGCCAGCACATTCTCCAGATCTCTCACCAACTGAAAACGTCTGGTCAATGGTGGCCGAGCAACTGGCTCGTCACAATACGCCAGTCACTACTCTTGATGAACTGTGTATCGTGTTGAAGCTGCATGGGCAACTGTACCTGTGCACGCCATCCAAGCTCTGTCTGACTCAATGCCCAGGCGAATCAAGGCCGTTATTACGGCCAGAGGTGGTTGTTCTGGCTACTGATTTCTCATGATGTATGCACCCAAATTGCGTGAAAATGTAATCACATGTTAGTTCTAGTATATTTGTCCAATGAATACCCGTTTATGATCTGCATTTCTTCTTGGTGTAGCAATTTTAATGGCCAGTAGTGTTTTTTCATTCACTTAGGAACTAGTACCACATTGCGACTTTAGCACAGCAAGCCCTGTAAACAGTGACAGGATGCAGTACTCGTATATGAGCCTAAACGGCTTCCAATCGTAGACCCATGATGTGTGACCTGGCAATAGCCGAAACCCCTAAATTCTTGCTCAGGGACGACATGCTTTGTGTATCTCCTGCTCGAGTGACGCGGCGAACGTCGCAGGTGGCTGTGTCGGCCAGCTTCTGGGAATCTCTGGACAGCTCTGACGTCACTGCTCCCGACCGACAGTGACCCCGTGAAGGGCACGGCACACCCGTGGGCCTTCTGGCCATCAACAGAGGGCCAGGCTGGATCTGAAGGACGCATGCCGGTGGCAGGGCGCAGTTTCACCGGAAGGCGAGCGCCGCAGACTCGGAGGCTAGTCGATCAGGCAACTGCCCTTGGCAGCCGTGCACTCGGTAATGGTCACGTGACTAACTCTGATCTAGCCATCGGAACTTAAAGCACTGTTTGCGATAAGATATTAACAAACCGATAATATTCATGAATGATTCCGTTGTTGGTTGAAAACCGTTTTATTTTTAACCTGTGTTCTTGTCAGTGACTTGAAATCAATGACTGATGATTTCAGCTACGTAAGATGTAAGAGTTAATATTTCATAGGAAATATGCAAATATAAATCGGGGTCCAGCTGCATAAGAGTCTTAATTGTTCGATAACCTTGCATGCTACTTTCAACGAACTCGCGCCAAAACCCAAGGCCTCCTATCTTCGGCATAAACACGTGGGCATCCGTGCCCGGTGTCTTTATCTACATGGATACTCTGCAGATCACATTTAAGGGCCTGGCAGAGGGTTCGTCGAACCACCTTCACAATTCTCTATTATTCCAATCTCCTACAGCACGTGGAAAGAACACCTATATCTTTCCGCACGAGCTCTGATTTCCCTTATTTTATCGTGGTGATCGTTTCTCCCTATGTAGGTCGGTGTCAACAAAATATTTTCGCATTCGGAGGAGAAAGTTGTGATTGGAATTTCGTGAAAAGATTCCGTCACAACGAAAAACACCTTTCTTTTAATGATGTTGAGCGCAAATTCTGTATCATTTCAGTGAAACTCTCTCCCATATTTCGTGCTAATATAAAACGTGCTGCCCTTCTTTGAACTTTTTCGATGTACTCTGTCAGTCCTACCTGGTAAGGATCCCAACCGCGCAGCAGTATTCTAAAAGAGGACGGACAAGCGTAGTGTAGGCAGGCTCCTTAGTAATTCTGTTATATTTTCTAAGTGTCCTGCCCATAAAACACAGTCTTTGGTTAGCCTTCCCCACAACATTTTCTGTGTTCCTTACAAATTAAGTTGTTCGTAATTGTAATACCTAGGTATTTAGTTGAATTTAAGGCTTTTAGATTATATTGATTTATCGTGTAACCGAAGTTTAACGAGTTCCTTTTAGCACTCACGTCGATGACCTCACACTTTTCGTTATTTAGGGTCAACTGCCACTTTTCACACCATTCAGATATCCTTTCTAAATCGTTCTGCAATTTGTTTTGATCTTCTGATGACTTTATTAGTCGATAAACGACAGCGTCATCTGCAAACAACCTACGACGACTGCTCAGATTGTCTCCCAAATCGTTTATATAGATAAGGAACAGCAAAGGGCCTGTAACATTACCTTGGGGAACGCCAGAAATCACTTCTGTTTTCCTCGATGACTTTCCATCAATTAGTACGAACTGTAACCTCTCTGATAGGAAATCAGAAATCCAGTCACATAACTGAGACGATATTGCATAAGCCCGCAATTTCACTACGAGCTGCTTGTGTGGTACAGTTTCAAAAGCCTTCAGGAAATCCAGAAATACGGAATCGATCTGAAATCCCTTGTCAATAGCACTCAACACTTCATGTGAATAAATTTCATTACAGTCCTTCTGGGTGTGATGATGCTTAAAATGCTAAAATATCTGAAATTTCAGTCATGTTGTAGATGCGCAGTCTATCCTCCGAGACTGAAAAGTCCAATATTTCAGTATTTTAGAATTTCAAGTATTTTATAAGTTAGACCTGAAATACATCCAAAATAGTGATCGTCAAACTTTTTTGCTCAAGAGCCAATACTGACATTGTGTGGTGGCATCTCGGGCGGGACATGTACCGGTCTTATTATCAATTGGTAACCTACATAAATTGGTGTGTTATGAGCCTCCAGTGGACTAGCTACAGTAAGGGCGCGATAAGTTGGCCGCCAGCCTCTAAGTACTGATCGTTAAAAGTCGGCGGCGTTCAAAAAATTTCGTGTCGTCAGTTCTCTGTTCCTGATTGCTGCCAAACTCGGCGTCCTAATAGTTGTGACGTTGTAGTTTCGCGGTGAAGTGGTGTTGGTTTTACTACATGTGCGAATGACTTTGATTAATAATTACATTTGTACTTACCTATATTTAAATGCACTATTGAATATGAGATAAAATCACAAAAAGTTTGATAAATGATTTAAATACCTTTCTTCTACTCACTGCCTTGTATTACAGCAGGCTTAATTAATTTAATGTTCCTTGCTTCAAAAAAGTACAGCACTTGTCCATCTCCGTAATGCGCATTCGTTTTCTGTCAAAATTTATACTATAGCAGCTGATCGGTACGAGTCGCGCAGACCTTCCGGCTTTCAGTACTGGAAGAAAATGAAACATTCCCCCTCTCCCAACGCCGATCGCCGCAGCGGCTGCCTACTTGCTCCTCTGCCCCTGAGGAAAGCGGCCTACTATACTACATCACGACCGAATTCAGCTGCACGAATGCTTCACTTGGGCTGCAGTTTGATAATCACTGTTTCAGGACTGTCATGAGATTCTTTTATCTGGTTTCGTGTCTCAAAATAACTGCAGTCGCAGCCCTTTATTGCTTATTTCATTTTTAAACCAATTGCTGAGGTAACAATAAAACTTTAGGTAACTTATTTGCAGATTGCTAATTCATTTCAGGGCAGATTTACTAGGTACAGACATACAATATATTAGCGACACATGAAAACTTTTGCGGGACCGGTACTCGAACCCAGGTTTCCCACTTATCGCGAGCGGTCACGTTAACCACTTCGAGTATCCGTGCACGCTCCCGAACTGATCCAGATCTCCGCATGCCACACTGTGCACTTCCTCTAATGTTCATACATTTTTTGATTCCCACAACAGGGAGGGACCAAAGTTATTACCTTCGTTTAAGCCCGTATACGCAAGTAAATTTATTTTATTTTACAATGTCTACAGACATTTCCATGTATCCACAACTCTATTAAATATTACGAAACTTATTCACTGGTTGGGAATTCAATTGACGTCTCTTGTACTATATATGGTATGGTGTGGCGTGTGAAGTGTGGATGGATATCCAAAGTGGTTAAGGCGACAGCTCCCGATAAGTAGTAAATGTAGGTTCGAGTCCCGACCGGCACGGGTTTACACATGTCACTAATAGACCGTATATCTGTTCCAGCACAGCTGACGTCAAATGAATTCTTAACGTACGAATAAGTTAAGTCATATTTAATACAGATGTGGATCACTAGCAATATCTACAAACATTATAAAACAACGCAGAAATAACAGTTCGGAATTAACGCCTAATCAATTTCGTGGTAATCAGAGATGAAACACAAGTGGTCATAAATGGAGCAACAAATCGCTCACATCCTCTTTAACCACCACTCACCTAAACTGATTTTGTAAAAATAGTACAACAATTAAATTAGGATGCCTAGATGGGTGTTTGTTTTACACTCAATCAGGAATGGGCGAACTTCAGTATAATGCGATACTGAAAAAGCGCCGGCCGGAGTGGCCGTGCGGTTCTAGGCGCTGCAGTCTGGAACCGAGCGACCGCTCCGGTCGCAGGTTGGAATCCTGCCTCGGGCATGAATGTGTGTGATGTCCTTAGGTTAGTTAGGTTTAAGTAGTTCTAAGTTCTAGCCGACTGATAACCTCAGAAGTTAAGTAGCATAGTGCTCAGAGCCATTTGAACCATTTGAACTGAAAAAGCAGGGAAAATATTATATAAGGAATAATTTTAAGATATGGTATGAGGGAATCTTACGGATATATGGACCAAAACACCAACTGCGGACATTCTAGATAATTAGCTGCATTAGTCAACCATCCATTTTTTGGTTTGGCTTAAAGCTTGGACCATTTTCCGCCACTAACTGACCATCTAAATAGGTTGATGAAGACATTTGATGCCACCTACCACACGAAGGAGATCCAGCTCACTTCGGTATGCATTTCCGCATCTAATTCAGTACATATTCCTGACATAACAGGGGGATCTGCGTGCTAATAGAACAGTTATTCTGAGCTCTATATCCAGTTAAAGACATATGTATTCTGTGGTGTCATCCGCAGAACGAGGTCTCAAGCAAAAGTTGATACCTCACGACGGCACCACAAGTAAAGACAGTCGCTGTCAGAAGCAGCAGCGAATCGGAGGCGTTGGTTAGACACGCCCTCAAGTGTTTCCTTACGCCGCCGCAGCCGGAAGGTTATTAACGTCCGTGCGCAGTGCTGCTCTGCCCAGTCTCTATGTAATCATATGAATGCGTGACACCACGTATTCATATAATTTGATCTGGGTAATGAACCCACCTCCTCCAGTGCGGATGCCCAAATACGTTCGACGTCCTGTGGGAATCTCAATGAGCGAACACGGAGGAAATGGGCAGGGGCTGCGGGCAGGTGACGCCCGGTCGCAAAGTGGATCGGCCGTGAGGCGTGTCGAGATTTTCCGCGTAGTTGCGGTAACCCTGTGTCCCGAGTGGCACATTGGTTAACCCACCTGCTCAGTAAGCAGGCGATCCCAGTGTCGAAACCCGATCCAGTACACTCTTTTCACTCGTCGACGCTGATTCGGCGTAGTGTCCCAATGCTGCAGCCATCCGACCCCTCCCTTTCCTTTCCTTTTTTCCCTTCTCCACCTTCAATTTACATATCTATGTAATCAGCCCAGTCTATATGTCAACAGCGCCCACTTGTAATACTCGCTATGACGGTCCGGCTGCATGCTTGTAGAACAGCAAACTTCATACCCAGTTAAAGACAATTGCACTCTGGTGTGAAACTCCAATTCTGCAATAAGTATCAGCGACACAATCAAATAAATGTGTGGACAGTATCTGTTTTCAATGTTAAGTATTTATCATTTTCAAGTTTTAATGAATTACTAATAATATGGCATGGAGTGGGCGGTTTTTTTTAGGTTAGAGGGTCTCGGGAAAACACAAAGGGCTTCAGTCACAAAGGGTTGCAAGCCGATCACAGGAAGAACTTGTATACAGGAACCACAGGTAAAACAGTTGAAAACTGTCATAGCTGTGTTGCGACAGTATCAGAGCTGCCAAGCGCTAATAGAAAACCCTTATGCTGAAATCGTTGTAGGCACTGAAATCTGGCTAAAGCTGGCGATAAGCTCAGCCCAAATTTTTGCGTAGAACCTGAATCTGTTTGGATTTTCGAGTATGTGTCGAGACAAAGTTCCATTGTGGAAAGTATTATAAGCATCTCGCATTGAAGTCCGCACTAAATTTCGAGTTTCTGTAAAAGATCGCCAATGTTGGAGATCTTTCGTCTGTTTAAATTGGTTCTACAGGTCCACCCAGGTATTCATGTTAAAGGCTATACTGAATTTATAAATCGACGTATGTTATTACCGCTGAATACATTGGTTTCTCGAGACAAATACCACGACACTGAATATTGACAGAGATCATATGAGTGTGTATTATCAGAGCAGCAGTGCAGTTACACCTAGCTCATGACACAACCTCGTTATAAAATCGCTGAATTTTGAAAGTGACTCGGCTAAGGCATGTGACATGAAACCAGTATTTGCAACTCCCTCATGCTGCCGCTAGATATTTCTCCAGTATTTGTAACGTCTTCTGTGTCAATGCCATGTCAGAGGTTCTACGATATATCCACTTATAGGCGAAGGTTGATCGAGAAGGATCACAAACCGTAGATGGTGTGCTGATTGAGGTCGTAAGAAAAGTACACAAGCTTCTCAATTCTCTAGTGTTACGCTATCCACTAGAAACGCTGTCTGGGATTTGGAATAAATTCTTTCCATTCATCCACATACCTGCGTTGGATCCTATGGAGAAGGCCTTTGATGATTACAGCCACTAGTGAATCATATTTCTGGCACTCTCATATCTCAAAACAAGTCTGCTACAGTAAAATTCCAACATGGTTTTAGGTAGTACCTATGCATCTTGCAATTGCCTCTCAGACTCTACGTTGCCACCCCTTCAGCTTTGCGCATGTGATCGTTCCAATTCAAGTTGGAACAGAGTAGAAATCAGAGAAAGTATATCTACCACCTTGTGCAACCCTTTAGCAACAGGCTAAGCTGAGTTAGTGCGACAGGACTGTGTTTTGACCATTCGATGGAAATGGGAACGTGTTGTCTAAGTACCTGTCATTCAAAGGAGAACAATAGGTTTGCCCCTGAGTGCATACCTGCCTCTGATGTAGGCAACCCACACTAACAAAATGTGCTGGCATCCTTGTTGCCCTACTACTGTGGTGTTCCGAAAGGATAGGCTAAACACGGTTGGCAGTAGTGTGTTTATTGCTGTTAGAAGTAGTTTATCTTGTTGCGAAATTGAAGTAGATAATTCCTATGAGTTAGTGTGAGCAGGGGTCATTGTTGGCAATCGGATAAAATAATAATTACATTCTTTTACTGACTTTCCAATTCAGATGATATAATTGCTGAAAGGCAAACTTGAGTTTGATTTCAAACACATACCCGACTAATACGATTATAGTTGGTGGTGTCTTTAATTTACCCTTGATATATTTGGCGAAAATACATGTTTAATTCCAGAGGTATGTATAAAACACCATCCAAAATTGTGCTAAACGCATTCTCAGAAAAGTATTCCGAGCAGTTAGTTCATGAGCTCTGGCGAATAGTATACGGTTTTGAAAACATATTTGACCTCTTAGCAACAAATAATCTTGAATTAATAACCAGCATCGAAGTGGATACAGGCATTAGTGAACACAGAGTTGCTGTAGCGAGATTAAATATTGTCACCCCTAAATCCGAAAAAAACGAAAAATATACCTACTCAAAAAAGAAGATAAAAATTCACTTGACGCCTTCCTGATAGACAATCTCCACTCCTTCCAAAATAACAATATAAATGCAGGCCAGATGTGGCTTGAATTCAAAAAAATAGTATTGGCAGCAATTGAGAGATTTACACCAAATAAATTAACAGGTGACGTAGCTCATCCTCCTTGGCACACAAAATGGATCAGAACACAGTTGCAGAAACAATTCAACAAACATGCCAAATTTAAACAGACGCAGGAACTCCAAGAGTGGCGATCTTTTACAGAAGCTCGAAATTTAGTGCGGACTTCAATGCGAGATGCTTATAGTACTTTCCACAATGAAACTTTGTCTCGACACCTAATAGAAAATCCAAACATTCAGGTGCTTCTCAAAAATTTTGGGTGAGCTTATCGCCAGCTTTAGCCAGGTTTCAGTGCCTATAAAGCTTTGAGCATAAGGGTTTTCTGTGAGCGCTTGGGAGCTCTGGTACTGTCCAAACACAGCTATGACAATTTACAACTGTTTTACCTATGGTTCCTGTATCTATGTTCTTCCTGTGTTCGGCCTGCAACCCTTTGTGACTGAAGCCCTTTTTGTGTTTTCCCAAGACCCTGTAACCTAAAAAAAAACCGCCCAGTCCACGCCACATTATTAGTGATTCATTAAAACTTCAACTTGATAAATACTTAACATTGAAAACAGATACTGTCCACACATTTCTTTGATGCTGTCGCTGATACTTATAACATTTAGCACTTCGCTTATTGCAGAATGGGAGTTTCACACCAGAGTGTAATTGTCTTTAACTGGGTATGAAGTTTGCTGTTCGATTAGCATGCAGACGGATCGTCGTAGCGAGTATTACAAGTGGGCGCTGTCTACACAGAGACTGGGCTGATTACATAGACATGTAAATTGAAGGTGGAGAAGGGAAAAAAGGAAAGGAAAGGGAGGGGTCGGATGGCTGCAGCACTGGGACACTACGCCGAATCAGCGTCGACGAGTGAAAAGAGTGTACTGGATCGGGTTTCGACACTGGGATCGCCTGCTTACTGGGCTGGTGGGTTAACCAATGCGCCACTCGGGACATAGGATTACCGCAACTACGCGGAAAATCTCGACACGCCTCACAGCCGATCCACTTTGCGACCGGGCGTCACCTGCCCGCAGCCCCTGCCCATTTCCTCCGTGTTCGCTCATTGAGATTCCCACAGGACGTCGAACGTATTTGGGCATCCGCACTGGAGGAGGTGGGTTCATTACCCAGATCAAATTATATGAATACGTGGTGTCACGCATTCATATGATTACATAGAGACTGGGCAGAACAGCACTGCGCACGGACGTTAATAACCTTCCGGCTGCGGCGGCGTAAGGAAACACTTGAGGGCGTGTCTAACCAACGCCTCCGATTCGCTGCTGCTTCTGACAGCGACTGTCTTTACTTGTGGTGCCGTCGTGAGGTATCAACTTTTGCTTGAGACCTCGTTCTGCGGATGACACCACAGAATACATATGTCTTTAACTGGATATAGAGCTCAGAATAACTGTTCTATTAGCACGCAGATCCCCCTGTTATGTCAGGAATATGTACTGAATTAGATGCGGAAATGCACACCGAAGTGAGCTGGATCTCCTTCGTGTGTGGCATCAAATGTCTTCATCAACCGATTTAGATGGTCAGTTAGTGGCGGAAAATGGTCCGAGCTTTAAGCCAAACCAAAAACTGGATGGTTGACTAATGCAGCTAATTATGTAGAATGTCCGCAGTTGGTGTTTTGGTCCATATATCCGTACCATTGCCTCATACCACATCTTAAAACTATTCCTTACATAATTTTTCCCTTGCTTTTTCAGTATCGCATTATACTGAAGTTCGCCCACTCCTGATGTATTGTAAAACAAATACCCATCTAGGCATGCTGATTTAATTGTAGTAGTCTTTTTACAAGATCAGTTTAGTATGTGAAGTATGCTAGCGGCAAGACACAATCAATGCCTTCTCTGCGCGATAGCAATGCAGATACTATCAAAGACAGTGATAGTAAAGCAGAGTTGCTAAACACAGCCTTCCGAAATACCTTCACAAAAGAAGACGAAGTAAATATTCCAGAATTCGAATCAAGAATAGGTGCCAACATGAGTAACATAGAAGTAGGTATCGTCGGAGTCGTGAAGCAACCTAAATCACTTAACAAAAGCAAGTCTTCTGGTCCAGACTGTACACCAGTTAGGTTCAATCCAAGGTATGCTGATGCAACAGCTCCCTACTTAACAACCATATACAACCGTTCGCTCGACGGAAGATCCGTATCCAAGGACTAGAAAAGTAGCACAGGTCACACCAATATTAAAGGAAGGTAGTAGGAATAATCCACTAAATTACAGGCCAATATCATTAATCTTGATGTACGGCAGGATTTTGAAACGTATATTGTGTTCGAACATTATGAATTACCTCGAAGAAAACGGTCTATTGACACACAGTCAACATGGGTTTAGAAAACATCGTTCTTGTGAAATACAACTAGCTCTTTATTCGCATGAAGTGTTGAGTGCTATTGACAAGGGATTTCAGATCGATTCCGTATTTCCGGAAGGCTTTTGACACTGTGCCACACAAGCGGCTTGTAATGAAATTGCATGCTTATAGAATATTGTCTCAGTTATGTGACTTGCTGTCAGAGAGGTCACAGTTCGTATAAATTGAAGGGAAGTCGTCGAGTAAAACAGAAGTGATTTCTGGCGTTCCCAAAGGTAGTGTCATAGGCCCTTTCCTGTTCCGTATCTATATAAACGATTTGGGAGAGAATCTGAGCAACCGTCGTAGGTTGTTTGGAGTTGACGTTGTCGTTTTTCGACTTGTAAAGGAATCAGAAAATCAAAGAAAATTGCAAAACGATTTAGAAAAGATATCTGAATGGTGCGAAACTTGGCAATTGACCCTAAATAACAAAAAATGTTAGGTCATCCACGTGAGTGCTAAAAGGAATTCGTTAAACTTCGGTTACACGATAAATCAGTCAAATCTAAAGGCCGTAAATCCAACTAAATAGCTAAGAACTACTATTACAAACAACTTTAATTGGAAGGAACACATAGGAAATGTTGTGGGGAAGGCTAACCAAAGACTGCATTTTATTGGCAGGACACTTAGAAAACGTAACAGATCTACTGAAGAGACTGTCCACACTACGCTTGTGCGTCCTCTTTGAGCATACTGCTCCGTGGTGTGGGATCCTTACAAGATAGGATTGACGGAGTACACCGAAAAAGTTCAAAGAAGTGCAGCACGTTCTGTATTGTCGCGAAATATGCGAGAAAGTGTCACTGAAATAATACAGGAATCTTCTTACGAAATTCCAATCACCAACTTTCTCTTCCGAAAGGAAAATAGTTTGTTGACGCCGAACTACGTAGGAAGAAAAGATCACCACGATAAAACAAGGGAAATTAGAGCTCGTAGGGAAAGATATAGATGTTCGTTCTTTCCGCGTGCTATGCGAGATTGGAATAATAGAGAATTGTGGAGGTGGTTCGATGAACCCTCTGCCAGGCACTTAAATGTGATTTCCAGAGTATCCATGTCGATGTAAATGTGGATGTATATAATTTCTGTGTGTGTTTTATAATACGTGCTCGTTCTCCTCCTACTATACACCACGTTATCAGATCTCGGTGTTATCAGTTCCTTCTCTTGGGGACATCTAAGGTAACTTCTTATGAAGTATTGACATAAAAAGAATGAAATAACATGCAGCGATTGTAATAGCCTGTAGTGGGTTTCGAAACGTACAGATATAACAATGCTTGTGCAAAACAGCGACAGTCAGAGGGCATTCAAATGCTGAGGACATGTACCAGCAATAATGATTGAAAATAAACGACGTGAAAAGGGTAAAAGCAAGTGTCAGCATCCCCGACGACATCAAAGAGTAGAACATCAGCAGTGAACGGTTTCGAATGGAGCGGAACTGCCGGTCATCGGGAAGAGATATTACGAGTGGTAGTATGAAATTTCGAAAAGACTTGCAGATTATGTCAGGGATTAATTTAAAGATTGATTACTTACTCTCAATACAAAGAAGTGTAATTCGTCCACTAAGTAGATGACCTGCAAAACACACCGGTTCTTTAGCACTGTATATCAAAATGGCATACTAACCAAGTTGGATAAGCGTAAGGCATACGTAAAAATGAAAGAAGAGCTGCGCTATAGGTGTACTAAATCAGAGCGACAGCATGGCAGAGATTCTCAACAATCTTGTAGAAGTTGCTATCGAAAAAAACGTTGTTCTTCCCGTAAAGACTTGCGCTTAAAACTTCGAGAGGGTGACTTCCAACACGTGTAAGTCAAGTTGTATTTCATAGATTTATCCTGACAGTAGAACTCCAGGTTAACATTTTACCGTACCGACGTGATATTTTTCCGATAACAACAGTGGTTGCAATAGAAACACTAAATAATCTCCTCTGCACAACGTAAGATGACTTGTGTCGTAAAAATAAAGCAGGAGATATAGTATTCTTTGCTCGTTCTTCAGATAATTTCATTTCACCAGTTGAACGTTCAGCGCGAGCCGACTGGGAATAGCTCAAGGTTAAACATGACTCGCAGAAGCGCTATCCTCGGATGACGTTCAGCATACAATAATTATGATGTCGCTCCCAAATTTGTTCCAGGAAAGGAGTCACCTTTCAGACTCTTTAACTACAGAGAGTTTTCAGTGCCTACCAAGACTAGTGCAAAGCTTATGTTTAGAATTTCTGGGTTGCACACGTTTCGAACTACGCTCGTGCTATTCGTCAAGACCATAATTAAGTTTAAAGCATACTAACTGAAGCATAAAAAATTATCTCACATGAATAACATAAATGCTCGTGTTAATCAGATTTGTCAGAAAAATCCAATTTTTAGTTATTTTCCTGCTTATTGATGAAATGAAACGCCGACGGTTGCGTAGATCGTCTTATCCCATCTAATTAATTGTGAATTAATCAATGACTGATCAAGGTTGGTACAATTACAGACAGTACATGACATACTAATATTCTAAAACAATCGGAATAACACCGTAGTTCGAATGCCAATCGTTTCATCTCGTGTGACTGTTGAGAAATAAATATCGTGTATGCCACTATCTTCACTCACTTGGCAAAACTCACTTCATAATGCACTTTTAACTATGTTTCCCAGCGAAAGAATGTTGTTCGCTGCTGAAGCGAAGTTGGGAAGCCGGTTTCACAATACAAAGTAAATTATTTAATATAAAAAGTTGTTTCACGTGTGACACATTTTTGCCAGAAGCCTTGTACCCAATCTAAGATTTTCAGGAAAGGAGTAAGAACCAGCGTCCTATAGTCACGGAGTTAACTGCGTCATTTTTCATAGTGCTGCCTAGAGCACATCAGTGTAACTCACGCGACACGGAACTGGGTTTGGACAGTTAGATGTTACCGAAAATGGAGCTCAGATTACTCTTACGTTTGTCCACGTGAGGTAGAAACGCTACTGGCAACCATATGAATGGTCGTTATAGGGATGTGCGTCTGATGGAGATGTGACAGCTTTGACTGTAGACATAGGGAGCTGCTCCTTAGATTCTCTGTATTGTGAGCAGGGACCTCCAACCAGCTAGGGATTTTGACGATATAACGCGCCAATTGCACAGAGGTTGGCACTGTCCCTCAAGAGGACATCCAGCAACTCTGTCAGTGTCAAACCGAGTAACTGCTTGCATAAGGGCCAGATGTGGACCAGCTCATTATTGACTAGCACAATTTTTGCAGCTCTTTCCCTTGAATAAATCATCCATTTTCTTAAAAATTGTAATCAGTTGTTTGTCTGTACATGTACTTCACACTTACCAGTTTCTGTCCAATTCGGATAATTTCTTCGTAGTGTGGAGCTTTTTTTTATCTTAGAGTGTATTAAGTAACGTATCGTAGTACTGTTTGGTGTGAAGAATGTTCCAGTACAGTCTTCCGAAAATATTCTAGCTTCGAATAAGCTTACAACGCGATACTATCCGAAACGTAGGAAGCCTACTTAGAATGCTTAGGTCTTTTTCGTCTTGCCCTAGCTTAGTGTTTCAGATGTATTATGGCGACCGTGAGGAGTGCCAGTACAGGGATAAGGTTGAGATTTAGTTCTATGGATAACGGGAAGTGGTAATACGACACCTGGTGTGGGTGGGAGGTCCGCCGCTCGTGGTCTCGCGGTAGCGTTCTCGCTTCGCGAGCACGGGGTCCCGGGTTCGATTCCCGGCGGGGTCAGGGATTTTCACCTGCCTCGAGATGACTGGATGTTTGTGTTGTCCTCATCATTTCATCATCATCCAGGAAAGTGGCGAAATTGGACTGAGCGAAGGTTGGGAAATTGTACGGGCGCTGATAACCACGCAGTTGAGCGCCCCACAAACCAAACATCATCATCATCATCACCTGGTGTGGGTACAAGCTCAAAAATGGCTCAAATGGCTCTGAGCACTATGGGACTCAACTGCTGTGGTCATAAGTCCCCTAGAACTTAGAACTACTTAAACCTAACTAACCTAAGGACATCACACACATCCATGCCCGAGGCAGGATTCGAACCTGCGACCGTAGTGGTCGCGCGGTTCCAGACTGTAGCGCCTTTAACCGCTCGGCCACTCCGGCCGGCGGGTACAAGCCTTACATCCCTCGAACGGTACCAGGGTGCTACCGAGCTTGGCCGCCCCATCCCACTAACAGATGACTGCCAGCCAGAGATTTAAAAACACGCTTTAATACCGTTGAATTGATAAACGTGTTGTTTTAAACCGTTTAAAACCGCGTAAGAACTGTAGGAATGGGTCTTTCCATCCCGGTTGTCGTGCAACCTGCTATACCACAGAGCAGCGTGTACTGCATATGCAACAGGGGCTAACGTAATGGCAGGAACGGAATGAATCCGGAAAAACCTAGAAGAGAACTAGGGTCACAGCTTATAGGAGTATATGAAGCTGCAGAGAGCTGTCGCGCCTCAATTGACTTTATGCTTAGCTGTCTTACGCAGTCAAACCAGATAGTTCAGTTAGCGGAATGTGTCCGCGATCAAAGATGTGGAATAGCTTCTGCGTAAGACAAGATTTTTGTAATGGTTCAAATGGCTCTGAGCACTATGCGACTCAACTTCTGAGGTCACAGTCACCTAGAACTTAGAACTAATTAAACCTAACTAACCTAAGGACATCACACACATCCATGCCCGAGGTAGGATTCGAACCTGCGACCGTAGCGGTCGCTCGGTTCCAGACTGTAGCGCCTAGAACCGCACGGCCACTCCGTCCGGCCAGGATTTTTGTAAAAAATTATTGGCTTTCGGTTTGTGCTCATACAGCCATATCAATAGTGGGAAGCCGACAGTGCGTTGCGACAATTAACATTCGTTGGAGTCAAGCTGTACGCTGGTACGAAGTTGCGTACAGTATGCTTAGACTTGTCATGTGACCCCATCCAGGTATGTCAGTTATGATTATACGACGATAAGGAGAACACAACACCGGTCTCCAACCAGAGAAAATCTCCGATCCGGCCGGGAATCGAATCACGGCTCCTTCAATTAGCACTCTGAGGCGCAACCCCGCGGCTACCGAGACGGACGCAAGGCAAGTTGATGGTGAGAAAGAGGCAACAAGTAAATATTGCAAAATATTGTTAAAAGAACATCTCATCTGAAGCCATATTTATCGTCGGTCTGTTAAACGGGTAGCTTCGGATGATGCATTTCAAGTAAAAAGGAAAAAAAGTCAACAAATAATGGGCTGTAGGAAATTAAGGATCAAGGACGGCGTCTTCATCTATGCCATCGTCAACGCTTTCTGGTTCTTCTCTCAGTGAAGAACTTAAGACAGATTCACCACAACCCTGTTCGTCCAGGCATAACGGTATCCACTGGCCTTTGATACGGCTATAAATGCTTCAGCTGCTCCACTATCTATGCTGAATTCGTAATATCGGCGGGAAGCACTGAGGTGACAAAGATCATGGGATATCTCCTACCATCGTTTCGGACCTCCTTTGTGCGGCGTATGCAGCAACTCAATGTTACATGGACCCAACAAGTTGATGAAGTCACCTACAGAAACGTTGAGCCATGCTTCCTCGATGGCCGTCCATAGTTACGAAAGTATTGCCGGTGCAGAATTTTGTAAACGAACTGACCTCTCCATATGTCCCATGGATATTCGATTGGATTCATGCCGGACGATCTGAGTGGCCGAATTACGCGTCGACTTGTCGACAACGTTCTTCAAACAAGTCGCGAACAATTGTGGCCTGGTCACGTGGCACATTATCACCCATAAAAATTCCATTGCTGTTTGGGAACATCAAGTCCACGAATGGCTGCAAATGGTCTCTAAGTAGCAGAACATAACCACGCCCAATCAATGACTGGTTCTGTTGGACAGAGGATCCAGTCTATTCCACCTACACACAGCCCGTACCATTATGGAGCTACCACCAGCTTGCACAGTGCCTTGTTGACAACTTGGGTCCATGGCCTCGTGGGGTCTGCGCCACACTCGACCACTACCATCAGCTCTTACCAACTGATTTCTGGACTCATCCGACCAGATCGCTACTCTCCAGTCGTCTAAGGTCCATCCTACGTTGTCGCTAGTTCAGGAGAGGCGACGCAGGCTAAGTGCTGTTAGCAAAGGCACTCGCGTCTGTCGTCTTCCGCCATAGTCTATCAAGCCACATTTCGCCGCACTGTCTTAAGGATACGTTCATCGTACGTTCCACATTGATTTCTGAAGTTATGTCACGCAGTGTTGCTAGTCTGTTAGCACTGACAACTCTACGTAAACTCCTCTGGTGTTCTCGGTCGTTAAGTGAAGGCCGTCGGCTACCGGATGTGGTGAGAGCTGATGTCTGAAATGTGATATTCTCGGCCCGCTCTTGATACTGGGGATCTCAGAATACTGAATTCCCTAACGATTTCCAAAATGGGGCGTCCCATGGGTCTAGCTCCAACTACTATCGCCGTCTTTAATCCCCGTCGTGCGGCCATAATCACGTCGGAAATCCTTTCACATCACCTGAGTAGAAATGCTCTGCCCTTTTATACCTTGTGTACGCGATACTACTGTCATCTATACATGTGCATATCGCTATACCACGACTTTGGCACCTCAGTCTACTGTATCTGGTATTAAACGGCTTAAAACCCACGCTTGGGATTTAATCCAGGACGTTCGTTCAAAGGCTGCAGAGCAGAAATAGTAGTCTGTTGTGTTTCGTCTTCTTTCCTCCCAAACATTGGCGTCTGCATTATGCATCTCCAAGATTCCAGACAATTTCAGAATCTTACAACAACTATCTAGCCAAACAGTATAGTAAATTTCCGTATATTTGTGTTGCATCGAAAACGTACGACCGTATTTTCTTTTGTTTTACATGGTACAGTGTATATTCCATTCATGATTTCTTTGTACGTTTAATAGCAAAAGAACATTACAGCAACGACGATTTCCATTTGTGTTGTTAAGAGCAATTAAATGGCACAGTGTATTATTAGGTTCTGGTTGCTTTGTACGTTACGTAGCAAAAGAACATCAAAGCAACAGAGATTTCAATTTCCTTTTAACAGGAAAGGGACTGGTTTCCTCTACAACCTATCAAACTATTTTAATTATTTTACGTTCAATGTACCTCAAAACTTCAGTTCTCTGTTAATATTCGGTCTGTTACTTCTGTTCAGGGTTCAGATAATCTGGATACCCTAGATGTGGCGTAGTGGTTGGAGACGTTTTTCGAATACTCGGTAATATGAATTAGTAAACAAGACAGTGACCTATCATGAAAATTAGTGAATCACATTTTTGTGGTTTTCTGGAGTTGCTGCAGTGCGTTTTTGTCCTTTATGTGAAAGAATTTCGGTCTTTGCTAAAACTGAGAGCGTCTATAATGAGCTCGCTGTCGAAATAGCCCTACAAAACGAAAGAAGCAATGGCCCACGCCGACTCGCATTTAAGCTCTACACAGCATCTACAACGCTTTTAATAAGAAGCAGGCCATAAGACAGGTCCACCAAGTTCTTTTTTCTGTGAGGACAGCGAAGTCAGAACGCTGAATAAAGGCAAGACGTGATTCACGCCAGTAAAAATGTCTGAGTGGAGACGTGTCTCGCGATACGTACATTCCAGGAAGGCCGGTACTGCGGTCAGAGACTGACATCGTGTTGTAATGGGCGTTGCCTGTATTATTATTCCCGGACACGTATTTGCATTTTAAATTCCGGCGGAGACAGTTGTCCTTGGCTAGGTCCACATTCCACTTTGACATGTCTGTTGACGAACATACGAGGGGACACCGTAACCGAAAAACACTCTGTACCGGAACATCCTTCCGAGAAAATAACCAATGCAAAATTTAAAGAAAGTTATTGTTTTATGAAGGGATCGAGTGGGAATAGAGTATCTTTCATTTAAGGCTGAAGACGATACAGATACACTTAAGAAAAATGTGTCCGTAAATATCGTCGCTTACTGTTATAAGTATTCCGTTTTTCATAACGTTCGCAAATATCAAAAGAACTAGAAAAAACATTTGATTATCAACAATTTTTTATTTGAATGCAGCCGAGATCATTTTTAATTTATTTAGAAAAAAGATAAAAGTAAAATGAGGTAAAAAAATGACATAGCCTCTGTGCGGGTGAAAATGGCTATATGTGAGGTTGGTGTCCTACAGCAACCAAATAAATAAATCCAAGCAAATAAATAAATAAAATAAAAATAAAAAGAACGTCGTTTTAGATATAGTTTAATGAGTAGGACTGAAAAAGTTTTTACTAACTTCTGTCATGCTGGAGTAGCTGTGGGTCAGCAAATTCTGTTAATCAGTAAAACGAAAATCCAGGCCAAAGCTCCAAATTTTACGTTTTTTATTCACTCGATGGCTATTTTCGAGCCGGGACTCATTTTCAGATACTCCGTATGCGATGCAACTGTTCTTTGCACGTTTTTGACATGGTTTTCACGTCTTAGGAATTAGCATTTTGACTGTTACGACAATTTGAAAATAGGTCTCGGTCCGAAACTAGTCATCGAGTGAATAAAAAATGTAAAATTTGCAACTTTGGACTGGTTGATCGTTGAACTTGAAAATGATTTGTTCGTTAATGTTAAAATTAATCCTATGGAAACCAATCTGTTATATATATGTTCTTTAAATTGACTCATTTCACATAAATTTGGTAAAAAAGAAACGTTCAGTGATCAGTGTTTAAGCTCCCGTCTCCTTGGAGATTATATGGGTTAATTAATGATTATCATGTTACAATCCTCTTGTTGTAGTTGACCGTGTATATCGAGACTTCGTTCATTGTTAAATGCAATGGTGTTGTACTAACTGATGGAGACGCATTAAGAACTGGTAAAATTTATTTCCTTTATCACACTGCACAAACATAAACGCACTATTATTCAAACTGTGTGTCACTACTATTAAACATAGAGATAAACCCTTCGCTACGCAACCGCCTTTGGCTCACGCACCCTACACCTTCCACAGCCTCTCAACAACTGCCTCTACTTGCGACTCTCTGCGCCACTGGGCATTGTCGCCCTCCAAAGAACAACCACTTACGGATACTACACACCAGTACCCTCACAAGTGAAACGTGTGACTAACAAGCCACGCCAAAGCAATGCTCCCTAGAGGCGCAATTCCTCATGCGATTTATTTCTTGCACAACACTTAAATTATGAAAATGATATCGTTAATTTTTAAAGTAAAAACGTGTTTCATTGTACTGCCAGTTTCTGCATTTACTCATCTGAATATCACAAATTAATGCTTGGGGAAAGGGTGACAGTTTCTTCAGGAATCTAATTTAGCAGCAATGTGAAAAATGAAGAGGGCTTAGGGACAACAGACAGAAAAAATGTTTACGGAAATCCCTTATTACACTAAGGAACCGATAGCTGTAACACGTGCTAAGACAGTGCATCCACCAGTCGTAGTAGTAGCACGGGACTGGAAAACTGCGTCTCACTAGCCGAAACATTCATTTCTATTAAAAAATGTGACTTATTTCAATTCTGATAATTTAATGAAAATGCCTCTTGGTCTCAAATTTAACGGCAATCATGCTGCTCCTCCCCTCTGTTGCATTATTTCGGCGTAGCACCTACGGAAAAAAAACATTAGTTGTGTCAAAGCCGGCACAGTACTACTGAATGTTGTACACATTGTGGGAGGTGCTAACGAAAAACCATTTAGTCGTGCAACACCGGAAGGAGAAGTGTCTGAAAAAAAATGTAACTGATCGTAAATCAGATTTCAAGCTACTCGCCAAAGGGCACATTCAATCGGTTTCTGTTTGTACACATGAGTTTGAACTCTAAGAGCTCCAGTTGTAATCTATTCCAACAAAAATGACAGCATTACCTAGACATGTGTACGAACTTGCACAGAGGAATAAGTACGCATTCCCTCATGCTCTATGCATGAATGAATCAAGAAAAATCTGAATATATAAAGCAATAAAATGTAACTTCCGAAAATTACGCAACTTACTGTTCTTAAATCTAAAGTGATGGAAGCTCGTTCCACGTAAGATTTTTTGTTACCAACTTTCCCTTCCCCTATCCCAAGGACAACTGGAAGGGAAAAGATAAAGTAAAATGGAATATGGTTCAGTTATCAAAATTGCTGCTATAAAACAAAGATCAAATTAAATTTTAAACCAAGACGCATTGTTTTTTTCTTTTTTTCCCTTTTTACAAACGAATACAGAAAGCGGAAAATTTAGCTGAGGGCTTTATTGTTAACGTCAATTTTGGAGCTATTGCAGGATTCACAGGGAGAAGAACTTGACACTTTCAAAAATAAGTGGAGGGTATTCAATCGAAATTATCCAAATCGATGCAGTGATGTGGTCATGTTGGGTTGAGGGGATATGACACACAGAAAGGGTTATAGAAGATAACAAATGGCCATGAGAGATTTTAATGCAAAAGTAGGACAAAACCTAAACAATAATTCGTTATGAAACCTCCGATATCATAACAGAAATAACCGGGGTCATATATCAGCATAATTTCCCGAGAATAATAGTATTTCTGTCTTTTTACACATTCTTCGAGGAGAAAATGACCCGCAAATAGCCTTCGCACGGAGGAAATGATACTAAAACGAAACTGACTACATGTTATCTAAATAATTAATATGTTGTTCAAGATGTTCAAAATAACGTTTGAAAAACAAGTGAATGTTGTTCAAGATGTTCAAAATAACGTTTGAAAAACAAGTGATTATGGACTAATAAGATGCAGATTAACAATATATCTGAAGCTATGAAAATAATTCATTGGCCAGGAAGTCTGACATGTAGGTTATGAGTATATAGGAAGCGCGTTCAATGAATAATGCAAGATATTTATTTCTGAAAGCAGACTGGTTTTATTCAAAATTCCAATACACCACGTTATTCCTCACTCTTTTGGTTACAAAGTCCTAATTTTTCAACGTAATCTCAGTTCGATGTGACGCTCTGATGTCACCTTACTGGGAAAGCCTGTATGCTCGCATGGTGCTATTCTGTGGTCGACGTAGGAGCCAACGTCTCGTTCCATCAATGACCTCCCCATTATCCATGTACTCCTTCCCGCTGAGTGCATTATTCATTGGGTCAAACAGATGTAAGTCTGAAGATGCGAGATCCAAGCTGTAGCGCGGGTGAAAAAAAAGAAAAAAGAAGAAAAAACAGTCCAATGAAGTTCGGTGATCTCCTCTCGGGTGCGCAGACTTGTTTGAGGCCTCGTGTTGTTATGGAGAAGGAGAAGTATGATCGCATTTCTGTGGCGATGAGCACAGTGAAGTTCCTTCAGTTTCGTGAGGGTAGGAAAATACTCGTAAACTTCAGAGTTGATCGTTGCACTGAGAGGGAGGACATCAAACAGAATACAAACAGAATAATCCTTTCAGAGACCAGGAGACCGTCGCCATGACTTTACCGGATGAGGGTGCGGCTTTGAAGTTTTTATTTGGAGGAGAGGTGGTATGGCGCAGTTTTGCCGTTTTAGTTTCCCGTTAGAAGCGATGAACCCATGTTTCATCGCCTGTTACGATGTTCGACAAAAAATTTTCACGATCAGCCTCATAAGGAGCAAATCAGTTCCGCAAAGATGGTACTTCGTTGCTTCTTATGGTCTTCTCTTAGGCGCGAGGAACTAGTGTGCACGCGCCTTTGAGTACTCTAACTAACCGGCCGCTGTGGCCGAGCGGTTCTAGGCGCTTCAGGTCGGAACCACGCTGCTGCTACGGTCGCAGTTTCGAATCCTGCCTCGGGCATGGATGTGTGTGACGTCCTTAGGTTAGTTAGGTTTAACTAGTTCTGAGTCTAGGGGACTGATGACCTCAGATGTTAAGTCCCATACTGCTTAGAGCCATTTGAACCATTTGAAGTACTCTAACTGGTGGACGGATGTGTCAACACCACCAACAGAGACGTCCAGTTGACCAATGAGGTGTCTGCCGGTGACCCATCGATCAGATTGAATGAGAGTGACCACAAGTTCACACACTGCAAAAGTCACAGCTGTGTGCCGCCGGCCGACACGCGGGAGATTGGACAGGTTTGCACGACCTTGTGATTATGACAGACGCCTCGCCCAGGGCTCACCGTAATTTTGTTCACTGAGAGGCCTCCGCAGACATTCTGCTAGCTCCTATGAATATCTGCGATGATCCGGTTTTCCGCCAAAAGAATCTCAACGACAGCTCTCTGCTTGGAGCTCACCTTCGTTACAGACGCAATTTTTAAGGTTACGTACAACGTCACTAGCAATCGGAATTTCATGAAACTATAGGGATTGAAGCAGGATTATTCGACGATGTCCCACAACAAATTCCGCATTTTTTCAACCGAAATTGGCCGAGAAACAAAGTCTTGGATTATTTATTGAATGCCCGTCGCAAGTAAAAATATAGAAGTATATTAAATCAAACAACAAGTTCATCATCTTATGAAATGAAGAAGATACGTAGATCAAAGACACAATTATTCATGAAAGCAGATTAGAGTAACAGAAAAAGATTGTGCAGGTATGAAGAGAGGAAAAGAAGAGAAAACTCAAATGTAATGTATAGAAAAAGTGAGAGGTTTAACGCTTATAGCAGAATATGCTGAATTGAATAGTACTGTTCAGATACGTTTTTGAGAAGTTACGACGCACCACATGTGAATGGATCGGCAATAATGATTAATATATGGTACTACAAAACTACTCTATCACACATTTCAGTTATTTACAGAAAACGTATAATTAACGACTGAAGCCCTGCATGTAAGTACTGTCTATGCAGCAAGGTGTTATTCGGTATCTGACATTTGTTGAAATATATGACATACTGTAACTCCTTGGTGACCTATTTCTGTTACAGAGAGAGCCGCTGGCCCCTGGCCAGATTTTGGACGAATTGAGGCTCGGGTGATACAGTTGGTACCTCTCATGCTCTGACAAATAATACAGACAGTGATAGTGGATGCAATGACAGCATGTTACGCTTGAGAAGAAATATTTGTTAGGGGTCTGCAGGTAACTGCAACAAATAAGTATCTTGTAGGACCTGCAGATATTGCAGAGTTGCGCGCCAACACTTGCAAAACACTGTGAGGAAGATGTCTCATTAACGTTCCCAAGGTTAAGAGCTTCATCGTTGTGCAAGGAAACTTGTTTTTCAGCGAGGTGAATAAAAGACCTGTCGCAAACGATGGACGGCAACCATGCAATCCTCAGATTTTCAAGTGACACAGAGCCAGTCGGCGATACGGGATGAACACTGCAAAATAAAATAACAGCAACACGAAGAAGAAAACCTTTTAAATAAAACTGTATGGTTCCAGAGACGTTTACAAGTCACAAACGTTTAAGATGTATATACGCTGACTAAAGTCACGAATGAAAATTTGGAAGAGTTTAGAGGTGGATGCCAAGTGCGTTGAAGCGTGAACGGGAATCTGGACTGAGGAGGAAGGCGTGCTAGGGCAGTCCGTACGGTGGTGCAAAGCCACTGTGCCAGGGTGGCGTAGTGGTCAGCGGATCCGCCTAGAGAGCAAGGAACCCGGGTTTGTATTCCAGCCTTGGTACAAATTTTCATTCGTTGGTTTAGTCGGCATATATATATATATATATATATATATATATATATATATATATATATATATCTTTTTAAAGTTCGCGATATATTTTTCAGCAGTAGACAATGAAAATAATTTTCTAAAAACGCTAGCAGAAGTGGAAATTGCACAGAAATATTGTAATAGAATTTTTGTAAGGTAGTAATGGTCTGTTGATTATATGTCAAAGTTAAACCGGTTCTCGCAACCGGATTGCTCCTTTCTGAGGGCAGTACGCCATCAGTTGTGTTAGCTGAGCACTTTGAAGGACCATATTTAACTTGCTGAAGAGACACTCCCACAACGCTACGAATATGAAAGTAGAATGTGGTGGGAAGCTTGGCTTTTCTTTAATCTCGAGTATGTTACTGACAAGGACTTGTCCTACGTGTCTGCGAACCATATATTACGAACTTCGAGTGTGAAAAGTGACATCTGTGCACCTGTTTAAAGGAATGAGTAAGAGCTTGTAGCTAATTGCAATTCGAGTGAATTCGTGAGCAATATCCACTCTCTGTGGAAGATAGGCATCTTGTGTGAGCCACGATTTAGCACGAAGCTCCATCTCGTCACATATGAACCCGAAAGAGTTTGTTTTGCTTCGGGGATTTGGGGTGCGTTCTGCAGTCATTATATATGTACTGGTAGCATATGTCGAGGACTGTTTCTGACAGATAAAGGAAGACAGGAATCTTCAAACATGCTTTGAAGGTCCATGTCGTACTCAACAGAGTGAAAAATAAACTGCTTTTGTATTTTGCTACGAAGTATCTTCCACCATATTCTGAGCTGTTGTAGATATACTTTTCACTCTCGCATTCATAAATAAAGTGCTACATTTCGATTGTGTGCTGTTGAAACACTTGTTGAAACTTAAAACATTCTAAGGAATCCTGAAAGTAAAGAGTCTACGTATCACATTTTATTAAAGTGGAAAGTACAGTAGATCTGCCACTCCACGTATAGCATTCATTTCACAAGCCACTAAATTCACAGGCGAATAAACTGATGCGCCACTATGATGAATGATCTAATAATTATCACTAATGTTGTTCAACATCAGCTGAATTCTCTGAAACTCAACGAGCTACCATATCACGGCGGCGTTACTGCGAAGCTCTACACAGAATCTGCAAGCGAATTAGCTTAACTTTTGACCACAATTTACTCCAGATCACTGCAACAAGGAACTGTTGTAGAGTGACTGGCAAAGAGCACAAGTCAATTAGTATCTCTTCTCATTCCATCAGCAGCCACTCAAGCCATTGTACTGAAATCCACTGAATGGCGAAGGCCACCTCCAAACATCTTTGCCTTTTACGATCTTCAGTTTCTCGCATCCATATCGATCTTGCACATTTTCTAACCTCTTATCTGCCCACCATACATTACGTCGCCATCTTGGTCTTTTATTGTCTCTTGAAATCTGTGATAATACTCAATTGGTTGGTGGATTATCCATCGTGTAGCTATATATCACCAACATTTTATTTAAATTTTAAAAAATCTTACTTATGACTTCCACTCTAGTCCATTTGGTGATTTATTTATAAGTTTTCCTATTTTTTCTAGTGATTTCTAACATTCACATTTCAAAAGGAAAAAGGAAGATTAGGGTTTAACGTCCGATCGACACGGAGGGGAGGTCATGAGAGACGGAACGAAAACTGAGATTGTTTCAAGGATGCAGAAAAAAATCGGCCTTGTCCCTTCAAAGGACCCAACTGGCATTTGCCTGAAGCGGTTTAGGTAAATCATGGAAAACGTAAATCAGGATGACCGGACGGGGATCTGAACCGTCTTTCTCCCGAATGCGAGTCCAATGTGTCAACCACTGCGTCAGCTCCCTCGGTCATATTTCAGATCTTCGCTGAGCATCCCTCGTTTTTATTTAATAGTTTTCGCATTAAAAGTCCATGTCTGATTGCTGTAACTCACAGTTATCGCCCACCTCCCTATATGCAGCAGAATTACAGAACGTATTTCGAGTGGACAAAATGAATTTATCCGACAGTTTGGATTATTAGAAGAACAACCGTATTAAATACAACTTCCACTTCTCACACATTACATCCTGTCTGACACTGATAAAGTTCTATTCATTGTTTGCAGATGTCCGTAAGTGCTTTCTTTCCGAATCACACGCCAACTGTCACCAAATATATAACGGCCATATCCTATGTGTCAATAAGTTGACTGAAAACTTTTGAGAGACGACTGACAGCACTTTCTAATGGGCTGAAAGTCATCCACAGACACAGATGTAATATATGATGTGTCACAGAAAATTTTAACAGACCCTCACTGTTCGTATTACAGACTCAGACTTTATTTGCATCTGATGTAGTTATATATCAGGAACAGCTTAAAGATAAAAACTGTAGCAATTGCTGGCGGGCGTTTCCTCCAAGTGTCAGCCTAATGCAGTTGTGTCGAAATGTACGTGAACAGAACACCATGCGTTTACGAAACGTAGAAGTGTATCAATCATTTATTGCACGATAATGAGAAACAACAACTCGAGTAACATTGTCTTCACATATTAAGTGGAAGGATCACGTCGACTTAGTAATGCGCAAAGCGAATGAAAAGCCTCGATTCATCAGTAAGGCACTGAGAATCTACAGCTTTTGTAAAAAAGAGACATCTTGGCCATATTGCAGTACGGCTAAAGTGTGCTGAATGAAAATCAGGTCAGGCAAACAGGAGACATTGAACGTATACAAAAAATGGCTGTGCGATACTCACAGATTTTTTGGACGTGAAGATGTCCGAAAAAATATGAATAACGTTGCCATATATCTAGGGATAGTTACTTATTTAATTTTACTTTAATTACCTTTCATACGCCTACGAGGTCCCCAGATGATGACGTGACTGAAAAAATGTGTGATTGGAAAAAAGAAATTCATTTCGTTAACATGGACCGGTGTAAAGTGATGAAGGGAGATGTCACCTTATGGAATTTTGCACAGAGCACAGTTTAATAGTTGCTAACACTTGGATTGCGAATCATGAAAGAAGGTTGTGTTCGTGGAAGAGGCCAGGAGATACTAAAAGTATTCATTTCGATATATAATAGTAAGAGATACTGACAGCAGATTTTATGATGCAGACTATTTACAGAAGCAGATGTGGATTGTGGCCATAATTTACTGGTAATTAACCGCAGATTAAAAGTGAATAAAGCACAAAAGGTAGAAAATTATGGAAATGAGAACTTTATAAATTGAAAGAATCGGACGTTCTTGAGCAGTAGGCAACGATTAACTGGAACAGGGAAAATCACAACAGCAGGGGAATGTGGATAGCTTTGAAAGATGACACTGTGAAGCCAAAATAGGATGAAATACAAAAAAAAAGGAAAGCCAAGAAAAACATACAGTACACAGAATTTAATCGATCAAAAGGAAATATAAACATTGAGAAAATGATTTAAAGAATAGGAACGTCTAAAAATCAGACTGACAGAAAGTGCAAAATCACAAATCAGGAACGCCTAGAGAATAAATGTAAAGCTGTAGAATCGTGCATGACTATAGGAAAGGTAGATACCAACTAAAGAAAAACTGGAGAAATGTTAGGAGAAAAGAGAAGCTCCTGTATGAATACTAAGAGCTCAGATAGCAAGTCAGTACTACCCAAAGAAGGGAAGGCTGATAAGTGGAATGAATATACAGAAAGGCTACATTAAACAGGTGACATAACCTAGGACTTCAAGAAGAGTGTAATAATCCCATATCCGAAGAAAACAGGTACTGACAGGTGTGAATGCTACCGAACCATCAGTTTGACAAGTCATGGTTGCAAAATACTAACGCAAATTATTTGCAGAAGAATGAAAACTCTGCTAGAAGACAATTGCGAAGAAGACTGGCTTGGGTTCCGTAGAAACGTAGGAACCGCGAGACAATTCTGATCCTTTGACTTAGCTTAGAGCATACATTGAAAAAAGACAAACTCACATTTATAGAATCTGTAGACATAGAGAAACACTTCTGACAGTGTATTTGAAATTCTGGAAGTAGGAGGGATAAATCACAGTGCGAATGGTTATTTGCAACCTGTACAGAAACCAGACTTCAGTTACAAGACCCAAAGGAAATGAAAGAGAGGCAGTAATTAATAAGGGTGTGAGAAAGGTTTTTATCCTATCGCCTATGTTATCCAGTCTATAAAATTGGCAAGTAGTACAGGAAACAAAAGAGAAATCGGTAAAGGGAATTAACGTTCAAGGAAAAGAACTGAAAACTTCCAATTTTTCGATGACATTGTAATTCTGTCACAGACTTAGAAGATCTATTGAAATAAACGGATAGTGCCTTAAACAGAGGCTGTGAGATGAATGTCGGCAAAAGCAGAAAAAATGGTACTGGAGTGTAATAAAATTATATTAAACACTGCTGAGGAAACGAGATTAGAAACTGAGACGCTAAATGTTGTAGAAGAGTTTTTCCATCTGGGCAGCAAGATAAATGACGGTGGTCGAAGGAGAGAGGATGTAAAACTCAGACTGGCAATAGCAAGAAAAACGTTTGCGTAGAAGAGAAATTTTTTAATATCTGATATAAAATTATGAGTTCTGTAACCTTTTCTGTAAGTGTAGACAGACAGGGAAGTGAAACAGGGACGATAAGTAAACTACACAAGAATAGTGGCTTTAGGAATGGGATGATATCTGACTGAAAGAAGGGATCAGTTGACAGAACATACAGTGATTTCAGTGAATCGTCAATTCGCTAACCGAGGGATGCGAGTTGGGTAAAAATTATAGACAGAGACCAGGGCTTGACAACCGTAAGCAGGTTCAGAGTGATGTGGGTTGCAGTAGGTATGCCGAGAGAAAGAAATCTGCAAAGGACAGATCAACATGGAGAGCTCCATCACAACAGTCTTCGAACTGAAGTACACTACACCAACAACGACATCGAAATGTTAAACCCTATGCAAACTATAGGACTATCAGGAAAACAAAAATCTAATTTATCGTTAGTGAATTGTACGGTGACTTATTTGTTAGAAATAGATTATAACTTTATTATTAGAGAAATTTTCACAGCTTATAAATTTAAATCGACCAAACAATAGGTTAGGCTAGCTTGCTCTGAATAATCCACTGAATTCGGTATGAGTCCGCTATTCGATAACAGAATTTTGGTACCGTTCTAAATTGGTGCGCATTTGCCTAGAATATTAGTGGAAGAAGGAAAATTAACAACTAAAATTTGAAAGACAGACGAAGGAGAAGTAATGACGTAAATTGTTTCTTGAAGTTTTCGCGGCGGATAGAATATGAAATTATTTTAGGGCGTCTATCCGGCATATTATTTACTGTTGCACCGGTATTTCAGCTGACGATTTTCACCCATTCACAATGTTAGTGGATTGCAATGCTCGTAAGATTTTTAAAGCATTTTACACAGTGTTGTAATCGCACTGCGTCCAAGGTTGCACTACTGATAACAGAATATTTCATCCAAATGTACGAGTTCACTCTGCTGGCTGTCAGCATCGGACACCACATTCCGTAAGAACGGACATACAAAATATTAAATTAACAGCTCTGCAAGAGGAAACGCAGATCAACCAAGAAAGAGGTGTAAAGTCTACGTCCGTTCTACTGTACGTCGTAAATATTTATTCGAAAACTGCAAAAATAATAAAGAAGAATAAAGTACATGTGATCCTCCTTTCAGCATAAAATGTCAAATCAAAACACCTTCAGCGGTCTAAATTTCCAGTTTTATTTTATTTGCGCAACCTGTTTTAGCGTTACATTAGGCCATGGTTAGGCCCCCTTACCTGGCCGACGTGTAGGATCAATGCGATCGAAGGGGTCGCTGTGTTAAGACGAGATGTATGGGTACAAGTCGCTCAGTGCTGGCTCCAATTTCTAGTGGACCAGAGGTGGGACTCCTCCCACACGTCGGTCAGGGGGCCTGAAGATGGCGTAATGTAATGCAGACACTGTTTGCACAAATAAAATAAAACTGGAATTTAGACGGCTGAAGGTGTTTAGATTTGAGATTTCATACTGAACAGTCGAGATCCGGCAGCCATCTTAAGTGTGGTAAAAGGTACGTAGGACTAAGAATATGCACTGTGAAAGAACGTTGCACTGAATACCAGCGTTACGTTCTCCTACTACAGTCCTACAACTCTGCAATGGCTTAACACTGTCATTCCACTGAACACTCCATTGATTACGGGAAAGTTAAGATTACTGGCCACAGCCTCATCCCACTGGGATTCAGTGGTCAAGGAGGCCATGCAAATACAATCAGCCCACGATCTGCTTAAACGAGAAGAGAAGAGGGTTTCCAGCTCGACAAATCATGGAATCCCTCATTTCACATCTGCTCTCTCAAAAGAAGTATTGTTCTTAGTCTTCACAATACTCGGAAGCACTGTGGATTCGTAAAGTTCTGTATGTGACTGACGCTCTTATTGTCGATAGTGTTATCTTTGATGCATGCATGTTTACTCCAAAATGTAAACTGCTTCACCTTGGGAATGTCTGAAAGGCTGTCAGCCGAAATATCGATACAAGAGTTAACAATATTCCGGACTCACTTCCGAAAAATGATGGAATGTCATGACGTAATACTAGTGTTCACGAGACTTTGCACCTATGTCCTGGGCTAAATCCCAATCCGCTTCCCTGTGCCTGACGAAAAGTGAGTATGTGGCACTGTTGACCGTGATGAGGACGTCGGATGGGGACGTGAATCTCGACAGATTTCTTGATGTGATTCCAGAGCAGCAGGCTACGCACTCTTTAGCGGCTTGTGGGAGGTGTGTTGTACAAAGACGTGACTCGTAGCATCGCAGACACAGTACTAGCACTTGTCACCCTCAGCCACAAGTTACAGGTTACAAGTACACACCAGTCTCTTAACTGAAGACAGTACACAAACACACCTCTTTAAAACATTGGAAAGAAAGCAAGGAAATCTTTTAATGTGCCGGATCTTACAATGGAGTATGAGACTAACTATGATTCGAAGGACTTAGAGCTCACTACAAGAACGTAAAACTTTCAGAACTTTTGCATAGACAGTGAATAAATAAATAATTATAGAGCATTTCCCACTCTCAGGAGACACACATTCACATTTTCGTAGAAGACATCCCAAGACTGTCGTTGTTGGTACGAATAGTAGGAAATGACTCCGTAACAGTTACTAGTTAAGCCCAGTTTCTTTCAGTGAAGGGATGACTCGTATTATGGCCGTGAAGGAGAACCTCTGACGTCAACTTGCCCAACGATGTCCGCCAGCTGCTGAAATCCAGGTGCCACATCCGTCGACTCAGAGATAAGTCTGAGAGAAGAGCTGATAAGTCATTCCGGTGCGCTCCTCCATGCGTGGAATGTAACTTGACAACATAAAAACAGTCTTCTGCATCTTGTCACTAATGCGGTGTTGTTTCCTCATGATGTGTCTTTGAACTGCTGTCGTTTAGACGTGGCACAACGCATTTAGCATTATTTTAATACGTAAGAACAAGTTCCTCCTCATCGTCCTACCGCCATAAGCAGTTACTTTTAAGGAGGACGTACAGTATAAAGTGGATTCCGGACAATGCAGTTTGGCATTTTTCATATTAACAAAGAAATCATAAGTGTTACATAAATTCCCTGCAGGTGAGCGAAGATCGAACCCATGACCTTCGAGTCTGTCGTCCGGCACTTTACCACTGACCCACCGAGAAACCCAATTAAACGGTAGTGAAGTACTCACATCAGTCTTCATCTGTGAGAATGGTATTCTGAAGCAATGAAAGCACTGACAAAAACTCTCATAAAGATGAAATTTTAATCAACGCATCCCAAAAGCACGGAAATATTCAAGTATCAGTTTGGCAGCGTTCTGTCAGGGTGTTCATGCTGCAACACTTCCCTATTCGTAGATACAGTCATAATCAATGACACAAAGAAACATTCTGCGACAGTCTCGAAAGAGTAGAACGAAATACACAAAAATAATCGTAGTATGAATGGAAATCTCCGTTCTACTGTTAAGAAGCCGCGAGAAGATAACGAGAAGGTGTCTGTACACTACTCAATGAAGATGTTGCAGTGCATTCTCTGCAGCAATAAAGTCTCAACAGAAATGCAAAATATTAGGAAGTATCACTGAGCAGTATCTGTCAACAGCGTAGAGCCTACAGTGAAATCTTCAGTTGGGAGAAAGATTACTGTGTGATAGTGTCTCCTGTCGATGGGATTTAAGGCAGTTGTTAAACAATGTTGTATTGTCAGAAAGGTCTGCTGAGATGTTTTTTCTCTTATGTAGTGTCTACCATACGATAACTGCTTGCAAAACAATAATATGCGCATCAACATAAAGCAGAACGCATACATACTGCATGCTTTGCAAAGAAATGATCTCACAGTGGAAAAATAGTAATTATGAATCTACGTTCTCAGGGTCCCGAAGTGAATACTGTTGAACAAGTAACAGAGACGTTGGAGCGCTGATATCTCTCAAAACCGCACATCGAATGAGACCTGCATTACAGCTGTTCGTGGAGAGCGAGCTCTTGTTCTTCGAGGAAACTTTTCGCCGCTTAAGCGCTAGATAGTCGCTAGTTTACACGGGAGAACGGATGTTGTAATGAAGGTTGCTGAACCAAATACCTACTAGAAGACTCATGAGAGAACATTTATTGGAATTTCTATTGTGTAATACATATTTTTGGTAACACAGCATATGTGAACATTAACGAAATGTTATGTGTACGAATGGATGTCTAATAAAACGATGCTGGATAGCAAATGCTCGTGGTATATCTCAAGCAAGACTCACCTCTACACTAGGTATTCAATACAGATAGGACAACAGAATACAAGCCGATTCTATTGAATATCTATAGGAACAATTACTGACGGTAGTCAGACTAAGAGACAGTCAGTGACATACTGGAAGTATTTCGCGGGATTGGAGACTGAAAACCTTTTTTTGAGGACCTTATCAAAAACAACTAACAAGAGGTCTGGAAAGTGACTAGCAAAACCAAACATCTAAAAGAAAGAAATGACAAAAGGAGCTTTACGCTAAAAAATTAAATTACAGACTGAAGTTTCACACACACACACACACACACACACACACACACACACACATATATATATATATATATATATATATATATATATATATATATATATATTCGTCATTTGGTTTTTTACCACCAATCAGTCCAACTCGAAAAGTTCTCTAGATATATATATCATGTTAGGTGCTCCAAAACATTAGCAGACTACTGTTTACGATTGCTTCTTGTTCTTAGTTTCTGTCGTGTAAACGCAGCGATTGTTTTACATAGAAAATATAGCAGTGCATTCGTGACGTTTTTCTGGTCTTAAATGCATCTGTGCTCCAGTAATACAACATATTTCGTCTCGTAAATGTAACATTCCTTTAGTTATACGTTTCGAAGTATGGGACTCCTTTCGTAATCCAGCATTTTCCTTAATATAGACTGACAAACTGATGTTCGTCTATGTCCTCTTCCCGAAAATCCCGAGAACATACGAGTATTTTGCTATGATCGTTTTCCAGTCTTTGTTTCTCACAGTGTTGTCCCAGACAGCTTACCGAGTTGGATTGATGGGTAATCTAAAGCCATAAGACAAAAGTAAAACCACTACATTAAAAACAAAAAGCGCAACCATAATATTCACATACATAAAAGGAAATACCGCTTGTACCAGTCCACTTACGAATAACATGTGATTCCTTTACGCTTTCGATAACTCGATAACAATCAGATTGATTAGTACATCTGTGAACGATGGAAGCTGGCATTTTTTTATCAAAACACTTCCACATACCGTTTCTTTTTTTTTTTTTTTTTTTTCAACTAACATATCGGACCTCGATTTCAAGTTTGTGACGTCACGCAAAGTGCCTCCATAAGTGAAACGCTAGGAACCTCTGTGGTCATCACAGAGAAACAACAGTGCACTACAATGGCACAAGTCATCAAGGAACGAGATCAGTTCTCTATGTAGAAATAAAAAGCTTTGAAGAAAGAATCTGCCAACACAGGTAGATTTAAAATAAAACAAATCTGAAATATCAAACTGTCTCGGACTGTAGAAAGTGTAAAACGTTTCGAAACAACAATACGCAGCCAGCAGAGCAAGAAGTCATAATCCAAGACCTGAGAAAACTGACTATAAATGATAAACTGCAAAAACATAAGACAGAAACAGAAGCAGAATTTTGGGCGAATGGATGACAAAAGTTTACCTAAACAAGTAATGCAACACCGTAGTGGGCTTCAAGAAACCACGTATGTTTATTCTTTCTTGGTAAAGGTAAGTTCAGCGAAGATATTGTTCCATGGTCATGGACAGAGCCGTTCGTGTAGTAATAACCATTGTTATTTTCTATGTGTCCAACTGTTTGGTAAATGTGTTCACCCGGTGCAGTTACAATCCGCAACGTTTTGAACAGATCTTTACAAATAGCTCGACTACTATTTTTGGTTATTATTCTTATGGCCTTTTCCTCCAGTTTGAAAGTTGCATTCATATTTTGTGTATTTGATCCTGCCACACACTGAGGACGGAACTCTAAGGGCAGAACATGCTGATGATCTTCTGTCTGCAAATATCTTTGTGTGTTCACACCACTTCAACTGAGATTAATATTCCTGGATTTTTTTTTACACTGTCTATAGAGGTG
This sequence comes from Schistocerca cancellata, assembly GCF_023864275.1. Lineage (NCBI taxonomy): Eukaryota > Metazoa > Arthropoda > Insecta > Orthoptera > Acrididae > Schistocerca > Schistocerca cancellata. Next base: position 712,306,172 of record NC_064626.1, read on the forward strand.
TTACATACGTTTGATTTAAGAGTGACATTTATCCTCTTCATGCTGAAATTCATGGCATTGCTTCTTTATATTCAGTGTTACTTTATTACTTATTTACCAACTGTAAACTTCCTTGAGGGTTTCATTTGGTTTCTCTGCAAGGAGTTCTCTCGTTTTCTCAGAGACTATAATATTGTTGTCACCAGCAAAGAGAATTTTTTCCCCATGGCTGATACTAGTGGGAAGATAATTGAAGTGAAACTTCCTGGCAGATTAAAAATGTGTACAGGACCAAACCTCGCACTCAGGATCTTTGCCTTTCGAGGGGTGAGTGCTCTTCTACCAACTCTGCTACCCAAGCACAACTCAGGACTTGTCCTCACAGTTTTACCTCCTTCAGTATCCCCTCTTCTACCTTCCAGATATTTCAATCATTCTGGAAACGTCCACAGACTATGGTTAAGCCACATCTCCGCAATATCCTTTCTTCCAGAAGTGTTGTCCAGCAAGTTTCGCAGGAGAATTTCTGTGAAGTTCGGAATATAGGAGATGAGATACTGGTGGACGTAAAGCTGTGTGGAGGGGTCTCGATCGTACTTTGGGAGCTCAGTCGATAGAACACTTGCCCGGAAAAGGTAAAGATTCCGAGGTCGAGTCTCAGTCCGGCATAAAGATTTAATCTCCCAGGATGCTTCACATCACCGCACTCTCCACTGCAGAGTGAAAATTCATTCTCATAATCATTGATGCTACCATGAGGAACTCCTATATTAATGTATTTTGGCTTTGGTAAGTGTTTTGTTGAAACTTTTGGCTATCTGAGGTACATGTTATCCCTACCCTTTGTACTCTATCTGCTAGGTGTGATCGGAAGCAGTTATTAGCTCAACTCTTTTATTCCTAAAGCTTCTAGCTTATTTAGTAGAATTTATGGTCAACTGTATCAAAAGACTTAGAAAGATTTAAAATATGTCTGTGACAATGTTTGTTAAGAGCGTCAAGTACCACGTTTGTGCGTCCTATTACAAGTGATTCCGTACTTCTACCACTTCGTAAACCGAAATGTGATGCACTTAAAATATAATATTCATTCCAGTAACTTCAAGTAATTCATCAATCTGTCCTTCTTACTTGATTCTATTATGTGACAGCAGGGACATGGGTTAGTAATTTTCTGTCTTCTGTATTACCTTTGCTTAGCACAGGAACAACTCTTACCTGCTTTACATGCCTTGGAAATTTCACTGATGTGAAGGATTCTTTTACTGTGTTTGTTATGGGGGCTTTTATACTTTCTATGCGTAGGTACTTGATCTAAGCCTATTTTCTTTTTGTTTTTTGGATATTGTACAGTTTTACTGACGTCTTGCATGGTGGTAGTCGTTCCTATACGATGCTACTTGAACGGAATGATCCTGTGACAACTGGGAGCATTTAAAGTCGCAGGCCGAGCGATAAATCCTTATTCGTAGACAGACGACAGGAACACGAAGGGTAAGACGGCTCGCTTGCTTCATCCAGTTTAATCTTAGCCGCGTTTTTTCTTGCTTTTTTTTGTCAGTTTATACACCTCACGTCTGTCTGTGCCCTTTCGGGGACCTTTGTCACCACTCGGTCGGGACGGCACTGACGAGTTGACAGTTTGATAGTTGTTCATGTTTCTCCCGAAATTGTAATAATCTTAGATATTGCAGTTGTTCTTTAGCTAGCACTAGTACGTTATTAATATATATATATATATATATATATATCCTGGCCGTATTCTTTGTTATGCTACACCACTATAGATTTTACACTTCGATTCAAATGGCTCTTAGCACAATGGGACTTAACATCTGAGATCATCAGTCCCCTAGACTTAGAAATACTTAAACCTAACTAACCTAAGGACATCATCCACATCCATGCCCGAGGCAGGATTCGAACCTGCGACCGTAACAGCAGCGCGGTTCCGGACTGAAGCGCCTAGAACCGCTAGGCCACAACGGCCGGCGCACTTCCTTTTGACGGTTTGTGAGCTTCGATCACTTAATCGCGTTCTTTTATTGTCCTCTGACTAGTGTGAAGTACGAGTAGGGCAGGCTCCTGGACGCTGCTTTCATGTTTCCACTTTGCCTGCGAAACGCTAACAGAGACGAGCGGCCGTGTGAATGAGCGGTGCGCCGGTTCCAAGGCACACGTGACCTCACAGAGCCGCCGCCTTCGCAGGGCGAGCTGAGCGCAGAGCCCACGCCGCAGGTTACTCACTGCTCAGCCCGACCTTGTTCGCCGGAAACGCCTCTTACCGTAAGTACAGAGGAAATGTCGTCACGGATACGATTCCGTCAGCGTCATGTGTCTTTTACCCACTGTTGGGTAAAGGCCTCATCGAAACTTCTCCACAGACACCTATCTCTATTTTAACTCATTCTACTATGCTGTTCCTATTGACTGATTTCGTCTATCCATTTTCCGTTAGTATGTTGTCTAGTTGTTTCTTGTCACGGCTGGTCAACATCCCCAAAAAGTCATGCAGTGCAAGAAAAATAGATTAGTAAGTACAGCCGCTGAATCACTTTTTAAGTCGCTTGTCTGATTTCGCCGCATTTCGTAATACACAAGATGTTGTTGCCTTTGTATTTTGTTACTCACAGTGTTCGAAGATTTCCTTTCAACTATTTAAAGCCGGCCGGAGTGGCCGTGCGGTTCTAGGCGCTACAGTCTGGAGCCGAACGGCCACTACGGTCGCAGATTCGAATCCTGCCTCGGGCATGGATGTGTGTGATGACCTTAGGTTAGTTAGGTTTAATTAGTTCTAAGTTCTATGCGACTGATGACCTCAGAAGTTAAGTCGCATAGTGCTCAGAGCCATTTGAACCATTTTTGAACTATTTAAAGAAGTACGTGGAAATACTTTGCTTGCAGTATTTACAGTAGTTAGTTGTTATTTGTGACCTGAGAGTTCACATCGAAACTGGTGTCAGCTACTATGAGACAGTTCTAGAAACAATGATTACCGAAGCACAAAGGGTGACTAAAGAAAATGGAAAACTTTATCTGTTCAGTAAAATACGTAAAGAAGTAGTAGTGGCGTATCTCAATGAGAAACTTAAAACTCAGGACAGGAAAATGCGGAGGAAATATGGCTCATGTTTAAAAATCAGTTGACCATGTACTGGATAGATATGTATCTAGCAGAACAATTCATGATGGGAGGGACAAACCGTGGTATACAGGTTCAGTCACCGTAAATAAAACTTTAAAGAAACAGAGAATACTGCTCAATACGTGTAAACAAAGCATAAGTGTACACAGTGATTCAGTTGTCCGTACTGGTGTCGTTTTATGCAACCCGCAACGTTGTATCTGGCCTTCAAAAACCACACGCGGGATTCCCATATTCTCTCGCTCGCTACGCGCAAACTGCTAGTCATACAAAAAAATGGACAGGACAATTTAATGTAGGTAGTTAATTTTTATATTGGAACACGTTTCGCAAGAGGATATAGTTTTCAAATAATTCAAGAAAAACACACAAAAGTAACCTTCAAACGCACCCCCACTCCCACACGCAGCCGCCACCGATCAGCATTTCCCGTACGTTGTTCATGGCACTCCCTCCTACCACATACACAAATTTGCGACTGCACGAAGTATTTCCCACATTCGACCTTTTCTGGTCTTCATTAACTGGTCTTACTACGGCACCGACTTAGTCGAGCACTTACAATTTGTAACACGAACGTTTGTGTAAATTTTACCTAACAATTTTGTGAATTTCAACAGCATAAAAGAAACAGTTACACCGTTGTATTCGTCGGATTTGTGACAACCAAACTACTGTGCTTGTAAAGGTTAAGGCTGGATCGAAATGTCAGCGTAATTAGTTTTAGACAAATGTTTACAAAAGTCGTTTTCCTTTCATTGCCCCTATGGGCACGCTTAAATTAATAATATTAAGGAAATAGACGACTATGTTGATGGCGTAACAGCCCAATCGAGAGATACAAAAAAGGTCGAATATCTGGAATAGTTCGTGTAGTCGGCAGTTTTCTTTACAGTAGTGGGAGGGAGTGCCACGAACAACATACTAGAAATCCTGACTGGTGAGGGATGAGAGTGGGGGTGGAGCTGTGGTTGAAGGTCACTTTTATACGTTTTTCTCGAATAACTCGAAAACCCATTTCAACATTTAACTATTTCCTACAAAACGGCACTGTTCCTTTTTGCTTTATGATTAATAGTATGCCCGTGGCGAGCGACAGTATATGGAAACCTCGCGCGTGGTTTTTGAAGACCAGACATAACGTTGCAGTTTGCATAAAACGACATCGGTAGGTGCAACTGAATTACCCTGTATATACGGGATAGCTAAATGAAAAGTGCTTAGCTGTGAAAAGAACAATGCGCAAAGCCTCCAGTGACCACCGTAGCAGAATACTATTGAAAGATCTTTCACTAAACCCAAAGAAATTCCAGTCTTATATAAGGACTGTCAGTGACACTGAAGTTAGTGTTTTGGCACTGATGGATGAGACAGGAATTTCAACTGAGGGAAGCAACGCAAAAACAAAAAAAAATTTAACTTATTTTTCAAATGTTTGTTGCATTACAAAGGATAATCCAGGATAACTGCCTCATATCCAACCCCAGTCAAAAGATAAGTGAAATGATAATAATATCAATTGCGTTGAGAAACAGCTCAATGTTCAACAAAGGTTCAGGGCCGGATGGAATCCCTATCAAGTTCTGTACTGAATTTGTGGCTGAGCTAGACCCTCATTTAACTATCTACCGTAGATCCCTCGAACAAAAAACCGTGCCAAGTAATTGGAAGAAAGCACAGATCAGATCCATCTGCAAGAAGGGGAGCAGAAGTGATTCACAAAACTACTACCCAAAATCATCGCCATCAATTTGTTGTCGAATCTTAGAACACATTCTGAGCTCAGACGTAATGAGGTATCTTGAACAGTATGATCTCGTCAGTGCTATCCAGCACGGATTCGTAAAACACCGAACATGTGGAAACACAATTTGCGCTTTTCTCACATGGCATTCTGAAATCTTTGGATCAAGGCATTCAGGTAAATGCAATATTTCTCGGTTTCCGAAAAGCATTCGACACAGTATCACATGTACGCTTATTGTCAAAAAATACGATCGTATGGTGTATTAAGTGGAATTTGTAACTATTGTTTGTGTATTATTTGTGTATTGAGAATTTTTTGATAGAAAAGGCGCCGCAAGTTATCTTGGATGAAGAGACATCGACTGACGTAGAAGCAATTTGGCTGTGTCTCAGGGAAGTGTGTTGAGACCCTTGCTGTTCATGTTGTATGCTAATGACTTTTCGCACGATATTAATAGGCTTTTCGTAGATGATGCAGTCATCTACAGTGAAGTGCTGTCTGAAAGAAACTGCACATATTTACGTCAGATCTTGATAAGATTTGAAACTAGAGCAGAGGCTGCCAACTTGCTTTACATGTCCAGAAACGTAAAATTGTACACTTCACAAAACGAAAAAACTTAGTGTTGTAAGACTATAATTCAATGAGTCACAGCTGTAACAGGTCAACTCATACAAATACCTGGGTGTAACACTTCGTAGGGATATGAAATGGAACTATTATATAGCCTCAGTCGTAGGTAAATCAGGTAGCAGACTTGGAGTTCCTGGTAGAATACCAGGGAAATGCCATCGGTCTTAAAAGCAGATAGCTAACGAATCACAAATCACTCGCAGGACACATCTTAGAATGTTGCTGTGGAACCCGTACCAGATAGGACTGACAGGGGATGTTGAACGTATACAGAGAAGGATAGCACGAATGGGCACAGGTTTGTTTGATCCGTGCTACAGTGTTACAGAGAACAATCGTGAGAAATTCTACTTACAGAGATTCAAGAACCGGATTTAAACGAGGAATCTAGGAACATACTACAACCCTCTACACATCGCTCCCGTAGGGATCGTGAGGGGAAGAATAAATTGATGAGATCCCGCACGGAGGCATTTGAAGAATCATTTTTCCCACGCTTCATAAGCGAATGGAACGGTAAAAAGCGCTAATGACTGGTAAAATGTGATGTGGGCTACCCTCTGCCGTGCACTTCACAGTGAGTTGCAGAGTATAAATATAAAGATTATCCAGGTGTGTGTAGAATCAAATTATTTTCATATTTTGAACATTCCCTCGTCATGGCATTTTAGTCGTGTTATGTGATCCTTTCAAACCGATGAACTGTAACTGCCGTAACACTGTACAGATACAGTTCTTTGTTTTGGGCAGTTAACTCCGTGGCGTAACTAGGTTGTGACAGCCGGAGCACGTACCTTAGACGCCATTTCCTTGTGGGGACTGTTTGATAACAACGGAAAACACACGCAATAATGGATAGGTACAGGGTACGGGAAGGGGTAGGAAGAGTAAGATGCAAGAGATTAAGAACGGATTGGATACTAGTAAAATGAGGAACTGTATGAATATATTTTGATTGGATTGTGTTGAGCAAGAGCTCCGTAACACATAACTCTTCCAGATACATACGGAGGTCACCACTATAGCTGGGCCAGCTGAGCCAACGCAGTGAAAGAGTAAACAGGACATTTGCTATTTGTTGTTCTGTTTGTTGCGGGTTTACATTGATCGGCCATGAAACAATGAAAAACGATTCGCAACTTTGCTTCAAGCAATATGAAATTGGATTTCGAATTGTACCATCCAAAAGAGAATTACTCAAATGTGTACAGTCTTCTGCATTCGGAAGTCGGACTGATGTCACTAACCAAGTGAACATGTGAAGTACAGAGGAGGATGAAAAAAAGAAAAGAGGACTTAATCGGACGACTACGAAGGAGGAGGAACGGAGGAACGGTCACAAAGTCTAAATTTGCCCTGGATGCTGATAGTCCTACAGACGCCCCTGAGTATACCACAAATAGAATAAAATTGGAAAATTGGTGAAGATAATAAAGTAACTCTTGGAGAACACCATTTTTTTTATTGCTTAAGAATGAACATGACCAGTCACAATCGCAAGGAACGTCTTTTTTTAAAGTGGTTACAGGTTTCGATCTATTTTTAGACCATCTTCAGACTTATCATCATAATGGTAGACGTTGACGGTGAAAGGATCAGACGCTATTGTCTCCACGAAGCTGTTAGTAGTTAGCGTTCGTGGAGACCTAGCGGCTGACCCTTTCATCGCCACCGTTTACATCATGGTGGTAGGTCTGAAGATGGTCTAAAACAGGCCGAACCCGGTATCCTCATAAAAAAAGAAGTTTCTAGCGGTTGTGGCTGTTCATATTCATTCTTAGGTTAATACGAGACTGGAATAGAAGGGAGAACTGACAGAGGTACTCAAAGTACCCTCCGCCACACACCGTCAGGTGGCTTGCGGAGTATGGATGTAGATATAGATGTAGAATAAAGTGTCTTGACTGTTCATTGTCTAGAATTGAGACACGGGTAGCTGAATTAATTGCGGCCACATTTTTTTAATGGTATTCCAAAATTTTGCCCAGAGATGAAAACATCGACGAAGTACGTAATGTGTTACCAAAAGTCGGGTGTCAAAAATGTATATAATAGCTAACACCAGAGGCATTCCAGAGAAAACAGTAAGCGAAATTTTAAGAGCACATGAAAAATGAAGTATGACAAAACTAAAGCCGAACAGTAGCAAATGCCGAAAATTAATTTGTCAAGAATTTTTGGGCGGTTTCAAAATAATCCAGGTTCTCTTGAACGCCGATCTGGTACAGCGAGCCCGCTGCACATAGCAAAGAAGGCTGGAAGCTAGAAGCTCTGCACCAAAATGGCGGCATGGTCGTCGACATCATCTGTTAGAACCGACGGCCAGTGTTTTATGCAATGTATAAGGGACCCTTATTACAGATGACTTTGCAACGTGTAAAACAGTAAACGAAAACCATATTTGGTACACTCTGACCTCTAGAGAAAACAGAAAACGTTTTGAGTAGAATGACAGGATACGGAAGCTGTAAACGATTCTTCAAACCTCCCAGAATGGTATTTTATGGATGGTATCTTCACAGTGTAAAAATTTCAATCAAACAGGATAACGACGAACATTAACTTCTTTCTTTTATTACACAGGAAACACCGTTTTTCATAGTGATCTCTCAGTTCGTGTTCCCTGCTGGTGAACGATGGTACGAGGGTTGTTTGAAAAGTTCTCGGAACGGAATAGAAAAAAGTACTTACATCACTGATTTTTTTAAAATTTTTCCATGTAGTCTCCTTGTAGATTAATGCACTTGGTCCAACGATGTTCCAGTGCCTTGATCCCATCTCGAAAATAAGTTTCCTCCAGGCCTGCAAAATAGTTGTCAACTGCGGCTATCAATTCTTTGTTTGAAGTGAATCTTCGTCCACGAAGAAAAATATTCAGTTTTGGGAAGAGATGGACGTCTGACGGAGCCATATCGGGTGAATAAGGCGGATGTGGAAACATTCATACTCTAGCGCGTGTAATTTTGCGGGTCGACGGTACGTGTGCGGGCGCGCATTCTCTTGATGGAAGATGACTTTCTTCCTTGCTAAACCTGGCCTTTTTTCGCGTATCTTTTGTTGCAATTTTTCCAGGAGGTTAGCTTAGTATTCTCCAGTAATTGTTTGCCCAGTGGGGAGATAATCTACAAACTGAATCCCCTTCGCATCCCAGAACACTGACGCCACGACCTTTCCCGCCTTTCTTTGGTGGCGGAGAATCTGCATGTTTCCACTGCTGTGACTATTGTTTTGTCTCTGGAGTATGGTAGTGTACCCAGGTTTCATCTGTGGTCACAAACCTGCGCAAAAAATCTTGTTGATTTCTCCTAAAAGGGGCCAAATCTTGTTCCGATATGGCCATTCTCATGCGTTTTTGGTCCGGAGTCAAGAGTCGAGGCACTCATCTTGCAGATAATTTTTTCATTCCTAATTCTTCAGTTAAAATGTGATATACCTTTTAGATGACATCTGGCAAGCGTGAGCAATTTGACGCACTTTCCATCGGCGATCCTCCATGACCATTTTGCGCAGTTTTGCAATGATTTCTGGAGTAGTGACACATCTTGGTTGACCACTTTTAACATTTTGAATGTTCGGACAGTAAGTTGCCGTCTCTGTAATCTAAGAATAGATTATCAATACAGCTAGCCGCTATCTCTGTGTAATGTCTTGTCTGTATAGACGTGTATCTGTTGTCTTTAAGATCCCTTCACCTTCACACCTAAGTCTATACAGTAAAGTAAGGCCCTCCCAGTTCTTGGCTGATCCGTGATAAGACAGGCGAAAAATTAGACTAATGGAGGATTATTAGTATTATCTCTATTTTCATTCGCTCTCTCTCTTTCTCTCCTTTATCTATGTACAGTTTTTAATATAATATTTCACTACGTGAAATCAGCCACATAGAATCTTTGGTGGAGTCCTTCGTCTTGGTAATCAGCGGCTGGCTTGCTCTAAGAGATCTTTACATTTATTATTACTGTTAAACACTGCAGTCAGTCGGGAGATTCAATCGTTTGGACAATTTGTTCCTTTTACGAAAGATTGCGAATTCCAGATGTGTATGAAGCTTTTTGGACGATTTAACACAGACTCAGTGATTGCAGGCTCCCTTCGACACAGCTGAAACTTCCCCACTAATAACAGGGCCAACGTGATCAACAAATGATTCAGAAAAAACTCATTCGTTCATTCACTCCAGAACAAAAAAGTCACAAACCTTATTTATGGAGGAAATCTTGTATTAAATCCATCTCCATTACATGTCCAGATCTCCGGTGATTCGATGCCTTAATTATTTTCCTTTTACAAGCTCTTTCTCTTCAAAACAAACCGCTAGCGGCACAAGTGTTAATTGGCTCGCTTTCGCGAGAAGAAAAGCAGAATATGTATCTCTCAGAAACACGTCGATCCCTCAACAGATACTCCAGAAGCTGTCCCCGTTACCACTCCAACAACCATGGAGAATGCATATATGCATCTCTGTTATTTCAAAGAATAAACGCACTAGAAAATACTTTGGCGTCGACGAGCTGTCGCCGCATATACTACGAGAAAATCGGATCAGATAACTTTTCCAAAGTGAATGAATGTGGATGGTTTGATTGAAAATGATTAATTGGTGCGTGGTAGAGGTTATTTGCTGTGGGGACATTACACTCTGCGCGGATCATCATCTTAGCTCTCCCGACCAAATTTAAATTCATTTGTCCACTTGGCAACAGTTGAATATGAAGGAGCAGAGTCCTCCAGTGTATTCCGGAAATCTGCATGAATGTCCTTTGCTTTCGTACCTTTCTTTACGAAGTACTTAATCACTGTTCCAATCTCGATTTTTTTCCATCTTCGCAGACACTATGCGGGAACAACAGGGCTCTTCCAAGAGCACGTGTTTACAGGCAAAAGTCCAATCAATATCACGTGAACAACTCGTTGCGCTAGCGTTGACCTCTCGTGGTGGTTCCGAGAACTTTTCAAACCACCCTCGTAGCTACACATCGTTCAAAGTATGCTCAAGGATTCCGTAATCTGCTGCAGGCAAATATGGGAATGCAGTATTTACGAATGAGCCATAAAATTATGACCACTGCCCACCACGAGACAGAATTACACCTGATGACAAGCTTTGAAATGTGACGCGTTATGGAAAGTGTGTAAACGGAGCATAGACGAATGGGGAATCATTCTAGCGCAAATAGGGAAATCCGTCGACATAAGCGACTTTTATAAATGGCAAATTGTTATGGCTCGGCTCCCGAAACCGAGCATATCTGAAACGCCGTAGCTGGTCGGCTGTTGGTGTGCTACTGTCGTGAGCGTCTATTGAAAATGGATGAAGGAGGGTGAAACTAAGCGCGGCAACTTGTCGGACGTCCACGCCTCATCGCAGACCGTCAACGTCGGAGGCTGACCCGCACTGTAAAACAGCATAGGCGGAAATCTGTGGCAAATCTGCCTACAGAGTACAGTCCTGATACAGGCACAGCTGTTTCAGAGCACACCTTTTTGTGCACACTTTTGGACATGGAGCTCCGTAGCAGACGACCCCTACGCGTTCCCACGTTGACCCAATGACATCATCAATTACGGTTGCAGTGAGCACGTAATCGTAGAAATTACACCGTGGATCAGTTGAAACCTTTCACCTGGTCGGATGAATCACGGTTCTTGTTATACCAAGCAGATGGTATTACCAGGGCACGCAGTATCAAGCTAACGGCTGCTCGAACCATGCACCGCTACATGGACGATAGCTGGTGGGAGCAGTATAACGCTATGGGGTACATTCGCCTGCGCATCCAGCATCCAAGGGACCTGCGGCAGTATTCGAAGGTAGCCTAACAACTGCGGACTGTGGACCACCTACATGCCTTCGTGCTTGATGTTTTTCACGGCAACGATTACATCTTGCAGCAAGATTATTGTCCGTGTCACAATGCCATAATCGTCTTGCAGTGCTTTGAGGAGCATGATAGTGAACTCAGGGTTGCCATGAAATTCGGCTGTTCTGAATCCGATGTATCCCATCTGGAACGCTATCGGGTACCAGCTCCGCGATCTCAAACCACTGGCCCTCAATTTAAGGTAGGTATTTGACCTGTTTGTGGATATCTGGCGATATATTCTTACCTCCGGAATCCTATCAAGGATTTGTCAAACCCGTGACACGTAGAAGCGCTGCTGTATTGCGTTCCAAAGGTGGACCAACACGTTATTTAGCAGATGGTCATATAGTGTTTTTGCTCAGCAGTGCAGTTAACTGCGTCACTTTGAGAAGTGTTGCCATCTGTTGGTAACTATTCGATTCCCGGTGATTTTCTACTATTTGAAATTTTACTGTCGGGTTCAGCGTTTCACGTACAACAAAGCGTTACAGTAGCAGCAGTGAACAGCAGCAGTAGTGTCCGTGTGAGACAGTAGGAGGTGTTGCCAGCCCTGGACGGCCAAGGCGCGTAGGAGTGTCGGCTGTTGCTATAAAGACGGCGACGCTGCTGCGAGCGCAGTGGGTGAAGGCCGGTCCTCAGCTGTTGGCTGACCTTCAGACGCAGTGGTGGCCGCGGTGGAATCTATGAGGTGGCGCACTGCTCCACATTTTGTACTCATATTCGGAGGAAAAGCTGTTCAAATATCAGCATGATATCCAAATTTAACTTCCTAATAGTTAACGTGTTCCCTTAAAAAATTCACGGTATGTTTCCTTCCCCATCCTTGCCCAATCCCAAAATTTACTCCGTCACTAGAGATATCGATATTTATGTGTGAAAACGTTGCATTACACTGTGCGTCACAGTACTTTAAATTCACTGTCCCTACTTAGACATTGTATGGCTCGCTGACTCAGTAAGCCGGCTCGTCAGCTCAGCGTGTTCGGTCAGGGGACTGGCAACCCTCAGTATAAAAAAAACCTGAGCGAAATTTACAGCGATGGAAGTAGAGAGATCCTAGTAAAGCACAGTGGTGTTCAAAGAAATCTTCAGACTGTTGGCAGCTTTACATTTTTCTTAATTATTTAACTGCCCTATGTCATTCTGGACCTACCCCAGCATAGTTCCTTCAATGAACCTACTAACGATTCCATCTATTTCTCCAATTGAGTCTCTAGTGGTACCAATTTCGACACATCTTTGAGTTCTAACCCACTAATACTAAAGACCCGTTATTTCTTCTAATAAATTGGCATTGCAAAATCATGAATCGCAATTCAACAATCTAGGGACGCTCACTGCACCACTGAAATTTATTTTTGTCTAGCTTTAGTTGAAAGAAAAACGAAAAGAGTGCATTGCTCCTGAACCTCTGAATGTTATGGAACAAAGACGGAAACAAAGGATCTACAAGTCGCAGTTTGGATTTCTAAATGGTACCGATATTGATAAGGCTATCTATACAGTAAGAATGTGCTTAATTCATTAGACAATAAATTACAGGCCACTGGTACATTTTGTGACCTGTCAAAGACATTAACTGCGTAAATCACAATATCCTTTTAAGTAAATTAGAATGTTACGGTGTAACACGCAATTCTGCAAAATGGTTCAGATCCTACTTCTCTGACAGAAAACAAAGGGTGTCTATAGGAAAGAGACGGGTATTAAGCTATCAGGCATCATCCAACTGTGAACCAATAAAATTTGGTGTCCCCCAAAGTTCCCTCTTAGGGTCCCTTACTTTTTATTGTATATGTAAATGATCTTTCATCAGTAATATTACCAGATGCCAAATTTGTTTTGTATACAGATGATACAAACACTGCAATAAATAGCAAATCAAGTACAGCCTTAGAAAGCACGACTAATGAAATTTTCAAGGACATTAACAAATAGTTCCTAGCCAATTATTTGTTGCTAAACCTTGAAAAACATCCTACATGCAGATCAGAACATGTAAAAGGTTTCCTGCTAATATGTGCCTAAAATACAGTACGATGACAAGTAGATAGAAGAACTTGGGAAGACCATACCACAGAACTGCTGAAGCATATAAACAAATCTCTGTTTGCTATGTAAATGTTGCCAGACATAGGTGACACAAAATTAAAAAAGCTAGCGTACTATGCTTACTTTCATTCCATGTCATACAGGATTATTTTCTGGGGTAACTCGTCAGGTCAACCTAAAGTCTTCCGAACCCAAAACATTTGCAATGCGAATTGTTTGTGGGGTGAAGTCAACAATGTCCTGCAGAGGGGTGTTTAAGGAAATGGGGATATGGACTACTGCTTTCCAATATATTTTTCCCTTGATGAAATTTTCCATTAAAAATATATCTTTTTTTTTTTTAAATCAACAGTTCCGTTCATGGAATCAATACTAGAAATAAGAATAAGTTTCACAAATATTTAAAGTCACTTATTTCGGTTTAGAAAGATTTCCACTACTCAGCAATACTCATTTTCAAAAACATGCCAGCAAGTTATAAGAAGTTCAACTAATAATAAAGTTCAGTTTGAGTAGAGTCTAAAGGATTAAATTGGTGCCTAACTCGTTCTACGTAATTTGATGAATTTTTTAGCAGAACAGACTGATGCCTGTATGTTATTGATAATATTGAATAATGTGAATATTGTGTACAATCTGACTTCTGTACAAATTTTGTGCAGTAATGCGATCATTGTAAGTAAGTGCTGTAAAATGGTTCTTTTCTTTTTTTATTAATGATGCATGGCTGCAATAGCTTAAGAATTATCATATGCATTTACGTAAGTGTATTGAACATTTAATATTTGGTGACATGTTTTATATTCTTTTAATTGTATATGTGATTATGTTTTTCTTAATTTTTTTAAACTGGTTCCACATCTACAAGGGCAATTTCATTTGGGAGCTGAGGAAGGTTATTAGGATATCTGTTCTTATTTTGCAAATATTTATTGTGTATTCTTGTTTTCTTACATGTTCCACGTCCCAGAGGATCTCCTCACTATGGATCAGTTGGAATGAAAAGTATATCTAATCTAATCTAAACTAACAGAAAGACAACAATCTGGAAAACGAAGTCAACAGGGAGGCAAGACAGCAAATTGAAAAATCTGTTGACGACATCCACTTGACAGTGGAAAATAATATGAAAGAAGGAAACCTATATAGAGCGTACAGATTCTAAAATCTGTTTTTTACGCAAAAGAGACAAGTGAAGAGCAGATATGGATAAAAAAGACATTGTACAAGATGATGATGATGATGATGAAACTACGAGCGAGTGGAAACACTACACAGAGATAAAATGTACACTGTTGGAAAACTGTCCGGAGGTGTCATTTCATCTCTTTTTTTTTTAAACTGTATTGGTGAATTTATCTTAAAAGGGGAATTCAAACTATCTCTGAAAAAACGTCTGGATATAGACAATATTTTTATCGAACTGATCAAAGCGGAGGGCAGAGAAATGAAAAAGCGGCTTATGTGTAAGGCATATGAACCGGGAAAACTGCCTAAGGATTCTGTGAGAGACCATATAATTCCCATCCTTAAGAGGACGAATGCCTTGAATTGTGAAAGTTACCGAACGTTTAGCGTGCCTGTGAATGAATGGAAAATAACAAACAACATAACCGTCCTCAGTCATCAGAAGATAATCGGCTTATAGCAGTCTTTCCCTTCTTCGGAGCTACAACAAATAAAATAGAGTCCCTGTCAGACACGATATTCAGTCCATTTTCCGAACACCCAAGGAAATTAGAGTGCCGCACCCAGTAAAAGACAGCCTTGGTCTCAACTTACGATTTTGTTTGAGAAACGGAAATATTATCCCACGCATATACAGACTGGGATACTGTCATCTAAGAAGTCAATGAGATCAGACTGTGTTACAGATTTAATCGGGTCAGCGGCTATACCCTTAGTGATGCGTTGTAATGGGCGATCGACGCTGAAAGGCAAGTGAGAAATAAGCATCTAACGTCACTATCAGTGTACTTCCATCATAGACATCGACATAATCTCCGGTAGCATATGGAAGTTCCGTGACATCGTGACGTTCCCATGACATAATTCGGCCAACTAAATACTGCAACACACGGCCTACAGACGACTCCCAACGTTGAGGATGGAGGAAGTCATGGGAAGCTTGAGTTTACAGAAAAATCTGACGCGGCAAGAAATCCGTGAATTGTTTGTTCAAGAATGTCGTCGTGACAAACCATGTTTTCATAATGATCCTCAAGCCAATAACAAAAAACTAAAGCCACATCTGAGAAAATACGTTGAGTTGCTACGAGAAATGAGGAACCAGAGATGGAATATTAGCTTTAAAATTATAGAGAAACGCATGGAAAAGAGTTTAACGGCATGGATAGCTACTGCAGATATATAGAAGGCGTTTGGTAATGAAAACTAAAAATGTTCAAATGTGTATGAAATCCTAAGGGACCAAACTGCTGAGGTCATCGGTCCCTAGACTTACACACTACTTAAACTAACTTGTGCTAACAACAACACAGACACCCATAGCCGAGGGAGGACTCGAACCTGAGGCGGGAGGGGCCACGCAGTCAGTGACATTGCGCCTCTAACCGCGCGGCCATTCCGCGCGGCGTTGCTGAAGAAACAGACTACAGAGACAGACAGATGATATGAACTTTTAAAAAACTGAAGCGGTTGTCACTGGTTGACTCACAACACAAGATGCAGCACAGGCTCGGAACGGATTCTTCTCCATCCCTTCCCCTGCGCCTAGAGGACAAATACTACAGTCTTCGATCAGGTGTTACGCTGAGAGCTTGCAAACTCTTGCTTTTTTGTTATTGAACATGAGCTTGGACGTGTTTTCATCCTCGTGATGCTAATTTGTCCATATTAAACGCCATCCTTGCTACTTTGGAAGCAGAAGTAACCACACGACCGCCTAGAATCGTCCGTTGAATGTAATCATTATGTAAAAATAGGATCATTCTGGAGATAAGGTATAGACTGAAGCCATTTTTTTTAACTGGCTCCAAAAGTCTATCCTGTGGTCGAAAAAAAACAAAGGCATACCAACTCCAATAGAATCACGCCTAAAAGGCACTTGGTGCGGAACCAACCTAGAGGTTGTGATTAACTTTAACTTTTAACTTCCCGAAATGATATGATTTACATCCTGCTCTAAGCTGTTTGAGACGATGTACTATATCTACAACTGAATGAGAGCAGTTTGAGGAAATGTGGAGTTACTTTTTCTAACAAACCTCAATTTGTAACACATTACTTTCTCGAAGCCTTCAAAATGAACGCACGTATCCGTTACATATTTGAATCTAACACTGGTTTGTGTTTCTATTGTGGAAGTGGAGGTTCTCCATTCTTATGACACAGCTGACAGTATAGTAAACAAAATTTCAAAGCCGAGCAACGAGCTCCAAGAACTCCTGAGAGGGCATGATTTGCACTAACGCGCGAGGCCACATCTGACGGCCTTGGGGTAGCCTTTACAAGTAGAAACTCAGTGGCGCGTGAGTTGTAGTTGCAGTCCGCGACGTCTGCAGCATTTGCTGTGACAAAATAAATCAGAAAAAACACCCTGGAAACCTCTTCCCCCTCTACCAAGTATTCCTTTTGCAGTCCCCCCTTCAATCTCTTCCAGCGCGTCTACGCGGTCAGAGTACGAGATGTACGACTGCCACATGTTGCACTCGAGTTCTATCTCTGCCATTGCAAAGGCAGAAAGGTCACCGGGACCACTTACCCTCGTAAGGCCAAACCAGAAGTTGCATTGTGACTATGAAGTAGTAAAACCTCGTACCAGTTATCAGGGTATAGATGGACCACCAGAAACCGATGCAATATTGACTGCCCTGAGATAAAAGCCTATAACTTTTTAAAAGAATCTATAATTCATCTCAGATTTCGACATGGAGAGCCGGAAAATCAGTAAAAGATGTCACAGAAAAGTTGGAGTCGTAGATGTCGTGATGACTGGGTGTTGTGTGATGTCCTTAGGTTAGTTAGGTTTAAGTAGTTCTAAGTTCTAGGGGACTGATGACCATAGATGTTAAGTCCCATAGTGCTCAGAGCCATTTGAACCATTTTGAGTCGTAGATGATGAGGTAGCACACGACTGATTCAGCTGTGTATGTGAGCTATTGGTTCCTAAACCAGAGTCGGCTTCAGAGTTTGTCGTGGTTGGCCGGTTGCACCATAGAGTCCTCGCCGGCTGCCGGAAACAGGCGAGGAGCGGGCTGGGTGATGAGCAAGATGCTTTGTAGATGTCGGGAAAGAGCTGTCCGGAGCTGTACTGCTGTCCACGTCGAGTGCAGAGAGTTGTGGAAGCTACTGTCCACCAGCAGGCAGGCGGCAAGGCAAGTGACGAATCAGAGGCAAGCTCTCTACAAATGTTCCTAACTTGCAGGGGTCTGACAGGAAGAGGAAATATTGAACGTAATTAAGAGAGGAAGGGAGAGAGGAGAGTGCTGTAGTCCGATCCACGAACGATGGCGGTTCGCCCACTAGAGGCGCGAACGGAAATGGCATTGTTGACGATTCCAGACGACAGTTGCAGTGCACGTACTTTCAGATCGAAGGTAGCGTATATACTGGAAATTATGTGTCTCGCCTGCTTATGCAGAATTTATGACTTACCACCATCACCAGCGGTGACAGCACGCAACAAATGAAATAGAAATTCACTAAATAACTCCCTACGATCATGTTTAATGCTAGCATTAGTTACGGCATTCAGAAAAGAGCGCTCAGAACACTACTGAATGCTCATTGGCTGTCGCAGTATGCGTGACGTAAGTCCACAGGACAAGCCTAAACTCAACCGCCACCGCTCGTGACTCCAAGTGTAGTAGCAGCAGCGAAAAGCATCGTGATAGAAATTTGTGAATCACGATGGTTACCTATACTCTCGTCATACATCACGTAAAGTATTCGGTAAGTATTTTACTTTTCAAAGAGTATTATTATTTCCGAATCACTAGTTTCAAGGCGATCCTGAGCCTAAATTCGAGTGGTGCTAGCAATTTTTGTCTCATTGGTTTGATGGGTTGATGTTGTCGTGGTCTTCAGTCCAGAGACTGGTCTGATGCAGCTCTCCATGCTACTCTATCCTGTGCAAGCTTCTTCATCTCCCAGTACCTACTGCAACCTACATCCTTCTGAATCTGTTTAGTGTATTCATCTCTTGGTCTCCCTCTACGGTTTTTACCCTCCGCGCTGCCCTCCAGTACTAAACTGGTGATCCCTTGATGCCTCAGAATATGTCCTACCAACCGATCCCTTCTTCTAGTCAAGTTGTGCCACAAATTTCTCTCCTCCCCAATTCTATTCAATACCTCCTCATTAGTTATGTGATCTACCCATCTAATCTTTAGTATTCTTCTGTAGCACGACATTTCGAAAGCTTCTATTCTCTTCTTGTCCAAACTATTTATCGTCCACGTTTCACTTCCATACATGGCTACAGTCCATACAAATATTTTCAGAAAAGACTTCCTGACACTTAAATCCATACTCGATATTAACAAATTTCTCTTCTTCAGAAACGTTTTCCTTGCCATTGCCAGTCTACATTTTATATCCTCTCTACTTCGACCATCATCAGTTATTTTGCTCCCCAAATAGCAAAACTCATTTACTACTTTAAGCGTCTCATTTCCTAATCTAATACCGTCAGCATCACCCGATGCAATTCGACTACATTCCATTATCCTAGTTTTGCTTTTGTTGATGTTCATCCTGTTTTCAAGACACTGTCCATTCCGTTCAGCTCCACTTCCAGGTCCTTTGCTGTCTCTGACAGAATTACAATGTCATCGGCGAACCTCAAAGTATGTGTGGTATTTCGTTGTATCTTTGTCGTGAGTCAGACGTAATGTAGACGTTTAAAGAAGAGTAAATTTAGAATACCATTGCCACCACAATGGTTTTTGTAGCGTGCTTTCATAGCCGTTTAAGAGATAAAAATTTATTCCCTAATTGGCGGATTAAGTGATATGTCGTCACATTGTGTGTTCTCACATCTCTTTCAATAACATCTTGTGGTCCTAAGAGCTCTTAAATGTTAGTCTTGTTTCAGATCTCAAATATAGCCATATTCGGCTTGAGTACTGGATTTAACTATTTGGCTGCCCGTCTGCATACGATCTCCATCCTTCCATCTTCAGAAGATGTTCTGTGTCACAAGATTGATTCGATCATGAACAAACAATATTTAACAGTGTGTACAACATTAAGTGATTGTAATTCAGACTTAACTACAATGTATTCTGAAGCAAGAACGCCAATGAAAGTAAGTCAAATGCCAGAACATAATAATAGTAATAATTCTTTTATGTCTTAATTCCACTTCCAGACCACAATCTTATACAACAGTCAATTAATTTGGGCCTACGATAATCACCTTCAAAACCTGAGTACAAACGTTTTTCTAACACTGCCAACCAACAAATGTAACTGTGATACAGTCAGAGAATAAGTCAGACTAAACCATGAAACGACGTAGGACTTCTGGCAAATGGGAATGAATCAGAAGTAAGCTATGAAACGATGTAGCTTTTCTGACTTATTCTTATTCACTGACTGTAGTATACTAACATTTGTTGGCTGGATATATTAGAAACGCTTATGTACGCAGGTTTTGAAGATGATCGTCATAGACAGGAATTAGCTACCTGTTTTATTAGATTGCGATCTGTAACTGGAATTAAGACATAAGCCGTTACCTGCGTAACTATACTTTTCTGCGACTATGCATCAACTTGTGCACTACGTCTTTGATACGCCACATCCATGCGAGAAATTGTTTACTTGAACGATAATTTTTTTGTTACTAAATACGTACCCTGAAAGCGCATAAGTTTCGTTACAGCAGATTGCTGAAGAAAGAGAGCAATGAACCTTCAATTTTGCAAAATCGTATTTTGGACTTTCTTTCAAAGGTATATAACTCGAATGCTTTTATTTGACAACGTTATTTGTTTTTTTATCAAGACCGCTTGAATTTTTGACTCTAAATGACACCATCTTCTTTTCCTTATTATTTCGTAGAGACATTTCTTCCCCATATATATAGGTGCCAGATTAAGACTGGAGTGGAATCATTCGTAATAAAAACCGGTAGCATTCAAACCACCCCATGTGATGTTGATGGGATTTTTTCCACCTTACACCCAGAAGGAATATAACGTGAAACGGAAAAGGTTAGAACGAGCTGAAAACCCCTAAGATGGCAGCGGTTTCGCGTGGCGCCGGAGTCATAGAGGCCGCGTCGAGTGTTTGCACCAACGTGTGAAGCGGTGACTCAAACACTCGCGCTGCGGCCGACGCCCGCCGCTCTTGTCCAAAGTACACCGACGGCCATTGAAATTGCAACACCAGGAATAAAGAAAACAACGAAATTCTATTTAGTGTGCGAGTACAGTACATCAGGGTGCAAACATTATTCAGTTAGCAGGTGATTTGGGGGTATATAGGGAGCAAAATTAAGTATAACAAGCAGCCACCTCCGGCTTCAAAAAATGGCTCTGTCATAGCTGGACATTATATTGAGCCTGGATAAGGGTACCTCATTCCATGCTGCTTTAGTTCTGTGCCAGAGTTTATCAATTGTAGTAATTGGCGCCAGACCCTCGGTAACTCATATTTTTTCAGTGAGTGAGATTTGTGGAGACAGCATTGGGCAGGGAAACAGTCGAACACCCTCCGTATCATGGTAGGTCAAGATAGCACTGGCAACTTGAGGCCTTGCGTTATCTTGTTGAAAGATAATGCCACAGATACAACGAAGACGGGTCCTTAATACTTCAGAAAAGTAATGCTTGCTGTCCATATTACCAGCTTTGCGAACCAGACGTGATAATGTTGTGTACTCCATGTCACCCCATACCATTATGCTGGGTGCTGAGCCTGTAAGATGATGAGGAATGGTTTCTGGAAACGTTCGTTTTCGACAACGGTCGACATGCTGATTGTCGATCGCTAGACGTCTGGATACTTGTCTTGGTGCAGACGTGCTCATTACCTGACTCAAGGCGGACACCATAGGAAATGCGGGCCCTGCAACAAACTTGTGACTTACACTAGTTGCTTACCCGATATACGAGGGTTGGCTGAAAGGTAATGCCTCCACCTTCGTAACTCTCCAACAGTTGGCAGCATTGGTATGCGGCAGGTACCGGCTTGTTCCGTAGCCTCTGCTCTACAGCTCCAGTTGGCGGGAAGCCTTAGCATTGAACGGTTGTGTTGTTACAGTGTAAAGTATGGAAACCTGCGCAGACGGTCGGTCAGTGCGATTTAAGCAACGTGCAGTCAATGAATTCTTGACAGGAGAAGGTGTCACACCAAAGGAGATTCATCAGATAATGAAAGCAGTTTATGGTAATTGTGTTGTGAGTACTGTGCGTCGTTGGGCGAGTAAGTTTAAAGATGTTGAGGCGGGAACATCTGACCCGCGTGACAAGCAAAGAGTTGGACGTCCTGTGACACTAACCACCGAGTTTCACAAGCAAAATCTTGATACATTGATTCAGGATGTTCGTCGTATACGACAGAAATTGCAAGCACAATCGGCATTTCACAACAACGTCCCAAAGGAAAAGGGAAATGTTTTCCTGGAGCTTGACAATGCCAAACCACACGCCGGCCGGTGTGGCCGAGCGGTTCTAGGCGCTTCAGTCTGGAACCACGCGACCGCTACGGTCGCAGGCTCGAATCCTGCCTCGGGCATCGATGTGTGTGATGTCCTTAGGTTAGTTAGGTTTAAGTATTTCTAAGTTCTAGGGGACTGATGGCCTCAGATGTTAAGTCCCATAGTGCTCAGAGCCATTTGAACCAAACCACACACTTCACGTCCCACCACAGCAGAACTTCAGAGAGTGAATTTCACCACCGTACGGCATCCTCCATACAGTCCAGATTTAGCGCCGTCTGACTTCCGTCTGTTCCCAAAAATGAAAGACATCTGCGGGGATATCATTATGCTCCTGATGAAGACGTTGAGAGAACTGTGAGACTGTGGTTGTGCAAACAGAGTGTCGACTTCTTCCTTGACGGCTTCAGAAAACTTATTTATCGTTGGCAGAAATGTATGCAACTGGCTGGTCATTATGTGGAAAAGTGAATATTGGTAATTAAAGATCACATTCTAAGGAATATTTCTGCGTTTGACTTATTAAAATATTCCCATCCCAACCCGATTAACGAAGATGGAGGCATTACTTTTCATTCAACCCTCGTACATTACGAACGCTCGGCTCCGTCCGCGGCTCGTTGGACATCAATACGTCAATGAAAAGTTTCTCATAAAAGGTGTTAACTTGATCATGTATTGTCGAGAACCTGCGTGTATTTAAACGTGCTGTTACGAGTTGTTAAAAGGTCTGAATTACTAATTCGCTTCCCGCTGGAGACGACCTCTGGAACTCGTAAGACCTTTAGTGTCACGTGCTGAGATGCACGCCTCAGGTCTAGTAAATCTCGTTAGCCCCGCACTCAAGGCACGTGACGTCGCTGTACGATCCTGCACAGCAGAGCGAACAATATGTCTTTCCTCTTTGGCGCTAGTCGCATGGGGGGTGTTCAGGTGTTCCATAGCGTTGAATATATGCCCGTCCTGAAACCATGAATTCCATATTCATATGACAGTTTTGGGATACATGATCCTCCGCTGGCGAATTCCGGCACGTGCTGCTCGGCGTTTGTCCTTACATGACAAATTTAAACGCATTTCTGAATTATACACAAAACGTATGTAGCCTTATTCGCACATACTTCGTGTGAGTGAGCTTGGTTGTCAATCATTTGCATATCCGAGCGTGCAGTACACGTCATACCAACTTGACATTTATTGCATGCTTTCCCCATCGTCTTGTAGGTTTAACGACCATCAGTACAGTTACCTCTTATTACCTTTAATTCTACGAAGGTGGCATGCATGTTGTCATTAAAAGTAGGTTGTTATATCGGATATTGGAAATAATGTACTCAACAACCAAAGTACAAATAAAAGACTCATCCATAGAACTAGCTTACTTGCATACGTGCATCGCCTCCGATAACAATAAAACTTGCGAACTGGTATGTTCGCAGTATCAAGCATAACAGTTTTTGGAACACTATCTCTTGCTTGGGATACCCATTCAGCTGATTTTGTTTACGTTTTATTGTTGGTGAATAATGGTAGCATTTATCGTTTTAGCGAGCCACATCAATAGAGGTAGACAATTTGAACACTGCTACAGACTAAAGATGATATAGAAAAAGTTAATCATTCTCAAAGAGGCCTTTCTCTAATGGTTTAAAATTACTGAACATTAAATCCTAACCTCCCCTCTTTCGTTCTTCAAGCTCATAAAAGGCGCGATCGATCTTCATAATCTACAAACTATCTTACAGGAAAAGAAGATGTAAGGCTATCCTCTATCCAAAGCTTGATTTGGAAACCACGGTACTTCAGTAGGCATGGTACTATGATAAGTGGTATGCTCTTTCCTCCCTCTCATGTTTGACTGACTTAGCCAGCCAGTTATATGAGGATGTAACGTTAAAGATGGACTCCGAATCACGGTTCGATTTGACGTTTCTGACATTAGTAAATCATTACCAGAGGTGAAAATAGGAGTAAGTGACAAGAAATCTAGGACCGTCTTGGGATGGTATGCCAAACCTTTGCAATTATAATCTGATGCTTACGAATGGGCCACATTAAATAACGGTTTACTTAGAGCCATAAGGCAAAGAAACAGCAGTGGTATACGAAATAACTAATGTCAAGTTAGATAAGTTCCATTCCTTGGAGATATTGACTTACCAAAGAAAGTTGCATGCCATGAATTAACAGAAGACATTGTGAATTCAGCAAACAAAAAAGGAATAATACTGCAACAATACTTTATTCTACCAACATTCAAGATTTGTCCCAGGAGAATCTGCAGTTTAAGAATGCGATAAGTAAGATCTTATACCCCATCGATCATGGTAACATGTGGCAAGCAAGATCTTAGAAAGTTGCAGGGACATCTTACCTGCTCAGAGGAAGTGATCGCGATAGCTGTTGCAACTAGAGCTCCAGATATCTCATAGTACTTTAATCGAGCCGGAACATTGTTTGTTTACCTTTACAAACATGTTAGACAGCAGCCGTTTTTCCAGCGAGACAAGTAGCGGTAGTGTTTTAAATATTTGGGCAGTTCTGGGAAAGAAGGACATGAGGTGGGTCGTCTGGAATAGAACTTCCATTGATAACCCTCCTCCTCCTCCTCCTCCCCCCCCCCTCTCCCCGCGCCCAACATGCATGGCGCCGCGGTTGTCATTTTGGACGAATATCGCACTAGGGATGCTGCACTGCCTCGTAACATACGCAACTTCGTTTAGTTGTGATCTATGAATCAGAGGTGAAACAAAGTTGTAAAAACAATGGGAACCAATGTGACTGTGACGTGTGAGATTCGGGCATTAACTCACTTTCAAATCCTAGTAAAAATCCCTGTCGAGTCTGTGAAGTTGATGTGAACGAGGCAAAGAGTGAAACACTACTCCCAATGTGGGCGTGACTGTCCAGCACAGGACTCGGCAAATTTCATGGTTCAGTCCAACTGACAAGTCGATGGAAGGGGTTGATCTGATGACTGTTATTGCTTTCCAGTTCCAGAAATTTCACGATTATTCTCCACGAAACTGTTACAACAATAGGTGCAGGCTTTCATGATGGCAGTATACAAAAAATAGTTCTTCACTAAGACGAGGTGGCAGAAACACTGACAACAAAAAAGTACTGCAAGGTAAGATTACTGTAACACCCCACCCGTCACTTATCTGGTTTTGGCGTGTGTTCACCCCAGCTAATTGACTAACAGACCAACAGAGAGTGCAAAACTGCCGCAATATCGGATAACGCAAAGAAAGTAATAAGGCCCTGTGACTCCTGATTGAACTGCGGTGGCAGTGTTGACATGAATTGATTCAGAACTGATCCCTTTTATTAAAAAGGGGTGCACATTGATGTTACATTCAGCTATTGAACACCAGATGCAAATGTTGAATATTAAATTAATTAAGAAAGTGACTTGGGATTTCAACTACTTGATTGAAAACAGATGCAGTCGATTAGCACAAAATTATATTTACTCACGACCTTCAATCATCACATTACATGACTCTCCTAACAGGCAGTGGGAATAAATTGCGTTTACGTGGAGTGAAACACGATAAATCAAAATTAATTCCTATCGACTGATCCAGGGGTAGTGCGAAGTGCAAGAAGAATTCTACAATACACGGCCCATGAAACCCTCGTGGAAACTTTGCCGACGTGATCCAGCAACTTAATCAGTGGCCGGAGTGGGCGCAATATCACCGAATTCGGCGTGGCGGGGCGGTGTCGTAATTGGACGTCGGTGCTGCAAGGCTGCGCTCGTCTATTCACTCCTAGCTATCTTGCTCAGTACATAGCTAAACGAAAACTTTCTATCCAAGCTCAATCGCTCCGTTTGCTAAGTCCTAAACTGCAGAGATGCTCACTCTCTCTCAGGCAAGCTGAGTAAAGAGCGCCACGTCCGCACTCTAGGCAAGCTTGGAACGGAAGACCTCTACGGAGACTTCTGCCAGTCCGCTCTTCGCCTCGGTTTTCCCTCCAGCAAAATCACTTACGCCAATTGCAGCGCAAGTCGCTTTAATTATGCGTCGTTTCCCAGCGCCGACCAATGCCTGCTCTGGTAAGTGAACAAATTCCCACAAAATTTCCCTTCCTCTCAACTTCTGCTATTTAGTTCCACCCAGGCCACCCATCAAGGTTAGCGTCTGCACAAAACACCAATTTTTCCGAAATTCTGACTTCCAGGAGAGTACTTCAAATTCCTTGGTCCTACGTTTCCATCGGAGGCTGGCGTATTTCATTCTGTCGCTCTTCACCTGATTTACTTCAGACTCGGTGGACCGTGAATTCAGCGTGAAGTTGCTATAGTCACGAACACGCATATTTTGGCCTCTGTTGACCGCTCCACCGTAGCTTTGCGCGGCTTTCTCGTATGTTTCACTGAAAACGGGACGACGGACATTTATCAACAGGCGTACAAGTTCTCTGTCTGCTTCCCCGTACACCAGCATGGGGTCAACCACCCCCTCACTGTCACTCATCTTAAGGCAGCTGGAGGCCGCGCCCCGTTACCGCTTTCTCAGAGCTTGAGCCACCCTAAGCTGCCTATTGTCGCTTCCCTTCGTGCGCCGCCACCCGGCCGCGGTCAACTCTGAATACTTCCCTGGGATAAACTAGCCTCCAATAAATGGATGCGTTTCCACAAAGTTTTCATGTCATGTGAATTACTTTAAAACCATCACCCGACATTAATTATTCCAATACGTCCATACAATACCCTCTACAAGATGCATTGTGCCTTGTCAGTCATTTTTATTCAGCCCTACTGTTCGCTCAACGTGAGTTCGGTGATCTTTAATGACTTCATGTAAGGGGCACACTTCTTGCCATCTTGCAATACAAATGTAAATGTTGTAGTTTATTTTCTCAACTCAACGGAACTTCAGCTGTATTATATGGTTGAACAACTTTCTGTAGCTTCTACACGCACTACATCCACTTCATCCTATCGACCGCCACTAAAGGCAATCGGAAATTTTATGCTATGTTACTCCACAACACGACACCACACTTCGTGAGGAATTCTGGCTCCATCATCAGGTACGCTGTCGAAGTGGCTTCTACAGACTTGCGGTTGACTTATACCGCTTTCCCCAGCGTGTACGGAACAGTGTTCCGTCGTCGCCTTCATCCGAAGCGCGTTCTGAGCGAATAGGTGGCAGTACTTTCGGCGACTGCAGAGATGGTATTGGTGGCTTACCTGATGTTGCTCCGTCCGCCTCGGCAGTCTTCTGTTATGGTTGATGAGTAGCTCTTGCTTCTCATTAATAACACTAAGGGATGTTCCCACTCACTGCTGAGAGTTTAGCCACAGTTACTGTTTCTCAGTTGGTCTTTGGTTTGTATTTGGATGGCTTTAGTGATGACACAGACACATTATTTGGATGCTTGTGCCAAAATGCTGCGGCGTTCGTATTCCGTAGCTTGTAATTCGAACAAACAGTGCTCTACAGCCATCGACTTGCTGGCTGTGATAAACGGGTGAGCTGCTGGCGTTCACGGGAGCGACCTGCTACTGCACGTGTCATTAGACCTATATACTTTTTTCCTCACTGGCAGGGGACCTGGTATACCCTTTTGAAGCCCTAATTCGTCCAGTGTGGACAAAGCCTTTATCCAATAGACTGGCTCTTTTTCGGGAAAGACTTGACAGATCCCTACAAAACACCACGTTATGACAGTATTCTCTCCGCCAGCTAAAACTGGGACATTGCTGTGGAGCGTAAAAATGATCTGGGACCACGTAAGGCCGGGTGACAGGATTGTTCGCCGAAATATTGTACCCGTTGCACACCGAGTGTCGACAGTACACTATGGACTGTTCTGACGATATCAAACGCCCTTCGTGGATTGCTGTGACCTTGGTAACTTCACCGTGTTCATCATGGTAGAGCGTAATGATACGACTGGCTTGCGGAATATTTACGTGCATCTCTCATTCGTGTGGAATATGGACACACCTAACCCTCCTTATATATATATATATATATATATACTCCTGGAAATGGAAAAAGAACACATTGACACCGGTGTGTCAGACCCACCATACTTGCTCCGGTCACTGCGAGAGGGCTGTACAAGCAATGATCACACGCACGGCACAGCGGACACACCAGGAACCGCGGTGTTGGCCGTCGAATGGCGCTAGCTGCGCAGCATTTGTGCACCGCCGCCGTCAGTGTCAGCCAGTTTGCCGTGGCATACGGAGCTCCATCGCAGTCTTTAACACTGGTAGCATGCCGCGACAGCGTGGACGTGAACCGTATGTGCAGTTGACGGACTTTGAGCGAGGGCGTATAGTGGGCATGCGGGAGGCCGGGTGGACGTACCGCCGAATTGCTCAACACGTGGGGCGTGAGGTCTCCACAGTACATCGATGTTGTCGCCAGTGGTCGGCGGAAGGTGCACGTGCCCGTCGACCTGGGACCGGACCGCAGCGACGCACGGATGCACGCCAAGACCGTAGGATCCTACGCAGTGCCGTAGGGGACCGCACCGCCACTTCCCAGCAAATTAGGGACACTGTTGCTCCTGGGGTATCGGCGAGGACCATTCGCAACCGTCTCCATGAAGCTGGGCTACGGTCCCGCACACCGTTAGGCCGTCTTCCGCTCACGCCCCAACATCGTGCAGCCCGCCTCCAGTGGTGTCGCGACAGGCGTGAATGGAGGGACGAATGGAGACGTGTCGTCTTCAGCGATGAGAGTCGCTTCTGCCTTGGTGCCAATGATGGTCGTATGCGTGTTTGGCGCCGTGCAGGTGAGCGCCACAATCAGGACTGCATACGACCGAGGCACACAGGGCCAACACCCGGCATCATGGTGTGGGGAGCGATCTCCTACACTGGCCGTACACCACTGGTGATCGTCGAGGGGACACTGAATAGTGCACGGTACATCCAAACCGTCATCGAACCCATCGTTCTACCATTCCTAGACCGGCAAGGGAACTTGCTGTTCCAACAGGACAATGCACGTCCGCATGTATCCCGTGCCACCCAACGTGCTCTAGAAGGTGTAAGTCAACTACCCTGGCGAGCAAGATCTCCGGATCTGTCCCCCATTGAGCATGTTTGGGACTGGATGAAGCGTCGTCTCACGCGGTCTGCACGTCCAGCACGAACGCTGGTCCAACTGAGGCGCCAGGTGGAAATGGCATGGCAAGCCGTTCCACAGGACTACATCCAGCATCTCTACGATCGTCTCCATGGGAGAATAGCAGCCTGCATTGCTGCGAAAGGTGGATATACACTGTACTAGTGCCGACATTGTGCATGCTCTGTTGCCTGTGTCTATGTGCCTGTGGTTCTGTCAGTGTGATCATGTGATGTATCTGACCCCAGGAATGTGTCAATAAAGTTTCCCCTTCCTGGGACAATGAATTCACGGTGTTCTTATTTCAATTTCCAGGAGTGTATATATATATATATATATATATATATATATATATATATATATATATATATATATATATATATATGGTATTTAATATAAACTGCCACTGCTTCTCATATCCTGGCTGCCAAAGGCTATCTCCTGTCTCACTTAAACGGCATACATTCGTATTCCATCTCAGTGATTTTGCTTCGATTTCATCCATTATAGTGGTGCCTAGGTTCATTCTCTTACGTATGTCTTTATTTTTAATTTTATACTGTAGTGTCAGCCTACAGCAACACCTTCAGTATCTCATCTACACTGGCAGTAAGTTCCTCCTCATTCTTGCAGTTATTTCCTACATTTCTGCTCCAAACGTTGTTATATATCCTACAATAATTTTAAATATCCTATTATTCGTTTCTGATCTAACATGTGTGTTCCACGAAACTCCATTTAATTGTTTGTTGCTTTTCTGCCTTGGCCGATGCGGTTCTTAATTTCGATTTTACTGGATCCACCTTTTTAATAATGAGTCCCAGATATTTAAGACAGTTCACAGATCTCACTAACTTAGAATCTACCTTCAGGTCTTGACTCGCTCCTCCAGTAACTAAACATTCCGTTTTCTCTAAAGAAATCGCTAAACCTCATTTTTGGAAGTAACCACCACCGAAATGTAGTCGGCTTCAAGACTACCTATGACGAAAATGCCTGGCAGTTACTGTGAGTTTCGTTTGGTTTGTCCATGCACAAGTTTTCCTGCAAGTGAATATATGAGGGCTGTTCGGAAAGCAAGGTCCGATCGGCCGCTAAATGGAAACCACAGTACAAATCAAAAACGTTTTATTTGCAACAGTTAGCTGCACATCCCATCTACTTCTCTATATAGTCGCCGCTCCCACTTATATATTTTTCGTAGCGTTGTACCAACTTTCCAATACTCTCGTCGTAGATGGCATTTTTCGTAGCGTTGCACCAACTTTCCAATACTCTCGTCCTAGATGGCAGCCACCTCTGCTTTCTGCAACTTCTCTCTGCTGGCTTGCAGTTCGCTGTCTTAGCCAAGATGTAGTATTCGTAGCCAGCGGTTCATGTGAGCAGAGACGAAAATCTGAGGGAGCCAGGTGACCGGGCTATATGGTGAGTGATCACATACTTTCCATTGAAAAAGCTTCAAGGGTGTTCTCATTGCCCCTGCAGTGTGCGGCGACTGAGAATTGTCGTGAAGAAGAAAACAATTGACAGGTAAGCTATGTAGGGTTGCATGAAATCAGACGGAACCTCTCAACGGGCGCCGTACTTGGCAGGAGAAACTATTTTTGAGACAGGTTTACGTGCTCACTCGTAACTGAAAAATGCGACGTAACGCCATCGACAGGCGTACTAGAGACGCTGCGCAACACATAGGTGCAAGGCTTCACCGGATTTTTACTGTCGTTACCATTTCGCGCCCTATGGGACTTTACTTTCAGAATAGCCCTCTGTTATCAGCATTGCAATGGATGAAGGGAGCACTCACAAAAGATAGTGAACTGGTTGTGCTATTCCAGGTAGTTCAGTCCTTTTGTTCCCACATTACGACACGATGTACACATTCAAGACACGTACAGTGACTGATGGAAGAAGCAAATCGCAAGCAAGGTTGAAATGCTGCATTTGACCACCATACATATTTCTATGGCTTACGGGTCGAAGCCAGCAGTGCCGATTCAGGCTCTACTTACGCAGTCGGCACTCGAATATGTCGTTGAAATCAGGACACCTGAAAAGAACGGAAAATTTCTTATAGAACAAATACCGTAAACAATAATAGTTCAAATGGTTCAAATGGCTCTGAGTACTATGGTAAACAGTAATACATAGTATAATAATGGATAGTATCGGTAACCGTATCTTATGGTATAAGGAAAGAATATTAGCGCTTAACCATCCATCGACAACGAACCCATTACTGACGGAGCACAAGCTAAGAGTGAGACGTATGAGGAAAGGTGTCGGCCGTTCCGTTTCAAAGTAATCACTCCGCTTTAAACGAATTAGAGAAATCACATAAACCAAAGTCTGGATGGCCGGACATGAATATGAACTGCAATCTTCGTCCAGAACGCGTGTGCCACGTGCATTACCACTGAACCTGATCATCCGATTCATTTGATCTAATTTGTTGTCTCCATCATCATACTGTATGTCAAGAGCAACTTAGTCCCAGCCGACTGCCGCACAGAAATCTCGGCACGAATCGTGAACACTTGTCGTGTTGACGTGGTTACGAGGTAATCGCATCTGTGGTAGTAAGTTCCTGTGGGGCCAAATTGCTGAGGTCATCGGTCCCTAGGCTTACACACTACTTAATCTAACTTGAACTAACTTACACTAAGGACAACACACACACACACACACACACACACACACACACACACACACACACACACATGCCCAAGGGAGGACTCGAGCCTCCGACGAGGGAAGCCGCACGAACCGTGGCAAGGCGCACAAGACCACGCGGCTAGTCGAATCTGTGCCAGAGGATTCACGGACTGGTTGACGTACAATTTACGTGACTGAGAGATACGAACACGCGCAGTTGCGTGGAAAGTATATCATTTAACGTACGAGGGCCATGCAATAAGTAATGCAAGACATTTTTTTCTGAAAGCGGGTTGGTATTATTCAGCATTTCAATACCCCACTCATTTGGCTACAAGCTACAAAACCGTGTTCTTCAACATAATCTCTGTTCAGTGCGACGGCCTAACACCATCTTACTGGGAGGGCCCGCATGATGCCATTCTCCGGTCGATGCCGGAGCCAACGTCTTGCTGCCTCAATAACCTCTCCATCATCCACGTGCTGCTTCTCACAGAGTGCATCCTTGAACAGACCAAACGGATAGAAGTCGGAAGGTGCGAGATCCGGGCTGTAGGGTAGGTGATGAGCCGCGCGGGATTAGCCGAGCGGTCTGTGACGCTGCAGTCATGGACCGCGTGGCTGGTCCCGTCGGAGGTTCGAGTCCTCCCTCGGGCATGGGTGTGTGTGTTTGTCCTTAGGATAATTTAGGTTAAGTAGTGTGTAAGCTTAGGGACTGATGACGTTAGCAGTTGAGTCCCATAAGATTTCACACACATTTTTTAGGGTGGATGATGAGAAACACTCCATTCAGGTTTTGTGAGCTGCTCTTGGGTGCGCAGACTTGTGTGCGGCGTCGCGTTGTCATAGAGGAGGATATGTTTGTTTGCATTTTCGTGGCGACGAGCCGCGCGGAGTGGCCGCGGGGTTTGAGGCGCCATGTCACGGAATGCGCGGCCCCTCCCGCCGGAGGTTCGAGTCGTCCCCCGGGCATGGGTGTGTGTGTTGTTCTTAGCATAAGTTAGTTTAAGTAGTGAGTAAGTCGAGGGACCGATGACCTCATCAGTTTGGTCCCTTAGGAATTCACACATTTGAACATTTGTGGCGACGAACACGTTGGAGTCGTTTCTTCAGTTTCCTGAGGGTAGCGCAATCAATACACTTGATCGTTGCACCGTGAGGGAGGACATCAGACAGAATAACCCCTTTAGAGTCCCGGAAAACCGTCGCCATGACTTTACCGGCTGAGGGTGCAGATTTTAAATTTTTCTTCGGAGGAGAGGCGGTGTGGAGCTGTTTTGTTACCAGTAGTGATGAACCCATGTTCCATGTGCTGTGACAACGTTGGACAAAACATTTGCGCGCTCCGCTTCGAAACGCGCAAATAATTCGGTACAAATGGTCCTTCGTTGCTTTTTGCGGTCTTCTCTTAGGCGGCGAGGAACCTAGCGGGCACACACCCTTGAGTACCCCAAATGGTGGAAGAGAATGTCAACCCTACCAACAGGGACGTCCAGCTTGAGCAGAGAAGTTTTGACTGTGATCCGTTGATCACATCGAATGAAAGTTTCGTCCCATTCCAACACTGCTGGAGTCAACAGCTGTGTGCTGCCGGCCGGCACGCTGGAGATCGGAGAAGTTTGCGTGACCTTTTTACGATGGCGACAGACGCCTCTCCCAACCACTCACCGCGCTCTTGTTCACTGCCAGATCTCCGTAGACATTCTGCAAGCGTCTATAGATATCTGCGATGCTCTGGTTTTCTGCCAAAAGAAATTCAACGCCGGCTCTCTGCTTGCAACGCAACTTGGAACGGTCGTCACTTTGAAGGCTACTTACAGCGCCGCCACCAACTGGAACTTCATGGAACTATAGAGGCTGAAGCGTGAATATTGCAGGATGTCCCACAGCAAATCACGCGTTTTTTCAACCGAAATTGGCCGTGAAAGAAGTGTTACATTACTTATTGAAAGCCCCTCGCACATCTGCAAGAGGACTCTTGTGTGTGTAGCAAACTTCCTAGAAATTACTCACGACAGGGATACTGAGGTTCGATTCTCAGTGCTACACGCACCTCTCATTCGACGCATTCGGCGGAGTACGTCTAGAAATGGTTCAAATGGCTCTGAGCACTACGGGACCCAACATCTGAGGTCATCAGTCCCCTAGAATTTATAACTACTTAAACTTAACCAACCTGAGGACATCACACACATCCATGCCCGAGGCAGGATTCGAACCTATGACCGTAGCGGTGGAGCGGTTCCAGACTGAAGCGCCTAGAACCGCTCGGCCATAGCGGCCGCCGGAATACGTCTACATAAGCGGAAAACTCGAGTGCTTGCCTGCACCAGTGTTATTGTAGCTGTTGGGTACTAAACCAAATTACTTTAAGCTGTATTGTTAACAGATTTCCCATTAAATGTACTGAAATATGTATCGCCAAGGGATTGAGCAATGCAGAGAAATGTTTGGCGGTATAAAAAGGAGGATCCTATCCTATTACTAAAAATACTTACAACATTATCTAAGAAACCTTGAGTTATACGACTAATGCATCAAAGTAATTCCGGATATTCCGTAAAGGAATAGGCCTGTTGGCGTGCCACATGCCATTCTTCCATGGTCTACCAATGAGAACAGGGTATACTGTTGCACAACTTCATTCCTTTCAGACAAATCCCAGCAAGCTGGCAATGACGCAAAGGTATCCCCAGTTCAGAATATTTAGGAGGAATTTTTCTCTTTCAGCTCTCTCCTGTTAACAATGAAATATCTTTCGAAAAAAATTGTCGGGACAGGAGGATTGTAGCTGCCTTGTTTCATCTGAAACAATGTTGTCGGTTAAAATGTGCGCGAGCGTGTTTATTCGTAAGTTATCTGTAAATGCTCGAGCCGAGGATGCAAAATTCTGTCGGCCTGTGTGGCCAAGCGGTTCTAGGCGCTACAGTTTGGAATCGTGCGACCGCTACGGTCGCAGGTTCGAATCCTGCCTCGGGCATGGATGTGTGTGTTGTCCTTAGGTTAGTTAGGTTTAAGTAGTTCTAAGTTCTAGGGGACTGATGACCTCAGATGTTGAGTCCCATAGTGCTTAGAGCCATTTGAACCATTTTTTGATGCAAAATTCTGATGAATAGCGAAAACAATTCGGCCCGAAACCACTGCTGCTAATAGTCAATGGTCTTATTTATTTCTTTATCTCGTGCATATTTACAAAATTATAAGAGGCCGCTGTTACTGGCAGAAGGCTAGTAGCGTCCGACATCAAAAGTTGTAACAGGATTACTCAAGTAAAGGTATGACGATCGTATCTCCTGTATTATTGTAGTAAAATTGCAAAATGTAGAGTTAAGTTCCGATCAACAAACAACATAAAACTTGTGGTTTTCTATTTCTGTTTTAGTTTTTTCTTCGTATCCATTCAAATCCAGACATTTCTACCACCTGAAACATAAAGTTTGATTTTTTTCCTTGTGTATTTTCTGGTAATATCTGATTTTGGAGGGGATTTGCTACAGCGCTACTACATAACTACGTGATATCGGTCGGTTATGATCGTCAATTAAAACTCCTTGTGACCAAGGAAGCCACCGTAATTATTTAGTTCTTGACTACGTTATGTTACATTAATTTTAATACGCAGGAATTGTTGATATAAGGGTCTGATTGGTGAATATTCATACTAGACACAGCTCTTTTAATGTTAATGAAGCATGCAGTGTGTTAACTGTATATGATAAACAAAATCTGGTGTCTAGAGCAGACCAGATTTAATCAGTCTTAACACGACACAATGAGCAAATCAGCAGAGCTTCAATACGCCCACGGTAGCTCGGTAATAAAAAAACTGAGTTAATCGATCAACAACGAACTTAAACGGATGTCTTACGACGTCCGCCCCGAGCAGACGCAACGAAAAAAAAGAAAAAAAAGGTCAGCGCGGCAGAATGTCAATCCAAAGGGCCCGGGTTCGGGTTCGATTCCCGGCTGGGTCGGAGATTTTCTCCGTTCAGTGACTGGGTGTCGTGTTGTCCTAATCATCATCATTTCATACCCATCGACGCACAAGTTGCCGAAGTGGCGTCAAATCGAAAGACTTGCACCCGGCGAACGGTCTACCCGACGGGAGGCCCTAGTCACACGAAATTTACATTTATTTTTTATTTAGCAGAGCCTCAGCTTATGATTGACACCCAGATTTACCCATGCATGAGTCCTTGTTCAGCACATAATTTGACCTCGTCATATGTATTCCTCAAGCATATACTTTGTCAAGAGAAAGGTAATTCACCCCTTGTGGCTGCCGTTACGCAATTCTCCACTAAGTCCAGGAGAAGCAAACTTCGCGGAGTCGTGGGAGAGTTTCTGTGGGAGAATGAGTCACAAATTTTACATAGATCGAGTGTTTCTAGTGGAAAAGCCCTGCCCACCTAAGGTGTGTGCCCTGCTTCGAGCCGGCCGCGGTGGTCTAGCGGTTCTGGCGCTGCAGTCCGGAACCGCGGGACTGCTACGGTCGCAGGTTCGAATCCTGCCTCGGGCATGGGTGTGTGTGATGTCCTTAGGTTAGTTAGGTTTAAGTAGTTCTAAGTTCTAGGGGACTTATGACCTAAGATGTTAAGTCCCCATAGTGCTCAGAGCCATTTGAACCATTTTTTGAACCCTGCTTCGAATTTCAATCGCGCACACACTCCTTTCTTGGTTTATGCCAGTTCATATGATGGATTCTTTCGTCACTTATCGATAGGGCAACTTCGTGTTTATGGTTGAAAAACAAACAAACTACGTTTTTGTTCTACTAATATTTGCTTATTTCGAATCAGGTTTAAGTCTATTTCGCCATCGTCACGGAACAATTGACTAGACGCTAGATGTGTAGGAAACCAAACATTAGAAACAAAAATATTGCGTACGTAAACAGAATCTTTGTTCGCGACTTTACATGAAAATTGTCAGATTGAAGGCTCATCACTCACGTTATGTGCCAAGCACGTTTAAGTACAGTTTATAAGACAGACAGTAAGAAACACAGTAGGTAACGACAACGTGGTATTAAAGTATACAACTTGTATGAACATAATATTGAAGGTTAGGAGTACAAAGCAAAATTCGGTATACCACAATTCTATTGTGGAGATAAATATAGTCATTGCCATTGATGCCTGAGAGTATGTGGCTAGTTTATTGGATCATGTGAAGCTTAAGAGTGGGAACGTTCACAGCTGTAGACGATCATTCAGAACATGGTGGTAAGCTAAGTGCCTACTTACCTCAAGTGCTTCATATCACAGACACAAAAGTGCTACAGCTAGCCAACAGTGCAAAAAAACTTATTTGAAGCACTTACGGTAAGTAAGCACTTACCTCGAAACCCCCGACAGGTTCTGAATGATCAGTTACAGCTGAGCACGTCCCCAGTCTTACGCTTCACATGATGTAGTCAGTTAGCCATATACTCTCAAACATCAATCCCAATAGCGACATTCATCTCCACAACTTATATCACAATAAGATAATATATCTTGCTATAATTTTTACGTGTAACCTTTTTACTGTATTCGCATGGCTTGTACAGTGTGTGTTCCCCTTCTGTACTGTATTTTTTACTATCCATCTTGTAAAGTGCAATTTAATACTGTAATTTAATGTGCTTGATGCATAACATGAATGATGAAAGCTTAGTTTGACGTTTCTGGTGTAATGTCACGATGAAAGATTCTGTGTGTCTTGATAGTGTCATCATAGTGTAACACATGCCATCACGACACAACTGTTCATTTTTGTTGTACAATACGACGGCAGCACTCCAAGCGGGCAGAAAGCTACACTTTGAATACGATATCGGATGATTGCGAATTGATTTGTACGTGATTTTTACAGTAGCGAGGGTGTGTAGTGCCATAACAATCGACACTAACTAAAAAATGACACTAAATTTGTCTTTTTTCAGTTTCCAAGGAAACTAGGAAGTACGAATCGATACATTACAAGTACATCTCGGAACCTACAGATATTTAATGATGAATATCGATTTTATTTTAAGAACAAAAAATGGCTAGTTAACAGCAGAAAACCCAACTTTTTGAGGAAGGCGACACACTTCTACTCCACAACGTGAAGTTTTGTTCGCTACAATTCCAGTCAGATCAGTGTATGTGGAACGTAGGAAACTTGTATGGAATGCAATACCTGCCTTATTGAACGTATCAATACGCCACCACAACTTGTGTCTGATGGGAAAAATCAACGAGTGTGATAATAAAACCTCAACAGCAATGAAACTGTTTTCCAATTCAGAAGAAACCAATACCGCAGTTGTTGCTGTATCTTGGCCACAAATGACAAGAATCATCAACACATTCGCTTTTGAAGCATAAGTAATTATTAAGTTTACAAAAACATTTGTGTATCAGAAAGTTGAGTGAACTATAAAAACTTGCAAATGAATCACACCCTACACAGGGACAAGTTTCTGCGGGCATCAATGTCCCCATCACCAAAAAACAAAATAATACAACGAGAGACACAGTTTCACGAAACTAGCGGTTATCTATTGCGGCAGGATACCTTGCTAGTGACCGTTCATTCGAAGACGTAAAATTGACAAGTGCAGTTCAACCATACAGTATTGGAGAATTAGTTATAGAAATGTGTCATGCAATAATACTGCACTGAAGGATTATATTTGGGTAATTAAGGTACACACACACACACACACACACACACACACACACACACACATCGTTTAGAGCCACAGCTAACACCCAGAAGTACCGCAACACGACTCGTCTAATGCCTGAAGTAGTGCTGGAGGGAAGTGACATCATGAATCCTGCAGGGCTGTTCATAAATCCTCAAGAGTACGAGGGGATGGAGGTGTCTTTCTGAAGAGCACGTTGCAAGGCATCCCATATATGCTCAATAACGTTCAGGTATGAGGACTTTGGTGGCCAGTGGAAGTATTTAAACTCAGAAGAGTGTTCCTGGAGCCACTCTGTAGCAATTCTGGACGTTTGGGGTGTTGCATTGTCTGCTGGAACTGCCCTAGCACGTCGGAATGCACAATGGACATGAATGGGTGCAGGTGATCAGACAGGATGCTTACGTACGTGTCACCTGTCAGAGTCGTATCTAGGCTTACCAGGGGTCCCACATCACTCCAACTGCACACGCCCCACACCATAACAGAGCCTCCATCAGCTTGAACAGTCCCCAGATGACAGGCAGGGTCCGTGGATTCATGAGGTTGCCTCCGTACCCGTACATTCGCTCGATACAATTTGAAACGAGAGTCGTCCGACAAGGCAACATGTTTCCAGTCATCAACAGTACAATATCGGTGCTGAAGGGCCCAGGCGAGGCATAAATTGCAGTCATCAAGGGTACACGAGTCGGTCTTCGGCTCCGAAAGCCCATATCGATGATGTTTCGTTGAATGGTTCGTACGCTGACACTTGTTGATGGCCCAGTATTGAAATCTGCAGCAATCTGCGGAAGGGTTGCACTTCCGTCACGTTGAACGATTCTCTTCAGTCGTCGTT
Source organism: Schistocerca cancellata (assembly GCF_023864275.1). NCBI lineage: Eukaryota > Metazoa > Arthropoda > Insecta > Orthoptera > Acrididae > Schistocerca > Schistocerca cancellata. The sequence goes on from NC_064626.1 coordinate 712,345,487, forward strand.
GATCCTGTTCTTATAGGATCTTTTACTGGCTGCAGCGATGTCAGAGATTTGATGTTTTACGGATTCCTGATATTCACGGTACACACGTGAACGGTCATACGGGAAAACCCTCACGTCATCGCCACCTCGGAGATCGACCGTGCGCCGACTATAACACCACGGTCAAACTCAATTAAATCTTGATAACCTGCCATTGTAGCAGCAGCAACCGCTCTAAACACTGCGTCCAACACGTTGCCGACCTCAGCGCCGTATTCTACCTGTTTACATATTTATGTATTTGAATACGCATACCTTAACCAGCTTCTTTGGCACCGTGTGTCTGTACCTTAGTTACCCAAACATAATCCTACAGTGCAGTTAATAAAGTTTTTAAGAATATTTACCTTTGTAGCCGTTCCCTATATTTTCTGAGCAACAAATTATACGATTCATCATTCTTAACAATTCTGTTTTCGTACTGTATGAATATCAAGAGCTCAGATGGAAACCCAGTTCTATGCAAAGAAGGGAAATCAGAAAGGTGGAAGGAGTATATGAGGGTCTATACAAGAGCAATGTTCTTGAGGACAATATTATGGAAATGGAAGAGGATGTAAATGAAGTTGAAAGGGGAGATATGATACTGCGCGAAGAGTTTGACAGATCACTGTAAGACCTAAGTCGAAACAGGGCCCTGGGGGTAGACAACTATCCATTAGAACTACTGACAGCCTTCGGAGACAAAACTCTACCATCTGGTAAGCAAGATGTATGAGACAGGTGAAATAGCCTCAGACTTCAAGAAAAATGTAACAATTCCAATCCCAAAGAAAGCAGGTGCTGACAGATGTGAAAATTACCGAATTGTCAGTTTAATAAGTCACAGCTGCAAAATATGAACACTAATTCTTTACAGACGAATGGAAAAACTGGTAGAAGCCAACCTCGGGGAAGATCAGTTAGTATTCCGTAGAAATGAGAAATGTTGGAACACATGAGGCAATACTGACCCTACGACTTATCTTAGAAAATAGATTAAGGAAAGGCAAACCTACGTTTCTAGCATTTGTAGACTCAGAGAAAGCTTTTGACAGTGTTGACTAGAATACTCTCTTTCAAATTCTGAAGGTGGCAGGGGTCAAATACAGGGAGTGAAAGGCTATTTACAATTTGTACAGAAACTAGATGGTAGTTACAGGAGTCGAGGGGCATGAAAGGGAAGCAGTGTTTGCGAAGGGAGTGAGACAGCGTTGTAGCCTATCCCCGATGTTATTCAATCTGTGTATTGAGCAAGCAGTAAAGGAAACAAAAGAGAAATTCGGAGTAGGAATTAAAATCCATGGAGAGGGAATAAAAATGTTGAGGTTCGGTGATGACATTGTAATTCTGTCAGAGACAGAAAGGACCTGGAAAAGCAGCTGAACGGAATGGACAGTGTCTTGAAAGGAGGACATTAGATTAACATCAACAAAAGCGAAACGAGGATAATGGAATGTAGTCGAACTAAATCGTGTGATGCTGAGGGGGATTAGGAAATGAGACGCTTAAAGTAGTAAATGAGCTTTGCTATTTGGGGAGCAAAATAACTAATGATGGTCGAAGTAGAGAGGATATAAAATGTAGACTGGTAATGGCAAGGAAAGCGTTTCTGAAAAGAGAAATTTCTTAACATCGAGTATAGATTTAAGTGTCAGGAAGTCGTTTCTGAAAGTATTTGTTTGGAGTGTAGCCATGTATGGAAGTGAAACGTGGACGATAAATAGTTTACACGAGAAGAGAATAGAAGCTTTCGAAATGTGGTACTACAGAAGAATGCTGAAGATTAAATGGGTAGATTACATAACTAATGAGGAGGTATTGAATAGGATTGGGGAGAAGAGAAACTTGTGAAACAACTTGACTAGAAGAAGGGATCGGTTGGTAGGACATATTCTGAGGCATCAAGGGATCACCAATTTAGTATTGGAGGGCAGCGTGAAGGGTAAAAATCGTAGAGGGAGACCAAGAGATGAATACACTAAACAGATTCACAAGGATGTAGTTTGCAGTAGGCACTGGGAGATGAAGAAGCTTGCACAGGAGAGAGTAGCATGGAGAGCTGCATCTAACCAGTCTCTAGACTGAAGACCACAAGAACAACAACTCTTCTCTCCTAACATCGGACAATGGCGGCAGTGATTTATACATTTCTATGCACTGTAATTGCAATCCTCTTTCGTCTTATTTTGAACTCATTTTCCACACTACAATAAAAAAACCTAATCTCCTTGGTCTATGTAGCACACGAGATAATGTCAAGGAAATTGTCAATATTGCCCACAGACGGCTCAATATTTCCAGGCAACGCAATATATTTCCAAAGTTTTTGTTCTCAATATTACTGCACTACCTCCTAATCTAACTCTTAGACAGTCAATATTATTGCTCATAAGGGAAATATTATTAGTGTTATTGACTGCCTAGGGGCCGCTTAAGGGTACACTAACAATGGAGCTGCGCTAAGCGGCAAGAGCGACGCTATTGGCGACAATCGAAAAGGTCGCCATAGCAGCATTGATGTTGCGACGCCGCTATGGGTCCAGTGCGTCGGCTGTGGCGACACAAGGCGAGCAGCAGTATCCGTGTGTCTGTCGTGTGGCAGCGCTCCTTCAATGAACTGAGGCTAACCTCCCCTGCGAGGCGGCTGCAGTCGCGCAACAACAAAACGCCGCGTGTCTCTTAGGTTGCCTTCCGTTCACACGAAAGGAGTGCTGCCGCTCGACAGACCCAGGGACACAGCCGCACGGACTGTGTCGCCAAAGCCGCCGCACCGGAATCGCTCCTTCAGATGCTGAGCAGCGACAAGAGAGCTGACGATCACTGCTAGTGTTTAGTCCGCTAATACCGAGGGTGGATGTCGGGAGTTTTATTGGTGATATACGCTCCGGTACTGTATTACAGGATCATAAACACAAAAAAACACCATAATTCGGTTCGATTTCGGCAAATGTTGAAACGAAATGACACTTAAATTGAAAACAAAACATATACAGGAAATTGAAGTTAAAATCTTCTGGGTTATTAGGCCGCGTCATGTTTCTTCTAAAATGTTCGACGTTTCGACCCCTCTTCTGGGATCTTCCTCAGGATCTTTTGGTGTCCACTACTGCTAGAACACTGGACACCAAAAGATCCTGAGGAAGATCCCAGGAGAGGGGTCGAAAGCAAAGAGAGTTTCACTGCAAGTTTAAACGCAGCCAAAACCTCTCAGACAAACAGAAGCTAAACGATGTCAAAGTTAGTGTAAGGAGGGCTATGCGCGAAGCGTTCAGTGAATTCGAAAGTAAAATTCTATGTACCAACTTGACAGAAAATCTGGTCTTACGTTAAATCAGTAAGTGGATCGAAACAGCATATCCAGACACTCTGGGATGATGATGGCATTGAAACAGAGGATGACACGCGTAAAGCTGAAATACTAAATACCTTTTTCCAAAGCTGTTTCACAGAGGAAGACCGCACTGCAATTCCTTCTCTAAATCCTCGCACGAACGTAAAAATGGCTGACATCGAAATAAGCGTCCAAGGAATAGAAAAGTAACTGAAATCACTCAACAGAGGAAAGTACACTGGACCTGACGGGATACCAATTCGATTCTACACAGAGTACGCGAAAGAACTTGCCCCCCTTCTAACAGCCGTGTACCGCAAGCTTCTAGAGGAACGGAAGGTTCCAAGTGATTCTAAAAGAGCACAGGTAGTTCCAGTTTTCACGAAGGGTCGTCGAGCAGATGCGCAAAACTACAGGCCTATATCTCTGACATCGATCTGTTGTAGAATTTTAGAACATGTTTTTTGCTCGCGTATCATGTCATTTCTGGAAACCCAGAATCTACTGCGTAGGAATCAACATGGATTCCGGAAACAGCGATCGTGTGAGACCCAACTCGCTTTATTTGTTCATGAGACCCAAAAAATATTAGATACAGGCTCCCAGGTAGATGCCATTTTCCTTGATTTCCGGAAGGCGTTCGATACGGTTCCGCACTGTCGCCCGGCAAATAAAGTAAGAGCCTACGGAATATCAGACCAGCTGTGTGGCTGGATTGAAGAGTTTTTAGCAAACAGAACACAGCATGTTGTTCTCAATGGACAGACGTCTACAGACGTTAAAGTATCCTCTGGCGTACCACAGGGGAGTGTCATGGGACCATTGATTTTCACAATATATATAAATGACCTAGTAGATAGTGTCGGAAGTTCCGTGCGGCTTTTCGCGGATGATACTGTAGTGTACAGAGAAGTTGCAGCATTAGAAAACTGCAGTGAAATGCAGGAAGATCTGCAGCGGATAGGCACTTGGTGCAGGGAGTGGCAACTGACCCTTAACATAGACAAATGTAATGTATTGTGAATACATAGAAAGAAGGTTCCTTTATTGTATGATTATATGATAGCGGAACAAACACTGGTAGCAGTTACTTCTGTAAAATATCTGGGAGTATGCGTACGGGACGATTTGAAGAGGAATGATCATATAAAAGTACTAGTTAGTAAGGCGGGTGCCAGGTTGAGATTCATTGGGAGAGTCCTTAGAAAATGTAGTCCATCAACAAAGGAGGTGGCTTACAAAACACTCGTTCAACCTATACTTGAGTATTGCTCATCAGTGTGGGGTACTTACCAGGTCGGGTTGACAGAGGAGATAGAGAAGATCCAAAGAAGAGCGGCGCGTTTCGTCACAGTGTTATTTGGTAAGCGTGATAGCGTTACGGAGATGTTTAACAAACTCAAGTGGCATTCTCTGCAAGAGAGGTGCTGAGCATCGTGGTGTAGCTTGCTGTTCATGTTTCGAGAGGGTGCGTTTCTGGATGAGGTATCGAATATATTGCTTCCCCCTACTTATACCTCTCGAAGAGATCACGAATGTAAAATTAGAGAGATTCGAGCGCGCACGGAGGCTTTCCGGCAATCGTTCTTCCCGCGAACCATACGCGACTGGAACAGGAAAGGGAGGTAATGACAGTGGCACATAAAGTGCCCTCCACCACACACCGTTGGGTGGCTTGCGGAGTATAAATGTAAATGTAGATGTAGATGAAACGTCGAACATTTTAGAAGAAACATGATGCGGCCTAATACCCAGAAGATTTTAACTTCAATGACAACAGCCACGAAAGCCTGCAGACTTACATATACAGGGTGGTCAGAAAATGTGTGAAATGTTTGTAGGGATGTTACAGGGCAGGTTGTACTGAGGCATAAATGTTAAGAAAAAAATTCGAAACGTTGCACAGTTTCCGAGTTATTTAGCATTGAAGTTAGCCAATTAGATCGTCGCGAGCGTAAATTCAAGTATCAGCTAACGAGTCAAAGCACTCGGTGGGCAACACCGCCCCTGGCAGACCGCTTGAATGCGAGCGCGCGACGCCCCGATTGGCTAACTTCAATGCTAAATAACTCGGAAACGGAGCAACGTATCGAATTTTTTTCTTAACATTTATGCCTCAGTACAACCTGCCCTGTAACATCCCTACAAGCATTTCACTCATTTTCTGACCACCCTGTATATAGGAAAGTTTATTTTCACACTAATGAATGTAATAAGTAACTTTGGATCCTGACAAATATAAATGTTAAAGAGGTTACGAATATTTGGGGCCCATTAATTTGGTATTCTGTAGGAGGTTTGATTAGTTGATTAAATATTGCAGAAAGCAAATGTATTTCACATTATTGTCGGCCACAGCTTCAGAATGCTGTACTTCTTTGGCTAATATTCTCAATCTGGAAAAAAGTACAGCAAATTCTAATGGTCTTCGCGTTCGTGACAGCATAATGTTGAAATATCCTTTGTCAACTTCTAACTCATACCTCCCGTTAGTTGCATAAATATTTATGAATTTAGAATTAGATTCAATCAATCTTCGTAATCCAGCAGAACATTATGTTTGGAGTTTTTGAACACAAAGCCAGAATGATCAGGGCAAATAACTAGAGTTCGTTTTCCATATACACTTTCTAAGGAACCAGAAAAATCCGAATATTGTAATATATATTCACTATTATTCTGAAATTGTCGACGTCTACAAATTTCATTTTTGACAATCTTGCCGTATAACGTAAGTAAACTCTCTTACGATTTTCATGACATTTACAACTCCAACAAGAAAAGACAACTGGGCTTACGAAAGACTGACCATAAACAGATGTCTGTAAAAATTGTAATTCAGAAAAACACTTGTATTCCTTCAATTGATTTTGTATTTATCGTTGTGCGGTGGGGTTTTTCGAGAGTGAAGTATTTTGCAGCACGAAGTAAATGGAAAGGTTGACTGATAAATGTAGGACAACTTTGGCTTCATTCCAAAGGTAAAACAAACACGCTTTGTCACCATCCTGCTCCACCTTGTAATCAAAGCTCCGTCACGAACGCCTCATAAAAGCTAAGAGCAACGCTTCGCTTTGTCGCTGCTCTCTTCGACCCTCGTATTGTCCATTACGGCTACAACATAAAGTACCTAAGGCAGAGAGCCTCTTAGAGCTCTTTGCTAGATTTGGAAGAGCCTTCTGTCAGTTTTGATAGGACTATCATTGTAAAACAAATAATTTTTATTTGTTTTATTTTATCTTTTTGTAGTGTAGCTAAAGAATAAAGTAAAATAATTACAAGCCAAGATCGCTTAAATACTGTTTACTGGATAACCGGTTTCAACACACTAAAGGTGTCATCAGCGGATCTGAATGTAGATTAACATTCACATCCGATGACGGCACCTTTAGTGTGTTGAAGCCGGTTATCCAGTAAACAGTATTTAAGCGAGCTTGGCTTTTGAATTATTTCTACAACAGAGTGATCGCTCCACTACGCACTATGTGTTCACTGTAAAAGAATTACGCCGACGTTAAAATAAGATTATTAGCTTGTATCCCATTGGCCTCATTCATGCATTCTTCATATGCTTGTGTTATACAATTCGTACTAACAGCAACAAGAAAAATGTCTAATTAATGTTAAAGTGGTGTTTTTCCTAGCTCTTCGTGCCACGTGCATGAGTGCTGTTTTCATAAACAGGGAGATTTAGAAGAATTTTGATTTTGGAATACTGTCATTAGTAGTTTTCACACAACCGTGGAAAGCTGCGGCTATATCGAAATCTGGTAGAGAAAATGTAAGCAGTACATTTGAAACGTGGCTATGTGTTGGAATGGCAACGCTTCAGATAAGCCATAGAGTATGAGGTGACTTCTGAAAGAAACCCGGTTGTGGTACGGGCAATGAAGTTAAAGTTATAGCCTTCTTAATTAAGCGAGCGCCTATTAGAATGCAACCGGATAGCAGACAGCCGGACGGCCAGAGCGGAGATAGCGTGCCGAAGGGTTATGATAACAGCGGAGTCGGGCGCGGCAAGCCAGCACGGTGACTTTCAAGAACGTGAAGGCGGAAGGACACAGAAAAGCCAGGGGTAGCTTAGAAATATGACGGAGCATCCACCAGCGCACAAAAAAAAAAAGGGTCTGAGCACAATGGGACTTAACTTCTGAGGTCATCAGTCCCCTAGAAATTAGAACTACTTAAACCTAACTAACCTAAGGACATCAGACACATCCACGCCCGTGGCAGGATTCGAACCTGCGACCGTAGCCGTCGCGCGGCTCCAGACTGTAGCGCCTAGAACCTCTCGGCCACACCGGCCGGCACAGGCGGACACCCTTTGGGGATGATGAAGGTGGACTGTTCCGACCAGAAGCTGCGGAAGGGTAAAAAAGTAGTTCGTTTGAAAAAACTTTAAATTAGAGCAGAGGGCCAGAGTAAAATTTGCAGAAGAGTATAAATCAAAAGTGTTGTTGTTGTTGTGGTCTTCAGTCCTGAGACTGGTTTGATGCAGCTCTCCATGCTACTCTATCCTGTGTAAGCTTCTTTATCTCCCAGTACCTACTGCAACCTACATGCTTCTGAATCTGCTTGGTGTATTCATGCCTTGGTCTCCCTCTACGATTTTTACTCTCCACGCTGCCCTCCAATACTAAACTGGTGATCCCTTGATGCCTCAGAACATGTCCGACCAACCGATCCCTTCTTCTAGTCAAGTTTTGACACAAACTTCTCTTCTCCCCAATCCTATTCAATACCTCCTCATCAGTTATGTGATCTACCCACCTAATCTTCAGCATTCTTCTGTAGCACCACATTTCGAAAGCTTCTATTCTTTTCTTGTCTGTGTATATGCGCAGAAAACAACAGGTAAAATGTGTCTGTTTTAATGGAAGAGATGGTGGCTGATGTCACAAGCGGTTTAGTGGGGGAGAAGGGGAGCAGAGCACACCGTTATTGAGGACTAGCGGTTCGACGGGGGAGCAGTACGGATCGCCGGCAGTTACGCTCCCGGAAGACTACAAACTAAGCTTTGCATTTTAGCTAAATCTGAATAAGGCCGTGACGAAGTAACTTTCGCGCAGGTGGTGAAGTTATTTTGACTCTGAATGAATGATTATCTTAATATGTGACAATTACTGAGGCATAGACGCAAATAGTTAATAGAGCAAAGCCTATTGCGTGCAACAACAGGACAGTCAAATGGTTCAAATGGCTCTGAGCACTATGGGACTTAACATCTGTGGTCATCAGTCCCCTAGAACTTAGAACTACTTAAACCTAACGAACCTAAGGACATAACACACATCCATGCCCGAGGCAGGTTTCGAACCTGCGACCGTAGCGGTCACGCGGTTGCAGACTGAAGCGCCTAGAACCGCTCGGCCAACACGACAGTCATTGAACACGGTAGGTCAGCTGCTGTACTCGCTCCTGCTGTTGCAATTCTGTTTCTGTTTTCTGCCAATGATCATTATGACCAATTAGTTATGACCATGCTTATTTTTATGTGGGGTCTCAACTGTAAATAAAGACTGATTTCCGTGCCATCTGGTAATATAAAATCCTGGCCTTGTGCATTAAACGGCCCGCGTGGCAGCTGAGTGAATCAATTATTCAAAATGACAGTCACAATCACACTATTTATTTTGCCGCCAACCGGTTTCAACCCGCGATGGGGTCATCTTCAGGGCAATTTACACCATTTGGTCGCTCGCTGGAGTCGCCACCCTGCCTGTGTGGTAACGGATAGTTACCAACCGTGCATAAGCAGGGTGACGACTCCAGGGACTGCCCAAATGGTGTAAATTGCCCTGAAGATGACCCCATCGCGGGTTGAAACCGGTTGGCGGCAAAATAAATAATCCGATTGTGGCGTCATTTTGAATAACTGATTATAAGTAAATTAATCGCTGTTATCTCCACACAACTATGTTGTCTAAAAAGCTGAGTGAATTATATTAATACGATCACAATTGCGATTAGCCTGATTGAGACAACAACCAAATGCAAGCGGTGTCCGACAGAAGTCTTAAACCCACTTAGAGGGGCATATCCGTCTGACCGCTATCTGGCTGGATTCTTGCGTGCAAACTACGATTTTGCAATTTGTTTGTAATAAACCGTATCAAAGGATTTTGATGCCAACGTGTCTCTAGAATATAATTGCTTTTATCAGAGCTGCGTTGCATTATTTAGTAGCACCGGAATTCCTCTCTAAAACTTAGTTCTACATATTTGCTAACTCCAGAACCCACAGGAAGCCGAATAACGTACGAGCGGTTGATCTGCAGGTAAGGGCAGGTAAGATTACAGGTCGAGAAAGTGCGAAGGCTGTCTATGCTGCCACGCACCCCTGTAAATCTACCGCTTACCGGACCAGACAGTCCAAGGGGTTCAGTTCGTTATATATTAGGGTTTGTCACTCCGCAGAGGGAATGTTACAAAGTGGTACATCGGCCTAGGGAATGTTACACATTCTGCATGAGGTTCCGATCGTGAAACCTATTCATCAAGTGAATTTCCTCTGATAACATTTTGATAACAAGGGGGCCATTTTTTGTGTAACATTGATTACAGACAATAAACAGCAAACAAGAGTACAAATAAGTGCAATAATAAAGTTCTGAGTTTTAATTTTTACCTGTTATATGGAACCCACACCAACTAAAATGTGAAATTATAAGAACATTTCAGAGTCCCTACAGTGTAAAAAGTAATACATATTTTGGTTACGAATTAATGAGAAACAGATGAATAAAAATTTTCTGTGCCTCGGGTGAAATAGTATTGAAAAAAACTATTTTCAGTAAAGAGGTTCCGAAGAAATCTGATTTCGGTAAGTTGGGGCGAGTTTCATGATAATGATCCTGGAAAGTGAGAGACGTCCATCACACAACGGCAGTTACAGCTCCAGCTAACCATTGCATACATTTTATGAAAACTGTGAAGCAGCGTTCGAAGTACAGATTTGCTGAATTCTCAGAATATCGAGCAGGAAATGACATGCGCTGCCGTCTCCTATCCTCACGCTCGGAATAAATGTGTTTAACGACTCTTAATCGACAGTCACTAGGGAAGGAATCATTTCGTTTTCGTAGCGTGTCGCAAAACAGTACTAAACGTTCGCGAAGTAAATCAGTTACATAAAAGTGTATGATTTGGCATACAAATGAAATAACACAAACGATCTGACTCTTAAACTTACTTCCATATTGCGTTTCACATGTATTGCAAAGTAAAGTAAGTGAAAGCAGTATGTCAGCACAGTGGAGTGATTAATTTCTCCGGGTGGTAATGCTATATATTCCAGAGGCCATACGTTTGGCATAGTCTCCATTCCTCGAAAATCAGAGTTTAACATCTTGACACAGAAAAGTTATTAGAGACGGAGAACCGAGCTATCAGTTGGATGCAGTGCAGAAAGGAGATTCGTAATAATTGTCTTGAATAACCGGTCTGTCATTCGCATGGAGTAATTTAGGGAACAACAAATAATGTAAATAAGGTTGCCCAAACGGTGATACGGATTCCATTCAGGAGGTACCCGAGTCCAGAGGCTGAACAATGCGTGACCTGTCTCCATACCAACAAAGACACTGTGGCTATGGCTATGAAAGAAGGCCTTTTTATAATGTGAAAATAATCATACTATGAGTCTAGAGCTGAAAAGTTTCGCGCTGTCGAAAATAAAATCGTGCACGCGAAGGACTCAAAATGGAAACGAAAATTATGTGAAGTGGTTAGAAGAAAAAATAAGTAGGACTGGTTTCAGGTTACAAAAAATACCGTTCTTTCGTAAAGAAAGTGATGAAAAAAATCCAGAAACATTTGTATAACGCCAGAAATCAGTAACTATGTAATAAATTTACATCTGTGTGGACAGTTGTTAAAAGAGAAATAAGTACTAATTTTAAGTGCTGCATGTAGTAATGTAAACAGCCGTCTATTGGGTAACGAAATCCTGGATTTTTCGTGCCGATGTTCCAATCATATCGCTAAGAAATAAGAGGGAGTGCAAGTCTTTTGCAATTCGAAAATTCTGGAGCGTCACTGTAAGGCGAATGCTGATGGACACGGGTTTTCAAGTTTTTCTAAGTAGCTTTCAGCTGCAACGCATTACAATGCCTTCTTCTAGTTCCACAATCTACTGAAATCATCCAAGATATGGACCCTCCAGTTGGTTCTTGCGGCAGGAGAGTACATTGCTGGAATGGATTTAATAGCTGACAGTATTCAGTAAGAATTTCTTTAGCTGCAGTAGTATTAAAGGTTCTCTAGCACATACTCTGAAACCATAATCTTGCCCATCTTGTCATACGTCAAGACTTCTCTGAAAGGACAGGAGTTTTCATTTGATGAAGGGCGCCTGCTGGCGTGGTGTGATTACTGTGCCCATGTGAGTTGGGACACTTGGAAGAAAGATCCGATGATTGACAGAAGAGTCCTGATCAGTGACACTGAAATCGACTCCTATTTGATCAATACGTCAAATCACCAAGTAATGGCTCAGTAAAAGGTAAAACGCTTGAAGGTGACTGCGGAGGAGGAAGCGCCGAAGCAAAGGAATGAAAAAAAGCTTTTGATTACTGTCGTGGAATTTTCGAACTGCAAGAATTTCTTGTTATGGTTGTATCTTAAGGTACGACGCGGGAAATAAATATCGTATTTGAGGCAGATAATAGTTTTGGTAAACACCTTACGGTAGTAATAGCTTTCCTTCATAGCCAAGCCAGAATACGTTGCTGAGTTGGAGTAAAGTAGAAATGTTAAAAATAAAATTCAGACGCCCTGATTTCGATTTGGTGTGGTTCTTTTAACAACTTCAGCCATGCACGTTACTTTGTAAAACCAGATATATTGAGAAATGGATTAGTCAATAACTCATTGCCCAACAATAAAAATGTTTCGGGCTCAAAAATAACTTATCCTTGTGTATTTCTGTCTGCTGAATTCAAAAATCACGATAAAAACGAGTGATTAGCTCTTGCTTTGCACATAGAATGACATGTCCGTTTTTTCCCGGTCTACATTTTCAATTTAGGGCTAATTTTGTTTTTGGAGTTGTGACACGTGTTAAATGACAAAACACAACATTCTCCAGCTGCTTATGGATTATAAACATTATTATTCTTGCTGTGGCTGTGAGTTTCATGTTGTTTGTGTTGTAATTACTACACAATTTCTGGTTCCCACGGCTTCTGACGCGTAAAATTTGTTAAATCAAAGTGTCACAAAAATGAGCAAGTTCAGTGAATAATTTTGGTTACATATGTAGTGAAATGACATTTTCGTCATAGAAATACACTCTGACGCATGTTATGAAGACTGCCTATCAGCATTATGTTGGTATGAAGGAAGATGACCGATTCTACATATATGTTGAACCTCTTGTTCAGCTGAACTAAGAGAAAGGCTGAAAAATAAAAAATTCTGTGGCTTTTTTGCTATTCCTATGTTTTGCCAGGAAGCTACGAACCATACAGATAACGGCTATTTCTACTTGATTCCACCTGCAAAGACAGGATTGAAAATGAAAAAAAAGAGGAATAGTTCAGTACCTTACCCTTCCATCTGCTATTCGACCTGTTCCACATTCAGACAGTTTCTCAGTTCCTATTCCATACCTAAAGCTGTGAGACTGAAGCAGAAAATCAAGAGGGATGAGAACCCAACAAGGCGACCACATCCCACGAGTCTGATCTTTACGAAAAAGATGATAAACCAAGTTGTGGAACTGTCACTAATGAATATGAAGAAAGATTTCATTAGGACGTTTTTGTAATGGAATGAAGTAATGTTTGAACATTACTGCTGGTCTGTTATGTAGCGAGGCTCCAGACCTCACTTACCACATAATTCTCTTCTGACCCGTCTAAGAGCCACGCATTCTTACTTCAATCTGGAACTCTTAGAACGTGACAGTCATTAAAGGAATGCCCAATGGACTTTCATTGTTGTTGGAATATGCAATTAAAATGTATCGCCTTCTCTTCATCCATTGGAATAGAATAGTTCCACCTATTGTATATCACAGAAAGCAGAGCTAAGATTTTTTCTTTGTCATATTGGTTTTTCTCAACTCGAAATTGAGCAAACATTCAATTTCTTTTTTCGTGAACAGTGTAATGCCACCGTGAAATTCCTCGTCGCTTCTTGCCCTGCAGCACTACGGCTCTGTTCCTATTACCACCCTAGGGGACCGTGCGACAAACTGTGACACGAAACATTTCACGTATTTCTCACCTAAGGTGAAACTTAATGCAACGTAAACCACCGTGAGAAAAAGGGAATATACTTTGGTAGAAAAGCAAACAAAGACGTAAACAGTTAACTGGTACGTGCATGATTGTCAGACAGGTTGCTTAGCATAAGACTGATACCTGTTAGACATATGAAAGCAATACTGTGTATTGTGATATACTGCCGATGACTCGCATCGTATTATTAGAATAGGTTTGCCACCATGCTTCTGCTGTGGTAACCGGAAATCTGCTTGACTAGTCCAAAACAACATGTGCTGAAGTTCTGAAATCCGCTGTTGTTTTTACAGGGTGGCTGCGGCCACTTTGAGACCCGCCCGTTCTGCGAGCACAGCGTTGCGTACACCTTGCTTGGCGCAGCTACGGCTCGCTACACGGCGACCTTCCAGCAGCGCGCGGCAGGGACGCTTTGCGGTCGCTACTTCTCGTAACATCCTTGGGAGGCAAGTGCTATAAAGTGACTGATGTTCTGCCACGTGGAAACTAAGGGCCATCTCTGTGCTTGCTCGAGTGTTGACATAACTGCAAATACTCCTAATGAGAGAGTCTCATTTTGTGTGCATTCCCTAATAATTTAATAATTTTTTCATAATGCGGAGCCACAGTCATAATATATTTGTTAAAAGCCATTAGACTGTCGTTTATTTACAGTGTTATATTTATACTTACAAAATCATGATTTCGGCTTCAAAGTGCCATTATCGAGTGTTTTAAGTATTATAAATTGCAAAGATGACATACTGTCGTATTAAAATACACTATTAGACACATTGTCTAAGAGTCGATATTTCTGGCAGAGCCTACTGCCTTATTTCACTACTGAGCACACCAAGATTTGCTGAATGCGCTGAAAGCCATTCAGTGCGTGCTTCCAGCAGATACGTGAATTCATCTGCTGTTACTTGGCTCCTTCCAGTCACTAAGGCGATTTGAAGTCCCCTGATAAAGCAATGCGGTTTTATGCAAAGTTACCTCTTCTGGTGAGAGTACCCAATAGAATGCGCTGCTTTTGTTGAACAACTGCTTGTGCGTCTCTATTTTGAACGACGGCACCCAAAGTTTGAAACGCTTAATAAATTGTTATTCATTTAAATAGCTGTTTAATTTGGTTCACAAGTTGACCTAAACAAACAGGTCTTCTATTTTGTTAGTTTTTAGACCAGTGTATAGCCTTTTTGCGTGAGTCGTTATAGTGATCTGGCATGACCCTTGGCGTGCCACAGGGGAGTGTTATGGGACCATTGCTTTTCAAATGGTTCAAATGGCTCTGAGCACTATGGAACTCAACTGCTGTGGTCATCAGTCCCCTAGAACTTAGAACTAGTTAAACCTAACTAACCTAAGGACATCACACACACATCCATGCCCGAGGCAGGATTCGAACCTGTGACCGTACCAGCAGCGCGGCTCCGTACTGGAGCGCATAGAACCGCACGGCCACCGCGGCCGGCACCATTGATTTTCAGAATATATGTAAATGACCTAGTAGATAGTGTCGGAAGTTCCGTGCGGCTTTTCGCGGATGATGCTGTAGTATAGAGTGAAATTGCAGCATTAGAAAGTTGCAGCGAAATGCAGGAGGATCTGCAGCGGATAGGCAGTTGGTGCGGGGAGTGGCAACTGACCCTTAACATAGACAAATGTAACGTATTGCGAATACATAGAAAGAAGGATCCTTTATTGTATGATTATATGATAGCGGAACAAACACTGGTAGCAGTTACTTCTGTAAAATATCTGGGAGTATGCGTGCGGAACGATTTGAAGTGGAATGATCATATAAAATTTATTGTTGGTAAGGCGGGTACCAGGTTGAGATGCATTGGGAGTGTCCTTATAAAATGTAGTCCATCAACAAAGGAGCTGGCTTACAAAACACCCGTTCGACCTATACTTGAGTATTGCTCATCAGTGTGGGCTCCGTACCAGGCCCGGTTGACGGAGGAGATAGAGAAGATCCAAAGAAGACCGGCGCGTTTCGTCACAGGGTTATTTGGTAAGCGTGATAGCGTTACGGAGATGTTTAGCAAACTCAAGTGGCAGACTCTGCAAGAGAGGCGCTCTGTATCGCGGTGTAGCTTGCTGTCCAGGTTTCGACAGGGTGCGTTTCTGGACGAGGTATCGAATATTTTGCTTCCCCTCTCCCGAGGAGATCGCGAATGTAAAATTAGAGAGGTTCGAGCGCGCACGGAGGCTTTCCGGCAGTCGTTCTTCCCGCGAACCATACGCGACTGGAACAGGAAAGGGAGGTGATGACAGTGGCACATAAAGTGCCCTCCGCCACACACCGTTGGGTGGCTTGCGGATTATAAATATAGATGTAGATGTAGATGCAGGAGTTGTTAGCTGAATCAAAACAAAAAAAATGTTGAAAACTGATTTTGATCTCCTATTCGCATGTTGAAAGATGCACTTTCATCATACTGACGGAAAAATACACGGGTGTCCGTTTAAAAGGAGTTAGTGTTGGAAGAATTTTAGTATTTGAATAAGCTTTTTTAAGGCGTTGGAAGTAGGAGAATATTTATTTAGAATACTCACTTAAAATATTTTTTGTTCGATGCCATTGCCTTTCTTTCCTCGGGCACAGGCTGATTTTTTCTGCATTTTTTGCAGTTATAATGAAGAAATTAATATAGTGATAGTGGCCGACGAACACTCCGATCAGATGGTCAGTTGATAGCGTAGTACGTGACAGCTCCTCTATATATGAAAAGTTTACGTTATGAAATGCAGAATGAAGTAGACTAGTACGATTTTTCAAACATGTAGATGTATTTTGTATCGAACACTAAACAGCCGATCGTCGACCTGAGCTCTAAGGCTACCATGTAACAGTAATAACGGGTTTTATTATACTTATTTGCGGTACAGTACATTTTTATTTTTATTTTTCTCCTCGTTGGTAGAACTGAAAGAAGCGCCACACGCCCTTTAAAATCAAAAGGTTATGCGGTCAATAACTGGACAAATCGGTGTAACGTAACGCGAAATAATTGCTAAAGGCTGTATGTGGCATATTGTTGCAGAAATGCAACAGAACCTGCTCCTTGGATTTTTAGACTTTCATCGACGCACGGTCAACTTTTACATAACTGAAACAATATAACTTTAATTCAACGACAGAATTACAAATTCATTAGGATAATCAGTTGTGTGACCGAGTGAAACAGTGATAAACGTATTAATTCTCAGCGACTAAGTCTTGATAATCAAAAACTGAAGTACATACTACCAATGTTAACGTTCCATAATAAGATTCACTTTAGATTGTCTTGTGAACTATCTTTCAGCTTTCTAGACGGTCATCGGACAACTTGAGTTGTTCATGGCAGGATATAAAATAAATATAACTATGGTACATTAGTACTGTGTAGTACTTCAGTGTTTAATATCTCTGTCTTCTTCCAAGTACCGACGGAATATACTATAATTATGGGCCTTGACTTCTGAAACCTAGACAATGATAAGGGCAAATCAGTATCTTGTGAAATCGAGATAACTTTTGATTTGGGGACGCCTTGATTGAAAATCTACTTTTTCTGCTTTTATTCTACCCGAGAATTCTCGTATGTCTGTGATACGAGGTTTCTTATGTTCATTTCTTATCTTTCACACTAAGCGCCTCTGATTTACCACTTCGTGTTAGAAGATAAAACTCAGAGGGCAAATGGTTCAAATGGTTCTAAGCACTATGGGACTTAACGTCTGAGGTCATCATTCCCCTAAACTTAGAATTACTTAAACCTAACTATCCTAAGGACATCACATAACCATGCCCGAGGCAGGATTCGAACCTGCGACCATAGCAGCAGCGCGGTTTCGGACTGAAGCGCCTAGAACCGCTCGGCCACAGAGGTCGGCTCAGAGGGCAATTTTGAATTATAAACTTATTTGTAGTTAATGACTTGTCATAATCCCAACTATCTATCTTAATTCTACGGCTGTGTGGTAAAAGAAAAGCTCTTCTTAATTTTACTATCGACATCTCACTGTGAGTGAAATTTGAATTTAAAGAATTAAACATACAATGTCAGATCTTCTAATACAGATGATTGATTAGGAATTTAAAAAAAATACAGCTATTCGTTAATTATGGAGCTCCCTGCTATTCAGAAGCTCAGCAGGAAGGCTGCTTCATACAAATTGATTAATGAGACCTTTTTAAGCAATTTTTCACAGACAAATTATGTGTGGGGGTGCTCTTCGCTTTTACTTTGTTTTCTTGTCGGTAGTTCTGTTCCCAAACATTAGTGCCTGATATTACGATAATAATTTATTGCGATGCTACTAAGAGAGTTATACTGTACAGATGACTAGTCAATGAAATTTGACATTCGAAATTGAAAATAGAACTATGGTGTGGATTTTCAAGATGTAGAAAGCTATATTTGTTGGGTATATGATATTCTCAAACATCTGTTTAATTATATTTCGTTAGAAACTACGTTCAGATTATATAAATTGTCTCAGAATTGTCCACATTTCATAAAACTAGAGTAACAAATCTGAAGCACATAAGAGCTTTTATTCTAAACTCACAGAAATTCTTATTATTACTCTGCAAAGGAACGCTCAGAAACTGATGAATGATCAGAGAGTTTCCGTTCTTCTTCACATGGATTTAATTTGAAGCTGACTTTTGATTCTACAGCTATACTAGCTACAGTAAAGTATGTAATTGATGAAGCCATCGACTAGCTTGTAAGGAAAAGGAACAACATCGTTGGGTCACTACGCCATCAGACTGTTCTTATGTACTGAACAGTTACAACTGTGAGAGTCTGCGAGTCCGAGGGGATGGGATCTCACTGGGTTATTAACACCACACTCCTCCCCCACACACAGCCGCCCCCTAAAGATATCCAGATTCGTGCTAGGGTGCCGCAACGATAAAGATAACCGTACCGTAGATGCAAGCACGACGGCGGGATGGATATGTGTGAGAAGCCAGACTAACGCGTGGTTCCTGGAGAGGGTCAGCAGAATTTTTAGTAGGTGCAGGGGCAACAGACTGACCCATCTGGCCTTGTAACGTTAACCAACATGGACTCGCTGTGATGTTACTGAAAACGGCTGCAAGCAAAACGAAATTTTTTCCCGAGGACATGTGGCTCCACTTTTTGGCTTAATGATGATGGCATTCCCTTCCATAAAATATTTCTAAGGTAAAAAGTCGCCCATTCGAAACTCCAGCAGGGTAATACTCAGGAGGATGTCGTCATCGAGTAAAACCAAACTGGAATTCTAATGGTTGGAAAGTGGAGCGTTTAGATTCCTTAATCGGGAAGACAGCTTAGAGAATTTAAAAACGGAAATTTGCAACAGAGACTTCTCAGATCGACGATCGGCAGTTAATAAGTGGGAATTTTCGATACAAAATACATGTATATGTTTGAAAAATCCTGCTACTTTAATTCATTTTGTATTTTCTAACGTTTAAGTTAGACGAAGTAGGAATTAGCGAAGTGTGGTGACATATAAAACAAGACTTCTGGTCATCTCATTACAGGGTTATCAATACAAAATCATATAGATGTAATACAGGATTAGGCCTAATAATGGGTAGGAAAATGAGAATGCAAGTAAACTACTGCGAACAGCTTATTAAATGCATTACTGTAACCAAAACAGACACGAAGCCGACACCCATCACTGTAGTACAAGATTATATACCAATTAGCTCTGCAGATGACGAAGAGATTGAAGGAATGTACGACGATATATAAAGGAAAATGTGCAGACAGATAAGGGAGAACAAAATTTAATTGTGGTTGGTGAGTGAAATTCAGTCTGGAGAAAAGCAAATGATGGATAAATAGTACGAGAACATGAACTGTGGGAAAGGAATGAAAGAGGAAGCTGCAAGGTAGAATTTTCAACAGTTCATAGTTTAATCATCGGCAACACTTTCTATAAGAATCGTGAAAATTGGTAGTAGATATGGTAAACACCTGGGTACTGTGAAATGTTTCAGATTGGCTATATAATGATAATACACAGACTTCGAAAGCAAATTTTAAACTGTAAGACATTTACAGAGGTAAATGTGGACTCAGACGATAATTCAGTGGTTCTGAATTGCAGATTAAAACTGAAGAAATTAAGAAGATGGGACATGGATAAATTGAAGGAACCAAAGGTTGCTGAGAGTTTCAACAACGGTGTTAGGGAACTTTGACTGAATCAAGTGATTTCAGCCGTCTAAAAAACGAGATTAACGGAAAGTGCAAAGCAGCTAAGCAGGAGTGGTTCGATGATAGATGCAAGGTCTTAGAAGCACGCATATCTTGGAAAAAGATAGATTCTGTCTATAGAAAAATTAAAGAAACATTTCGATAAAAGAGAATCAGTTGTATGAATATCAAGAGCTGAGGCGTCAAGGTAGGTATTAAGCAAAGAAGTGAAATCTGAAAGGTTCAAGGAATGTATAAAGGCCCTATAAGGGGGAGTAAAACTAGAGGACAGTATTACAAGAAGAGAAGAGGAATATAAGATAAGATGGGAGAAGTGATACTGCGAGGAGAATTTGACAAAGCACTGAAAGACTTAAGTGGAAATATGGCTCCTGGAGCAGACAACATTCTATAAGAATTACTGAGATGCTTGGGAGAGCCAGCCATGATAAAATTATTCCACCTAGTGTACAAATACCATCAGGTTTCAGTAAGAATGTAATAATTCCAATTCCAAAGGAGTTTGATACTACCAAGTATGAAATAAGTTTTAATAAGTTGTGGTTACAAAATAGTGAAACAAATTATTTACAGAAAAATGGAAAACCTGGTAGACGCCCACCTTGTGGAAGATGAGTTTACGTTGCAAGAGACGTAGGGACAAGCGAGGCAATACTAACCCTACGATTTATCTTAGAAGATAGGTTGAAGAAAGGCAAACCTACGATTATAGTATTTGTATATTAAGAGAAACGTTTTGCCACTGTCAACTGGACTACACTCTTTGACATTTTGAAGGAAGAAGGGATAAAATAAAAGGGCCATCCGTTAATTACAAACTGTACGCAAATCAGACTGCAGTTATTAGAGTCAGAGAACATGAACGGGAACCCCTTTTTTGAGAAAGGAGTGAGACATGGTTGTAGCCCAACCCCTATATTAATCAGCTAGCTCATCGAACAAGCTGTGAAAGAAACCAATGAGAAATTTGGAATGGGAATTAAAGTTCAGGGAGAAGAAATAAAAACTTTGAGGTTTACTGATAACATTGTAATTTTGTCAGAGACGGCAAAGGGCTTGAATGCTATTTGAGTAGCAAAGTAATAGACGGTGACCAAAACCGAAAGAGTATATAAAATGCAGAGTGGCAATAGCAAGAAAAGAATTTCTGAAAAAGAGCAATCTGTACACATGCAGTTTCAGTTTAAGAATTAGAAAACCTTTTCTGGAGATGTGTGGAGTATATCTTACGTGGAGATGAATCCTGGACGATAAGCAATTGAAACTAAAAGATAACAGAAGCTTCTGAAATGCGATGCAAGGGAAGAATGCTGAAGATTAGACGGGTAGTTCGAATAAGAAATGAGAAAGCAGTTAATAAAATTGTGGGAAAAGAAATTTGACACAAATTGATGAAAAAAGGGATCAGTTGATAGGACACACCCTGAGCCATGAGGGAGTTGTCAGTTTGGTAATCGAAGGAAGTGGGGAAGGGGGGAGTAAAAATTGTAGAGGGAGACCAGTGCTTGAGTACTGAAATCAAGGTTCAAATGTACGCAGATTGCGGTAGTTATGCAGGGATGAAGAGGCTTGCATAGGATAGACTAGAACGGGGTGCTGGATCAAACCAGCCATCACTCTGAAGACAACAACAACAACAACAATTTTCAGTTGGTTGCCGGATGGTTAACCAACATGCCTGTGCTTGTGTCCTGTCCGCCTGTGGAGAACATTTCAATCAGGTAATGGTACACATTCACAGGCCGACTGCTGCCGACAGTAAATCCGAAAGGGTTAGTAAGTCGACTGGTAAAAGTATAAAACTATGGGAAGTTGAATAAAGCAAGACAGGAAGAGAAAGATCCTTTACTAAGAAAAAAGAAATTACGGGATGATTGAGTTTCCCGACCGGAAGAGGAAACAATTGAAAGAAACTGAATTCGCCACCTCAGGCATTGTCTGCAGATCTGTGCTGACAGGCGTAATATTGATGAAAGTGAGTGCACAGTTGGATTTTATGTCGTGAAAATTGTCGAAACTGTGAGACTTCATTGCTATGACAATTCTTAAGTCGAATGCGTGACACATGAATTTCTCAAATTTTCGAACCAATGCTTTTAATATCACGCATTTTACTGAACTGTAATTCATTGTAGTAACGCTAAAGCAACGTTCTGAACACTAATATAATCAAATTATTATTATGTTTAAACATTTTATATATTATATAATTATTATTTATATACTAGGCAACAACGGTACGTCAAAAGTGGTGGTGACGGGTGTTATATTTGGCTTCCGCGGGCGCGGAAGGGAAAAGTCTACATTAAGCATGTTCTTGTATCAACGCAGATATTTGCTGAGGTCCCATCTCACTGGAACCACGGATTGACGCGCGCAGTAATAACGCTGTGCCAAACAGTTCCAGAAATTTAATACGCAGAAACTGATAATAAACTACATCGCATATGTCTAGTAATAGAAGTACAGGTCTTAAAATATGGTTCCCCAGTTTTCACGACCAAATTTTCAGAGGAAATCTTCGCTGGTGAAATTTAACAGTAATTGCGTGGGAAATGGAAATTGATGAATGAAATATTACATCAATTCCATACGAGGTTAAAATTGTGTGGTCCTCGTTCCTGCACCTTCTGATGGTCGTACACATCAGATTGTACTCTTTAATACTCGCCACACGACTACTTGATCTGTACTCCTAGTATTTGGTACAGCCTGCATACTTGCTGAAGATTCATAACGAAAAATTTTCATCACTGCATCCTTAAAACTCCTTGTCCCTACCGCACGCTTGCCATCGTCTACGTGCGCGCAGCAATGACTCACTGTTCCTCGAAAGCGCATATGCAGTGCAACAAAGGGTACTTTGGTATGAATCTCTCCTGTTTGAAACCGATGCTCGAAATTACGATGCGAATCCCTTACCGTTGTCGAAGCCTCACTGTAATGCAAACTGTTGTCAGTGAGCTCAAACAGTACGTAGTAGTCAACATTGGATCCAGATCATCACATATAAACACTAACAGCACCTGGTAAGCCACACGAAAGTGTTAGAAGGAGAACAAATGCAACAACTGCGAGCTGAAACATAACTCACGAAAGACTGCTTAAAATGGTACTATCCTTAAGAAACAAAACAAAAACTTCCTCTCAATGCGTCGCAGAGTCTAAATTTATTTGGCCATGTTTCCATGCTGCGACAGTAGCGAGTAATCGCATCAGTGCGCCCTAATTTACCCACGAAAAGCAAAGCCCAATCTTGAGTTGGACAAGGACAGAGTTGGCCTCAGTCATCAGCTCTGTGCCGAACATAGCAATAAACACCGCCTTAATACCGGAAAGGAAACTTTTTCAAGGAGCAAAAAAACAAAAGTTAGGCGTGGAATCTCGAACATCTTCTAACCTGCGTCATACATACAAAGAACCCACATTGGGAGACTGGCTCAATAACCTGCTTCAACAACACAGGATAGAGCAAAATAAAATCGGCCAGAAGTATGGGAAGACATTCCAGAAATAGCTTAAGATTGCACTTTCGGCCCCATAATCAGGATTCATACAAAAACATGGGGTCAAATTGTGTTTTAGATTCTTGAAGATATTTAATTTTAACATTTTTTTTATTTTCAATAAGTGTGTTAGTTTTCAATAATACTTTTAGTTTCAAAATTTTAGTTTTCAATGAAAAAAGTGGTCTAGAGATGGCGCCTTTGAGTACTGAACCCTAGATCCTGGGCCCCAATGCTCGATTCCATTTATTGCTTGCATTCTGAAAAAAAAAATTGTTAGCTACGACCGCCAAGGATTTCCAGTATAAGAAGTATCCTTCATCCTTCCAAAAGCCTTATCAAAAGTGGGCATAGGGGCTCCTGACAAACTGGAAGACTCAGCGATTATCGATAGCATGGGGATGCAGAGGGTAATGGAAACAATTGCATTAAGGACAGATAGTGTGTTTCCACAGGATATGTAATCCTCTAAAATAGTCCCACGATAACTAGTTCCTCTGCAAAAACTTTCAGTGATAAACCAGTCACCTGTTCGGATATCCGGGTGGAAACTGCTCAGGAGAACGAAAAACTAGGCCAACGTTCTACGAAGAGGAGCGTGGAATGTTGGAATCTGAAAAGACAGAAAAGTAGGCTAACATTAGACTTACGGGGACTAGTACAGTGTAAAGGAAAACAAATAGAGATTTCTGGTAAGATGATTATGGCGCACTAAAGACAGCTTCAACGAATGATGTGTCGGCATTCTTACGAACGGAAAATTGGGGAGCAAACATAATAACAGAATTATTATTCTAATGAATGAAACTAAGCCAAAATCAACTACAATTTTGCAGGTTTACATGTCCATGTCACAAGATGATGATGAGAAAGTAGAGATAATACAATGAAGAGCCAAAAAAACTGGTACCCCTGCCTAATATCGTGTAGCGTTCCCACGAGTACGCAGAAGTGCCGCAACACGACATGGCATGAACTCGACTAATGTCTGAGTTAGAGCTGGAGGGAACTGACACCATGAATCCTGCAGGGCTGTTCATTAATCCGTAAGAGTATGAGGGGATGGAGATCTTTTCTGGACAGCACGCTGCAAGGCATCCCAGATACGCTCAATAATGTACATGTCTGGGGAGTTTGGTGGCCAGCGGAAGTGTTTAAACTCAGAAGAGTGTTCGTGGAGCCACTCTGTAGCAATTCTGTGCGTGTGGGGTGTCGCATTGCTCTGCTGGAATTGTCCAAGTTCGTCGGAATGCACGATGGACATGAATGGATCAGGTGATCAGAGAGGATGCTTACGTACGTGTCACCTGTCAGAGTCCTATCTAGAGGTATCAGGGGCCCCATATCACTCCTGCTCCCAACACCATTACAGAGCCTCCATCAGCTTGAACAGTCCCCTGCTGACATGCAGGGTCCGTGGATTCATGAGATTTTCTCTATACCCGTACACGTCCATCTGCTCGATACAATTTGAAACGGGACTCGTCCGAAAAGACAACATGTTTCCAATCATCAACAGTCCAACGTCGGTGCTCAAAGGTCCAGGCGAGGCGTAAAGCTTTGTGTCGTGCAGTCATCAAGGGTACACAACTGGGCCTTCGGCTCCGAAACCCAAATCGACGACATTTCGTTGAATGGTTGGCACGCTGACACTTGGTGATGGCCCAGCACTGAAATATGCAGCAATTTTTGGAAGGGTTGTACTTCCGTCACGTTGAACTATTCTCTTCAGTCGTCGTTGGTCCCGTTCTTGCAGGATCTTTTTCCTGCCGCAGCGATGTCGGAGATTTGATGTTTTACCGGATTCCTGGTACTCATGGTACACTTGTGAAATGGTCGTACGGGAAAATCCCCACTTCATCGCTACCTCGGAGATGCCGTGTACCATCGTTCGTGCGCCGACAATAACACCACGTTCAAGCTCACTTAAATCTTGATAACAGGCCACTGTAGCAGCAGTAACCGATCTAAAAATTGCACCACACACGTTTCCTTATAAAGGCGTTGTCGACCGCAGTGCCATTTTCTGCCTGTTTACATATCTCGGTATTTGAATACCCGTGTGGATACCAGTTTCTTTGGCGCTTCAGTGTATATGAGCAAATATGAGAATTGATAAAATATGTGGATTAGGAAGACAATTTGATAGCGCTGAACGACTGGAACGCTGTTATATGGGAGAGTAACAATAGAATATTGGTTGGGGGAAAGGAATGAGAGAGAAGAGACACTTCTAGAATTCTGCTTTATGTTTTAACTAGTTGTAACGTACACGATCTCCCAAACGGAAAAGAGAAGAAGATGTACTTGGAGAGGATCATAGGGAGTTATCAACTGGAGTATATCATGGTTACACAAAGATTTAAAAATCAAACTCTGGACTGCAAAACAGACCTAGGTGAGGATGTAGACCACAACCTAGTAGTGATTAACGTTAGATTAAAGTTCAAGAGGATAAATCAAAAGAGTATCCTTTGAACTGGAGTACTGAATAGCTAGGATATAGTGACCAACGGCCTCGCCGCATTAGTAATGTCGCTTCCCGTCATATCACCGAAGATAAACGCTTTTGGGCGTGGCTACTACTTGGAGGGTTACCGTTCGCGTCTGCCGAGCGTTCTTGACGAGCAGGGTGCACCCAGCCCTCGTGATGCCAATTGAAGAGGTCCTTGAATGAGAAGCAGCGGCTCACGAAAACTGACAACAACCGGGTAGCGATGTGCTGATCGCACGCCCCTCCATATCTGCACCCAGTGATGCCTGTCGGCTGAGGATGATACGGCGGTCGGTCGGTACCGTTGGATCTTCCGAGGCCTCTTCAGACGGAATTAGGATAGAGTGAGGCGAAGGGAAAATTCTCTGAGGCAATGACCATTGGCCCAATTAAAAGTGACTAACTAGCTAAGAAGAAGATGAATGGAAAATAATAAAGAAAGAAATAAGTAAGGCAGGTTAGGATACGGTAAATGTAGCGAAATCAAAGGTGAAGAAGCTAGGAACGACTCAGTAAGTCCTTGTGCTTATTAATGGAAGGAGAAAATGTAGTAATCTTAAGAATGAGCTTAAAAGACTTAGGGATAAAACTAACAGGAACTCAAATGTTATATGAGAGTTAAAGAGAGAAACGTAAAGTCACTAATAAATATATATTTTTAGCGAAAATTGACACGGCGTGCATGAAGGCTAAACATAACTTCACTGAACTAATAAAGATGTTAAGCTACGAGATACTGATGAAAAATCTCTATTAAATGTACAGGATAGGTCAGGCAAATGGCAGCAATACATAGATGAACCGTACAATGGAGGACTACTATGCCGCAGAAATAAGAGGACGAAATGTATCTAGCAACGCGACTAGAGCTTGGCTGTGAGAGCTGAACGAACTGAGCTCAAAAGGTTATTTGCGTTGGTCAAAAACGTCTACGAAACGGGTGACCTACCATCACATTTCCACGACATCATCATCATCATCATCATCATACTATTAAAAAGAAAGGAAGTACTGACAAAGGTGAAAACTATAGCACGATTATTCTCGCCTTTGACACTTCTACACTGCTGACCACAATAATATGCAAAACAATTGAAAGAAAAACTGAAGACCTGCTGGACGAAGATCAGTTTGGTTTGAAATGGAAAAGGTACCAGAGAAACAATTGTGATGTTGTGCTTAGTGACGCCAGGCAGACTGACAAATAAAAAAACTATGGAAAAATCGGTCAATTGCTTTATGAAGTGATTTGTCTAAATGTAAGAAATAAAACAGATTAGAGAAATATTTGAAGCATCTCATTTGCTGTATATTATTTGGAGCATCATTCAAAATGGCGTTCGATGTTTCTCTAATCTATTTTATTTCTTACTTTTGAACAACCCCTGTGACAAAACATTTGAGCGATTCTTTTTCGAAGTTTTTATTATTTTCAAGTTTATTTTGAAAGCATGATATTATTGACACCCCATTTACTTTCCTAGCGTCTTCTGTCCTCGAAATGTCTCTAATGTAGCACACGATTATTAGGAAACCATTCTACAGGTAAATATCAATTTAAAACTCAAAATACGTAGGCCTCGAAGAGATGAATTTTTTGACGATCCATCTTTTCTTGAGATATTTCAATTTTCGCTTAAATCAATAATAACATTTCTCTTAATTACCTTATTACTTTCAAGCAATTAATTTATTTTTCAAAATTATACCTCACGCTGGTCAACTCGATACCCTGTTTATCTATTTCCCACTCTACGTTTGACTATGAAAATTCGGACAAAAACCTATAATGTAATTTATAGTAAGTCCTGACCATCAAACAGGATGTTTTCATAACACATGTGGACCTAGAGAAAGCTTCTTAATATTGTCCGCAAGGTCATTAATATACAACATTAACAGCAAGCATCCTAACATATTTCCCTGGAGCACACCCGAATTTACATCTACATCTGACGATGACTCTTTCCGTCGAAGATAACATGCTGCATCTCACTAAAAAAAAAAAAAAAAAAAAAAAAAAAAAAAACTCAATCCAGTAGCAAATTTCGCTTGATACCCGATATGAGCGTACTTTTGAGAAGAAGTGTAGATGTGGTTCTGAATCAAATGTTTTTCGATGATAAGGGAATACTGCATCTGTCTGGCTGCCTTGATCCAAAGCTTTCAGAATGTCACGTGAGAAAAGTGTGAGCTGGGTGCGCATGACGGATGTTCTCGGAATCCGTGCCGGATCGCATGGAGGAGGCCATTCTGTTCGAAAAAGCAATGAAGATATCAGAAGTAGATTAGTATAGGGAAAGAAAGCTTTCTTCAGCCGAAGAGCTGTGCTCGTATGAGGAAGAAGTTGCTGAAAGTTCATGTCTGGAGCTCGGCACAGCATTTTCTGGGCCGTCGTGAATGCGGAAGAGAAGAAACTGTGAGCCTCTGCAATGTGGTGCTATCGAAGAATGTTCACAATTATGTGGAGAGATAAAGTACGAAATGAAGAATTACAACAAAGAATAGACGAGGGAAGAAGTGCCTGGAAGATACGTGCCATAATAAGGGACAGATTGCTGGGACATACGCAGTAACATTCAGTCATAGTTAAGTTGGCGTTGGATGGAGTAGTAGAAGGCAAGTGGGTACAGGCAAAGACTAGACTGTTCTAAACAAACTATATAAAATTTTGGGTATAGTGGTTAGGTAGAGATTAAAAGATGAGCATAAAAAAGGAAAGATTGAGTACATCAAGGATCCAGGCGAAAGAAGAACGACTTAACAAAGGTACAAATAAAAAAGGACATCTAGTGTATGCAAACCGTAGTGTGTAGATCGTCAGTGATATTTTTATCAGTTATTGGCTTCTCTAGTCCCAAAGACCAAGAAATAGTCTAGAACTGGGTTAAGTAACAAACAACTACCACAGTGAAATCCATATCGTACCAGTGTTCACAGGAAATTTTCCCTTAGAGTGTATTTGATCGTTACTCTTAGTCCGTCACTTACTGTCTGTGAAAACATTGTACATCTTGCGCTCATTGTAGCATTGTGCAAAAGGGTTCTGTAGGTTAGCCTAAAAAATTTATACAAGACCTCCGTCCAGTACCTGACCTGCCCGTTTCAACGATCTGCGGAGGAAAATTTTTACTATCTTCACCGTAAACTGTAACTTTACCAAACACAGTAAGGCAATAATTAACAAGCACAAAAAAAAGATCACCTGAAAACACAAATACAGCGACCTGATGACGAGAGAATACGCACACAAAAGTACCAACGGTTTTGAATAACTTAATCATAAGTATAGTGACTGGTAGCGATTTCGTAAAACGAGTATTAAAATGCTTAACGATTATTCAGCACGAAAGGGTTCTGGAAACAAACTCATGACGTTGCATAGTCTCCCACTATGCTGTTTTACGTGATATAAACTTAAGATACACTGGGACTCGTCAGGCTAAATAGTATAAATATGTCTTTTGTCGTTGAATTGTAGCACCTAAGATAGTGTATAAACACACAAAACTCCTCGCAAGAATGGTTACTTATCCTGAAGGCGAACCACATCAATGAGAACTTTATCAAAGCAAATTGTACGCACCACGGAGGGAGTGCTGCAGCTGGTGAGACCGTGCAAAGCAGACGCAGGACACGCACTGGGGCCTCCAGAGACGTCGCAGCTGCCGCGACGTCCGACCGCGTCTGCGCGTGCGCCGCTGCCGGCGACTGGCCCAACCGGGGCTGACGTCAGCGGTCAGCCTTCGGGAGACGGCGACGGCTTCTGCGGGTCACCGAGGAGGCGGAACTCCCCGCCGCCGGAGCAGCGGCCAGGTTGCGTTTCCTGCCCTCGGGGCAGCCCGCCGAGTCAGTTATGACCATCCGGCACAGCAGCTAGGCGTTAGAGAATCAGGTGCTCTCAGGTCTTCTGGGCATTTGGAGTAGTGTTGTCTGCAGTGCTGTACGTCAAAGGTCGCGAGGGACTAACAAGGAGAACATGATAGAGGTGGTCCTACAGGTATTCAGCTACTTGAAGTTCTGGGAAATCTGGGTCCGTAGGTGGTACTTTGAAGTCTTTATTGTGCTCTTCCTGTCAGTGCGGACAGTTGTAGCAGCGTAGCCGGCCGCTGTGGCCGAGCGGTTCTAAGCGCTTCAGTCCGGCACCGCGCTGCTGCTACGGTCGCCGGTTCGATCCTGCCTCGGGCATGGATGTGTGTGATGTCCTTAGGTTAGCTAGGTTTAAGTAGTTATAAGTCTAGGGGACTGATGACCTCAGATGAAAAGTCTCATAGTGCTTAGAGCCATTTGGACCATTTTTGTAGCAGCGTAAAATGGTTCAAATGGCTCTGAGCACTATGGAACTTAACATCTATGATCATCAGTCCCCTAGAACTTCGAACTACTTAAACGTAACTAACCTAAGGACATCACACACATCCATGCCCGAGGCAGGATTCGAACCTGCGACCGTAGCGGTCACGCGGTTCCAAACTGAAGCCCCTAGAACCTCGTAGGAGGGTAGAAAGACCCATCATACTGGTGTAATAATTCGTTTTCCCAGGAAATATTTGATGTACTGGAGGACGAGATCTCCGAGGGTAGATTCATGACTAAATCAATGAAGCCTTTCTTTCAAATCTATTACTGGGACCTAGGAAAGGGCACAAATACTTAAGTCCGTCCGTAACAGTGCTCCCATTCAGTACATAATAATTCTTTTCCCGTTATGTATACCGAATACTGTGACGTCCAATCGTTCAACAAGGCAGAAAATGTCTCATCGATTCCAGTGGTTTTCTTCGATTCTGTATCGTTAGCACGGGTTAGGCACCACCCTGTCCAGAATTGCATATGCAGCCCCCTCCAATGGACTACCGAGTCAGACATAAGACTGCCTGCTCCTCGGTGTATGTGACTTGCGAGCTTTTGGGCTCAGAAAATCGGTTAACGTTCATGTGCGTTGGTAATTAACCTACACTTCATAAGTGGTTGTTTAGTGACAGTTTAGGCCATAAATGACGTCATTTCCAGTCATGCTGCAATCGCACACTCACTGTCCTTCACATTTGCTGTAAAACTCATGCGGAAAAATCGATTGGCTTGCGCATAATCTACTTTTCCTTCAGAAACATGGAAAGGAATTTTCATATCTGCGATGACGGAAATAGTCTGCTTCTCCTATACTGAACAGCAGAACTACACTGACGGAAAAAAACGTAACACCAAAAAATAATTAATGTAGAGAAATGAAACACGTTTAGGCAGCATATTACAGTGGTTAACATTGCAAGATCACAGGTTAATGTAAGCGCCAGATAAGCCATTGAAAACTGTGAAATTCTGGTACATTAATAACAAGTGTAACAGCCGGAATGTTGAATGCAAGCATGCAAACTTGCATTCGGACAGTACAGGGATGGTTAATGCTGTTTGTGGATGATGCTGGAGTTATCGTTCGATGTGTTCGGTTGGAGACAGATGTGCTCCGGCCAAGGCAGCATAACGACACTCTGCAGTGTATGGTGGGTTACAAGAGCGGTATATGGGCGAGCGTTATTCTGTTGGAAAACACCCCCTGGAATCTAAATAGTCTTCACGGGTTTGCCGTCAGGTCACGTTGTGCAAATTCCACAATATTTCCTCGGAGCAACTGTCCGACATGTTTAGGTGGTTCAGCCTTGTTGGTGGCTAGGTATGACTAACGGCATCCCCACGTCGGCGCCACTTTTATAGAACACGCGCGCGATGAATGCGGAGCGGCGGAAATCGCGCTTGCGCAATGGTTTGCCATATTCAAACTCCCTCTGTCGAAAATCGCAGAGCGGCTCTCCCGCGTGTGCGCTGTTCGCTGTGTTTGTCAACTGTGCGGCCAGACGTTGCTCACAAACGGCCGTACTAGACCAGTGTTATGACGGGCCTGTTATCGAAAAATCTTGATTTTCGAGTCGTGATTTAATAGCAGCCAATGCAGGGTTCCAGGCTGTGCTCAGCTGAAATCGCGTATCCTTGTTGATGAGCTGCGCGGGATTAGCCGAGCGGTCTTGGGCGCTGCAGTCATGAACTGTGCAGCTGGTCCCGGCGGAGGTTCGAGTCTTCCCTCGGGCATGGGTGTGTGTGCTTGTCCTTAGGACAATTTAGGTTAAGTAGTGTGTAAGCTTAGGGACTGATGACCTTAGCAGTTAAGTCCCATAAGATTTCACACACACATTTGTTGATGAGATTATCGGCTGTACGCATATGTATTGCTTCCTTAATGATGAAATCCCAGAAAGTTGATGCCGCGGATAAAACTTCCGTCTCCTCATAAATCATACGATGTCCTGTATTCAGGCAGTGTTCCGCAATTACCGACTTTTCCGGTTGACGAAGGCGTGTATGACGCTGATGTTCATCGTAGCGTTCTTGTACTGTGCGGCATGTCTGGCCTATATACGTTGCCCCACACTAACAAGGCTCTGAGCACTATGCGACTTAACTTCTGAGGTCATCAGTCGCCTAGAACATAGAACTACTTAAACCTAACTAACCTAAGGACATCACACACATCCATGCCCAAGGCAGGATTCGAACCTGCGACCGTAGCGGTCGCGCGGTTCCAGACTGCAGCTCCTAGAACCGCTCGGCCACTAACAAGGAATCTTGTAAACACCATATTTCCTCAGGCCAAGGTCATCCTTAACCGAACCCAACAAAATGGTTCAAATGGCTCTGACTACTATGAGACTTAACTTCTGAGGTCATCAGTTCCCAAGAACTTAGAACTACTTAAACCCAACTAACCTAAGGACATCACACATATCCATGCCCGAGGCAGGATTCGAACCTGCGACAGTAGATATGGCTCTGTTCCAGGCTGCAGCGCCTAGAACTGCTCGGCCACGCCGGCCGGCGAACCCTACAGGTTTCTCAATTTTACAGATGGCTGAAAAACACACTTAACTCCATATCTTCAGAGGATGCTTCCGATTCTTGACGACATGGTACCAAAAGCCCAAAGTTGTGGGTGTCTTCATATCTTCGTTCTGCTCCATAGATTGAACTCGCCATGGCGTGAATGCATTACGAATGTGTCTCTGAGAATAACCGTTTTGTCGGAACATTGTCTTCAAATGTTGTATTTCAGTCGACAGGCTCTCAGGATCAGATACCACTGTATGAAGCAGAATGAATATACGAAGACACCCACCACTTTGGCCTTTTTGCCGTATTTTGGTGCCATGTCGTCAAGAATCGGAAGAGTCAAATGGCTCTGAGCACTATGCGACTTAACTTCTGAGGTCATCAGTCGCCCAGAACTTAGAACTAATGAAATCTAACCAACCTAAGGGCATCACACACATCCATGTCCGAGGCGGGATTCGAACCTGCGACCGTAGCGGTGACGCGGTTCCAGACTGAAGCGCCTAGAACCGCATTGCCACACCGGCCGGCCTCGGAAGAGTCCTCTGAAGATATGGAATTGAGTGTGTTTTTCAGCCATCTGGAAAATGAGAAACCTGTTGGGTTGTGTTAAAGATGGCCTTGGCCTTAGGAAATGTGGTGTGTACAAGATTCCTTGTCAGTGTGGGGCAACGTATAGGCCAGACATGCAGCACAGTACAAGAACGCTGCGCTGAACATCAGCGACTCACGCGCCTTCGTCAACCGGAAAAGTCGGCAATTGCGGAACACTGCCTGATTACAGGACATCGTATGATTTATGAAAAGACAGAAGTTTTATCCCTGGCATCATCTTTCTCGGATTGCGTCATTAAGGAAGCAATACATATCCGTACAGCCGATAATCTCATCAACAAGGATACGGGATTTCAACTGAGCACAGCCTGAAACCCTGCATTGGCTGCTATTAAATCACGACGCGAAAATTAAGATTCTTCAATAACAGGCCCGTCATAACGCTGGCTTAGTACGGCCGTTGGTGAGCAACGTCTGGCCGCACAGTTGACAAACGCAGCGAACAGCGCACACGCGGGATAGCCGCTTTGCGATTTTCAGCAGAGGGAATTTGAATGTGGCAAATCACTGCGCATGCGCGATTTCCGCCGCTGCACATTCTTCGCGCGCGTGTCCTAGAAACGTGGCGACGACGTGCGAATACCGTCAGTCGTACCTAGCCACCAACAAGGTTGAACCACCTGAAGGTGTCGGACAGTTGCTCGGAGGAAATATTGTGGAATTTGCACAAAGTGATCCGGCGGCAAACCCGTGAAGACTATTTACAAATACATCCGCCAGGAAAGCTTAAAGAGTCACACTGTAAGTAGGCTGTTTAGGTTTTTATGTTGGTAACGCCACGTAGCGCTCTGTATGAAAATCACTGACTGTGCTGTGTGACGTCTGTGGCTGGTTTGTATTGTTGGAATATTTGCTATTGTAGTGTTGGGCAGTTGGATATGAACAGTGCGTAGCGTTGCGCAGTTGGAGGTGAGCCGCCAGCAGTGGTGGATGTGCGGAGAGAGATGGCAGAATTTTGAGAGCGGACGATCTGGACGTGTGTCCATCAGAATCATATATATATATATATATATATATATATATATATATATATATATATATATATATATATATATATGATGACATTTTAACATCATTAAGGTAAATACATTGTTTGTTTTCTATCAAAATCTTTCATTTTCTAACTATGCCTATCAGTAGTTAGTGCCTTCAGTAGTTATAATCTTTTATTTAGCTGGCCGTGTTGGCGCTCGCTGTATTGCAGTAGTTGGAGTAACGAAGATTTTTGTGAGGTAAGTGATTCATGAAAGGTATAGGTTATTGTTAGTCAGGGCCATTCTTTTGTACGGATTATTGAAAGTCAGATTGCGTTGCGCTAAAAAAATAGTGTGTTATTTAGTGTTGATCAGAATAAGTAAAGAGCGAAATGTCTGAGTACGTTCAGTTCTGCTCAGCTGTTTGAAAATCAAATAACGTAGCGGTTTACCAGCACAGTAATTCATTAAATTTTCTAAGGGGACGTCTCAACATCCTATGGAATGTTCATGAATTATAGGACCAGACTGACGTACAAATTTGCAGTCAATGTGCGTGCGATAACCACGAGAGCGCTTCTGCGGTCATACGAAAGTTGCACCCCAGACCATAACTCCAGGTGTTAAGTCCAGTGTGTCTAAGCACGCTGACAGGTTGATGGGAGACCCTCAACTGGCCTCCTTGTGAACAACACACGGCCATCACTGGCACCCAGACAGAACTGACTTTCATTAGAAAACACAACAGACCTCAACCCTGCTCTCCAGTTAGCTCACACTTTACACCACTGAAGTCGTCAGTGTTGGTGGTTTGGGGTCAGTGGAATGCACGCTACGGGGCGACTGTCTCAGATCTGTCCTTGAAGTAACCAATTTGTAACAGTTCGTTGTAGTGCCAACTGCTGCTCAGACTGCTGCCGCTGATGCAATACGATGCGCCAGAGTCATACGCCGAAGACGATGGACCTTCCTGTGGATAGTGCCACGCGGTCATTCGGAACCCAGTCTTCTTGCGACTGTACATTCCTGTGATCACCGCTGCCAGTAATCTTGTACAGTGGCTACATTCCTGCCACGTCTTTCTACATTATAGCAGGAGGAACACGAAACCTCTCGTAACCCTATTGTGCGACCTCGTTCAAACTTAGTGAGGGTTGATAACGGCGTCATTGTCGCCTTAAAGGCATTCTTGACTAACATCAACTCACCATGTCCAATCTCAAAGATAACTAACGATCACGACCGTTACAGCTCGTGTTTAAAGCAAACCTGGCATGCATTCCCATTGTGGCGCCACTCTTATGCGACTGGCGCGAAATTCGAATAGACATCATCTTTCATATATACAAACACGCCTACCAACTTTTGTTTATATCACACCTTCTTGGTACTGAGATTTTTTTCCGTCAGTGTGTTATTGGGACCCAGAAAAGGTCACGAGGCAAAAGTGCTCCCATTCCACAAAAGTGTTCCCATTCCGCAGACGATACCTGAAGAGTGTTTCTTCTCCTATCATGTACGTCAAATACTCTGACATCCATTCGTGCAAAGAAGCAGAAAATGTGCACTACTGGCCATTAAAATTGCTACACCACGAAGATGACGCGCTACAGACGCGAAATTTAACCGACAGGAAGAAGATGCTGTGATATGCAAATGATTAGCTTTTCAGAGCATTCACACAAGGTTGGCGCCGGTGGCGACACCTACAACGTGCTGACATGAGGAAAGTTTCCAACTGATTTCTCATACACAAACAGCATTTGATCGGCGTTGCCTGGTGAAACGTTGTTGTGATGCCTCGGGTAAGGAGGAGAAACGTGTACCATCACGTTTCCGACTTTGATAAAGGTCGAATTGTAGCATATCGCGATTGCCGTTTATCGTACCGCGACATTGCTGCTCGCGTTGGTCGATATCCAATGACTGTTAGCAGAATATGGAATCGGTGGGTTCAGGAGGGCAATACGGAACGCCGTGCTGGATCACAATGGCCTCGTATCACTAGCAGTCGAGGTGACAGGCATCTTATCCCCATGGCTGTAACGGATCGTGCAGCCACGTCTCGATCCCTGAGTCAACAGATGGGGAGGTTTGCAAGACAACAAACATCTACACGAACAGTTCGACGACTTTTGGAGCAAAAAAATGGTTCAAATGGCCTTGAGCACTATGGGACTCAACTGCTGTGGTCATAAGTCCCCTAGAACTTAGAACTACTTAAACCTAACTAACCTAAGGACAGCACACAACACCCAGCCATCACGACGCAGAGAAAATCCCTGACCCCGCCGGGAATCGAACCCGGGAACCCGGGCGTGGGAAGCGAGAACGCTACCGCACGACCACGAGATGCGGGCCTTTTGGAGCAGCATGGGCTATCAGGATGCGGTTACCCTTGACGCTGCATCACAGACAGGAGCGCCTGCACGAATGGCAGAACGTCATTTTTTCGGATGAATCAAGGTTCTGTTTACAACATCATGAATGTCGCATCCGTGTTTGGCGACATCGCGGTGAAAGCACATCGGAAGCGTGTATTCGTCATCGCCATACTGGCGTATCACCCGGCGTGATGGTGTGGGGTGCCATTGGTTACATGTCTCGGTCACCTCTTGTTCGCATTGACGGCACTTTGAACAGTGGTCGTCACATTTCAGATGTGTTACGACCCGTGGCTCTACCCTTCATTCGATCCCTGCGAAACCCTACATTTCAGCAGGATAGTGCACGACCGTATGTTGAAGGTCCTATAGGGCCTTTCTGGATACAGAAAATGTTCGACTGCTGCCCTGGCCAGCACATTCTTCAGATCTCTCACCAACTGAAAACATCTGGTCAATGGTGGCCGAGCAACTGGCTCGTCACAATACGCGAGTCACTATTCTTGATGAACTGTTGTATCGTGTTGAAGTTGCATGGGCAGCTGTACCTGTACACGCCATCCAAGCTCTGTTTGACTCAATGCCCAGGCGTATCAAGGCCGTTATTACGGCCAGAGGTGGTTGTTCTGGGTACTGATTTCTCTGGATCTATGCAACCAAATTGCGTGAAAATTTAATCACATGTCAGTTCTAGTATAATATATGTGTCCAATGAATACCCGTTTATCATCTGCATGTCTTCTTGGCGTAGCAATTTTAATGCCCTGTAGTGTATCTCATGTATCCTATACTGTGGTGTTTTTTTTTTTTTTCTACTCTCAGACGTTATCAGGGGGACCATTTCCTTCAGGACGGCATATGCAGCCATATCCCATGAACTGCTGAGTTAGATATGACATCGTCTGCCTCTCGGTATATGTGGCATGTAAGCTTTTGAACTTAAGAAAGCGTTTAACATTCTTGCATCGCGGTAATTAATCTTCACCTCGTAAGTGGATGTTTAGTGGGTGTTTCTATTTTAACCACCAATTACGTCATTTCAAGTAATGCTACACCCGCACTCTCCCTTTCCCTCTCCGCATTTGCTGTTAAACTCTTGGGAAAAAATCGGCTGATATAGTCCACTTGTACAAAAATACGACAGGAAATTTACATTTCTACGTGAAAATACAAATGCCGGAAATAGTCCACTTGTGCTATACTGAACGGCAGAACTAGGTCACTCGCCCTATGTAAAAATGGCGGGAAATTCAAATACTACACGTTAAAATGCTGGAACTCCGAATTAAAGAATTACGCGAAGCTGAACTGACGGTAAAAATGTAGCTACATTTGAAACAGCACAATTTTCAAATAAAACTACAGTACGGCCACTATTATTGTGTTTACGTCTTTTAGGTCCTGAGTTTGGGTTCAAGGGGATGTAAATTTTGTGGACTGTGCAATTTGCAATATGTTCCACTAATACTGCGCTTAACAGGTGTTTTACAAGTAACTTATTATTTCTGCTTGTCTGGACTCAGACACGTGTGGCGGATTCCAATCGACTGACGCGGTTACTTCTGCGAATTTTGTAATTTCTCAGACTCTTTTTGTAACTTACAAAGGTCCCATCATTTATACCAATCGAAATAGCACTCTAGGTTTTCTGGTAACACTTTACCAAACTAGGACATATTTGACACTTAGGTAGCTTTATTTCCATTATTTTTTCATACATAATTCATGGATAACGATTTTATTATTTTTTCCCAGTGTGTCAGTATTCAGGAGAAGACTACTTACGTACTTGCATTCTCATGTTACCAGACCGTCAGATCAGTTGTTTTACACACAGCCACATAATCACAAACTCAAGACACTTCTCGCCTCTTCCCCAAACAGATACTCACAAATCAGTCTCATTCATACAAGTGAACAACCTCATAGAAAATGGTTCAAATGGCTCTGAGCACTATGGGACTTAACATCTATGGTCATCAGTCCCCTAGAACTTAGAACTACTTAAACCTAACTAACCTAAGGACAGCACACAACACCCAGCCATCACGAGGCAGAGAAAATCCCTGACCCCGCCGGGAATCGAACCCGGGAACCCGGGCGTGGGAAGCGAGAACGCTACCGCAAGACCACGAGATGCGGGCAACAACCTCATAGACACTCATCAAAACACACACCCAAAAACACGTGTTAAACAGTACAAACCGACACGTAATCAAGCTGGGAATCTTACTATCATACACACATTCAAACACACACTTACAAATAAAGAAGCACAAAGAACCACACACCCTCACTTCCACTAAGACGTCACAAAGAAGCGCACAGATACTCGTACACATTCAAATATTCAATCACACGCACATACAAAATCAAGCACCAAAACATTGTGTACATGTACACACGATCGACAAAATGCATCCACATACACTCAAGACTCCGCGCGCTAGTCATTCTTTTAACGAAACACGCCGCGCTCCGTTAACAGAATGAACGCAGCGTGAGAGAGCGCACTCGTGCGGACCGCCGGCGATATTTCCAGTGCAGGGTCAGCGTCCGGCAGCTCTTGCCCCTTTTTATATTCCTTGCTTTCAGCCGGCAGGTGCAGGCTGCTGCAAACTCCTACGTCGTGGCAGACTGCCCACAAGTCGGAGGTGTAAACGATATCACAACTAGCAACTAATATGAACAGGTAGCAACAGAGCTACCTTCATCGACGATGTGACACTCTTGAGGACGCCAGAACACCATTTCATTTCACTTCACTTACCATGGTATTAAATACACTCGTGTTCATATCACAGGGCATTTCTGCCACGATTTAGAATCTTTTCCGAAAAAGTTCTGTGTCATTGCACAGTTGTTTCGCCGCCTCCAGAGAGTCATTTTGAGCGGATCGTCAGTTTGGGGCCGAAAGAGGGCGGTGTGCATGACGTGGGCACGTGGTTACCATGAGCGCCGCCGTGGCCGAGCTGTTCGCAAGCACGTATCAGACAGCTGCAGCAAGTGGAACAAGCAACATCTTCCGGTGACCAGCGCCGTCACTGAGGTGGAGAAGCCTGTAGCGCACCGCCAGGGGACGTACCGGCGCGGTGGCCGGGGCGTCCGTAACGGGTGGCTTAGCCTGAAGCTTTTGGCGCCAGTTGGTGCACGGAGACGAAAGATACGAGTTGCCGAAGCTCTCGGCCTCTGCTTTGCTCAGAACTCGCTCACTGGCCTCCGTGCTGCAACGACCACTACCCCCTCAAGTCCAGCCTGCAGTCAGCGAAGTATCTTGTCAGTGTATGTTCTGGGCGCGATAAATGATCAGGACTTCCGGTGTGAAGCTACACACTTGAGCTAGTTATATTCAAGGTCACCCCCCACTAATCTCCCAGCAGGTAATCACCGGCAATTGTTCGAGAGTACCCACGCTAACACCTGTCCTATCCATGGACCTCAGGCAAGTGGCCTAGTTATATTTAAGGTTATGATTTAACTTGATACCAGTCACATGGCCTTGTGTGTTATAAAACTGGCGGGAAATCCCTCCCATCTTTCAGCCAATAGGAGAACATTAAAATGGCAGCTTAACCCAACACTCCCCTCCCTCCCCCCCTCCCCCCCTCCCCCCCTCCCCCCCTCCCCCCCGCCCACCTGGCCAGTGAGATTTGAGCTCTCCCTCCCTCCCCTGCTTCTTCTATTATAACTAGAGCACTTGTGTGGGTGGCTTCAGTTCTTGAGTTGTGGAACATAGCATGAGGATCAGGGTGTGGCTATTTGTTAATAGCAAAATAATTTTATTGTAATTACGTTATGTCGTCAGACTCGAGGTCTAGGGAAAAGCCGAAGTGTGAATATTTGCTAGTAACAAATTAAATTAAATTTAATATAATTATACGAATTTCTTAATTCGAGGCAGCAGCAGATATAAACCACAACAATTAAACAGATTATAAGTACTCTCATCGTCCTACAGACGACTTGCACGCCGCAGCCGAAATCCCACTCCTGAGAGAGCGTTTCCAGGATCTGGCAAGGGCCTTCTATGAGGGTTCTTCCAGATCCAGAAACGCACTCATCCACTCCCTAGGTCGGTATGACACGTCCCGCGATAAGCACAAGCGCCCTATGACGATCTTCGACGACTAAGTCGAAGAGAAAATCCCTACACCAAATCCATCATCCTGTTCCTCCCCATATAACAACAAACTTCTCGCCCACCTCAGGCAAGTACCAGACACACTCACAACAATCATCACAAATCACAGACACCAAAAACTACAGAAAAATCACACACACACTTTCACAGGGGAGTAAAAGCCTAAAGGCTACAGACTCCCCCTCACACTTCCCCAAAGAGGGGAAAGCAAAAGATGAGAGAGAGTGCGTTCTGGATCTTCGTGCCGGCGCTTGTCGTTATGCCGGAACACATTTTTTTCCATATTTTCCATAGTCTATACGTAAATGGACAAGAATATATAGCTCTTATTGCAGATCACCACAACGAATTATTTAACAACAAATAAGTTCTTCCAGAGACTTTAAAGTTAACCAAATACCACTGTAAGATAGATAAACAAAATAAACGCTTGCCACGCCTTTCCTACACAACTAGTGTATGTTTTAAAACAAGTGTGTTGTCCTCTTGTTAGAAATAATTGTATCACTCCGTGTTGTGCCAAATCTCGGTAAATAGAAGCTAAGTATTACGAAGCCACAGTCAAATTCCGAGGTATACCGATTTCTAGATATGCTCTAAATGTTGAAGAAATACCACAGCTTTATAGATAAACGCTTGCTAAGTCACACCTGCATTATTAGACGTCATAGTACATGCGTTAAAATAAGTGTATTGTTAGAAATACTGACGTCATTACATTTTACGAAAAAATCTCGGTAAATTCCCTATGTTATTTTATTCGCTTCTGATGCTTCGATGTTCCTCATATACTATAAAATTGTTTTTATATCTTCCTTATGTGGAAATCGAGTTGTGGGAGGAAGTAATACGTTGTCTGACTCTCCCGGGTAAGTTCTCTCTCGAAATTTCAGTAGCAAGCCTCTTATCGATGCATAACGCGTTCTTGTAACCTCTGTCAACGGAATTTGTTGAGCATCTTGGTAACGCTCTCGCGCCGACTAAACGGCCCCGTGACGAAACGTGCCGCTCTTTATTAGATTTTCTCTCTTTCTCTCTCACTTCTATC
The DNA here is from genome assembly GCF_023864275.1 of Schistocerca cancellata. Taxonomy (NCBI): domain Eukaryota; kingdom Metazoa; phylum Arthropoda; class Insecta; order Orthoptera; family Acrididae; genus Schistocerca; species Schistocerca cancellata. Next base: position 712,387,327 of record NC_064626.1, read on the forward strand.
TGTCCTATCGGTCGAACAAGCGCCTTATAAGCCACTTCCTTCGTGGATGAGTTACATTTGCTTAATATTCTCAGTCTCTTTCTGGCATCTGCTTTACGTACTATTTGTTTTATGTGGTTATTCCTCTTAAGATCGCTCTGTATAGTTACTACTAGATATTTTACAGTGGGTACTGTTTCCAGCCGCTTCTCATCATTAGTGTTGTTGTACAGCAGTAGCTTTCTTTTTCTATGCATTCGCAATATGTTACATTTATTTACATTTAGAGTCAACTGCCAGCGCCTGCACCATTCACCAAGCCTCTGCAGATAATTCTGCAAATTGATAGTGTCCTCTGGCGTTGCTACTTTGTTATACGAGGGGCATTGGGTAAGAAATACAACACATTTTTTTCTGAAAGTAAGTTGATTTTATTCAGGATTGCAATACACAGTATTATTCCCCAACCTTTCCGTTGCAAAATACTGTTTTTCAACATAATCTCCGTTCAATGCGACGGTCTTACACCACTTTACTGGGAGGCCCTGTATGCTCACATGGTATCACGACACTGGTCGACATCGTAGCTGTCATGTTGCATCAATAACCTTGCCATCATTCACGTACTGCTCCCCGCACAGTGCACCCTTCATTGGGCCAAACATATGGAAGTCGGAAGGCGAGGAAACCAGCGGGCACAGACCTTTGATACCGCAAATGGTGGATTAGTGTGTCATCACTATCAACCAAGACGTCCAGTTTGGCACCGACATGTTTGATTGTGTTCAGACGATCACCTCGAATGAGAATGTCCTCCGGCCGCTGTGGCCTTGCGGTTCAAGGCGCTTCAGTTTGGAACCGCGCTACCGCTACGGTTCTAGGGGACTGATGACCTCAGATGTTAAGTCCCATAGTGCTGAGAGCCATTTGAACCATTTTTGAGAATGTCCGCACGTTCCAACACAGCAGTCATAACAAAATTCTCAGGTTTACTGATTTCCAAGACTGTCACCAAAATATGGCATGTGTATAACAGCTAACACAGTACTACAAAATACGTGCCTAGAGAGATGACCAATCTCCAACCATCCTAGCAAAAATTGAGGCGCTTGTGGAATAGACCACTCATCAAACGCTAATACATACGGATTTTATAGACAGGCCGTAACTGATCTATGATCGTGCACACTACGCTAGCTTACAACCCAGCACTGGCTGAGAAATTTGCGTTATTTAATTGATATATGTGTAATCGTCTCCTATGTCACCGTTCTGGTGGCTGGCAGAAAAATCGATGTTATAGATTCAAGAAATCAGGGAGGAGCACCTTGTTCACAGTAACAATGGCATACTGGTCGTAAACTCTCAGGAGAAATATGTGGACAGTTACGCAGGTAAGTGCCAAGCACTCCCCTTCTGTCTCTCTGGACCATTCGGAATCAAGCTCCCCAACGATCCTGCTTTCTAAACTAGAGCTTACGTGTGGGTAACACCATTTTCACCCAAGCAGCTCTACCAGTTGAAATGATTATGATGAACGTACGATATTTAACAAATAAAGCCAGCTACATCAGTAGTATATGTGGTAAATTAACACAGAAAAAATAGTCCATGTCCACCGCTATTAACATAACTTTGACCAATCCGTAGAACTCCAAACTCACACGTTGGACAACTACTACACTCTAGTATTAAAAAAATCTGTTGCTATGACGATCTTATCCATGCACTATTTTGTATATATGCCTTAATAGCGGAGAGACGATGCATTAATATTAATGTGCCACAATTTATGCAAATAAAATCTGCAATACTATTTATTTGCGACAGTGCTACAAAACTCCTAAATAACTAGGGAAAAACCTGCATATGTCCTTCCGTAACAGAGCAATATAAACAATTACACCTGTTCAGTAGCATAACAAAAATGTAGTAACAGGACATGACGATTATCCGCAATGTACTCTTTAGCAACTAAATACATTCATTATCGTTTCGTCTTGAAGCATATGAAGAACTTGTCCCTCCATTACTAATAAAAATTTAGATGATTCTCCCTCAACATTCCAGAGACACACTCATGATTACAATCAACCTGCCACCAACGGGACTGAACTTGTGAACAACACAAGCACATTGACTACTAGAAAAAAAAGTTCTACACATGCTTTATAAAATTAAAATCCCCGTCATCTCTTCTTGATTCCCATGACCGTCTCTAGTGCACCCCACCTCCGACACCTCGCAGTCGCGACGGCACACTCATTTTTCTTCAGAGCCTTCCCCAATCTGTCTTCGCCTCTATATATCGCATGTATGCTCTGCCACACCAAGAAAACAAACACACTGGCTGTAGGAAAAAAAAACTTCGTACACATGAGTGATAAATGTAGATTCCCAGCCACTGGACAGAACAAAGCAAAAAAAAGTGAGGAATCACACTTATGTGCTGGCCGGTCGTCGATGGAATGATGCTCAGTGAAGTCCGACCCGCCTCTGCTCACAACAAATACGTTCTAGAACATAGACAGGTCGTTAAATGATACGAAGCACGGTACACGCCTATTGGCCATTGGGAAACTGCCGAACAATAAGCTTAGAATTTTCCCCCTCAAGGTCCAATCCGCTTTCTGGCCCTGCCGAACACACAGATGCATCAGAATGTCCAGATACCACTGGCACCTGTAATCGCCAGAAGCAGGAGCTAGATAATCAGACAGTGGGTAACTAGTTTAAGCTCCCTGTGGCAGAGATGTATTAAACACACACTAATATTCTTTCATACAGATCTCTCTCTAATACTTAGAAAAAAACATGCCACTGTTTTTGCGCTGGCGACTGGAAACACTTTGATCAATATATATTAATTCCTCTATTTTTTTAATAACATTTGCTGTTTTGAACTTGTTACTTTTATGTTTGTAAGGCTGCTGGAAGCATTTTAGAAAATCATTTCGTAGTAGTAAATCCAATTTTGCTAGCGGGAATCTATATCGCGCCCCATTCTAACTTTGTAGAAGACACTCTCAAAAACCAATAAGCTTACCAGGAGGTCTGAGCCACACGCGGTGGTCACGAAAATGTACGGCAGCAAGAAGACAGGGCTCCGGACGCCCAAGTGGCACTAAGGACATGGAAGACCATCGTGTTCGGCGTATGGCTCTGGCGCATTGTACTGCATCTGCAACAGCAATTTGAGCAGCAGCTGGCGCCACAGTGACACAACTAACTGTTACAAATCAGTTACTTCAAGGACAGCTTCGAGCCAGACGCCCTGTTGCGTGTATTCCACTGACGCCAAATCACTGCCATTTGCTACTTCAGTGGCGTCAAACTAGAGTTCATTGGAGGGCAGGGCGGACGTCTGTTGTGTTTTCTGATGAAAATTGGTTTTACCTCTGTCCCAGTAATGGCCGTGCGTTGGTTAGTAGGAGGTGAGTTGAGGGCCTGCAACTAACCCATCTGTGTGCTAGTCATACTGGGCCTACACCTGAAGTGATGGTCTGGGATGCGATTTCGTTTGGCAGCAGGAGCACTCTCGTGGTTATCCCACGCTCACGGACTGGAAATGTGTACATTAGTCTGGTGATTCGACCTGTTGTGCTGCCATTCATGAGCAGCATTCCAGGGCGTTTTTTTCCACCAGTATAACGCTCGACCACTTACCGCTGTTGTAACTGAGTATCGTCTACAGTGTGTCGACATGTTGCCTTGGCCTGCCCAATCACCAGATCTGTCTCCAATCGAACACATGTGGCACATCTTCGGAGGACAACTCCAGCGTCATCGACAAACAGCATAAACTTTCTCTGTATGGACAAAATGCAACAGGCACGACACTCCATCCCACAAACTGGCATCTGTCAATTGTACTACACAATGCATGCACCTTTGTATGCTTGCATTCAACATTGTGGCAGTTTTAAAACGGTTATTAAGGTACAAGCATTCCACATTTGCAACGCCTTATTTCGTGTATAGGTAATGCTGTGATATTATAACTTTTAATCACTACACACACACACACACACACACATATATATATATATATATATATATATATATATATATATATATGGGTGACTTGATTTCGACAGTAGGAAAAGGAAGAGAAGGAAACAAGGAAACATAGTAGACGAATATGGAGTGGGAGTAACAAATGAAAGAGGAAGCCACCTGGTAGAATTTTGCACAGAGCATAACTTAATCATAGCTAACACGTGGTTCAAGAATCATAAAAGAAGGTTGTATACATGGAAGAAGCCTGGACATATTGGAAGGTTTCAGATACATTATATAATGATAAGACAGAGATTTAGGAACCAGGTTTTAAATTGTAGGACATTTCCAGGGGCAGCTGTGGACTCTGACCACAATTCATTGATTATGAACTGTAGATTAAAACTGAATTAGGTAAAAAAGACAAGGGCTAGTAGAAATGCTTGGGTAACAGAAGAAATATTGAAGTTAATTGATGAAAGGAGAAAATATAAAAATGAAGTAAGTGAAGCAGGCAAAAAGGAATACAAACGTCTCAAAAATGAGATCGACAGGAAGAGCAAAATGGCTAAGCAGGGATGGCTAGAGGACAAATGTAAGGACATAGAGGCATATATCACTAGGGGTAAGATAGATACTGCCTACAGGAAAATTAAAGAGTCCTTTGGAGAAAAGAGAACCACTTGCATGAATATCAAGAGCTCAGATGGAAACCCAGTTCTAAGCAAAGAGGGGATAGCAGAAAGGGCGTTATACTTGAGGACAATATTATGGAAATGGAAGAGGATGTAGATGAAGATGTAATGGAAGATATGACACTCCGTGAAGAGTTTGACAGAGCACTGAAAGACCTAAGTCGAAACCCTGGGAGTAGACAACATTCCATTAGAACTACTGACAATCTTGGGAGAGCCAGTCCTGAAAAAACTCTACCATCTGGTGAGCAAGAGGTATGAGACAGGCGAAATACCCTCAGACTTGTAGAAGAATATAAGAATTCCAATCCCAAATAAAGCAGGTGTTGACAGATATGAAAATTACCGAACTATCAGGTTAATAAGTCGCAGCTGCAAAATACTAACGCGAATTCTTTACACACTAATGGTAAAATTGGTAGAAGCCAACCTCAGGGAAGATCAGTTTGGATTCCGTAAAAATATTGGAACACATGAGGCAATACTGACCCTACTACTTATCTTAGAAGATAGATTAAGGAAAGGTAAACCTACGTTTCTAGCATTTGTAGACTTAGAGAAAGCTTTTAACAATGTTGGGTGGAGTACTCGCTTTCAAGTTCTGAAGGTGGCAGGGGTAAAATACAGGGAACGAAAGGCTATTTACGATTTGTACAGAAATCAGATGGCAGTTATAAGAGTCGAGGAACATGAGAGGGAAGCAGTGGTTTGGAAGGGAGTAAGACAGGGTTGTAGCCATCCCCAATTTCATTCAATCTGTATATTGAGCAAGCAGTAAAGGAAACAAAAAAAAATTCGGAGTAGGTATTAAAATCCATGGAGAAGAAATAAAAACGTTGAGGTTCATCAATGACATTGTAATTTTTTCAGAAACAGCAAAGGACTTGGAAGTGCAGTTGAATGTAATGGAAAGTGTCTTGAAAGGAGGATATAAGATGAACATCAACAAAAGCAAAACGAGGATAATGGAATGTAGTCGAATTAAGTCGGGTGATGCTGAGGGTATTAGACAAGGAAATGAGATGCTTAAAGTAGTAAATAAGTTTTTATAATTGGGGAGCAAAATAACTCATGATGGTCGAAGTAGAGAGGCTATAAAACGTAGACTGGCAATGGCAAGGAAAGCGTTTCTGAAGAAGAGAAATTTAACATCGAGTATAGATTTAAGTGTCAGGAAGTCGTTTCTGAAAATATGTGTATGGAGTGTAGCCATGTATAGAAGTGAAACATGGACGACAAATAGTTTGGACAAGAAGAGAACAGAAGCTTTCGAAATGTGGTGCTACAGAAGAATGCTGAAGATTAGGTGGGTAGATCACATAACTAATCAGGAGGTATTGACTAGAATTGGGGAGAAGAGAAATTTGTGACACAACGTGCCACTTATAACACCTTGTCTTTTGTGTTTAAAATCATGTTCATCTATTGTAACATAGAAGAGTTCTTTTAAGAATAGAAATGTTTTTCCTGTATTTGTGTTTACTACAACATTTAATTAAAAACATTGACACCATCCCCTACTAGATATCGGCTTAGGGTTTCCTGGTATTAACTGTAGTATTTACAAATTTATCATATATATCATACTGACAACAAATGAATCAATTTCACTACCTAGTCTTTGACATATTCCACCTATTTTAAGTAAATCTAGGAGTAAAATTGTGAACCAATTAGTTATTACCTGTGATTTCATATCACTACCTATCAACACCCTCTGCTGATAAAAATACATAAAATTCTCTTCACAAATAATAAGTGATAGACCTTCCTAAATTAATATATAGATTCAATTGGTTCAGATGAAAGTACTGAAATGTTTTTCGATGTAGATGATTGTGTTGTTGTCAATATTTTTTTCCAAACAACCTTTAAATAATATAGATGTTATCTTCAGATAATCCTAAATATGAACCATTATTGTACAAATACATTATTGCTCCATCAACATCTGCGTGTTTTTGATATAATGCATGACCAATTTCATGAACCAGAACTTCAAACAGATTGATTTTATCTTTTGGTGTATTCCCTTAGTACCACAACCCTTTGTCATCCATATGTATTTCCATTGGAAATTTCATAGTTGGAATAGTGCATGACCTAACACAGTACCATTACCATCTAGATATTTTGGAGAACTGTGACCATATATTTCATAACTATGTACATGTCTTATATTTGTAATTAAAATGTCAATGAAAGTGAGTGTCAGTATACTTTTGCCATAAATGAAATGCTCTCTTTGTTACTTGTATATCATTTTAGCTGCACCTTCATAAAAGAAATTTATATTTTTCTTATTCAATTGATAATACAAGTTGCATAATTACCATTTACATCTTTTACTACACACCAAGGTTTATTCATAAAGTTTCTTCACTTAACACACCATTTATTTCAAAATCATATGTGTTCTGAAATATCATTAATGCTTCTCTAAATACAACATCATTCACTTGACCAAGTTTTGTATCCTCCTGAAAATCTAAGCAACCATAATCATTCAAATATTTCATGACTTTATTCTGCTCATCTGTAACTACTATTTTCACAAACAATAATAGTGCAAGTAATTTCATTTATATAGACTAGGAATATTATAAGAATAATCTGTAACCCTGCAATTTGGAGTTATTGAAAGGAAATGAAAAACCAACTACATTTATTAATGAACCTGACTTATATGTAAAACTTTTATTAATAAAAATAAAAATCTAAGAAAAACTATTTTTATTAAATTGATTCAGTCATCAACCTTGTCAGCAACAAGCTTATAAATAATAATAAGCAAGTTTTTGTAATTGTTGATCAAAAGAATAATCCATTGTTCTATACAAATCAAACTGCTGACCTTTAGGATATGAACGTTTGAAGATTGGCCATGTTAAGAAAATATTGTAAAAAATATAAAATTTCAATAGCAATGAAATGGTGGTAACTAAATATATACAAAAATCAACAAAATATATCAATTAGCCTGGTCTATATTCTTTAATTATGAAAAACAAAATGTATTTTGTGGAAAATTTCCATACCGGGTATATGAAGAAGCTTTATCATCAATTTGTTAACATAGAGAGTATAAAACTAAAAATGAAGTGAAAGTTGAATGTTGGGGTAAATAATTCACTTGAAAATATAAATATAATTAAGGAACATACAGAAAATATAATTGGAATATTTGATAATATTATGGAAATAATACTAGAAAGAAACAGAGAAACAGATATTTTATTACCTCACATTGTTGCTCAAACTTAAGATCAGAATTTAAAACCAACTTTTGTTGTTTTAAAATTATTTGATGAAAAATTAGAATGTAACTATTAGATCATAATTAAAGGTAATTGTATAGAATCGAAGATAGGTATCCAAATTGTGAATAAATGATAAAACTTAATTCTAATCCTAGTTCAGTAAATCTGTACCAAAGAATGAATGAAACTTTAGACATTGTTTGTTGGCTTAATTATTTTAATATTTTTGATAACTATACACAAAAACAATTGATTAATAATATATCCTCTCTTCACTAGGTATACATTTTATTAACGTTTCTACACATTGGATAAGTAGCACGATCTGGATTTGCTAACCATTTATTAATACATTCCTTAGGAGAAACCCATGATTGTATTTAGTTTTTACGAACTGATAATCGTCATCAATTAAGCACATAGAACAATCGCTACCTTCAGGCTGCTCCATTGTTTCATAAGGTTTTTTTAATAATTTTTATGAATTATTCAAATAATTTTTGAGAGCTTAAAACATTTTTCCAGTTTACTTTATCTCGAAATTCTATTATAAAATTTCAGATGATTTTTGTGTATGTGGTATATCATCGCAATTTAATTTATCATGAAATTCTCTCATAAAATCTACAAATAATTTTTGATAATATACTTTATTATCACAAGATAATTTATCATGAAATTCTCTCACAAAGTCTTCAGATAATTCTTCATCAACTGATAAGTTTTTCAAATTAATTAGCTTCAGTGTGTCACATAAATTCTTGAGATAATTCTGCAAAATGCCAATTTATTATTCCAATCAATTTTTTTCTGATATTGTCTCATAAATTTATCAGTAATATTTTTTTACTTGATGTACAAGACGAATCTATTCATTTATAAGAAATCTGTTTTATTAGAAAAATATAAAACTTTTTCTTTCCAGGCAGTAGATGCTTGGCACCTGGAATTGTGAGGATTTTCATGTCTCTTTATTAGAAGATAATAAAGTTTTTCTTAAACAAAATATTTCAAAACATTTTTTCTGTTAAATCAAATCATTTTTAGATATTGTCAACAATAAGCTTTTATACAGTGATAATTATTGACGAAATAATAATCCATGATTCAAAGCTTAGGTACCAAATCACAAAAGTACAATAGCTGTAATTATTATTAATGTTGATGCTAAAGATAAGAAACATTGTAGTGAGTTGAAAAGTATCTTATCTAACATATAAACATCCTCATACAGTATTCCTCAATAAATGTGGCTTAACTTGGTTATTACAAAGATACAGACAGTTACTTCAGAAAGTGAAATAAAGCAGTTAGAAAATGATTTTGATTTTAAAACTAAATTTAATACCATGATCAAAGAAACAAAAATTTATTGTTATCATTGTCAGCTGCTTCAAGAATGAAAACCCTGAAATGCAGTTTGCTATTGGAAAACAGAGGTTTTATCTATATTTCAGAGAATACAGAATTCCAGTTGAATGTGATGAAAATGGTCATAATGATCGAGTTATAAAAAATAAATTAAAAGATAAAAATTCATAGAAGAACAACTGAAGTGAAAATTTATTCACTTTAAATTAATGTTTATGATGTCATCAAACAAGTGAACAATAATAGCTAAACAATGGACAGAGAAAACAACCACTGGTGTACTGATGTAAAAATTAAATTTATGTATCATATTAATTAACTCACATCAGTTTTTAATCTATTAATAAACAACACATAACTCTTCTCCATTAAGATTCTACAATAATTCACATTCTCATAAGTTAATTAATCTATGAATGTAGATACATATATAGGGTGAGTCACTAACTATTGCCATGGAGAATAACTCTGAAAGTGTGGTAGGAGCTGAAAAGTTTATGAGATAAAATTTGCATAGACAACAGGGGCCATAATATGACGTTGGTCTTTTTGTTGCTAGGTGGGGTCGCTTCAGAGACATGAAGGCCACATTTGTTTTTTAAATGGAATGCTGTATCTGGGTACTTATTTTCCAATAGTGGCTATCGAGACGAATTCAATGATGTGTAAAAGTAGTGTCTTTGAATTTCAACAAAGGTGGCTTGAACGTCCATTTACAGAAGGTGTTCGAAGTGATGACCTTTGGTATCAATGCAGTGCTGCAATCTTCTTGTAATGGATTGAGTGGTATTTCTTATCACTTCAGCACTTATCGAAGGACATGCTCTGACAATTCTCTCTTGTATGTCATCAAGTGTAGTTGGAACATCTTTATAAACAATGTCCTTTACGAACCCCACATGAAAAAATCCAGAGGCATCAAGTCTGGTGAAAGAGCCAGCCATGACACATTTCCATGTTCAGTCCAAAGATTTGGGAATTGCCTCTGCAACTCATTTCTACACAACAGCGAAAAATGTGCCAGACACCCATAGTGTTGATACCACATTCGGTTCCTTGTTCCTAAAGGTATTTCTTGCAATAACAGACCTAATGTTTCTTGCAGGAATGCGGTTTACTTAATACCATTAAGATTTCTTTTGATGAAATAGGGACCTATAATTCTGTCCTCCAGAATCCCAAATCATACACTCACCAACCATGGTTTCTGGTGTTCAACTTATCCCAACCAGCATGGATTTTCAGTTGACCAGTACTGCATGTTATGCAAGTTAACATTTCCACGATTCATGAATGTAGCCTCATCAGTAAATAAAATCAAATTGATACAAGAGTTTTCCCACTGAATCTGAAGATTAACCCATCGGCAGAATTCAATGTGATGCACACAAACTGAACCAGTTAATTCTTTGTGGAGACTGATATGGTAAGGATGATATTTCTTTTTTTCTCCATCCAGTTCATAAAAATTATGTAATTCGATTTGAATGAATAACATCAATTTCAAAAATTTTTGTTAACCTGTTAGCAGTGCATCCTTTTACAAAAATTACTTTATGTTTGCTGATTCTAACTTTAGAACTAATTTTATTTTTGGGTTTATCATTGCATACAAAGATGGTTGGCTTATAAGTATTTTCATTAACTTCAATTGGCTTTATTTTTATTGTTGAATGCTTTGTATTACTGTATTCATCGACCAGTTTTTCAACTAGTGCAATCCATTTATAATTAACTTGATAAACAACTTATTTCCAATTCTTTTCTTTAAATGTTCTATGGTGTCTTTCTGCAACAGATGCTTTTAATATTGTAAAAGTTGAATAATTATTTATGTTATAGTTTTTCATAACTTGTTGAGAATTTTTATTATAGAATTGTTTACCATTATCTAAATTTCTTGAACATCTTTATTTTAAATGTTTTTTCAGAAGTTTCGAAAATATTTTTAGTAGTTTAATCTTTAACTGTAATAGACCATGCATACTTTCAAAAAAAACATCGATTACACTTAATAAATTCTTTTGTCCTTTATTTACCTATCAAATACTTCCAATTTAAGAGAATTCATTTCTAGTAGATCAGTTTACCATGAATCATCTATACCAAGAGAGACAACATATCTTCTTTTAAAATTTTTCTCACTGGTTCATTTAATTCATTAATAATTTCTTCATGAATATTAGGAGTGAGAGATTTGATTACCACTTCATCTACAAAATGTGTATCTGTAAATTTCTTATATTTTATACACTGTATATGATTCTTTCATATAGATTAAAATTCATTAAATTGTAAATTATTTCAACAAATAAAGTTATTTTTACAACTATAGGTAGTGCTTTAATTGCATATATTTTCAATCTTACAGTTAGAAAATTGATCTATTTACTATTATTGACTGATTACTATTATTTATATCATATTGCTTATTACCACTTACTGAAATATAAAATAATCATTAAATGTTAATTCTCTGTCTGTATCCACAGATTTTTTAGTCTGAAAACAAACTGAAAACCAATTTTGTTTACTTTGTTTCCTAAGTTAAATGTATATTCAAGTACTTGTTTATGATATACTTTTTTTAGCACACCACATCTGTCAACAGCATAACAACGGTTCAAGTTCTTGATCATCATATACCTTTCTTTGTACTACATCACATCTGTTACACCATAATTAGTATTTGCATTAATGTTATGTATCTTTCCATGATTATGTTCTACTGTAGTAGTGTAAATTGTATTATGTTTATTAAGTTAGAATATTTACATATTCAGCTTTTGTAGCCTAAGTTGCTGACTATAGTTAGGGATAGCTGATGCAAAGTTTGCTTAAGCTGATAAAAACTCGTTTTCTGAAGTGTTCGAAACTGCATCATTTTAAGATCGTTTAAAAATGTTACTTAATTCATTTAGAAGTTTCTTAATTACACTCTCTGTCTTTCTGTCTCCTAATGATTTTAATTCTGCACAAATCTTATAAACAATACATAGCTTGTTGTTGAAGTTTTTATTTAAATTTTTGTTGTTGAATTTATTTGATTGAGAATCTTCAGTATTTGATTCCAGTTCCTTTTCTATTTTTTCTGTTTATTTGCTCTTTGATCTTGGAGCTGTGTTTAGGGCATGCCTTAGATCCAAAAATGTTCATTTATAAATTCAAAATATCAAACAACTTATAATTATCTGACAACAGTTTCAAAAGAAATATACACAAGTGGCCACAAATTACTGGATTACAATTTTGTATACATTGTGTATTATCGTACAATTCACTTGATATTTAACAACTTGTTTAGGAATATTTCCTCCAAATGAAATAACCACACATTTTTTATCCTCCTTTTTTCCAATAACAGATCTTATGTGAGCCACCATAATAAGATGTATCTAAATTAACTATTCCAGACTCATATTTTCTAGGATGATTATGTATTCATCAGTCATGAAACACCCCAAAAGTATTTGATTTTAATTGCTCAGCAAGTTTTTCCATGTCAAAATTACTTAATAGATTAAGATACATATTAATTATGTTTTGAAATTTTTTATTCCAGCAAGAGCTTCCTTCTCAATTGCTAAATTATGCCTTTTTTGTTCTTCTAATTCATTATCGCCTTTTTTCTTGTAGCTTACTGCTTTTGCAATACCAGGTGCTCCACCAGCTACTGAAAAAATAGTTCCTTAATATGGTAATGCACCCAATAATAAAGGAAGAAATCCTTCTCCATGTTTTATTACTCCTGAACTTGCATTCTTTTTTTCAAGATATTAAATAATTTCTTTCACCACAGGTATATCTAATGTTATGAGTAAATTACAGCCAGTTTTTTGATATCACTCTTTTTGTATCAGTTAAAAATTATCAGTATTATGTAAGTAATAACTAATAAGTTTGATTGTAACTGAGTTTGGTTTAGGTTTGCCATTAGGTGGTAAAGTATAATTAGTGCTGAATTTATTCATGTATACAGATAAATGTCCAAGACCCATAGATAATTTACTCTTTTCATACATTATTCCTGTAACTGCAGTTGGTGCTAATTTTTCTCCAATTGAGGCATTAGAACACACATTGTTTCTTTTGCAGCTAGTTGAAGTTCTCTATCTGCTTCAGGCATCTTTTCTAAATCTTTATTATAAGTATATGCAATATACTGTTTTTTACAGGCTTTATCTAGTGGAGCTATTCCTTGAGCTCCTTTAGCTAGTCTATCATCTGATTTGCTCCCCGGACTATAAACTCTATAGCCAGGTAGAGGCATTTCAAAAGGTAATTTATTAATTAATGTGTTAACTAATGCTTTTCCACATTTTTCTTTATTCCAAGAAGTGTGTGTCAAGTTATTCAAAAATCTAATCAGATATGGCATTCCTTTTACGTTATTAACAATAAAACCTCTAAATTTATTTGTAAATGCTTGTGTTATTCCCACTTTTTCATTTTGATAGTTTTTATTTTGTATTCATTGTTCTCCATGAATAAGTACTAATCTCTTGATTAAATCTCTAACATCTAATATATTCATTTGCTTTTTCAGTATATTTCTATCAAGCCTTCACCTAGTTTCCCATCTTGACTTGAGTTTCAATCTACTTCTGAAGAATACATATTTCATCAGAACTGGCTTACTTCTGTGAAGATGTCATCAACAAAAATTCCTTTAACAGTTCATTGTATTTAATAACTTTACATCGCTTTATTTTATATGGATTTTTTTAGAATATAATGCTTCTGAATGGTACAAAATACCAATATAATTTAGTAAATCAATGCCATAAAATTTTTACCCATATCATCTCCATAAAATGTTTTTAATTAACAGATAGAATGGTCCATCTGTACCTTTATATGTCTTATCACCAACTCTTACATTATATACTCAAAATTTTACTTGTAATTTTCCAATTAAATTAAATGTGCCAACAGGTTTCAATCCAAAAACTATATCTTCACTGTGGTTGATATTCTTTAACATTCTTTGCTCATATTTATTTTTCTAACATCATCCTTCTTTATATTTTAACAGCACCCTTTGTTTGAGCTCTCTTTTTTTTCTATCTTTAACCCCTCCATCATATTTTGTCAATAAATCTTGTATTTCTGATTCACATGTTGTGTAGTCACGTTGAGGACTATCATAGTGTGTAATTTGTGTCATATCTTTAAATTCTCCTTGATGATGATGAATGTAAGGAACAACTTCATTTGCAGCTTCTCTATTTTCTGCAGTAGGTTTCAGCACATTATCACATAATCGTTCAATTCCTTTTTTTAACTTCTTTGATTGTAACAATAACAGTTTGATCCTCTTTTTCATATTTTTCATATTCTGTTCTTGATTGTTTTTCTTCAAAAACTTGAATCTTTATTTCAATTCTTTAATTTTTTTCTATTTTGTTTAGCTTTCTTAACAACCCCTGGGTCATATTTCAAAAATGTTTACCCAGGATAAGAAATCTATTTTTATGTATGGATTTATATAAATTAATAAGAAAATGCATTCAATGTTACACTTATCAAAAAATAACAACCACATATACTTGGCCCACATTTAGCTTCTTTGCTAGCTCATGAACAATTAATATAATGTTGACTAATGACCAGTTTTTTCGAGCTTTTCGTTTGCTGTTATATACTCAAGAACTTCTTTAAATTCTTTTTTATTTTCAAGTAAAATACCATCATCATGGTCTAAAAGATATGCAATAATATCTTTTAAAGAACTTGTTTAGTAAGGAAATCTTTTATATGCTAACTGTATCTCCCTTATTAGGTTTCCAAGTCATGCCTATAGTAAAAAATACTGCTAACTGATCATTCCAACAATTATTGCACATTTCTTTCAAATCATCAAATTATAAATCACCGTCAACAAACTCATGGTACATATGATTTAAATTTGTATCATCTTGTTTAGAAATAGTTTAAAAATTTAGATTTTCCATTAATAATTGTTTTGGTATTTTTTAATATGTCTGTGTTAAATAAGAAAAATCATTCCTTTATATTTCCGTCTAGTAAAATATTCTCTAACAGCATCTTGAATTTCAAGAATGAAATCGTTGAATACTACAAGTGAATTATCTTGACATTAAACTAATTGTGCAATTGTTTTCAATAAATGTAGTAATTTTCACATATTATTTCCTTCAACACTTTTACACACTTTTATAGAGTCTTTATATTTTGATTGATTAGGTTTTTTGAATAAACATACAAGTGGTTTACCTTATTCCAGTCTAACCATACTTCCACTAGAATTTAATTGTAAGTCATTAACGTTGATTTTCCACAAAGACTTGGAACTATTATAGCACATCCAATAGGATCAGGTAAAAGCTTACTGTATTTATTTGTTATTTATTCTCTGCAATTCTTATCTTTTTCCAATCTGTTTTTATTTAGTTAAATAAAATTTTACGAATATTAGATAAGTCACCTATTTCAACTAAGGGTTAAGTCATCTGTTGGCAAAAAAAGATTGACTATACCTATATGAGAAAGTTATAGTAACATTTCACTAGTTAGTTTTTACACAACATTTCGAACTCCAAATATTACACTAAAAAATAAAAACTGTGTTGTAGAGAAAAGATAGAAATTTCTATTGGCCAATAATGTTTACAATGTTTGGAAAAATTTATTTATTCAATAAAGCTTAATTTGCCTTGAAGCTTTTACATGGAATTTTTATTCAGAGTGATGTTGAATTACATATGGATATGAAAAATTGTATTGGAAGTGTGTATGGATTTAATAATCAAATCATTAAAGCCAATAAAGAACTGTTGCTAATGATATTCTTAAATTTATTCCATTCGAATTAATCAGTATAAATTTTAGTCTTGTTGATGGAATGTTTGTGAAGCATACTGAGCACATTAATCAAAAATCTAATATTATTACTTCATTCAAACATAATGCTGAATTTGGTGTAACAATAATTCATGAACCATAATATCCTCTGTATATTCCAATTTTTAATACTATACAGGAGTTGGAAGTTACTGTAGCTGATAAAAATGATAATTTGATTGGCTTCAGTTGGGCTGCTGTAACAGTTACTTCAGAAATCGTCTAATACATTTTAATCTTCAATAAGTAATGAACGAAATAGAGAGCTATCAGCTCTATTCATTCCCTGTGAATGAGAAAACAAAAAATTATCTCAATATTCCTAACAAAGATGTAGAAATTAACATAAATGTAGGAGATGGATGGTTTCATCCTATTCATGCTTAGTCGTACATGAGCTTCAGTATTATTGCAGCTGACAGTACAGATTATCCTATTTATGATGGAAAATCTAATGAAAAAATAATTGATAATCATATGGAAAACCTATTTGATTTTATAACCATAAAGAAAGGAAATAATGATATGTCTTGAATAGAGCATTGTTTTCTTTTAGCATCTCTTAATGATAAAGTAAATATGGAGGGACATATACTTAATAGTTGTAAAGCACAGAGTAAAAAAATGCAGTGCTGCATCCACTGAACATGCTAGGTGCTTTCTTTAAGGACTTCAAAGAAATTAATGGGAAAGGGATCTGCAATTTTTTCTTGGATTTCTAGTACTGATTAGATTAGATTAGATTAATTATTCATTCCATAGACCCACAAAAGAGGGGATCCTCCTGGGTGTGGAACATGTCAGATAAACACATTAAAAAATTAATTAAAAATACTTGAGTTTCATTAATTTTAATGATCCTCAGTCAGTAAACAATCAAATTATGTACATGAATTAAAATTAAACTTCTAATATTTACAGCTTTAATACTTACATCTGCTTTCATTAAATCCATCATTCACACAGTAGTTACTTCCTTGGCTATTACAAGCAAGTATTGTCAAAAATTAAAGTATAATAAATTTTCATTAAAATGGTCTACTGCACTTGTTGATAAATTCATGGATGGAATACATGGCCACCAAAAATTCTTTTAAATTATGTTTAAATTGTGCCTTGTCAGAAAAAAACTCTTAATGGTTGCTGGTAACTTATTGAAAATATGCACTGCTGAATACTGGAATCCTTTCTGGGCAAGAGTAAGTGATTTTAAACCTTTCTGTATATTGTTCTTATTCCTAGTATTGATACTGTGTACTAAGCAGTGAGTTAGAGAAAGAGATGTATTATTTACAACAAACTTCATTAAGGAATAAATACACTGAGAAACTGTGGTTAGTATGCCCAATTCTTTCAATAGGTTTCGACATGATGTTCTTGGATTTACACTACACGTTACTCTCATTATACGCTTCTGTACTCTAAAAATTTTTCTCGGTTTGTGGAGTTACCCCAAAATATGATTCCATATGGCATAATGAAGTGAAAATAAGCAAAATATGCCAGTTTTTGTATATTTATATCTCCTATGTCTGACATAATTCGATTTGCAAACACAGGCACTCTAGCAGTTCATTAGTATGCCACCCCAACTGAATTATTATCAAGTTGTAATCCTTAGAATTTTACACTCTCAACTTCTCCTATTTCCATGTCATCATATTTTATACACATACTAGAAGGAAATCACTTGGAAGTTCTGAACTGCATATAGTGGGTCTTTTCGAAGTTTAATGAGAGTGTTTTAGCTATTAACCGCTTATTATTGCCAGAACAAATTTGATTAACTGCCCTTTCTAATTTTATATTTAATTTACTATTTATTGTAATGTTTGTGTCATCTGCAAATAAGACAAACTTGGCATCTGGTAATGTAACAGATGACAGGTCATTAATATACACCAGAAAAGGTAGTGGACCTAGTATGGAACCTTGGGGAACACCACATGTAATTTCAACTCAGTCAGATGATGTCTGATTGCCTGCTGCTGAAGTGTTACATGATGACACTCTTTGGTTTCTGTTAGTATGATATGACTGAAACCACTTTGCAGCACGACCAGTGATGCCACAATATTTTAATTTACTTAAAAGAATGCTGTGATTCACACAGTCAAAAGCCTTTGACAGGTCAAACATTATGCCAGTTGCCTCTAATGTGTTGTCTAATGAATTAAGGATATTTTCACTGTAAGTGTAAGTGTAAGTGCCAGAGATGCTCTTCCTAGATCGCCTAAGTGCAATAATGCAGCCGGCCAGTGTGGCCAAGTAGTTTTAGGCCCTTCAGTCTGGAACTGCGCGACCGCCTCAGGCATGGATGTGTGTGTTGTCCTTAGATTAGTTAGGTTTAAGTAGTTCTAAGTTCTAGGGGACTGATGACCTTAGATATTAAGTCCCATAGTGCTCAGAGCCATTTGAACCATTTGCAATAATGCAAGAATTGAAGTAAGAGATACGGTTCCGAAAGAAGAAAAAATTGTAGTAGAAGCTATGGAAATTCAAGCACTATTGTTAAATATGAATCGAATTATGAGCTTGAATAACGACAAAATATACTGAAAAAAACCTAAAATCTTTCTACAAATTACAATAGCAGGCTTAAGTGGATTGCTCACGAACTGCCTTCAGTATGGAATATCTATGCTACAATAGAATCGCAGATCAGAACAGTGTTGGCAGTAAGTCGAGTTTAGTAGCTCACAGAGAGCTGTCATGTTTTGTAGCTCACACAGAGCACTTGAGATATGGAGTTCGGACAGGGCAGTGCAGCAGTTGACTTACGTTGGTCCAGTCATGCAGAGCGATGGTGATGCCTGAGCGATGTAGTATAAGGTATTAAAATAATATTATTGTTCTTTGTTGCTGCTTGCATATGTTAATTGTCACAATTGATTTAACAACAATTGTAATGTTAAAGTCCCATGTAATTCCTTACAGAAATGTTTCAATAATAACTTTTGTTCTGAAGAAAACTTTTGCCAGTCATTTATCTGATTTTAAAGAGTTTTCCTGTGCATACTCATGTTGATTAAGCAAAAGAAAATCAGTTGTTTTCCTACAAATGAAAATCTGGAGACCAGCATTGCCCTGGGCTGTGGCAAAAATTTCTTATAGGAGCTGATATATAGATAGCGTCATTATGAGGTAAGAATTTTTCAGTTTATTCAGGATGATTTCACAGGGCCATGATGCAGCACCACTGACGTCAAAACTTATTAATCTCGATATGCAGTCAGTCTTTAATGGAAGGTCACATTAAAACTTGAAACTTTATTATTGGAAAGAAATTTTTTTCTATTGGGAACTTAAACGAGATTTTTTCTATTGGGAGATTACAATTGCTAAAAATCAATAGTGTTTAATAGGTTTTATTTTATTCTTGTTGTGTTTCAGACTAATCAAAAAAATAATCAGTTGGCTGATGCATCTTTATAGGTAAAGCTACACAATTTATATTTCAAAAATGGATGAAACAAAATATTTCCTCAAGAATCTCGAATTTAGAATCACCAGATAACTATTTGAAAGCTTATGACTCACTTCTAGATTTTAAATGAGTTACTCAACTGAAAAGAGATACTGAAATAAATCCTTCTAATTTCACAACGAAATGTCCTACATATGTCATTAACATGACATGTAGAAAAAATATTGTTACAAGTCAAAAGTGAACTATGAAATTGTTTGGTACATTTAACAGTAAGATACCAAAAGACACAGGTCTGTGTATAGTCATGTACAGTAAGAAAAACTTGACATGAATATTAATTGAGAATTTTTGAACCGAAAAATTGAGTATCTAATGACTTCCAATTTTATTCATTAGTATTTTTATGAATAGCTCTTTTTGTGTAGATTATGTTAGTATTTTGAATTTTTTTATTCCGTTAATATGTGGCTGATAAATTAACGAAATCGATCTATTCAGCAGACAAGCTGGTGAGAAATATTGTATAGCTCCTGTGTCTAGAGTGGCTCACAACTGACTACATTTTTTATCACTGTCTATCAAGCCACAGTTAAATGGACAACTTTAGGAGGTGAGCTGGTTCAAGAAACCGCTAACAGATGTCTCATTTTTGTTCCCGAATCAACTTTGTTTCCTAAATTCCAATTATGTATATGATCAGTGAATGTTATTTCGTTGCTCTGCAGGCCACAGCTGAATAGCTACAGGACAGGTTTAGCTGGAAAATACTGTTGTTATTTGCTATTGTCGTCTGCAGTTCAAGTCCATCTGGCTGAGAACATCAGCTGTCAGCAGCTCTTTTCTGCACATGCCAATGTGTACTAACCAAGACACAGCTAGAAGAAAGAAAATGGGTGGACGATGGTTAGCATCCAAGTCGCAGTCCAACAGCAATGTTCAGCAAAAAAACCGGTGAGGTCAAAAGAAATAAAGTGAGTACCATCAGAAAAAAACTGTGTCAGGTATCCTTACAGAAGGCGCTGAAAGGTTTTGCTGAAATTTTGTGTAATTTTGTGTCTCAAATTATTTTTTAAAATTAATTCTAATGTGCTCAAAATGCCTATTAATTTAACTAAAATTTTATTTTATTCTATATGGATTTTAATTAGGAATATAAAACTTCCCTATTTTTAAAACTTAATTCCAGTGCGCTCAAAATGCCCATTACTTTCAACTAAAATTTTATTTCATTCTATTTAGATTTCAATTAATGTGCTCAAAATTGGCTTGGATTAATATGTATTGTAGTAAGTGTATACACTCAGTGACTTACATGTTTTTAATGCATAACCTTTTTATGAATTATTTAAATTAATTATATTATGTTATATTAATAATACAGTATAATTAACTCATAAAAGAGGTTATGCATTAAAATCATTCCCAGTGTGCTCAATGTACCCAGTTACTATTCTCATATGAAGGCACACAGACAGTTATTGTCCGTAACACTATCTGTGAGTGAAACAGGAAGGGACTTGACTACTTGTGATATAACGTGTACTATGCCACCCACCATACAGTGCTTGTGGAGTATGCATGTAGATGCAGATGTAGATGTAGAATAATAGCACTCCTGTGGGATTTGCCTGCAGCTCAGTGAGCTGTGGTAGTAAAGGAAGTAGCTGCTGCTGCAGCTGCATTGGTACAGAATACCCGAATACCAGGTCTGATAAATCAGGAAGACCACCTGTGGGCTACTGCTGCTGTGGCGTCATGGACAGTAATATACTGACCACTTGTCCTCATTTAGCAGCTCTGCTGCTACAGAATGAGGGCCATACTAGAACAAAAAATGGCAAAATGTAAGTATGAACAAATATATCTATTAATAATAATTTTGGTGATTATAATATTATTAATAGATACTTCCTATGAAGGTGGCAGGGGTAAAATACAGGGAGCGAAAGGCTATTTACAATTTGTACAGAAACCAGATGGCAGTTATAAGAGTCGAGGGACATGAAAGGGAAGCAGTGGTTGGGAAGGGAGTGAGACAGGGTTGTGGCCTGTCCCCGATGTTATTCAATCTGTATATTGAGCAAGCAGTAAAGGAAACAAAAGAAAAATTCGGAGTAGGTATTAAAATTCATGGAGAAGAATTAAAAACTTTGAGGTTCGCCGATGACATTGTAATTCTGTCAGAGACAGCAAAGGACTTGGAAGAGCAGTTGAACGGAATGGACAGTGTATTGAAAGGAGGATATAAGATGAACATCAACAAAAGCAAAACGAGGATAATGGAATGTAGTCAAATTAAGTCGGGTGATGCTGAGGGAATTAGATTAGGAAATGAGACACTTAAAGTAGTAAAGGAGTTTTGCTATTTAGGGAGTAAAATAACCGATGATGGTCGAAGTAGAGAGGATATAAAATGTAGACTGGCAATGGCAAGGAAAGCGTTTCTCAAGAAGAGAAATTTGTTAACATCGAATATAGATTTAGGTGTCAGGAAGTCGTTTCTGAAAGTATTTGTATGGAGTGTAGCCATGTATGGAAGTGAGACATGGACGATAACTAGTTTGGACAAGAAGAGAATAGAAGCTTTCGAAATGTGGTGCTACAGAAGAATGCTGAAGATAAGGTGGGTAGATCATGTAACTAATGAGGACGTATTGAATAGGATTGGGGAGAAGAGAAGTTTGTGGCACAACTTGACTAGAAGAAGGGATCGGTTGGTAGGACATGTTCTGAGGCATCGAGGGATCACAAATTTAGCATTGGAGGGCAGCGTGGAGGGTAAAAATCGTAGAGGGAGACCAAGAGATCAATACACTAAGCAGATTCAGAAGGATGTAGGTTGCAGTAGGTACTGGGAGATGAAGAAGCTTGCACAGGATAGAGTAGCATGGAGAGCTGCATCAAACCAGTCTCAGGACTGAAGACCACAACAACAACTTCCTTTGAAATCTGTCTCATTCCTCTTATAATCATGCTCAGGTGGTGTATGGTGCTGGCTGGTTCCTGCTGGCACTTCATGGTGATTCTTTCACTATAACACACAAAACTCGAATGAGGGGGCTTATGCAAATGGATTCGTAATATAATAAAGGGGAAGGGTGGAGAAGAACTCATTCTTATTGGTATAGCGGTTTCCAGTTTTTGTGTTGTTCCACGGACAGAGGGTGGCGTGGGTAGGACAGGAGTTATGCTGGGTGACCTTGTACAGTTGCCAGTGATTCCTTGGGGGTAAGGGAGTAGGGTGATGACCTTGAATATAACCAGGCTAAGTTTCTATCCTGACACCAGAAGTTCTTATCAGTCACTTTGAAATAGGAGAGTTATCACTGTCAGAATTGGCACTAATAAACCACTAACGCACACTGGCGAATCCATGTCGTCAAGTGCTATAGGCCTCTGTCTTCTTCCATTCGACTTGGACACGGAGCATACATGCTGAATCTTGGGCAGCACATACTCAAAAATAAACTCCTGTTTGAAGGCGATTGCTTTGTACAGTGAGACAGAGGGTGGGAATCTGGCTGTAGAGGCAATTGTGTGGGATGAGCATTGTAATTTACCAGTGGAGAATATACTGGGTACTCTCTATGACAAACCCATTTTATATTCTGAACAAATGCAAGTGAGTCTTTATTTTTTAGTCACAAATAATGCTTGTTTTAAAAATACAGTTCCTTAGGAGAAGAAAAACATCTTTGCTAAGATCGCAATAAAGCACTGCATTGGGTAGATGTGTCACTGCAAGTAATTAGTTTGAATCCAGGTATACTGATCGACTGTTGAATGTAGTCCTCGACCTATGCAGCATTTTATATGACTTTATAAGTGATGATATTATTTACATGCAAACCTAAGGCGAAGTTATGGGCTTCCACTTTGACGTCACTGAGTAATAATATCTGGTAGCATACAGGCGCTAGGCGCCAATGCTTTTTAGATCTATTGTGAGTAGGACCTCTGTACTTTTAACCTTATGTTGCCATATGTAGACCTCGAACTATGATGCTGTATAAAAGTTTTGATGTAAAGTCTTAAATATACAGGTACAACTATTTCTTGCTTAAAGGAAGTGTGTATCCTCATATATGCAGCTGTAGGATGTGGAAATTGTTCACATGCTTGCCTTCAGTCTCGAGCTACACTGGTGCGTGTTTGTGTTTGATCATCTACTTCACCTCTTGTAGTTAGTGGCCAGTTTTGTCTGGTTGTATACTGAAGCTAAGTTGTCAGACTGTTTTTATGTATAATGCATTAGATCTTAAATATTTTTGCTTAACATTGTTGAAGGTTAATCTCGAGCTGCAGTGCTGTATAAATGGAAGAGTCTTGAATACCCCTTAATATCCCTTGCAATTCATTGGACACATAGACGAAGGTGTTTTCCTAGCACAGGCTATGCAGTCGGATATCTCTTATTTCTGTATTACTCTACAGTGTTTACTGTATGCTAATAATCTACGATGTATTTCATAGTCAGGTTTCTTGCGATGGTTTGGCCATCTACTATTCATATAAAGGGGATATTCAGTGGCTAGAAAGTGTGAAGGCTGCATATCATAACCGTTAGTCCTTCAGGAAATTTTGGATATTACCTTAATGTAAATTTCGACCAATGTTTGTGTGGATCTACATTATAACTGTTAGATAGATGACAGTAAGGCTCTATTGCAGACACAAGCTAGGTCGTCATTGTGTTGGAGATCGAAGTTGTTTGTCCTGGAATTAGTTCCAACTTTATGTTGGGGATGTAGGTATTAAGCTGCACTGCTGTACAATCGAAACGTTATTGAATATCTCCTCATATCTTATGTACATTTTGGTGTAGATAGAAGGCAACAGGCGCAGTTGTTTAGGCCACTAGATGTCTCGTATTTTGCTATGACTCTTCAGTATTTGGTACTGTAATTTATGATATATTTCATAGCTAGACATCTAGCAGATTTATAGAATTCTACTCCTCAGATAGGTATTTATTGTAGTTAGATCTTTAGTACCTGTGACTATATGGTGATAGACGTGGACTTCGAGCTACAGTGGTGTAATAGGAATATTTATTAAGGTAGTCTCCAAGTATTCTAGTATTAATTATTTGAGCCCATGCTGGATCTCTGGCATATCATATTGTGCGAGTTATTCAAAGTCCCACACTGAATTGCCTTTGTGTAGATTGATGGATGAAGACAGATCTTTGAGAGCATGACAATATTCCTAGGCATCGTTATATATTAGTTCATAATTTATACTCATGTAATAAAATGAATGAGCTTTCATAGGGGTTGTGATTCAGGATCACTTTTCTTCTTCTTCTCCTTCCTCTTCTTTTAGTACTATTTGCTACAGATGTCCATTTGCCCTGTCTAAGAAGCAGGCTGTAACTATTTTTGACCGCTTTCTGTTTGCATGCCACTTAGTAATTGTGGCCTCGATATAGGCAATCACATCATCTAATCCTTCCATGCTCTAAGCATTGTGTGTTGCACTATAATAGTATAATTTTAAGAGTAGTTGCCCTAGCTCCAGACTTTGGGTTGAACACCGTTGCATTTTAATAATTTCCTAAAAGTTTTTTGGCATTCAGTCTAACTTTTTATAATGTTTAAAAAAATTTAATTTTCTTTAGAATGTGTGTTGCCGCTTTCTTAGCTATGCGGTACTTGCAGTTTTGTGGTGATATACTGCATTTATTGTAAATATTTTGTATAGGATATTACGTTTTGTCAGGAAGAAATCACCAAGAAGTTTTTTAGCACTTTAGAACTTTTATATTTGGAATCATGGTGGTTTTCAATTATGTATTTTACTTTTAATGGTAGAAACTATGCATTGCAGCAGCGATGGTTGTCGTACTTATTATCAGCTAATCTCATGCACTGGCTGTTGACAATCAGTTTTGTGGCGCCCTAGTCGGTATGATGTGTGATCATATGGATGCAGTTTTGTGGCAATTTGTGTACATAGCAATTTTAACTTTTACTTTTGATGGACCAACACATTCTCCTTATAATGACCCGTACGAAGGCATTTTGTCATTGATTACTCTGTGGGTTAATCTGGAATTATTTGTTAAAGAGTTTCTAATGTTACTATAGATCTGATGACGGTAACATAGTTTACCGAAACCGGTTAGCCACAACACAGTGTTTTATTGCGATCTTCGCTGAAACGTTGCTCTTCTCCTAAGAAAGTAAATAAAGATCACGCCTTCATACTCAGTATGAGTAAACTAACTAAAAATATAATAGTTCGATAGGTCTTTGCAGGGGTGAAATAGTCTCACGAAAGAATAATTTTATAGTAACTAATAAATTAGTAGACTTCAGACATCGCTTGCTATAACAGGTAAAGGCTCCATAATTTAAGTTACCCTGAAGCATACTTTCCGGATCCACTATCGTTGTGAGCCGTGGAAACGAACAGAGTGGCTGGAGGGGGGGAGGGGGGGGGGAAGGTCAGGGTCATGCTGTATTGTTCGTGGTATTGAGCTCACATTCGGAGACCGACAGACGAGGTGCAGTGGATGAGGCGCGGGCATCATATTCGAGATGAGTGGGTTACAGATCTCCAGTCGTCCATCCACCGTTATGTTTCCAGCGTTTCCGCTAAACTACAGGCAAATTCTGCGATAGTGCTCTAATAGGAAACAGCTCGTTTCCTACACCATCCTCGTCTAAGCTGGGTATTCTCTGCTGTTCTCCCTCTTTACTAATATAGATTCCGGATGGACGTTATCCCTAACCTTCCTTCCTTTCCTCACGCAATGACTTTTATTCAGCAACCAGTTTTCAGTACGTGCCCAAAAACGAATGCAGTCAGTAAAGATGAGAACTCAGTCCTGGTAAGCACTGAAACTATCAAAAGTCGATCAACTTTCAGGAATGTTATACACTCTGGTTTTCCAGATAAACAAAGAAAGTGAGAGTATAGAGGTCAGTATGGACTCGCTTAACACTGAAATCGCCGGCCGCGGTGGTCTCGCGGTTCTAGGCGCGCAGTCCGGAACCGCGCGACTGCTACGGTCGCAGGTTCGAATCCTGCCTCGAGCATGGATGTGTGTGATGTCCTTAGGTTAGTTAGGTTTAAGTAGTTCTAAGTTCTAGGGGACTGATGACCACAGCTGTTAAGTCCCATAGTGCTCAGAGCCATTTGAACCATTTTAACACTGCAATCACTCCTTTTCAGAGACGGATTGAGACCGGTGTTCTCTGAAGCGGATGTTCCAGCATGCGTTATTTCCAAATTGCATTAATTCAAGGATCCATTTTAACTAGTCTTCAATGGTCTTTACGAAAGACGGGTTAGTGACTTTAATACCGAGTGCCCCTGTCACTCTTGTACAGTCACAGATACTTCGCATTTTCCCTCAACTCCTTCGTAATTGTTGACGTATTGCAACTAACGGAACGCAAAGAGGAATGTTGTACAGCGCAACACATCGACACGTGCAGTCATGCTTAAAGGTTGACGAAAGTATCCGAGAACTTCATGAATGATGAAGTGTTTCCACGAGGAAAAGGGAACGAGGACAAGGCTACTTCGAGGCGAACACTCCCGGCTGGGCAGTGCGATTGTGTGGCAACGACGAAACGACGTAGTCATGCGCGGGAGCGCGGCAAAAACTGAAAGGTTCCTGGAAAGCAATAAGAGGCTCAAGTCGTGCACTCTTCACCAATTCTCATACAGTAACAGTTTCTAAGTATTAGCAGGTGTTCTAACTGGTTTCTAATAACGTTCCCTGCTCGCAATGTCGTAGAGGAAAGCAATCACTAGTGTGGTCTGCCCAGTATTGTAGCTGAAAGTAGATGTTCGTTTTAGAGTTTCACACATACATGAACAGAGGACAAGCGCCTTCGTTGTTGAGTGTGGTTCACGAAGAGTCGCGTGCTTCCTTTCGCACGAGACTTTGCACCCTGCCGACAAATGAATACTGAATTCTTTGGTGGAGCAGAAATCATTATAAATATGTATGTGGGTGGTATAACGTACACCACCGAAGAAAAATCTAATAATGAGAAATAAAGAGGTTATTGTGGTGTATTGAGCTCCACCATGAGAACGTTTCTTAGCTTTAGTCCGCCATTCTCTTTCAGTGAACAAATCCTCACCTTTCGGTGCTTTTTCTCCGTCTTTAGTAACCTCGCCATCGCTTGTTAAACTTCAGTCTTCCTTCCTTAAAGAAATCGATCACATTGGCTCAATCGTGGATTGCAGGTAGTACGCTTCGGTTTTTAGTAGAATACTAGGGAAATACAATCAGTCTACAAAGAAGATAGCTTACAAATCACTCATGCGATCCACCCTAGAAAATTGCTCAAGTTTTTGGGACGCATACTAAATAGGGCTAGCAGGGTATGTTAAACGCATACAGAGAAGGACAGCATGAATGGTCACAGGTTTATTTGACCAGTGGGAGAGTCTCACAGAGATGTTGAAAGAACTGAACTGTCAGGCTCAAGAGAACAGATGGAAACTATTCCGAGAAACTCTGCAAAGCTTCAAGAACTGGCTTGAATGATAACTCTAGAAAAATTCTACAACCCTTAATATAACTCCCGCAGGGATCGTGAGAACAAGATTATACTAATTACCACATGCACAGTGGCTTTTGAACAGTCATTCTTCTCTCGCTCCATACATGAATGGAACGTGAGACAGCCCTTACCACCGGTACAGAGGGACGTACCCTCTGCCATGCACTATGCAGTGGTTCACATAGATGTAGACGTAGAAGAGCCTTGAAATCTATTGGAATTTAGTTTTTCTTGTGCCCTCTATGTTCAATTAATAAATTCAGGTGGTTTGCCCTACTTTCAGTGTTAGAGGGTCCTGAAAAGGACCTTGTCTTCAACCGATTTAACTTTCGGTGTGTGTCATATTCAGGGTATCAACAGATGTTGATTGTTTGCCTTCCAGTGCTATCGCGTCGTTAGTTACTGACCAAACAGCCTGAAGAGTTTCTGAGTTTCAAAGAGACCTCACACTGTCTTAAAAAAAATTACAAACAAATTTCTGTTACCAGTTTGTTAAGACTGACAGAAACCTGTAAAACCATCCGATATTACTACAAAATAAAATTGCAATTAAAAATCTATACGATTTTAGTGTACTGAAGTTGGCCAAACTCAAGCGTGTTAGAATTATATGAACTCTAAAAACACACGTTCCTTGTTCGAAATGTGGATTAAGTATATTAGAAAACACAGGACGGTATACAAAAAATATCTGATATACCTGAACTATACTGATCATACTCTACAAGAAAGAAGGATCCTTTATTGTATGATTATATGATAGCGGAACAAACACTGGTAGCAGTTACTTCTGTAAAATATCTGGGAATATGGGTGCGGAACGATTTGAAGTGGAATGATCATATAAAATTAATTATTGGTAAGGCGGGTACCAGGTTGAGATTCATTGGGAGAGTCCTTAGAAAATGTAATCCATCGACAAAGAAGGTGGCTTACAAAACAATCGTTCGACCTAATACTTGAGTATTGCTCATCAGTGTGGGATCCGTACCAGGTCGGGTTGACGGAGGAGATAGAGAAGATCCAATGAAGAGCGGCGCGTTTCGTCACAGGATTATTTGATAAGCGAGATAGCGTTACGGAGATGTTTAGCAGACTCAAAGTGGCAGACTCTGCAAGAGAGACGCTCTGCATCGCGGTGTAGCTTGCTGTCCAGGTTTCGAGAGGGTGCGTTTCTGGATGAGGTATCGAATGTATTGCTTCCCTCTACTTATACCTCCCGAGGAGATCACGAATGTAAAATTAGAGAGATTCGGGCGCTCATGGAGGCTTTCCGGCAGTCGTTCTTCCCGCGAACCATACGCGACTGGAACAGGAAATGGAGGTAATGACAGTGGCACGTAAAGTGCCCTTCGCCACACACCGTTGGGTGGCTTGCGGAGTATAAATGTAGATGTAGATGTACAAGAAGACACTCAGTGCTGCCACCACTATTGAATTGCCAAAAGTACCTTCTGCAGTAACAGATCCTGCCACGCAAATTGTTTACTTCCGGGGCTGTGCTGGGGAGTGCATCGAAGAGCCATCAAAAGTTGTCACATATTTGGGAGACATAGTTTCATACTTGTCAAACTCAATATCATTCTCCATAGGAAAGTGGGAAAGAGGCATTAGTGATTGCTGACTGATTTTCTCTGAGGAAGTTTGGAATAGCATCAAAACAGTGTAATCAGTACCCTAAGTTAAATTGTTAAGTGTAGCTTTGTTGTAAGGAATTACACGCGAAACTTATTAATCTCATATATTAAAGCTGGAGTTTACTTCTCAATCTAAGAATAGCAAGTTTGTGCCCCATTACGGTTTTCAGGACGAAGGCTATGTGTTGCTCCACACCTTTGGCATTCTTATGAGAGAGAATGTGCCAGTGCTATGCTGAGAGGTGTCTGTCGCGAATATCGCCTGGCGTTAGAGTAATCGCGCAGGGAACAAATTTCATCCACTTTTTAAATGTAAGACTGCCTTTTCACCTGTCGGAGCTCCATTGAATTTGGCACACTTCTTTCTGGGCAAGTCCAACATGTACCAAATTTAGGCTGCTTTGAGAAGAAATTACCATAGTTGACCTAACCACGAAAAGACTGCAGTTTGTTTAGATTCATGGGTGTCAGTAGATCATCTATTGTTTTAAATATGTAGTCGAAGGTTGCTTCTATCCATATGTCTTCAGTACTGTGGAAGAATTTGGTTTAAGGAAATGTATTTGTCTAGTTTACAGCATATGCATCAGATTGAAGTCGCTCAAATAATGTTATTAGATTTTTTTTAACTGTTCTTCACACTGACTGTTTTGTTTTATCTGCATTTACCACACCCCATGCAGAATGGACAAACATACATTCAACTGCCTCTTATATCCCACGCACCTTTATCACAGCTCATCCAGTAGGCTAAATGATACCTAGACGACATCTGTTCAAACTGGTTGTTTAAGCTGTCTTATTCTCAGAGCACCAACTTCTATACCGATGTATCTCTGCTTATTACTAAATTGTAACAACAGGGAAGGACTAGAAGGGGGAATAATAGTTGAGAGAGTGTTATGGCCTATCTCTGGTGTTGTGTAATCTGTACATTAAACAAGCAGTGAAGGCAACAAGGGAGAAGTTGAGAAGGGAATTCAAGTTCTAGAAGAAGAAATAAAAACTTTGAGTTTGCTGATGACATTGTAATTGTGTCAGAGATGGTAAAGGACGATGAAGAACGTTTGATCGGCCAGATAGCGTCTTGAAGAGAGGATGTAAAATAAACATCAACAGTTCTTAACCAAGAGAACTGGAAGGTAATCAGACTAAATCAGGCGATGTTGAGCGAATTAGATTAAGAAAATAGACCCAAAAAGAAGTAAATGAGATTTTATATTTGAGCAGAGAAAGAACATAAATTGCAAATTGGTAATATCAAGGAAAACATTTCTTGAGAAATCTGTTAACATCCATAGATATTATGAAAATGTATGTATTTGTGTATGTTCCACATCTGCTTCTAAACTATTGGACAGATTCCGACCAAACTTGGTAGACATATCCATTACTGTGTGGCGACAATCGCTGTGGAGCTAAGATCGCCTTATCTACACTACTGGCCATTAAAATTGCTATACCATGAAGAAATGCAGATGATAAACGGGTATTCACTGGTCAATATATTATACTAGAACTGACATGTGATTACATTTTCACGCAATTTGGGTGTATAGATCCTGAGAAATCAGAACCCACAACAACCACCTCTGGCCGTAATAACGGCCTTGATACGCCTGGGCATCGAGTCAAACAGAGCTTGGATGGCGTGCACAGGTACAGCTGCCCATGGAGCTTCAACACGATACCATAGTTCATCAAGAGTAGTGACTGGCGTATTGTTAAGAGCCAGTTGCTCGGCCACCATTGACCAGACGTTTTCAATTGGTGAGAGATCTGGAGAATGTGCTGGCCAGAGCAGCAGTCGAACATTTTCTGTATCCAGAAAGGCCTGTACAGCACCTGCAACATGCGTCGTGCAGTAACCTGCTGAAATGTAGGGTTTCGCAGGGATCGAATGAAGGGTAGAGTCACGGGTCGTAACACATCTGAAATGTAACGTCCACTGTTCAAAGTGCCGTCAATGCGAACAAGAGGTGACCGAGACGTGTAACCAATGGCACCCCATACCATCACGCCGTTGATACGCCAGTATGGCGATGACGAATACACGCTTCCAATGTGCGTTCACCGCGATGTCGCCAAACACGGATGCGACCATCATGATGCTGTAAACAGAACCTGGATTCATCCGAAAAAAATGACGTTTTGCCATTCGTACACCCAGGTTCGTCATTGAGTACACCATCGCAGGCGCTCCTATCTGTGATGCAGCGTCAAGGGTAACCGCAGCCATGGTCTCCGAGCTGATAGTCCATGCTGCTGTAAACGTCGTCGAACTGTTCGTGCAGATGGTTGTTATCTTGCAACCGAACCCATCTGTTGGCTCATGGATCGAGACGTGGCTGCACGATCCGTTACAGCCATGCGGATAAGATGCCTGACATCTCGACTGCTAGTGATACGAGGCCGTCGGGATCCAGCACGGCGTTCCGTATTACCCTCCTGAACCCACCGATTCCATATTCTGCTAACAGTCATTAGATCTCGACCAACGCGAGCAGCAATGTCGCGATACGATAAACCGCAATCGCGATAGGCTGCAATCCGACCTTTGTCAAAGTCGGAAACGTGATGGTACGCATTTCTCCTTCTTATACGAGGCATCACAACAACGTTTCACCAGGCAACGCTGGTCAACTGCTGTTTGTGTATGGGAAATTGGTTGGAAACTTTCCTCCTGTCAGCACGTTGGAGGTGTCGCCAGCGGCGCCAACCTTGTGTGAATGCTCTGAAAAGCTAATCATTTGCAAACCACAGCATCTTCTTCCTGTCGGTTAAATTTCGCGTCTGTAGCACGTCATCTTCGTGATGTAGCAATTTTAATGGCCAGTATTGTACTATAATTCGGGAGATTTGGTGTCATAAACAACGAGATGCGTGAAAAACTACGGCATCGTGCATGAGTTTAAATTTATTGCTCCTTTGCCACTGAGTCTATGCGCAATAAATTACTCATACAGTATCAGCGTATGCCACTAAACGCACCTACAAAATTTTATCATGGCATCACACATAGTTCAGGAGATATGACGTCATAAACATTGTGCTTGACGTTTAAATTTATTTCTGCTTTGGTACTAATTTTGTTCGCAACACTTTTTGTACACAGTATCCACATATGCTGCCAAATGTATCTACATCAATGTATCTCTGTATGACTCATAATTCAAGAAATGTGACGCCTTAAACACTGAGATGCGTGAAAAAATGCCGCATCATGCATGAAGTTTTAACACGTTTATTCTACACTACTAAGACACTCCTACAGTCGCATCAACTTAAGGAAATTGCTGAACCTGGCAGCGCTTTTGACAGCTTCCAACAGCTGTAGGCGAAAACAATGGCTGTAGAGGCGCTGTCATAGAGACCTTCACAAAATCACTTTGAAGACACATGAAGCAGCTGCGCCCAGCGTACAGAAACTGTCTGTGATACTGCATTACGAACACGGCTCACTTTTGTTTTCGTTTCTAATAGAAAATTGGCAAAATGAATACCTGGGCAATGTCGGGTTTGTCAGGTAGTAGAATAAAAATTTAAATATTAGGAAGTCTTTTCTGGAGGTATTTGTCTGGACTGTAACTATGTACGGATGCGAAACATGGGCAATAAAGAGTTCCGACAAGAAGAGAATACAAGCTTCTGAAATGAGGTTCTATGGAAGAATGCTGAAGATCAGATGTGAAAGTACTAAATCGAACCAACAAAAAAAGGCAATTCATGGCACAACTAGACTAAAAGAAGAGATCAGTTGACAGGTATCTTCAGTTTAGTAATAATTGTAGAGGGAGGCCAGGGCTCCAGTACAGGGGACTGGCTGAAATGGGTGACGGTTGCAGTACTTACACAGAGACAATGAGATGTGAATATAGTGGACTACCGTGGGAAACTGCAGACTGAAAACCACAACAGCAACAAGAAAAGGGAAAAATCAGTGCTTTCATTCTATCGACTCAAAAAGTACACTACTGGCCATTAAAATTACTACACCACGAAGATGACGTGCTACAGACGCGAAATTTACCGACAGGAAGAAGATGCTGCGATTTGCAAATGATTAGCTTTTCAGAGCATTCACACAAGGTTGGCGCCGCTGGCGACACCTACAACGTGTTGACATGAAGAAAGTTTCCAACCGATTTCCCATACACAAACAGCAGTTGACCGGCGTTGCCTGGTGAAACGTTGTTGTTGTGATGCCTCGTGTAAGGAGGAGAAATGCGTACCATCACGAAGAGTCGCGTGCTTCCTTTCACACGAGACTTTGCACTCTGCCGACAAATGAATACTGAATTCTTTGGTGGAGCAGAAATCATTATAAATATGTATGTGGGTGGTATAACGTACACCACCGAAGAAAAATCTAATAATGAGAAATAAAGAGGTTATTGTGGTGTATTGAGCTCCACCATGAGAACGTTTCTTAGCTTTAGTCCGACATTCTCTTTCAGTGAACAAACCCTCACCTTTCGGTGCTTTTTCTCCGTCTTTAGTAACCTCGCCATCGCTTGTTAAACTTCAGTCTTCCTTCCTTACACGTACAATACGAGACGACCTGCCGCTTTCCGCAGATCCCCGCAGGCGACTGCTGGACTGTGTGAATCCATCAGCGACGTCATTAACCACCCACCGTCCTTGCCCAACCGATTATTGCTCCAACTCGCATCATTTCGATTCCGACGAAAAGCTAAACTCGTACCTACTTCCCGTATTTTCTTCCTTCAATTTTTATCAGTAAAAAAACTTTTGAAATGTAAGCCTACTTCGTCTGCTACTGCTAATATAAGCCAACGGTGGTAATGAAACCGAGACATTGGAAATCATTTAGGTTTGACAAAAACTTAGAAAATACACGAAGTTAAAATTAATTGAAAAAGAGAATAATATTTAGAAAACAATGAAAGACAAAATCAAAGTCACGAAAAAATGGTAGGGGAGAGCGTTGTATGTAGTAGGTAGTGCACCTAGGGACATGTTTCCTGGTCGGCTTTTCAAACTAATAATCGATTTTACCATCACATTGTAAGACGTATTTTGCTAAAAGTTACTTTTTGTGTGTAAAATTTTGTGCAATGATGCAGGACCAAAGAGTCCGCACAGCCTTGAGGTTTTTCAAGGGCAGCTAGGAGATGCCTGGCTGTTCGCTCTTGTCTTTGGCTATCAAGATTTTGTCACATAAGCATCGTTCTCTGCAGCTCTGAATAATTTCCAATATATTATGCTAATTCTCATTCAAAATGTGTTCGAATACTTTATTGTCACCAGTCCACATATTCATGTTAACAGACATTGTACTGCCAGTTCCATTTTTCAACGTTTGGTGGAAGGGACGCAACATTTCGACATGACAATGATCCGCCATTGGCGTGACTTCGTTATTAATTTTCTGTATTTTTTTTCACTTATCGTGCAAACTGAACCGGCAGTCATTCGTAGAAGAGGTCCGAGAACTGTAACGAATTACTCCCCATTGAGCAAATATCAGATCGTGATATGCAATTTACATTTTCCAAAATTCCATCGGTCTACATTTTTAGTTGCGGTCTTCCATCCCCTGTCTGAGACAATTGCAACTTGCATTATTTCCCCGGTTCAGCATTTATTTTGTGAGAGGAAGTGGAACCCAACTCACAACATGCAGAAACGGGCACCAGAGATTGCCATAAGCAGTTTAACGAATTTCCTACTGTTTTTGCTATCGTGAGACATGAGGATGTGTTTTATGCAGTGTTTCTAAGTATTATGAGTTGTACTCATTTGAGTGCTGCATAATATATTAAATTTATTTTGAGAATACTGTTAATTCACAGTTACAGTGTTTTATAGTGAGTAAAATTCGATATATTTTTAAAACTAGTGGATGTTTAAGCC
The DNA here is from genome assembly GCF_023864275.1 of Schistocerca cancellata. Lineage (NCBI taxonomy): Eukaryota > Metazoa > Arthropoda > Insecta > Orthoptera > Acrididae > Schistocerca > Schistocerca cancellata. The sequence goes on from NC_064626.1 coordinate 712,422,967, forward strand.
ACACTTTCTCAATTGCGCGTCTTCTTGTGTCCTGATCTTTTTACCATGGAACAAGTGATACTTACAAATTAACTGAGCTTCTGAAATATTTTAACTATTTTCTCTTTCTCTAAAATGAAAATTTGTGTTAATTTCCAATAGCTTCGATTTCAAAATATTTTTTAAATTGTAACTGGTTTTTCTTCCTGTTAATTTGATTCCTCTTACTGATTGATGATATGTGGTAGCTAATAATGTAACACATGGACTGTTAAAAACAGTAAAAGAAGGTGAACATCCACATTCTAGTCGAGGGCTAATAGGGTCCTGCCGACCACCGTCTTATCGTCTAACAATGGCGTCATTTGATGCTGTATGGAAGGGCATGTGGCCATCACGCTACGCTTCCAGTCGTTGTCATGTTTCTTGACCTTGGAACCGCTACTAATCAGTCTAGTAGCTCCTCAGTTGGCCTCACGAGGCTGAGTCCTCCCACATACCTGGCAGTACAAGGAATCGAACCCAGATCCTCCACATGGGAGTCAACTGTAGTGACCGCTCAGTTACGGAGGCAGACACTAAATACAATATTGACAGGATTTTCTCGATTGTAGCTTTTTTAATTTGAATAGAATATTTCGTATATACGTAGCAGTGTTGGACCTTGGAACAGTTTTCCACATTTGGAAAAACCTTGCTTTTCTGGAGTAATTTTCGTAATTTCGTAAAAAGACTGCAGGCTGCGCACGTAACACAAATGCTAGAATTTAAGACGGAATAAGAAAATACTTTAAACTCTTATTACAGGGCCGGCTAAGAGCGAACGCCTAAAAAGTTTTCCGTTGTACAACACTTTCCCATACATCAAAAATAACTCTCAGTAGGCCATTTCGAATATTAACTTTAATATTTGAACTGTTGTACACTACTGGCCATTAAAATTGCTACACCAAGAAGAAATGCAGGTGATAAACGGGTATTCATTGGACAAATATATTATACTAGAAATGACATGTGATTACATTTTCACGCAATTTGGGTGCATAGATCCTGAGAAATCAGTACCCACAACAACCACCTCTGGCCGTAATAACGGCCTTGATACGCCTGGGCATCGAGTCAAACAGAGCTTGGATGGCGTGTACAGGTACAGCTGCCCATGCAGCTTCAACACGATACCACAGTTCATCAAGAGCAGTGACTGGCGTATTGTGACAAGCCAGTTGCTCGGCCACCATTGACCAGACGTTTTCAATTGGTGAGAGATCTGGAGAATGTGCTGGTCACAGCAGCAGTCGAACATTTGCTGTATCCAGAAAGGCCCATACAGGATCTGCAACATGCGGTCGTGCATTATCCTGCTGAAATGTAGTGTTTCGCAGGGATTGAATGAAGGGTAGAGCCACGGGTCGTAACACATCTGAAATGTAACGTCCACTGTTCAGAGTGCCGTCCATGCGAACCAGTGGCACCCCATACCATCACGCCGGGTGATACGCCAGTACGGCGATGACGAATACACGCTTCCAATGTGCGTCCACCGCGATGTCGCCAAACACGGATGCGACCATCATGATGGTGTAAACAGAACCTGGATTCATCCGAAAATATGACATTTTGCCATTCGTGCACCCAGGTTCGTCATTCAGTACACAATCGCAGGCGCTCCTATCTGTGATGCAGCGTCAAGGGTAACCGCAGCCATGGTCTCCGAGCTGATAGTCCATGCTGCTGTAAACGTCGTCTAACTGTTCGTGCAGATGGTTGTTGTCTTGCAAATGTCTCCATCTGTTGATTCAGGGATCGAGACGTGGCTGTACGATCCGTTACAGCCATGCGGATAAGATGCCTGACATCTCGACTGCTAGTGATACGAGGCCGTTGGGATCCAGCACGGCGTTCCGTATTACCTTCCTGAACCCACCGATTCCATATTCTGCTAACAGTCATTGGATCTCGACCAAGGCGAGCAGCAATGTCGCGATACGATAAACCGCAATCGCGATAGGCTACAATCCGACCTTTATCAAAGTCGGAAACGTGATGGTACGCATTTCTCCTCCTTACACGAGGCATCTCAACAACGTTTCACCAGGCAACGCCGGTCAACTGCTGTTTGTGTATGGGAAATCGGTTGGAAACTTTCCTCATGTCAACACGTTGTAGGTGTCGCCAGCGGCGCCAACCTTCTGTGAATGCTCTGAAAAGCTGATCATTTGCAAATCGCAGCATCTTCTTCCTGTCGGTAAATTTCGCGCCTGTAGCACGTCATCTTCGTGGTGTAGTAATTTTAATGGCCAGTAGTGTACTTTTTGAGTCGATAGAATGAAAGCACTGATTTTTCCCTTTTCTTGTTGCTGTTGTGGTTTTCAGTCTGCAGCGTCCCACGGTAGTCCACTATATTCACATCTCATTGTCTCTGTGTAAGTACTGCAACCGTCACCCATTTCAGCCAGTCCCCTGTACTGGAGCCTTGGCCTCCCTCTACAATTATTACTAAACTGAAGATACCTGTCAACTGATCTCTTCTTTTAGTCAAGTTGTGCCATGAATTGCCTCTTTTGTTGGTTCGATTTAGTACTTTCACATCCGATCTTCAGCATTCTTCCATAGAACCTCATTTCAGAAGCTTGTATTCTCTTCTTGTCGGAACTCTTTATTGCCCATGTTTCGCATCCGTACATAGTTACAGTCCAGACAAATACCTCCAGAAAAGACTTCCTAATATTTAAATTTTTATTCTACTACCTGACAAACCCGACATTGCCCAGGTATTCATTTTGCCAATTTTCTATTAGAAACGAAAACAAAAGTGAGCCGTGTTCGTAATGCAGTATCACAGACAGTTTCTGTACGCTGGGCGCAGCTGCTTCATGTGTCTTCAAAGTGATTTTGTGAAGGTCTCTATGACAGCGCCTCTACAGCCATTGTTTTCGCCTACAGCTGTTTGTGCTCAGCAGTTGGAAGCTGTCAAAAGCGCTGCCAGGTTCAGCAATTTCCTTAGTTGATGCGACTGTAGGAGTGTCTTAGTAGTGTAGAATAAACGTGTTAAAACTTCATGCATGATGCGGCATTTTTTCACGCATCTCAGTGTTTAAGGCGTCACATTTCTTGAATTATGAGTCATACAGAGATACATTGATGTAGATACATTTGGCAGCATATGTGGATACTGTGTACAAAATGTGTTGCGAACAAAATTAGTACCAAAGAAGTAATAAATTTAAACGTCAAGCACAATGTTTATGACGTCATATCTCCTGAACTATGTGTGATGCCATGATAAAATTTTGTAGGTGCGTTTAGTGGCATACGCTGATACTGTATGAGTAATTTATTGCGCATAGACTCAGTGGCAAAGGAGCAATAAATTTAAACTCATGCACGATGCCGTAGTTTTTCACGCATCTCGTTGTTTATGACACCAAATCTCCCGAATTATAGTACAATACTGGCCATTAAAATTGCTACATCACGAAGATGACGTGCTACAGACGCGAAATTTAACCGACAGGAAGAAGATGCTGTGGTTTGCAAATGATTAGCTTTTCAGAGCATTCACACAAGGTTGGCGCCGCTGGCGACACCTCCAACGTGCTGACAGGAGGAAAGTTTCCAACCAATTTCCCATACACAAACAGCAGTTGACCAGCGTTGCCTGGTGAAACGTTGTTGTGATGCCTCGTATAAGAAGGAGAAATGCGTACCATCACGTTTCCGACTTTGACAAAGGTCGGATTGCAGCCTATCGCGATTGCGGTTTATCGTATCGCGACATTGCTGCTCGCGTTGGTCGAGATCTAATGACTGTTAGCAGAATATGGAATCGGTGGGTTCAGGAGGGTAATACGGAACGCCGTGCTGGATCCCGACGGCCTCGTATCACTAGCAGTCGAGATGTCAGGCATCTTATCCGCATGGCTGTAACGGATCGTGCAGCCACGTCTCGATCCATGAGCCAACAGATGGGTTCGGTTGCAAGATAACAACCATCTGCACGAACAGTTCGACGACGTTTACAGCAGCATGGACTATCAGCTCGGAGACCATGGCTGCGGTTACCCTTGACGCTGCATCACAGATAGGAGCGCCTGCGATGGTGTACTCAATGACGAACCTGGGTGTACGAATGGCAAAACGTCATTTTTTTCGGATGAATCCAGGTTCTGTTTACAGCATCATGATGGTCGCATCCGTGTTTGGCGACATCGCGGTGAACGCACATTGGAAGCGTGTATTCGTCATCGCCATACTGGCGTATCAACGGCGTGATGGTATGGGGTGCCATTGGTTACACGTCTCGGTCACCTCTTGTTCGCATTGACGGCACTTGGAACAGTGGACGTTACATTTCAGATGTGTTACGACCCGTTACTCTACCCTTCATTCGATCCCTGCGAAACCCTACATTTCAGCAGGTTACTGCACGACGCATGTTACAGGTCCTGTACGGGCCTTTCTGGACACAGAAAATGTTCGACTGCTGCGCTGGCCAGCACATTCTCCGGATCTCTCACCAGTTGAAAACGTCTGGTCAATGGTGGCCGAGCAACTGCCTCGTCACAATACGCCAGTCTCTACTCTTGATGAGCTATGGTATCGTGTTGAAGCTCCATGGGCAGCTGTACCTGTGCACGCCATCCAAGCTCTGTTTGACTCGATGCCCAGGCGTATCAAGGCCGTTGTTACGGCCAGACGTGGTTGTTGTGGGTACTGATTTCTCAGGATCTATACACCCAAATTGCGTGAAAATGTGATCACATGTCAGTTCTAGTATAATATATTGACCAGTGAATACCCGTTTATCATCTGCATTTCTTCATGGTATAGCAATTTTAATGGCCAGTAGTGTAGATAAGGCGATCTTAGCTCCACAGCGATTGTCGCCACACAGTAATGGATATGTCTACCAAGTTTGGTCGGAATCTGTCCAGTAGTTTAGAAGCAGATGTGGAACATACACAAATACATACATTTTCATAATATCTATGGATGTTAACAGATTTCTCAAGAAATGTTTTCCTTGATATTACCAATTTGCAATTTATGTTCTTTCTCTGCTCAAATATAAAATCTCATTTACTTCTTTTTGGGTCTATTTTCTTAATCTAATTCGCTCAACATCGCCTGATTTAGTCTGACTACCTTCCAGTTCTCTTGGTTAAGAACTGTTGATGTTCATTTTATATCCTCTCTTCAAGACGCTATCTGGTCGATCAAACGTTCTTCATCGTCCTTTACCATCTCTGACACAATTACAATGTCATCAGCAAACTCAAAGTTTTTATTTCTTCTTCTAGAACTTGAATTCCCTTCTCAACTTCTCCCTTGTTGCCTTCACTGCTTGTTTAATGTACAGATTACACAACATCAGAGATAGGCCATAACACACTCTCATTCGCATCTCAACTATTACTCCCCCTTCTAGTCCTTCCCTGTTGTTACAATTTAGTAATAAGCAGAGATACATCGGTATAGAAGTTGGTGCTCTGAGAATAAGACAGCTTAAACAACCAGTTTGAACAGATGTCGTCTAGGTATCATTTAGCCTACTGGATGAGCTGTGATAAAGGTGCGTGGGATATAAGAGGCAGTTGAATGTATGTTTGTCCATTCTGCATGGGGTGTGGTAAATGCAGATAAAACAAAACAGTCAGTGTGAAGAACAGTTAAAAAAATCTAATAACATTATTTGAACGACTTCAATCTGATGCATATGCTGTAAACTAGACAAATACATTTCCTTAAACCAAATTCTTCCATAGTACTGAAGACATATGGATAGAAGCAACCTTCGACTACATATTTAAAACAATAGATGATCTACTGACGCCCATGAATCTAAACAAACTGCAGTCTTTTCGTGGTTAGGTCAACTATGGTAATTTCTTCTCAAAGCAGCCTAAATTTGGTACATGTTGGACTTGCCCAGAAAGAAGTGTGCCAAATTCAATGGAGCTCCGACAGGTGAAAAGGCAGTCTTACATTTAAAAAGTGGATGAAATTTGTTCCCTGCGCGATTACTCTAACGCCAGGCGATATTCGCGACAGACACCTCTCAGCATAGCACTGGCACATTCTCTCTCATAAGAATGCCAAAGGTGTGGAGCAACACATAGCCTTCGTCCTGAAAACCGTAATGGGGCACAAACTTGCTATTCTTAGATTGAGAAGTAAACTCCAGCTTTAATATATGAGATTAATAAGTTTCGCGTGTAATTCCTTACAACAAAGCTACACTTAACAATTTAACTTAGGGTACTGATTACACTGTTTTGATGCTATTCCAAACTTCCTCAGAGAAAATCAGTCAGCAATCACTAATGCCTCTTTCCCACTTTCCTATGGAGAATGATATTGAGTTTGACAAGTATGAAACTATGTCTCCCAAATATGTGACAACTTTTGATGGCTCTTCGATGCACTCCCCAGCACAGCCCCGGAAGTAAACAATTTGCGTGGCAGGATCTGTTACTGCAGAAGGTACTTTTGGCAATTCAATAGTGGTGGCAGCACTGAGTGTCTTCTTGTACATCTACATCTACATTTATACTCCGCAAGCCACCCAACGGTGTGTGGCGAAGGGCACTTTACGTGCCACTGTCATTACCTCCATTTCCTGTTCCAGTCGCGTATGGTTCGCGGGAAGAACGACTGCCGGAAAGTCTCCATGAGCGCTCGAATCTCTCTAATTTTACATTCGTGATCTCCTCGGGAGGTATAAGTAGAGGGAAGCAATACATTCGATACCTCATCCAGAAACGCACCCTCTCAAAACCTAGACAGCAAGCTACACCGCGATGCAGAGCGTCTCTCTTGCAGGGTCTGCCACTTTGAGTCTGCTAAACATCTCCGTAACGCTATGTCGCTTACCAAATAACTCTGTGACGAAACGCGCCGCTCTTCATTGGATCTTCTCTATCTCCTCCGTCAACCCGACCTGGTACGGATCCCACACTGATGAGCAATACTCAAGAATAGGTCGAACGAGTGTTTTGTAAGCCACCTTCTTTGTCGATGGATTACATTTTCTAAGGACTCTCCCAATGAATCTCAACCTGGTACCCGCCTTACCAATAATTAATTTTATATGATCATTCCACTTCAAATCGTTCCGCACGCATATTCCCAGATATTTTACAGAAGTAACTGCTACTAGTGTTTCTTCCGCTATCATATAATCATACAATAAAGGATCCTTCTTTCTTGTAGAGTATGATCAGTATAGTTCAGGTATATCAGATATTTTTTGTATACCGTCCTGTGTTTTCTAATATACTTAATCCACATTTCGAACAAGGAACGTGTGTTTTTAGAGTTCATATAATTCTAACACGCTTGAGTTTGGCCAACTTCAGTACACTAAAATCGTATAGATTTTTAATTGCAATTTTATTTTGTAGTAATATCGGATGGTTTTACAGGTTTCTGTCAGTCTTAACAAATTGGTAACAGAAATTTGTTTGTAATTTTTTTTTTGAAGACAGTGTGAGGTCTCTTTGAAACTCAGAAACTCTTCAGGCTGTTTGGTCAGTAACTAACGACGCGATAGCACTGGAAGGCAAACAATCAACATCTGTTGATACCCTGAATATGACACACACCGAAAGTTAAATCGGTTGAAGACAAGGTCCTTTTCAGGACCCTCTAACACTGAAAGTAGGGCAAACCACCTGAATTTATTAATTGAACATAGAGGGCACAAGCAAAACTAAATGCCAGTAGATTTCAAGGCTCTTCTACGTCTACATCTATGTGAACCACTGCATAGTGCATGGCAGAGGGTACGTCCCTCTGTACCGGTGGTAAGGGCTGTCTCACGTTCCATTCATGTATGGAGCGAGAGAAGAATGACTGTTCAAAAGCCTCTGTGCATGTGGTAATTAGTATAATCTTGTTCTCACGATCCCTGCGGGAGTTATATTAAGGGTTGTAGAATTTTTCTAGAGTCATCATTCAAGCCAGTTCTTGAAGCTTTGCAGAGTTTCTCGGAATAGTTTCCATCTCTTCTCATGAGCCTGACAGTTCAGTTCTTTCAACATCTCTGTGAGACTCTCCCACTGGTCAAATAAACCTGTGACCATTCATGCTGTCCTTCTCTGTATGCGTTTAACATACCCTGCTAGCCCTATTTAGTATGCGTCCCAAAAACTTGAGCAATTTTCTAGGGTGGATCGCATGAGTGATTTGTAAGCTATCTTCTTTGTAGACTGATTGTATTTCCCTAGTATTCTACTAAAAACCGAAGCGTACTACCTGCAATCCACGATTGAGCCAATGTGATCGATTTCTTGGTACTCAGAAGTGTTACATACAGGTATTTGTATGAGTTTACCTATTTTACCTGTGACTCACCGATATATTCATAGACTACTGTGATTTTTCGTTTTTGAAGTGCACGATTTTACATTTCAAACATTTAGGGCAAGTTACTAATTTTTGCGCCGCTTGAAATCTTATCAAGGTCTGACTGAATATTTGTGCAGCTTCGTGCAGACTGTCCTTCATTGTAGGTAACTGCGTCATCTGCAAAAAGTCTGAGGTTACTGTTGATATTGTCCGTGATGTTATTAACATAGAAAATGTTAGTTTTTCTTATCCAAGAATCACAGTTAGAGAATGAGGATCATGCTAAAACAAGTGCAAGAGTTCCTGGTTGTGATATTGTAGGAATAACCTACCATCGAACTATGGATATGTAACGCTTATACAAACTAACATTGCAGAAACATACCTATTGATAACATCAACAGACTATGGCATCCCATTAAAACCAGTCATGGTAGGAGAAGTCACATCTGCAAATGTATACAAACGCCCTGCAGTTCTTTAGCCATTTATGTGTCTTGGAAACTCATCAGCATCCATCAGTTAACTGTGAGAACTTCAATAGTCATCATTGCGACTGGAAATATAATAGGTACAGTGTAAATGGAGAACTTCTATCCAAGAGGGCAGAAGAGAAATAACCTTCAATTAATTTTTGATTTCAAAGATACAGCCACTTTCAGATCATTTGCTTGGAATAATGATGTTCAGCCTTGACCTGATTTTTGTCTCGGCGTAGTAGAAAGTTGCTTAATGATTTTTTCCAGAAAATAAACGACGTGAGCTTTTATACGAAGAGTTTCTTAGGAATGATATCACAGTGGACTCATAGAGGAAAGTTGATGCTGACTACAAAAATTCTTAATTTCAAATAATCCAGTAAAAAAGCTCGGTAATTACAGCTTGGAGCAAGTCGAGCCATGCAGAGAAAGAACAATCTAATAACGCCAAATGAAGTTGCTGAGTAAGTTGTCTCGCTATCAAGAACCAAAAGGCAAAGCTTATACGAGGCTTGTAGAGCAAATTTCAGAAGAGCCAAAGCTAATTCTGAAACACACGTTGAATATTCACGCTCGTTCACATAGAAGAATGCTAGTGCAGCGGTAAAGAGCGTAAAAGATGGGAGAGTCTGAGGATTAGGTAATACACTACTGGCCATTAAAATTGCTACACCAAGAAAAAATGCAGATGATAAACGGGTATTCCTTGGAAAAATATATTATACTAGAACTGACATGTGATTACATTTTCAAGCAATTTGCGTGCATAGATCCTGTGAAATCAGTATCCAGAACAACCACCTGTGGCCGTAGTAACGGCCTTGATACGCCTAGGCATTGAGTCAAACAGAGTCTGGATGGCTTGTACATGTACAGCTGCCCATTCAGCTGCAACACGATACCACAGTTCATCAAGAATAGTGACTGGCGTATTATGACGAGCCAGTTGCTTGGCCCCCACTGACCAGACGTTTTCAGTTGGTGAGAGATCTAGAGAATGTGCTGGCCAGGGCAGCAGTCGAACATTTTCTGTATCCAGAAAGGCCCGTACAGGACATGCAACATACGATCGTGCATTATCCTGCTGAAATGTAGGGTTTTGCAAGGATCGAATGAAGGGTAGAGCCACGGGTCGTAATAAATCTGAAATGTAACGTCGACTGTTCAAAGTTCCGTCAATGCGAACAAGAGGTGACCGGGACGTGTAACCAATGGAACCCCATACCATCACGCCGGTTGGCAGGCCAGTATGGCGATGACGAATACCCGCTTCCAATGTGCGTTCACCGCGATGTCGCCAAACACGGATGCGACCATCATGATACTGTAAACAGAACCTGGATTCATCCGAAAAAATGACGTTTTGCCATTCGTGCACCCAGGTTCGTCGTTGAGTACACCATCACAGGCGCTCCTGTCTGTGATGTAGCGTCAAAGGTAACCGCAGCCATGGTCTCCAAGCTGATAGTCCATGCTGCGGCAAACGTGGTCGAACTGTTCGTGCAGATGGTTGTTGTCTTGCAAACGTCCCCATCTGTTGACTCGGGTTTCGAGACATGGCTGTACGATCCAGTACATCCATGCGGATAAGATGGCTGTCATCTCGACTGCTAGTGATACGAGGCCAGTGGGATCCAGCACGGCGTTCCGTATTACCCTCCTGAACCACCGATTCCATATTCTGCTAACAGTCATTGGATCTCGACCAACGCGAGCAGCAATGTGGCGATACGATAAACCGCAATCGCGGTAGGCTACAATCCGACATTTATCAAAGTCGGAAACGTGATGGTACGCATTTCTCCTCCTTACATGAGGCATCTCAACAACGTTTCACCAGGCAATGCCGGTCAACTGCTGTTTGTGGATGAGAAATCGGTTGGAAACTTTTCTCATGTCAGCACGTTGTAGGTGTCGCCACCTGCGCCAATCTTATGTGAATGCTCTGAAAAGCTAATCATTTGCATATCACTGCATCTTCTTCCTGTCGGTTAAATTTCGCGTCTGTAGCACGTCACCTTCGTGGTGTAGCAATTTTAATAGCCAGTAGTGTACATACGACGAATTTCTAGACTTTGTGCTAAACAGTGGTTGGGAAGGTACCTTAGCAGCATTCTGAAGACTGGACTGATTCTTAATCAGCAAAGAAAACAGAATTAATCGCAGTCCCCAAACCAAGCAAACCGACAGTAGCAAGAACTATCAGCCTATAGTTCTTCTTAGTTCTTGCTGTAACTTCTTAAAAGATTAAACCTGTCTAGAATTTGGTAGCAAAATTATGGAATACAGCACCTATTGAACAAGCTATTATTCGAACAGGCAAATTCGTACAGATCAAGTCCTCAGTCTCACAACTTTCACTGGCACAGGCTTTCAAGAAGGCCTGAAAAGATCCATAATATCATTTGTTGGTTGTATTGAAGTTATTGATGTCGTGTGGAGAGAGGGACTTGTACAATTTGTAACAATTATCCCCTGTAGACATCTTTTTCAGCTTTTAAATAATATGTTGCGTGACAGATATTTTCCAAGTTATCCTAGGTAAGGAAATCGGCAGCAAAAGAAATATGAAGAATGGGTAGCCTCAGGACTCTGTACTAGAGCATCAATTCGCATCAACCTGTAAGCTGCAAATACAGGGCGCCTCAAATCTTTTAGGTCAAATTGAAGCAGGTCATAATGTGTCCACAACCGACGATTTTGAGACAGGAAACCAACGCTTGGAAATGTATATTTATTGTGTTATCGACATACACAGCGTACACTGCAGTGCAACACGTAGCTCATAGTAATTGTTCAAAGTGACGACCGCCAGTCTCAGCACAACAGCGCTTGAAGTTCTGCTGCACTCTCTCAAAGATTCCTGGCGTCTGTTGTACTAGGAGACAGGCAGCTCGGATCTTAGCAAGCAGGTCTTCATTCGTTTATACTGGGGTCTCATACCACAACGCCTTGATGTAACACCGGAGGAAAAAGTCCAGAGATGTGAGATCCGGCGATTGCACTGGCCATGGGACAAGACTTCCCCTTCCAATCCGACAATGAGACTACATGTTTTTCAGGTGCTTGCGGACATTAACAGCGAAGTGAACTGGTGCACCATCGTTCTGAATCCACATCCTTTCACAGACAACAAGTATTACAGTCTCCAATAATTGTATCATCACATCTCACAGGAACACCAGGTAATATGGACCAGTCAAATGGTTAGGTGGAAAATGGGGTCTTCTTAGGTGATCTTAGACACTGTCAATCCATTTGTTGACAGAGAATCGTTACTGGTGGCTACCAAAGTGGGTGGTGTGAGGATTATCCTCACTCCAGAGCTGGCTGTTGCAGCTGTTGAAGACACCATCACAGGTGAACGAGACCACATCTGTGAACAATAGAAACTCTGTAAAGTTTGGCACTACAGCACTACAATGGATAATCCCGTTAACAGAAGTGAACATCGGGGTCAGAATCCGTTAATCCCATAGGTGTGTAACACCTGTTCCATCAGAACTCTCCACACTATATCTTTCAAACTGTGCATTTCATGGGCACGGTGGTTGGTAATTATCGCTTTGGAATGCTATGACGTCAGTATAACCGTGACTGTATAGAGGCATGCCTATTATCCAATACCATATACTCAAAGTCTGGTGTTTGGACTTGCCTTTGGATGGAACCTTGGTCAGCTCTCTGTGGCAAGATTGATCCAACCTCTCGTAAATTTGTATCCACAGAGATAAACTAGTTCCAGTTAGGTTGATACTTATTGGAAAAGCATTCTCTGTACAGTTGTGCTGCTTTATGGGCACTACATCCTGCTGCACTGTACATGAAATGTATGTCTGTCAACTCTCATGACGAGTAACATTCCATCTTTGACTAAGCATCATGCAATGCCTGCCTGGCTAGCCGCGCGGTCTAATGCGCTGCTTCCCGAGCGGGAAGGCGTGCCGGTCCCCAGCACGAATCCATCTAGGGAATTGGTGTTGAGGTCCGGTGTGCCGGCCAGTCTGTGGATGGTTTTTCAGGATGTTTTCCATCTACCTCGGCGAATGCGGGCGGATTCCCCTTACTCTGCCTCAGCTACACTGTATCGGCGTTTGCTGTGGAAACACCGTTTCCACGTACGCGTACACCATAATTATTCTACTATGCAAACATTTGAGGTTACACTCGTCTAGTATGAGACGTTCCCAGGGGGATCCACTGGGGTCAAACCGCACAATAACCCTGGGTTCGGTGTTGGACAGCGATGGGGTGGTGGACTGCTGTGGCCAGTTGCGGGGTTGTGAACCACTGAGCGCTATGGCGAGACGTAGCCTCTCTGTCATTTCTAGGTCTCCGGTTTAATACATACATACATGCACACGTACAAGCATCATGCACAGTACACAATAACATACCTGACTGTGAACATATCACGAGCTGTCCGATGCAATGGACAACTGACACCAGGGATAACAGCGTGCATGTGGTACAGGTTAATGCGTCAGCGCGATGTATGTAGTCGTCACATGACACATGTGCTATATGAGCTAAGTTGTGTACAGTATGTCTGTTTGATGACCAGAGGTCTATACTGTTTATCACCCACTCCCTGTTCCAGAGTACAACAGACACCTGGAGAGTGAGACAGAACTGCATGTAACATTGCAATACATGCATTGATACTAACAATCGTCACTTTGAACAATTACTATGAGCTATCTTGTTGCTACGCAGAGTCTACTGTGTATGTCCATAACACAATAAATACGCATTTCCGACCATCGGTTCCCTATCTCAATACAATCTGTTGTGGACCCAGTATCATCTGTTACAATTTGACCCAGAAGGTTTGAAAAACCCTGTGATCATTATACTGAAAACAGGATTTTTTTTTACACAAATAACCTAGCCAATGGTACCCACGAAAGTCCACAGAGGAAATTGAAAAGATATTGACAGATGACCTCTAAGTCTTCCAAGCAAAACATAGTGTTCTAGCTTCCATATGAATAACAGACATAACAGACATGCAAGTTATCAACTATAAATCTATTTTAATGGATATCCAGTAAATTACAAGTCTATCCCAAAGTATTTGTATGCCACACTTCATCTATCGATGACATTTGACCAATACTACTGCCAAAATTGACAATGGGAGCGGTGTCCTCCGAAAGCTATGTAACTCTTTGGGATCAAGCAGAATACTGTGTTCCTGCACTGACAAACAACAGCCCCACCAGCAAGTTCGACACCCAGTTCAACACAATAATGTGTACAGTCACAGGCTTTCTAAAAACAACACCAATTTCTGGCTGCCACTCCATATGTGCTCAGAAGGCAGGAAGCTTTGTTACACGAGTTTAAGAAGATGCTGGACAATCCCGAGCTTCCCATTAAGGACTGTGTCCCAAGTGCTATATCTGATAGACTAAAAACCCAGACAACCAGCAATACAAACTGCCGCGAGTTCGTTATCCTGCTCCTCAGTGCACTGAAACATGATTTCGCCTTGTGATATGGATAGTTGTCATGCTGGAAGATACCTTCGCTGTTTGGGAAAGCATTAATAATGAAGGAATGCAGGTGATCCGCAATAATGTTTATGTAATCTGCAGCCGTCATTGTGCCTTTGATTACGAAAACAGTTCTCACGAAACCCAAGAGAATGTCTCCCATAGCATAATACTGTCTCCACCGACTTGAATATGTAGCACTGTTCACGTTACGAGTGCCGTTCGCCTAGATGACGGCGTACACGGACACGATCATCTACCTATCTAATAATAAACGTGATACATGGGAACAGGGACACGTCTCCGTTGATCCACGGTCCAGTCCCGATGGTCACGTGTAACCTCCAGTCGTAACTGATGATGTGGTTGGATAAACAAGGGAACAAGTAGTGGTCGTTTGCTGCAAAGTCCCATGTTCAGCAGTGTGTGCTGAATGGTGTGCTTTGAAACAGTAGTGCCTGGACCAGGACTGTACTCTTCCGTCAGCCCTGTCGCAAATCGCCGCCCATCATGCTTCACACAGTAGGCATGCCTCCTGTCTCCAAGTTCTGTGATGAGGCGTGTACGTCCAACACTTGTGTCACCTACTTGTGGTTTCACTGTCCTTCAACAGCTTTCCATAGATGTTCATGACAGTAGCACCCAAACAGCCAATCAGCTTCGCCGTTTGCGAGATGCCCATTCCCAGGTGCTAGGCCATATAATCTGCTCTTTATCAAAGTCTCTTATGTCTGTGGTTTTCCCATCTGCAGCGCACGTCGTCGCTAGAATGATTCCTCACACATCTCTTCTCGGCTTATATATTTTTCTTGTGTAATATGTCCACAACGTCACTATATCTACACCCTTGATTTCGCAATGTAAGTGGTGAAGCAGACGCCTAGTGCCTGCATCCCTCTTCGGCTGCCAATAGGAACGTATGAGATTCTTCTCTGCAGTCGAATCTAAGGCGTACAGCAGGAGTTGGTGCGATTGATCTGTGGGATAGGAGTGAGCAGGGCCTGGGGCATGCATGCACCACCCATCAGAATGTACCTAATGTCTACGCGGCTCCTGGGGGTGAGTGTGAAGTAGACCAGCCCATCATATTTAAGCTCCTTCTCTGCCTTGCAGCAAGCTCTGCCCAACCGTTTATGAAACATGTGAAGGTTGCAGATATGTAACTCATAGCAGCAGCAGCAAAAGAACAGTTCCTAAAGAACAGTGTAGTTATAATTAAACTTTTGCTATTTGAGAGAGCCCCATGAAAAACGAGTGATCGTAAGACAATGAAACTTTGTGAAAACATTTGTAAGGACATACGGAAGAGCAATGACGAATAAAGAAGTGAAAGAAACACATTTCAGTTTCCATATGAGAAGGTGTCGGGTGATTCTGAGGGAATTAGATTAGAAAATGAGACACTTAAAGTAGTAAATGAGTTTTGCTATGTGGGGAGCAAAATAACTGATGATGGTCGAAGTAGAGAGGACATAAAATGTAGACTGGCAATGGCAAGGAAAGCGTTTCTGAAGAAGAGAAATTTGTTAACATCGAGTGTCAGGAAGCCGTTTCTGAAAGTGTTTGTATGGAGTGTAGCCATGTATGGAAGTGAAACGTGGACGATAAATATTTTGGACAAGAAGGGAATAGAAGCTTTCGAAATGTGGTGCTACAGAAGAATGCTGAAGATTAGATGGTTAGATCACATAACTAATGAGGAGGTATTGAATAGAATTAGGGAGAAGAGATATTTGTGGCACACATTGACTAGAAGAAGGGCTCGGTTGGTAGGACATGTTCTAAGGCACCAAGGAATCACCAATTTAATATTGGAGGGCAACGTGGAGGGTAAAAATCGTAGAGGGAGACCAAGAGATGAATACACTAAGCAGATTCAGAAGGGTGTAGGTTGCAGTAGGTACTGGGAGATGAAGAAGCTTGCACAGGAGAGAGTAGCATGGAGAGCTGCATCAAACCAGTCTCTGGACTGAAGACCACAACAACAACAACAACATGAAAAGGTGACATTTGTTAACTACATACCACGTTTTCATTCCAGGTTACAAATGTTGCTCGGTGTGACGACCATCTGCATCCACAACAGCCAGGCACTGCACTTGAGATTGTTCTACTGCTGCCCGAAAAACCTCTTGTAGGATGTTTGCTACTTCCCTCACTATGCTCATCTTCAGCCTCCGATGTGTGTTCGTGTACCGTAAGTAAACACTGTCCTTCAGGTAAGCCCACAGCCAGAAATCATAGAAGTTCGAACCTGGTGATCTTGGTGGTCATGCAGTTTGGAACGATTGGCCAATGATCCTATTGTCTCTAGGTGTGATATGGAGTAACTGAGCGACCTCAAAAGCAGTGTGAGATGGAGCTCCATGTTGCATCAAGGTATTTTGAGTCCAAAGCACCTCACTTCCATGGAGCAAGGATCACATGCCGATTAAGCAGATCACAGATGCGTGTACTGTTCACACTGCACGTCCTTGGTCCTTGGGGTCAGAGTTCCTCAAAGAAAAATGGACAATAATGAATTTTACTGTGAAGCCCCACCACACAGTGATGCATTCATTATGCAGGGGAACTTCGTGAATGTTCGTTGGTGGTGACGATCCCCAAATGCGAAAGTTGTGAGTGTTCTCTGCCCTAGTGATGGTAAAGTGTGCTTAATTACTCCACAAAATGTTCTGAAGCCACATGTCATGAATTTGAACATCTACAAGAAACATAAGAACAAAGTCTACTCGTATGTCTGTGTCAGATGGTAAAAGTTGGTGAGCAATGTGAAGTTTACATGGATACCGTTTCACACTTGTTTGCAGCACATTTCGGAAGGTGAACCATGGTATGTTCAGCTGACACAGCTCGTACACTGACTGAAGATCGCAGATTGCGTTCAGCATTCTCCGCCACAGCAACAGTAGCTTCAGCGATTTGTAGCGCAAATGGCCGTCGGCCTCTCCCAGCAGCAGCTCCCAAGTCGACAGTTAATTCGAACTTCCGAATCACGTTCTTGAACCCCAGTGTGAAAAGACTGCTGTTGTTTTGATAAATCAGCTTTACATGTAAAGCTCTGCTCACTTTGTTTACATCGATGTTGACTGACTACAGCTGTAACGCCCACTGATGAATGCGCACTGATGTTTGTGTTTCCATTCTATGTCTCCGTAACTCTACCGTCACCTAACACGACTTGTGACACTAACACTATTAACAATGCTGAAGGCATTGTGCACTGTGCACTACACTGTCGGGACATCACTCCTATAAAGCTGTTTATGTGAATAATGAATAATATAAGTATCTATAGTGAATATGTGAGCATAAAATATCACAAACAATTGAAGATAATACATGAAAGTGAAATAGAAGCGTGATGTCTTTTAACTTTAATGTGAGGCAATTGTCATTAAATGATACACGTAATATAATTTGTTCATTCGGAAAACATTAAGGCTGCTGGAATTGTTATGTTGGTAATGACAGTTAAAGATATAGCAGTTGGTGACGGTATAGATACTTATTCACAATGTTTGTAACTAACTCAAAATCATATGCATATGGCACAAAAAGTAAAAAAATGACGAATTTGAAAGTGATTGCATTACAGAGCCAACTATGTAGGTATTTCTATGTACACTGAAGGGCCAAAGAAACTGGTATAGCCATGCACATTCAAATACAGAGATATGTAAACAGACAGAATACGGCGCTGCGGTCGGCAACGCCTATGTAAGACAAAAAGTATCTGGCACAGTTGTTAGATCGGTTACTGCTGCTACAATTACAGGTTATCGAGATTTAAGTGATTTTGAACGTGGTGTTACAGTCGGCGCACGAGCGATGGGAGCAGCATCTCCGAGGGAGCGACGAGGTGGGGCATTTGTCGTACGACCATTTCACGAGCGTACCATGAATATCAGGAATCCGGAAAAACCTCAAATCTCCGACATCGCTGTGGACGGAAAAAGATCCTGCAAGAACGGAACCAACGACCACTTGAAGCGAATGGTGCAACCGTTCCGCAAACTGCTGCAGATTTCAAAGCTGGGCCATCAACAAGTGTGAGCATGCGATCTTGTCAACGAAACATCATCGATATGGGCTTTCGGAGCCGAAGGCCCACTCATGTGCCCTTGATGACTATATGACTCAAAGCTTGACGCCTCGTCTGGGCCTCGATACGACTCTGACAGGTGACACGTATGTAGGCATCCGGTCTGATCATTCCATTCATGACCATTGTGCATTCCGACCGATTTGGGCAATTCTAGCACGACAATGCAACACCCCACACGTCCAGAATTGCTACATAGTAGGTTCACGAACACTCTTCTGAATTTAAACACTTCCGCTGGCAAACTAACTCCCCAGACATGAACATTATTGAGCATATCTGGGATGGCTTGCAACGTGCTGTTCAGAAAAGATCTCCTCTCCCTCGTACTCTTACTGATCTATGGACAGCCCTGCAGGATTCATGGTGTCAGATCTCTCCAGCACAACTTCAGACATTAGTCGAGTCCATGCCACGTCGTGTTGCGACACTTATGCGTGCTCATGGGGGTCCTACACGATATTAGGCAGGTGTACCAATTTCTTTGGCTCTTCAGTGTATCAGCTATCAGCCGCCTTTAGTGAATTAGCAGTCTAGTTAAAAGTTGATTACTTAACTCTCTATAGTAAATTGTTGATTTCTTAGGATGAATAGGATGTGTGTCTGCTGTGTACAAACGCAGGAGGAGCTGGCCACTGTTCGCGAACGGCTGAACGTGCTGATGGCCGCGGCCAGCTGTCTTCAGGCTGCTACCTCGGAGTGTGGCGGCAGCGGGGAGTCTGGTGCGTCGCATAGTACACCAGAGGTGTTACATGCTTCACCCATGGTCCCTGCTGTCGAGATATCTTCGCGGTACCGGGCGCGGTTGGGCCACCCTCTCCCCAAGGGGAGTGGCGGGTTTAGCGGCGTTCGCGTCGCATGAGGAGGAGGGTCAGTGTGGAGGCTGGTGGTGTGGCATCGCCCGCTCTGCCTGAGAGTGGACATGTGGCCGCTCCTTCAGCAAGGTCCTAGCAGGCACACGCGGGGAGGGGTTTGTTAGTGACTGGGAGCTACAATGTTAGGTGGCTGATGGAGCCCCTTAGGAAAATAGCGGAAAGGTCGTGGAAAAAGGCCAGTGTTCACTCTGTCTGCTTGCCGGGGGGTCTCATCCGAGATGTGGAGGAGGCCCTGCCGGCGGCGATAGAGAGCACTGGGTGCACCCGACTGCAAATTGGTGCCGTGCTGTTCAGAAAAGATCTCCTCTCCCTCGTACTCTTACGGATTTATGGACAGCCCTGCAGAATTCATGGTGTCAGATCTCTCCAGCACTACTTCAGACACTAGTCGAATCCATACCACGTCGTGTTGCGACACTTATGCACCAATGACTCCTGCCGCCTGGGTTCAGAGGTCATCCTCAGTTCATACAGGCGGTTGGCGGAGTTGGTGAAGGCGGAAAGCCTCGCTCGCGGGGTGGAATCTGAGCTAACTATTTGTAGTATCGTTCCCAGAACCGAACGCGGTCCTCTGGTTTGGAGCCGAGTAGAAGGCTTAAACCAGAGGCTCAGACGATTCTGCGGAGATCTTTGGGGCAAATTTCTCGACCTCCGCTACACGCAGGAAGCTGCTACAAGGGTAGCAGAGTACGTGTGGAGTGCACATGTAGGTTTTTTAAGTTAGAAAATTCCCTCCCTAGGCCCGACAAGACGCCTCCTGAGACGCGACAAGGTAGCAGTAGGCAAAACGCAACAGGGAATGAAAGTATTAATGTGGTAATAGTAAACTGCAGGAGCGTCTATATAAAAGTTCCAGAACTGCTCTCATTAATAAACGGTCACAATGCCCACCTAGTACTAGGGACGGAAAGTTGGCTGAAACCAGATGTAAACAGCAATGACATTGTAAACTCAGATTGGAATGTATACCGCAGAGACAGGCTGGACAGTGAAGGGGGAGGCGTGTTTGTAGCGATAAAAAGTGCAATAGTATCGAAGGAAATTGACGGAGATCCTAAATGTGAAATAATTTGGGTGAAGGTCACGGTTAAAGCAGGCTCAAACATGCTAATTGGATGTCTCTATAGGCCCCCTGGCTCAGCAACTATTGTGGCAGAACACCTGAAGGAAAATTTGGAAAATATTTCGAAAATATTTCGAGTACATTTCCCGACCATGTTATAGTTTCGGGCGGAGATTTTAATTAACCAGATATAGACTGGGAGACTCAAACGTTTATAACGGGTGGCAGTGACAAAGAACCCAGTGAAATTTTTTTAAGTGCTTTATCTGAAAACTACCTTGAGCAGGTAAACAGAGATCCAACTCGTGGCGATAACATATTAGACCTTCTGGTACAAACAGACACTAACTATTTGAAACAGTTAACGCAGAACAGGGTATCAGCGATCATAAAGCGGTTACAGAATCGGCGATTTCAGCCGTAAATAGAATTATTAAAAAAGGTAGAAAGATTTTTCTGTTTAGAAAAAGTGACAAAAAGCAGATTTCAGAGTACTTGACGGCTCAACACAAAAGTTTTATCTCAAGTACAGATAGTGTTGAGGATCAGTGGACAAAGTTCAAAACCATCGTACAATATGCATTACACGGAAAACAGCCACCGTGGTACAACAATTGAGTTAGAAAACTGCTACGGAAGCAAAGGGAACTTCACAGCAAACATACATAGCCAAAGCCTTGCAGACAAACAAAAACTACACGAAGCGAAATGTAGTGTGAGGAGGGCTATGCGAGAGGCGTTCAATGAATTCGAAAGTAAAGTTCTATGTAGTGACTTGGCAGAAAATCCTAAGAAATTTTGGTCTTATGTCAAAGCGGTAGATGGATCAAAACAAAATGTCCAGACACTCTGTGACCAAAATGGTACTGAAACAGAGGATGACAGACTAAAGGCCGAAATAATAAATGTCTTTTTCCAAAGCTGTTTCACAGAGGAAGACTGCACTGTAGTTCCTTCTCTAGATTGTCGCACAGATGACAAAATGGTAGCTATCGAAACAGATGACAGAGGGATAGAAAAGCAATTAAAATCGCTCAGAAGAGGAAAGGCCACTGGACCTGATGGGATACAAGTCCGATTTTACACGGAGTACGCGAAGGAACTTGCCCCCCTTCTTGCAGCGGTGTACCGTAGGTCTCTAGAAGAGTGTAGCGTTCCAAAAGATTGGAAAAGGGCACTGGTCATCCCCGTTTTCAAGGAGGGACGTCGAAGAAATGTGCAGAACTATATCTCTAACGTCGATCAGTTGTAGAATTTTGGAACACGTATTATGTTCGAGTATAATGACTTTTCTGGAGACTAGAAATCTACTCTGTAGGAATCAGCATGGGTTTCGAAAAAGACGATCGTGTGAAACCCAGCTCGCGCTATGCGTCCACGAGACTCAGAGGGCCATAGACACGGGTTCCCAGGTAGATGCCGTGTTTCTTGACTTCCGCAAGGCGTTTGATGCAGTTCCCCACAGTCGTTTAATGATCAAAGTAAGAGCATATGGACTATCAGACCAATTGTGTGATTGGATTTAAGAGTTCCTAGATAACAGAACACAGCATGTCATTCTCACTAGAGAGAAGTCTTCCGAAGTAAGAGTGATTTCAGGTGTGCCGCAGGGGAGTGTCGTAGGACCGTTGCTATTCACAATATATATAAATGACCTTGTGGATAACATCGGAAGTTCACTGAGGCTTTTCGCGGATGATGCTGTAGTAAATCGAGAGGTTGTAACAATGGAAAAATTGTACTGAAATGCAGGAGGATCTACAACGAATTAACGCATGGTGCAGGGAATGGCAATTGACTCTCAATGTAGACAAGTGTAATGTGCTGCGAATACATAGAAAGAAAGATCCTTTATCATTTAGCTACAATATAGCAGCTCAGCAACTGGAAGCAGTTGATTCCATAAATTATCTGGGAGTATGCATTAGGAGTGATGTAAAATGGAATGACCATATAAAATTAATCGTCGGTAAAGCTTATGCCAGACTGAGATTCATTGGAAGAATCCAAAGGAAATGCAGTCCGAAAAATAAAGGAAGTACACTTGCTCGCCCACTGCTTGAGTACTGCTCAGCAGTGTGGGATCCGTACCAGATAGGGTTGATAGAAGAGACAGAGAAGATCCAACGGAGAGCAACGCGCTTCGTTACAGGATCATTTAGTAATCGCGAAAGCGTTACGGAGATGACACATAAACTCCAGTGGAAGACCCTGCAAGAGAGACGCTCAGTAGCTTGGTATGGGCTTTCGTTGAAGTTTCGAGAACATACATTCACCGAGGAGTCAAGCAGTATATTGCTCCCTACTACGTATATCTCGCGAAGACACCATGAGGATAAAATCAGAGAGATAAGAGCCCACACAGAAGCATACCGACAATCTTTCTATCCTCGAGCAATACGAGACTGGAATAGAAGGGAGAACCGATAGAGGTACTCAAGGTATCCTCCGCCACACACCGTCAGATGGCTTGCGGCGTATGGATGTGGAGGTAGATGTAGATATTACATTAGTGTAGTATATGCAGCTGTTCATTAAGTTAGGAATAAGTGTATTGCACCCAATTGATTAATACACTCCTGGAAATTGAAATAAGAACACCGTGAATTCATTGTCCCAGGAAGGGGAAACTTTATTGACACATTCCTGGGGTCAGATACATCACATGATCACACTGACAGAACCACAGGCACATAGACACAGGCAACAGAGCATGCACAATGTCGCCACTAGTACAGTGTATATCCACCTTTCGCAGCAATGCAGGCTGCTATTCTCCCATGGAGACGATCGTAGAGATGCTGGATGTAGTCCTGTGGAACGGCTTGCCATGCCATTTCCACCTGGCGCCTCAGTTGGACCAGCGTTCGTGCTGGACGTGCACACCGCGTGAGACGACGCTTCATCCAGTCCCAAACATGCTCGATGGGGGACAGATCCGGAGATCTTGCTGGCCAGGGTAGTTGACTTACACCTTCTAGAGCACGTTGGGTGGCATGGGATACATGCGGACGTGCATTGTCCTGTTGGAACAGCAAGTTCCCTTGCCGGTCTATGAATGGTAGAACGATGGGTTCGATGACGGTTTGGATGTACCGTGCACTATTCAGTGTCCCCTCGACGATCACCAGTGGTGTACGGCCAGTGTAGGAGATCGCTCCCCACACCATGATGCCGGGTGTTGGCCCTGTGTGCCTCGGTCGTATGCAGTCCTGATTGTGGCGCTCACCTGCACGGCGCCAAACACGCATACGACCATCATTGGCACCAAGGCAGAAGCGACTCTCATCGCTGAAGACGACACGTCTCCATTCGTCCCTCCATTCACGCCTGTCGCGACACCACTGGAGGCGGGCTGCACGATGTTGGGGCGTGAGCGGAAGACGGCCTAACGGTGTGCGGGACCGTAGCCCAGCTTCATGGAGACGGTTGCGAATGGTCCTCGCCGATACCCCAGGAGCAACAGTGTCCCTAATTTGCTGGGAAGTGGCGGTGCGGTCCCCTACGGCACTGCGTAGGATCCTACGGTCTTGGCGTGCGTCCGTGCGTCGCTGCGGTCCGGTCCCAGGTCGACGGGCACGTGCACCTTCCGCCGATCACTGGCGACAACATCGATGTACTGTGGAGACCTCACGCCCCACGTGTTGAGCAATTCGGCGGTACGTCCACCCGGCCTCCCGCATGCCCACTATACGCCCTCGCTCAAAGTCCGTCAACTGCACATACGGTTCACGTCCACGCTGTCGCGGCATGCTACCAGTGTTAAAGACTGCGATGGAGCTCCGTATGCCACGGCAAACTGGCTGACACTGACGGCGGCGGTGCACAAATGCTGCGCAGCTAGCGCCATTCGACGGCCAACACCGCGGCTCCTGGTGTGTCCGCTGTGCCGTGCGTGTGATCATTGCTTGTACAGCCCTCTCGCAGTGTCCGGAGCAAGTATGGTGGGTCTGACACACCGGTGTCAATGTGTTCTTTTTTCCATTTCCAGGAGTGTATTATGAAATCTTTGAATGGAATGAGAAATTCTCTGCAAAATTATATGTAAAAATTATTTGTTTACTTTCAGTTTATCTGTAATCGATCTGAATGATACATTAGTATGAGCTGTGATTAGCTCATATCAAATGGCTTAGCAAAGCCATCTGTTGTTATTGTTACACTGGAACAGTCTGGACAAAAATTAATGGAGTTGCATCACCAAAATACTAGCACCACGCAACTGTACGTTCCTCACACGTTGTTTATTCATTTTACACAATTCAGTCATAAAGAATGATATTGAATAATGCAGAACATTCCTGTATTAATTTCATAAAAAAACATTAAATGTTTTATAAAAGCCAAGATGAAAAGAAAATGTTGCCACTTAAGAGGATTCGAACCCAGTTCCTTCGATTCTGCAGTCTACACCTAAGACTACTGCAGTTTATCGAAGTCATGCAAATTTCACCTTCTGTTTTGTTCTTTAACCAAATAACACCGATACATTATTAAATGGCATTTATTTAATGAAATCGTACGAAATTTCTGAAAAATCTTCAGCGCACCGTTACCCTGAAATGGTTTGTCGTGAGCTGCTCCCACTAGAATAGATAGAAGAGTAGTGTTAGCAGGGTGCCGCGAGCTGCTAGTAGGGGGAAGAGTGGAGGCAGATGGCTACGGTGAGACGCCTGCTCCTACCGTGGTGGTGCTGCTTGGACTGCTGCCAGAGCACAGTTGGTGACGTGCGCAGAGCTGTTTCTTCACGAGATGCCTTGCGGTCTGGTGCCACCGTCGCCACCGTCACAACTGATTTCTGGGGTTTTCCTGGTGGCAGAAACGATATGTGACGCGACTCCAGCGGCAGTCTACAGCGACATGCTTGTCAGGAGTTCGGTGATGGACGCTAGAGTGCGTCGAGCTTCCGTAAAAGTCACACGCATGGGAGTGCTCTTATAAAGTTTGTGGTTGCGCAGCGCCATCGCAATGATGCCGTAAAACTTTATTTCACTAATATAAACATTTAAGAGGCACTACGCATTTTGACATTTTGAATCATTATATGATCCACACAATAAACTTTAACTAAGACACTAAAATTGAAACGTCCCCTTAGAAAAATTTATGATTGACTGTGCTGGTAAATCCCTTACGTTATGTGATTTTCAAACAGCTGAGCAGAACTGAACGTACTCAGACATTTCGCTCTTCA
The DNA here is from genome assembly GCF_023864275.1 of Schistocerca cancellata. Taxonomy (NCBI): domain Eukaryota; kingdom Metazoa; phylum Arthropoda; class Insecta; order Orthoptera; family Acrididae; genus Schistocerca; species Schistocerca cancellata. The sequence continues at coordinate 712,448,509 of NC_064626.1, forward strand.
CCTATTCTGATCAACACTAAACTGACATACAATATTTTTAGCGCAACGCAATCTGACTTTCAAAAATCCCTACAAAAGAATGGTCCTGACTGACATTAACCTATACCTTTCACAAATCACTTACCTCACAAAAATCTTCGTTACTCCAACTACTGGAATACAGCGAGCGCCACTACTGCCAGCTAAATAAAATATTCAAACTACTGAAGGCACTAACTACTGATAGGCATAGTTAGCAAATGAAAGATTTTGATAGAGAACAAACAATGTATTTACCTTAATAGTGTTCAAAGGTCATAATATATAGCAGTTCATGACATCCAGTCTTACAAATTTACTCTCTCTGATGGACACACGTCCAGATCGTCCGCTCTCAAAATTCCGTCATCTCTCTCCCCACATCCACCACTGCTGGCGGCTCACCTCCAACTGAGCAACGGTACGCGCTGTTAACATCTAACTGCCCAACGCTACAATAGCAATACTGCAACAATGCAGACCAGCCACAGACTTCACACAGCACAGCCAGTGATTTTCATACAGAGCGCTACTTGGCTTTACCAACATAAAAACCTAAACAGCCTACTTACAAAATAACTCATCTCAGTTGACTTTTATTAGATACCTTCATATTTTGTGGAAAAACTTCTGTTTAGTGTAGTACTCTTGTTTTGGCACTCCGTCTTCAGGCCACGAGTGGCCTATCGGGGCCATCCGACCGCCATGTCATCCTCAGTGGAGGATGCGGATAGAAGGGGCGTGGGGTCGGCACACCGCTCTCCCGGTCGTTATGATGGTATTCTTGACCGAAGACGCTACTATTCGGTCGAGTAGCTCCTCAATTGGCATCACGAGGCTGAGTGCACCCCGAAAAATGGCAACAGCGCATGGCGGCCTGGATGGTCACCCATCCAAGTGCCGACCACGCCCGACAGCGCTTAACTTCGGTGATCTCACGGGAACCGGTGTAACCACTGCGGCAAGGCCGTTGCCATTGTTTATTCTAGTAGATAATTAAATTTTGGACCATGTTATTGTTCTTTCCTAACAAGGAAAACGTTGACCCTTTATTGTGGATATGCAGTAACAAATAATCAGTAATGTGTCAAAACTGTCAGATCGTGTAGGTGAGTGGTGTCTCGACACAATCCTAGCTCGGTCTGGTCCGGTATGGTTTCCAGGCACTCCTAAGGCCATTATGGGAAGCATCTGCACCCGTTACACTTTGCACATAACAGAAGAACATGAGAAAAAACACATGTACAATAGAACACTGATACGCAGGTATATTCCAGCAGTCATATATACAACCATAGATTTAGTCAAGGAGGGGAAGAAAGCCATTGTCCACTCCGTGTTTATACCTGTTGCAGTCTCTCCAGAAGTAGAAGGGGTCCTTCCGGATACCCTTCTCGGGTAAGTATAAAAAGGACTTTTGTATCAAAGGATGCAGGTCGAACACAGGAAAAATGTAGATCCAGGAACCATCTGTATAACACTTGCAAATTGACGTAGCTGTGTTGGGACAGTACCACAGTTGCAAGCGCAAATAGAAAACACTGATGCTCAAATCATTATAGGCTTTGAAAGTTGGCTAAAACCGGAGGTAAGTTCAGCCGACATTTTTGCGAAGGACTTAACGGTGTTCAGAAAGGACAGGCTAAATACAATTGACGGTGGAGTGTTTTTTGCTGTTAGAAATAGTTTATCTTGTAGCGAAACTGAAGAGGGGTAGAGGTCATTCTTGGCAACCTAAATAAAATACATAATAATTGGATTCTTTGACCGACCTTCTAACTCAGATGATACAATTTCTGAAAGGTTCAAAGAAAACCTGAGTCTAACTTTAAACAGGTACCCGACTTATACAGTTGCAGTTGGTGGCGACTTCAATTTACGCTCAGTATGTTGCAACCACGGATCTGGGAGGGGGAGGGGGAGCAACGCGTGGTATTTGTCCCGGGCAGCAATTTCAGGAGGCACCAAATTCATGTTCTTGAAGGAAAACACCTTGTTTCACAAAGCGCCTAGCATCCAGCGCACGTTGGTCTATCGATTACTCGTATGATTTTGAAACGTATCCCTGTTGGTTTTTGAAAATTTTTGAACACATTCTGAGTTGATTTCTGAAGAATAATAGGTTGATTTTTGAATGCGTGCATAGCGTACGTGAAGTCTCTCTCAGGGGAATTCCCGTCGCATCAAGAAGTAAAAAACTTTCGCGCAGACAAAAGGGGGTGGGGCCATACGAGCTGAGCCGAATAATCCTGAACGGGTAAATATCAATCGCTGTATGTTTATGTGGTTGACTAGGTGTGAGAATGATAAGCATTGTTGTAATTATTAGCGAAATCCATAGATTCAGACTACCAGAGTAGAAGTTGTCTTCTCGGAATAGTGCGGAAAACACATTGTTCGAACACGTAATAACCGCCTAACCGCCGAATAAAAACGGGATAACTAAACCGGTGAGTCTGGCAGGGTTAGTGAAGTTAACCGGAGATCAGTTTTGACAATGGCAGGAATAGTTACAGAATTAGTGATGACGAGATTGTTTGTTAGAACGAGGAAGTAGAAGAAACGGGGACATCACACAAATTATATGGAAGAATAAGACGATTCCAGATTTATATACAAATTTCGTACTGCTACTAATTTCCATCTCATGCTTGAGAAACTGGAGCATATGAATGAAACCTGAAACTGTTTCCTAATATAAAACATTTTGCTTGTAGTAGGCGTAATAGGCATTTGATATTGCTACTTCGTGAATTATATTCTGTCGTGTTATTTATGTAAACGAGGTAGATAAGAGTCTCTCTTATTTAGCGTATGTTAGAATTACTGCAATATTGGAAAGACCTCTTTCGTTTTACCTAGCAGACAGTGACAAATTAGACATAATCCAATCGAGAAACCACACCAGTATTCGATACTATTCGCATTAACAGCTTTTCCAGTATTAGACAACAACATTTTGATTTTTCATGTAGCAAAATGTTTGACGAATATTGATGAGGTAATAGATTCTGTCACAGAAAGGAAAGCATGCCTTGTTAAGCTGTAGCGAAATTAGAGAGAAAAAATGCTGGGACCTAAGAATTGACGAAATGTGTACTGTCTTGCTTGTCTCTTGTCTTTACTAGTTTTATGTTTCCTATTCCTATATTTAATTTTAAGTCACACAAAAGAGAAAGTTATTAGCTAACAGGCAATAAAGAGAGCAGATTTTCCAAATAGTTCTTTTTCTCCTAGTCACAAACAGTCCCATCTAATATATATATATATATATATATATATATATATATATATATATATATATATATATATATATATATATATTAATGGGGCGGATGTCAAAATGGCCGACAGAGAATTGGAGAGGCACCACACGACATTTTAATTTCAACTGTCTTGTATATAGACTTGATGGCTTACATTACAAAATATACATGTTTCAATTCCACAGAGCGGAATACAGTGACATGCAATAGAAGAAAGCTTTATGAAGAGGTGTGGCACTGTAGTTTGGCACGGTTAAGACCAAATACTATGTCTTATATTTCCTCGAACATATATGTTTTATATATGAAACTGTTCAGAAAGATGTGCACTGCAAAATGAACTTTTTTTTTGACGTCCTATCTGAAACAATCAAGTGGGAGGGGGGAGCGACACTATCAAGTATTTGCCCTGGTTTGGATATATCGTAGATCTGTGGCTGATATGTTGGCGAAAATACGTGTTGAAATACGAAGGTACATGTAAAACATCATGCGAAATTGTGTGAACCGCATTCTCTGAAAATTATTTCCAGCAATTAGTCCATGAGCACATTCGAACTCTAAACAGTTGTGAAAACATAATTGACCTGTTTGCAACAAATAATCCTAAGCTAATAACAAGCATCAAAACAGATACAGAGATCAGTGAACACGGGGTCCTTGGGTTTTCGTAGCGAGACTGAATACCTTAACTCTCACAGCCACCAAAATTAAACGAAAAATTAATCTCTTCAAAAAATCAGACAAATATTCGCTTGACGACTTCCTGAGAGACAATATCCACTACTTCCAAATTAATAATGGAAATGTAGACCAGATGTGGGTTTAAATCAAAGAAATAGTATCGACAACAATTGAGAAATTTATACCAAATAAATTAACAAGCGACGGAGCTGATACCTATGGTAAACTAAACAGGTCAGAAAACTGTTGTAGAAACAGCGAAAAAAGCACGCCAAATTTAAACGAACGCCAAATCTCCAAGATTGATGTTCTTTTACAGAAGCTCGAAATTTAGCCCGGATTTCAATGCAAGATGCTTACAGTAGTTTCCACAAATTGATTCCGTATTTCTGGATTTACAAAAGGTTTTTGACACCGTACCTCACAAGCGGCTTGAAATCAAATTGCGTAGTTAACGGAATATCGTCTCTGTTACGCGACTAGATTCGTGATTTCCTGTCAGAGAGGTCACAGTTCGTGGTAACTGACGGAAAGTTATCGAGTAATACAGAAGTGATTTCTGGCGTTCCCCAAGGTAGTATTATAGGCCCCCTGCTGTTCCTTATCTTTATAAAAGATTTAGGAGTCAATCTGAGCAGCCATCTTTGGTTGTTTGTAGAAGATGCTGTCGTTTATCGTCTAGTAAAGTCATCAGAAGATCAAAACCAATAGCGAAACGATGTAGATAAGATATCCGTATGGTGCGAAAATTGGCAGTTGACCACAACTAATGAAGTGTGAGGTCACCAGCATGAGTGCTAAAAGGAATCCGTTAAACTTCGGTTACACGATAAATCAGTCTAATCCAAAGGCCGTAAATTCAATTGAATACGTAGGAATTACAATTACTAACAACTTAAATTGGAAAGAGCACATAGAAAATGCTGTGGGGAAGGGGAACCAAAGAGTGCATTTTATTGGCAGAACACTTGGAAGATGCAAAAGATCTACTAAAAGGACTACCTACACTGCGCTTGTTCGTCCTCTTTGGAGAACTACCGCACGGTGTGAGATTCTTACCAGAAATGACTAACGGAGCACGTCGAGAAAGTTCAGAGAAGGGCAGCTCCTTTTGTATTATGGAGAACCAGGGCAGAGAGTGTCACGGGCGTGATGCAGGATTTGGGGTGGAAACCATTAAAACAAAGGGCGGGAATGGTAATTCCTACGTATTTGGGGTAGAAATCATTGAAACAAAGGGCGGGATCTTCTCGCCATTTTTTTCCTCCGAATAGGAAGATATATTGTGTTGACACTGCTCTACATAGGGAGAAACGATCATCATAATAAAATAAAGGAAATAAAAGCTCGCACGAACAGATATAGGTGTTCTTTTTTTCCGCGCTTTTCGAGAGAGGAGTAATAGAGAATTATGGTGAAGGTGGTTCGATTAAACATCTGACAGACACTTATCATGTTACAACATTCTCTCATAAATGCTCAAGAGAACCACAGCTTTTGCTCACTTTACGGAGGAATTCTTTTTTTCAGTGTACCTTTCAGGAATAATTATTCCTTTCACTATAAAATAAAATGAAATTTTCGGACTAGTACCTACGCAGGCCATTTATAACTGAAACAGGCATGGTGACGACTGTGTTCATACTCCTGCTTTCTCTAAGTGGGAGAAGTTAGCTATCATTGTCGCCTATTTCACCATCGCTGTGTGAGCTAACGAGCATTTCGCTCTCATTTAAATACATGACCTAAAGAGTCAGCCTTCAGGAATTGTAAAACGAACCCTGTCGTCCGGGACCGCGTGCCACAAAGAGCCCAGATTCGCCATGGGATGGGGAAATTCACAGGCATATATTGTGCTGAATGAGGCTTAGGCGCTCTAATGTGCAAGTAAGACAGACGAGAACCTACGTCACAGAGAAACCCTGTAGAAGCCGTTTGTGGCCAAGGAGACGTAGCAGTGTCAAATATGGCGGACCTACGATCGGACATAAAGGGAAACATTTATGAAAATTATTTAATTCTGTAGTAATACAGGGAATGAAACCACAGTAATTTTAATCTACCATCCTCCATAAATTTTCATGGTAATCCCAATAAAACTTGATTATTATTAATATCTTTAATAGTTTAGAATTTACTGTTAAAGTGAAATTAACAAATTTTGTAACAAAAACCTGAATGCTAAAACCTGAACGCTTTGGTCGATCTTAACGATCGATATTTCATATTGAAGCGTTTCATTAAAAACACATCTTGTAAATATCAACTCTGTAACTTTATTTGTTTAAAAGATATAGTGAATTTAAATTATCAGTATTTTCAGCTAACCATCAGATCATCATTTCCTCCACACAAAAGACGTTGAACGGCAACATGACACCTTATTGAATCATTAGGTAATAGTATATTTCTTGTAAATTTTAGTACATAATAGTTACTTTTATTCTTTATTTCTTTATCTGAAAGCACGTTGGTGCAAGGCTACTGGCCTTGAAATTCAAAGTTAAGAAGGAAATTACACTCCTGGAAATGGAAAAAAGAACACATTGACACCGGTGTGTCAGACCCACCATACTTGCTCCGGACACTGCGAGAGGGCTGTACAAGCAATGATCACACGCACGGCACAGCGGACACACCAGGAACCGCGGTGTTGGTCGTCGAATGGCGCTAGCTGCGCAGCATTTGTGCACCGCCGCCGTCAGTGTCAGCCAGTTTGCCGTGGCATACGGAGCTCCATCGCAGTCTTTAACACTGGTAGCATGCCGCGACAGCGTGGACGTGAACCGTATGTGCAGTTGACGGACTTTGAGCGAGGGCGTATAGTGGGCATGCGGGAGGCCGGGTGGACGTACCGCCGAATTGCTCAACACGTGGGGCGTGAGGTCTCCACAGTACATCGATGTTGTCGCCAGTGGTCGGCGGAAGGTGCAAGTGCCCGTCGACCTGGGACCGGACCGCAGCGACGCACGGATGCACGCCAAGACCGTAGGATCCTACGCAGTGCCGTAGGGGACCGCACCGCCACTTCCCAGCAAATTAGGGACACTGTTGCTCCTGGGGTATCGGCGAGGACCATTCGCAACCGTCTCCATGAAGCTGGGCTACGGTCCCGCACACCGTTAGGCCGTCTTCCGCTCACGCCCCAACATCGTGCAGCCCGCCTCCAGTGGTGTCGCGACAGGCGTGAATGGAGGGACGAATGGAGACGTGTCGTCTTCAGCGATGAGAGTTGCTTCTGCCTTGGTGCCAATGATGGTCGTATGCGTGTTTGGCGCCGTGCAGGTGAGCGCCACAATCAGGACTGCATACGACCGAGGCACACAGGGCCAACACCCGGCATCATGGTGTGGGGAGCGATCTCCTACACTGGCCGTACACCACTGGTGATCGTCGAGGGGACACTGAATAGTGCACGGTACATCCAAACCGTCATCGAACCCATCGTTCTACCATTCCTAGACCGGCAAGGGAACTTGCTGTTCCAACAGGACAATGCACGTCCGCATGTATCCCGTGCCACCCAACGTGCTCTAGAAGGTGTAAGTCAACTACCCTGGCCAGCAAGATCTCCGGATCTGTCCCTCATTGAGCATGTTTGGGACTGGATGAAGCGTCGTCTCACGCGGTGTGCACGTCCAGCACGAACGCTGGTCCAACTGAGGCGCCAGGTGGAAATGGCATGGCAAGCCGTTCCACAGGACTACATCCAGCATCTCTACGATCGTCTCCATGGGAGAATAGCAGCCTGCATTGCTGCGAAAGGTGGATATACACTGTACTAGTGGCGACATTGTGCATGCTCTGTTGCCTGTGTCTATGTGCCTGTGGTTCTGTCAGTGTGATCATGTGATGTATCTGACCCCAGGAATGTGTCAATAAAGTTTCCCCTTCCTGGGACAATGAATTCACGGTGTTCTTATTTCAATTTCCAGGAGTGTATATTGGTTTTTTGTAAAAGAATTTAACATTTATTATGTAAAGCATATTACTTTTACTTTATTTAGAACGTGAAAGTGGTCATTCTTCGATTATTTAAATATGTTAAAATGTGAAATAATGTAAAATAAGATGTACCCAATCAGATGGATGGCTTCAGGAAAGGGAGCTGCCCCAGTCAGTTGAGCGACGATGTTCGGCACATGGGTGATGCGGTCGGAGAGGGCAGAGGGACAGTGCTGTTCTAGACACCAAAGGGTACGGTGCTGGTGCAGACGCGAAAGCAGTCAGTTCTGGCCTAGACACCAAAGGGACAGTTCGTATTGAGACAGGAAAGTGGATAGTCGGTCTTTAGGTAGCTAGCAAGCGAAACACTTAGAAAATTTCGCGTTGTGTTGTATTGTGGATCCTGGTCTCTGATCGGTGAGCAGCTGTGCACCTAGTGTGAACTCTGACTGTTCGTGTAAATAACGAGGTGGAGTAATGGGCTTGTTTTCGCGATGAGATTGTGAATTGTCAAACTGTGTCAAATGGATATGCGCTTGAGTGTAACGGTAACTCTAAATACAACCACTTTCGCTATTAGTTTGCTTTCTGAATAAATATTGTTCTAACCAAATCGCAACTGTGTGGCCTGCATCATTTATGGGTCAATAATTTAGTTCCGAATATTATTATTACCGTTATTATATGTTATATTAACATTGTATTTCGCAAACTTGCCATCAGCCAGATAATTTAACCAAAGGATCACAAGTGTCTAATGCAAGGCTTGTAATGCGACAGGTGTGTTTTACCCCTAGACGAGTTTGAGTCAAGACATTTAGACAAAGAGGAACCGCATGTGAGCCCGAAAATCTTTGAGATGTTAGCTCGCAATTGGGAGCTCGTCGGAGTAGAAATTTCGAAAGTGTTAGTTGAGGGATAAGAATCTTGCAGAGTGTTGGAACAGGATTGGTTTTGGAAAGTGTTAGTTGCGGAATATGAACTCTGGAAAGTTTTAGATCTGGATTTGAATTCTGCAAAGTGTTGTAAAAGTATTATCTGAACTTCGATAGGCAGGACCTCTCGCAAACGTTAAATTTGATATCGGTGCAGGACTGAGTATTATGTGTCCTTAATAGTTGTGAAATTACAATTGTAATCCTCACAGTTAACGACATTATGTGATCTTGGTCCCATACCTGCGGCAGTTTAGACAGTTTACGTGTTGGCTTTGAGCTACGAATTTTGCAACAGTTGTGTGCACCGAGTGTTTAGCAGTGGTTTGCAGTGATAAAAAAGTAACAGGGAAGAAGGGGCGACATCGAAAGCACGAGGTTCCAGCCAGCAGCGGCATCTTCAACGGTGATTCATCGCGCAGCGGCGGTTGCAGTACCTCAGTAGAGGCTACAAGATTTTGAGCGTAGGCTTCAACTGTAACATTGGCAGCGATACCATAGCAGAAGGATCCAGCACCTCAAAGCTAAGTATCTGCGCTGATAGCGAGATTATGTATGATTCTGTAGTTCAATCGCCAATAATAGACGTCGCTAATATTAAGCAATCGGCCAGTATGTGTGGGTCCAAAAATACTAGCGAGCCGCTTAGCCTGGAGCGAGAGAGCGTGATCGGCGGTGAACTTAGTAGAGCAAGTAGTACGCAATAAGGCAAGGGAGATGAATGTGGGGGAGACAAGATGTTGCTGTTAATGCAAACCATAAGAGGATTAGGATCCAAAATTGATTGTGTTAAAACCGATATGGGATCCAAAATTGATTCTGTTAAAACCGATATGGGTGACAAACATTTAAAAATTGATTCTGTTAAAACCGATATGGGTGATGTAAATCTAAAAACTGATTCTGTTACAACCTGTATGGTTGATGTAAAATTAAAAATTGATTGACTTCAATCAGACGAAGCTTCAGTTATAAAAGACAAAGTAGGTAAAATGGTTAGTGCAATCGAGAAACTGATAGACGGAAAATTGAGAACTGTTTGGAATGAAATAGGCACAATTTCTGATGAAGTTGGGATACTTGACTCTGAGGTAGATCAAGCAGAGAAAAATTTCATTGATAAGGTGGAGAAGCTGCAGGTAGATCTGGGAGGCAATGTAAGAAATTGTATGAGTATGCAAGATTTATAAAAAATAATGATTTATTTCATGATAATGATGTTGTAGCTACTAATGTCCATAATTTTAAGGGAGAATACAGTGAGTTTGATTCTAATATAGAAAGTGTCAGAATGATATCTTAAGGAGGAAAGTGATTTTACTGTAACTCATTGGTGATGTCACTGTAGAGCATTACGATCGTTGTTGCCTCATTTGTGGACTCGAGATAAGTTTAAGATAGCGAGAGGTCTAGAAGGGAGAAAAAAATGAAATTGGGGCGAAATAAGCATTTAATGAATTATTTTGAGATGAGTACGAAATTGAGGGGTGGATCGAACAGGATATGTGTACTCAAGAGATGGAAGAGAAGGGGAAAGTAGGTCAAGAAATAAGTGTATCTGTGTTTAGATTATAAAATTATTTGGAGTGGTAATTTGCAATACTTTATTTTAGGATTTATTGTTGTTTTGTCACATAAGCCTTTTTTCAGGATTTATTGTTGTTTTGTTGCATAAGACTTTTTTTTGGCACAAGATCTCTGTGATTATAAAGAGATAGTTTAGACACACGAGGAGGTCGGAGAACTCAGTTGTTTGGTGTATGGTATCAGGTCAAAAATCAGTGCACAGTATGCATATAAATTAGGTTTTTGGGGGTATATAACGGATTTATTTATGTGTATGTATGTGTTAGACTTAGGTTTTGGATGGTTTCATGTTTGTTGTTATTTCCAAATTATAGGTTATGGTCACACCAAACTGGATACATAGAGGTTGGAGAAATTTGGAAAATGAAAATTAATAATGCTTACCTAGGAAGATAGATGTATGTTTACCTACTTATCTCAGAATATTTTGGCGGAATAATTTATTGTTGTATGGAGTATCGATTATGCATGCAGATTCAATGCACGGAAGTGATCGAGGTGTGAGATTTGTTGATATTTGTTGTTAGTTAAGAGTCTAAGCGAGTTATTTAAATTAAAATAAAATATTAATTTGCCGATGAAGACGATTGGGAATCAGTCACAAGATACATGTCTCTGATGGGACTTGAATAATGTGACAGAATAAGTGAAGATCTTATGAGCGTCTTGTGAAGGCTGTAAATCAATCGTTTACCGTGTAGTTTAGATCTGTTTGTATCAATTCCACTGGGGGAAGCGTTCAGTGCAGATCCTGGCTGGTTTCGGAAAGTGTTTGTTTTCTGGTATTTACACCCGATTCGAATTTCAACGGATTCGTTCCCGAAAAACGTTGGCGATGGAATACAGAGTCATACAGAATTTCGGCGTGGTACTCAGCTCCGAATCTGTGGACGTCATTGGAGACTTTGTTGCGACGAAAAGGTTTTGTGAAAGTGAGTGCAGTGGCACTGATATTTCTGCAGCATTTCAACAGACAGTCTATTTGGTAAATGTATAGTTTTATTTGGCATTTAATTAATATGCCGCAATTCATAATATATGTTAGATATCAGTTTCTATATATTGAAAGCATGCTGCATCAGAACCACCACAAATAATTACTCTATTGATCTGACGCTTAGGACATTTATGTTATTGTTTTACGAATTTGTGCCTTGTAAATTTGGGTGCTGCTTCATAACATATATAGCAAGCCAACATGTTATGAATTGGAGGTGTGTGATTTAATGAGCATTTTGCTCTCATTTAAATACATGGCCAAAAGAATCAGCCTTCGGGAATTGTGAAACAAACCCTATCGTCCAGGAGTGTATGCCACAAAGAGCGCAGATTCGCCATGAGATGGGGAAATTCATAGGCATCTATTGTCCTGAATGAGACCAAGGTGCTGTAGTGTATGAGTGAGACAGATGAGAACCTACATAATAGAGAAACCCCATAGAAGCCACCTGTGGCCAAGGAGACGTAGCAGTGTTAAATATGGCGGACCTAAGATCGGCCATAAAGGGAAACATATATGAAAATTATTTAATTCTGTAGTACTTCAGGGAATGAAGCCACAGTCATTTTAATCTACCATCCTTCATAAATGTTCATGGTAATCCCAATAAAACTTGAATATTGTTAATATTTATAATATATAGTGAAATTAACAAGTTTTGTAACAAAGATTTGAATGTTGAAATTTGAACGCTTTGGTCGATCTTCACGATCGACATTTCATATTGAAGCTCACCATTAAAATGATAAATGTTGTAAATATCAACTCCGTAATTTTATTTGTTTAACAGATATAGTGAATTTAAGTTATCAGTATTTTCAGCTAACCATCAGATCATCATTTCCTCCACACAAAAGACACTGAACGGCAACATGACACCTTATTGAATCATTAGGTAATAGTATATTTCTTGTAAATTTTAGTGCATTATAGTTACTTTTATTCTTTATTTAAACATATGAAAGCAAATTGCTGCAAGGCTACTGGCCTTGAAATTCAAAGTTAAGAAAGAAATTATATTGTTTTTTTGTAAAAGAATGTAACATATACACTCCTGGAAATGGAAAAAAGAACACATTGACACCAGTGTGTCAGACCCACCATACTTGCTCCGGACACTGCGAGAGGGCTGTAGAATCAATGAACACACGCACGGCACAGCGGACACACCAGGAACCGCGGTGTTGGCCGTTGAATGGCGCTAGCTGCGCAACATTTGTGCATCGCCGCCGTCAGTGTCAGCCAGTTTGCCGTGGCATACGGAGCTCCATCGCAGTCTTTAACACTGGTAGCATGCCGCGACAGCGTGGACGTGAACCGTATGTGCAGTTGACGGACTTTGAGCGAGGGCGTATAGTGGGCATGCGGGAGGCCGGGTGGACGTACCGCCGAATTGCTCAACACGTGGGGCGTGAGGTCTCCACAGTACATCGATGTTGTCGCCAGTGGTCGGCGGAAGGTGCACGTGCCTGTCGACCTGGGACTGGACCGCAGCGACGCACGGATGCACGCCAAGACCGTAGGATCCTACGCAGTGCCGTAGGGGACCGCACCGCCACTTCCCAGCAAATTAGGGACACTGTTGCTCCTGGGGTATCGGCGAGAACCATTCGCAACCGTCTCCATGAAGCTGGGCTACGGTCCCGCACACCGTTAGGCCGTCTTCCGCTCACGCCCCAACATCGTGCAGCCCGCCTCCAGTGGTGTCGCGACAGGCGTGAATGGAGGGACGAATGGAGACGTGTCGTCTTCAGCGATGAGAGTCGCTTCTGCCTTGGTGCCAATGATGGTCGTATGCGTGTTTGGCGCCGTGCAGGTGAGCGCCACAATCAGGACTGCATACGACCAAGGCACACAGGGCCAACACCCAGCATCATGGTGTGGGGAGCGATCTCCTACACTGGCCGTACACCACTGGTGATCGTCGAGGGGACACTGAATAGTGCACGGTACATCCAAACCGTCATCGAACCCATCGTTCTACCATTCCTAGACCGGCAAGGGAACTTGCTGTTCCAACAGGACAATGCACGTCCGCATGTATCCTGTGCCACCCAACGCGCTCTAGAAGGTGTAAGTCAACTACCCTGGCCAGCAAGATCTCCGGATCTGTCCCTCATTGATCATGTTTGGGACTGGATGAAGCGTCGTCTCACGCGGTCTGCACGTCCAGCACGAACGCTGGTCCAACTGAGGCGCCAGGTGGAAATGGCATGGCAAGCCGTTCCACAGGACTACATCCAGCATCTCTACGATCGTCTCCTTGGGAGAATAGCAGCCTGCATTGCTGCAAAAGGTGGATATACACTGTACTAGTGCCGACATTGTGCATGCTCTGTTGCCTGTGTCTATGTGCCTGTGGTTCTGTCAGTGTGATCATGTGATGTATCTGACCCCAGGAATGTGTCAATAAAGTTTCCCCTTCCTGGGACAATGAATTCACGGTGTTCTTATTTCAATTTCCAGGAGTGTATATCCTAAAAGAGTTAGAGGCTAAGGTACGGCAAAGAAATCAAATTTCTGATTACAGGGCTTTGACCAGAAAATGAAGGCATGATGCAGAAGCTTCCCCCACTAGTTTTAGCATTGGTGAACTAGTGTTAGTTAAAACTAACAAAATTTCAGCAGAAACAAAGAAGTTTATGCATGTTTATCAAGGACGATTCAAGATAACAAGTATGTCTCATGCAAACACATATATTTTAGAACACCCAAACATTAAGAAAGAACTAGGTCTAAGAAATATTGTAGCGCTAAAGAAAGTCAAAAAAGACAGCAACAGATTCTGTAGGGAGTGTGCCACTCTTTGGTGGGTACACAGTTTGGTGTACTGCATGGTCCCAGTTGGAAGGACCTGTATTTCCTTTCAAGTTTCATTCTCTTCTTCTGTCCTGTCTGTAGGGAGTCTATTTTTTTGCACATACACAGTTTGGCTTACTGTGCAGTCCCAACTGAATGCAACTTTATTTCCCTTCCAAGTTTCATTCTCTTCCTCCATCCTATCATAGTAAATAATGAGTATATAACTCTATGTTGTACATATGCTATTAGTTGCAATGTCTTGCTAGTGAATAAGAATAATTCTCAAAAATGACTATACCCGAGTAATGACTAACAAAAGAATTCGAGAGATAGTTTGCAACAGTAGCTTCTAAATGTTAAAATAACAGTGGGTAACTTTTGAGCACTAATAACAGAAAAATCATGGCTAAGGTAAATAAATAAAAAATAAGATCCATAAAAAGGGTTAATAACTATGGAATATGGAACACTTTTCATTGAGAGAAGTTACTGAAGCTGGAATTGCCTAAAATCTGAAAAAAACTCTGCATAAATTAATAATTTTTAGTTGGGAGTAAGGTTGTCTGAAGGTAAGGAAGGGTAATAATATGGTGCCACTAAAGGCAGGTAAATGCGTTTTGATATTAATTAAAGGAGATGTGTGGAAGTGGTGTGAAGATCACACCAAAAGTACAGGTAAATAATGGGGTCAGTAGGTTGAGGGAGATAAAACAAAGAAAAATGGATAAGTAAAGCAACATCTAAAGTAATAAAATAAAACGCAAACTACCCCAAAATGTGTCATTTCAGAACATAAATTGAGCTTTAGAACATAATAGCTATGGTTTAGATACAAAACAGAGAATGGCAAAGTTTGTGATTCAGGCTTAATAATAAAGTAAAATGTCACAATTGTATGATGTAATGGATTGCCAATAATCGATTGAGTAAGATGGCCGACAGTGCAGTGCATCGTATTGAGAACGCTCTTGTGATGATCGGAAAAGTGGCAGAAGAAGGAGGATATATGAAGAAGGAAATGAAGAACGACTTAGTCGAGGGGGTGAGCGAAATAAGAAAATGCTTAGAATCTTTGAAAAACGAAAGAAAATCAAAGAAGGTGGACAATAGGAATCCTACAAGAGAGGTTAGGAACATCCAACAAGAGGAGACGAGCGAGGGAGAAGACTGGTGCACTGGTGCACAACTAACGACATCTATTGGAGAAACACAGGAAACAGCACATAGCGGACAGTGGCCTGCTGGTCATCTAGCGACATCTATTGGCGAAACACAGAAAACAGCTCGTAGCGGACAATGGACTGCTAGTCACCTAGCGACATCTATTGGCAAATCGCAGGAAGCAGCACATAGCGGACAGAGACAGACGGAAGAGACGCCTACAGGATCTGAGAAGAACTTCAACGGAGACATCGGTGTGGGTAGCTTTCTGGAAAAAGCAAAAAAAGACGGAAATAAGATGGAAATTGGAGAACTGAGGCATAAAGTGGAGGAGATAACTGATTTCCTAAAAAACCAACTAGGGATATTAATACAAGAGCAAATAAAGAAAACTCTAGAAAGGGAAAGCCACCTAGACACAGAGAAAACCAAAACTGATGGAAACAACATATAAACTAAATACAACAACAAAGTTAAACCAGAGGAAACGACAATTTACAGAAATCTACTGCTCCAGCAACAAAATCATCTACAAGTCCAAATCAATGCAACATAATAAAACCCGAAATCAAGTTAATGAACTAGAGGAACCGACTTGGAGTACTTTGGTAGGGAGGAGCTGGTACAGAAGAAACCAGAGTAATAATAAAACCATAAAGGGCACAAAAAAAGACGAAGAAATGCAAGCACCAGAAACAACAGCGTAGCTATACATCGGTAACTTAAAGATAACCACCACAACTGCTACATTAGTGAAATACCTTAACAAGAACGGAATACTGGGACAACTAGAATGCGAATAACTGCGCACACTGGGCGACAAAAAAGCTTTCAAAGTAGGCATTCCGTTTGAAAAACTACAAATCACACAAGAACCGGAATTCTGGCCAGAAAACATAGAAGTACGTCGATTTCGTTTCCCAAGACGATCAATGGAAGAGGCAGCAGAGCTCAATTAAACTAAAAAGAAAACCAGAAGAGCAAGAAATAAAAGCAGTCTTGTGGAATACAGAGGGAGTAAAAAGTGCTCTTAACCTAACACCAACAGACATTCTGCAAAACTCGGATCTTGCAATTCTAACAGAAACCTTCCTGATAGACAGCTGGCAATTTAAAGATTTCTATAATTATCACCTAATGGCAAAGATGGGAGAAAGAGGACGACCCATGGGAGGAATATCTATCCTACTGAAACCCTGGATGACGCCCACAAAAAAAATCATAAAACAAGAAAATAGTATGCTAGTAGAAGCAGCAAACATAAATATAATTGCAGCCTATTTTAAACCGCACACAAATGCTGTATAAATGATTGACGAAATAGTCACACTCATCAAACAATGCGGCAGCAAACCCACCATTATTGCAGGCGATCTCAACTGCAGAATAGACACAGAAAACTATAAAACAAAACTAGTCGTTGAAACCCTTGAAGAAGATGGTTTCACCCTATTTAACGATAGACAGATACCTAGATACGTATGCCACAATGGGAAAAGCACCATTGATATCGCATTAACAAGAGGAGAAATAGAGGGAAGTATTCAACCAATATGGCCTGACTCCATTACTCCTATACGAAAGCACATTCCAATGAAGATAAAAATAAATATCGTCACGTCACCGCCAGCAAGAAAGACCCACCAAATCACACAAAGAAAAAGTGATATAGAACCATTAAAAAAACCAGCAAGAACAATTGACACAAATAGAAACTTTCATAGAGGAAGGAGACCTTGAAAAAGCAACAGACCAAATAGAATACCTCCTAAAAAATACAGTGATACAAACAATCCCCAAAACAAGGACGGCAAAAAGATGGTTTGATGCTGAATGCTACAGCAAAAGGAACACTGTTCTAAGAACGCTCCACAGACTAAGAAACCAGCATGACGAGGAAACATACAAACTGTACACAGAAGAGAGAAGAATCTACCAAAAACTAATAGAAGAGAAGAAAAACGAATACATAGAAAGAGAGGCAAAAAGAGAAGCAGATGAAGCAGAGAAAGACCCATACATAGCAGCAAGACCAAGAAAAATGGCTCATACACCAAATATAGACCTGAAGGAATGGGAAGACCACTTCAGTAAGATACTGAACAAACGAGGAATCAAAACACCCCCAAAGAAAGGGAAACAACATCAAACTAAGGAAAAAGACAATATATGAGACCTCTAAATGAAGAAGAAGTGAAAGAAGTAATAAAAGCACTGAAGAGGAAGAAAGCAGCAGGACCCGATAATACATATAATGAACATATAAAAGATGCAAAAGAGGCCCTCCAACACATATGGACCAAACTATTTAACAAATGCCTGGAACTTGGAAGAATTCCAACACAATGGAGACACTCAACAATAAAAGTTCTCTACCAAGATAGAGGAGACCCAATGGACCCAAACAAGTACAGAGGCATAGCCCTGGAAAATACTCAATTCAAGATGTTTTCAAAGATAATAACACAAAAAATCCAAGCCTCTGTGGACAGTCATCTCCCAGAACGACAAATGGGTTTCAGATCTGAAAGATCAACGCTTACGGCAGTCAGGCTTCTTCTAAACAACGTCGACGAAGCGCTACAAAAGAAACAAATGTTCTACACAGTGTTCATAGACTTTACCAAAGCCTTTGACCTATTGGAAAGAGATCTTGTAGTCCGAAAACTGGAAAACACAACCAGAGAAAATAACGTATGTGCTAGAATAATCAAGTCAATCCTCGAATACAACTTAATCACAATATCAGACAACCTCTCTTTTTCGAACCGCATTCTGCAATCGAACGGAGTCTTACAGGGTGACCCAAAGAGCCCTTCCCTGTACATTCTTGCCACTGAAGAAGTACTCCGAATTGGAGAAAATGAAGAAGATGTGCATGTATATGCATACGCTGACGACATAGCCGTAGGTTCAACAGATATACAGAAGCTGAAGAGAATCATTGAGAAAATAGACAGATGGTGCAGTGAACACAAACTACACATAAACATAACAAAGGCAGAAATGGTAATTTTCAGAGAAGGAGGCAAAACACCCAAGAATGCGGAAATCAGCATCAGAGGACAAAAAATAAAAATCTCATCAGACTTTAAATACCTAGGAGTGACATTGCAACCCACAGCCAAATTCTTCACAAAACATACAAAAGAAATCGCAGCCCAAGCAATAATAGCAATACAGGACATCAAAAACATCCGCCTACTCAGTCTAGAAACAGCCATGAAATTATTCAACACAAAAATCTTGCCAATTCTGACCTATGGGATGAAGGTTATATGGGACCATATGACAGAAAAAATCTAGAAACACTAGAAAAGGTAAAATCAACCTATCTAAAAAGAGCACTAGGTGTCTCAAGACAACAAGATCTAGACTAGTGTACCTGCTAGCGAGAGAGACATTCCCAATTGAAGACATCAGACTTTGATATATGATGCCACACACCAGGGCTTCCAGAAAGCAACTGAAGATCATAGCTGGAGTTCTATGGCACCAAAGCAATGACAAACCGCTCATGGACAGCACCAAACTTCGAACAGTGACATGTCGTAACTAGACTTTCCATTCATGGCTTTCATCATCTAATCTGCAAAAACAAAACTTATCATGCCCCAACCACAACATGTGTATGTGAACTGTGTAACGAAGCCTGTGAACTGTGCAGTAAAAGAGTGAAATCGATAAATGAATATGCAAAAATGTAAAATATAAATGTAAAATGTTAAGCAAAGTAACTGTATATGACTATTTGGCTGCAATTTTATTAAATAATAATCGTTCTGAAAAGGTGAATAACAGTTTTACAAATAATAAATTGAAAGGAAAGAGAAAAGAAATTCTTTCTGGTAACTTCTCAATTATTTTAACAATACAAGAAAAATATAATGTAGAATGTCTTTGTCCTGTCTTAGATGTAAGTTGAGAACAGAAGCTTATGTTATGTTAACTTTTTCTCAGGGACACGAGGCCTTCATGAAAGGCAG
The DNA here is from genome assembly GCF_023864275.1 of Schistocerca cancellata. Taxonomy (NCBI): domain Eukaryota; kingdom Metazoa; phylum Arthropoda; class Insecta; order Orthoptera; family Acrididae; genus Schistocerca; species Schistocerca cancellata. Next base: position 712,467,893 of record NC_064626.1, read on the forward strand.
CCTACAAGCTGTAGTGGAAAAAGAAGCGAGTAGGACACAAGCGACAGTGAATCCACCATTTTCCGTTTTGATATATTACAAAATACTATAAAATAACTTCCCATCCTGTGCCAGTTTTATAGCAAATGGTTCATAGGACACTCACAATGATGCCTACAATTGTGATTAAATAAGTTAGTAGTGAAAGTGAAAATTTTTGCATGTTTCTCTTATGGATAAGGGCTGACAAATTTACTTACTGCTGTAACAATCAAAAATTTTATTTTGTGTTTCTCTGTAATGTATGTACATGATTTGTAAAAGTCCATTATGTCATGGTTTTCTATGAGTATTGTTAATTTAGTAAGTGTAGTATTAAGGATGTTTGCTAAAAACACATACATTTAAAAGAGGTCAGCCATAGTAACATTACCTGTTTCTAATATTTCATTTTGTTTGAAAATCAATTTTTTCACAAAAATATATAGTGGGTGATGTGGCGAAACAAGGGCTGTATCGTTTGAGAGATACATAGGCAAGGGAGTGTGCCAGAGATTACTCTAGCTCACTGTTACTAGCGCCACATGATCATAATCTGCATCTGTGAGGCATACAAAGTTTTGTGCCATAATCTGAAATTAAAAATTAAAGTAGCTTTTCCCAACTTTGTTAATATATGTTTCAGTATATTGAAGTCCAAATTGTTAGATGTCAGAGTGATCAGATGAATGTATTTCGCTAATTACATGTTCTTGAGCGAAAAACAAGTGGCACTAAATAATAAGGGTAGATAGCTCAAAATTGTGCAATATGTGCAAATGTATGTCACAATCAACTGTTACAAGTTTTAACTTGATTAAAAGAATAATTTGGTCAAAATTTGTGTTTTTGAAAAACATTGAAAGCACTAAATATTAGATTGGTATGAAGCATCAGTTTGATATAAAAACATTAATTATGTGACCCCATTAACTACAAGTAATAATTTTCGAGTAATTTACCAAAAACTAAATTTGGAACAAAAACGTCCTTATTTGTAATATATTAGGTATCACTTATATTAATGATAGAAAGTGCTGATTACAGCACTTGATTAAACCCATTAAATAATAAAGCTATAACAAGCTTCACAACTTTGATGCAAATAGCAATCAATACAAGGTTTCTTAAGAATGTAATTCAGAGGTTATGTTCTACTATCAGTTTCATTCTAAAAATCGTAGATGGTAAAGTTTAAATGCAGTCGAATTTAAACTTTTTCTGTAATTAAAGACAACTTAACTCAATTCATACTGAAATTATGAAGATTGTAAATTGATTCATAACAGAGTTGTTAAATAATACATATCCATAAAAGCGGTCATTTAGATGCTGCTACTTGAGCATATAGCAGATGATGGCAAGTGTTCTGTTCGGCCACCTGCTGCGCCCTTATTTAAATATGGTCTGAGAGGCAGTGACACTTCACACCCAACTATCAATCAGCTTGCGCCAGTCAAATGCCGACTTACGTGCTGCATCGGATGATGTCACAGCGAGTCTGCTGCTAAATGCAGTTCACAACTAGGAAGTGAACTCCTGAGGACTGTACACCATCCAGGATCGCCGAGATTTCGCGGAAATAACTGTTTATGTTGCGCCTTTAATTTTAAATAAAACTGTATGGCAAGTGGTGATATTATTTTCCACTTTTGTGGCGTGCAATTAACTTTGATTATTAGAAGTCAGGTAGAAAGACTATTAAATGGGAACTTACTGTAGAGATCGCCTCTGAAGTGCTATTAGTGCTGTTTATGATAAGAACATTATTATTGTTATTACCAGAAATATTTGAAAAACCCATAGTGCTGTTTGTGACAGAGACATAATTATTATTATTGTTATCAGGAATATTACTACATTTTGTGTGCGATTTTTTTAATATAATTGAATTAGTTAGAACTCAAAACTATTATTTACAATCAAAGTTACTGATCCTGATGAGTATATAGAGAGTAGAAACATTTCTTTCAGTGAGCACAAGAAGAATGTGGACTTGCAGACTGGAAACTATGGTCAGCATGTTCTCCATCACTTCCAGGCTGATCACGAAAATAGTTTTCAGGCTTTCATAAAATTTCTCATATTATTCCATCTGCAGCCCCACACAATCACTAAAGAAGAAGACATGAAAATAATTAGTATAAACTATAAAAACACACCCTAATCCTGCAAGAAAATTAACACATACAGAAAACCAAAGCAGAAAAGAAGACCCTTTTGAATGATCAAGTACACATGCCAAACAACGCATTGCTTACACTAAGAGATAAAATAATAGAATAACACTACAATAGGTGGATATAATAATAATAATAATAATAATAGTAATAGTAATAGTAATACCACCCAACACCTTTACACTCAATTGTTCGTGAATCCCTCGACAGAACATTTAAACCAAAACTCAACTCACCTGATCGCCAAAGATTTCAACCAGCCTCTAGCAGCTATTGCATTCATATTCAACACTACAACCCAACCACCAGCCCCCCCTCCACACACAAACACACATACAAACATGTAACAAACATATACACACCCTTCTGCTCTCTCTCTCTCTTTCTCTCTCTCTCTCTCTCTCTCTCTCTCTCTGTTTCTCTTTCTCTCTCTCTCTCTTTTCATCATATACTTTGTGTGGTTTCCAATATGTAGGTAAACAAACCAAACAGGAGGAAACACATAATATACTCACAACATCTACATTTTTAAAAGCACAGTTTTCGAATAAACAGCTATAACAAGTGGCAAAAGAGTAATAGTGCGCCACAAACAAGAAGGAGAAACAAGATGAACAACGTGAAAGAAAAAGTAGGGAATATAAAATTGTGCTTTTATTTCGGAAATGAAGTGGTGGAGTGACCTCCAGACCAGATGAGGGGATACATAGATGCCAATAAACTGTAAGTAATTACTTATTTAGATAAAAAACGCAATGTGAACTGTTTGATAATCTAAAAAACAAAACTGTGTCGCTATCCCACTGAAGATGACTTAGAGTAACAAAAAGGCGAAATGAGTCTGCTTTGGTTGTTAGGAAATTAAAAGATTTTAGTTGTTTGCACTTAAATACTACATTCAGGGGCAAGCTCTCAAGAACATAAACACCTGTCAACAAGAAACAGACAAGAAAAATTATTTGTACGGTGTGGAAAAGAAATAATTGAAAAAAGTCTCAAAACACATACTGACAAACAAACATAAAAATAGCTGCAAACGAAATTTAAATATGGACTACATTTTGCTTTTTTATGAAACTCTCATTTATCAAAAACCCTATAAAATTTTGCCTACACAAATGGAGCAGACTTTGAGACAATTCACAGTTGCTCAACTTCATCATTACTGTAGGAGTAATTTAACAGTATATAGACGATTTAAAAAATGGTCTACTTAATTTCATTATTTAACATAATTTACCATCCCCTACAAGATGTTTCAATGATATGAAATAGTCGTACTTAAAAATGTAACTAAAAATAATGGTATTAAAAGCCACAGCAAATTAAAGAAATCAGAATTAATTAATTCAGTTGTGTTGCTAGGATTTCCATTTGATTCAAAACTATTAAAAAAATACTAGATAAGGGCCAAAACGTGTACCTACTAAAAATTATTTTTACAGAATTGGTGATGATGTTTTGGAAAAACTCGACCCCCAAGACAAGAAAATCAGTGAAGCTAGATCAAATTTATCAATTCAGTAGTAAATTAGTTGAAAAAAAGCCAGGACAAAACACCTAAAAGGATTTATTTGGTATAAAAGAAATAAAACCCGAAATTAGTGGTAAATTTAAAGCTTGGTCCATTGACCATAAAATTATTTTTAAGAATGCTAGTATTACTAAACTCGATACCATTATTGACAAAAGAGATTATATAATGAAAGCACTTAATTCCATAGTAGAAGTAACTAAGAAGAGAACTAATTTTAGAAAAGGAGAGAAGTTGAATATAACATCTGTAAATCCAAAAATGTTTTATCTGATTCCAATTGGCTATAAGGATCAGACAATACTAAAAAGTTGTTGACATTTTGAGCAATAAAACCAAAAATATGTTAACATCTTATCACTTCATTGATATAGCAGATATCACACTTAATATTCATATATTAGCGATACCTAGACCTAGTGATGGAGGTAAAAAAATAAAAAAATTAGCTGATGAAAAAAGAACGAAAAGGTTTATCACAGAAATTAATAATAATGGCAGTCCATGTTCTCCTAGAGCAACAATAGTGGTGTTAACATAGTACACAAATAATAGCTTAGGTAGAGAGCTAACTGACAATGACATTAATCAACATATTATGTAACAAGTCAGAAGAATACAACGAAGAAAGTTTTAATCTAGATGATATTAAAAATGTTGAGCATGTACTAGATATCCAAATAAATGTTGTATGAGCTAAACATTTTCGATTCAGTTATGTAGTGTGTCCCTGAGAAAGCAATAAAAATATGTCTGTATAAGAATCGCAACCATTTTGATGTAATTAACAGTATCTCAGCTGTCTTAGCATCATGATATTATTGTAGTATATGTAATGAATCACAAAGAAAAAATCTGTATACTATGCAATGATGCAGAACACAATACTGAAGTAAACACGATAAGCTGCTAAAATTACAAAAATACTGTTGTAATGAAGTATGACTAAGAAACCAGAAGAGAAGTTCGTGATACAGGTCATAAATGTAGAAAATTTAAGTGCATTTGTTTGAGAACGAAAGAACATTAATGTAGTTTTGAACTATGTAGACAGAGTAAACAAATAGTAAAAATTGAAATTCATAAAAGTTGCATGCAATAAAAATTGCAAAATGTCGATATTTGTGACAGCAAATTTGGTGACGATTTTATAGTCAAAGGTTGTCAAAATTGTAGGAAGGATGGTTGTTCTGTAAATGGGAATGCTATAAAATAGTTACAGGAAAACAATTTAAATGTTGTGAAATGGGAATACCAAAGAGAATTCCTTGAACATGTACAGAAAAATATATGTGGTATGAAGCTCAACCAGAAACTGGTATACATATTCCAAAACTAATAATAGTTCACAATTTTAATGGTGACACTGTTTTTAAATCTTAGACAAATTACTAGTTTTTTAGGTCGATGATCTCTGAGAAGGCATTAGAATTACACATTTGTAACACATTATGCTAAGAACTTGACTCACAATTCATTCTAAGGTATTGTTTTGAAAACACAATAACAGCACATACTACCTACACAGGTACTAAATTGATGTTAGTGGAGAGAAAGAATTTAGGAGTAAAAGTTATGGATAGCAGCAACTTAGTAACTTACCAAAAATATTTGATTTGAAAAAACTGAATTAAAGTTACTTCCCACATTTTTTTTAGAATGCGATTAAATGAAAATTATGTAGGACTAATTACTCATATCAAATACAACTGTGCTGGTACTATGAAATCGAAAGTTAGAGAAACATGGCAAAGCCAAAAAGTTAAAGAAATATATGTATTCATTAAATAGAGAGAAATGAATGGGTACAGTTATTTTGATATGAATGTATTGAGAAGAGGTTGTTTAGAACCAAGAAAACAATTCCTAGAAACAGCTAATATAGATCCATTCTGTTATTTAACAACTGCTGATCTTTGTATGGCTGTATACAGATCTAAATTTTGCCTGAAGGCAGAATTGCTGTATTTCATAAAGAATAGACAGAAAATTATAGTAAAGAAGCCATAGCTTGGATAAATAGTTCAAACAATGATGATATTCAACAGGCTCTTAATGGTGGTGAAGTAAATATACCTGGGGCTACAATAGATGGCTTTAGTAAAGAAACAAATACTGTTCACCAATACCATGGCTATTTTTGGCATATAAAAATTTTTTGAAAGTAATATGACTAACAATAAAAAATTCATTATAAAATCGAATCACAAGAAGTATAGAAATACAAAATGCAGCATATAATGTAATGGAGATATGGAAATGTGATTGGCTTAACTCAGTAGACTATAAAAAACTTAAGAAATCGAAACAGTTACCTGAAGTTGTCAAACTCTTGAATCAAAGAGTTCCATTTTGTTGTATCAAAGAAATATGATAAAATTGGGAGCTAAAGCAAGTCATATTAAGACAAGAATAATATTTGAAGATGTGTGTAGCCTTTATCCATCTGTACAATATTGTGATTATTACTGTGAGTGACACAAAACAAAAATATATAATCCAGGATATTACTCTAAAAAAATTGTATCGATTTACAAAATGTGAGGTATTCACACATAAAGGATTGTATCATCTGGTTTTACATGTATGAGTGTAGACCGATAAAGATGAGAAACTGTTGTTTCCTTTGTGTGTCAAATGTGCAGAAGAAAAAATAAATAAGTGGAATCACAATGATGAGGAAAGAGGTTTTATTGGCATCTGGGTAACTTATGAAGTAAAGAAAGCTGTGAAAAAGAATATAAAATTGTATATGTCTATGAAGTATGGAATTTTATAAATAAAAGGATCAAGTTATTTAAAAATTATGTAAAAATATTTAATAAAATAAAATCAGAAACCAGTCTCCACAGTTTTGAAAACAATGAAACATATATCAAAAATATGAAAGAAAAATTAGATATTGAGTTAGATCTTGATAAGATAAAAGAATATCCAGAAAAACGAGCGGTTGCAAAGATATGGCTGAATTCAATATGAGGAAAATTGGACAGTGGCAAAATATAAGCCAAACTGAGTATGACAGAGTTGCAACACCTTATGAGACACTACTGGACGATCACTTTGATAATACAGATACGAATTTTATCAGTGAGGATATTATACAGATGATGTACAATTTCTAGTATTATTCTGATGGAAATGAACAGCAATAAATATTTTTATACTGTCATTCATCACATCAAATGCAAGCCTTAGGTTGTATGATAGCTTAGAAAAGGTAGAAAAAAATGTATATGTTGTGATATAGACAGTGTAGTACACACTGATGATGGTGAAGTCGATGTAGATAAAGGTTGTATGTAATGTGAATAGACAGATGACTTAGGAGATAGTAAATGCATTAAAAATTGGACTTCGACTGGACCTGAAAGTCGTTATTATGAGAAGAGTGTCAAGAGCACAGTGATGAAGCTAAAAGGTTTCACTTTAAATCCAAAAATATTCAGAAGTTGAGTGGTGAATCTGTGATAAGATTCACTGACAGTGAAGTGAAAGAAAAAATACAATTAGAATGTACTCAGATAACCAGAGATCTTGATGCTAAAAATCTAATCAAGAAGCTAGTTAAGTACGAAGTCTAATTTCAGTATGAAAAAAGAATAGTTCTAGAAAATGTTGATACAATGCCTTATGGACATTAAAATTAATTTAGTAAACAAAAATTAGAAAAGTTTTCTATTTCTTCTAATGTCAAAATAAAATTTATATAATATTCACTATTACTACAGAATAAATTTATTAGTTGTCTTTAATGTATTCTCTGTTTTCTATATCTCTAGATTTAGATTTTTTGCTTATTGTGTGAGAAAATTTTAAAAACAATGTAAAAACTTTAATACATTTTTTAAAAAATTTTTGGTAAATAATTATTCCCTTAGTATATTAACACCAAGAATACTTCTCAAATGTTCTATAATCATAGATAGTTTAAAATATTCTTTCACATTTAACTTGTTTCTCCCTTGGTTCATTATTTCTCTCAAAAAAATGTCAAATTCAAATTTGTTCCACACATTAGTCATATTTAGAAGATAAATAATTTTTGAAAATAATAAAATTTTGATCTATATAAATGAAGGCCCTACTTAAGAACCTCAATAATGCAAACAGTTCTAATATGTTTGAAACGATTTGGGAGCTAGAAGAAAATGAATGATATTACATTACAGGACATGAATATTTGAAAACTAGATAGAGTGAAAAAATTGTATCTTTATAATAAATTTAAAATTATTTTGCCAAACAGATACTTGAAATTAATTAGTGGTTGCGATTTTCATTTTTTGAAGATGCTAGTATTAAATTGAGATATGAGGGAAATGAAGAAACTTAAAAATAATGATAATGAATCTCTGGGTCTGGAATCCACTATGTGAATTATTTGAGTGTTTCATAGAAATCCAATTTAGAATTTTTGGTTTAATTGAAAATGGCCACTGTTTGATTCATTATTTTTTTGAGTTATTATTTATCCATCTACAATATTTTCTGTTCAATACTTGTTGATTTTTATGCAGAGGATATTGCTTGCCCATTAATTTATGTCCTAGTGCACTGAATGAGCCCACTGCTAGTAGCATCCAGTTTATGACAAACCAGTCATGTGGAAAAACCTTTTAAAGAGCAAAAATACTTTGAGCGGTCATGAATTTTTGTAATCCACATACTGTATTGAAATCTCTTGTACTCTTGTTGCCTAAGGATTGGGATTGCTTGAATGACTTATGTGATGGAGTTAGTTACCTCAAATTCTAATGAGTGTGGTAGTGATTTTGAATGGTCAGTTGCTGTAATAAAATAGAATTTACCAGCATTAAGCACTGTCTCATCTCTAATGAGACGTTTCCTAATAATTGAAATATCATGGTGTTGATTCACCCGTGGACTGATTACTTTAAGGAACAGTGTTCTCTTGTGGTTTTTTAGACTCAAACGGCTGCACTGCAGAGAGATTAGAGGACCTTCAAGACAGCTACAATATGTAGCCTGGATACAAATCAGGCCTTTTGCAATTCAGGTCATTTGGATACTTTTGTGTATGATATTACTTATTTTTGTTTATAATGTGGTTTACATTTAGGACGTTATGTATAGAGGCTACAGACAGTTCTGGCACTTTTTGCTTTTCTGTATGCACTTGAAATTTTTTTTCAGTACATCACAGCACTAGGCACTGAACACTTAATCTGATGCTACGTTTTAGTTGGTCTTGTCAACTGTACAACAGTTTAATGTTATTACAACCTGTTGAATGTTATTGGCAACTGCTGAATGTTTGTTTTATATCTGTTTGTCTGTGTATGTGAGAGTGTGAGTGTTGGTGTGTGTGTGAGTGTGTGTGTGTGTGTGTGTGTGTGTGTGTGTGTGTCAACTGCTGTTGGTATAATTAGGTGTGGTGCTTTTCTTCCCCCCCCCCCACCCTCTTGCATATGTGCTTTTGTGTCTGTCAGAGAGAGAGAGAGAGAGAGGGAGTGAGAGAGAGATAAGAGAGAGAGAGAGGGTTTCAGTGGAATGATTTTTTCCTATCATTTCCTTTAATAACTTAAAAAAATAAAAAAGTCCCCAAATCTAACCATACCTAAACCAACAACAGCTCTCTCTCTCTCTCTCACACACACACACACACATACACACACATACACACACACACACACACACACACACACACACACACACACACACACACACACAGGCGCGCGCGTGCACACACCCACCCTTATTGAAAAAATAAATAGAATAAATTTAATAAAAATATTTTGTCACCTAATCATACCAAAACAAAACAAGTCCCATTACACACACACAACACCATTATTTAAAATATAAATAAATAAATGGAATAATTTTTAATAAGTAAATATTACCAACTAATCACAAAAACAAAATAAATACCATTGTACACACACACACACACACACACACACACAGGCACAGACAAACATATTATGACAACACACTTAATAGTTCCTGGGTAACATTCGACAGTTGATAATAACATTCGACTGTTGGCATCACCAACCAGAATTTAACATCAAAACTAGTGTTCAGTACCTAGTGCTGTAAACTCTGGAAACAGAGTTACAAATAGAAGAAGCAGTACAGCGATAGCAAAGAAACAAAAATACAACATATAAATCAACATTCATAAAATCTATGAGTAGAACTTTAAATTACTACAGAATCAAAGAAAAGTAAAAAGTGCCAGAATTGTTTGATACCTATGTATACAACATCCTAAATGTAAACTACAGTATAATGAAAAATATGTACTATTACAGGCGACTGAAGGTGCCTTCCAAATATTGGCGAAACGCTTATGGCATAAACATTATGTTTCATTCTGTTGTAATTAGACAGTACACAAAAAAAATTATGAACATATTAAACGCAACTGAGGATGGTAGGAGTACAACAGTTGAAGCTTAATAAAAAATTATGTGGTTTTGAGTCGTGTTTTGTGACTATAATTTGGGACTTAATTTTTGACAGATTCATTGTTGTAGGTAACCAGTTTCAAACAATAGACATGGATGTAGCCACTGTTCTAAAGTTGTGCAGTTCCTTCATTGGATTCTTGGAAGAAATCAAAATGGGATATGAAGTTTTCAAGAATCTAGGTCATAACAACTTCAGTCTCTCTATAATATTGCTAAAATTCAACCAAGTGATGTTCAGGATAGGAAACTCAGTAAGAAAGCCTTGAGAAATCTTTTTCATACATTGAGAAACTAATGAATCAGATGAGATGCAGATATCCTTTCTTTTGGTTTTGGATAAATTGATTGAAGAACTGATCAAGAGAGTATCATCTTACAAAGAATTCCGTGAGTCATTTATATTCTTGTCAGACCTGAAGAAGCTAACTACACTGAAATACATTAAGCGTCATCCAGACTTCAGCATTTGTACTTGAATATTTACATTTCAAAAGCTACATCTCTGATCTAAGGAACGAAAATGTGTCATACTCTCTTCTAGAACTGTGCAAGGTGCAGAAAGATAGTAACAAAGAGAATGTTTACCTAGATCTAAACATAGCTCTTCAGATACATGTGCTTCAGTGCGGGTGAGGCCTAATGGCCACTGTGGGTGAGTTACTAAATTGCCGCCTGCCTGCCCCATCCCATTTTTTAAAAAAAATTTTGTTTAATATTAAAATCTGTCCATGTATTTGTGGAAACTTTACTGGAAAAGTTTGTCATATGATTTTTATAAAGCTAGCTCTTAAAGGTAATTTTAATGAACCATGCAAATTTACAGTTACCAGAAATAAATATGTTTTACAGTTGTGTTCTGATAATGTATTCTGTGGAAAACAAAATACTATTACAACACAATTTAAACTTTACACATTAATTTGCATTGAAATGGTTCAAATGGCTCTGAGCACTATGGGAATTTAACATCTGAGGTCATCAGTCCCCTACAACTTAGAACTACTCAAACCTAAATAACCTAATGACATCACACACATCCATGTCGAGGCAGGATTCGAACCTGCGGCCGCAGCAGTCGCGCGGTTCCAGACTGAAGCGACTAGAACCGCTCGGCCACAGCGGCCGGTGCAATTTGCATTGAAGAATAATGTGTACATAATTGTTATTTTGCATTGAAAAAATAAAAAACAACACAGTCAAGCACTTAGCATCTAAACATTAAAAAAAGTAAACAAATCGAACCTTCCTGTCTTCGCTTGTGCAAACTCTTTCTCTCGATCCACGTTATTTAAATCCTCTGCAAGCTCGTGCTGAATAGATGTTGTTGCAAGCTCACTTAAACGATTTTGGCCCATCATTGATCTGAGATACGCCTTTATTAATATTAGTTTTGAGATACTTCTCTCTCACTCTCATCTGTCACTTGGAGTATTAGAAGACTTTTCGAGCAATGTTAACAACATGGCAAAAAATATGTCTTCCTATGTACTTCAAAGTCTCTGTTGGACCTATTCCAGGTTTCACCAACGCTGAAAGCACTTTATGTTCATCCCTCAACTCCAAGGCATCAACGTCGCTTAACTCGTCGTGCAAGAGGTTTTTTCTTGCGACGTTTCCGCACTTTTCGTCCTGTCTGTCAGGAGATGTTTTCTCCAACTTGCAGATGTACAGAAAATCAAAATGATCGCAATGAGACTTCAACTGAGGGAATCTCTCACACAAAGATGCGATGATTATGTCTAAAAGATAATATCACAATTCAATCTAGTAACGTTCGTTGGATCCACTATTATCTTGCCTATTCCTTCGTAGGTAAAGTGTCTTGGTGTCTCACTTTGTCTCCGAGACACATTTATCTGCAGTAACGTTAGGTCTTCTGGCTCTAACCCTGAGGCCAGTCCTTTGGAATCTGTCAAGAAATATACAAACTTTTCATCTGTTATGCAGTTCTCAAAATATGATTTCGTAATTTCAAGCATTTCCAAGGTCTCAAAAACATTTTGTCACTGCTTTGGAGAGTCTTACCGACTACACTAATGTCAAGTAGTATCTCGTGCCACATTACAAAAAAAATAATAATAATAATAATAAGTGGTTCAAATGTCTCTGAGCACTATGGGACTCAACATCTGAGGTCATCAGTCCCCTAGAACTTAGAACTACTTAAACCTAACTAACCTAAGGACATCACACACATCCAGGCCTGAGGCAGGATTGGAACCTGCGCCCGTAGCAGTCATGCGGTTCCGGACTAAAGTGCCTAGAACCACAGCCGGCGCCAGATTACAAGAGGTGCAAATTTATATTGCATTCGCAAGTGCTGTGACTTTTTGAGCTGTCATACTATCGAATTCCTCTCATATGTGAACAAACACGTCATAAACTCCTCCAATTTTAAACATCATGAGGGTGGCTTTCCCACCTAGTATCGCTTAAGGGCTTTGGCTCAGGTTAGGCAGATACTTCTTGAATCCCAACGCCGAACGAAGGGCGAGAAGAAATCGTACAAGCTCTTCACTGTCGAAAACATGGGAAACAACATATTGGGGATTCATAGCAGAATCGTTTACAACAAGATTCAATGACGCCGACTGTTCGCGAATCTTTCTGTCCTTCAGGAAAAACGTACGTTTTTTGTGCAAATTCAGGTGCTCGGTAGACTTTCCATACTTTCGAGATAAAAAGCAAGGTGCCAGCAGTCGCTTATACCATTCTTTGCAAATTTTGCTGTAGGTAACTAAGAACGTTCGCAACAATGTTCCAAGACAGCATCCTCGCTCTTTGCGTACACCAACAAATATCTGTAGATTTTTGTAGATTCCTTAGAGAATTGCTGTAATGAACAGGTTTCAATCGCAGGTTGTCCGCGTTTTATGACATTCTTCTACTTGTGAAATGCGCTTAGGAGGATCTTGCATGAGAAAATTCGTTTGAACAACAGACGTTAATAATTTTTGTCCATCATCCAGGATCTGAGTCAATTGTCATCAGGTTTTGGCTCGCCTTTAATCCAGTCTGTAGTGGTGACTACGCCTAATTTCAGTTCAGTCTGATGTATGGTTCTCGGAAGCTTCTCTCATAAACCAGGTCTTCATTCGAGTGGAGGCATCTTGAACATCTTGAAGATGGTTCACCATCAGCATTGCTGCTGTCTTCAGTGGTCACAGGGATGTTCTTGTCAGCTTTGTAATGGTATCCTGAAGATAAAGATGTAGTTTCAGTAGTTTGACTAGTTCCTTTGGTCTGTGGCTCAGCATCCATCTTCCCACCCTTGAATCTGCTAGGTCGTTCTCGCTTTGCCTTCAAATATCGTTGTAGTGTGTACCTTTGTTTCTTATCTTCTTCTTCTTCATTAAGCACCCATCTTTTCCTATACACACTGCTAGACAGTCTTTTTTTCCTGTCAGACGTGCCTGTATCTGGTCTGCAAAGAAAAATTACTTGAAACTACCTGTTGTGTCATCACTTAGTTTTCCTCGTCTCTTCTTTGCCCATTCCCTAAACTGAAAAATTAAAGAAAAGTGGGAAGGATATAAAGCAATGATTTCGGCATAGATCTCATGAAGCTAAGGAATCTTTTTCTTGTCCTGCAATTCATTGAGATTATATTGTATTTCATTGAACCCACAGAATTTTCTTTCCAAATTACTAATTAGGCCTTCTGAATTTTATGTAGATTGGGTTTCTGGCAGTTTTCAGAAATCATTTTTCTGAATGAAAAATCCTTGAACTCATACATCAATAAATCATATAGGAGTTCATATTGTGAATTATAGATGATGTAACAAGTCGAAATTTACACAAGGAGTGAGCTGATGTACAGTCAACTAAATAAATAACTTGTTGCTACAACAATTTAAATTTAAAGTTCTGCTCAAATGGCTAGGCTGTTCACTCTGATTTTAAATATTTTGGTTCAAAAAATACAAATGGCTAGACTGTTCACTCTGATTTTTAAATATTTTGGTTCAAAAATACACACAGACACTACAAGATCTATGTTTTTCAATCAAATGACCTTAAAAGAACTATTAACACTCTAACAAGTTATATTCTTGGTTGATTGGAGGTAACTGTACCTATGGAATAATTTACTGTTGTAAAGTTTTTAAAGGTAATTCCACAGATATAGCTGAATCATTCAGCATCGTTCGTAGCATCTTTTTTTATCACAATCTAAACAAATAAAAATCAAATGCTGCATGTATGAAAAGTTGCCTGAGAACAGCTTGACCAGTTTGGTTGATTTTTTATTCTTGTGATCGTTATTGTCACAACAAATCCAATGGGTAAGTCAGTAAATAACATCAGTTGCTGTATGTAGGAGATATTATCAGTTCAGAACAGCTCAAAATATTTGGTTGAGTTTTGTCTTTGTTGTGTTTGTAATTGTTAGGACAAAATTTGTATGAAAGAAAGTTTTTGAAAAATCCACTGGAAAAGCTGAAAATTAAAATCAATTGTGAAAGATCATCACTTGAGAACCGTTCAGCCAATATGGTTGACTTTTCTGTTGTTTTCACAGTTGTGGATGGTAGTGGCATTTTTGTATGAAAAAAATGAAAAATTTTTTGCATTCACTTTGACAGGTCTACTGTCATGTGTTTTCATAACAAAAAGAATCATATAATCTGATGATGACATATGCCACCCAGGGATACTAGATGTACTGCTAATGGTATCAGTGTCATTCTCCAACAGATATTGCCGTGGTGCAGCTATCAGAGCGCCACCTGTGTCTACTCTTTAGTAGGGAATGCTCACAGCCAGAAAGCTCATTGTATTGCAAAAGTGTGAAGCAAGAGGTAAACATGGCACAGAGACACTCTCGTGCTTCCTGCAGCCAACTGAGTAAGTTTTAAAGAGGTCACAGTGTGGTCTTCTGAGGAGCAGTATGGTTGTTTTGGAGATTTGCTAATCAAGTTGGGCATGCTGCATCAGTTATGCAACGAACTTGGTATCAGTGGTCACATTCTCACACACATAGACGGGGATCTGGAGGTCCATGCAGCACAGACACCTGCCAGGACTGTCGTATTGTAAGTGCAGCAGTGGCCAATCGTGTACCCACCACACTACAAATAACAGGGCTTGTCAGCCCAGAAGTGTCAACACGAACAGTTGCAACCCTCTAGTCCATCTTCCACCCACACCACAACATCGCCATGCACAGTTCGATTGTCACTGCTGATGGAAAACTTGGCAACACGAATGGCATTCTGTGGTCTTCAATGATAAAAGTAGATTCTATCTGCATGCAATTGATGGTCATCTGTGGGTGTGACATAGACTGGTGAGCTATCCTCTAGTCCATTCTCCACCCACACCACAACATCGCCATGCACAGCTCGATTGGCACCGCAGGAGGACCACTTGGCAAAACGAATGGCACTCTGTGGTCTTCAGTGATAAAAGTAGATTCTATCTGCATGCAATTGATGGTCATCTGTGGGTGCAACATAGACTGAAGAGTATTGTTTTGTAGAGTGTATACGTCAATGATACACAGGCCACACCCCAGACCTTATAGTCTGGGATGCGATAAGCTACAACGCTTGTCCATCTTTGGTGTTTCTGGAGGGGGGGGAGGAACGCTACCCAGTGTTTGGTATGTGCAGAATGTCATTAGACCCATTATTTTGTCATTCTCGCAACAGCAAGGTGATGTGTTGTTGCAACACGTTTACGCTCGCCCAACCCTGTTCTTGAAACTCAACTTGCTCTGCAGGACATGCAGACTGGCCAGCATGATCTTCGGACTCGTCACCAATCGAGCATGTGTGGGATATGATGGGGCGAGAAGTGACTCGTGTGACTCGTCAACCAACAATTGTTACAGAAGTATGTGAACAGGTCGAGCAGGCATGGTATAACTTAGCCGAGAACAGCATTCATCATCTATCGATTGACTGCATGACAGAGTCAGTGACTGCATTGCTACCCGTGGAAGCTACACTATGTACTAATATGGATGTTTCAGCATGGGTCGATACCTGATTCCTCAGAACCACTTGTGCTATTGATCTATAAATATAATCATTTCATGCAAGCCAAATGTACTGCTGTAGTAATAAATCTTAATCGAACTGGAAACCTCTAACAGTCTGTACTAATTTTTTTCTGGCAGTGTATAAAGGGAAAACCTTGTTACCGAAAACATCGAAAGTTCTTGACCAATTTACTACAACTTCTTACATGACACTCTAGTGAAAGTTTGGACTGACACAGGCTTTTGTAATAAACTTAATAAACACTTCTATATGTAATATATAAAGGGCAAGTGAAATTAGCACAAATCTCGAAAAGTCCTTAACCGATTTACTTCAGATTTTTACACAATTCTCTAACATTCAGATGTTCATAGGCAGATGGGCTGTACATTTTTGTAACATATGTGGTATATACCACAAATCTCAAAAAGTCCCGTGCTAGCCAGAGTGGCCGAGCGGCTCTAGGCGCTACAGTCTGGAACCACGTGACCGCTACGGTTGCAGGTTCGAATCCTGTCTCGGGCATGGATGTGTGTGCTGTCCTTAGGTTAGTTAGGTTTAAGTAGTTCTAAGTTCTAGGGGACTGGTGAACTTAGCAGTTAAGTCCCATAGTGCTCAGAGCCATTTTCAAAAAGCCCTTGACCGACTGCTAGAGGCATTAAAGTATATACAAAGCGAAACTTACATTAAAATGAGAAGTGAGAAGAAAACTACTCCCAAAAAAATATGTGAGACAAAAAAACCTACATAAAAGCGTAAGGTGGCAGTATTTTGCACCTCACAATGTTCAATTTACACCCCTGTGTGAAGTGATTAATTGGGAAATTAATGAGTCATAATTAATTAGGAACTTACAATCTTTATATGAAGCTCTAATGAACGTTCAGACAGACACAGATTATATGTCTTTATAATATATTATGTATATAAATATGTAAGTCATATATTAAGGGGAAATTTTGTTATCAAAAAGCTCAAAAAGATCCTTACGGATTTACTTCAAATTTTTACACAATATTTTACTGAACATTCAGACGGAAATGAACATAGAGGAGGTCAGAAGAGGGGGAGAAGGTTATGCGCAGAGTGATTTGGGGGGGGGGAGGACGATATGTATCGAGCTACTGAACATTCACATGGAAATGGACACACAGAGGGAAGAGGAGATAGACAAAGAGAGGGGGAGATGGTCATGTACAGGGAGGTGGGGACAGAAATTTTGTACGGTGAGGGATGAGAGGATAGGCACAGACAGAGGGTAAAATGAATATAGGATGTATGTGCAACTGCCATACATACTTAGCAAATGCAAAGCATTTCTGGGTTCAGTAGTAATTTCTATAAATCTTCGAACTTATGTGTTTCTCAACAAAATACTGTAGGAGGAATAACCGTTTGAAGTCATCACCCCAACAAATTATTTTCTTGATTGACTGTACATTAAATAAATTTTGATTTTTGCAAACCAAAATATTTAATATTATAATGTTAAAATCAACTCAAATCCCTCTCTCTAGTTGCATTTTTGTCTGCCTGTGCAGCATAGTCTTTGCCTACCCATTCCTAAGATACAACAGTGAAGTAAGAATTACAGAAAAGTGCAGCCCACTGAGATGGTCTGGCTTCGTGCATCAATAAGGCTTAATTTCATAAATTTTCATATTTATTCAATAAAGGATAACAAACTACTCTTCATCACAGTTACTTTTATTCCCGATTGTTTTTATGCTAGCTATTGGGACAATGCATCTTTATTTGTGGCCCTGACAATTTTTCAAGTAATAGATCATAAGGAAACAAATTTTCCATTCTGCGACCTTGGAGGGGAAAAAGTATAACTTATGTACTAATTCTACTGTGCATGAAAAACGCTTACATTTACATTAATGTAAATTATGTAATCACAAGTTACAACAATTGTGATGCACCTATTTTTCTACAGTTAGGAAAAGTGATGAAAGTGTGTCTGATCAGTCTTGACTCCCTCGTCCAACTGCCAAAACGAATTCTATATTTTTCAGTCATAAACAGTGCAAAATGGCTACAATACGTCTTCTAGAAATAAAAATAACAATTGACCAAAATAACTGTCATACTCTGCGACCACATAAATATAACAATGGCTACTCTCAAAACAAAACAGAAAAGTAATGAGTAATCACAAAATTCCCCTCCCTTCTCTCCCTTGCCTTGTCCAAAAGGAGCTGCAAACCTGCAACAGACTAGCTGCCCTGCAGTTGTGCCACCCTGTGCAGCTACATGTTTCACACATGCCTTTTTCCAACCCTGACTTTAGTATTCTCACTTCCAGCTCCTCAATAAAAGGTCATTTTCTGCCATAAGATGCATAAACAACTATTTAAGGATGTCACAAAAAAGGGTCATCTTACTTATCTTTGTGTCCTTGCCACTGAATCAGACTTGACAGTGAAACTGGACTATGAAGAAAACAGGAACTTGTTTGAAAATAGCTGGCCTTGTGGCTGAGCGGTTCTAGGCGCGTCAGTCTGGAACCGCGCTACAGCTACGGTCGCAGGTTCGAATCCTGCCTCGGGCATGGACGTGTGTGATGTCCTTAGGTTTAAGTAGTTCTAAGTTCTAGGGGCCTGATGACCTCAGATGTTCAGTCCCATAGTGCTCAGAGCCATTTGTTTGAAAATAACACCAAAAGAAAACAAGATTATTTAAATAATCAGTGCTTTGCCTCTGATACCTCCCTAAATGTAATATGTTTGTATTGTTTCTATTTAACCTTAATAAAAGCACAGTGATGGTGTTTGCAGTTATATTTATTATATGACATTTTATTAAATTTTCTATTTGTAATTTTAATAAAAGGATGTTTTCAGGTTTAAAACTCATAGTTAAGTATTACACAAGACAAAAATGTCCTCACATGCTACACAACCTTTAATAGGTGTCGGTATTTCAAATCTGGGAGGGAGAGGAGCAGCAGAAATTTTTTTAGCCAGAGGTGTAAGGAGTCCTAAACACAGGCCAGCCTCTGAGTCTCTGTCTACTTTATTACCCTTTTTTTTTTTCGTCATGGCCCACTGTCTTCCACTACTTTCTCTCTGTGACATTGCTTAATCCTCCATCTTCCACCACTTCTAAAGCTCATGCATCTTCCATCCTCTCCTCATGTGTGTGAATCAGCTTCTTAAAGACAGTAATATTTCCTAACTTAAGGCACTTCCAAGAACAACTGACGAAGAAATTGGGGATGGAAGTCTGGTTCCAGATAGTTTGCTGCAAGCAACAAAACGTGGCTGGTCTTTGTTGCCTCTAAAAAAAAAAGAAGTTCAACAGTTTCTTGCCAAGCACCATTTTTAATGTTTTACCCTGTCGATATCTAAGAACCCAGAAGCACATATGGGATCTTTACTCCTCTGTCAACAGAAGTGTGCTATCATCCAGTTACTCCATCAGCACAAAAATCACTTCCAATAAACAACAAATAGTTTGTGCATGAAAAACGAATTCTGTGACAAAGCGAGTGCACTCTGTTTATCACACTGTAGTTAGCATCAAAGCGGAGAGGCCTCCTATCATGATTCGCTCTAAAACCGACAACCAACAGATTACAAGTGAACACCTGTGAATGCCACCCACATGCAACCGGAAACCATATGCCTAGCATTTACACCAGAGAGAATTCTCGTTCGCTGTTTTCCGTTTACTTGAGTTTGCTTCGGTGGAAAGAAGGCTAACATGTACTCTGCACTACTTATATGTTGGTGCTCTGTGCCACAAAGCGTCAGATATCAAGTCACCAAACACCGAGGTTTTTTTTTTTTTCATCTCCTATCTTGAACAGCATACACCATACCACTTAGTGCTCCGGATCTTACATGTGGCTAAAATTCAGGAGCTACAATCGGCATTTAGCATTTGGCTGGTGTTCGCGTCACGTCGCTCACTGTATGGTGCGATCTTTGTCCTGGCCGCCGAATTTACGAAACCATTGTTAGCGATTCGACCATAGCTAAATATCTGTGACAAGCAAGAATATAGATGACGCCGGCCGGGGTGGCCTAGCGGTTCTGTAATTCTGCTGCATATAGGGAGGTGGGCGATAATTGTGAGTTACAGCGCCGGCCGGAGTGGCCGAGCGGTTAAAGGCGCTACAGTCTGGAACCGCGCGACCGCTACGGTCGCAGGTTCGAATCCTGCCTCGGGCATGGATTTTTGTGATGTCCTTAGGTTAGATAGGTTTAAGTAGTTCTAAGTTCTAGGGGACTGATGACCTCAGAAATTAAGTCCCATTGTGCGCAGAGCCATTTGAACCATATAAATGACATTTCCGCTAATTTCATTCAGAGCAATTCAAGGTATGCTCTTAGTTTCCTGCCTAACCAGGCTTTCAGAAATTGCGAAATATTCGGAAAAGACAACAAAGTGTTCATCACAAGCTAAAATATAAATTTCATCGCTGCTCCTTTCACTCCCAGCAACAAAGCTGCATTCTTAGGTTCCTTGCCTGACCACGCCCTTGGATATCGCGGCATATTCGGAGAAACGGCGAAATATGTGTGACAATCGAGAATACAAACATCATTGCTGGTCATTTCACTTGCAAGAGTTTCATCATTCGTTTTTCACTCAGACTGAAGTCACAAAATAGAAGAAACTCTTTCCTGAGGGAGCACACTCTTATATGTAAATAGTATTGAATATTGCAGAACGTGCTTCTATTTACATGACTAAGAAAGAAGCAGCAGCTGTAAAAAACGCGAAGATGAAAAAAAAATAGCTTGTACCATGGCGCAAACCAACTTCCTTCGACTCCATAATCACACAACTCCAACCACAAAACCACTGATCACATACAAATTCATGCATACGTACGCCCTATCGCTTATCTTAGTATCTGCTAAAGGCTTTTTTGTCGTTAATTAATATTTAACTGCAACAAAGCGCACCAAAAGTGACGCTTCTGAAATTCTTCAGTGCTCTATTGCCTTCAAAAGACATACTATCATAACAAGCATGTCATAACGCAAAAACAAAATTTGATGAAATCCAATACAGATTCCGTAAAGTAGCGAGCAAGGGACATCGTGTGACCAGATCCGGATGTCTGTTGTAGCTTCCGTTCACACACGCATCCAATGTGATCCACAGCTTGTGGCTTGTTGTGGTGGCATCGTGAGCTACCATTCACACAGGATGTTACAAATTCTACGTAGTTGCACAGCTTTCAATAAGGTGTCAATTTATATCATATCAGCGGGTATGAATGTTATAGTGCAAGTTATTGCCTTAGAGCTGTGACAAGAGTTAAATACAAGGAAGACGAAACCCAAAGACTGGATCCGAAAATATATTTCACATAGCCATAAATCAGAGGAAACAAACACATTTATAAAAGACATAGCACTCAGAGACGAAAATGCTGTCTGCAATGGCAAACTAACCTATAGCTGGCATGTAATTATCATCTGTACACATGCCGCTCTTCCAGGATTTTAGAACCTTCTTGTATTCGTTGATATAGGCATTTCGAATAACTAATTTTCAGTTTAATAGCTGCCACATCTCACTCTGGAGGTATTTCCTCCATATGCTCCACAATTTATACAATGCTTGGTCTCACATTCACGAAATTTATGCGACTCGCTGTTTGGGTTTACCTGATTTATTTATTCCTTCGTGGGATATGTTATTGGTTTGCACACACACACACACACACACACACACACACACACACACACACACTGCTGCAGAAAATCGAATATAGGCTGTTGTTCTCGTAGCTCTAAAAGCTGCGAGAGTGTACCTGCCGACTACTGTTTTCACTCTTTTTCCAGAAATAAAATAAAAACACACTGAAATCGAACGGAGTAGAGCAGCCTTTACTGCGCGTTAACTGCGACAGACTGCCCCCAGGTAGCAGTGAGTGCTGGAAGGGAAGTGGCGCAACGAAGTACAACCGAGCTACGCTTTTTGTGGCGTGACAAAAGTTGCGTCTCTTAAGGTGCGCCACTAAAAACTGGGAGTTCACACATACAACTGCAGTATATCGCTAATTCTGGCGACACTTTCGTTGCTCGAGAGATCGAGCCTGTGGACTGAATGTGGAGCCATAATTGCACTGCAGGGGATAGCCACAGAGATTCTATGTCTCCAGCGATGTGTTTACTGAAACAAATTCCGAGCGAGCGTATTGTGCTTGGAGTTGCACGTTGTTGATGCGTAAGAAATAATGTTAACGGTAGGCATTGCACGGGTGCAGGTTGTTTTAAATAAATACGGTGTGAAGCCTTTCTGGAAAATCTGAAAAAATTGAAAGTGTCGTAATTAAAAGCTATTGTTGCTTTCCGTAGCGGTGAAAAGGTGCACGAGATTTCTATAATTAAGTTGATTTATGACAATAAACAATACGTTTTTATGTTCTTTTGTTGGTTTCAGTAGTAAGGTATTTTATGCATGCATGAGGTCTGGATGTTGTATACATCCGTTAACATGGTACAAAACAATCCGTTATTGCGTTGCTTACTGGTTTCAGAAATAAGATATTTTATGCATGCATTAGGTCTGGATGTTTTATACATCCGGTAGCAACTAGAGAAAGCTTTTACTGACAGTAATTTTAAGCATTTTTGACAGGTTCCCGTAACTAGAAATTTAGCGACGATTGTCTGTGGAAATAGTCAACCTGCTCGGAAGTTTTGGTATTTGACTTGCAGTTTTACTAATATCGTGGAGAAACGTAATTTTACAGGCAGACGGGGTAAGGCTTTGTTTTCTTTCATTATCATATCCATTCAGTCGTGTATATTGTAGATAATTGCGTGTATCTTTGTGATACTTGCTTCTTAGGAAGTTGCATCAACGTCAGTTATGTGATACAGTAACAAAACCATTATGGTACGTCATGTTACTTGTTGCACTGAAACCTTGCTGGGAATTGTAAATATGGTTGCCTCAGACATATTAAGACTTGTCATTAAGGATAGAATCATGAACTTTCTGTAGACAGCAAGTCTCAGAAGCCATAATAGAAACTAATCAATGCCGGCTTTGGTATCTCAATACCAAATAGGGTAACAGTTACTTAGTGGACCTTTTCCCCACATTTATCGTAATTTATATATATTACATGCATCAAAATAGTTACCCATTATCTGTTATACGTTTTCTGAATTCGCCATGCGGTGTAGTATTTATGTTGAAAAGTGCTCATAAATTTAGCGTCAGCGTAAACATTATGCTGTGTAACAGCTTAACACAACCATAATTTGGCGCTTGCATTCGTTGGCTTCGCCAGCTCACAAACAAATTATTGCCATATAACATAACATAGAGACTTTGGGCTATCCTACAGGTAACTGTCACAATACCTATGTTATGATGACGGAGGGGATGGGTGGGGCTTCACACACAATCCCTTCAACCTACTAAACTGGAAATAGTTTTCTTCATTAGATCTTGTACCAGATGAAATGGGCTCCATAGACTGAACTGTAGTATGGGGATTAGGAAATAGCTTAATGCTCCAGTCATATAATTCTTTCCTAGTGTTGCAATTCACTCAGTGATATTTTGATGACTATCTGGTAGCTGTAAACTAAGTTGCTTCAGTGTTATAAAAAAGTTTTCATTTATGCTTCATACTGGTTAAACTATGTTCCCAAACACTTTGCAGAAACACATTAAATGACACAAGTCTCTGTTGGTGGGGTAAGTGGTGCAGCTAAGGAAGGTGCAAGAAACCTAACACCAGAAATGTCTATTACCAGACAGAGGTCACGGCTCACAATAAGATTTATGTTCAAACTTATGGCTCACAATCAATAGGCACTCTAATTTTAATGTATATTTCTTAGAAATGGATGTCTGTATTTTTTTTTTTACAAGTTGTCTGTATTGTTCTACTAAGGCACATGATACAATGGAAAAAAAATAGAAAAGAATTCAATGTCCTTTTGCCAGATAATTTCATGGGTATAAACACTCTACTTTTGGATTTTGTACTGCACAGAATCCTATTTAGTGATTACAGTGTGTTCATCAATTTTTTTGTGGCCATGTTGTAGTGCCAGTGCTGCATGATTTGTTGGCAACCAAATTTAATCACTGGACGAGTGAATGTTGTGTGACACTGTGGTTAATATTTCCAATTGCTCAAACAGGTGTGTGTGTGTGTGTGTGTGTGTGTGTGTGTGTGTGTGTGTGTTTGGGGGGAGGGGGTGCAAACCCATGCACAATATTGATTTGCCCTATTATAAAACTAGAAGACGACCACCCAGCTTGGAGCTGGGAGGAAAAAAATATGGATTTTGTAAAGTTTCCTCGTAGTTTCATTGTTTTATGATAAGGGGTCATTAGAAATTAGGAGGAAATAAGCTATTTTTCACACTATAAAAGTATTATTGTCAATGTAAACAAATGAGTGCATTCAAAGAAATGTGTAGGTGCTGTTTTTCCAAAGTTTATGTTGCTTTTAGGATATTGGCAGAACTCATTTTCATGAAAATGAAGCAGTTTGGGGCTACCTATCAAAAAGAATACTTTAGTGTGCATTATGGTAATTCAGTGGATTAAGCACTGAATTTTTTTTTTTGTTTTGTTTAAGTGATATCTTAAACTGTAGAACTGAATCATAATTCTTATGTATATATACAAAATAAATCAGTTAATTCGATTTGCAATGTGAGAAGCAAATAAATTTGGTAGTGAACAAGTCATGACTCTTTCTTTTTTTTTTTCCAAACTTTGCAGAAGTTCTCCTGCGTGCCTTGTCGGACTAGTACTTGAGTTAGTCAATGGAAATGATACTTGTAACATATATGAAATTTTATACAATATTTTTTAACAGTTTTATGACTGAATGTAATTTTTCAAACAAACTTAACTTTGAATAACCTCTGATAAGTGATGACAACTTGCCCTTTGCTGTCATCAGCATTATTGAAACAAAATTTGCTGCCTCAAGCAACAATTATCAGATTCAGAATTTCATCTGGAAATCTCAGAAATTTTTTTTGATAAGCTTGAGTCATCGCCTTTTTCTAATCCAATCAGTTAGAGCGCTGGAATATCACATTTAGAGACCAAATGGAGTCATCTTCATCTTCGTTTCCCCTCTATCCAACATTTGGTTGGGTTGGTTTGGGGTATCGATAGTACTTCGCCACTTTACTCTGTCTTTACACCATTCTTTTTCCACAATTTGGTTCCATAGCAGGTTTCTCCTCCTTAAACTCATCTTTATTATAGCAATCCATCTTGTTGTCTGTCTTACTCTTAGCCTCTTGTCCTCAATCTTGAACTCTGTCATTCTTCTTGGTATTCTTCCCTCTCCCATCCTCTTCATATGACCAAACCATTTTAATCTATTCTTTTCAATTTTCTGTGTCCACTTCTCCAGTCCAATTTCCTTCCTAATATCTTTATTTGTCTCTCCTTGTCTTCCATAGTACACTTCTCAGAAACTTCATTATTTCACTGGATTGTATCCTACCCTCCTGTCTTCTAGTCATAGTCAAAGTCCCTGAGCCGTAAATTAGTATGGGTGTGAAGTAAGTCTTGTATAGCACCAGCTTGCACCTCATTGGCACTTCCCTTCCCCACACCAAGCCCCTCACACACTGGTAAAATGTAATACGCTGTTGTATTCTTTTGCTAATTTCTGTCTCCAAACGAGCACTACCCATTAATACACGTTCCAAATATTTAAAGTTGTCCACTATTTCAATATCCCGTCCCCGTAATACGAATTTGTCCCTTGTGCTCTCTATCCACTCTGTTTACCACCATGGTCTTGCCTTTCTCCACACTAAATTTCATTCCATATTTCACGATCTTATCATTTAGGATCTCTATTTGTTTTTGTATCTCCTTACTGCTTGCTCCCCACGCCACAGTATCATCAGCAAATAGTAACAGCTTCATCCCCCTTCCTCTATGGGCTTCTTTTGTCTCTTTGACTATTTCATCCATCACCATTATAAATAGTAGTGGTGAAATCACACTTTCTTGTCT
Organism: Schistocerca cancellata; assembly: GCF_023864275.1. Classification (NCBI taxonomy): domain Eukaryota; kingdom Metazoa; phylum Arthropoda; class Insecta; order Orthoptera; family Acrididae; genus Schistocerca; species Schistocerca cancellata. Next base: position 712,494,042 of record NC_064626.1, read on the forward strand.
TAGTCCCGTAACATTCTTAAACCATCAGTTCTTCCAAATGGCGTCTCCACACAGCTAGAGCTTTTTTTCATACAGTGCCTGGATGAATTCGAGTGTTTGCTTTCCAACTCCCTTTCTCTTAAATGTTGCCCATGCCTTTTCCCCGGGAACACTGTCGTATGCTTTCACTAAGTCAAGAAATGTCATCACCAGATCTTTCCCTTACTCCCAATGTCTTTCATCAACTGTCTGATACTGAAGATTGGGTCCACAGTTGATCTACCATGATGAAAACCATACTGCTCCTCTTCTAACTGCTCTTCCACTTTTTCTCTCACTCTTCTTTCCAGTATCCTCTCTATTAATTTTGCTACTTGGGGTACGAGTGTGATCCCTTGATAGTTATCACGAGTGTGATCCCTTGATAGTTATCACGTACTTTCCTGTTACCCTTCTTGAAAACTGGGATTATTATTCCCTTTCCCCATTCTTCGGGTACACTTTTATGGGTCCAAATGCATCTTAGTAGTATATATAGCCACTGTAGCCCAACTTGTCCAACTGCCTTTATCATCTTCACAGCAATTTCATCCATCCCAGGTGCCTTTCGTGTTTTCATTTTTCTCAGAGCTAGTTCCACTTCTAACATCATTATATCCTCCTCTTCTTCCAGAGCCCTGCCCTCCTGCCATACTTCTATTTCCTTTCCATTGTTGTTTTTCACATTTAGTAGTTTAACAAAGTACTCTTTCCATCTTTTTCTTATCTCCCCTTTCACTAGCTTTGTGTGTTTTTTTCCCTTCCTCGTACTCTTTGTAATTCCATATATCATCCTCTTGCCGCTAGTAACATCTTTTTCCAACTCTCGGGTGAATTTCTCCCAGCTTTCCTCTTTTCTTCTGCTACCCTTTTGTCACACTTATTTTTACTATCGTGCTATTTCCTTTTACTTTCAGGTGTTCGGTCTCTGTTCCATTCGTGCCAGGCTTTCTTCTTTTCTTTCACTGCCTCCTTCACCCTCCCATTCCACCATGGTGTCTCCTTCTCCATTACCCTTCCAGACACTCTGCCACAAGTCTTCTCAGCAGAGCTTACAAATACTTCTTTGAACTTACCCCATTCCTCTTCCACATTGCCATATTCAGTGTTAGGGATTTTACGCTTGAGTAACTCCTTAAACTTTTCTCGTACCGTGCCATCCTTTAGTTTCCTCACTTTTATTTTCCTTTCCCTTTCTTTCTTTATGTCGTTCAATTTATCGAATCTCATCTTTGCCACCACCACTCGATGGTCTCCATCTAAAGCCTCTCCTGGGAGTGCAGTTACATCCATCAACTGTCTCTGATTTTTCTTTTCTACCAGATAGTAATCTATCACCCCATCCATATCTCGTAATTTTTGCAATGTCAAAAGAAGGATTCAAGAGGAAAGAGAAATTACTTTGTGGACCACTAAACAAAGATCTGAGGAAAAGACTTGGAAAATGTTACACCTGGAGTGTTGCACTATATGGTGCGAAGACCTGGACATTGAGGAAGGAAGATGAAAGAAGATTGGAGGCACTAGAGATGTGGATATGGAGAAGAATGGAAAAAGTGAAATGGGAAGACTGAGTAAGGAATGAAGAAGTATTAAGAAGAGTTGCAGATGAAAGAAACATGCTGAAAGTAATCAGAAAGAGAAAACAGAACTGGATTGGACATTGTTTCAGGAGGGACTGTTTATTGAAAGAAGGAATAGAACGAATGGTGGAGGGAAAAAGGGAAAGAGAAAAAAGAAGATATCAAATGCTGGACAATATTAAAGGAGACAAATATTCAGAAATGAAAAGACTGGCTATGGACAGACAAAAGTGGAAGAGGCTTAACCCATGACAAAACCTGCCATAAGGCACAATGCCATACTACTACTACTTTTACATAACCATGTGCTGCCCACAATCAGCCCGTTTCTTTCACAGAAATCAACCAGTATCTCTCCTTCCTCATTTTACCTCCCATATCCATATGGGGCAATTATCTCCTCCTTCCCTAGCCTTTCTTTGCCTGCCTGCACATTTAGGTCCCCCATTACTATTGCTTCTACATCTGTAATTATACTCTCTAATGCCTCTAGAAAATCCTCTGTTTTCTTCTTTATTTCCTGTTTGTGGTGCATACACTTGGTTGAAGTCCTTCACTACATTCCTTGTCCTGAGCCAAATCCTTGTCGCCCTATCATTTGTGTATTCTACTGCTTCCACATATTCCTCTAGGTTTGGTTTTACTATGATACCTACTCCAGTTTTGGGTTCTTGTCCACCACTCCAGTAGTGTGAGTAGTCTTTCCTCATTTTCCTCCCTTCCATCTAACTTCACTATGTCTCATCAGTTCTATGTTTTCCTTTACCATGAAGTCTTATCAACTCTTTCGCCTTCCCAGTAAGGGTCATCACATTAATGATACCCACCTTCATTGTGTTGGTGCCTAGTCGCCCACTTCTCACAGTTCCCCCAGCACCCTAAGAACTGTGCATTGCCTGCAGGGAATGCCCTAACCTTTTCTGAGGCTGGTTTTGAAGTACCATTTCAAATATAGGCTATTATTACAATGAGATCGCCACTCCCAAAGGCATTTTAGAGCTGCTGCCAACATATGTTTAGGCTGCTCCTAACATGGAGAACAGACGCCGTTTGTAGCCACACCTCGCAAGTACATACGCTACGGGAAGTAAGATACGAAGACAGTTTTTCCACTTTTCCACCGTTGGGACTTGTAAAATCCTCTTCTGCTTTCCATCCGTTGTCTGTTTTCACCTGTTACCCTGGTGAGGGGCCCTTACAGGGTACTACCATCTGGAGCCAGATGGACAAAAGTTTTTTAACGAGGTTGTTACTCCTCCCCCTCCTCCTTCCCCACCACTTGCAAGGTGAGGCCCCAGGCTTGGAACCGGCACTGGCAGAGTTTTATAAACCAAAGGGAGTAACATTACAAATAGTACAGTAATACAAAATATGAATTTTTGCAAAAAATATTGATGTTTGCACAAAATATTAATTTTTGTAGGTTTTAAAGGGGCTATTATCTCCCCCCCCCCCCCCCCAATTTCCCCTCCCACCTCAATGAACAGTGATGGCTTTGTAACATCAACCATCATGTAACAGCTATTCTGGTCCTGCGAACATCTGAAAGCACTCAGAACAACAGCCATTATTTTTCCAGAGTGGCATGTAGTTCTATTGTGTGATTAAATGATGATGATATCCTCTTGGGTAAAATGAGGCTTGGCAGGGACAACTCAGGAACATGTTGTCATTGGTAAAAACAAAACTGGCAGTTTACGAATTGAAGTCACAAATGTCAGATCCCTTTATTGAGCATATAGGTTAGAAAATTTAAAAAGGGAAATTGATAGGGGGAAGTTAGATATAGTGGGGACTAGCGAAGTTCAGTGGCAGGATGAACAGGGCTTCTGGTCAGTTGAATACAGAGCAGATGGTGAACAGATAGAAAGAACGTATGATGAGATAAAAGTAATTGTTCAAATAGTTAAGGGATAGACAAATAAAATTGTGATGGAGAACTGGAATTCAGTAGTAGGAAGAGGAAGAGAATGAAAAATAGTTGAATTAGTTACTGGGGGGAAAGGCATGAATGAGGAAGGTGCCATCTAGAATTTTACACAGAGCATAATTTAATTATGAAAGAAGGTTGATTAAGTGGAGGAGACCTGGAGACACTAGGTGGTTTCTGATTGATTATATTATGATAAGACAGAGATTTTGGAAGCAGATTTTAAACTGTATGACATTTCCAGGGGCAGATTTGGATTCTGGCCTCAATTTATTGGTTATGAACTGTAAATTAAAATTGGAAAAAAAGTGGGAAATTAAGGAGCTGAGACCTGGATAAGTTGCAAGAACTAGATGTGGTTGAGAGTTGCAGAGGGAGCAGTAGGCAACTATTGACTGAAAGAGGAAAGGAATCCAGAAAATGACAAATGAGTAGCTTTGAGAGATGAAATTGTGAAGCCAGCAGAGGATCTAGTAAGTAAAAAGAGAAGACCTAGTGGAAATCCTTGGGTATCACAGGGGATACAGAATTTAATTGATGAAAGGAGAAAATATGTATATAAAAACAGTAAATGAAGCTGATGAGAGGGAATAGAAACATCTAAAAAATGAGGCTGACAGGAAGTGCAAAATGGCCACATGGAAATGTAAGGATATAGAAGCATATATAACTAGAGGAAAGGTAAATATCCCACCTATTGAAAAGCTGAATTAGACATTTGAAGAAAAGAAAAGCAGATGTATGAATATCAAGAGCCGAGATGGAAAACCACTGCTAAGCAAAGAAGGGAAAGGTGGAAGGAGGGGCTGAACAAGGGAAATAATGGCAGTTTCATAGAAAGGGAAGAGGACTTAAATCATGAGGTAGGAGATTTGATATTGCGAGAAGAATTTCACAGAGCACTAAAAGACCCAAATCAAAACAAGGCTCCTGGAGCAGACAACTTTCCCTCAGAACTACTGAAGTTATTGGGAGAACAGCCATAACAAAACTATTCCACTTGGTTTGCAAGATGTATGAGACAGGCTTCAAGAAGAATGTAATAATTCCAATTCCAAAGAAATCTGGTGCTGACGGGTGTAAATATTACTGAACTATCAGTTTAACAAGTCATGACTGCAAAATATCAACATTAATTATTTACAGAAGAATGAGAGGACTGGCACGAGCCAGTCATGGGAAAGGTTAGTTTGTGTTCCCGAAAAGTTCAAAAACACTTGAGGCAATACTAACCCTATGGCTTACCATAGAAGATAGGTTAATTAAAGGAAAACCTACGTTAAAGTCTTTCGTAAACTTGTAGCAAGCTTTTGACATTGTCAAGTGGAATATCCTCTGTGAAATTCTGAAGGTAGCAGGGGTGTAGTTTCGGGAGTGAAAGGCTATTTTATTGAAACCAGACTGCAGTTACAAGAGTGAAAGTATGTGAAAGGGAAACAATAATTGAGAAGGGAATGGGATAGGGTTGTAGTCTGTGCCCAATGTTATTCAACAACCAGTAAAGGAAACCAAAGAAAAATTTGGAAAAGGAATTGAAGTGCAGGGAGAACAAATGAAAACTTTGAGGTTCACCGATGCCATTGTAATTCTGTTAGAGACAGCGAAAGGCTTGGAACAATTAAATGGAATGGACAGGGTATGGAAAGGAAGATATAAGATGGACATTAACTAAACTGGTATAATGGAATGTTGTCAGAATAAAGAAGACACTGCTGAGGGAATTGATCTGAAAATGAGAAGTAGATTAGTTTTGTTATTTGTGTAGCAAATAACTGATGGCGAAAGTGTAGAGAGTATAAAATGTAGGCTGGCAGTGGTAGGAAAAGTGTTTTCATCTGAAGAGGAATAATTACTTAATATCAAATGTAGATTTAAGTAATAGGAAGTCTTTTCTGAAGGTATTGGTGCTGAGTGTAGCCTTTTATTGCAGTTAAACATGAACAAAAACACTTCAGACAAGAAGAGAGTAGAGGCTTTGGAAATATGGTGCTACAGAAGAATGCTTAAGATTAGGCAGGTAGATAACGTAACCAATGAGGAGGTACTAAATAGAATTGAGGAGAAAAGAAATTGTGTCATAACTTGATTAAGAGAATGAATTGGTTGATGGACACATTCTGACACATCAGGAGGTCACCAACTTGGATGAAGACCAAAACAACATTTATGTCTCTCGATCAAAGCAGCTGTGCAAAGTGTCATCATTTTTCTAAAAGTGACATAGCAGAGTTTGAAGACTATGGAAAAAGTCTTCTGATGGAGGTATCATTAAAAGGACAATTTAATCAGTAAATCAAAATAGTCTTATAGCAGTTGATATATGTAAACCTTGATCATATAAGATTGTCTGTATGTGCTTGGAGTGAAGATGATGCATGCAAGAAATACATAGCACATAAACTATGTTGACTGACAAGGGGACCACACCTATTTGTCATCCCTGATTTCGTCTTTATTGTATGTACTGCTTCCCTTGTTTTATGATTAATATGACCTCAGCATATGTAAATCATCAACTGTAAAATAAGAACAGTTTCTAATTTTATTTAAGAAATTCTTGTGTCCACCTTACAATCCCTTCGTAATATATTTGCGGTCCCGACTTTTCCTTTGCCTTTCCTTTTCATGCCTTTTATGGAAATATTTATAAATACAATATATTGAGCATTATTTTGGTTAATTAGCAGTGTAAGTAATGTAAAGATTTGAAATTAAAAAAGAAGAGTTTGCAGAGGGACTCAAAACCATGGACTGTCACATTGCCATTCTGTACTTTTCCACCATGCCAACTGCTGCCTGGCTGCTGCACTGAAGTAAATGGCTGATCCCTCACCTGATCCAGTAAAAAAAAAAAAAAAAAAAAAAAAAAAAAAAAAAAAAAAAAAAAAAAACACACACAACTTGGCCATCTAGAGCTCACATTTCTGTCACTTTCATTTCTGGCCATGCCTTGCATATACTGTAAATTTGAACAAAATAGATGATAACGAGTAGCCGTGGTGCTCTTGTAAGCATGGCAGTCTATAAAGAAAACCATAAAGCATCCACATTTCATAAAATTAATGAATGAGTCTAAACTATGTGTTTTGTTTTTGATGGAAAACTATTTTTTGAGATGAAGAAAGCAGACATCCACATACAATTTGTCAGAGAATATTCTCTCTTATTTCAGCAGACCTAGCTGTAATGTGAATCTAAAAGACTGTTATCTATAAAGTCTATTAAATCACATTCCAGGATATCTCATGACTTAAGTAAAAAGACAGAGGTCATATTTTCACCCATACAAACAATGGAATACTGAAAACTAAAAAGAGAGCATGTGCACATGTTGGAGGACTTTTGTAAGATTTTTATTCATCGTTCATAAACTTGAAAGTCAAACATACATGTAAGATCACAGAAATGAAGCATTCTACTTTCAGGAATGGCAGGTGCTGCAAAAATTGTAAATCTCAACCATGTTGATACGTGGGATCAGTACTTTAAGAAGAACAGAGACCGACTGAAAGATCATTGTAAGTATTTGTGCAAGATCTTTATTAAATTTCACAGTTCTTTTATTTATAATAGGCCTGATCATTGAACTTGGTATTTGAATGATATTAAATAGTAATTGCACCCTCCAGTTATGCCTACCTGCAAGGATGGAACAGGAAATTTGCCTTGATTAAGAGGGTGCAGTGGACAGTAATAAGCAGAAAGTGGCATAAACATCAGCATCCAGAATTAGAAACCCCCTTCTGTTCTTTACTGTCATGCAACCCCTTAAACAGAAATCCTGGATTCTGTCCTATCTAATCTGAGACCAGTTTCTTCTTATCCTGCCACTCTTTTGCCGTAGGATGAAACCTCTTGTTCTGGATGCTAGTTTTATGTGACTGCACATGTTTCAGGTGGTGCATGGTAAGTAGAGTTTTTCATCCTTCTCCATCTTTATTTTGATTCATTGCCAGACACAGTCCTTTAGTGAGGCATCCTACAAATAGAAATGACCTTTCTGCTGGAAATCAATGCAAAGGAAGTAGCTGTGGTTTCTTTGCTCCAACTGCTGTTGTAGCTCATGAAATGTAACAAGAAATCTGATTGCAGTTTATGTTAAAACTTCCTAACATATTTTGTAATCCCTTGTCAGCAGATGTTAACCTTTGTACTACAACTATGACATAATGGGTCATATTTTATGATAGGATGCAGTCATTTATATGAGTTACAATTTAAAATTCACTAAACAAAAATCATATAAAGCTTTGTGGTGTGATGACTGGAAGAGGCTTTACTCTTCAGAAACTGAAATATCCAGATACACCATACAAGAATAAAACCATAATAATAGAAAAGTCTTCAGTTTGTCGGAGGTGTTATGTGGTATGCATTTTCTTTCTTCCATCCTTTGAAATAACATGTCGAGCCTATTACAGGGTGTCTCTGCTTAACCGGGGCTCCAAACTATCGTAAAACTTGACATTTTTGGTGTGAACAGTATCACTAATAGAAGTGATAAAAGATAGGGAAAAAGCCTGTGACTGGCTGAGAATTGAACCTTGAACCTTTGTACTTTTAATTTTGAATCGTACAACTAGAGCCACACAGGTATAATGTAATAATTTGCTCAGAAAAGTTTTACATAACCCTCATGGCTTGATAGTTTTATTGTTGTAGTAATTGTTTTTGTTGTTGGAAACTTTAAAAACTTTGTTCTCAATACTCTTTTGGCCATAGGAAGTCACTGTGGACAATTTTTGTGTGATGGAAGTAAAAGTAAGCCTGCATTCTCAGGTTAGGTCAGCAGAGCATGTTGTGGCTCCAGTCATGAATGGGACAAATATCGCTCTTCTGTGCTGTTCAGCCTGCCAACAGTTTTCAGAGCATAAATCAAGCTTAGACCGTGTGCACCGCTGTTGCTTTATGTTCCCACCACAACGACATCATTGGAACATTCAGTAGCTATTGTGAGGTCAGAACATATGAGGCTATCAGCACTATAGTGGCCTAACCCTCTGCACACTGGTTTGTAGGAATGGCCATTGGAAGATGTTGTCGTTTGCAGAATTGATGTGTGAGGTAGTGATTGCAGCATATAGTAATGATTGTGGTATACATAACGTGGTATGGTGTCCGGTAATCGGCTATACATGGAGTTCACAGTAATAGTGTTTTTAGACCGTTTATTGTGTGGGTTAGGCCACTATTGTTTTGGCACACTTGGCCATAATACATGAAATATGTGGGATTGGCTGTTATTGTTTTACACGCCGTAGTCAAACATTGGACAAGATACACATGAGGCATTAATTTTCATCATCCGTATCATCATTTACAGGGATGGTGTTGCCACACAGCTGTGCAGATGTCTTCAAGTTATGGTAATAGCTATGGTACAATGAGGGTATGAATTGCAGCAAGTTCATTAAATCGGTCTTTTTCAATGTGCTAATAGTGCATCCATTGGGATATAGTATGCCCAGAGTCTCAATTAATCTCAACCCGCTTTTAGCAAAACTGACATCGGCAAACGGGACATCGGGCTCATTGGAGTACTTCCAAAACATGATATGTGGAGAGGATGCTTTATACTGAAGCCACTGAGTATGGAACCATTGCATCCTGGTTATTTTGTGTCGACACTTTACGGTTACATATGTTTCTCTCTGAACATACTGTGGACACGAAATCGTTCCTTGTCATGGGTATAGCGGAGAAGGATTGTTGTTTACATATAGTGTTAATGACATTCATCCACTCAGAGGGTGTGTATATGTTCGGGTGAAATTTCCTGTTCTTTGTGATGATACAGAAGTCCTGGTCACATGGTAGATATGAATGCCCACTGACCAGGAATTTGTGATGGCTTACTTCCGGTGTGAAGTCGGCATGCAGCACTATGAATTGACACAGTAAGGCCATTTTTATATTCTGATATTGCCCACCACATTGATCCGCGTACATAATCAGTCACTTTGTTTGAACGTTATGTTTAGTGTAATGCATAAGACACAATCCAATTTCTTGCAGTCCTCGGTATGCTTCATCCTCACTCCATACATGGTGCTCTCTTGGTACATAGGTTGTGTATAACCAGACAGCATGTCCACAGTTGTCACTTGTAGTAACAGATACCTGTTGTAAGTACCAGTGTCGGTAAAGTCCTCATCAAATCAAAGGCAGTCACGGTCATATCGTTGTCCTGATACCCTCTTCTGCTGCATCGTGATGCATTCCCATCAGCGCACTCTTGGCCTTTCATTGATGTAACTCTCTTTCATGTTCCCATTTACCCTTCCCTTCTGCGGTGTCGGCTGCAGCATGTTTGATGTCATAGAGATCACATTTATGGCAGGAATCACTTACAGGGGGATGAAAGGACAAGATTAAATCTTGTATTAAATATCTAACCAAACATGTAGTACAAGACCGGATCATCATGCTCGACTTTATATAAATGGTATAACTTCCCCTTGCTCAGGTCTGGCGACAAATACTTCCGATCCACTGTTTCATTCATTCATGCATAATGGCTCCGATATGCTGGAAACCGTTTATGAAGTTCTCTACCTCAACTGTCTTTACTATTGATGTTTTGTTTTTAGCAGGTTATGCAACTCACTTATCGATGGGTGGGGTCTGGTGCTGCACTTTGTGTGAAAGAAACCTTGTAATCCTACTATCTGGTATCTGTAAAATGGTGTTAAAGAATGATTTACACACCTTCACGTCCACTCTTCGTTCTGGAAATGGTATAGGTGTTTTGTTATTTGTCTCGACTCTTTAGTACCAGAGGAACACACGCGTGCTGTAGGGACTACCTTCATCATAACAAAAATGTGTGCCGACTGCAAGTCGAAACTACCTAATGCATAGAACGAGTCAAATATATGTTGCTGGTGTTCAGGTGAAAAATGTCGACCTCATTCCTGACATGCGCATGCTCAGAGGGTGGGACATTTCTTTAGCACATTTCCCTTCACATTAATGTATTCTTCCCGCTTCGGTCGCTTTTCTTTTTGAGTGTTCCATGCCCACAAGTGTGCATTCTGGACCAGTTTTCTTCCTCGTTGCTGTGCAATTACAATACCAGTACTACGATCCCTCTCTGATACGTCTATGGTTGACGTAGTGGGTGTGGTATCCTTTGATGTACCAGGTAGATTGAGCTCTGCTATCATGACATGTAACTCATCTGCTGTACCACTTGCACGCTGGCTGAATTGGCCAGGTGCACATTCCACGTCTGAGGCATTGGTAGTAGTGTCCGATCCAAATAGGTCTGAAATGGAAATATTCCTTATCTGCACCAGTGTTCATATCAAATCATATGAGTCCAACAAGGGAACATAACACCATCATTATCTCGTAGTGCAGCTTCGACATCTTCACCAGGGCTACTGCACATGTCGTTCTGTTGTACACACACACTAATGACCGTTCAGTGGTGTGTCGACCACAATATTGTGAGTCTATACTGCAGCTGTGTCCTCCGCCGGCCATCACATGCTGTATGACATATGGTACACTGTCCCACCAGCCTACTCTCTATGCATACATGGTGCAATAGTGGCCTATGTACCATAGGTCACTATTGCACCCCATTTCATATGGCACTGCACAGCGCATAAACAACATCTGACACTGCCACATTGTCCATGGTGTCCAAATACATGTCCTACGATTGTAGGACGTAATGGTAGGGCGTAAAGTGATGTACTGTGTGAATATCTCATTTTTTCCAAAAATGTGTGTTAGGCTACTATTGCGCTGATAGCCTCATATAAGATCTTCCTCAAGTGACCACTCATGATCTAAACCACCAGCTGGTAAATCCATAGCTCATTAACATCCTAAGGATAATGTAACAGAACTGCACACTACCTTTTTGGGTGAAATTAAGAAGGCTGTGTTTACCCAGACACTACAAAGCCATCTCCATATGATCAATATGGTCTGAAGGTATCCATTATGAACAACAGTGTAGACTACCTAGCACCATGGCACATGAAAGAAGTGTGCTAGGAAGTGCCTGTTATGGAACTTTGATAAATGGCATTTGGTTTTCTTCACTGACAGTGTGCCGGATGTGCAAAACTCATGCCTACAGTCATTTGAGTTCAGCAGACAGGTGGGTCGCTCGTGTTTTAGGCTGCTGTTTGCACTCAGACATCTCTTATTGGTACCAAGAGTATTTTGAATACTGTGAAGTATTATGACAAGATTCTCGTACATGATGTCTGGCCTCACAATCAGCATTTTGGCAAAGGGTTTGTCTTTCAAGACAAAACGTGTAATCACACTGCAGCCACATAATGAATGCCTTCCTACAGGAGGCAGTAGGGAACAGGATGGATGACATACAGTCATCTGCTGACATGAACCCAATTGAGTATGTTTTGGATCAGTTGAAACATGCAATACTTCATTGCATGACCTATCTCGCATGCTAGTTGACTTTGCAGGCCATAGTTGATGAGTGGGTCAGAGAGCAGCAACTTCTCTATCATCTGCATAACATGTTTAGATGTATTTAAGGATGTGACGGTGCGCAGGTGGGAACAACAAGCTGTTGAATGTTGTGAAGCATCTTGCTAAACAAATTCATCTAAGTAGACAGTAATGTGGGCCTTAGAAACTGAACTGCTTCCAACGATTTTTAATTAGGGACAATAAATTGTGGAATTTTACAGTCTAAAACAAGTTCAGTGGAGTGGAGAAAAGTTAAATAAGATAAAATAGGATATTGTAGGTGAAGCAGAAAAAATATAATTGGAATTAGATAGCTGATTTCATTTCAGAGGTAAAGAGCAGCTAAGACTTCTTGTGTAGGCTTTGTTGTGAATAGGGAAGTTAAGTACAGCATTACAGTTGTTGAGGGAATCTGAGACTTCAAAAGATATTCAATGGAAATCATGACGTACTCGTATTCTGATAGGAAGTATAAAGAATGCTATGAAGAAACTGTGCAGGAGGTGTCATAAAAAAAAAAAAAAACACTTTCAACTTGCAGTGGTCAAAACTATACAAGATACTGGCTAAAAATAGGTACAGATTGGAAAGATATTCCACCTTATGCAAAACACTGTTTCTTTTTTGTAAGGCAGAATTGCTCTTCAAGTTTTCCTAGCAAGCTCAAAAACAAAGAGTATTAACATCTTAAAACATAATTAATAGATACAAAGCTATAAAGAAGCACTCACCATGCAGGAAATCAGAAATTGAGATCTTGAGAAGCCTTAAGGATAAGAAGATATATAACACATTCAATGAAACAACAAACTCAGCATCTTAGACAAGGATTACACAGATGAAGTTGTACTTATTGAAGAAATATGCAAACAGTACAGTGTGTTGGAATGTCAGTTAGAACAGGGCAGTTAGTGGAACAGAAGACGAGAGATTCAAATATGCAAAAAGAGGAACATGGCATAATTTCCGGAAATGAACAAAAATATTCAGGTAAGTCTTTCACAGTGTTTGAAAATGTACAATAGAAACAATGACAGGAACAAGTATAAACATTAAGAACTGATGAAAATAAAAACGAACTGATGCTGGGTAGACATCACATTTTTGCTCCTAGATGGAAGGTAACTAATTGCAGATAAGAGATTTCTCTGAAACACAGGTACTTAATAATAAATACATTTTCATTCCAGACGATGGCTATAAAGCCGTTCGAGGTAAGATTATGTGGGAAAACTCTTTGTAGCTAATTCTGTTTCAGTAAATATAGTTGAAGACAAAGTGATAGAAAAAGAACTTACAAAAATATTTATAGAATATCTGAGCAGAAAGATGATGCACTGGACAAAATAACACTCATCAGTAAATAGACAGATTCTGAGTGTTACTCCTGAAGGAAGCTGGTGTGGTACTACAACACACGAATATTATCACTTCAATACAACACGAAGAAGATGAAAAACTTTGTAACAATCTATGTCCAAAGGAATGTCATGAGTATTTATTAGTCACAGGACATCAAATATTAGATCACTTCAATGCAACATGAAGAAGATGAAAAACTTTGTAACACTCTGTGTCCACAGGAGTGTCATGAGGATTTATTAGTCACAGAACATTAATGTGTTGCTTGATAACAGAACAAGAAGAACCTTCTCTTTTGTTACAGAATACAGTTGACAGTAAACATTTATGCAGAGTTCTGTCTAATACTATATCACATTTTTGGCTTGGTAGAGAGATGATGATGTCGTCTTTGGTGATGGTTGCAGACTGGGCTGAGCATTAGTGTTCTCAGACATAAGTATGCCTGCTGAGGCAGTTGTGTATGAAAACTCTTTGGGGTGTGTGTACTTAAATTGCTCTCATTTCTTGCTGTGTCTGACAGCAACTATGCGTACTTATTGTTTCATTGTGAGGTACCAATTGTGCCTTGGCATCTCATTCTTTGGACTGCATCACAGGAACAATGCTCTAAGAGAGAGAGAGAGAGATTTACCATCCTCCCCTCTATAATCAAAAAATATTCTCTAAGATTTCCACCAACTGCATAGAAAAGATGATGAATTTTAAGTGAGTGTGTGTGTGTGTGTGTGTGTGTGTGTGTGTGTGTGTGTGTGTGTGTGTGTGAGAGAGAGAGAGAGAGAGAGAGAGAGAAGTTTCTATTAGACTTCTATGAATAGTGGGAAATTCAGATTTGGGCAAGGAGATTCCATATTATCAAATAAATGCTTAGCAGCCATTGAGAAACTTTTTGGACCATCAAACTGATAAAATAAAAGGATATTAATGAAACGTGGTTCACATTTGTGTTTCTTTCAACATTATACAGTTTGCCTCTAGTGTAGATTAACTTCAACAACTAGTGGAAGAATTTAAAAGAGTGAATTTGACAGAAGACCCGGAAATCAAGTTATATAAGATTAAAATGTTGTCTGATCAACACACGAAAATGCAAATGGTGCAGATAAACAGTCTCATAGAACCAGTTTATTTAAAGCATCTGAAGACAATATCAAGATGGACAGTGAAGGATATAGCATTTCAAAGAGAACAGTCTTTTTGAAATAATTTGTAATGGTTGCTGTACTAGCCAACCAATGGAGTGGAAAAGATTTTACATAAAGAAATAGAAGAGTAAAAATGGCCTCGAGTGTAAACTAAACAGGATTTTCAGAACTATGCTTCCAGTTTTGTCTCTCGGCAATCAGACATAGACTTTTAATTTGTAATGTGAAAACCATTCAAAAACCGGTTGCCCAACAAACAATGAAGAGATGCATTTTAGGAATTATTAGGGGAAACAGGAAAACAAATAAGTGAGCCAGTGAATGGACAGGGGTGGACAATGTGATTTTGAACATAATAAAAGTGATGTGGAAGTAGAGAGAACATTTAGCCAGGCAAGTGGATGAGGTGTAAGGTGGTAATGGAAGTACTCTGGTATATCCCAATAGATGAGTGATGCCCTAATGGAAAAGGGTAGGTAACAAGAGGTAACATGCAAGAGTAGAATGAGTAAGTATTTCTGAAGATTTTAATGCATGACATTTATTAAGAACTGGATGTCAAATGCCTGGTCATTCACAGTGAAGACTTGTGAGATAAATATATATTATCTTGAACAGAATTGACATATGCAAATTATGATTTTATTCATGTACTGTAGACGTAAAATTAACTGAATTTTATGCCAGAGCTTGACAATAATATTAGGAAGGAAAAACTTTCCTTGTGCTTTTTATGACATTATCAGGTAAAAACAAAATGTCAAGCTGAAAATGAAATGTCACAAACACAGATAAGACATGCAACTTATACAGATCAATACATCATGAAACACAGTGTAAAAAGTAATTATTTCCTTTGTAAAATCTTTGTGTCTAAAAATTTGTGTATTATCTGGATCAGTAATATCTGTGTGAGTCACTCATCATTTTATCAGCAGTTGTGATGTTCAGCTTCCACCTCTTGATGGCCTAAGAACTTGAAATCCATTTCGTAAACAAATAAATAATAATTTGCAGAATATCATAAAAATAATTTCCTTTATAACAATAGAAGTAAAATATAATTGCCATTTAATTACATTTATTGGATAAATTTTAGCTATTGGCCTCCTGTTTCAGTTGCAAATGCCAAAGTGCAATGTGATCCTGATGCACGCTATTCTCCAAATAATAATCTCAGCAAGAAAGTTTCAATATGGCAAGGAGA
This sequence comes from Schistocerca cancellata, assembly GCF_023864275.1. NCBI lineage: Eukaryota > Metazoa > Arthropoda > Insecta > Orthoptera > Acrididae > Schistocerca > Schistocerca cancellata. Next base: position 712,509,744 of record NC_064626.1, read on the forward strand.
TATAACGAAGTTGGAAATTGATGCAATTGTAAATGCAGCAAATTCATCCCTTATGGGTGGTGGAGGAGGTAAGTCATTAGAAACTGATAGTTTTGTTTTGAGTTAATGTGACGAATACTTTAGTCCAGATGTATAAGTGTGACAGTTTTTCTGTTTGTAATTTTGAACTTTTTCTACTGCATTGCAACAACAGACTTTAATATGAAATAGATAATGTGGGATAGAACAGGAAATTTAATTTCATTATACTACATAATATGCAATGATCCAGTTTTTTCTAAAATACGTCCTCAAAGTTGCAATTTGTCCTCCATGTAAAGAGCAAAATTAGAGCAATGAGCAGTAAAATAACAATAGATTAATAACTTATTAAACTTTAAAGTTTTGTGTTGGTCATTTTTAAGTTTAAAAATGCTTGGAATAGTCAAACAACACACAGTCAAGTCCCCCGCACATCATACAAACATCTATTCCTTCTGTTCGAAATTCATTCCATTAATGAGCCTGCAAGTCTTTTTACCATAAAGGCTTTTGCTTATTTAAGTTTAGAGGGTTAGATGTGCAGATCCTGTCAAGCCATCTGGAAACACTTTATTTAAGAACTCTCTGTCACCCAACTTTCTTGCTTTTTTTCTCTAGGACCTTCAAAGTTTTATAAATATAGTACACTGTGGTTTGTGTGTAAAACCAACTTTTTATTATTCAGCCAAAATAGAATGAATTAATGGTTTACAGAGTGTAGAATGTCAGTAATTGGATGTAACACCATAAATGTTCATCATGAAGAATTTGAATGCAACAAAACAGGCTGTGTGTGCCATAACAGTAAACAAACGTGAAAACATTGGTCAAAGTACCCCAACTTGACACTCACATGTAAAACATAGGCACCAATATACAGTTAAACCCCCGCTTTTACACTTTTCAAGGGACTTCCAAAAAGTGGTGTAAAACATGGGAAAATGTAAAATCTGGGAAATAACGTTTTACGCTGTAAAAGATGTTTAGGACACACACTTGCACTTTATGTATGGTATATGTACATAACAGGCATCAAAAGACTTTTCAGGGACTAATTTATTATCTAGTGAACGTTTATTACCTAATAAAAACGGCTGATGTAACTGGAACTCATAATTGTCTGGGAAGTAGGAACTTCTGACTCAATTTCATCTGTCATAATCGATGTTTTTGAAAGCCTGCAGCTGTCATTCATTATTTAAATAATGAAATCTGCACTAGTTATGTATTTTTTCATGCTTAGCTTGAAGTGTTCTGAAAATTTTTTTCTCGTTGTCAAGTGCAAATACTAAGTAAGTATTTTGTTGTGTTTGAATATGTGTTATTCTGTGTTTCTTGCACTGTAGTCGCTTTTAGAGGTACTGGGCCTCATCAGTTATGTAGAAAAACACACACACACACACACACTATCACTAACATTGTTTGTGTAACTTCCCAAAAAATACATACATAAATACTGCACTTGGCAACGAGAATAAATTCTCGAAACACGTTTCGCAGCATGAATAAAATATGTAACCGGCGCTGTGTTTAAACTGGAAACATTTGAGCAATGCAAAGTGAATGGTGGTGTAGCCAGACACCGGAACGTGCTAAATATGGTTCGACAAAGGTATCACGTGATCACAACAATTATGAGACTGCATCTGTGTAGTAGCCACAGTTTGGAAATGGTTGTGATTTGTCATGATATCTTCATTTGAACGAACCTAGCTACTCCCATCAGCCACCACACCAAGTAGAGCTTGGCACCGGGGGCAGATACAGCACGAATTGTTCCAACTTTTACACATTTATCGGTTCAAATCTGCTGAGTAGAGTGTCCTGGTGTCAAGAAACTTAACCAAGCAATATTTGTAAACACTACTGAATGGCCATCATCATCCCAGTGTCATCCACAAACATTTTTTTCGTAATGCGTAAATCACAGGAAAATTATAAATATGTTGACGCAAAATCAGATGCAAGTTAACATTGTGGGCATAGGACATTTTGACAGGACCGATAAAAAATGTCGTAAATGGCGGAACGTAAAAGTGGGGTTGTGCTGTAATATGAATTGACTCACCATGTTACGAACAGTACCATTTAAAATATTTGCTCTTAAAATCATGATTGTAAGTGTGCCAGTAAAAATAGATGCCAGTCAGAATTTTTTGTTCCTATTGAACTCTTATTGAAAGAAAATTTTCAAAACAGTAGCTAACTGGTCACATTACATGCGTAGTGTCCATACCCCTACAAGGTGTAGCTATAAGGTTTTATCGCCTAAAAAAATTAACTTACGTAATTGAGTTTTTGTTGTCTGCACGTACGTGCATGCAGTCCTGGTACACATTGAAATCTACAAAGCAGAGTACCTAAGCCAGCTGCTAAAGGAATCAAAACAAAATGGTGCAGCCCATTGATCTAGTGAAGTAGCATGTGGATAAAGGCATCATGTGGATTGGCCTGGCACAGCTGCAACATTTCCACAGTTGACAAAACGTATAACCACAGGATAATTCACTTTATCAATGGGCTGCCTTGTTGTATTTTGGTTCCTCTAGTAGCATGCTATAGAATTTTGCTTTTTCTGCCTCTACAATTTTTACTGTCCACACTTCTTTCAATTTCCAAACTGACCGTTACTTTATGCCTCAGGATGTTCGTCATGGTGTCCCACCAAATCCCTTTTTTCCTAATTTGATTCAGTACCGTCTCATATGTTATTTGATCAACCCATTCTTCTGTCGCACCAAAATTAAAAACCTTCTATTCTGTTGTTGTATGAACTGCTTATTTCCCAGGTTTGATGTCAAGATAACACTGCACTGGTGGGAGGGTGCATGGGACAGGTTTTACACCGGGGGCGGTTACAAGGGTAGGAGCCAGAGGGTAGGGAAGGTGGTTTGGGGGAACCTTCGTAACCTCTTAGTTCATCCCTATGAAATCCCCAAACCACCTTCCCTACCCTCTGGCTCCTACCCTTGTAACCGCCCCCGGTGTAAAACCCGTCCCATGCACCCTCCCACCACCACCTACTCCAGTCCTGTAACCCGGAAGGTGTACACAATCAAAGGCAGAGCCACGTGTGAAAGCACCCACGTGATCTACCAACTGACCTGCCTACACTGTGATGCATTCTATGTGGGAATGACCAGCAACAAACTGTCCATTCGCATGAATGGACACAGGCAGACAGTGTTTGTTGGTAATGAGGATCACCCTGTGGCTAAACATGCCTTGGTGCACGACCGGCACATCTTGGCGCAGTGTTACACCGTCCGGGTTATCTGGATACTTCCTACTAACACCAACCTATCCGAACTCCGGAGATGGGAACTTGCTCTTCAATATATCCTCTCTTTCCGTTATCCACCAGGCCTCAATCTCCGCTAATTTCAAGTTGCCGCCACTCATACCTCACCTGTCTTTCAACAACTTCTTTGCGTCTGCACTTCTGCCTCGACTGACATCTCTGCCCAAACTCTTTGTCCTTAAATATGTCTGCTTGTGGCTGTATATGTGTGGATGGATATGTGTGTGTGTGTGCGAGTGTATACCCGTCCTTTTTTCCCCCTAAGGTAAGTCTTTCCGCTCCCGGGACTGGAATGACTCCTTACCCTCTCCCTTAAAACCCAAATCCTTTTGTCTTTCCCTCTCCTTCCCTCTTTCCTGATGAAGCAACGGCTTGTTGCGAAAGCTTGAATTTTGTGTGTATGTTTGTGTTTGTTTGTGTGTCTATCGACCTGCCAGCGCTTTTGTTTGGTAAGTCTCATCATCTAGGTATATATATATATATATATATCTGCTTGTGTCTGTGTATGTGCGGAGGGGTGTGTGTGTGTGTGTGTGTGTGTGTGTGTGTACCTGTCCTTTTTTCCCCCTAAGGTAAGTCTTTCCGCTCCCGGGATTGGAATGACTCCTTACCCTCTCCCTTAAAACCCACATCCTTTTGTCTTTCCCTCTTTTCTGATGAAGCAAACGTTTGTTGCGAAAGCTTGAATTTTGTATGATATTTGTGTTTGTTTATGTGTCTATCGACCTGCCAGCACTTTTGTTTGGTAAGTCTCATCATCTTTTATATATATATATATATATATATATATATATATATATATATAGAGAGAGAGAGAGAGAGAGAGAGAGAGAGAGAGAGAGAGAGAGGGGGGGGGGAAACATTCCACGTGTGAAAAATATATCTAGAAACAAAGATGATGAGACTTACCAAACAAAAGCGCTGGCAGGTCGATAGACACACAAACACACACACAAAATTCAAGCTTTCGCAACAAACGGTTGCTTCGTCATGAAAGAGGGAAGGAGAGGGAAAGACGAAAGGATGTGGGTTTTAAGGGAGAGGGTAAGGAGTCATTCCAATCCCGGGAGCAGAAAAACTTACCTTAGGGGAAAAAAGGGCAGGTATACACTCGTGCGCGCGCACACACACACACACACACACACACACACACACACACACACACACACACACAAAGACACAAGCAGACATTTGTAAGGGCAAGGAGTTTGGGCAGAGATGTCAGTCGAGGCGGAAGTACAGACGCAAAGAAGTTGTTGAAAGACAGGTGAGGTATGAGCGGCGGTAACTTGAAATTAGCGGAGGTTGAGGCCTGGTGGATAACGAGAAGAGAGGATATACTGAAGAACAAGTTCCCATCTCCGGAGTTCTGACAGGTTGGTGTTAGTGGGAAGTATCCAGATAACTCTGACGGTGTAACAGTGTGCCAAGATGTGCTGGCCGTGCACCAAGGCATGTTTAGCCACAGGGTGATCCTCATTACCAACGAACACTGTCTGCCTGTGTCCATTCATGCGAATGGACAGTTTGTTGCTGGTCATTCCCACATAGAAAGCTTCACAGTGTAGGCAGGTCAGTTGGTAAATCACGTGGGTGCTTTCACACGTGGCTCTGCCTTTGATCGTGTACACCTTCCAGGTTACAGGACTGGAGTAGGTGGTGGTGGGAGGGTGCATGGGACAGGTTGTACACCGGGGGCGGTTACAATGGTAGGAGCCAGAGGGTAGGGAAGGTGGTTTGGGGATTTCATAGGGATGAACTAAAAGATTACGAAGGTTAGGTGGACGGCGGAAAGACACTCTTGGTGGAGTGGGGAGGATTTCATGAAGGATGGATCTCATTTCAGGGCAGGATTTGAAGAAGTCGTATCCCTGCTGGAGAGCCACATTCACAGTCTGATCCAGTCCTGGGAAGTATCCTGTCACAAGTGGGGCACTTTTGTGGTTCTTATGTGGGAGGTTCTGGGTTTGAGGGAGGGGATGAGGAAGTGGCTCTGGTTATTTGCTTCTGTACCAGGTCGGGAGGGTAGTTGCAGGATGTGAAAGCTGTTTTCAGGTTGTTGGTGTAATGGTTCAGGGATTCCGGACTGGAGCAGACTCGTTTGCCACGAAGACCTAGGCTGTAGGGAAGGGACCGTTTGATGTGGAATGGGTGGCAGCTGTCATAATGGAGGTACTGTTCCTTGTTGGTGGGTTTGATGTGGACGGACGTGTGAAGCTGGCCATTGGACAGATGGAGGTCAACGTCAAGGAAAGTGGCATGGGTTTTGGAGCAGGACCAGGTGAATCTGATGGAACCAAAGGAGTTGAGGTTGGAGAGGAAATTCTGGAGTTGTTCTTCACTGTGAGTCCAGATCATGAAAATGTCATCAATAAATCTGTACCAAACTTTGGGTTGGCAGGCCTGGGTAACCAAGAAGGCTTCCTCTAAGCGACCCATGAATAGGTTGGCTTACGAGGGGGCCATCCTGGTACCCATGGCTGTTCCCTTTAGTTGTTGGTATGACTGGCCTTCAAAAGTGAAGAAGTTGTGGGTCAGGATGAAACTGGCTAAGGTAATGAGGAAAGGGGTTTTTGGTAGGGTGGCAGGTCATCGGCGTGAAAGGAAGTGCTCCATCGCAGCGCGGCCCTGGACGTGCGGATTATTTGTGTATAAGGAAGTGGCATCAATGGTAACATGGATGGTTTCCGGGGGTAACAGATTGGGTAAGGATTCCAGGCGTTCGAGAAAGTAGTTCGTGTCTTTGATGAAGGATGGGAGACTGCAGGTAATGGGTTGAAGGTGTTGATCTACGTAGGCACAGATACGTTCTGTGGGGGCTGGGTAACCAGCTACAATGGAGCGACTGGGATGATTGGGTTTGTGAATTTTAGGAAGAAGGTAGGAGTGCGGGGTGTCGGTGGGGTCAGGAGGTTGATGGAGTCAGGTGAAAGGTTTTGTAGGGTGCCTAAGGTTCTGAGGATTCCTTGAAGCTCCGCCTGGACATCAGGAATGGGATTACCTTGGCAAACTTTGTATGTGGTGTTGTCTGAAAGCTGACGCAGTCCCTCAGCCACATACTCCCGACGATCAAGTACCACGGTAGTGGAACCCTTGTCCGCCGGAAGAATGACGATGGATCGGTCAGCCTTCAGATCACGGATAGCTTGGGCTTCAGCAGTGGTGATGTTGGGAGTAGGATTAAGGTTTTTTAAGAGGGATTGAGAGGCAAGGCTGGAAGTCAGAAATTCCTGGAAGGTTTGGAGAGGGTGATTTTGAGGAAGAGGAGGTGGGTCCCACTGTGACGGAGGACGGAACTGCTCCAGACAGGGTTCAATTTGGATAGTGTCTTGGGGAGTTGGATCATTAGGAGTAGGATTAGGATCATTTCTGTTCATGGCAAAGTGATATTTCCAGCAGAGAGTACGAGTGTAGGACAGTAAATCTTTGACGAGGGCTGTTTGGTTGAATCTGGGAATGGGGCTGAAGGTGAGGCCTTTGGATAGGACAAAGGTTTCGGATTGGGAGAGAGGTTTGGAGGAAAGGTTAACTACTGAATTATGGTGTTGGGGTCCGGATTGTGTTAATTGGAAGTTTGAGGTTTTGGAGGGAGTGGAGCTGGAAGTGACCTCCTCTTCCTCAAAATCACCTTCTCCAAACCTTCCAGGAATTTCTGACTTCCAACCTTGCCTCTCAATCCTTCTTAAAAAACCTTAATCCTACTTCCAACATCACCACTGCTGAAGCCCAAGCTATCCGTGATCTGAAGGCTGACCGATCCATCGTCACTCTTCCGGTGGACAAGGGTTCCACGACCGTGGTACTTGATCGTCGGGAGTATGTGGCTGAGGGACTGCGTCAGCTTTGAGACAACACCACATACAAAGAAGAAGAAGAGAAATTTGTTAACATCGAGTATAGATTTAAGTGTCAGGAAGTCATTTCTGAAAGTATTTGTATGGAGTGTAGCCATGTATGGAAGTGAAACGTGGACGGTAAATGGTTTGGACAAGAAGAGAATAGAAGCTTTCGAAATGTGGTGCTACAGAAGAATGCAGAAGATTAGATGCGTAGATCACATAACTAATGAGGAAGTATTGAATAGGATTGGGGAGAAGAGAAGTTTGTGGCACAACTTGACCAGAAGAAGGGATCGGTTGGTAGGACATGTTCTGAGGCATCAAGGGATCACCAATTTAGTATTGGAGGGCAGCGTGGAGGGTAAAAATCGTAGGGGGAGACCAAGAGATGAATACACTAAGCAGATTCAGAAGGATGTAGGTTGCAGTAGGTACTGGGAGATGAAGAAGCTTGCACAGGATAGAGTAGCATGGAGAGCTGCATCAAACCACTCTCAGGACTGAAGACCATTACAACAACAACACATACAAAGTTTGTCAAGGTAATCCCATTCCTGATGTCCAGGCGAAGCTTCAAGGAATCCTCAGAACCTTAGGCCCCCTACAAAACCTTTCACCTGACTCCATCAACCTCCTGACCCCACCGCCACCCCACACCCCTACCTTCTTCCTAAAATTCACAAACCCAATCATCCTTGCCGCCCCATTGTAGCTGGTTACCAAGCCCCCACAGAACGTATCTGTGCCTACGTAGATCAACACCTTCAACCCATTACATGCAGTCTCCCATCCTTCATCAAAGACACCAACCACTTCCTCGAACGCCTGGAATCCTTACCCAATCTGTTACCCCCAGAAACCATCCATGTTACCATTGATGCCACGTCCTTATACACAAATATTCCGCACGTCCAGGGCCTCGCTGCGATGGAGCACTTCCTTTCACGCCGATGACCTGCCACCCTACCAAAAACCTCTTTCCTCATTACCTTAGCCAGTTTCATCCTGACCCACAACTTCTTCACTTTTGAAGACCAGTCATACCAACAACTAAAGGGAACAGCCATGGGTACCAGGATGGCCCCCTCGTAAGCCAACCTATTCATGGGTCGCTTAGAGGAAGCCTTCTTGGTTACCCAGGCCTGCCAACCCAAAGTTTGGTACAGATTTATTGATGACATTTTCATGATCTGGACTCACAGTAAAGAACAACTTCAGAATTTCCTCTCCAACCTCAACTCCTTTGGTTCCATCAGATTCACCTGGTCCTGCTCCAAAACTCATGCCACTTTCCTTGACGCTGACCTCCATCTGTCCAATGGCCAGCTTCACACGTCCGTCCACATCAAACCCACCAACAAGCAACAGTACCTCCATTATGACAGCTGCCACCCATTCCACATCAAACGGTCCCTTCCCTACAGCCTAGGTCTTCGTGGCAAACGAATCTGCTCCAGTCCGGAATCCCTGAAGCATTACACCAACAACCTGAAAACAGCTTTCGCATCCTGCAACTACCCTCCCGACCTGGTACAGAAGCAAATAACCAGAGCCACTTCCTCATCCCCTCAAAACCCAGAACCTCCCACAGAAGAACCACAAAAGTGCCCCACTTGTGACAGGATACTTCCCGGGACTGGATCAGACTGTGAATGTGGCTCTCCAGCAGGAATACGACTTCCTCAAATCCTGCCCTGAAATGAAATACATCCTTCATGAAATCCTCCCCACTCCACCAAGAGTGTCTTTCCGCCATCCACCTAACCTTCATAACCTCTTAGTTCATCCCTATAAAATCCCCAAACCACCTTTCCTACCCTCTGGCTCCTACCCTTGTAACCGTCCCCGGTGTAAAACCTGTCCCAAGCACCCTCCCACCACCACCTACTCCAGTCCTGTAACCCGGAAGGTGTACACCATCAAAGGCAGAGCCACGTGTGAAAGCACCCACGTGATTTACCAACTGACCTGCCTACACTGTGAAGCTTTCTATGTGGGAATGACCAGCAACAAACTGTCCATTCGCATGAATGGACACAGGCAGACAGTGTTTGTTGGTAATGAGGATCACCCTGTGGCTAAACATGCCTTGGTGCACGGCCAGCACATCTTGGCACACTGTTACACTGTCAGAGTTATCTGGATACTTCCCACTAACACCAACCTGTCAGAACCTCGGAGATGGGAACTTGTTCTTCAGTATATCCTCTCTTCTCGTTATCCACCAGGCCTCAACCTCCGCTAATTTGAAGTTGCCGCCGCTCATACCTCACCTGTCTTTCAACAACTTCTTTGCGTCTGTACTTCCGCCTCGACTGACATCTCTGCCCAAACTCTTTGCCCTTACAAATGTCTGCTTGTGTCTGTGTGTGTGTGTGTGTGTGTGTGTGTGTGTGTGTGTGTGTGTGTGTGCGCGCTAGCGCGCGCGCGCGCGCGTATACCTGCCCTTTTTTCCCCTAAGGTAAGTCTTTCCGCTCCCGGGATTGGAATGACTCCTTACCCTCTCCCTTAAAACCCACATCCTTTCGTCTTTCCCTCTCCTTCCCTCTTTCCCGCTGAAGCAACCATTGGTTGCGAAAGCTTGAATTTTGTGTGTTTGTGTGTCTACCGATGTGCCAGTGCTTTTGTTTGGTAAGTCTCATCATCTTTACCTCACAGCGGAATTTAGAGCAACATTATATTATCTAGTTTTGTGTTAAACTTGGGGAATCAGGATGTGTGGCTTTTCAACATAAGTTTTCGCTGACACTGATCAGTTTTGAAAGGCTAAGAAGACATTGAAAATGAAAATCACTCACTTCAAAAACCGGCAAAAATGTTGAATGTGTGCATGCTCTTGTGATATCAGACTGATGTTTAAAAATAAGTATAATGGGTGACCTGTTAAATGTTTACAAAAACGTCATTGAAAGGCTCAGGAAGAGGGTGAATCTAGTGAGACCGAACATTGTAGACAAATGGATGCTGCTTCATGACAACGCCCCATGTCACATGCCCACTCCTTCACAGAATGTTTGACCTCAGAGTATATTCTTGTTGTTTTACAGCCCCAACTTGATGTGAGTCATTCTGACATATTCGTTTCTCAAAATTGAAAAATGTCTTAAAAGGATATCATTTTGGGACTCTGGAAAACGTTCAGAAGAATGTGACCAACATGTTAAAGGCCCAATCAGTTGAAGCCTTTCAGTGCTGCTGCCAAGACTAGGAGCAATGACTCCAACGTTGTATAGTTGCCAAAGGGAATTGCTTTGAAAGGAACAATATTCATATTTGGAAAAAAAATAAAAACTTTGGTAATAAAAAAACCAGTCTCATTACTTTTCTCATGGACCTCATATGTATGGATTTCGAACATCATTTGTGGGTTAAACCTAACATGGAATCACAACAGAGTCACTTCCCAAATACTAGAGCAGAATTGATGATTTCTAATGTTTTGCTAAGGAAGACTGTGATTTGAGAGTCTGTATCAGTATGCTGCAGTAAAAGTGATTTCAGGAGAAATAATACTCTGCTATCCACTTCGCATTTGTGAAAAAATTTTTCTTGAACTCTTGATACTCTCACAGCTGCTCGTCTTTTCTCCAAAGGTGTCTTTAATTTTTCTACAGGCAGTGTCTACAATTCCCTTAGTTATGTGTGCTTCTACAGCCTTGCAGTTGCCCTCTTCCAGCTTAGCCATTTTGCACTTTCTGTTGATCTCATTTATTAGATGTCTGTATTCCCTTTGCCTGCTTCATTTACTGCATTTTTTTTTTTTTAATTTTCTCCTTGTATCAATTAAATTCAGTATTTCCTGTGTTACCTAAGAATGTAGCACTAGGGCTTATCTTTTTGCCTTGATCTTCTGCTATATTCTTTATTTCATCTCTCAAAATTATCCATTTTTCTTCTGTTGCATTACTTTCCTCTGTTTTAGTCCAACATTGCCTAATGCTCTCCCTGAACCTCTCAACAACTGCCAGAGATGGCAGTCATGTGTGCATGAGGTGTGCTTGCATGTGAATGTGCATTTGTACGTTTCTCTTTATTTTTCTGTTGAAGGCTTTGGCTGAAAGCTAACATGTAAGTGTCCTTTAATTGTGTGTGTCTGCAACTTAACATGTCATCATCACAGTAATCATTGTCAATTAAGGAATCTAACATTCCATGCTCCATCCCAGGAATGCTAGTCTTATTTTTCATGTTGACTACATCCTCCTGAGTAGTTCCTGCCTGGAGATCTGAATGGGAGACTATTTTGCTTCCAGAATATTTTACCAAACAGGATGCCATTATCATTAAGCTATACACTAAAGATTCATACTGCCGAGGAAAAAGACAACAGCTATAGCTTCCCTTGTTTTCAGCCATTCACAGTACCAGCACAGCAAGACCATATTGGCTAGTATTACAAGTCTAGATGAGTCAACTATTCAGACTGTTGTTGCCCCTGCAACTATTGAATACGCTGCTGTTCCTTTTCTGGAACCATGATTAGTCTGCTTTCTTCACGGATACCCTTCCTTTGTAGTTGCTCCTACCGTATGGCTATCTGCATTGTTGTGGGGTGGAAGCCACCCTACCTCGGAAACATCCGTGTTTCATGGGGCAGTAGATCCCTCATACAGCATACAGTGTGTATATGACCTGGGAGATCTGGGAAAAATCCGGGAATTTTTTCATTAGGGAGAAAATCGGGAAAAACCCGGGATATTTTTAGAATTCCGGGAATTTTTCCTTGTCTTAGTTTTCAGTTAATTTTTTTAAATTTTGGCTGGTAAGAACCAATACTCTAACAAAGGATATTACTGTATCCCGTTACTGCAGAATAATATTTCAGCAATAAAACATAAACGAGAGAAAAAACGAAAATAACTTAAATTGCAAAGGAAATGCGCTATATACAACAATGACACACAGTGCTCAAAGGCTTTAAGAAGACCATGCAGTGCTTCATAACAACAAATTGGCTCGAATGAGCGTGAAGTCACAACTGTTTACATTTGATTTGTTTTAGCAGCTACGTGCTGGCTCATATGCATGCGCAGTTGATTCGCGTTTGAGTAGTAGATTCTCTCGCTTATGGCTACAGGAATGTGGCTGTTGGCTGTGCAATCATTTGCAGCAAGCAGCTAGATGCTACCAGGAAAAGGGAGCACCAGATTCATATTCTTGAGGAAAAAAACTTGTTTCACAAAGTGCCTAGCATCCAGCGCACATTTGTCTATCGATTATTGGTATGATTTTGAAACGCTTCTCTGTTGGTTTTTGAAAATTTTTGAACGCATTTTCAGTTGATTTCTGAATGAATCATTAGTTGACTTTTGAATGCATGCATAGTGTACGTGATGTCTCTGTCAGGAGAATTCTCGGTACAGCTAGAAATAAACTTTATGCAGACAAAAGGGGACGGGGCTATACAAACTGAGGAAGTCAAGCCGAATGGATGAATGCCAATCACTGTCTGATTATGTGGTTGAGTGAGTTTGCGAATGATCAGCGTTGTTATAATTACTAGCGAAATCCATAGATTCAGACTACCAGAATGGAATTAAACAACTGACAGGAATAACAGGTGAGAAAGATTGTGTATTATCTTCTCGGTGTATCCAAGAAAATGAAATCTTGACAGAAAATCTTTGGCCAGATCGCTACACTAGTAAGGACCAGTAGTACAGTCCATGGCCAGCAGCCGCCTAAGTTCTATTCTGGAAGTAATGCGGAAAACGTTTTGTTCGAATATGTAATAACGCCTAACTTCAATAATCTCGGGATAACTAAATCTGTGATTCTGGCAGGGTTAGTGAAGTTAATCAGCGAACAAATTTTGAAAATGGCGGGAATAGCTACAGAATTGGTGATGACAAGATTGATTGTTAGAACAAGGAAGGAGAAGAAATGGGGACATCACACAAATTATGGAAGAATAAGACGATTCCAAATTTATATAAAAATTTCGCAATACTACTTTTCAATCTCATGCTTGAGAAGCTGGTGCGTATGAATGAAATGTGAAACTATTTCCTAACATAAAGCATTTTGCTTGTAGTAGGCCTAATAGGCATTTGGTATTGATACTTCGTGGATTATATTCTGTCGTGTTATAAAAATGGCCATTTGTGCCAAAACAGTCTCATTTATTTGGTGTGTTACAAAATTGCTGCCATATTAGAAAGGCCTAGTTTGTTTTATCTAGCAGACAGTGACAAATAGACGTAATCAGATCGAGAAACGAAGTGTGGTTAAAGTTGTTTCAAACCTGTTACCGATTTAGTGAAGTTATTAAGCTATCATCTGATTTGTGAGCTGCCTTACGCTGCAAAGTTTTCGCGCTTTGGGACGCTGAATGGCGCGATCTGACCGCGCCCAATAAACTCCGTGCTATCAAGGAGACGACGACTGTGTGGCGCTCCTCCTTGCGAGTCTCTCGCAAGGAGTCTGTCGTCCTCTGCCGACTGTGCATTGGGCACACACGGATGACGCACAGCCACTTTTTGCGCCGTGAGGACCCCCCTCTATGTCGCTGCGGCTCGGCATTGACAATGGTCCACATTTTGTTGGACTGTTCCCTTTTAGCTGTGCTCAGGCAGACGTTTGCACTGCCTGATACGCTCCCAGCCCTTTTAACTGATGACAGTGCTATGGCGGGCTTAGTTTTGCATTTTATTCGGGCAGGGGGCTTTTATCACTTAATGTAAGTGTTTGTCTTTTTGTGTTGATTCTGGTCCATGGCCTCCGATTTTAGTATGATTTTTTAATGTGTTTCTCGGTGGTTGGCTTTTCCTTTTTTGTCTCTATGGTCGGCCAACCACCGTCACACTCTGTGTGATTTTAGTACGTCTTGTCTGGTATTTGTCTAAGTTTCTCTTGTCCTGTGCCGTCTGTCTTTTTTCCTTTGTCTGTTTTTATTCTTTGTGAGTGTTTTTAAGTTTTGGAACAAGGGACCGATGACAGTAGCAGTCTGGTCCCTTTCATCCCCCAAACCAACCAACCAAGATTGCGAAACCACACAAGTCTTGGGAATTATTTGTATTAACAGCTTTTTCAGTATTAGATAACGACATGTTGATTTTTCATGTAGGAAAACGTTTGACGATCTTTGTTGACATAATAGATTCTTTCACAAAAAGGAGAGCACATCATGTAAAACTGCAGCAAGATTAGAGAGAAAAAAATGCTAGGAGCTAAGGTTTGAAGAAATGTATAATTTCTTACTTATCTCTTGTCAGTATTGGTTTTATATATCCTATATTTAATTTTATGTCACACAAAACAGCAAGTTATTAACTAATAGGCAATAAAGAGTTCAGATTTTCGGAAGAGTTCTTGTTCTCTTGATTACAAATAATCCCATCCGCTATTAATTGCGAGATTTATTTATTTATTTTTTAAGTAGGGCAGGCTGTCAAACTGACTGACTGGGAGCAGGAGAGGCACCACAGGACATTTCAGTTTCCACTCTCTGAAAATAGTTTGGACATGCGGTAGAAAAGTGCTTTATGAAGAGGCGTCGCACTGCACTGTGGCATACTTAAGACCAAATAATATGTCTTACATTTCCTCGAATACATATGTTTTGTTTCAGACTTTTCCGAAAGATGTGCGCTACAAGATGAACATATTTAGAAAATTCGATTTTTTTAGTATTGACCCGGTTCGCAAATGTCGTAGATCAGGGGCTGATGCGCAGAGAAGTCTGAGTTGTAGTTGGTAGACTCCACGTGACTCGTGTTTACATTTAGTGATTTTGCTGTTTCCCCTTCATTTACTCTCACGTCAAATGAAAACAAAACGTATATATGTGGCCGGGAGCTATCAAGTGAATTAAAACACATTCACATAATTACAGAAGGCTAAAATATGTCGTTACTTTCAGATGTTATTTTATTTCCACTTTTCTGACAGTCTAATAGCCTTGCGGAACAATGAAGTTATTTTTTGTCTGTTTGCTAAAGAAATTTGACTTTGTTAACCTTTTCCGCAGAGGCAGTCAATGTATTTGAAACGAAATGTTTAATTTCACAGTACTGGCTAGTTTCAGCTGTTCGCTGCATTTCAAGTGCACATTTTCATTTTCTAGCATGTATGGCATTATGCCATAATAAAGAACCAAACATGATATAATACAGTACTGGTGCTCCAAGAAAATTTACATCCCGAAAACCACACTGAAAAGCTTAATATCAGGTTGAGGTCTACTTCATTGGGAATCTGGACATACAAATATGCACTTTAAATGTGCACATTTTAATATGGCTCACGAAATTTGGATGCTCTTGCAGTATCCTCTGATGCCTTGTTTCTTTCATGACATAATGTATGATCTTTCAATGTTTTACACATAAGTACATACGGGCTTCCTACGTCATGATAGCTACCCAAGCGCAGTGCGCCTATTATCTGAGCTCTCTGGTAACTGCTGAAACGAACCTATTTCTAACAGGTCACGGGAAAATATTGTGAATAGTGGTTTGAAAAGTGTTACTTTCAAAGTAAATATCCTTTTACGTAAGTTGAACTATGTGCAAGAATGTACCATGAATTTATTAAATCACAGAGCATTTGACTCTCATTTAAAAATCAACTCTTTGATGGCAAGCCATTTAGAAGAATTTTGAATCCTGAAGATCAGACATTTATGTCGTTATTAAAAATTTTACTGGCACATTTGTGTGATGTATCTTAAACTGTAACACGCGCAAAAAAGATCAACAGTATATGCGAAAGCTTAGCTTCTTTTGCAGCTTGAGACCAATATTATATGTGAAAGCTTTGCTTTTCTTGTAACATCACTATGTATATTAATTTAAACTATTAACTTTCCCTGTTTGTGTGTTCGTGCTACTTAACAGTGATGTTGCTGTTGGCTGACTACATCACGTGTCCTATGCTCTGAATATCCGCTGTCATCGGCTGGTGAGATCACGTGACATGAGCTACGAACGGCTTACAAAAATGCATCGAAATCTCGATTTCAATGATTCGGAAAGTATCATGCGGTGTTTGGTGGAATTCCAATGTATACTTTCGTAATACGAAAATACGCATCGTACATGTTGCTGCACATCAAAGATTTTTCCAAAATGTGTCTTTTTCCCTGAGTTTCGTTTTCTAAAGTTCCGGGAAATTGTACACCCGTGTATAAAACCATAACCATTAAAAGGACTGATAAGGGAAAATATACTGTCACCCGGGAGAAAGTGTATTTTTAACCGGGAAATCCAGGACTTTTTTTTTTCCTTGTCCACGTATACACCCTGGCATATGAAAATTTTATTTTGGAGTTAAATATGAAACACTTCGCAGAATATCTGTACTGTTGGTTTTGCATCAGTGCTACCCAAAAAAGCATGCAAAGAAAAAAAAACTGGTTGTTACACAGGTGGGTGAATTAAATGTTTGTCATCTGCAAGCAGGAGAGACAAAAAATCGATCTTCATTCTTAGTGTATTATTAATATCGTTTCACATTTATACTTCTGCTGAAACTACTTTTCACTTCACCAAACACTGGACTGGCTTATGTAGCGAAGCATCAGCTTGCTACCATGTCAGAAGAACTTGGCATGTAATGGTTTATTGTTGTCTCATCATTAATACAATATAAAGTTTTATCATCTTTTTGCTTGTTACATTTATTTCAGTTGAGGGTCAATTGCCAGGTTTTGCACCATTGATCATTGTTGGGTCTTTTTTCATCCCACAACAGTTATCTGATGTGACCTCACTGCATACAGTAGTTTGGTGAGGTGACATGAAATGTTAACTTGTAAGTGGATTTAGTAGAAATAAAATAGCGTGCAACCATTAGTAATACATAGCACAAAGTAAGTTAATGCTTACAAAAAAAAGAAAGAATATAAAATCCTGACAAAACTCACAGAGTAGTATAATAACTGGCAGCACTTCTGGCACAGTGTAATCATGTTGAGAATGCCAGTACTATTTAAGCGTGAGTGATCGATTCAGGATAGTGTGCAATATGTAGTGTGTGTATTAGCAGTCCCTCCCCAGTTGTGAAATCAGGAATGTTCCTGCAGCAGTTACTACCTCTGTTCATTGAGATTCTCATGCAATGGATGTTGGTGGTGTATCGAAAGCACAGTCAAGTCATGTGACCCTCAGCAGTGAGGGGTACTTTGCCATGTCAGCTGTACTTTCTCTGGTCAACAAAGTGCAGTGATGCAGTGGCCTTGCATGGTAAACAGTCCCCAGTGGTGCTGTGTCAGAAGCTGACAGCATGGCCAGCCATGTACTGAACATGCAGGCTTCTAGTGACGGGCACTGACGGGTGATGCTGTGACACCAGGCAGTAGCATAGGGGTGAGTCAGCAGGCAGACGCAAGTCTGCGGTGGCAGAGTGCATGTACGCTGGACAGGCAGCGGTTCGGCAACAGTCAGAAATGAGGCATGCTGGTGCACAGGTTACTCCCTGGAGATACCCAAAAGCAGGTTGATGTTACCAGAAAGGTTGACACAGCTGGATGGTAGTTATTCAAACCCAGCAGCATTAGGTGTAGGTGCGACCCATAGACCATCAGCTAGTGGAAGAGGCAGTGGTATATAGTCAAGGCTGGCTGATCTATTTCGGGCCATCTGTGGGTGTGGAATGTGTTTTGACATTGATAACAGTTGAAGACAATATATTACTAGGTCCGAGCTGCAAGCATTTATGATAGATTTGCCAAGCTTTGTTATCATCAGAGCCCACTAATGGTCATGTAGGGACTGAGGCGGCATAGCATCAGGCTAAGGTGTGAGGTAATTTAGCTCACTGCTTTGGCAGTCTGAGGTGTTGCACTATGCCGCCTGAGTAATATTGCGGCCTTGGCAGTGGAATTTCACAGGCAGCTTTGGAAGATTTGGTTCACTGAATCTTAGGCTGGTGCTAAATATATGAATTACTTGAATATTACGTAGTACTCTGTACAATTTTTTGCATATTTAATTACACCTTTCACACTACGGTCTTTCCTCATAGTAATCCAGATCACATCGCATGGGGTACAGTGACATCTACTCTAGTCCTGGAGGTGATCCACTCGGTCGTTCTGTAATGGACTGGGAATTCGGGTGGATGGCTTTCTGCCGTAGACAGATAAATGCTGTACAAATGAGAATCAGGATTACAATAGTAACTGAAGATGAGATTTCTACCACCACGACTCCGTGATGATATCTATTACATTACTGCTGAATATTTTGAAACATTTGCCCCGTCTGTACAGATGCAAGCTCGTCCAGAGACCTGATATGTCAGAATCCAAGGTATTGCTCAGGAAGGTGATGCTCCTAATAGATATACCGTAAAAGCTTTGTCGGGTAGATGGTGCAGTGGGTATATTAGATGCAGAGCCGTAGTCTCTGTTATTGTTGCTAGAAGCCAAAAAGTGAGTTCCAGGATATCACATTCTGTACCATTTAGTAGGAACTCTTTCCCCCATGGCCCTAACCATTCTGTCAATTTAGACCACCCTTGCTCACAGCAATTTGTGATAGCTGTAACTGGAGTATATACGGAGTATACCCACTGAGGTCCTAACCGCTGAAAATAAGGTTATGTAACAAGGACGTTTTGTGGGGATCCGTCTTTGGATCATTCTGGATGGGCAAATAGTAACTTTCTCTCACTTACATCACTGTAGCTCTTCTGCTATCAGCCTACTTATCGAGTACTGTTTCCTCTGTGCCCTATGATTAAATAAACATGTTTCCGAATCACTGCATACCAAAACAACTCAACTGCCACAGTTTCTTCAATGCTACACTACATGCAACTGTGCATGACTTCACTCCCCATGTTATACTTAAATCTAAAATCTGAAAATATTCGTAACTATACACCACTTACACTACATAACAAAGTAAACAAACATCATCTCCTGGAACTATCATGTGAACTAAAATGAACCCTCAAATTTCAACCCTAACTAGAAACATAAGCAAGACTCCAAACAAAATACACAAAAACTACATCACCCATACATCATATATTTCTCTATCTGTATGATTTGGAGCTTGGTATAATCTCGTGCAAAAAACAAATTAAAACAAATCCTTCATAAAAACAATTCTCGTAACAAAGCCCCCAAAACTTCATAACACACTATCTTTTTTTCTTTGCCATAAATTCCTTCCTTATTTGATACACAAATGTGCACATAGTTTGCGCGGACTCAGTTTGCTCTACCATGTATGACCATAGGATGGATAGACAGTTCACTAGTGAGGTCATTTCAGTTACTTGATACAGACCCTGATATGACATGAACAACTGCTTTGTCCTCCCTTTTGGAGTATACAGACTTGTCAACATTACATACTGTCCTACTGAGTTCTCAGGTAGCTTTGCATTCCACTACACTGTCCAGTCCTGTGTTTGAGGTCCTTTGCATTGGCTTTCTGTACCTGTTTCCATACCTTCCACAATGTGCTTGCGAAATTTCACACTGACTCTCCATTCTTCTCCACCTGTCTTGAACAGTAATACCATTTTCTGACCATATGCTACTGTGTTTGGGGCTAGGCCTTTACTTTGGTGTATCTTTGGTAAATTATAAGCTGCAACCACATATGGCAATAGTGTATCCCACTTATCATAATGGCTATTTACATAGTGGCTTAACATTTCTCCCACTATCCAATGCACACACTTTGTTCTTCAGTTTGACTGTGGGTGCTATGCACTTTTCTTAACTTCCGAATGAACAATAGATGACACAGCTATTACATCAGCTCAAACATAAAATTGATGCCCAGTCTGTAACTAACAGTTTTGGAGCACCAAACTTGAACAGCTGTTACCACACCATTTGTTGGCTTTCTGATTCAGGATAGCTACCATTACCATGTAGCATGAGAAGTGGTGTATGGTTGTCAGCATGTCGCAGTTCCCTACTGGTGTTTGTGAAAAAGAACCTAAGATGCCATAATAAATAATAATTTCAAATGGCCTACTACCCTCCAGTAATATTTGCAATGGAATACACAGGTAACTCGATTCAGCATGCTCTGCACATGGAACACATTTCTTCATGTATTGCTCCACATCCTGCTTACTGGAATGCAACCAGTCATGTGGTTCTACGAACCCCATGTCCTGGTAACACTTTCAGTAGTTCCTCACACATCATAGCTAGAACAACTTGCAGTACGACCTTTGTTTTCTTGCATGGTACATCTTTGTGCATTGCTTTACATTGCAAATAATTTGCAGTCCTTGACAACAACTTGCATTTTCTACCACTCCGTCACAGAGTGATCTTCTCTCCACAATACACCCAGCTTCCTACTGAGGCCATCTATTGTCTTGTGACAGCCAGAGCGAGAGCACCAGCAGCAGCGAGTACTGTTTGTATAAAGCGTTTTTGTACTTATTTGCTGCGCTTAGCTTTTAAATAGTTTTTCTGGGAAAACCTAGCGTAGTTTTCGCGTCTCGTATTTCAGTGAGTGTTTCGTGATTATCAGAGTAGCTCATCAGAAGATTATCTTGGGAATTTGTCACCGTATAGGGTAGGGTAAACAGTCATGTGTAGGGACTGTGGTTGTTGTGAGCGGACGCAAGGAGAATTGGCCACTCTTCGGGGGCAGGTGGAGGCTTTGTCTGTTAGGCTCATCGAGCTCGAGGCGCAGGCGTCGGCTCGTAGTGGCGTTGGGGCAACTGTGGTGAGACCTATGCCTACTTCGGTGGCCTTGGAATCACATGGAACCCCTGATGTCGCTGCGTCTTCCGGCAGTGAGCATCTTACCGGTCAGCCATCACTCCAGGGTGAATGGCGGACAGTGGTGGGCTCGCGCGTGCCTGGCCGAAAGGCGAAGGTGGGATCTGGCCGCGTGGCAGCTGCCTTACCCCTTTCCAACAGGTACGGGGTGCTTCCTAGTGGTGATGACATCGTTTCCGAGCCACCACAGGATGCCTCGCCTGTTGGGCCAGTGGCCGATTCTCCGGCAAGGTCCCGACAGTCACAGAGGGCGGGCCTATTAGTTATAGGGAGCTCCAACGTCAGGCGGGTTATGGAGCCTCTCAGGAAAATAGCGGGTAGGTCGGGGAAGAATGCCAGTGTGCACTCGGTGAGCTTGCTGGGGGGTCTCGTCCGTAATGTGGAGGAGGCCCTTCCGGCAGCTATTGAACGAACTGGGTGTGACCGGCTGCAGATAGTAGCACATGTCGGAACGAATGACGCCTGCCGCTTGGGTTCTGAGGCCATCCTTGGTTCCTTCCGGCGGCTGGCTGATTTGGTGAAGACAACCAGCATCGCACGCGGAGTGCAAGCTGAGCTTAATATCTGCAGCATAGTGCCCAGAGTCGATCGCGGTCCTCTGGTTTGGAGCCGTGTGGAGGGTCTAAACCAGAGGCTCAGACGACTCTGCGACTATAATGGTTGCAAATTCATCGACCTCCGTTATTGGGTGGGGAACTGTAGGGCCCCCCTAGACAGGTCAGGCGTGCACTACACACCGGAAGCAGCTACTAGGGTAGCAGAGTACGTGTGGCGTGCACACGGGGGTTTTTTAGGTTAGAGGGACCCCCCCTTGGGCGAAACGATAAAATACCTGACGGCTTACCAGAGAGGACATTATCATCGTTGATAAAGAACGTCCGTCCTCAGAGACCAAAAACAGGAAAAGTTAACGTAATATTGGTAAACTGCAGGAGTATCCAGGGCAAGGTTCCTGAATTAGTATCTCTTATTGAAGGAAATAGTGCGCATATAGTATTAGGAATGGAAAGTTGGTTAAAACCGGAAGTGAACAGTAACGAAATCCTAGACACAGAATGGAATATATACCGTAAGGATAGGATAAACGCCAATGGTGGAGGAGTATTTATAGCAGTAAAGAATTCAATAATATCCAGTGAAGTTATTAGCGAATGCGAATGTGAAATAATCTGGGTTAAGCTAAGTATCAAAGGTGGGTCAGATATGATAGTCGGATGCTTCTATAGACCACCTGCATCAGCAACCGTAGTAGTTGAGCGCCTCAGAGAGAACCTGCAGAACGTCATGAAGAAGTTTCGTGATCATACTATTGTAATAGGGGGAGACTTCAATCTACCAGATATAGAATGGGATAGTCACACAATCAGAACTGGAGCCAGGGACAGAGACTCTTGTGACATTATCCTGACTGCCTTGTCCGAGAATTACTTCGAGCAGATAGTTAGAGAACCAACTCGTGAAGCTAACGTTTTAGACCTCATAGCAACAAATAGAGCGGAACTTTTCGACTCCGTGAATGTAGAAGAGGGTATCAGTGATCATAAGTCAGTGGTTGCATCAATGACTAAAAGTGTAATAAGAAATGCCAAGAAAGGAAGGAAAATATATTTGCTTAACAAGAGTGATAGGGCACAAATCGCAGAATATCTGAGTGACCACCATCAAACGTTCATTTCTGAGGAAGAGGATGTGGAACAAAAATGGAAAAAATTCAGAAACATCGTCCAGTACGCCTTAGATAAGTTCGTACCGACTAAGGTCCAAAGCGAGGGGAAAGATCCACCGTGGTATAACAATCATGTACGAAAGGTACTACGGAAACAAAGAAAGCTTCATCATAGGTTTAAGAGTAGTCGAATCATAGCTGATAAGGAAAAGCTGAACGAAGCGAAAAAGAGCGTAAAGAGAGCAATGAGAGAAGCATTCAACGAATTCGAACATAAAACATTGGCAAACAATCTAAACAAGAACCCTAAAAAGTTTTGGTCATATGTAAAATCGGTAAGCGGATCTAAATCCCCTATTCAGTCACTCGTTGACCACGATGGCACCGAAACAGAGGACGACCGAAGAAAGGCAGAAATACTGAATTCAGTGTTCCGAAACTGTTTCACTGCGGAAAATCGTAACACGGTCCCTGACTTCAGCCGTCGCACGGACGCCAAAATGGAAAATATTGAAATAAACGATATCGGAATTGAAAAACAACTGCTATCACTTAGTAGCGGAAAAGCATCCGGACCAGACGAGATACCCTTAACATTCTACAGTGATTATGCTAAAGAACTTGCCCCCTTTCTATCAGCAATTTATCGTAGATCGCTGGAAGAACGTAAAGTACCTAGCGACTGGAAGAAAGCGCAGGTCGTTCCCATTTTCAAGAAGGGTCATAAATCAGATGCGAATAATTATAGGCCTATTTCGCTTACGTCAATCTGTTGTAGAATAATGGAACATGTTTTGTGTTCTCGTATTATGACGTTCTTAGATAATACAAATCTCCTTCATCATAACCAACATGGATTCCGCAAACAGAGATCATGTGAAACTCAGCTCGCCCTATTTGCCCAAGAAATTCACAGTGCCGTAGACACTGGCGAGCAGATTGATGCCGTATTCCTGGACTTCAGGAAGGCATTTGATACGGTTCCGCACTTACGTTTAGTGAAAAAAATACGAGCTTACGGAATATCGGACCAGGTTTGTGATTGGATTCAGGATTTCCTAGAAGAAAGAACACAACATGTCATTCTTAACGGTTCAAAATCTGCAGATGTAGAGGTAATTTCGGGAGTACCGCAAGGAAGCGTGATAGGACCTTTATTGTTTACAATATACATAAATGACTTAGTTGACAACATCGGTAGCTCCGTGAGGCTATTTGCAGATGACACGGTTGTCTACAAGAAAGTAGCAACATCAGAAGACTCGTACGTACTCCAGGAAGACCTGCAGAGGATTAATGCATGGTGCGACAGCTGGCAGCTTTCCCTAAACGTAGATAAATGTAATATAATGCGCATACATAGGGGCAGAAATCCATTCCAGTACGATTATGCCATAGGTGGTAAATCATTGGAAGCGGTAACGACCGTAAAATACTTAGGAGTTACTATCCGGAGCGATCTGAAGTGGAATGATCACATAAAACAAATAGTGGGAAAAGCAGGCGCCAGGTTGAGATTCATAGGAAGAATTCTAAGAAAATGTGACTCATCGACGAAAGAAGTAGCTTACAAAACGCTTGTTCGTCCGATTCTTGAGTATTGCTCATCAGTATGGGACCCTTACCAGGTTGTATTAATAGAAGAGATAGACATGATCCAGCGAAAAGCAGCGCGATTCGTCATGGGGACATTTAGTCAGCGCGAGAGCGTTACGGAGATGCTGAACAAGCTCCAGTGGCGGACACTTCAAGAAAGGCGTTACGCAATACGGAGAGGTTTATTATCGAAATTACGAGAGAGCACATTCCGGGAAGAGATGGGCAACATATTACTACCGCCCACATATATCTCGCGTAATGATCACAACGAAAAGATCCGAGAAATTAGAGCAAATACGGAGACTTACAAGCAGTCGTTCTTCCCACGCACAATTCGTGAATGGAACAGGGAAGGGGGGATCAGATAGTGGTTCAATAAGTACCCTCCGCCACACACCGTAAGGTGGCTCACGGAGTATAGATGTAGATGTAGATGTATGATTCTTTCCAGGCTTATGAATTATGTCCAAATGGAATTCAATTAGCCTCATTGACCAATATGATGGCCTATTAGATGAACCCAATAATCGTTTTAATGCCATCTGATGCATGATAACTTTAAATTTTTGCACTGTGGATAGTACCGTAAGTATGTCACACCATAAATGAGGCTCACCATTTCCTTCTCAGTGGAAGAATAATTTCTCTTTGCATTTTTCAACTAATGTTAGTCATAGAGAACCATGTGTTTTATCCAATCTATTTCTTAGCTTAATATGCAGCCAAGCTCATGATTACTAACATCCCATGACAACATGAACACACACTCATAATTTGGAAAAACCAATACCATACTAGTTGTCAACAATTCTTTCAATTTTTTGAGCATTTCTTCACATTCTGGTATGCACATCTTTTTTCAAGTGAGTGAGAGGTCATGCTATTTCCACAAACTTTGGGATGAATTAATTGAATTAATTTGCTAACCCTGAAAATCTTGTATGGCTCTCACTAACCTATGATCTGTCCGTACTCCGAACTGATTAATCACTTGCCCTAAATATTGCACATCTTGTAATGCAAAGTGACACTCCTCTATAGTTAGTGTCAGGTGTGTTGTATGTAACCTTTCAAATACTTCCCTTAAGTGTAGCACATTCTCCTCCTTGTCCTTTGCATAAACACTTATATTGTTAGCCTCTTAAATACTTCCTTAAACACGTAGCACATGCTCTTCCATATCCTTCGCGAAAACAGTTATATTGTCCAAACACACCATACACTGCCTTGGATTCAGCCCTCACAAAACTCCATCCTACAAATGCTGAAATGTGACTGTTGCATTTTTGAACCCAAATGGTCTATGACAATACTGGCAGTGTGCCGTAGAGACCTTAAACATAACTTTTGGTTGGTCGTACGGTGCCAGTTCTAGCTAATGGTAGCCACTTTGTAGATACAAGGTGGAAGAATACTTGCATTGCCCCAAATTGTGTAAGGTTTCAATTATTTCTGGGATTGGAAATGTATGCATAATCATACAATTATTAAGATTATCTGTAGTCACAGCAATAACAATAAGCTCTGATACGATTATGACCGGTGCTCCGCAAGGACAAGTACTTTCTTCAGTAGTGCCATCCTGTAGCATGTGCTTAACGTACTACTCCATCACAGACTGCACATGATGATGTACACATTATGGTTTATAGTTCATGTCCGATTCATTCCCAGTTGATGTTTTCTGTTGTATGATTGTGGTCACTGGAAAAGGCCCATGAGGATTAAACAGTTCTTCAAACTGTAAGAACAACTCCACCATTGCTAATTTGTGTGTTCTTTCTAAGTGTTTCACTTTCGCCCGCAATACAGTTATACTTGAGGCTTGCTAATGCTTAGGGTCCAAATTCATTCCATCCAGATCATTATATTCTAAAATCTCTAAATTGGCAACCAACAAAACCTCAGGCAAATCCAAGTCTTCAGTTCCAAAGTTACCTATTCTGACAGTCACCATCTGCTCAGCGTTTATTTCCTGAACACTTACAACACACCATGTTTTGTCTCATTCATCTCCTCTCTCAGTGGCTCAATGACACATAATAGGATTACTGACAAATCAATTCCTACACTCATCTGTAGCTGTTTTCCCATACGTTTCAGTACTTAATTGCATGTATTCGTCTTTAGTGGCCTTACATGCAACCTAATTGGTTAATCATGTGCGAGAAGTGTGGTCCTGAGAACAGTTTACCCTAGATGAAACATTGTCCCACTGACTTGTACTGTGAGTTGCCCAGGGTCAGTTTTAGCATCTTGTTTATACAGACAATCCAACCTTAAGGGCACACAGTAACCATCACCAATTGGAGGGAAAACTTCCATGCGTTCCTGGAAATGCTTTCTCCCCGCCTGAAAATCCAATATCGCCAATCCCAGGAAACATGGGTCATTACCCCATAACTCCACATAACTTATGCCACGGTGGGTTATACTGCGTTTTGCCCATTGAGCCAAACTTGCCATAGACAATTGCACACCTGTGTCTAACAAAACATTGTCTTCTCTTCCATCCACTAAGTCAGTTAAGCAAAATTTCACCTCTCCACTTGTATCAATTTTGCTAAACTTTACTGGGAATGCCATTTGACAGTCCTAGGTCCACCATTGCTGCCTGATGATTAGCTATGCTGCATACTTCGCTAGCCACCGCACGGTGTGTGGCAGAGGGTGCCCTGTACCACAACTAGATGTTTCCTTTCCTATTCCACTCTCAGATGGAGCAAAGGAAGAACGACACTCTACCGTATTTACTCGAATCTAAGCCGCACTTTTTTTCCGGTTTTTGTAATCCAAAAAACCGCCTGCGGCTTAGAATCGAGTGCAAAATATGCGCAAGTTCTGAAAAATGGTGGTAGGTGCCGCCACTAATATATGTAGCGCTACACAGTCACGCTTTGCAAGCACAAAGATAAATACTGGCGCCAAAACCTCCGAGTCAGTAAATAAATTAAAAAAAGGTGGAAGACGAGCTTTTTTTCTCCGCCCCGAGTTTCGACCACTGCATTTTCATACATTATCCAACGAAGTAAATACAAATTCCGTATTGTTCATCTTCGAATGTAGCAGCATTTCAATGTACTATGAAAATCCGACTGGCAAGACTGTTTGGGATGTTTGTCAATATGGCCAACTCTACGTTCTGAATTTTTTCCTACCTGTGAGAAGAGATGGTTGCTAATAGGAACTTTTATGAATTGAGAATCACATGCAGTATTCTCTTCACCATAAGAATAATACGAATATAAACATTTTGCCATGTATTCTTTCGTGTTTGCTGCTATCTCATTTAAATCCTGTCTGCCTAATAAAGTTCGAAACTAGTGTGAGACAACAGCAAACGCGGAAGAATATACATGTTTATGTTCGTATTATTCTTATGCCTAATAGTGATACAGTCAGAAATCGAGCACGGCAATTGACTAGATTTTTAAATCTAAGATGACTCTAATTTCTGTGCAGAATGTAATGTACAAAAGAGGCGTCTGCAACGATTTTCAAACGGCGAAAAATTTTAGCTAAACTCTCGTTCAGAACATCTATCATACGCAGTCTATTATTTGGTTCTTGTTGATCATTATCAAAGAAAGCAGCAGTGTAAGGAACAACAAATAGCAGTCTTTTTTTTTTTTTCGTAAGCGGCGGTAGCGCGCACAAAAGCAAGCCATGCCGCGATCGGCGACAGTTCGTAAACACACATTATCAGAATGCGACAAACAATGCATGACACAGTACAACAACGCATTTTCAGCTTAGAGTGACGGTAACACCTATAACAAAGAGAAAAGCACTTGTCAGATCAAAGAAAAATAAGCAGTCGATTCAAAACAGACGAAGCACGTGAAAAAGGAAGGGTATCCGTATAAATACGGGCCTGACGCATAGCAATGGCTACCTGGTAAAGCTTAACTGCTAAGCTTACGACTCGAACCAAACTACTGTAGCTGTATCGTCATTCATTCGACCTAAATTGTGTCTCATATTACAATGGACCAACTTTGTTTCGATTTGGAGGTGCGGCCTAAAACTTTTCTCTCCCTTGAATTTTGAGTCTCAAATTTCAGGTGCGGCTTAGATTCGGGAAAATTTTTTTTTCCTTGATTTCGAGTCTCATTTTTTAGGTGCGGCTTAGATTCGAGTGCGGCTTAGATTCGAGTAAATACGGTATATGCCTCTGTATGAGACCTAATTTCTCATATCTTATCTTCATGGTCCTTGTGCAAAATGTATGTTGGCAGTAGTAGGATCATTTTGCAGTCCGCTTCAAATACCAGTTCACTGAACTTTCCCAGTAGTGTTCTTCAAAATGAATGTCTTCTTCCCTCCAGGGATTCCCACTTAAGCTCCTGAAGAATATTCGTAATGCTTGCTTGCTGATCAAACCTACTGGTAACAAATCTAGCTGTTCGCCTCTGAATTGCTTTGATGTCTTCTGTGAATCTGACCTGGTGTGGATCCCAAACACTTAAGCAGTGCTCAAGAATAGGTCACACTAGCATCCTATATGCAACATTTTCCTAAAATTCTTTCAATAAACCAAAGCCGACCATTTGCCTTCCATACCACAATCTATGCTTGTTCCATTTCATATTTCTTAGCATAGTTACACCCAGATATTTAAAAAACGTGACTGTGTCGAGCAGGACACTACTAAGGCCATATCTGAATATTACGGGTTTGTTTTCCCTATTCATCCACATTAACTTACTATTTTGTACAGTAAGAACCAGCTGCCATTCATCACACCAACTAGAAATTTTGTCTAGGTCATCTTGTATTAACCTACAGTCACTTATCTTTGTCACCTCCCTGTACACCACAGCATCATCAGCAAAGAACCACAGATTGCTGCCCACCCTGTCTACCAGATCATTTATGTACACACATCAAAAAAGTTTTGCATCACCTTGGTTCTGAGAGTTCCGGAACCTGTACAGAAAATTGGAATAGAGATCAACATAAACATCATTTCTGCCCCTTTTATTGCTCATGAAAACCACACATTGCATGTTGTGCCACCATACAGTAAGACCTTCAGAGGTGGTGGTCCGGATTGCTGTACATAAAGGTACCTCTAATACCCAGTAGCACGTCCTCTTGCATTGATGCATGCCTGTATTCGTCGTAGCATACTATCCAAAAGTTTATCGAGGCACTGTTGGTCCAAATTGTCCTACTCCTCAAGTGGTTGGTGGGTCACGTCATCCATAAACAGCCCTTATCGATCCGTCCCAGGCATGTTTGATAGGGTTCATGTCTGGAGAACAGGCTGGCCACTCTAGTCGAGGGATGTCATTATCCTGAAGGAAGTCATTCACAAGATGTGCACGATGGGGCGCGAATTGTCGTCCTTGTAGACGAATGCCTCGCCAATATGCTGCCGACATGGTTGCGCTATCAGTCGGAGGATGGCATTCGTGTATCATACAGCCGTTACGCCGCCTTCCATGACCACCACCAGCGTACCTCAGCCCCACATAATACCTCCCCTAAAACAGCTGGGAACCTCCACTTTGCTGCACTCACTGGACATTGTGTCTAAGGCATTCAGCGTGACCAAGTTGCCTCCGAACACGCCTCCGACGATTGTCTGATTGAAAGCATATGCGACACTCATTGCTGAGAGAATGTGATGCCAATCCTGAGCAGTCCATTTGGCATTTTGTTGTGCCCATCGGTACCGCATTGCATGGTGTCGTCGTTACAAAGATGATCTCACCATGGACATTGGGAGTGAAGTCGCGCATCATGCAGCCTATTGCGCACAGTTTGAGTCATAACATGATGTCCTTTGCCTGCATGAAAAGCATTTTTCAACATGGTGGCGTTACTGTTACGGTTCCTCTGAGCTATAATCCATAGGTTGCAGTCATCCGCTGCAGTAGTAGTCCTTGGGCGGCCTGACCGAAGCATGCCATCGACAGTTCCTGTCTCTGTGTATCTTTCCATGTCTGAACAACACCACTCCAAGACGCCCTTCCTGACACAAAGTAATAATTCTGATGCAATCGAACTGTGGTATTGACCGTCTAGGCATGGTTGAACTACAGACAACACGAGCCGTGTACCCCCTTCCTGGTGGAATGACTGGAACTGATTGGCTGTCAGGGCCCCTATGTCTAATAGGTGCTGCTCATACATTGTTGTTTACATCTTTGGGTGGGTTTAGTGACATCCTTAACAATCAAAGCGACTGTGTGTCTCTGATGCAATATCCACAGTCAACATCTATCTTCAGGTGTTCTGGGAACTGGGGTGATGCAAAACTTTTTTTGATGTGTGTATATAGAAAATAGCAGCAGTCCTATCATACTTCCCTGGGGTGCTCCAGATGTTTGCCCTGTCAATGCTCGTCATCGAGGACAACATACTGTGTTCTGTTATTTAAGAAGTCTTTGAGCCAGTCACATATCTGGGAGCCTATTCTGTACGAACATACCTTTGTTAACATCTGCAGTGGGGTTCCATGTCAAATACTTTTCGGAAATCTAGAAATATTGAATCTACCTGTTGCCCATCGTCCATAACTCGCAATATATGATGCAATGCTTTCTAAAACTGTGCTGCTTCGTGGACATGAGCTTTTCAGTCCCTAGGAAATTGGAATATATTCTAGAATTCAGCAGCAAACCGATGTTAAGGATATTGGTCTGTAATCATGCGGGTCCGTTCTTTTACCCTTCTTATATACAGGAGTCACCTACGCTTCTTTCCAGTCACTTGGCACTTTCGCTGGTTGAGATATTAATGATAAATGCAAACTAAGTAAGGGGCCAACAACGGAGAGTACTTTTTGTAAAAACAAGTTGGGATTCCATCCAGACCTGGTGACTTATCTGTTTTCATCTCTTTCCGTTGTTTCTCCACGCCAGGGATGCTTATTACACTATCATCTATATGAGACTCCGTGAGATGGTCAAATGATGGTATGTTTGTATTATTCTCCTGGGTGAAAAATTTCTTAAACAGGGGGCTTAGAACTTCGACCTTCCTTTTGCTATTCTCTGTCTGTACCTCCCCGTCCTGCACCCTACTCTGCCTACAGTCTCATTCCCAATGCCCACTTTTCCTCAAAAAGACATCAAGTCCCTTACTCCGTCCATGAAAGTTTTGGTGGATTCACGCTGGCCATTGTGACATTATTGAACTGCTCCCATTAATATCTGAAAATATTTTATCTCCTATGATGCTGCAGTAAGCTTTTCCTCAACACTTTTAATGTTTGAGCATTTATTAACTTTCTTATCTTGTATGAAGTGTAACTTAACCATATGTAACAACTGTCTCTTACCAATAAGTCAACTTCACAGCCGTCAACAGGTTGTCCACAAATACTAACACAGCCTCCCCTTTCTTACCCAGAAAATATGCAGGTCTGTGTCATCTGCCCTCATTTGAGGTACTTGATCTAGCAAAGACTGAGCCAGGCCTGTAGCAATAACCCCTTGTTCCCCTAGTTTACTCATTGTAGAACATGTGTCTCAAACAATAAAAAAAAATGTACCAGGAAAAATATTGTTACACACATACTTAATCCTTACACCTGAGTGCCAACCGTGAACGTGGTGAGCAATCACTGGTGTAATGTCCAGGCCTCCTGTATTTGAAGCAAATCACTTGGGAGGATTGAGCACAAGCAGTACTATGCCCAGCAAATTACATTGTACACACAGCTAATTGGGTGCATATCAGCATGTTCTCTAGTGTTCTACCCAAACTCCTTCAAATCATTGCCTGAGTCCACTTTCATGAACTGAACTCTGAACGCCATTCTCCAAAACAAACGACCAGATAGTTTTAACCACTGGGACAGAAAACAAACAATTTGTTGTCACTCACCATCATTCACAATATGATGATGAAGCTGCTTGCTGTTCAATGTCACTGATTCTCCTGACACCATTGTAATGGCTGGCAGCACTTATGGCACCAATGTAATTGCTGCATAGTTGTGGACACTATGTAAGCCAAGATGGTCAATTCAGGATGCTGTGTAACACGTAGGGTTGTTACTACCAGTCCCAAGGTTGGTAGTCGTCAAATCAGAAATGCTTCCTCAGTAGTAACAATCTGTACTCATTGAGACTGTTGTACTGTGCTGTTGGTGGTGACTTGAATGTTGTCAGGCACGACCCTGCTACACTCAGTGTCAAGGAACATTGTTGTGAAGATGGCAGCAGCTGCTCCACTCAGCATAAGACAGCAAGTTATCTTGTGTGGTAACCATTCTCCATTGGTGCAGCATCAGATGCTGGTACGACATGGGTGGCCGAATACTGAATGTGCCAGTTGATTGTGACAGACGCTGGCAGGCTGGGCTATGGTGCTAGGCAGAAGTGTAGGGACAAGGTAGCACAATGCCCGTGCCATGCAAAAGCCAGAACATGGGTGAAGCAAGAAGCATCAGAGGCAGCTGGACACGAGTCAGCAGTGGCAGAACATGTGTACACTGGACAGACAGTGGGTCAGAAGCGAGGAGAGCTGGTGCACAGACTCTGAACCAGAGATGCCCAGAGGCTGGTTGGTGTCACTCTGGAGGTGATCCCAACTGGATAATTCAAGCCCTGCAGCGTTAGGTCTAGGAGCAGCTGTCAGAAGCAGCAGCTGGCTGTAGTTAAGACTGGGTGATCTGCATTGGGCTGTCTGTTGGCATCAAATACCGGTATTTCTCGGTGTCGGTAGCATTCGAAGACATCGTACTGCTAGGTCCGCACTGTGAGTATTTATGGCAGATTTGCCCAGCTTTGTTGTGACCAACCCCCACTACTGGTCACGTAGGGACGGAGGCGGTGCAGTACTGTGCCAAAACGTGAGGTAATTCAGCTCACTGCTGTGGCGGACTGAGGTCTCACACCATGCCACCTCAGCAGTATTCCAGCTCTGGCAGTGGAATTCCACAGTAGCTAGCTGGTCCACCTGAAGTCTTCTTGGAGAGGTGTTAGCACGACAGTAGAGTTGCCCAACAGGAGTCCTTATCAAGCTGGACTAATTTGAAAAAAGGGAAGACTGATTCCTGTAGAGATATGTTCATTGTGAAGTGCTTGTGTAAAGTGTGAGAACATCCCAGAAATCCTCACAAAATCTCAGTGGGGATATTAAAGAAATGTGCCATATGTGGAAAGCACCATTGCTGTTAATATTCTTAATAGTCTGTGAGGATGCACTGCTATACAAAACAAAAATATATTACTATCAACATTCTATATTTTACTTGATACTCAGAAAAGAAAAATTGGAATAAAAGCAGGTGTATGCAGAAGATTATTTACTGTATTTCTTCCCTCACAACATTCACAAAAGGAAAAGGAGATGTGAGGGTAGATCAATTCTGGTGCACTATATACACGCCATATAGTGGCTTGCAGTGAGTACAGTTGTGATCGTAGATATCAGTGGGAAAGCATGTGAATAAAATTTGTACACCACATATCCATAGTAACTATTTATTTAAAAATAATCAGTTGTATTACTCTGAACCTGATAAACTGCACATTCATTTTGTAAGTGTTCTCCTACACTACAAGAGTAACTCTGAGCAATCTAAATGTCTCTCTTTGCATATACTCTTCATTAAATTCATTGACAAATATTTACCTAAATATTTTCAGTAGATATCCTTTGCATGTCTCTCAGGATGATGTTGCCATGCAGGTGTGTGTGTGTGTGTGTGTGTGTGTGTGTGTGTGTGTGTGTGTGTGTGTGTGCTGTATAGTTTTGAAGAAAGAATTGCCATAAAGCTTCTTACATTCTCAGTCTTACGTGCCTATTGATTTCTCAGGGCATCAGCTGTCTCTTCCATTATTAATAGTCTACCAATGGCCTTCCATTACCATATTTGAATTTTCCTTTGTAGTTTATAATGATTATTTAACATTTCTTTACTTTGGTATTCCCTTGTTTTTTTTTTGTAGTGGATGGTGCTATTCATCGGGCAGCTGGTCCAGAATTGAAGAATGAGTGCAAAGGACTTGGAGGCTGTGAGGCTGGTGACGCAAAAATTACAAGCGGCTATAAATTACCATCAAAATGTTAGTAAGTTTTGACTATAGCGTAGTCAGAAATATTTGTTTGCAGTAGTGAAATATAATCATGTAAAAGTAAAATTTCTGTTTGTAAAAGACAAATTAAAGGTAAGAGAAAATATATATATATATATATATGTGTGTGTGTGTGTGTGTGTGTGTGTGTGTGTGTGTGTGTGTGTGTGTGTCTATCAACATACCAACGCTTTCGTTTGGTAAGTCACATTATCTTTGTTTTTAGATATATTTTCCCCACGTGGAATGTTTCCCTCTAAACGAAAGCGTTGGTATGTTGATAGACACACAAACACACACAAAATAAAAGCGTTCACAACTCACGGTTGGTTCATCAGGAAAGAGGGAAGGAGAGGGAAAGATGAAAGGATGTGGGTTTTAAGGGAGAGGGTAAGGAGTCATTCCAATCCCGAGAGTGGAAAGACTTACCTTAGGGGAGAAAAAAGGACAGGTATACACTCGCACACAAACACACATATCCATCCGCACATATACAGACACAAGCAGACATGTAAAGGCAAAGAGTTTGGGCAGAGATGTCAGTCAAGGCAGAAGTACAGAGGCAAAGATGTTGTTGAATGACAGGTGAGGTATAAGTGGCGGCCACTTGAAATTAGCGGAGGTTGAGGCCTGGTGGGTAACGGGGAGAGAGGATATATTGAAAGGCAAGTTCCCATCTCCGGAGTTCTGATAGGTTGGTGTTAGTGGGAAGTATCCAGATAACCTGGACGGTGTAACAGTGTGCCAAGATGTGCTGGCCGTGCACCAAGGCATGTTTAGCCACAGGGTGATCCTCATTACCAACAAACACTGTCAGCTTTCAGACAACACTAAATACAATGTTTGCCAATGTAATCCCATTCCTGATGTCCAGGCGGAGCTTCAAGGAATCCTCAGAACCTTAGGCCCCCTACAAAACCTTTCACCTGACTCCATCAACCTCCTGACCCCACCGACACCCCGCACCCCTACCTACTTCCTATAATTCACAAACCCAATCATCCCGGTCGCCCCATTGTAGCTGGTTACCAAGCCCCCACAGAACGTATCTGTGCCTACGTAGATCAACACCTTCAACCCATTACCTGCAGTCTCCCATCCTTCATCAAAGACACCAACCACTTTCTCGAACACCTGGAATCCTTACCCAACCTGTTACCCCCGGAAACCATCCTTGTAACCATTGATGCCACTTCCTTATACACAAATATTCCGCACGTCCAGGGCCTCGCTGCGGTGGAGCACTTCCTTTCACGCCGATGACCTGCCACCCCACCTAAAACCTCTTTCCTCATTACCTTAGCCAGCTTCATCCTGACTCACAACTTCTTCACTTTCGAAGGCCAGACATACCAACAACTAAAGGGAACAGCCATGGGTACCAGGATGGCCCCCTCGTACCCCAACCTATTCATGGGTCGCTTAGAGGAAGCCTTCTTAGTTACCCAGGCCTGCCAACCCAAAGTTTGGTACAGATTCATTGATGACATCTTCATGATCTGGACTCACAGTGAAGAAGAACTCCTTAATTTCCTCTCCAACCTCAACTCCTTTGGTTCCATCAGATTCACCTGGTCCTACTCCAAATCCCATGTCACTTTCCTTGACGTTGACCTCCATCTGTCCAATGGCCAGCTTCACACATCAGTCCACATCAAACCCACCAATAAGCAACAGTACCTCCATTATGACAGCTGCCACCCATTCCATATCAAACGGTCCCTTCCCTACAGCCTAGGTCTTCGTGGCAAACGAATCTGCTCCAGTCCTGAATCCCTGAACCATTACACCAACAACCTGAAAACAGCTTTCACATCCCGCAACTACCCTCCCGACCTAGTACAGAAGCAAATAACCAGAGCCACTTCCTCATCCCCCACAAACCCAGAACCTCCCACAGAAGAACCCCAAAAGTTCCCCACTTGTGACAGGATACTTTCCGGGACTGGATCAGACTCTGAATGTGGCTCTCCAGCAGGGATACGACTTCCTCAAATCCTGCCCTGAAATGAGATCCATCCTTCATGAAATCCTCCACACTCCACCAAGAGTGTCTTTCCGCCGTCCACCTAACCTTTGTAACCTCTTGGTTCATCCCTATGAAATCACCAAACCACCTTCCCTACCCTCTGGCTCCTACCCTTGTAACCGCCCATGATGTAAAACCTGTCCCATGCACCCTCCCACCACCATCTACTCCAGTCCTGTAACCCGGAAGGTGTACACGATCAAAGGCAGAGCCACGTGTGAAAGCACCCACGTGATTTACCGACTGACCTGCCTACACTGTGAAGCTTTCTATGTGGGAATGACCAGCAACAAACTGAGGATCACCCTTGAAGCTCCGCCTGGACATCAGGAATGGGATTACATTGGCAAACTTTGTAATTAGTGTTGTCTGAAAGCTGACAGTGTTTGTTGATAATGAGGATCACCCTGTGGCTAAACATGGCTTGGTGCACAGCCAGCACATCTTGGCACACTGTTACACCGTCAGAGTTATCTGGATACTTCCCACTAACACCAACCTGTCAGAACTCCGGAGATGGGAACTTGCCCTTCAGTATATCCTCTCTTCTCGTTATCCACCAAGCCTCAACCTCAGCTAATTTCAAGTTGCCGCCGCTCATACCTCACCTCTCTTTCAACAACTTCTTTGCCTCTGTACTTCCGCCTCGACTGACATCTCTGCCCAAACTCTTTGCCTTTACGTATGTCTGCTTGTGTCTGTATATGTGTGTTTGTGTGCGAGTGTATACCTGCCCTTTTTTCCCCTAAGGTAAGTCTTTCCGCTCCCGGGATTGGAATGACTCCTTACCCTGTCCCTTAAAACCCAAATCCTTTCGTCTTTCCCTCTCCTTCCCTCTTTCCTGACGAGGCAACCGTTGGTTGCGAAAGCTAGAATTTTGTGTGTATGTTTGTGTTTGTTTGTGTGTCTATCGACGTGCCAGTGCTTTCGTTTGGTAAGTCACATCATCTTTGTTTTTAGATATATTTTTTCCCACGTGGAATGTTTCCTTCTATTATATTCATATCATTAATTTGAACCCAACAATTATGTTTGTTATTGTCACTGTTACATTTCGAAATCTTTTTTGTCGTCTTATTTTCTCTTTTTGTTTTTGCCAGTAGTTTCACTTTGTATTCACCTTCTCCTTTTTACCGTAATCTACTATACAATTTTATCCCTCCTATATATACTCAACAATACATCACCCACTTCCAAACCATAACCAAAAAAATTTTTTTCCGCTTTCAACACCACCGCTGCTATAAAATCCACCGTTTCTCTTTCACCTATTAAACAACCATTTCGTCTAGTTCTGATAACTTTCACTTTATTTTCATTTCCGTTTTTCACACATCACTGATAATTTTTAGCCGCTTCCCACGGGTTTTAACGTCATTATTTCTTCGCCAGACAATTGTTAGCCTCATTTTCATAATCCGCCACCACAAAACCACTCCTTTTAATACATTTACACGCAGCTTTTTCGAAATTTTCCCGAATTTCTCCATCCTTTAACGTGTTTTGGCGGCAACACAACCACTTAACCTTTGTGCACATCGTTGTCTACCAACCCAAGTTCACCACAGGATCAACATAGCCCAGCTTTAACCAACACTTTTTCGCCTTTTTTCACAACAGATCTCCAGTTAACTTTCTCCAGTTATTTTCATTTTCATTTCAACCTCGTGTTACACTTTCCACCTTCTAATACCATGTCACCCTCACAACACCCCCACAACGACCCCATTAAGTTTTATTTACATTCCCTCCGCAAACATGCCTTCACCCTAGCCAGATTACGCTCGCATATTTTATTTTCTCAGGCTTGTCTGACATTTGGCATTACCCCCAAAGGCCACACACTTAAAGTTCCCATCTCTGGCTGCAACCCTTCTTTCCATCAGTCCCTATACCAGTTCCAAACTGAACAATCCATTGCCCTCACCCACCTAAAAAGGCCTCTGTATATGTCTGCTTGTGTCTGTATATGTGTGGATGGATATGTGTGTGTGTGCGAGTGTATACCTGTCCTTTTTTCCCCCTAAGGTAAGTCTTTCCGCTCCCGGGATTGGAATGACTCCTTACCCTCTCCCTTAAAACCCAAATCCTTTCGTCTTTCCCTCTCCTTCCCTCTTTCCTGACGAGGCAACCGTTGGTTGCGAAAGCTAGAATTTTGTGTGTATGTTTGTGTGTGTTTGTGTGTCTATCGACGTGCCAGCGCTTTCGTTTGGTAAGTCACATCATCTTTGTTTTTAGATATATTTTTTCCCACGTGGAATGTTTCCCTCTATTATATATATATATATAAAAATCAGTTGTTAGAAAATATTTTGGAAATTACAGCCAGAAGTTGACAATAAGTCATATTTTATAAAGTAGGATATTATGTGTTTTTACCCAGTGACAGCACCTGTAGATTGCTTCCTTTCGTGAAATGGCTAACCTGAGTTATCTGTAATAATCTCATCACAATGTTCTTCTTTTTACCACCCTTCCTCTTCCTTTTTGTTGCTCCCTTTCTTCCCAGTGAACATCACTTTTTTTGCTTGTCTTTATTAATATTGCTTAAAAAGGAAGCAATATACGTGCTGCCAGTTCGTAAATACGCATAATATCCTAATTCGTAAAATATTACTTATTGTCAACTTCTGGCAGTAATTAACAGACAAAAGTTTGTTGGTTAGAGTTTTCAATTACTGAGAACAACTAATCCCATCCAGGAGCTTGAAGTACTAAGTAAATAATTACATGTGTGTTAACAAAGAGGCAAATGGGTTTGGCTGATATTTGCTTTCAGGACGCACAGTTATCAAAACAGCTAGTAGAAATGCATATGAAACAATAATTTTAGAAAAAGGGTAGTATTCTTAGTTTTCAAAATTGCGGGTTTTTTCTCGCAGGCAAGAAAGTAGTTGTTGTTGTGGTCTTCAGTCCTGAGACTGGTTTGATGCAGCTCTCTATGCTACTCTATTCTGTGCAAGCTTCTTCATCTCCCAGTATCTACTGTAGCCTACATCCTTCTGAATCTGCTTAGTGTATTCGTCTCTTGGTCTCCCTCTACGATTTTTACCCTCCACACTGCCCTCCAATACTAAATTGGTGATCCCTCAATGTCCCAGAACATGGCCTACCAACCGATCCCTTCTTATAGTCAAGTTGTGCCACAAGCTCCTCTTCTCCCCAATTCTATTCAATACCTCCTCCTTAGTTATGTGATCTACCCATCTGATCTTCAGCATTCTTCTGTAGCACCACATTTCGAAAGCTTCTATTCTCTTCTTGTACAAGCTATTTATTGTCCACGTTTCACTTCCATACATGGCTACACTCCATACAAATACTTTCAGAAATGACTTCCTGACATTTAAATCTATACTCGATGTTAACAAATTTTTCTTCTTCAGAAATGCTTTCCTTGCCATTGCCAGTCTGCATATTATATCCTCTCTACTTCGACCATCATCAGTTATTTTGCTCCCCAAATAGCAAAACTCCTTTACTACTTTAAGTGTATCATTTCCTAATCT
The DNA here is from genome assembly GCF_023864275.1 of Schistocerca cancellata. Lineage (NCBI taxonomy): Eukaryota > Metazoa > Arthropoda > Insecta > Orthoptera > Acrididae > Schistocerca > Schistocerca cancellata. Next base: position 712,549,450 of record NC_064626.1, read on the forward strand.
AATCCCCTGAGCATCACTCAACTTAACTCGACTACATTCCATTAACCTCGTTTTGCTTTTGTTGATGTTCATCAAGAAAGTAGGAAACCTTATAGTTTCATAAGTTACAAGTAGAGTTACTGTGTGTTATTATTATTATTATTGTTGTTGTTGTTGTTGTTGTTGTTGTTGTTGTTTTAACTCACTCTTTATCAGCTATACTGTGTGTGGCTATTCATGTAGGTATGTACATCTACATCTGCACTCTGCAAACCACTGTGAAGTGCATGGCAGAGGGTATGCGCTACCATACCGTTTATTAGGGCTTTTTCCCATTTCATTCTTATAGGGAGTACAGGAAAAATGATTGTTTAAATGCCTCTGTGCATGCTGTAATTAATAATCTAGTCTAATCTTATCCTCATGATCCCTATGGGTGCGATATGTAGATGGATGTAGTATATTCTGAGAATCATCATTTAAAGCCAGTTCTTGAAACTTTGTTAGTAGACTTACTTGGGATGGTTTCTGTCTATTCTCAAGAGCCTGCCAGTTCAGTTCTTTCAACATCTCAGTGACACACTCCCACAGGTTAAACAAAGCTATGGCCATTTGTGCTGCTCTTCTCTGCATATATTCTGTATTCCCTGCCAGTCTTATCTGGCACAGGTCGCACACACTTTAGTAGTATTCTAGGATGAGTACATGAGCGACTTCTAAGCATTCTCCTTTGTAGAATGGTTGTATTTCCCTCATATTTTAACAGTAAACCGAAACCCGCTTTACCTACGACTGAGCCGACGTGATCTTTCCCCTTCCGTGTCCCTACCTAAGTATGAAACCAGAATTTGGTTGCAATAATTACATGTCTGTTGTTTGGAGAAAGAAAAAAAGACAGTTCTTCTCTTGAGGTGAACCAGTCAGTGAGCCATTTTTGTTCCATTTCCTATGAATTGGAACATTGTTCAGCAAGAGCTTGTCCCAGTGGTGCAAATAGATGATAATCGGGTGGAGCCAAGACTGGAGAATAACCTGCATGCTCTAGTATTTCCCAGCTGAATGCCTTAGTTGTTTCCTTGACCAATTTGGCTATGTGGGTGATGGGGCATTATCTTGGACCAATATGACTTTCTTACTCATTTATATATATTCTGGTCATTTTTCACGTAATGCTGGTTTAAATCAATCATTTGCTGTTGGCAGCAATCTGTGTTATCAGTTTCACCAGGTTGTAAGAGCTCATAATAGATTACATCCTTCTGATCACAACAAACACAGAACATTGTCTTTTTTCCAAAGCAATTTGGTCTTGCAGTGGATGCTGATGGTTTACCTGGATTCATCCATGATTTACAATGCTTAGGATTCTCAAAATATATCCATTTTTCATCAACTGTCACTATTCAATGGAGAAATGACTTGCTTTTGTATCTGGTGAACAGCATTTCACAAGTGGTCTTTCGATTTGCTTGTTGTCTTTCATCCAGTTCATGCAGAACCCATTGTACTACTTTCTGCACCTTTCCCATAGTTTTCAACCAAAGATAAACAGCTTTCTAGGTCACATTCAATTGCTCCGCGAGTTCCAGTTGAGTTTGAGTACCATCTTCATCCAATAAGACCTGCAATTGTTGTCTTCAAACTTTTTCGGTGGGTTCCCACACTCGTCGTTTCTAATGTCAAAATCACAACTTTTAAATTTTTTGGACCACTCCAAAGAGCATGTTCACTGAAAGCTTCAACAAGCATTTGATGTGATTCCGCTGCAGTTTTCTTCAAACGATAAGAGAAAACCAATGCTGTCCACTAATCATAGTTCGTAGGCACAAAACTCGAAATTTTTATGGATTTGAAGCAGATACCAATGTATGAAAACTTGGGTTACTGTGTGTAGACATTCGTCATCAGCCATTACAGGAAGCAGATGGCTCTGTAGATGAGGTCTCATGGGCCCTGTAGTGTTTCGAGTATTTCTGCGTAAATTTGAGAACCACTCGGCCTTCCACCATCTCGAACACATGATATTTTAGATGTGAGTGGGAGAAAGGAACCCTGTCTACTGCACATCACCTGTCTGTGTGTGCAGGTGTGAAATCAGTCGTGAGCAAAAGGTCGATGTGGCAGTTGAACTGCACCAACAAGTACTTGTCGAGCGATCCATGGAAGTTGTAGTGAAAGCACATGGAAGAACCAAGGAACTTCTGTGTTATTCTGTTTGTAATTGTGACTATTGTTAGTGACAAAAGAACAATTGAGATTCTGAATTGTGAAAAAACTCTTATCTTGGGCTTGCTGAAGGCAAGATGTATTTTACAATATGTTTGTAGTATAGGCATGGTTGTTAAGCCGACTCGTTTCTAAATGGACTTAAATCTGTTTCTAATGAGAGACGATAAGAGTTACTTACGAGAAGCTGAATGTTATGTGTGAAGTGTGAATTTTGTTCTTTATGCAGCTCGTATATATCCATAGCTATTGAAAAGTATTCCCTGAGTACCTTATTTCACAAAGAGAGAGAGGGAGAGAGAGAGAGAGAGAGAGAGAGAGAGAGTCTTAAAGGTTCCTGTGACTAGCATCATTCCTTGGAGAAGTTTGTAGAGATTTCAGAAGCCGGCTATCTGGAGGAGAAGATCGGCTGCGCATTCCCAAGTAACTCAGCTCGTGTGAGAGAAGTGAGGAGTTTGCACACACATATCACACACTCTTCTAGCTGTCATAAACGTTGGAGCTTTACACTGAGGGATAGCACCATCCGTAGGGAAATTACGGTTTCATACTTCCACACCTGGTATATTTTTTGTTTTGTTTTGGAAAGTGCACAATTTTACATTTTTGGACATTTAAAACAAGCTACCAATCATTGCACCACTTTGAAATCTCATCAAGGTATGACTGAATATTTGTACAGCTTTATTCAGACTGTATTTCATTGTAGATAACTGCAACATCTGCGAAAAGTCTGAGGTTACTATTAATACTGTCCACATGATTATTTTGGTTCATCATGAACAGCCGGCTATGAGCGCTTTTCGCTTACTGTGTTACAAGATAAGTAATTTAGCTAGTAATTAATCGTTTTTGCTGTCTAGATAGTATTTATTTGCATTAGTGTCGGATAGACGTGACAAATCGAAGGCTTCAGTTTTTATTTGCGTCTGAATAAGATAAGCGAAGTTTCCGTTTAGGACAGTTCCACGTTTACGCAAATGTTTGTTTACATTCTTAACTGATGTTAAATACGCAGGATTATCAATTAATTCAGTGCACAGTACTCAGTATTTGTGATTATTAGTGTCATTTAGACTCGATATATTGAAGGGAGCAGTTTTTATATGTTTTATTAGGTTATTTTTCGCATGTACGTAAACATTTGTTTAAATTATAAATATGAGGGTTAATCAGTTTAAGTTAGTGTGCAATACTCAGTATTCATGTTTATTAGAGTCATTTAGACTTGATACATTGAAGGTAGCAGATTTTATATGTTTTATTAGGAATAGTGATACTGACAGTGAATTCTAACCTCACTTGTATACGTTTAACTAGCACAACCTGTGACCATTAACAAGTAAGCAAATATAAAATATGTGGTAAATTAGTATTACACTACAATATCTGAGTAAATCAGTGTTACACTACAACTTCTGAGCCCTTCTTTCATACGGTTTAGTTAGCAGGAAGCTAAAACTCACCTGTCCATTTGCTTAAATTCCTTAGCTTGTTGTGGGCTTTAGTGATCATGTACTGTAAGCCCATCGGTTCCTGTATAGTAGAGTTCATATTTGTGCTTTACATTCTGAACTCTTATTGTTAGCTAAAGGTTTTGTTTTGTATGTGCACCTGTCAGTGTACAATACTCAGTATTTACATTTATTAGGGTCATTTAGACTTGATACATTTAAGGTAGCAATTTTTATAGTTTTATTAGGTCACTTTCACATGTACGTAAACACTTGTTTAAATTACAAATATGAGGGGTAATCAGTAGGATGTCACCTCTCTCTGTCACTGAGCCGACTGGCCCACTCTCACATCAGTGTGGGTGGCAGACTGTCGAGGTTGAAGGCTGCATGAGGGACGTAGGCTCCTGCCAAATCCCATGCACTTTGCTAATAGATTCAGTGTGCTACCTGATGCTGGGGGGAGGCTGAGCAAAATCAGAATGCACCCTGCGCCAGGATAGTGGCCGCTCCTTCAGCAAGGTCCGGACAGGCACATGGGGGTAGGGGTTTGTTAGTTATTGGGAGCTCCAATGTTAGGCGGGTCATGGAGCCCTTCAGGAACATATTGGCTAGGGTGGGAAAGAAGTCCAACGTTCACTCAGTGTGCTTGCCGTGGGGCCCTATCTGGGATGTGGAAGAGGCTCTTCCAGTAGCTATCGAGTGTGCAGGGTGCAGCCAGTTGCAGATTGTTGCACTTTTCGACACCAACGATGCCTGTCATTGGGGGTTCCGAGGAAATCTTTGGGTCCTTTCGACAGCTAGCTAAATTGGTGAAAGCAGCCTCCATCTCTCGAGGAGTGGAAGCCAAGCTGACAATCTGCAGCATCGTACCCAGGGTGGACCGGGGTCCTCTGGTTCGGAGTCGAATGGAGAATCTAAACCACAGGCTACGTCGACTGTGACGAAAATGGTTGTAGATTCCTGGACCTACACTATGGGGTGGAAGGTTGTAGGACACCCCTCAATAGATCAGGGGTGCACTACACACAGGAAGCAGCTACTTGGGGAGCACAGTACTTGTGGCATTCACATGGGGGTTTTTTAGATTAGGTTCCTCTCCATGGGAAACAAACCGTTGGACTGAAAAATTATCAGTTCATATCACTGATGTGTGTGTGCCAACTGTAAAAATTGTTAGTTCACCTAAACAGGACATTCCAAAGGATTTAAATATGCTTAATCTTATGTTAGTAAATTGTCGAAGTGTCTGTAGCAAGATCTCAGAGTTATTCTCCGAAATAAACAGTAGCAATGCCAATATTGTATTAGGTACCAAAATCTGGTTGAAACCTGACATAAAAAGCAGTGAAATTTTGAACTCAGCTTGGACAATGTTTAGGAAGGATACGACTGATGCTATGGGAGGTGGTGTGTTTATTGCAGTTAAAAGCTGTTTGAACACAGTTGAGATCGATACTGGGTTGGACTGTGAAATAGTCTGGATAAAGCTGTCAGTCAGACAAGGATTGGCCCTTATATTAGGATGTTTTTATAGACCACAAGCGTCTGCTTCAAATGTCACAGAACATTTCAGGGAAAGTCTTGACTACATAGGAAGTAAATATCCAAATTACCCATTAGTTATAGGTGGATACTTTAATCTGGCATCTGTTGACTTGGAAAATTACACGTTTATCACAGGGGGCAGAAGCAAAGATTTGTGTGAAGTTATTCTAGGAGCGCTCTCAACATACAAGCTTGAGCAATTGGTCAGAAAACCAACTCGAGATAGGAACACATTAGATATCTTGGTGACAAACAGACCTGATCTTTTTGAGGAAGTTAATCTAGAAGAAGGTATTAGCGACAATAACGTCGTTGTGGCTTTTATGTCAGTGGAAGTCGCAAAAAAGAAAAGAAGGAAAAAAAAAAGAAACCGTGTATAGTTTTCTAGTTTAGGAAAGCAAATAAAACTGTCATTAATGTATATCTTCATAGTCAGCTCCAAGCATTCATTGTGGGACACAAAGATATTGAGTATCTTTGGTCGGAATTTAAAGGTTTTGCCTAGCAAAATTATAGGGGAGGGAAAGGATCGACCATGGTACAACAAACACGTTAGGAAGTTACTGAGAAAGCAGAGAATTTTGCACAGTCGTTTTAAACGTAGTCACTGCCCCGTTGACAAACAGAAATGTGAAATGAAATCAGCTGTCAGAAGGACAGTGAAAGACTCTTTTAACGAATTTGAAAGCAATATGTTATCTGCAGATTCTAAAACTAAACCCCAAATAATTTGGTCATACGTAAAACCTATGAATGGTGCTAATAATTCAGTAACTTCTCTTACTGACAGTACAAGTAATGTAACAGATGATGATGATAAACAGAAGGCCGAAATTCTAAACATAGCTTTCAAAAACTCGTTTATGGTAGATGACTGCAGCACCATTCCCCCTTTCAGTTATCGAACAAATGCAAGGATGGCTGACATAGTGTTTAGTGTATTTGGGATTGTAAAACAGTTAAGATCCTTAGATGCCAGGAAGGCATCTGGCCCAGACGGCATCCCCGTAAGATTATATGTTGACTATGCTACAAATATAGCACCATTCTTATCCATCATCTATCAGAGATCATTGGAACAGCAGAAAGTTCCACGGAACTGGAAGAAGGCCCAGGTCATAGCAATCTATAAAAAGGGTAGAAAATCGGATGCACATAATTACCAGCCAATTTCACTGACATTGATTTGTTGTAGAATCATGGAACATATTTTGTGTTCAGACATAATGACCTTTATAGACTCTGAGAAGCTCATCTGCAGAAACCAGCATGGTTTTAGGAAACAGCGGTCATGCAAGACACAGCTGGTGCTCTTTGTGCATGATAAACAGGCTCTATAGTCTATTCGCCGAGAGCTGGGACGAAACATAAACAGTGTCACGTGAGCGACTACGCTCGTTTCCAGAGAAAGCATTCGGTGTTCACGTGATACAAACACAATTAATTGTTAATTTTAATAGCAATACCAGTAAAATAATGATACAGGACGAAACAAGGTTCACTCTGTCGAACTTGAACTGTTTTCTTTGAGGTTTATAACAAACCGCTCCTCTCTCTCCTCTATAATGCAGTCTAATTTCCACATTTGAGTTTCCACTTTTTCTACGACATGGAGGACGCACTTGTTCCAATCTCCTGCAGTCACTGTTCTTACTGCTTCCTCTAGCAGTACTTTAACTTCCGGCATTTTGTATGTTTTGTTTTTCGCTGTAACATAGCTGTAGTAACACTGTTCACGTTACGTCGCACTTCACTTAGCGTAGACCGGGACTGTGTCCTAGGCATGCCCGATGTTGACTGACTGTGCACGGCCTGTCCTGCCGGAGTTGTTGTTGTTCTTGTTGTTACGCCGGCAGAGGTCGCGTCCGAATTCTCACGTGCCCTCTGGTGGACGGGACTCTACTGGCGGCGACTACCGTTCATGACGCGCCGTGCCAATGTGCGCCTCCCGCGATCTTTCTGGTGGCTACTACACTCCTCCTCCTTCGGGGGGTGAAGCCACTGTGATCCACTGCGTCGGAAGGTGGAGCGTCGGGCAGGAGCGATGACCTCCACATCCATTGGATGGCCGGAGTCGAGGGGATCTGCCAACCCTCGAGCTGGAACCTTCGAATACGGCTGGAAGTGACCCACACGAAGAGGCCCCCGTCGTCCCACAACCGGAGCCCGGGACAGCACAGGCGACAAGCTGTCGAAGTCTGGATCCTGTTCCACCTCAGGAGGGGCAAGACCTAGTGGCGGGGACGAAGGGGAAGGGACGACCACAGGGGAACTAGCCCCCTGCGAAACCGGGCCGGCTAGGGGGGCCGGCTCTCGCTGGGGCATCTCGAATGACGGCGATGCCGGTGCTGGAGCCACTGGAGGTTGCCAAGGCCGAGAACCATCGCAGTGTGGCAGAGTCACAGCGGGGAGAGGAGGTAACGTCCCTTGTGAAACCAATACAGGTGCCGGCAATGGGGAAGCCGGTGTCCGAGAGGTCGGAGGGTGGGTGCCCGAACGTGGACGGAGCTGATTTTGGTGACGACGTACCACCCGGTCCCCCGCCTGCAAGGTATAGAGCCGGCGGCCATGGCGGTGCAGGACCACCGCCGGTATCCAATGTGGATTGCGACCAAACCCACGGGCCCAGACTGACATACCCAGTGGAAAGCCAGGTACTCCGTTTTGTGAAGACTGGCGAGGACCAGGCTGGAGGAGGTGCAACAGAGTCCTAGGTTGACGCCCATGGAGGAGCTCTGCGGGGCTGCGGTCTCCCATTGGTGTGGTCCGGTATGCCGTCAAGAAAAACGTCAATGCTTCCTCTGCAGGAAATTCGTGCACATACTTTTTCATCTGTGTCTTAAAGGTGCGCACCATGCGCTCAGCTTCCCCATTCGATTGTGGATGGAAGGGGGGAGAGCAAACGTGCCGAATACCGAAGTGCCTACAAAAATCCTGGAAGGTCTGCGAAAGAAACTGCGGTCCATTGTCCGAGACCAGGGTGATTGGCAGACCTTCCACAGAAAAGATTTTTGCTAGTGCCTGGATTGCAACTTCTGAAGTGGTTGAGGAGCAGCGAACCACATATGGGAATCGGGAATAAGCATCAATGACAATGAGCCAAAAGCCATTGAGAAACGGGCCCGCAAAATCGATGTGAACACGTTCCCATGCCTGGGTTGCCGGCGGCCTTGAAGAGAACGCTGCCCTGGGAGATGCCTGTTGGCTCGCACACTGGGAACAGGCGGCCACCAAGTGCTCAATTTCTCTGTCAATACCGGGCCAGTACACATGTCTGCGAGCCAAGGTTTTAGTACGGGAAACACCCCAGTGCCCCGCATGTAATAACTTGAGGACCTCCCTTCGTAAACTTGCAGGAACAACCACGCGAGGAGCTGTATCATCAGTAGCCAGAAGGAGAACTCCTTCCAAGACCGAGAGACGGTCTCGTAGAAGAAAATAATTACGAAGAGGGTCCAAGGCCCGGCCCGGAGGGCGGGACGACCACCCCTGCTGAATGAGGCGAACTACTTGCCGGAGAACCGGGTCAGCCGCCGTTTCCCTGGCGACTCGAGAACTAGTGATCGGGAAGCCATCAACCGCTTGGCGGGACGCCACATCCAAATGAAAACACATAATCTCCTCTCGATCAAATGTAGGGTCCGGGCCCACCGGAAGACGGGAAAGAGCGTCGGCATTGGCATGCTGGCCTGTAGGGCGAAAACGAATGTCATAATGGTACTTAGAGAGGAACAAGGCCCAGCGCTGGAGTCTGTGGGCTGCCCTATCCGGAATCTGAGAGGCGGGGCCAAATAACGATATTAACGGCTTAGGGTCAGTGATTAACTGAAACTTCGTGCCATACAAGAAAGGGTGAAACTTGGTAACAGCGTAGACAATGGCCAAAGCCTCTTTTTCCACCTGGGAGTAATGGGCCTGCGCGGGACTAAGCGTTTTCGACGCAAACGCCAGTGGTTGCTCGGAACCATCTGCGTTGCGATGGGCCAGGACCGCCCCCACCCCATACTGTGAAGCATCCGTAGCCAGGACTAACGGCTTATGGGGATCAAAAGTAGCCAAACAAGGGGCTGACGTGAGGAGGCCCTTCAACGAGGTGAACGCTCGCTCGCATGCCGGCGACCAATCAAAAGGAACACCCTTGTGCAGAAGGCAGTACAGGGGGTGGGCTATAGTGGAAGCCCTGGGAATGAACCGGTGGTAATAGGCTATCTTGCCTAAAAAAGCTTGTAACTCCTTCAGCGATGTGGGCCGAGGAAGGTTGACGATACCTTGGACCAAACTTCCTAGTGGCTGGATGCCATGCCGAGAGATGGTGTAGCCCACATACTCAATGGACGGTTGGAAGAAGGTTGACTTCTGCAGGTTGCAACGCAAGCCCACAGACCTGAATTTGAGAAAGAGGGTGCGAAGGTTGTGCAAGTGGTCTGTCGTGCTGCGGCCCGTGACAATTATGTCATCCAGGTAATTAATACAATGAGGGATTGTCGACGTGACATGCTCAAGATAACGCTGGAATATCGCCGGGGCACTGGATATTCCAAAAGCCAACCGCTGGTATTGGTAAAGGCCAAACGGGGTGTTGACGACTGCCAGCCGTTTGGAGTCCTCATCAAGTGGTATCTGATGATAAGCCTCTGACAGATCGATTTTCGAAAAATAGTGGCCTCCCGCCACGGCGGAGAACAATTCATCAGCACGAGGCAAAGGATAGGTGTCCACCACCAATTGGGAATTAATGGTGGCCTTAAAATCGCCACAAAGACGTAATTTTCCAGAGGGCTTCTTGACAATAACGAGGGGCGAAGCCCACTCACTGGAAGAAATGGGAAGAACGACCCCTAGGGCTGTCAGCCGGTCTAGCTCTTCCTTTACCTGAGGGCGGAGAGCCAAGGGGATCTGCCTCGCGCGTAGAAAACGCGGGCGAGCCGACGCCTTCAACGTTAAGTGAGCTTCAAAATCTGAAACACGCCCCAGGCCCTCCTCAAAAATGTCTGGAAAGTCTGAGATCAAAGATTCTAATGAGTGATAGGGAACGTCTTCGGAGACCAACTGTATGGTGTCAGCGATAGAAAAACCGAAAGCTTGAAAGGCATCCAGGCCAAAAAGGTTAGCGGAGCTCGCATCACTGACAACAATAAAAGTAATAGGCCGAGTGACTGATTTGTAAGTCACTTCGGTAGTGAATTGACCCAGTAGGGGAATGAACTGTTTACCATAACCGCGGAGACGCCGGTAAACTGGCGCCAACGGGGGCGATCCAAGGTCGGAATACGTTTGTGCATTCAACAACGAAACTGCCGCGCCCGTATCTACTTGCAGTTGTAACCGGCGCGACCGAACTGACACCTCGATAAAGAGTTTGCGTGCCGATGCGTCGGGAGCCTGGCCCGACGAAACTTCCTGAATGTCAACGTCCATGTCCTCTGTACTTGCTTCCTTCGATTCCTTTGAGGCTGAGCGGCAAACTTTAGCAATGTGACCGTTTTTATGACATTTGCGACAAACGGCCCAACGCTGGGGGCACTTTGACCGATCGTGATGTACATAGCACGACGCACAGGACGGCAACAGGGACCGGCGGCCGGAATTCGGTTTACGCGCCGCGCGGGAGCGGCCGTAACGGCCGGATTGTACCGCTCGCACGTCGTCCACCCCGGACACAGTGGACGCGGCCGCGCCGCCCTGAACCTCCGCGACGTCGCACCACGCTTCCAGCTGTTGACCTGCTGCGTGAGAGACTTCATACGATTGAGCAATGGACAGGACTTCTTCGAGGGAAGGGTCTTCTAACTGCAGGGCCCGTTGCCGGACCTCCCTATCAGGGGCCGAACGAACAATGACGTCGCGTACCATACATGGGCATACGACTCCCGCGACTGCTCCGTGACAAAATGACACTTGCGACTAAGACCGTGCAGGGTTGCGGCCCACGCCCGGTAAGACTGATGGGGCTGTTTCTTGCATTGATAGAACTCGACCCTAGCCGCCACAACATGCGTGCGGCGGCGATAATATGAAGACAGCAATGAACACAATGCGTCAAACGACAAGGACGAGGGTTCCTGCAACGGCGCTAGCTGCCGCAAAACTTGATACAGCGAGGGAGATATCCAAGACAAGAAGAGAGCACGACATACCTCCGCATCGGCAACATGAAACGCCTGGAAATGCTGCCGAAGGCGATGTTCATATGCGTCCCAATCCTCTGCCGTCTCGTCATACGGGGGAAAGGGAGGAGGGAACTGCGCCGGAGCAGACGGCGCGGAGAGCAACGCCGGAAGCACTTGTTTCATGGTGGCCATGAGCTCCGTCTGCTGCGCAACCAAAACCCGCACCAAATCCTCCATGCCGTGGAGAAACTGCGAAACCGGAACAACGACGCAACACGCGAAAGAACGACCCTACTCGTCGCCAATTGTGTAGTAACACTGTTCACGTTACGTCGCACTTCACTTAGCGTAGACCGGGACTGTGTCCTAGGCATGCCCGATGTTGACTGACTGTGCACGGCCTGTCCTGCCGGAGTTATTGTTGTTCTTGTTGTTACGCCGGCAGAGGTCGCGTCCGAATTCTCACGTGCCCTCTGGTGGACGGGACTCTACTGGCGGCGACTACCGTTCGTGACGCGCCGTGCCAATGTGCGCCTCCCGCGATCTTTCTGGTGGCTACTACAATAGCCTTTGATTCTGGCCCACACTAACTCGATGGCGTTTAATTCACAGTGGTGTGGAGGAATTCTGAAAACAGTTTTCCCTTCATTCTTCACCATTTCATCTATTGCGTATTCGTTGTGCGCTGCTCTGTGATTTTTAAGTATATCTAAAAGTTCTGTCTTCAACATACCGTCTTCGAAATCGATGTTTTTAGATTTTAGCCACTCTGATATTTGGTGCTTATTGGAATTCGCATTGGGAACTTTTTCTTTTCTCCGAGAATGGTACGGCACATTATCAAGAACAATAACTGCATTTTCCTGAAGCCGAGGAAGAACATCTTGAAACCACTTCTCGAAGGTTTCGGTGCACATCTTCTCATGATAATCTCCACTTTTCTTGGATTCAGAAGTCCACAAACATCCTTCAACGAACCCTGCTTTGCTGCCAATGTGTGCGATAATCAGATGTTTCCCTTTACCTGATGGGCTCTTGCTTCCGGTGGATAATCCGGACAGAAACGCTTGTTTTGAGGAATTTATAGTGTCATCTACCCAGACGTAACTTCGGGTATGTCCTGCGTTCACCCACGTCTCGTCCAAATAGTAAATGGGTCTGCCGTCATCTCTCAACCGTTTAATGGTTCAAAGATAACGCAGCCTCCGTAAAATGATGTCATCCCTGTCTATTAGCATGCTATCGCGCCCACGCCGGACATATTTGGGATTAATTTCTCTCAATAACTTATAAAATGTAGTTCTCCGAAAATTGCCCAGATCTGCATCTTCGTTCATGACTGTAAGCACTTTGTCAATTCGTTACGAAAAAAAAAAAAAATCATCTACTTTCCTTCGTATCGCATTTCTATCGAAGTCATCAACATTTTCAGAAAGTTTCTGTCGTAATTTTCCTTTCTTGGGAGACTTCAAAGAGTGTGTGGCCTTGTACTCACTTATCACACGATACACTGAGCAATGTCCAACACCTGTAGCTGCAGCTGTTTTCGAAACAATGTCACTCATCGACTGCTCTGGATGTAACAGTTCCGTTTTATACACATTAAGCACCATGTGCATCTCAGAAGAACTTAATGATTTCTTCTTTGCTCGCTTCTTTGGTGGACTCAGAACTGACACGTCGACCTGTCTCGCTGAATCTTTGGATGACATAATGAGGACAGCTGTATGTGATGCTAATGAAATAAGTGAATATATAAAATAAGAAACCATGTGATGCTATTGGTTGCGCACATAAATAGTGAACACTCAGTGTGACTACAAACACATATACTTACTCTAATAATCAACAACTAGTCTTTCAAGCGTCTTTACAGATGAACTTAAGATATCCTGAAATCGCCGCCGTACAACACCCACTAACGAGCTCACACCTGCAACTGAGACGGCCACACCGACTGAGCGCCGCGCCTGCGAACCGCACAATGCATCAATCATAAAGGACAAACGGTTGCACCCATCGCATTCGAACAAACTACAAAATTAAATTCAAACCTTTCTGAAACTTTTCTCGCTTACACCCCCACAAAAAAATTTAAAGGGGAAAAGTTTGTCGCTTACTATATTTCGGATGATGATTTGGTAAAAGTTGTGCATCAGACGTGAGATTTTAATTTATTACTTCACTATTATTGACTCTATTGGGCAGAAAATTTGCAGACGTCATCGACATATAGCACTGAAGGCAATTATAAAATTATTTTGCTGTGCGACACACAGTTTAGGGGATATGGCGTGATAAATATAGAGTAACGCAAAAAAAAAAAAAAAAAAAAATTTCCTGAAAGCTTAAATATTTCTCTTTTTCAGTGACAATAAATTTTAATGTAATGTTAAAAAAGGTGTCGGAAGGTAGTTCTCGGATCACTTTATCATGTTCAGGTGCCAAATTACAAAAAACATGACTTTCATTCTTTAATTTCTGACGCCCCTGCCTTGTACACCCCTCGAAGGCAGCGCTGTGGTCACGCGCCTTGCCGTGTTTACAGTACGTCTCTTGTTTCGGTGAATGAAAATAGATACCGGCTCCCAGGTTGGTGCCATATTTCTCGACTTTCGAAAGGCATTCAACTCAGTTCTGCGCTGTCACTTGCTCCAAAAAGTGTGCGCTTACGGTCTATCCAATGACATATGCGGTTGGATAGAAAGTTTTCTAACGGACAGGGAGCAGTATGTCATCCTGAACGGGGTGACTTCAACAGAAACAAGCATAACTTCAGGTGTGCCCCAGGGTAGCGTAATAGGTCTGCTGCTTTTTACACTTATTATGATTTACATAAGTGATCTGGTTGATGGTATTGACAGCGGCAGTAGACTGTTTGCCGATGATGCTGTAGTCTACAGGAAAGTAGTATCACACGAAAGTTGTGAACAAATCAATGAGGATTTGCAGAAAATAAATGTGTGGTGTAATGACTGGCAGTTATCTCTCAATATTAGTATGTTTAACCTACTGTGTATAGCAAGGCGAAAATCCTCATTAATGTAAGAGTACAAAATAAATGCCTGTACTCTTTTTAAGCGGTAACATCCGTCAAGTATCTGGGTGTGACTATTTGAAATGATCTCAAATGGAATGATCAGATTACACAAGTAATGGGTAAGGCGAACTCTAGATTGCGGTTTATTGGTAGAATCCTGAAGCGATGCAGTCCTTCAACGAAGGAAATAGCTTACAATATGTTAGTTTGTCCAGTCCTAGAGTATTGTTCGTCTGTATGGGACCCTTCCCACTTGGGTCTGATTCAAGAGATTGAGAAGGTCCAAAGAAGAGCGGCAAGATTCGTGACTGGTAAATTTAGCCATTGCGAGAGCGTTACAAATCTCATAGAAAGTTTGAAGTGGGACACACTTGCAAATAGACGGCACGCTAAACGGAAGTGGCTGCTCACTAAATTCCGAAATCCGATCTTCACTGAGGATGTAGAGCATATTATTACCACCAACTTTCAAATCGCACAATGATCACCATTCAAAGATAAGGAAAATTAGGGCTCATACTGAGGCGTTCAGACAGTCACGATCCGCGAGTGTAACAGGGGGGGGATATGACTTGGGCGCGAATTGTACCTTCTGCCACACACCGCTTGGTGGCTAGCAGAGTATATATGTAGATAGATGGATGTAGAACATGCTTCCCCGGGGTCCACCCACAGTTAATTCTACTTCTGTCAAAGACTCTCCATCTGTGGTAACATGCTGTGTCCTCCCTGCCAAGAAAGCCTCAGTCCTGTCACATATTTTGTCTGGTACCATATATGATAGTACTTTTGATAATTAGGGTAAGTTTGGCCCTGAGTCAGATGCTTTTTGGAAATCAAGAAATACCGCATCTATATGACTTCTTTGCATGTAACTGATTTCCTGGATCCGTGGCTTTCAGGATGTCATGTGAGAAAAGTATGAGTTGGATTTCATGAGTTTGCTGTTTTCGAAATCCATGCGGGTTAGAATGGAGGGGTCATTGTGTTAGAGATATCTCATTATGTTTGAGCTCAGAATATGTTCTGAGATTCTGTAACAAATGGATGTCAAGAACATAGGAGTAGTTTTGTGGATCACTTCTGCCATGCTTCTTGTAGACATGTGTGATGTGTGCTTTTCCAATGACTGGGCATAGTTTTTATTCAAAGGATCAATGATAAATAATAGTTAACAGTGATGCTAACTCAGCAGAAGGGTGGGTATAGAATCTGATAGGGATTCCACCAGGCCCCTGGAGCTTTGCTAAATTTTAACGATTTCAGCTGCTTCTCAACACCACCCACACTAATATTAATTTCACTTATCTTTACAGTGGTATGAGAATTACGTTGGAGCAATACTCATATGTTTTCCTTTGTAAAGAAAATTTGAAAAGAGTTTATGCTTGTGTTTTGGTACTCTCAAGTTCAGTTCCAGTCTCACCCATGAGTGAGTGAACACTAAGTTTGATGCCACTAACAGCCTTTACATCTGACCAAGTTTCTTTCCATTTTGTGAAAAATCTTTTGGCATTCTTCTGCTGCAGTAATCATTGAAGGCCTCATGCATTGCTGTCTTGACTGCTAAACGTGTTTCATTCGGAATCTGCCTGCCATAGCTCTATGCTTTGTTTTATGCCTGTTATGCAATAGTCTCTTTCTTTAGTAGTTTCATTACAGGTATTGTATACCATGGAGGAGCTCTTGCATTATGAACTATCCTACTGGCTACATATCTATCCAGTTCATGATCAACTGCTCCTGTTCTGATAAAAAGTTTAAAATCCTTCATTGAGGAATGACGTTATTATTTCTGTGTCTAGTTTGCTGAACTTATAAGTCTTTCAGTTGTTTTAATTGCCCTTTGTGTTTTGGTATTCATTGTTGCTATAACTGCCTCATGGTCACCGATATCAGTTTTAGTGTGGACTTCCTTGAAGAGGTCGTGTCTGTCTGTTGCCATTAGATCTATCAATCATGGATGGAATTCTGAATTATCTGTTCCTGTTAGTTTTCAGAGAGGACATTTAGTTACATTTCACAGGATGTTTTGTCACACCCACCACTAACAAAACTATAATTATCCCAATTGATCGCTGTGTGATTCAACTCTCCTCCAATGAATACAGTATCATTAGGGAACCTACGTACAATAAAAGTGATGTTTTCTCTAAAATTTTAGGTTACATCAGGAGAAGAATCTGGTGGTCGGTAGAAGGACCCTATTGTAATTTTTTGCGCCCACTTACTAGTGAGTCTTTCTCAGACAGGCTCGCATGTAATTTCAACTTCTGTCTCAGTGGATTCGAGTTTCTTGCCTACTGCAACAAATACACTACCTCCATTTTCGATTTCCCTATCCTTTCGGTATAAGCTTAATTTTCCTCAAAGATCTCACTACTATCAACTTCAGGTTTTAACCAACTTTCTGCACCCAATATTATGTGAGCTCCAGTGTCTTAAAGAGTGCTTCAAACTCTGGCACTTTGTTGCAAATGCTTCGGCAGTTGACTACTAAGATTTTGATACTCCCATCTGTGGGAGGCACTTCTTTGGATCTAATGAGCACACTAATACTTCTGGGTGTCCCTCAGGTATTGTTATCTGGATTGGATGGAGAGTAGCCTAATAAAAAAAAATTTAAAAAAACTTTTGTACACCCCACACACTGTCAGATACTTGGTAGAGCTGCCTTTGACGTGTAGTGCACACCTGACTTATTTAGGGGGACTCTACAACTCTCAACCCTGCCACGCAAGCCTAAGAAGTCACAACCTAGCTTGTCACAGAACACTCGGAGTCTCTTGTTCAAGCCCTCCACTAGACTAAGAACCAGGCCCCTATGATCTGTTCTGGGCCTGTACTGGCCTGGTTGACTTACACTTGTTATTTTGATGAATTTCTGAGTATGAATTTCCTTTTTATGAAATTAACTGCCTTTTATCATTTTAAATAAATATTACATAAGGAAAGTGGATCATGAATACACACTAGGTGAAAATGTTTCAGTGTAGCATTTGTTAGGCCACAATTTAAGAGCAATTATAATTAGAAATAATTTCAGTTTCTGGTGTGAATTTAATACACTTTATACCATTTCCTTCTGGAACTTGTAGAGAGATTGGTAACTTAGCACAACCAATGAATTAAATAGTGAAGTTGTAGTGAATGTGTGTCTGGCTTTGCCAATAAAGTAAAGAAACTATTCAGTGCTTCAGAGTTTCAGGTAGACTCACTTGCAGCTTTTAACAATAAGGTGAAAAATGCACAAGACCCATGTAAGAGCATCACATAATCAGCTGTTCATGAGTGTGAAAACACTGGAGTCTTAAGGTATGTGGCCCATCTGAGTTACTTTAGAAAGGAATTTCAATTCTTCCAGTGGTAGCTGTCTTTTCTTTATAACATACTATATTTAGTATGTTATAAAGAAAAGACAGCTATAATAATAATAATAATTATAGGAGAGTTCTTCCAGCTAGTCAGGTGGGATGTTCCTAAATGATATGCGTCAATATATTTCTGTTTTGGTGGATTTTCTCCCTCAAGACAGCATCCCCTGTGTCTCCTTTCTCTTCCAGGTTTTCTTTAATTCGGTCCATCCGTCTTTTTCTTGGAGGGTTTTATGCAAGTATGGACAGGGAATTCGGCTAGGCTGCATCTGTTTCATGTGATCAAAGCACTTCAGTCTTGCTGCACTTGGCCTTTCCTATGTGGTCACTTCTACCCATAGGTCTCTACTTACGTGCTCATTTCTGATCTTGTCAGTCGTCATCTTTTCATCTTTTCATTTCACAAGATTGTTGTTGACTTATGTGTCGGTTAGGACAAAGCTCTCTAGACTGTAAGATGTGATGGGCAAAAGGAAAGTTTTGAGCGTGGTATATTTAGCTCTTAGAGGACTATTCTATCGCAGACAAGTCTTAGTATAAGATAGAAGAATTTGGATCCTTTGCTTACCCTGTTCAAAACCTCAAGAGTGATACTCCTATCACTTGCCACAACACTGCCAAGATGTGTGAAATTACAAGGGTCGTTCTGAAAGTAATGCTTCCTATTTTTATTCATGGAAACTACAGGGGATACATAAATCACAACAACAAAGTTAAATAGAGCAATATTTCAGCAATAGATTGTCTTTTTTCCAATCACTACCATTCATTATGCGCTTTTGCCAGTGATAAACCAGAGCCTGCATGCAGCGCTTGTAAAAATCAGAACCAGCTGAGGCTAACCACTTCCTTACAGCTTTGACAGCACTATCCGAGTCTTGAAAATGTCCACCACATAGTCCACCTTTCAGAGGCCCAATGAGATGGAATTCTGAAGGCGCTAAATTGAGACTGTATGGTAGATGTGGTAAGACAGTCCAGCCGAAAAAAATGGTGTGTGGCCTGGAATTATCATGTTGCGGGTGAAAGTTGGTCTTCTTCTCCTGAACTTTCCCTGGAAATTTGGGCTTTCAGCTTAGTCACTGTCGTCTTGTAGCATGCTGAATTGACTGTTTCTCCAGGCTCCAGGGAATCCAAAAGAACCACACCCAGACTGTCCCAGAAGACTGTGCACATAACTTTGCCTGCAGGTGGCTGTTTCTTGAATTTCTTCTTTGACAGAGAATTTGCTTGTTGCCATTCCATGGACCTCTGTCTTTTGGATTCCAGCTCATAGTGGTGACACTATGTCCCATCTCAGGTGACGATGATATTCAGTAAATTGTCACCTTCAGCTTCATATTGGTCTAGCAGGTCCCGACAAATTCCCACTCAACGAGTTTTTAGTTCTTCTGTAAGCATCTGTGGCACACACATCACACAGGCTTTGTGATAACCAAGATGTTCCAACATTGTTTCCAAGGCATTACAGCCAACATTCAAATTCGCACACAATTCTCTGGTCGTTATCCACTGTCATGCATACCCTTTCCTCCACCTTGGAAACCCCGCAGGGGGTCCACAACTCTTTTGTGGATACGTGTGTGGCGAGCACGGGGCCCCGAGCTACTGCAGCCTTCTTTCTGTCCAGGGCTGCATTTCCTTCCCCTTCCCCTCCTTTCCCCTCCTTGCTCCTTTCCTGTCACCCTCTCCTCTCCCTCTCTTGGTGTCCTTGCTTATGTTGGCCCCCTCTCCTCCCTTCATACACTGGTTGCCACACGACGCCCTTTGTGATAGTGACCATTTCCCGTTGATTATCTCGCTCCCTTCCCGCTCCCCGATGGACGGGTTACCTCGTTGGTCTTTCCAACGCGCCGACTGGCCTCTATACACTGCACAGGTCGTGTTTTCTCCCTCTTTGTCGGGTTGTATTGATGACGTCCTACGTGACATGTCTGACGCGATTGTTCGCGCTGCTAACCTTGCTGTCCCGCGCTCATCTGGACCATTTCGTCGCCGGCAAGTCCCATGGTGGAGTATGGCCGTTGCCATTGCCATCTGTGATCGCTGTTGAGCTTTGCAACACTTTAAGAGACACCCGTCCGTAGCCAGCCTTACTACCTTTAAACGCCTCCGCGCTAAAGCCCGTTATTTAATCAAACAGAGCAAGTGGATATGTTGGGAACAATTCGTTTCTTCCCTTGGTTCTACTGTCCCTCTGTTGCGGGTATGGGCTATACTTCACTCTCTCCAAGATTGCCATCGGCAGTCCACCCTCCCAGGTCTTCACCTCCCAGATGGCCTTTGTACGGACCCATTAGTTCTTGCAGAACATCTTGCGACCCATTTTGCAGTGGCCTCAGCATCAGCCTCCTATCCAACTGCTTTCCTTCACCTGAAACAGCGGGCTGAAGCTTCCACCTTATGTTTTACCCCTTGTGAGTCAGAATATTACAAAGAACCTTTTACTGAACGGGAATTTCTTTCTGCACTTTCTTCTTCTCATGATACAGCCCCCGACCCAGATTCCATTCATAACCAACTGCTTCAACATCTCAGTGATCCACAACGGCAACATCTTCTTCGGGTGTTTAACCGTATCTGGCTCCAGGGTGACTTCCCTTCTCAGTGGAGGGATAGCATCGTGGTTCCTGTCCTTAAGCCTGGTAAGAACCCCCTATCTGTTGACAGCTATCGGCCAATTAGTTTGACCAATGTTGTTTGTAAGTTACTTGAACGGATGGTAGCCTGTCGGCTCAATTGGGTCCTCGAATCTCGGGATCTATTGTCCCCTTACCAGTGTGGCTTTCAAGAGGGACGGTCTCCAATCGATCATTTACTTCGCTTGGAATCTGCAGTTCGGCAGGCTTTTTCCCAGCGCTGCCATTTGATTGCAGTGTTTTTTGACCTTCGCAAGGCCTATGACACGGCCTGGCACCATCACATCTTACTTACCCTTCATCAATGGGGTCTTCGGGGCCCACTCCCGATTTTTATCCGCCAGTTCCTGTTCCATCGGTCATTCAGAGTTCGAGTTGGTACTGTTTTTAGTTCTCCACGGACCCAGGAGACGGGTTCTGTCTTGAGTGTCCTTCCTAAACCTCAAACAACCAACCAACCATCCACCTTGGAAATGCTGTGCCCATCGCCTCACATGCTCACGTTTATGTTATAGTCTCCATACACCTTTAGCCATCGTTGATGGATTTCAGTCGGTGCAGTTTCTTCAGCAGTGAGGAATTCAATCGCACATCGGTGTTTTACATGCGCATCCATACCAGGCTCCGTTTTGGAACTTTCCTCTACTGTCGCCAATTACCACAGAACAACATAACCACCTGCAAATGGAAAATGAAGTTTCAAGCATTAGCACTACACTAGGGACATCTGGCGCCGTCATCCAAAGTCACCACAAAAAAATAGGAGGCATTGCTTTTGGAACAACCCACATTCTATCATTCTCGATTTTCTTCCCATCCAGAAACAGGTTACATACAGTTGGTGGTCTACCAATTTGCAATGCTGCTGTCTAACATTGCTTACAATGACCTGAACTCCTTAACTTGATGTTCTACAGATCAAGTTTCCTCTGTGCCCAATATTGGTTTCAGCACAAATGGCAACATCATCTACAAACACAAAAGCATGTAAATATTATTTTTCCGCTTCTTTGATGTCTTTAATTATGGTATCCATTAGCACGATGAAAAGTAGTCAGGAAAGAGAACTACACTGCTGCACACCTCTCTCCATTCTAAACCACATTGACATACTATCTCATATTTGTTCAGTGTTCTCGCAATTTTTGTACAACATCTGACTTTTTGTAATTAGGGACATTTAGTTCTTACGAGCTGCCCCATATTTTACACATTGGCACACTGTCATATGTCACTTACGAATCTAGGAACACTTAGGTCTTTTCCTTACCTCAAGTATTTTCCCGTTATTGGTATTAATGCAAAAATGATGTCAGTTGTTCCTCTGTTAGTCCTAATGCCATCTTGTTTAATATTAATGTTATAATTCCCTTTTCCAAGTCACTGGGTACTCTATTTTCTCTACATGTCATCTCCAGGATTCGGTGCAATCATTGTATTCCATTGATCCCAGCTGCTTTTACCACATCTGGCTCATTCTTTGACACTTTTTGCTTTGGAAAATCCAGAATGGAATGTAACAATATTGTGAAAAGGATAATTACTACTCACCATACATTGGAGATTCTGAATCGCAGATCTGTGACTCAGCATCTCTGCTATATGGTCAGTAGCAGCTATCCTTTTCGTAATATTGTTTACATTGTTTGCATCTATTGGAAGGCTCTACTTTCATCTTATTTCAACTTCTGCTCTTCTGTCCAGGACATTCTTCTTGTTACAGTTGCATGTTTCACAGTACAATCTAGATATGATACTACAAGCCTATAGGTCACTGTCAAAACATTCACATGAGGTGACTTTTCTAGGTCTTATTTTTTTCTGCCAGAAGTCCATCTTTTAGTACATGTTCACTAATTATTATAACTTTTTTCCATCCCAACTATATCTAGTGATTGTCCCACTTTCTTCAAAGATCTATTCTTTATCAAAAGATTATTTGTCACACAAAATTTTAAGAAATGTCTGTCTCAATATTCCTTGTACTATAGTCAAAAGGCCACATGATCCCACATATCCATCTTGTGCATTTCAGCCCCCATTTATCATGGTGTTGTCTTGTTGTATGTCATTTTCTAGTTTTTATGAGAAATTCTATTTCTCCTCATCACTGCACCCTTGTTGAGAAGTGTGCACTTGAATTATTATGTATTTGATATTCCCAATGTTTGTTCTGGTCTTGAGCAGTAGTCTTGTAGAGTACCAAGCCCACTCCTTCTTGTGCGTCCTTTCTTTGACCAGTCCAGTGCAACTTAAAAACCCCTCTCATCGATCTTAAATTAGTACTATTACACTTTGGTTCACTGAGCACAAGTATATGAATCTTCCCCTCTTCATCATATTCCTCCATCTTTCCTGTCAGGGTTGTTATGTTTAGGGCTCACACACTCAATTTGGTATTATTCTTATGTCCTGATCAAATGTTGTGTTTTTTAATTTCGTCTTTGAGTTCATAGATTTTCATTGGACTCTCAGGGCTTGTTCTTTGGTTGAAAGCTGTATGAAACTCTTCAGCTGGCTTGCTATACCTAATACAACTGAAGATATTCTTAACTTTTGAAAATCCTTCTTTGTCACAAGTCAGTGGTTCTTTTCTGCATAAACCCCAGAAAGATAGTGTCTCATCTGTTACCTGCACTGTACAGGTGGTTTCTATTTCTGCCGCAGATGTCGTTGAGGGTCTTCCTTGATCTGTAACCCTGATTTTGAGTCCTCTCTATTTATGTCCCTTGGAGAGAGTGTGCCCCCAGTATTTTATCTCCCCAGGAACTGAGCTGCTTTTTGTGTTGGAAGTTACATTGGGCATATTTACCAACCCTACTGAATTGTAGTACCCCCTATCCACAACCTAGGGTTTCCCCAGCCCTGTCAAGTTTCAAAGGCTCCTCTGATATATAGGAAACTTTTTATCATCAAACATAAAATAAAATACTGAATGAAACTTTCAATCTGCAGCAGTGTGTGCACAATTTTGAAACTTCCTGGCTGATTGAAACTGTGTCAGGCAGGGAGTTGATCATGAAACTTTACCTTTCACTGACAAAGACCCATTTCATTTTATAAAATAAAATATGAGTAAATTTAGGTAGCAGGAGCTACATAGCTCTTTTGGACAAATTAAATATTTATCAGAACTACACCAAACAATATCACTTTATGTCCTGTAAATGTTATTCATAATTCAGATATGTTTAAAGCATTTATTATAGTTTAGAAGGGTGAATATGTATGGTTAAGTGGTCAGATTATTGAGTGCTTTGCTAGCAGAAATTGATATGGACAGCTTTGAAAAACTCATCTTAAATAGTTTTTGTGTTGAAAAATTGTGAATGAATTGCATACGTGAATGATGTGTTAGGCAATTAATCCATTTTTATTCATGTAGGAGTTACAGGAAGGCAATAGTGGCATTCACAATAATCCCCCCAAAAAACTCAACACCCATAAAGCCAGAAATATACAGCTTTTCACTTGATGTTGTATTGCTTCCATATTTGTTTCATTCTATGAACCACATTCCTAAAAGTAATTACAGACCATCAGAACTTATAGCAAGAAAAGTTTTAAACACATCTTCTGGTTACTTGGCTACAAAGATCAATCAGTGATGATGAAACATGCACAATCTGATATAGGGCAAAATTTAATGTCTCCCATCTGAAAGTTGAAATTAGTACAGACATATATTTAATATTACTCATGTCTCAAACAAATACTAAATCTGAGCTCTGGAACAAAATGTGATCTACAATGGCTATGTTATTGTACCCATGCACAGGTGAGCCAACAACTGACTCACTGAATTGAGGGAGGGTGGGTGGGGTGCAGTGAGAGAAGTTCTTCACTTCCCGTGCTGTGGAGCAGAGGAGGTAAACTTTATTTGACATAGCTCATAAGATGTAGCCATAAAGTGAAAAATATTCACAGTTTTGTTTCATGTCGAACACCTGTAAAAATAAGGACTGATGTAAACAAATGAATGGCTGAGACTATAAACACTGACATTCCTAAGATCATGTATGAGGTGTGATCAAAAAGTAATGGGAATTTTTGTTTTTCCTAATGAGCCTTTATTTTCATCAGCATCAACCTTTTCAGCTTCAAAGTAATCCCCCTCAGATATAATACACCTGTGCCAGTGCTTTTTCCAATCTTGGAAACACTTCTGGAACTCATGTTCCATTATGATAAGAGCTCCTTCAGTGATTTTGTTTTTATGTCATCAGTGGCAGCTAAATGATATCTTTCCATGGTTCTCTTCAGCCTCAGGAATAGAAAAAAGTTGCTGGGTCCCATGTCAGCAAATATGGTGGCTGAGGCAATATAATGGCTTTGTTTTTTGCCAAAAAATCGTGAACAGGCATTGATGTGTGTGGGAGTGATTTTGCCACAAGTTTCTTTAGATTACTTCACACAAACAGCACACAACTTCAGCTAGTATTCACTATTGACCATAAGGCAGGAATTCATGATGCACTATCCCTTTGTAATCTAAGCAAACAGTAAGAATATCCTCTACATGTGATTGAATGTGTAAATATTCCCCCCCCCCCCCCCCCCCCTCCTCCTGGCTGTTCAGGTTGTTTCCCGTGTACCCATACTTTGCCAACTGTTATAACCTTTTTTAAAAGTTGTGGATTGTTGTTGACTCCATTCAGCAATGCCTATGTAATGTAATTTTTGGTTGAAATTCAATTTCGGAAAAAACTTTGCCGCTACATGTTTCATTCCCAAAACACGTGAGAAGATTGATTGTCATGAGCCAAAGGATATGCCGACGTAATCACAATTTCTCTGATAGAGATTCGGTGATTTTTCCAGAATAATTGTCTTTACTTCTTTCACAGTTTTATCAGTAATTGATGTTCTAGGGTGTCAAGGGTGGTCATCATCAACATCTTTTTGACCCTCTTAGAAATGTTTATACCACTAATAAACTCTTGTCGTACTCATAGTAGATTCGCCAAAAGCCACAGTCAACATTTCGAATGTGGTGCTACATTATATTCCATTTTTCAAGCAAAATTTAATACAAATTCTCTGATTCATCCTTCTCATAAATAAAAATTCATTCATCTTTCTCATAAATGAAAATTCACTGATAACATGTGTAACCTTTCCGACTGTCAACAGTAAACTAAATATTCGGAACAGCTGAAAATGCAAACCTACCTCATGAACATGTGTACCAACAAGATGAAAAAAATGAGAATTGGATCTATAAAGCCCACAAACTTAGAAAATTCCTGCTACTTTTTGATCAAACCTCGTATCAATATCCACCTAAAGTAGTGAAGCACATGTAGTGCATAACTGGGATTGTGTTTTATCTTATATGCATAGCTGTCTGCCAGAAACCAAGCAGCTGCATCTGATAAAACAAACTAAAGTTATATATATATATAGATGATGAGACTTACCAAACAAAAGCGCTGGCAGGTCGATAGACACACAAACATACACACAAAATTCTAGCTTTCGCAACCAACGGTTGCCTCGTCAGGAAAGAGGGAAGGAGAGGGAAAGACAAAAGGATTTGGGTGAGGGTAAGGAGTCATTCCAATCCCGGGAACAGAAAGACTTACCTTATTAAAGTTATATATATACACTCCTGGAAATTGAAATAAGAACACCGTGAATTCATTGTCCCAGGAAGGGGAAACTTTATTGACACATTCCTGGGGTCAGATACATCACATGATCACACTGACAGAACCACAGGCACATAGACACAGGCAACAGAGCATGCACAATGTCGGCACTAGTACAGTGTATATCCACCTTTCGCAGCAATGCAGGCTGCTATTCTCCCATGGAGACGATCGTAGAGATGCTGGATGTAGTCCTGTGGAACGGCTTGCCATGCCATTTCCACCTGGCGCCTCAGTTGGACCAGCGTTCGTGCTGGACGTGCAGACCGCGTGAGATGACGCTTCATCCAGTCCCAAACATGCTCAATGGGGGACAGATCCGGAGATCTTGCTGGCCAGGGTAGTTGACTTACACCTTCTAGAGCACGTTGGGTGGCACAGGATACATGCGGACGTGCATTGTCCTGTTGGAACAGCAAGTTCCCTTGCCGGTCTTGGAATGGTAGAACGATGGATTCGATGACGGTTTGGATTTACCGTGCACTATTCAGTGTCCCCTCGACGATCACCAGTGGTGTACGGCCAGTGTAGGAGATCGCTCCCCACACCATGATGCCGGGTGTTGGCCCTGTGTGCCTCGGTCGTATGCAGTCCTGATTGTGGCGCTCACCTGCACGGCGCCAAACACGCATACGACCATCATTGGCACCAAGGCAGAAGCGACTCTCATCGCTGAAGACGACACGTCTCCATTTGTCCCTCCATTCACGCCTGTCGCGACACCACTGGAGGCGGGCTGCACGATGTTGGGGCGTGAGCGGAAGACGGCCTAACGGTGTGCGGGACTGTAGCCCAGCTTCATGGAGACGGTTGCGAATGGTCCTCGCCGATACCCCAGGAGCAACAGTGTCCCTAATTTGCTGGGAAGTGGCGGTGCGGTCCCCTACGGCACTGCGTAGGATCCTACGGTCTTGGCGTGCATCCATGCGTCGCTGCGGTCTGGTCCCAGGTCGACGGGCACGTGCACCTTCCGCCGACCACTGGCGACAACATCAATGTACTGTGGAGACCTCACGCCCCACGTGTTGAGCAATTCGGCGGTACGTCCACCCGGCCTCCCGCATGCCCACTATATGCCCTCGCTCAAAGTCCGTCAACTGCACATACAGTTCACGTCCACGCTGTTGCGGCATGCTACCAGTGTTAAAGACTGCGATGGAGAACCTAACCTAACCCAACCCTCCGTATGCCACGGCAAACTGGCTGACACTGACGGCGGCGGTGCACAAATGATGCGCAGCTAGCGCCATTCGACGGCCAACACCGCGGTTCCTGGTGTGTCCGCTGTGCCGTGTGTGTGATCATTGCTTGTACAGCCCTCTCGCAGTGTCCGGAGCAAGTATGGTGGGTCTGACACACCGGTGTCAATGTGTTCTTTTTTCCATTTCCGGGAGTGTGTATATATATATAACTTTATATTTAAAAAGAAAGATGATGAGACTTACCAAACAAAAGCGCTGGCAGGTCGATAGACACACAAACAAACACAAACATACACACAAAATTCTAGCTTTCGCAACCAACGGTTGCCTCGTCAGGAAAGAGGGAAGGAGAGGGAAAGACAAAAGGATTTGGGTTTCAAGGGAGAGGGTAAGGAGTCATTCCAATCCCGGGAGCGGAAAGACTTACCTTAGGGGGAAAAAAGGACAGGTATACACTCGCGCACACACACATATCCATCCGCATATACACAGACACAAGCAGACATTTGTAAAGGCAAAGAGTTTGGGCAGAGATGTCAGTCGGGGCGGAAGTACAGAGGCAAAGATGATGTTGAAAGACAGGTGAGGTATGAGCGGCGACAAATTGAAATTAGAAATTAGCGGAGATTGAGGCCTGGCGGATAGCGAGAAGAGAGGATATGCGGAAGGGCAAATTCCCATCTCCGGAGTTCTGACAGGTTGGTGTTAGTGGGAAGTATCCAGATAACCCAGACGGTGTAACTCTGTGCCAAGATGTGCTGGCCGTGCACCAAGTCATATTTAGCCACAGGGTGATCCTCATTACCAGCAAACACTGTCTGCCTGTGTCCATTCATGCGAATGGACAGTTTGTTGCTGGTCGTTCCCACATAGAACGCTTCACAGTGTAGGCAGGTCAGTTGGTAAATCACGTGGGTGCTTTCACACGTGGCTCTGCCTTTGATCGTGTACACCCTCCGGGTTACAGGACTGGAATAGGTGGTGGTGGGAGGGTGCATGGGACAGGTTTTACACCGGGGGCGGTTACAGGGGTAGGGAAGGTGGTTTGGGGATTTCATAGGGATGAACTAAGAGGTTACGAAGGTTAGGTGGACGGCGGAAAGACACTCTTGGTGGAGTGGGGAGGATTTCATGAAGGATGGATCTCATTTCAGGGCAGGATTTGAGGAAGCCGTATCCCTGCTGGAGAGCCACATTCAGAATCTGATCCAGTCCCGGAAAGTATCCTGTCACAAGTGGGGCACTTTTGGGGTTCTTCTGTGGAAGGTTCCGGGTTGGAGGAGATGAGGAAGTGGCTCTGGTTATTTGCTTCTGTACCAGGTTGGGAGGGTAGTTACGAAATGCAAAAGCTGTTTTCAGGTTGTTGGTGTAATGGTTCAAGGATTCCGGACTGGAGCAGATTCGTTTGCCACGAAGACCTAGGCTGTAGGGAAGGGACCGTTTGATGTGGAATGGGTGGCAGCTGTCATAATGGAGGTACTGTAGCTTGTAGATGGGCTTGATGTGGATGGATGTGTGAAGCTGGCCATTGGACAGGTGGAGGTCAACGTCAAGGAAAGTGGCATGGGATTTAGAGTAGGACCAGGTGAATCTGATGGAACCAAAGGAGTTGAGGCTGGAGAGGAAATTCTGGAGTTCTTCTTCACTGTGAGTCCAGATCATGAAAATGTCATCAATAAATCTGTACCAAACTTTGGGTTGGCAGGCCTGGGTAACCAAGAAGGCTTCCTCTAAGCGACCCATGAATAGGTTGGCGTACGAGGGGGCCATCCTGGTACCCATGGCTGTTCCCTATAATTGTTGGTATGTCTGGCCTTCAAAAGTGAAGAAGTTGTGGGTCAGGATGAAGCTGGCTAAGGTAATGAGGAAAGAGGTTTTAGGTAGGGCGGCAGGTGATCGGCGTGAAAGGAAGTGCTCCATCGCAGCGAGGCCCTGGACGTGCGGAATATTTGTGTATAAGGAAGTGGCATCAATGGTTACAGGGATGGTTTCCGGAGGTAACAGACTGGGTAAGGATTCCAGGCATTCGAGAAAGTGGTTGGTGTCTTTGATGATGGATGGGAGACTGCATGTAATGGGTTGAAGGTGTTGATCTACGTAGGCACAGATACGTTCTGTGGGGGCTTGGTAACCAGCTACAATGGGGCGACCGGGATGATTGGGTTTGTGAATTTTAGGAAGAAGGTAGGGGTGCGGGGTGTCGGTGGGGTCAGGAGGTTGATGGAGTCAGGTGAAAGGTTTTGTAGGGGGCCTAAGGTTCTGAGGATTCCTTGAAGCTCCGCCTGGACATCAGGAATGGGATTACCTTGGCAAACTTTGTATGTGGTGTTGTCTGAAAGCTGACACAGTCCCTCAGCCACATACTCCCGATGATCAAGTACCGCGGTCGTGGAACCCTTGTCCGCCGTAAGAATGACGATGGATCGGTCAGCCTTCAGATCACGGATAGCTTGGGCTTCAGCAGTGGTGATGTTGGGAGTAGGATTAAGGTTTTTTTAAGAAGGATTGAGAGGCAAGGCTGGAAGTCAGAAATTCCTGGAAGGTTTGGAGAGGGTGATTTTGAGGAAGAGGTGGTGGGTCCCACTGTGATGGAGGACAGAACTGTTCCAGGCAGGGTTCAATTTGGATAGTGTCTTGGGGAGTTGGATCATTAGGAGTAGGATTAGGATCATTTTTCTTCGTGGCAATGTGATATTTCCAGCAGAGAGTACGGGTGTAGGACAGTAAATCTTTGACAAGGGCTGTTTGGTTGAATCTGGGAGTGGGGCTGAAGTTGAGGCCTTTGGATAGGACAGAGGTTTCGGATTGGGAGAGAGGTTTGGAGGAAAGGTTAACTACTGAATTAGGGTGTTGTGGTTCCAGATTGTGTTGATTGCCATTTTGAGGTTTTGGGGGGAGTGGAGCTGGAAGTGGGAGATTGATTAGACGGGAGAGACTGGGTCTGTGTGCAATGAGAGGAGGTTGAGGTTTCCCAGTTGGAAAGTATAAATCCTTCCACTCTATAACCACGGTGCAGCATAGAGTGGGAAAAGCGGGTTAGGTTGCAAAAGCATCATAAGCTTTATTGACATGTTTCGTCTTTTTGAGACATCTCCAGAATTCCCACATGGGAAAAATATAGAAAAGCAGATCATGGTTATGATCATGTCTGACATAAAAAGATGGTAAAAACTTTTTAAAATACTATGATACATCACACAAGGGGACTTAAGTTCAGAAACTGCAGGTAATGCATTAGTCATAAGTAGTCAAAATTTTGGTGTGCACCTAAAACGAAAAAGCAAAAGGATTTTGAAATATGTTGCCCTAGACTAGCAACAAGGAGCCAAATTGCAAATTTGTGGTGAAACTGTGAAAGAGATGATCCTTACCTCCGGCAGAGGAATGCAGCTATGCTTAGACAGGGCCACACTTTCAATCTTGACTCAAATATTGGTATATAAGTTGTGGAGGCCATGAATATATGACCGCATGTGAGCACACAATGTAAGAATGGCAGGCAGGACACTGCTGCAGCAGACAGAAGCTCCACTACAGTGTGTTTACATGTTTGAAAGTACAATAAATCAGGATAAAGTAAAACATATAGTGACAATTAACATCAATACAAATGAAAAATAGATTTTAAGTAGGTGATAAAAGGAAAACATATCTAAAAACAATGAAAGACAAAACAAAGTATCTAAAACATGACACCCTATGTTGGCATCACAAGTAAGGACAAGAAGTCCACAAGAAATACGTGGACATAACAGCTTGTTTACAAAATGGACAAAATATATAAGAAATTTCTAAATGTTTAATGTAGGATATAAAAATAAATTAACATTTTCGTGAAGAGATTTATGCCAGTGCCCAGTTATACTCTCTGAAAACTTGTAATCATTGACTCACAAAATGTTGACTCTTGGTAATCAGTTGGTCCCCAAGACTTAGGTGTTTAGCTACAAGAGTGTTTCACGATCTCCAATTTCAGTTGGAAAATCCAACCTTGTTGTTGTTGTTGTTGTTGTTGTTGTTGTGGTCTTCAGTCCTGAGACTGGTTTGATGCAGCTCTCCATGCTACACTATCCTGTGCAAGCTTCTTCATCTCCCAGTATCTACTGCAACCTACATCCTTCTGAATCTGCTTAGTGTATTCATCTCTTGGTCTCCCTCTACGATTTTTACCCTCCACACTGCCCTCCAATGCTAAATTTGTGATCCCTTGATGCCTCAAAACATGTCCTACCAACCGATCCCTTCTTCTAGTCAAGTTGTGCCACAAACTTCTCTTCTCCCCAATCCTATTCAATACCTCCTCATTAGTTACGTGATCTACCCACCTTATCTTCAGCATTCTTCTGTAGCACCACATTTCGAAAGCTTCTATTCTCTTCTTGTCCAAACTAGTTATCATCCATGTTTCACTTCCATACATGGCTACACTCCACACAAATACTTTCAGAAACGACTTCCTGACACTTAAATCTATACTCGATGTTAACAAATTCCTCTTCTTCAGAAACGCTTTCCTTGCCATTGCCAGTCTACATTTTATATCCTCTCTACTTCGACCATCATCGGTTATTTTACTCCCTAAATAGCAAAACTCCTTTACTACTTTAAGTGTCTCATTTCCTAATCTAATTCCCTCAGCATCACCCGACTTAATTTGACTACATTCCATTATCCTCGTTTTGCTTTTGTTGATGTTCATCTTATATCCTCCTTTCAAGACACTGTCCATTCCGTTCAACTGCTCTTCCAAGTCCTTTGCTGTCTCTGACAGAATTACAATGTCATCGGCGAACCTCAAAGTTTTTACTTCTTCTCCATGAATTTTAATACCTACTCCGAATTTTTCTTTTGTTTCCTTTACTGCTTGCTCAATATACAGATTGAATAACATCGGGGAGAGGCTACAACCCTGTCTTACTCCTTTCCCAACCACTGCTTCCCATTCATGCCCCTCGACTCTTATAACTGCCATCTGGTTTCTGTACAAACTGTAAATAGCCTTTCGCTCCCTGTATTTTACCCCTGCCACCTTCAGAATTTGAAACAGAGTATTCCAGTTAACATTGTCAAATGCTTTCTCTAAGTCTACAAATGCTAGAAACATAGGTTTGCCTTTTCTTAATCTTTCTTCTAAGATAAGTCGTAAGGTCAGCATTGCCTCACGGGTTCCAACATTTCTACGGAATCCAAACTGATCTTCCCCGAGGTCGGCTCCTACCAGTTTTTCCATTCGTCTGTAAAGAATTCGCGTTAGTATTTTGCAGCTGTGACTTATTAAACTGATAGTTCGGTAATTTTCACATCTGTCAACACCTGCTTTCTTTGGGATTGGAATTATTATATTCTTCTTGAAGTCTGAGGGTATTTCGCCTGTTTCATACATCTTGCTCACCAGATGGTAGAGTTTTGTCAGGGCTGGCTCTCCCAAGGCCGTCAGTAGTTCCAATGGAATGTTGTCTACTCCGGGGGCCTTGTTTCGACTCAGGTCTTTCAGTGCTCTGTCAAACTCTTCACGCAGTATCTTATCTCCCATTTCGTCTTCATCTACATCCTCTTCCATTTCCATAATATTGTCCTCAAGTACATCGCCCTTGTATAAACCCTCTATATACTCCTTCCACCTTTCTGCCTTCCCTTCTTTGCTTAGAACTGGGTTGCCATCTGAGCTCTTGATATTCATACAAGTGGTTCTCTTCTCTCCAAAGGTCTCTTTAATTTTCCTGTAGGCAGTATCTATCTTACCCCTAGTGAGACAAGCCTCTACATCCTTACATTTGTCCTCTAGCCATCCCTGCTTAGCCATTTTGCACTTCCTGTCGATATCATTTTTGAGACGTTTGTATTCCTTTTTGCCTGCTTCATTTACTGCATTTTTATATTTTCTCCTTTCATCAATTAAATTCAATATTTCTTCTGTTACCCAAGGATTTCTATTAGCCCTCGTCTTTTTACCTACTTGATCCTCTGCTGCCTTCACTACTTCATCCCTCAGAGCTACCCATTCTTCTTCTACTGTATTTCTTTGCCCCATTCCTGTCAATTGTTCCCTTATGCTCTCCCTGAAACTCTCTACAACCTCTGGTTCTTTCAGTTTATCCAGGTCCCATCTCCTTAAATTCCCACCTTTTTGCAGTTTCTTCAGTTTCAATCTGCAGTTCATAACCAATAGATTGTGGTCAGAATCCACATCTGCCCCAGGAAATGTCTTACAATTTAAAACCTGGTTCCTAAATCTCTGTCTTACCATTATATAATCTATCTGATACCTTTTAGTATCTCCAGGATTCTTCCAGTTATACAACCTTCTTTTATGATTCTTGAACCAAGTGTTGGCTATGATTAAGTTATGCTCTGTGCAAAATTCTACAAGGCGGCTTCCTCTTTCATTCCTTCCCCCCAATCCATATTCACCTACTATGTTTCCTTCTCTCCCTTTCCCTACTGACGAATTCCAGTCACCCATGACTATTAAATTTTCATCTCCCTTCACTACCTGAATAATTTCTTTTATCTCGTCATACATTTCATCTATTTCTTCATCATCTGCAGAGGTAGTTGGCATATAAACTTGTACTACTGTAGTAGGCATGGGCTTTGTGTCTATCTTGGCCACAATAATGCGTTCACTATGCTGTTTGTAGTAGCTAACCCGCACTCCTATTTTTTTATTCATTATTAAACCTACTCCTGCATTACCCCTATTTGATTTTGTATTTATAACCCTGTAATCACCTGACCAAAAGTCTTGTTCCTCCTGCCACCGAACTTCACTAATTCCCACTATATCTAACTTTAACCTATCCATTTCCCTTTTTAAATTTTCTAACCTACCTGCCCGATTAAGGGATCTGACATTCCACGCTCCGATCCGTAGAACGCCAGTTTTCTTTCTCCTGATAACGATGTCCTCCTGAGTAGTCCCCGCCCGGAGATCCGAATGGGGGACTATTTTACCTCCGGAATATTTTACCCAAGAGGACGCCATCATCATTTAATCATACAGTAGAGCTGCATGTCCTCGGGAAAAATTACGGCTGTAGTTTCCCCTTGCTTTCAGCCGTTCGCAGTACCAGCACAGCAAGGCCGTTTTGGTTAATGTTACAAGGCCAGATCAGTCAATCATCCAGACTGTTGCCCCTGCAACTACTGAAAAGGCTGCTGCCCCTCTTCAGGAACCACATGTTTGTCTGGCCTCTCAACAGATACCCCTCCGTTGTGGTTGCACCTACGGTACGGCCATCTGTATCGCTGAGGCACGCAAGCCTCCCCACCAACGGCAAGGTCCATGGTTCATGGGGGGAATCCAACCTTATCTTCCCTATTTTAACTTTTACAACCATATTTGTCACTGCACTGTTTCGTCTTCTCTAATAATAGTTTAGTTTTGTTACTGCAGTTGTATGTGCATGTTCAGTATTTTTTAAAGTAGCGTTGTGCTGTCACATAAAGTTTTCATTACCAGTAGTTATTTTGTGTGATTGTTTTTCATCTTATTTGTTATGACCATCTCCCCTGATTTTTCTGTTTCTGTTAGAGGACATTAATATTTCTCCTTTTCTTTTCTTGATCTGTTCTGCTCCATGTCTTTGCATGTCTCTTGTAACAGGTGTCATTGGTATGTCTTAAATATTTCAGATAATGCCTTCCCACTGTATTTCACAAATTATTTACTAACTTACTTATTTATTTATTTATTTACTTGCAGATGTTATTCACACTGTTGGTCCTCAAGGAGAAAAGCCAGGGCTTCTTAAATCTTGTTATGATACGTGTTTGAATATACTCGTCAACAATAATCTACGAACAGTTGTAAGTGAGGCACCTGTTTCATAAGTAAAATTTGTTAGATTTTGAATTCGACTAAGCAATGAAGTTATTTTAGCACTTATGTAAATATTTTAAAAATCATTGTAATCAGTGATACTTAAGCAATTCATTATATAAATATTTTTAAATTGCTAAATACTTTATAGACATTTTTGTTTCAGGCCTTTCCCTGCATTTCAACAGGAATTTATGGTAAGTGGGACTTGAGATGTGTGCCCTAAATACATTAACTGAAATCTCAATGGGCACCCAATGAGTATTATTGCAGGACAAACTCTGCCCCCACCCCCCCTTTCATCTTCCTATCTCCCTTTATTGTAATATTGGTGGTTGTTTTCCCATGAGAGAGACTGGAGATTTTGAAAAACCTACATATTACACAGTGTAACTGTGATTGATCAAATCTGTCTGTAAGTTTTGTTAGCCAAGCACTGTTATTTCCACCAGACTTTATGTTATTGTGTGATAGAAATGAGTCTGTTGCTACAGATTTTCATTTTTCTCTGTTTTCTTATTTTAGTTTGCATTAATCAGTTCCCTGCAGAGTACTCTTAACAGTTTACAATCTTCACAAACAGGAGCCTGCAAGGAAAAAAGTTTCAGGCTAACATTTGGACCTTTGTTGTATAACATTGACACATCTATTCATTGTACATCTACATCGATACTCTGCAAATCACATTTAAGTGCCTGGCAGAGGGTTCATCAAACCACCTTCACAATTCTCTATTATTCCAATCTCATGTAGCGCGCAGAAAGGACGAACACCTATTTCTTTCTGTATTAGATCTGATTTCCCTTATTTCATAGTGGTGATTGTTTCTCCCTGCATAGGTCAGTGTCAACAAAATATTTTCGCTTTCAGAGGAAAGAGTAGGTGATTGGAATTTCGTGAGAAGATTCTGTCGCAACGAAACATGCCTTTCTTTTAATGATATCCATCCCAAATCCTCCCATGTTTCGCGATAATATAAAACATGCTGCCCTTCTTTGAACCTTTTCAGTGTACTCCGTCAGTCCTATCTGGTAAGGATCCCACAGTGCGCAGCAGTATTCTAAAAGAGGATGAATAAGTGTAGTGTAGGCCGTCCCCTTAGTAGATCTGTTACATTTTCTAAGTCTCCTGCCAATAAAATGCAATCTTTGGTTAGTCTTCCCCACAACATTTTCTATGTGTTCCTACCAATTTAAGTTGTTCGTAATTGTAATTCCTAGGTGTTTAGTTGAATTTACAGCCTTTAGGTTTGACTGGTCTATCGTGTAACCAAAGTTTAGTCAATTCCTTTTAGCGCTCTTGTGGATGACCTTACACTTTTTGTTATTTAGGGTCAATTGCCAATTTTTGTACCATTCAGATGTCTTTTCTAAATTGTTGTGGAATTTGATTTGATCTTCTGATGACTTTATTAGTTGATAAACGATAGCGTCATCTGCAAACAACTAGAGACGGCTGCTCACCTTACACTTTTTGTTATTTAGGGTCAATTGCCAATTTTTGTACCATTCAGATGTCTTTTCTAAATTGTTGTGGAATTTGATTTGATCTTCTGATGACTTTATTAGTTGATAAACGATAGCGTCATCTGCAAACAACTGGAGAAGGCTGCTCAGATTGTCTGCCAAATCGTTTGTATGGATAAGGAACAGCAGAGGGCCTATAAAACTACCTTGGGAAATGCCAGAAATCACTTCCGTTTTACTCGATAACTTTCTGTCAATTACTATGAACTGTGACCTCTGACAGGAAATCACAAATCCAGTCACATAACTGAGAAGATATTCCATAAGCGTGCAATTTCACTACAAGCCAGTTGTGTGGTACAGTGCCAGAAGCCTTCCAGAAATATGGAATCGGTCGCTTGTCAATAGCACTCAACACTTCATCTAAATAAATAGCTAGTTGTGTTTCACAAGACCAATGTTTTCTAAACCTATGTTGACTGTGTGTCAATAGACCGTTTTCTTAGAGGTAATTCATAATGTTCGAACACAATATATGTTCCAGAATCCTGCTGCATATTGATGGTAATGATATGGTCCTGTAATTAAATGGATTACTCCTACTACCTTTCTTGAATATTGGTGTGACCTGTGCAATTTTCCAGTCTTTGGGTACGGATCTTTCGTTGAGTGAATGGTTCTATGTGATAAGTATGGAGCTAATGCATTAGGTTACTCTGAAAGGAACCTAATTGGTATGCAGTCTGGATCAGAAAACTTGCATGTAGAATCTTATAACATATTCTGAGCTTAGATTTAATTATGTACCATTAACAGAATGGCCTTTTCCTCCATGCAAATCACCATGGATTTAAAAAAAAAAAGAAAAAACTGTCACATGAAAACCAACTCGTACTGTTCTTACATTACATCCTGTAAGCTTTGGATAAAAGTAGTCCTGTAGAAGCAGCACTATTTACAGTATTTCTTGCCTTACAAAAACCATTTGACGCATTGCCAGACCAACACTTATAACAAAAACTCCATTATATCGGGTATCAAACAAAATATGTGATTGAGGATTTTTTGAACAGGTACAGAAGTAACTTCCAGTTTGCCCCAGGCAAGTGTTCGGTACCCATGCAGACAATATTAATGGTAATCTCAAGCTTTTTGCAGACAATGTGGTTATCTATAGTGAGGCACCATGTGGCAAAAGCTGCACAGATATTGAGCCATGACAAGATTTCAAAATGGTGCAAAGATTTATAACTTGCTTTAAATGTTCGGAAATTAAAATGTTTACTTAACAAAATGCAGAAACGTAGAATCCTGTGGCTACAGTATCATTGAGTGACAATTGACTGAAGTCTCTCCAGCCTCCTGGCATCAGTCCATCTGTTATCAAAATATTTTCTGGTCAGCCATGATGATCCAGCCATTCACCTTAGGACTTTTCATTCAGAAAGAACACACAATGAGAGACGCAGAATGTGTCCTTAGTTCAGCTAAGTTGGGCAGGGGAGTTTGCCTACAAAGAAGTTTCTGTTCTTTTTTTTTCCAGCAGAAATATTCTATTATAAGAGCTAGTTGACAACAGGTATAAGAAGTGTTGCAATGCATGATACTCAGTGTAGAGTAACATTTCTTTGTTTTTTTTTTTGTAGTCTACTATAATTTTTAATGTGAAATAAGGAGAATACAAGACGTCCTCTGATCTGTGCATATAGTGCGACATGAGACACAGGCAAGATCTAAGCTCAGAATTAATCACCACCTTGGATCAGTGATCTCTAGCTCATACAGCAGGGACACGCAAGATGCAACTGTGGCGTCTAATTAAAAGACTTGCTTCAGGCCATTGGGTCTTACAACATTATTATCATCCATGAACCATGGTCCTTGCCTATTGTGGGAAGGCTTGTGTGCCTCAACGATACAGATAGTCGTACTGTAGGTGCAACCATAACAGAGTGGTGTCTATTCGGAGGACAGACAAATGTGTGGTTCCTGTAGAGGGGCAGCAGCCTTATCAGTTGCTGCTGTGGCAGTAATCTGGATGATCGACTGATCTGGCCTTGTAACACAATCGAAACGGCCTTGCTATGCTAGTACTGCAAACGGCTGAAAGCAAGGGGAAACGACAGCCATAATTTTCCCCCAAGGGCATGCAGCTTTACTGTATGGTTGAATGATGATAGCATCCTCTTGGGTAAAATATTCTGGAGGT
This sequence comes from Schistocerca cancellata, assembly GCF_023864275.1. NCBI lineage: Eukaryota > Metazoa > Arthropoda > Insecta > Orthoptera > Acrididae > Schistocerca > Schistocerca cancellata. Next base: position 712,588,170 of record NC_064626.1, read on the forward strand.
AAAATAGTCTCCCATTCGAATCTCCGGGCAGGGACTACTCAGGAGGACATCGTTTTCAGGAGAAACAAAATAGATAGGAGTGGGAATGTCAGGTCCCTTAATCGGGCAGGTAGATTAGAAAATTTAAAAAGGAAAGTGGATAGGTTAAAGTTAGATATAGTGGGAATTAGTGAAGTTTGGTGGCAGGAGGAACAAGACTTCTGGTCAGGTGAATGCAGGGTTATAAATACAAAATCAAATATGGGTAATGCAGGAGTAGGTTTAATAATATAAAAAATAAATAAATAAAATAAAATAAAAAACAGGAATGCAGATAAGCTGCTACAAACAGCATAGTGAATGCATTATAGTAGCCAAGATAGACACAAAGCTCACGCCTACCACAGTAGTACAAGTTTATGTGATAAAAGAGATTATTTGGATAATTAAGGGATACAAAAATTTAATATTCAAGGGGTACTGGGATTCGATAGAAGGAAAAGCAGTAGGTGAATATGGACTGGGGGTAAGGAATGAAAGAGGAAGCCACCTGGTAGAATTTTGCACGGGGCACGTCATAATCATAGCTAACACTTGGTGTAAGAATCCTGGAAGAAGATTATTTACAGGGCAGAGGCCTGGAGACACAGGAAGGTTTCAGATAGATTATATAATGGTAAAAATCAAGCAATGGAAAATCCAGGATGGTATGTAACAATATTAGAGAAGGAAAGTTGCTACTCACCATATACCGGAGATGCTGAGTTGCGATAGGCACAACAAAAAGTGTCACACAATTATAGCTTTTGGTCATTAATGTCAGTAAAACACACACACACACACACACACACACAAACGCAACTTGCACGCGTGTGTGCAGTCTCAGATAGCTGAAACCACCATGTTGAGCTCTTATCTGCTAGGAAATCCTGAATCAAATTAAATTTTCGGAAACTGTCTTGTATACCTATATTGAATGCCTTTCAGAAGTTATCAAACATGACACCAACTAGGTCACCACTGTTGTTACAGCCCTCTGGTTTCTGTGGACAAACATAACAAACTGAGTTTTGCAAGAGTTCTGTTTACAGGATTAATGTTGATTACTTTGATTTTTGTTGAACAAAAGGATACATAATATGTGAACATAAAACATGTTCTACAATTCTATAAGAGACTGGCCTCAATGATGTAGGCCTATAATTATGTTATGTGTCCAGCAATCCTTCTTGAAAATGAGCGTGTCCTGTGGTTTTTGCTAATCACTTGGAATACTTTGTTGCTCCAGCAACCTATGAGAAACTGCTGCTAGAATGGTGGCAAGTACTTTTACATTAACTTTATAGAAACTCGGGATAAATTCTAGTGTCTGATTGCACCCATCATCTTTGACTAGTAACATTGTAGATAACCCAAAGATGCCACAGGAAAGCAATACTTGAAATCAAAACTTATTCTTAAACAAACAAATATAGCAGGAAAAAGATAATACATGTACATACCATAAATTACAATCACAGTACACACAATTACCTACTTACCTGTGAATTATATTAAGGCAAATTATGATAAAAAAGACAGACATATATACATATGTGAAGTAAATTATCATCACAGATTAGGTGAGTAAGTGAAAGAACCACAGACAGCTTCCACTACCATACTCTGCATCATAAACTCATGACATTATAGAATCGTGGTAATTTTTATTAATAAAATAATGTTGAATCCAACAGGAATGCTGCAGCAAAGTGTATTCTACATCTACATCTACATTGATACTCCGCAAGCCACCCAACGGTGTGTGGCGGAGGGCACTTTACGTGCCACTGTCATTACCTCCCTTTCCTGTTCCAGTCGCGTATGGTTCGCGGGAAGAACGACTGTCTGAAAGCCTCCGTGCGCGCTCTAATCTCTCTAATTTTACATTCGTGATCTCCTCGGGAAGTATAAGTAGGGGGAAGCAATATATTCGATACCTCATCCAGAAACGCACCCTCTCGAAACCTGGCGAGCAAGCTACACCGCGATGCAGAGCGCCTCTCTTGCAGAGTCTGCCACTTGAGCTTATTAAACATCTCCGTAACGCTATCACGGTTACCAAATAACCCAGTGACGAAACGCGCCGCTCTTCTTTGGATCTTCTCTATCTCCTCCGTCAACCCGACCTGGTACGGATCCCACACTGATGAGCAATACTCAAGTATAGGTCGAACGAGTGTTTTGTAAGCCACCTCCTTTGTTGATGGACTACATTTTCTAAGCACTCTCCCAATGAATCTCAACCTGGTACCCGCCTTACCAACAATTAGTTTTATATGATCATTCCACTTCAAATCGTTCCGTACGCATACTCCCAGATATTTTACAGAAGTAACTGCTACCAGTGTTTGTTCCGCTATCATATAATCATACAATAAAGGATCCTTCTTTCTATGTATTCGCAATACATTACATTTGTCTATGTTCAGGGTCAGTTGCCACTCCCTGCACCAAGTGCCTATCCGCTGCAGATCTTCCTGTATTTCGCTACAATTTTCTAAAGCAGCAACTTCTCTGTATACTACAGCATCATCCGCGAAAAGCCGCATGGAACTTCCGACACTATCTACTAAGTCATTTATATATATTGTGAAAAGCAATGGTCCCATAACACTCCCCTGTGGCACGCCAGAGGTTACTTTAACGTCTGTAGACGTCTCTCCATTGATAACAACATGCTGTGTTCTGTTTGCTAAAAACTCTTCAATCCAGCCACACAGCTGGTCTGATATTCCGTAGGCTCTTGCTTTGTTTATCAGGCGACAGTGCGGAACTGTATCGAACGCCTTCCGGAAGTCAAGAAAAATAGCATCTACCTGGGAGCCTGTATCTAATATTTTCTGGGTCTCATGAACAAATAAGGCGAGTTGGGTCTCACACGATCGCTGTTTCCGGAATCCATGTTGATTCCTACATAGTAGATTCTGGGTTTCCAGAAATGACATGATACGCGAGCAAAAAACATGTTCTAAAATTCTACAAGAGATCGACGTAAGAGATATAGGTCTATAGTTTTGCGCATCTGCTCGACGACCCTTCTTGAACACTGGGACTATCTGTGCTCTTTTCCAATCATTTGGAACCCTCCGTTCCTCTAGAGACTTGCGGTACACGGCTGTTAGAAGGGGGGCAAGTTCTTTCGCGTACTCTGTGTAGAATCTAATTGGTATCCCGTCAGGTCCAGTGGACTTTCCTCTATTGAGTGATTCCAGTTGCTTTTCTATTGTGGGGACAAATTAAAATTTAACACAACTACTGTAAAATTAAACAGATAGTAACATACACAAAATATGAATATGACAGCAGCAGGAAATCTACACAGAAATCCTAAAAGAAATCCCCCTAGATACATAACGAAAATTTGGGAAAAGTAACAAAGTGTGGATCTGACTACTGGAATTCACCTATATAGGTTGTTTCACTTGCTGATTCCAAGGTATGCTATTTTTTGCATTTTTACTGTTGGTGTGTACCATGTTTTCTTGTAGGATTTTCATTTTTTGTGTCACTCTAATTTTCAGTTCCATCTTCTATTATTTTTTGTGGGTTTTATTGGGTGTGAATTGAAATTTCATTAAAAATTTAACTTTTTGATAGTATGTACAAACACAAAAAATGACAAACCGTGGAATCTACAACTAGAGTTCACTTATATAGGACAATTCTAGTTATTGATTCCAAGGTTTTTTATTTTTCGCAATAGTATGGAGAACAACACCAAAAATGAATATCCTAAACATACACAGCTGCTCCAAAAATTGAAAAAAATAATATACCTAGGAGTTGATAACTAGAATTGACATATATAAATTAATTCTTGTTGTCAATTCAAGGTTTGTTGTTTTTCGCATTTCTACAATAGCTGTGTGAAGCACTTGCTTTTAGGATTTTTAATTTTGGTGTAAGTATATGTTATTAAGCTATACATGTCACTTCTGATTACCAGTTCAACATTGTTATTTTTTGTGGTTTTTATTGGGTTTGAATTGTCATTTCATTAAGGATTTAACTTTTTGTCATCACACTCTGTAGTAATGCAAAAATGCAAAAAATAACTATCCTTGGGATCAGTAACTAGAATTTATTTATTTAGATCAATTCTAGTTTGTCATTGCTGAGGTTTGTTAGTTTTTACAGTAGTATAGAAAGCAACATAAAGAACGTATTTGCTATAAAATGCACTGCACACACATTCTCCAAATACAAGAAAATAAACTTGAAATCTTCAACTAGAATTGACCTATGTAGGTTATTTCTAGTTATCGATTGTGAAGTCCAATTTCCCCCCCCCCCCCCCCCCCCCCTCTATATGCAGGGCTTTCTTTTAGAATTTCCATTTTTGTTAACAATATTTGTAATTTAGCCATTTAGATCAATTAAATGTCATGTTGTTTTGTTATTTGTAATTATTTTGGGTGTGTAGTGTTAAGCTATGAAGGATTTAACTTTCTGGTATTGCTTTGTCTACTACTGGAAAATGCCATAACTTAGAAACCTTGGCATTGACAACTGGAATTCACCTATACAGATCAGTTGTAGTTTTCTATTCCAAAGTTTGTTATTGTTTGCATTCTTGCAGTAAGAATGTACTCTTGTAGGATTTTCATTTTGCTATTGCTCTTTTGTACAAAAGTTTTTGAATCGTCAACTAGAATTGACCTGCGTAGCTCACCTACGGAGAGCAACACCAAAAGAAATAAATCCTAAAAGAAATAACAACAAAAGGAATAATTCGAAAAGAAATAACAACAAACACTGAATGGAAAACTGTAAATCTGAGATGTAAAATGAAAAGGAACATCTTGTCAGAGAAGTAAAATTTTCAATACAAGCAAAATTATCTGATAATGTCTGAAATGTCTATTTTCATTTTTTTTTTAATTCTAGTACTTTGTTTTTTCATTCTTTACATGTTCATATTGATTTGAATAATATCATTAAAAACAATGTGTGCAAGTCTTCTGAAAAAGGACCTCTTGTCGTTATGGGGAAATAACATTGATTCAGCAAGAGGCCCCCTTTCCAAGATCTTGCAGCTGTGTATGCAATGTCTGACAGAATATTATTAGCTTTGTATAAAAGAACATTTTGTGAATACAAGAATGCCAAACAATACAAGTAATACCTTTTTGTATGAGAGTTATAAATGCCTACAGATGTTACTAAATTCGCAGTTGGCAGTCCTAAAATGCCAGCTGGCAGCCGATGTTACTGTACCAACAAAAACATGCATCTGCAACACACGTTGATTCTGCTGTTACTGCTAGAGATGAACAAGGTGATATTGCTGTGAATACATATGATAGATTAAATGTTGGAGAATAGTAATCCTAACAAAGTACCTTACATAACTAAATATAATAACTTTGAGTTCATCATCAGCTACAAAGATAGTGTATGTTGCAAAATGGACATTGATGGCAATTAATTTCTGCATTACATCTTCGCTAAAGAAAATAGACCCATTGGGTTTTGTGATGCAGTAATTGCATCATGAATGACAAAACACGAAAAGGTTATCTTTTTATAAACATCAGGACCTATTACATAGAGGAATAAAAAGACATTCTGTGTCCTGAATTAGAACCAGAACCACAAGTCGGTGACAGTGAGGATCATGAGGAGAAACCTTACCAGCCACATATTCCAGAATCAAACAAGAAGAGATGAAAATGCTCTTTGTGAACAATCTTGAAGTCCTTCAGCCACAAGTATTTTAGAAGTTGAAAATTGAATCCTTTGGCCACTATAAAATATGGGATCTCAGGGCTCAATTTTTGAGGGTTCTGTGAATTCAGAATTCTGTGAACATCATCCTGCACTAACTGAAGTAACATCCCACACTATCGCAACCAGTGAAACTCCACCCTCCCAACCCAACCCAAGCCAGCCAAAAACATACAATTATGTAGTGAACTAACTGAAGAGACCACCTTCAGTGTTTAATTCTTTGCTCCAGGATCTTCCATTTGGTGCCAGTATGATCACTGAATGTATGCAAGATTTTTATCCAGTTGTGACTTTACATAAAACTAAGTTTTCTTTAAATTTTTCATAAGTCACCAAAATTTTATTGTTGCTTAGTGCTGACTTTATTTAATCTTGGGCGATCTCCTCTTTCCCATTCCTCATAGCTGGGTTTGGCTTGTGCTTGACCACGACATATTGTACAATACTTTTTAATTGTGTACAATGATACTGCACATCTCTGTCTCCAAAGATGAATGGTTGATGTTAGCTTTGCAGATAATCTGCAATCTGTGCCTTGTTAGTGTCATTTGCTTGGTAGATAATTGTGTGGGGGGGGGGGGGGGGGGTGGAGAGAATAAAAACATTATAATTGCAATTTGCAGTCTAGTTTGACCCTGGAAAGAAGTTCTTTGCTCACCACAGTGTGGGCACTTGTAATTGTATCAGTGTTATTTTTCACTTACAGATTACTCTGAATATTGTTTTCTTAGTACTGTCTACCATGCTTGCTGTGAAAACTGGCCAAAACGTGACCATTTTTGTCATGTTATATTTTCTTACGTCATGGCAAAACTGTGTAATCTGTCATTTGTATGTTTTGGTAAACTATTGTAGCAAATATGTGGTCTCTCAGATTACGGCATGGCATCTTTCCCCTTTCTTTTGATTTTTTCCTCTGATATTGTATAAGCTATAAGAAATTTATTTTTGTTTTTCACATGATGATGCTACAGTTTACTTGTGATTTGAAAGATCAAATGCACTGTTCCATTTATGAGGCACAGATGCATTTCAGTAGAACATATGTTGTGAAATGGACGCCAATGACTCACAAGATATTGTTACTATAAGTACATTCATTTTGTGTACTTTCATTTGGTGAGGAATGAGTGACGTGTGATAAAAATAAGAAATGGGTTATGTATAATTTCCTATCTGACGTTTTTCACCGTTTGTTTAGCATTCAGCTGGGTGATGGTTTGGGAGATGTCAAGCATTCATTCCGTTTGTTGACTAGAATTTGCCACAACCCCCCCCCCCCCCCTTCTTTGTTCCCCTTCCACAACATTTAATGGAATGTTTAACATCTGACAGTGGCTGAAGTGTACGAAAAGTAGCACCATGGTTTAGCAGTGTAAATCACAAGAACCTACCATTGTGGGATCAGAAGGTAATTTATTTTGAACCATTGTTGCAGACTACAGTTGCAGGTGTCTCAGACAGCAGGTCATGATATTGTCAGTGAAGAAGCAATATTACATGAGTAGCAAAACAGGAATTTTGCAAGAGAGACAAGAAACTGTGTAGAATACCTGATACATTTCATTGGGGCACAATATTTACATTGCAGTGCTACAGTGAAATTTTTTATCATATCAAAAAGTGAAACAGTGAAAATACTTTTTGGAAACCTTAATTACAACAGATACATGGAACATTCTTGGCATTTGTGGTAGGGTATGTTACTTCTGTGGTATTTATTTGTCAGTCTCTTGTATAACGTTACACTGTTACATTCATTTTGGCGCTGATAAAGCAAGTAACAATACCCACTTGGAAACCTTAACCAATTTTTATTAAAATCCTTTATGGAAGCACACATATAGCTGTGAAACTGTCGGTACATTTCTTCACCTAGTTAGGTATCAAGGTGTATGGGCTAGGAACTTCAACATCACATCCTTCAAGCTTGCGCTAGATGGAACTGTGAACTAAGTCACACTCATTTGAGTATGACTTTTCTCCAAAACTTTTGCATAATCAAAACTTCAATATCAAATAAAGAGCATTTGATAATAATGTCACGTAGAAGAAGGTGTAATTAGATGAATGACACACACTAACTTCATTTAATAAAGGTTTATTCAGCACTTGCACATACAAGAGCGTGGAGCGAACTGCCTCCGGCCAGAACACATACAGTATATATACTGCTACAGAACATTCCAATACAATAATTCTTGACATTTGTGGATACTTCTAAAATGTACTCAAACCGAATATAGAAATTAAAATTGTACAGTCCAAGTGAGTTTTGAACTCAAGACCCTCCACGCAACAGTTTAGTATCATAACCAGTACACCACAGTGCTACTCGGCTTCTTCTGAGACATTGGTCCGTCCTTAAGAGAAGAGAACAGCATCTCGGTGTTGCGTCCTCCTAGTCCGGGAATGAGTAATCAGCCCTGTGTACTCCGACTCCCGATGACTGATGCTCGCATGGACGGTGACCTTCTTCGTCGCCTTTCCGCTTGTTGCCTGTCGCTGGAGCTTTGATTTTACCCTGGGTTTCAGGATCCTTGTAGGGCTACATTCTAAGGATGTGGATGGTATCTCTGATCTTTCATCGTCTTATGTCAGGATCGAAATCTTCAACTTCATAAGTAACATCAGACAACTGTCTTACAACCTTATAAGGTCCTAAGTAACGCCTGAGGAGCTTTTCAGAGAGACTAATCTTCCGAACAAGAGTGAAGATCCAGACGAGGTTACCAGGCTGGTAGACAGACAACAGGGCGGTGGCTCACGTCATACCTTTGGTGATCGTTTTCTTGAGCCTGCAGTGTGCGGAGTCGAGCTAATTGCCAAGCTTCCTCAGTTCTGGTTAACACCTGGCTGATATAGGTGTCATTCACGTCATCAGGATGTAACAGAAACGCAGTGTCCATCGTCCTAGTTGCCTCATGCCCATGCACCAGGAAAAATGGCGTAAATCCTGTGGTGTCTTCTTTGGCGGTGTTGTAGGCAAATGTCACAAAAGGTAGCACCTCATCCTAGTTGCTCCGCTCAACATTGACAAACATTGATAGCATGTTGGCCAAGGTCTTATTAAGGCGTTCAGTAAGCCCATTAGTTTGTGGATGGTAGGCAGTCGTCATGTGATGAGTAATGTGATCCGTAATTAATGATCTTGGGGCACCGTGTTTTAATACAATGTCTTCCACGATGAATTTGGCTGCCTTGGGAGCTTCGGCTGTTTTCACGGCTTTTGTAATGGCATAGCGTGTCAGATAATCAGTGCAAACAATAATCCATCTATTGCCACTAGCAGACGTTGGAAATCATCCGAGGAGGACAATCCCAACACACTGGAAAGGCATTTCGGCTAGTGGAATTGGTATGAGTCGGCCAGGTGGTTTCTGAAGAACTGCCTTTCTCCTCTGGCACCCTCAACAGTGCGACACATAGTGACAGACACTCCTAAATAAACCTGGCTAGAAAAATCTCTTGAGGATTCTATCATATGTCTTAATAAATCCTAAGTGTCCGGCCTCAGGTGTGTCATGGAATTTTTGTAGAACATCTAAGCGCATGTGTTTAGGAATCACCGGTAGCCATCTCTTTCCAAATGGATCAAAGCTTTTCTTACAAAGTAATCCATTAACTATCTTAAATTGTCCTTTCACATCCGCTGACCAATTTAAGGCAAGCGTAATTTGAGATATATTGGCATCCTTCTTCTGCTCAGCAGAGAGATCATGGAGTGCAGCGAGACAGTCACTATCTTCATCAAAGTCTTGATGATCTTGCACAGGGTTTCTTGAGAGACAGTCGGCATCTTGGTGTTTTCTTCCACTTTTGTACACTAGGGTAATGTCATACTCTTGAACAGATACTGTCAAAATTTGCACATGGCCCAGATCACAGCAAGACCTTCTCTTTGTGTAGTTGAGTAGCCTCTCTCAGCTTTTGTAAGTGTCCTAGAAGCATAGGCTATAACTTTCTCTCTTCCATCCAAAATTTGCACCAGAACAGCACTGATCCCATACCCACTGGCATCTGTGTGTAGTTCTGTAGGTGCTCTCTCATCATACAGACCAAGTACAGGGTCAGTCATCAGAGCTTTTCGCAGCACATCGAAAAAGTGTTGTTGAGCACCACCCCAGATAAATTTAGCATCAGCTTTTAACAACTCTTGGAGTGGCCTGGCTTTGATACAAGTCTCTGATAAAACGACGGTAATAAGAACATAATCCAAGGAAGCTTCTCACATCTCTAATGCTTTTAGGAATAGGAAATTCCATTATAGATCTGGGTCTGGCCGCACACCTTCATTTGACACAAGGTGTCCAGGTATTTTGATTTCTTTTGTTCCAAAGAGACACTTTCTCGGACTAAGTTTCAGTCTGCCTTGTTGGAGACACTTAAGAACGGCCCTCAGTCTTTTTATATGTTCATCAAATGTCTCTGAGAACACTATAATGTCATCTAAATAACAAAGACACATCGTTCACTTCAGATGACATAGAAGATTATCCATTCGAAAGTTGCTGTTGCATTATACAAACAAAACAGCATTACCTTAAACTCATACAGGCTCTCAGGGGTGATGAATGCAGTTTTCTTATGATCAGCCTCATCTACTTTGATTTGCCAATATCCTGAGTATATGTCCATGGTTGAGAAAAACTTAGCCCTCTTCAGACAATCTAGTGTCTCGTCAATTGTTAGAAGAGGGTAAATGTCCTTTTTAGTTACCTTATTAAGCTTCCTGTAATCAACACACAACACAAAAGTGCGAACTGCCATCCTTCTTCCTGACAAGGACCACTGGTGACGACCATGGGCTCTGCGAAGACTGAATGATGTCATTCTTCATCATTTTCTCTACCTCGTCGCGAATTGTTCGATGTTCCATCGCTGACACACGGTTTGCTCTCTGGCTTATTGGTTGTTGGGCTCCAGTGCTAATCCAGTGCTTCACCATCAATTTGCCTAATTTGCTCCTCACCTGCGGATTGAAACATTCAGAGAACTCTTGGAGAACGGCATGCAGCTTCTTCTGTTGTTCCTTAGTGAGGTCTCATGATAGTTGAGCTAGAAGATCTTGTCTCGTAGTGGTAGTGCTGATTTCGCCCACAGACTCAGCATGGGAGGTTTCTATGATGCTCAGCTGTTCTTCAATTAATGGCCCAGTGTTTGCTACGCACATGTGTCTTGTAAGGATCTGCGGTTCTCGGCGACAGTTAACAATCCACAATTTACCGAATCCATTTCTTAAACAAGATGACAGAGGCTGGGATGAGCAAGTTATTCTTCAGTGGTATGCTTCACTTACATTCCACAACAAGATCCATGGGTTGATGCATGGCATGACACGTGACAGTTACCTTTCTAGCACTGACTGCAGGAATGATCACTTCATCCAGCACACATAGTCTCCACACACTCGGGTGCACATCTTCCTATTCACAGTATCTCATCTCATCTAGCATAATCTTCGAGCGACCACAATCTATAATAACCTGAAAAGCTTTCAAAAAGTCCCATCCGAGAAGGCCGTCATCACTACTCTTGTAAGACGATGAATTCTAAGGGCTGTGTATGGCCATTTATACCCACACGAGTGGTACATCTTCCTGTAGGTTTTACATATTTCCCATTGCCCACCTTCAGCAGAGATGTTTTGTTGTTGATGAATATGGTTTTCTGCAACTGGCGATAGCACTTCTCCGAAATCACTGAATATGATGCTCCAGAGGCCACAAGAGCTTGGGCTGGTCAGCTGTCCATGAGGATATCAACGTAGTTTTCTATCGTTTTTGTAGTGATCGACGGCAGGGGATTTTTGTCTTTGGCGGCCTCACCTCCAAGGAAGGTCGCAACCTTTATCTTTCCAGGTTGTGGCGGCTAGGTGATTGGTTGGAGCTTTTAAATGGCAATGGAGACCTTGATCAGTGTGTTGGGGAGTGTCCTCTCCAGCGGCTAGCTTGCGGCAATGGTGACCTATGTCATCTTGCACCCACATCTTCTTGTTCATCTTTGTTGTCCCGGAGTTAGCGTCGGATAAGATCGCTCTGCTTTTTTCTGGCACGGGTGTCATCAAATATCCGCCAACTTTTTCGACAATAGTGCACCACATGTCCCGATCATCCGCAGTGGAAACATACTGGTTGGTTATCCTGGGTCCTCAAGATGTTAGTCTTCCTTTGTGTCCAAACAGGTTCTTCATGCGGCATTGTAGGAACATAACTTCACCTGTGCGTCAACTTTTTCATCATTTTAAAGGGAAATGAAGGACAAGAGATTGGGTTCAATGTCTGTTCCACTTCCTCGCTTATGACCTCTTGAAGCATCTTGGTTCTTTGCTCGCCGTGCAATCCAAGTGCCTTCTGAACTTCCTCTGTCACTATCTGATGAAGAACACTTGTCAGATCAGTTATCTCCGGTAGATTGTGATCTGTTGACTATGGCTCGAACTCAAGTTTCTGGCCACATAAATGGCGGCTCTGTCGTGGCCTGATGGGAGCCATTATGTCATCAATAATGTGCGCTATCACACGTTCCAATGCCTGGAGCCTCCACCAGAATCCATCACAGACATCGATACGACATTTGGAAGCTGTTCAAACTTCTTGCTTGTAATTATTTTTTGATGCATTGTCTCGATATAGTGGCACCATTTTATGAAGTCGTCTGCTGTCAAAACTTCATTCAGGAGTAGGGTTTGATAGATGTCCTCAGCAACACCCTTCCTGAGATGTGCAACCTTGTCTTCCTCCTTCATTCTAGGATCCTGTATTTCACACAGCTCCAAGACGTCTTGAATGTAGGATTCTGTAGTTTCTACTGGACACTGTGCCCTGCACTTTAATTTATCTTCAGCCTTGCACTTCTGTCGTTGTGTGTCAATGAAATACTTGCGCAGTTCCGCCTGGAATACTTCCCAGCTTGTGCATTACTTCTCGTTGTTCTCATACCATTGCTTGGCAGTGCCCTTCAAGTAGAAAAATACGTTAGCCATACACACGGTGTCATCCCATTTGTTAAATTTGGCTATACGCTCATATACCTTTAGCCACTTGTTAGGATCTTGGCCATTGTCACCACAGAATGTGGAAAGATGTTTCATGTGGTGGCACACAGTTGCTGTCATCATAACGTCCTCTTCTTCTTCTTCTTCTTCTTCTTCTTCTTCTTCTGTCTCCGGTAGATTGCGATCTGTTGACTATGGTTTGAACTCGGATTCCTCGCCATGTAAACAGCGGCTCTGTCGTGGCCTGATGGGAGCCACTGTGTCGTCGATAATGTGCACTTTCACACATTCCAATACTCTGCACCTCCACCAGAATAATGTCACATAGAAGAAGGTGTAATTAGATTAATGATGAACACTAACTTCCCTTAACAAAGGCTTATTCAACATTTGCACATATAAGAGTGCAGAGCGAACTGCCTCCAGCCAGAACACATACAGTGTGTATATAGCTGCAGAACATTCCAGTACAATGATTCTTGACATTTGTGGATACTTCTAGAATGAACTTAAACCGAATATAGAAATTAAAATTGTACAATCCAGGTGAGTTTTGAACACACAACCTTCCATGCAACAGTTTAGTATCATAACCACTACACCACAGTGCTACTCAGCTTCTTCTGCGACAATATTGTGTTCCTGTTCTGATATCTGCAGCCATCAGAATACAAAATGATTGGACAGAATTTTCCTTAATTGTTCTTGTCTGGGTGTCCTATACACATGCAAAACTTGATGCAATCAATTCTCATGTTGTGTTTCATCAAATGGTAACACACTGCATCATGAATTTCTAAATTATGCATTGTAAAATTATGAACAACTAATTTTAAATAATGAAATATGCAGGATGGAATGAAAAATATAGTGAAAAGAATATTTGCTACTCACTATATAGCAGAGATGCTGAGTCACAGATAGGCATAACAAAAAAATCACAGACATGTTCGTCAAAAAGACTGTCAGAAAGTGAGCTTTTGGCTAACTAGGCCTTCGTCACAAATGACGACACACACACACACACACACACACACACACACACACACATGACCACAGAGTCTGGCTACTGAAACCCAGAGACTGCTGTCGTGTGTGTGTGTGTGTGTGTGTGTGTGTGTGTGTGTGTGTGTGTGTGTGTGTGTATGTGTGTGGAAAGGGGGGGGGGGGTGAGAGTTGCATTTGCGTGGGTGTGTCTATTTCTGACGAAGGCCTAGTTGGTCAAAAGCTCACTTTCTGATGCTCTTTTTTTTTGTGCCTGTCTGTGACTCAGCATCTCCGCTGTATGGTGAGGGACAACTAACTTTGTTTTATAATGAACTGCAATTGCATGTAAATTTGGGAACTACTGTCACAACCTGTAAGTCCATGGTTTTCAATGAGTAGATGTCTGGGTGTCGTTCTTATCTAGATCATTGTATGTCCTTGTCTGCTCTTTCTGTTGTGTGTTTCTTCCCCATGTCTTCACCCACATTTCCAAACCTGTAACTGTAACACAGGTCGCACTGGTATTTCTTGGGGGAAGCTAAGGTAGCACTCTTATAACATAAAGGTGATCCCACTTAATGGTGGAACCTTCTGTGTATTACAATTTTCCTTGTGTTATCCGTACAGCTTATGCATTGTGGAATAAGCTCAAGGTACAGCTTAAAGGGAGATTTCATGCTGTAATGTAGTGTCAGTTTTGGAAGGCAGTTCAGGAATTCTTTTGTGAAGGTTGTCTCATCTTTTTCTTTAATTTGTTTTATTTGAGAACATGACAATTTTGAATCAAGGCTCATTCCATGTGTGAAGTTACCTTACCCAGTTTGTCAGTCCGTTATTTAATCTTAAGAGTATTGAGGAACGTCTTTTTGCAGGCTTTGTTTTCCCATCTCATTTTTCAAGTGATAAATCAGCATCCCATTCTCGATTTGCCAGTGTATTTTCATGGTTACTTGTTCAGTTTTATGTCCACAAGACTGATTACGTGAATGTTCCTCTGATTCCATGGCACCATTTCCCAGAATGTATTAAATACTGCCTGCCTATCACCGACAGAAGGTTGATGACACTTCCTTTGAACTGATTTTGACACATCTTTGAAGTACACATCAACCTAATCGTCTTGACCTAATCATCATGCCCCTCTTGGAGTATTTGAATAATTTTGCCATTATTATCTTTTTTATATGCAGTATACACTTGTCCTCACATTCTCAGAATTTTGTTAGTGTTTTTCTTCCAGTCTGAGCAGCAAGCTTTAGATTTCCTTTTCCTGTCTCTGCTGAAGTCGCCATAAAATTCTTGGTCTCCAATTTCAGTGTCCTTGCTTCCATTGTCTTCTGATAAGTTCCCTGATTTTTCTAATTAACAGTGAGCACCATTGTGTAACGATGAATGGAACAAGTACTGTCATCTTCAGTAGCAACTGTGATGGTATCATTATCAGCATTTTTTGATTTGGCCACCACTGTTTCTAGATTAAACATCCACAGTAGCAGATAACTGTTTCCCTGCAATGGTTTCTTATTAGTGGCTGATTTTCACACCTACAAACACACACTTGTTTGATAGGGCAGCACTATAGCAAAGATGTATGAAAAGTATTTTACAAAATAGTACTTAAATTTAGTAAAGTTTGATGAATGGAACTTGTTGTCCTAAACCTAATACAGCAATGTCAAAATAACGTTGCTGCTCTTGGCGGTCTATATATTCTCACTCTAACTGATTGTAAATGATCAAACACTCAGTAGTCCAATAACACCATCAATATTGACTAGTAGGTCAGACAGTAGTCTTCAGAGTACTAAACTGAGCTGACTTTAGGCACTGCTAATTGCTGGTTCGTAACTTGCATCCGCCAATACAAGGTGGGAGCAAAGTAGTGTGCAGTTAACAGCGTTCTGTATTGGCTGATGTCCATCTATCAGCAGATGTGCAACTGGGTGAACGAAGTGGTGCAGAAACAGGATGAGGTCCACGCCTGTGAGTGCCACCTGGAGGCTGGTGCACAGACCTGAGAGATGCCAGGCAAGTGGTTGGACCTTTGTGGTGGCGGGGCCCCTTTCAGTATTTGTTGTGCACCTCGTGTTTGATACACAACATTCTCGCATGAAAAAGTGGGGGGTTGGCTTCATTAGCATCTTGCTTCTGGAAACTTGAAATTATTATCACAAAATCACAATTAATGTATTCTCTAATGTTTCTTGTTGTTGTAAACTACTTCTTTAACATTGAAAGAGTAGTATACAAGATCTGTTCAAAAATTCTGGAACTTTGTCCACAAAATTTTTCTGTGGCTACCTTTTATGTATTATGCATGGTTTCCTTCGAAATACTCTCCTCCACAATTGATACACGACTCCAAACACTGTTTTCACTTCCGAAAGCAGTCTTGTCATACCTCTAGCTGGATAGCGTGGTGCGAATTTTCTTTTATCCCATATATTGTTGCAAATCTTTGTCCTTTCAACGGGATTTTCAACTTTGGAAATAAAGAAAAAAAAGAAAAACCCATCTGCAGGGGCGGCCAGGTATTAAGAGTACGGAGGATGAGGCAACACAGTGATTAGTATTTTTGTACAATAGTCACGCACCTAAAGGGTTGAATGTGCAGGGGCATTATTGTGATGCGAGAGCCATGAATTGTCTCATCACATTTCCGGCTGTTTCTTTCTCACATTTTCTCGCAGGTGTCACAACACTTCCTGATAGTACTACCAATTAACAGTAGTCCCTGTGTCACGAATTCATGTTGAACTAATCCTTCAGTGTCGAAGAAAACTCTCAGTATGGCTTTGACATTTGACATGACAAGCAATTTTTTTTTTTTTTTTTTTTGTCCCGGAGAACCTTTCCCAACCCATTGTGAAGATTAAACCTTGGTCTCGCCAACATAACCATAGGCCCACGTCTCATCACCAGTTATGATTCTCTTAACAAACATATCATTCTCATTTGTGCGATGCAAAAACTCTTCACAGATTGTGAAGCGAAGGTCTTTCTGATCTTGACTCGTGAGCCGTGGGATGAACTTGGCGGCAACATGCATTCCAAGATGCTGTGCCAGGATTTCATGACATGATCCAGCTGAAATGTTACATTCTTCTGCTGTCTCTCAGACAGTCAGTCTTTGATTAACAAGTGTAATTTCGGTGGCATTGCTGTCACAAGCACCAATGGTACATTTCGAAGGGCATCCTGAACGAGGGTCATCCTTTAACTTCCCGTCCAACCCTACCATCACGAAATTTGCAAACTGTGCAAAACACAATTCTACTCAATACAGCACTGAACAATAACAGACATACAAGAGTGAAACTTCCGTCTTTTACATATTAAACACAGGCATGTGCAGGGATGCCAACCCCATTTCACTCCAATATACCATTGGCATGAAATTACCAATGTTCCAGAATGTTTTGAACGGGTCTCTTACAGGTGTATTAGAGTCATAACATCACACTGAAGAATGATTTCTCCCATGAGCTAATCCATCTCTGTCATAAAAGGGGGTGAAATACACCAATACTAAAATCTTCAGTCCTTAACTGATCGACTGATCAATTGTAAATGGATGAAAGAAAACCGATTGTAATTTAAAGATAAGCAAGGCAAAATTCCCAAGAGCTTCCTCTCTACACTTCATTAAAAGTATGTGAAAGTTTTGTTCATGTCTGTGCAACTATAATAATAGTTAAGTTAATGGCTCATTGTTAAAGATGTTTCTCAGTAATTGTTGTTATTGACTGCTAAAAACTTAATTGTCATTACCTGTGTGCCGTGTAAAATCTACGCTGACTTGTCCCACATCTAGATGATACAGCCACACCGTGGTTCCATAGAATACTTATAAAACAATTAAGTGCTGTATTAAACTTATATCCCTTCATATGCTTCTTATGTTTATTTATTAGCCATTCAGCATGTTTACCATGCAGTTGGCTGTATCAAAATACATTTTACATATTCATAAAAGTATAGTTGTTACTCATTTTTACATTATACTTTATGCATACATACACATACATCTTTTTAGTAGTTAGTATTTTTACGTTTTACACACATCATTTTACATATACACATAAATGCATAAACTTCGCACTAGTGAGAAGCAAACTAAGTGCACTGATTCCATATCATAGGTCAGCAAGCCCATATCATTTTCACTACAACCATATCTGAACATGACATTCTACAGCTTCCTTTAAATTAATGACATCTTTGTTTGTTCTTTTTGAAAATGGAAATCTTGTTTAGGATACCCTCCAAATGCTGCAGCTATCGTTGCTCTTAAAACCGTTCGGAGTTTCCTGGAGAAGAAAGGAGATTCAGTAAGTAATGCAGTTTGAAATACAGATATATAATAATTATGTTGCTTTTATTGAATGACCTGAGATATGGATATTTTTCTTTCACAGGTGGACAGAGTGATATTTTGCTTGTTCCTGGAAAATGATGTGAAGATTTATGAATATCTTCTGCAGGCCTACTTCCCAGTAGAATAAACCATTAATAAAAATTGTTTGTATTTGATACAATGTGAGAGACTGGTTCTGATAAATAGAAAGGAATGTGTCATTACTTTGATTTGGATCTTGCACATACTGTTTTATCAGTAAATAAAAATTTATTTAATTTGAACAAATATTGCCACCATTATGATGGACATAATTGGGATTTGAAATATGTGTACATTTATTTATTATATAATTGTCTTTTTTCACTTGATTTACTACTTGTTGCAATTGACTTATGTAAACGTACATTGAAATAAAATTCTTTGCAACATGTAGTATACATTTTGCAGTGTTAACAATTTATTCATTTATAATTAATAGCATTGTCACGGAGAGTCTGCCTCATTATGATTTCACCAAATGGAAAAGCCAGTTTAGAAGTAATCAACCATATTACTTCTTTACATGCTGATTGCTGCAACTTATCTGCTTCTACGTAACACTGCTTTTGGATTTAAAATTGTCATGCCATGTTTAAAGATGGATAGGAATAACAAAAGTGGAATATCCAGAGAGAGTGTTTATTTATTTACTTGAGTCAGAAACCATACAAAACTCTACATTACATAACTGTGCAATATTAAGAGATACTGCTAAATCAGTATGCAGTTTACTAAGTTTACATAATTGAACAAATGAGGAGAGAAGTAAATATTGTAGTGATACATCCCATTCCTTGAATGCGAGGTATTATGTCCTTAAATACGTATGTCAGAGAAAAGATGTTCAGGACAGAGTAGTCGATAAGTGATGAGCACCCCAGTAGTGGGAGGTGTTTTAAATTGTAGGTGCTGATACCAGAGCTAATGATCTAGTGATTGTACGAAAGTTGGTAGAAGTCAGACGACCCTACCTGCTGAGGAAAGAGGCAGGAGTTCCATGGAGCAGGCGGTGCGGAAGAAAAAGCTCAATGAAATCTAAGAACGCAAAATATCAAAGGTAATACATGTATTGTAATTTATAATGTTCAATATCAGATCTGTTATGTACGTGGTACAGAGGTGCAGTATTGGAGTTGGTAACTGCCCTCATTTATCATTTATTGAGTGGTAAATTTGATTATAATATAAGAAGGTGAATTACATCTCACTTCTTATTTATGTGGTGGAGTGAATGGGAATGAGAAGTTAATTTTGAGCAGCTTTATCTGCAGCCTGTGCAGAGGCGAAGTCTGAGCCAAATTGGAGGAAGAAGGCACACAGATTCAGGCCACAGACTAGCTGGATCCTGATTAAAATACTTAACGTTGACCAAATATTCAGTAAGCAACATTCATCGTGTATAAAAGGAATGTTCAGGTGGCAAATTATTTAGGTGTTTGATGCATGAGACAAAATGTAACGAAAAAGACAAATCTCAAGAAAGTTTTCTAAGAAAGCACCAAGAAGAAAATGCATTGCCAAGGGCAACAGGAATAAAACAAGATGTTCTGTACAGTACAAATGCCAAACTGAATCAGAAATGAATAATAAAATTGAGTGAAAAAGGGAGAAGAACTTTGCTGGGGAGAAACAAACCGGTATTCACTCAAGGACAGTACACAATCTACAAAAAGTCATCAATAGATTGCAGCGCACACACTGTCATTGGCACACTGCAGCCTACATGTTGGCACACTGCAGCCTTCATGCAGGTAGTCGGCAACACACAATGTAAAGTTAACAGTGAGCTGTGTAGGCGGCAAATTTAAAAAGGTTGTATGTATTCTCAGTGATACAATAAGACAAATATAGAAAACAATTAATCTTATGATTAAAATCATTGATATAGACGATAAACATACTGAGATGAGAAATAAAATATTTGTTCATGCCTGCCATCACAAGAAAGATTACTACCAGTACATGGTAAAATTTGATGAATTTACTAAGTAGATCCAAAATCAGTTTACCGTAAGGACATTGATAATAAAATAGTCATCCAAGAAGGAGGTACTTACCAGTAACAATGACAGATTTTCTCATATTGATGTGAGATTTGAGCAGTTGGAGGAGCATTTAATGAATACGCTAGATCATAATTTAACTTTTTTAAAAACGAAATTCTACTATAATGCTCAACAATGCCACCTTGTACGTAACAAAATTCGAGAACATATTAGGGAAATTCATACTGGTGTAAATAGTTTGCGAAAATTTGCAGTAAAGGAGTGTAAACTTTGCAAAGGATCATATCTCAGATGCGCAAAATTGTATTGAACTTTTAGAACAAAGAAGTGAAAATGGAGATTGTTTCTGTTTGTACGGCTTCCTGGGGATGAAGTAACTCATCCAAATAACAAATTTAAACAATTGTGGGATGAGCTAGCTAAAACGAGGCACAAAATTCCAGAAATTCGGTGTACAGGAAATCTTTGGATACAAATGCTTTACTAGAACAGCTACAGTTAAGCAGTAGCATGGATCTATACAACCATTTACCAAAGTTTAAACCTGACGGAGGTATACAGCCAACATCTCTTCTCAAAAAATAGATTTTGCATTAAGCTATGTAGTAGGGCATCCTGCTGAGTGGGGCAATGCGCAATTGGAAGGATTTTCACAAGAAACTTAGACGTAAATACTGGTCACAAATAATACAATAAAAATTAACCTTAGATTTACTCTGTCCAAAGCGCTACACTAGTTCATGGGGAAATTTTAAAAAGTATATTGAGTGGCATTTAACACGATCTAAATATTCAGACAACCCACTGGACGAAGTTCACTTAGCTAAAATGCTAAGCGTAGTTCATAGCAGCACCGACAACTGTCAGACGCCGCTGTCAAAAGTTGCTTGATAACGTCAGCCGACAGCTTGGTCACTGTACATCCGATCTCATTCATCAGTTTTTGATGGGATCGAGGAGATTAGGTTAGAATCTATTCTATGTGTGAAGTAGGTTAGATTTTGGCATCCAAGGATGGGATGGTTACCACAATACCTCTGTCCTTTGACAAGAGTGCTGTTGTGCCGCATATGCTATTAAAAAGATGCCAAATGCAAATAAGCTATAACTCTGTCGAAAAGAATGTGGCGAGTACTGTACACTCTGCCCTCAGTCACTGGTGTTACAGGACAAGTTTTATGAATGTGCAAAATGAAGGGAATAACACCAGGCCACAAAAGTTAAAAGCACTTTAATTTTGTGAGACCTTTTTCCTTCTCTCAACAGCGATTAGTGTCAGAAGGGACCACCACCTTAGAAACGAACAGGTAGTAATTGATGTTTTTCGTATTTATACGTTTGTATTATGAAAATATGTAGTTTCAGTGGTATAGTACACTAATGATTTCTCCAAAACATGTTGTTCAGAGTGTGGTTTATTATGCTACATTGGCAGGATATGTGACTTTGGAGTATAAATTTTTTGCCAATGACATTATGAGCACATAAATGTTTCTATTATGTGATGCATGGATAAAATATGTATGTAAGCAAGCAAATATTATCAAATCAACGGAGGGTAGATTTGTGGTTTCACAGCAGCTCAATTTATTCTAAAAATGGTGAAAATCGATGTAGTATTAGCTGTACATTCAGATAAAAAGATTCTA
Source organism: Schistocerca cancellata (assembly GCF_023864275.1). Taxonomy (NCBI): domain Eukaryota; kingdom Metazoa; phylum Arthropoda; class Insecta; order Orthoptera; family Acrididae; genus Schistocerca; species Schistocerca cancellata. The sequence continues at coordinate 712,609,959 of NC_064626.1, forward strand.
GTACAAATCACTGCTCTCTATACACTTACTCAGTAGATTTGAGAAAGGAAGTGGCAATATTCCTGGTGACAGTATTATTTCAGTCTGAGTGTTGCTTTTAATAAAGAAAATCAAGAACATTTCAGTGTCTTTTAGTATACTTGCACAGCTCCAAAATTCAGTACAGAATAAATTAAAACTTTCGTAGTACAGATATTCCACATGCAACAGTGACAATATTGGATTTGAAATTAGTGTTTGGAGCACCTTAAATAATGTCAAACATATTTGTAATTTTGTAATTTATTTGTGTGAAACATGTAATTACATTTATAGCAATTGGTAGTGCAATACAACACTATACAATCTGAATTTACTTTATAATAGAAACTTAAGAATGTGGTCCAAATTATTTGACATAATAATACTTTAGATATTAGTTTCTACAGTAGGCTATAGAAGCACTGCTCAATGGGCCATAATTTTAGATGTTTTTTGAATGTCTCTCCAGTGCATTGAAATATTTTGCTCCATTAATATATGAACTGTTTGCAGTTTTTTTCAGTGTCCTGTGTATCATATGGTAATTTTGTACTTGTATTGTGATCATGAATTTCTGCATTACTACATGTATCTTTCTTATCTTCTACAGTTCATAATACTATTGTTTCGAACATATATGTAGAATAGATAGTATTTTAAAATCTACAAACAATCCCCTACTTGATGTTCTAGCATCTTTTTTGCCTAATATTCTCAAGTCTCTTTTCTAGAATTTAAATACTCGGTCTACATGAGTTTTGGAAGCCTCGCCCCACAATGAAAGACCATATGCTAGAAATGGATGTATTAAACCAAAATACTTCATCCTCATCATTTGGTTATTGACGTGTGGAGCTACTCTACTGAAAACATATAATCTAGATGATAGCCTTGCACATATATTGTCAATTTGTTGTGTCCATAGTAGTTTGCTATCTATGTATATACCTAGGAATTTACACTAACTGCAGATTTTCCCTAAAATATTACTATCTTGAGAATCAATACAAGTTTGCAAATCACCAACATTGAAGGGGATTATATTTGTTTTTTGTAAGTTGACTTTTAGAGTGTCATTTTCAAACTTTTCCTTTGCAATATCTATAAATATTTTTACCTCTATGCTGAGATTAAGAAAATCATTTCCCCAACAAAGGCCTGAAGTGTCATTGCATACATTGTAATGAAGGTATCTGAGCCGTGCTGCGGCTTGCGTTGGTGCTCTCTGTAGGTTTCTGCCCTCTGTTAGAGGCCAAACGGGATCGTTTAGTTGGCATGGTTGCGGTTGTTTGTTTTCTTCTGGTGTTGACTGGCACCACGCAGTTTCGCATGTTGCGAGTCCACTAGTGGCAGCAGCAGTTATCGATATGTAGTAACTGTTGCCCTATCTTTGGTGCAACATCGTCGTTTTTCCGGGTCGTGTGAGTGGGCCACTTCGGTTGGGGACTCTGTAGTAGCCAAGTCCGCGCAGTCCCAGGACTGCTGGTGGCACGCATGGACTGCCGGATGGAAGGGCTGTGGTCACGAGGGTGCATGACCTCATTGTAAACCGGATCCAGCAAGCTTTAACATGAGTTTATTTCAGTCCAAGTAGAGCAACTTCAACCATTGTGACATCTCGTGATTCTCCAGTGACTAGGGTTCATGTTGCTGTTCGTAGTGTCACCGAGGCGAGTAGTAGTGAGTGGAATGCTTGGGGAAGGCAGATCTGATTTGGCCGCTAACGCCCCAGTTATCTGACCCGGGGGTGGGGGGAGGAGGGGAGGGGGTCGCTTAGTGCATGTAACGGCTGTGTACATTTCCTCGCCTTGCCACTGGTGTCCGGTAAGGCATGTAGTTTTGACAGCTTTCTTGATTGTAGGCCGGTTGGTGATTCTTCTACTCTGGTGGTAGTGGTTCCTTTCTCATTCCAGGTGCTCTAAACATAGTATTCCGGGGACGTAGTGCAGACCGTCGGTTCCAGCTTTGGCATATTGTTCTATCGTTGCATTTGTTTTATGTGACATCAGGTAGCTTCAGCAAGATTATCATTAGTCACTCGTTAGACTGCCACTAGTCTGAGTTACTATCCTGTGAAGTGAATGCAACTCTTGGCTACCTATCTCATCGCTTGTGAAAGTGTTTGTTGCCGAACCTTCTCAGAGGTTGATTCCTGGAGGCCCCTTGGTTCTTGTAAGACGTGTGTGTTCTAAAAGGGGTCTGATGGCCAGAAGTTCAGTGTAACACTCCTTCAGCCAATGCCTTCTGCGGATATAATCTGCCTCAGTACCCTTTAAGGAACTCGTGTACTGGTACTTGTGTTTTATTATTGTATTATTTATTACAATACCTTGTAATGCCGACATTAAAGGTTATATATGTCTAGTTAATAGTTCTGGTCGCCTTCTGAAATAAATCTAGCAGTGTAGTGTTCTGTGGATGTTAAGGGTTGGGTTACAAAGCTTACCATCATCTTATTTCACCTGTTTGTTGATCAGTTACTTGTTTTTTTAATTAACCTTTGCTATTGTATTGGTGTTTTACAGCAGGTTTCTAAATTTTTTATATTATTGCCATTCCTGGTGTGTATGGCCCTAAGCCGTGATTGTGGTCATCTTCCTTAAAATTCTAATTTGGTATCTGTATCTTAGCAGTAAGCCTTAAAACCTCATTTACTGCCATTCCTGGTGTCTGATACCTTCTGCTGTGTTTGTGGCAACTTACCTTTAATATTTCAATATCTTAAGTTGTAAATTGCAGCGAGTTATTAAACAATTCTTAATGTATTGCCATTCTTGGTGAGTAAGGCCTTCGGCCTTGGTTGTGGACACTTGGCGTAAAATTATAATTTGGTATTTGTATTTACGCAGTACGCCTTTAATTCTTATTTACTGCCATTCCTGGCGTCTGATGCCTTCTGCTGCGTTTGTGGCAACTTGCCTTTAATGTTTCAATACGTGTAATTTTTAAGTTGCAGCAATTTTCAAACAATTCTTAATTTATTGCCATTTCTGGCGTGTAAGGCCTTCTGCCCAGATCACAGTGGCTTGCTTTTAAAACATTATCTGCTGCATCTGTATTTAATGATTTGCTAATGTAACTCACGGCCAACACTATTATTTACACAGTTGTTTATTCCTTCATTAATAACGTGTGGTATTTTTATTTATTGTTGAGTCTCGAATTACTGGTTTAAAATAAATTGTGTGTAACTGTAAAAGGCAACCAATAGTAACTGATTACAGCCCTGCCCACAACTGTAACCGAATCCTGCCTTCCCTTGACTTCCAGGTTTCAGTATCATTTTTTATTATCCTTCGGTAGTCATTAACGTAACATATAAAAAGGAAGGGACCAATTATCGATCTCTGAAGCACACCAAATTTAATATTTCTGTCCCTTGATGTGTAACTTTTTAATGTTTCTCCATTATTGTGTGAGATTGAGGTACACTGTCTTCTGTTTTTTAAATATGATGTGATGAGGTGCAATAGTTTTCCACTTACGCCATCTCTGGCCAGTTTCGATGGAAGTACCTTATGATCAACTCTATCAAAAGCCGTTGATAAGTCTAGGAAAACTCAAGCTACTTGCATGTATTCATCAATTTTGTCAAGAGCTTTCAGCATAAATTGAAGTGTTGCAGTCATGATGCTACGACCACTTCTTGAAGCCATGCTGAAAATCTCCCAGGATGTTGTGCTTATTATAATGCTCTAACATATATTTCAGAATAGAAGGGAACACTCCTTCTTTTAAGACACTATTTATTAGATGCACCAAAGGATATGCTAGTTTGTTTTTGCACGGTTTAAGTAAAAAATGGAGAAATTTCATCCCAGCCAGCGGATTTTTTTGTTTTTACGTTCTCTGATGAACTGCAAAATATCCTTGATTTCAAGTTCATGGAGTTGATTAGCTTCAGAATTGTCCTCCATTTTTACTTAAGCAGTGCGAAAACAATCTAGCATATCTTTTGGTGCATCTAATAAATAGTGTCTTAAAAGAAGGAGTGTTCCCTGACATATTAAAATTAGCCATTGTTAAACCTCTCTAGAAAAAAGGTGATAAACTACTAGTAGAAAATTTCAACCCACTTGCTTTAACTTCCGTTTTTAGCAAGTTAATTGAAAAAGTAATTCTGAAATATATGTTAGAGCATTATAATAAGCATAACATCCTGGGAGATTTTCAGCATGGTTTCAGAAGTGGTCGTAGCACCATGACTGCAACACTTCAATTTATACTGAAAGCTTTTGACAAAATTGATGAAGGCATGCAAGTAGCTTGAGTTTTCCTAGACCTATCAAAGGCTTTTGATAGGGTTGATCATAAGGTACTTCTGTCAAAACTGGCCAGAGATGGCATAAGTGGAAAATTATTGCACCTCATCACATCATATTTAAAAAACAGAAGACAGTGTACCTCAGTCTCACACAATAGAGGAGAAATAGTAAAAAGTTATACTTCAAGGGTCAGGAGTACTAAATTTGGTGTGCCTCAGGGATCGATAATTGGCCCCTTCCTTTTTATATGTTACGTCAATGACTTACCGAAGATAGTAAAAAATGATACCTTCGTTGCAATGTATGCAGATGACACTTCAGGCCTTTGTTGGGGAAATGATATTCGTAATCTCAGCATAGAGGTAAAAAAATTTATAAATACTGCAAAGGATGAAAATGACAATCTGTAAGTCAACTTACAAAAAACAAATATAATCCCTTCACTGTCGGTGATTTGCAAACTTGTATTAATTCTCAAGATAGTAATATTTTAGGGAAAATCTGCAGTTAGTGTAAATTCCTAGGTATATGCAAAGATAGCAAATTACTATGAACACAACAAATCGACAACATATGTGCAAGGCTATCATCTAGCCTGTATGTTTTAAGAAGAATGTCAATACCCAAACAATGAGGATGACATTTCTAACATATGGTCTTGTACTGTGGGGTGAGGCTTCCAAAACTCACGTAGACCGAGTATTTAAACTCCAGAAAAGAGCCTTGAGAATATTAGGCAAAAAAGATGCTAGAACATCATGTAAGGGATTGTTTATACATTTTATCTATTCTATGTATATGTTCGAAACAATAGTATTATGAACTGTAGAAGATAAGAAAGATACATGTAGTAATGCAGAAATTCATGATCACAATACAAGTACAAAATTACCATATGATACACAGGATACTGAAAAAACTGCAAACAGTCCATATATTAATGGAGCAAAATACTTCAATGCATTGGAGAGACATTCAAAAAACATCTAAAATCATGGCTCATTGAGGAGTGCTTCTATAGCCTACTGTAGAAACTAAAATCTAAAGTATTATTATGCCAAATAATTTGGACAACATTCTTAAGTTTCTATTATATACAGTAGTAAGGTTAGATTGTATATTGTTGTATTGCACTACCAATTGCTATGCATGTAATTACATGTTTCATGCAAATAAATTATAAATCTTAAGTACCTCCAGGTTTCAGCCACACTTGAAGCTGGTCACATCTATCTGTCCAAAGTTGTTATCTGGCAGTGCATAGTGAGATTTTACTGATGCAGAACTGAGGAAACTTCTGGATTTCTACCTAGATCTTTGTGGTTGATGGCTGTGTAGTTGGGTATAAATGATTTAGTTGAATCTTTTTCCTTCCAACATCTGCAGCTATTTTACCATGTATATCACATGAGGTAATACCTGTCAAGCAATAAACCTTGTGTGTAGGTGTTGGTTTCAGACATAGAGTAATTAGTCATGCTGCTTCATTCACTGTTATGTCTATTTGCTTTGAATGGGCAGAGCTATATCATACAGTGTACTACATTCCCCTTCACAGAAATAGAGTGCTATGGCAGAGGTTCTGCTCTCCGGTTACTGGTAGTGAATTTCTGAATGATGATATTTCAGGCTGACACTTTTAGCTTGGTGCTGAGACAGAGTTTTCATTATTTAAAAGACCTGTCTAAAGTGATGCCAAGGTATTTAAGCATAAAAGAATGCCACAACTTGCTGTCGTCCTAATTTTAGTTTTTTATCTGCTTGTCTGTTTTGGAGGTGGAAAGCACAGACATCCATTTCCTGAGTATTAGGTTTCAGTTGGTTCTTACTGTACAATTCAGTGAAAGGTCCCAGTGCTTTTGTAAGAATTTGCTCAACTTCCTCAAACTTGTTTGCCTGGATTACTAAAGCAAGATTGTGTGCATATATGAAGCTTTTGCACATGTTAGGTCTTGATTGGTTGTTATTGTATATATTAAAGAGTACGAGGAGGGGGGGACACACTTCCTATGAGCAAGCCATTATTTTGGTTTCTTCAATGACTTCTTATTTCTTGAAACGCAACAAAACTTTAGGGTGTGCAATGAAGTGTCAATTATTTCCATGAAGTCACAATCGCCTCTAATGCTGTAGATCTTCTGGTGAAATATATGCTGCTTAATGGTGTAGCACAGGGCCGGCCAAACGCTGCACAGTGTGCAGACGTGCGGAAGTGCTGCACATGTGCGGACGTGTGCGACAGGGAGCGACAGCGCCATCTGTTATTAGACATGTGTCCTAAATGATCGGCGGCGGCTCCACTTTCCTGTTTATGTGGTACAAGCAAGAGGCAAATTGGTCATTAAACCAATTGTTGCAATGTATACTTACATATAGGTTTTTTTTTAATGTGTGAAGGGCTACGCTCAGCTGAAGTCGATAAAACATAACATTAATCTAACTGTCGGTTATTATGCAGATTTCAGACGGAACTGATGAAAGATATAGCAATAATGGTATTGAAATAACAGGTGATCATCGAGAGGTCTGCGGTTATCATTCTGTTCAAAGGTAAGTGAGAGAGAAATTATGTGGGTGTAACTGAGGTCGCACCGAGAATTAGTTATAGGAAACCTTGCACTAGTTTAATGTTATTTGAAATCATGAATAAGATTCGTTGGAAGTCGCTAAGTGCTCTCTTTCTTAAATACTAGCTCAAAAACATTACGCGTATTTACCTGCCGTCAGTCAAGCTTCCTTAATAAAAACCCACGGTTGTTAACTGTATTACATGTCTTACTGGATTAAACTGTTAACATAAAAGTAGATGTCTCAATGAGTAGACTGTGACAGTATTTTAAATGTTTAATACGCGAAATACCTTCCCATGGTTGGCTTGCAAGCTGTGGAAAGAGCACTAGAATGTGCCGGTACAGAGTATCTCAGCAAGAGGATAAAGCGACATCTGTGCGTAGAAACATGCACTACATGAACGCTGACGGCTGCGGCGTGCACGCTGTGACCCGGAAGTTGCACGTGTGCAGGAGCACCGCACGCGTGCAGAATTTCTGGCCGGCCCTGGTGTAGCAGATTACTAAAAATGGCTCAATGGATGTCTCGTCTTTCAAATCCATCATCCACATATTGTGTTAAGTTGGTGGCTTGAGCTGTCAGGGTGTATACGACCGGGGACAACCAGGAGATCTGGGAAAAACCCGGGAATTTTTTTATCCGGGAGAAAACTGGGGAAAAACCCGGGAATTTTTTTAGAATTCCGGGAATTTTTCGTTGTTTTAGTTTTCAGTTAAATTTTTGTAAGTTTGACTGGTAAGAACCGATACTCTAACAAAGAATATTACTGTATCTCGCTACTGCAGAATAATGCTACAGCAATAAAACAAGAGCGAAAGGGAAAAAATACGAAAATAAAACTTAAGCTGCAAAGGAAATGCACCATATACAACAACAAAACACAGTGGCCATACAAGCGTCTGCCAACAGCAAAATGTGTCAAATGCTTGAGGAAGACTATGCAATGTTTCATAACAACAAATTTCCTCCGATGAGCTTGATTTCACAGCTGTTTATATAAGATTCGTTTGAGCGGTTGCGAGCGAGCTCATGCGCAGTTGGGTCACGTATGAGTAGTACCTTCTCCCGCTTCTGGCTACAGAAGTGTGGCAATTAGCTGTATAAGCAACAGCAGCAAGTAGCCAGATGCTATCCGGAAAAATTTTATTGGTGCGACTAAGCTGCCAGATTGACGTATGTGCAACAGGCCCGGAACTAGGGGGCGGGGGCAAACCGGGGTATATGCCCCGGGCGGCAGTTCCAGGGGGAAGGGGGAGAGCGCCAACTCCGTATTATTGAGGAAAAAGACTGTTTCACAAAGCGCCTAGCATCCAGCGCACGTTGGTCTCTCCATTACTCATATGATTTTGAACGCATCCCTGCTGGTTTAGAACATTTTTGAACAAATTCTAAGTTGATTACTGAATGTATCATAAGTTGATTTTTGAATGCACGTGATGCCCCTGCCAGGGGAATCCCCGTCGCATCTAGAAATAAACTTTCCTGCAGACAAAAGTGGACGGAGCTATACGAGCTGATCGGAGTAAAGCTGAACGGGTTAATGCCAATCGCTGTTTATGTGGTTAACTGGGTTTGCAAATGATCAGCATTGTTATAATTACTAGAGAATTCCATAGATTCAGACTACCAGAGTGGAAATAAACGACTAACAGGAATGACAGGCAACAAAGATTACTTATTGCCTTCTGTGTATCCAAGAAAATGAAAGTTTGACAGAAAATTTTTGGCCAGACCGCTACACTATTAAGGACCAGTTGTACAGTCCCAGGCTAGTTCTATTCTGGGAGTAGTGTGGAAAACGCGTTGTACGAGCACGTAATAACGCCTAACTGGGGAATAAATGTGGGATAACTAAACCGGTGACTGTGGCAGGGTTAGTGAAGTTAATCAGAGGATAAATTTTGACACTCAGGAATAGTTACAGAACTAGTGATGACAACATTGTATGTTAGAACGAAGAAGGAGAAGAAACGGGGCCTCACACAAATTACGGAAGGATATGACGATTCCAAATTTATATAAAAATTTCGTACTACTGCTTTTCGATCTCATGCTTCAGAAGCTAGAGACTATGAATGAAATGTGAAACTATTTCCTAACATAAAACTTTTTGCTTATAGTAGGCCTAATAGGCATTTGATATTGGTACTTCGTGAATTATATTCTGTCGTGTTATGAAAATGACCATTTGTGCCAAAACAGTCTCATTTATTTGGTGTGTGTAACAATTGCTGCAATATTAGGCAGGCCCATTTCATTTTATCTAGCAGACAGTGACAAAATATACGTGATCAGATCGAGAAACCACACTAGTCTTCGGTACTATTTTTCTAACAGCTTTTCTAGTATTAGACAACGACATTTTGTTTTTCCATGTAGCAAAACGATGACGAACTTTGGTGAGGTAATAGATTCTTTGCCAGAAAGGAAAGTATGCCATATAAAGCTGTGGCAAGATTAGAGAGGAGAGAAAAGCTATGGTTTAAGGATTTGAGAAATGTGAACTGTCTTGCTTGTCTCTTGTCTTTGCTCATTTTATGTATCCTATATTTAATTTTAGGTCACACAAAACAGCAAGTTATTAGCTAATAAACAGTAAAGACTGCAAGTTTACTGCCGGCTACAAATCTTCTGCCGGTTACAAATAATCCTATCCAGTACTGAGTGCGAGATTTTTTTTTTAAGAGGGTCAGGGTGTCAAACCGGCGGACTGGGAGCAGGAGAGGCACCAAGGACATTTTAATTTCCACTGGCTTGAATATAGTTTGATGGCACCCATTACAAAATATTACACGTTTGAATTCCACAGAGCGAAATACAGAGACATGCGATGGAAGAATGCTGTGTGAAGTGGCGTGGTAATGCCCTTTGGCACACTTAAGACCAAATAACATGTCTTACATTCCCTCGAACATATATGTTTTATGTATCAGACTCTTCAGAAAGATGTGTGCTACAAAATGAAGATATTTTTGAAAAGTCGATTTTTTTTTATATTTTTAGCGTCCTACGTCAAACTCTCGAGGGAAGGGGAGTGCCAATATCTAATATTGTCCAGGTTCGGAAATATCGCAGATCCAGACCTGATGCACAGAGCAGTCTGAGTTGTTGTGGAGAGGTGGTAGTCTCCCCGTGACGCATGTTACCGTTAAGTGGTTTTGCTGTTTCCTTTTCGTTTATTGCTCTCCCGTCAAATGAAAACAAAATGGATTACTGTGGCCGGGAGCTATCAAGTGAATTAAAATACATTCACATAATTACGAAAGCTAAAATATGTTCAGATTTTATTTTGTTTCCACCTTGCAGAACAATGAATTTCTTTAGAATTCCGGGAACTGTTCCTTGTTTTAGTTACCAGGTTAAATTTTTGTGATTTTGACTGGTAAGAACCAATACTCTAACGAAGGATATTACTGTATCTCGCTTCTGCAGAATAATGCTGGAGCAAAAAAAAACCTGAACGAGAGAAAAAAACGAAATTAAAACGTCAGACGCAAAGGAAATGCGCCATATACAACAACAAAACACAGTGCACGTACAAGCGTCTACCAACCAAAGTGTCTCAAAGGCTTTAGGAAGAATATGCAGTGCTTCCTAACAACAAATTGCCTCCGATGAGCGTGACTGACAGCTGTTTACTTTCGATTCATTTGAGCAGTTGCGGGCGGGCTCTTGCGCATGCGCCGTTGAGTCGCCTATGAGTGGTACCTTCTCCCGCTTCTGGCTATAGTGTGGCTGGGCGCCACTATCTAAATTGCTCCGGTTCGGAAATATCGTAGATCGAGGGCTGATGCACAGAGCAGTCTGAGTTGTAGTGGGGAGGTGGGTTGTCTCCACTTAACCTGTGTTTACGTTTGGTGATTTTGCTGTTTCCTCTTCGTTTATTGCTCCCACATTAAATGAAAACAAACGGATTTCTGTGGCCAGGAGCTACCAAATGAATTAAAATACGTTCGCATGATTACGGAATGCTAAAATATGTTGTTAGTTTCAGGTTTTATTTCCATCTTTCTGACAGTCAAGCATTAATCAACGTGCAGAACAATGAAGTTATTTTTGTCGGTTTGCTAAAGATATTTGGCTTTTATTAATATTTTGCGCTGAGGCAGTCAATTTATTTGAAACGAAGTGTTTAATTTCACACTGTTGGCTATTTTCAACTGTTCGCTGCATTTCAAGTGCACGTTTCCATCTTCTAGCTCGTATGGCATTATGCCATAATAAAGAACCAAACATGAGATAATACAGTACTGGTACTCAAGAAAATTTACATCCGAATCTGGACATACGATTGTGCACTTTAAGCCGAATTATGCATTTTAGTATGTTGCTGTTTTTGTGGTCTTCAGTCCTGAGACTGGTTTGATGCAGCTCTCCATGCTACCCTATCCTGAGCAAGCTTCTTCATCTCCCAGTACTTACTGCGTCCTACATCCTTCTGAATCTGCTTAGTGTATTCATCTCTTGGTCTCCCTCTACGATTTTTACCCTCCACGCTGCCCTCCAATGCTAAATTTGTGATCCCTTGATGCCTCAGAACATGTCCTAGTAACCGGTCCCTTCTTTTTGTCAAGTTGTGCCACAAACTCCTCCCCAGTTCTGTTCAATACTTCATCATTAGTTATGTGATCTACCCATCTAATCTTCAGCATTCTTCTGTAGCACCACATTTCGAAAGCTTCTATTCTCTTCTTGTCCAAACTATTTATCGTCCATGTTTCACTTCCATACATGGCTACACTCCATACAAATACTTTCAGAAACGACTTCCTGACACTTAAATCTATACTCGATGTTAACAAATTTCTCTTCTTCAGAAACGCTTTCCTTGCCATTGCCAGTCTACATTTTATATCTTCTCTACTTCGACCATCATCAGTTATTTTGCTCCCCAAGTAGCAAAACTCCTTTACTACTTTAAGAGTCTCATTTCCTAATCTAATTCCCTCAGCATCACCTGACTTAATTCGACTACATTCCATTATCCTCGTTTTGGTTTTGTTGATGTTCATCTTATATCCTCCTTTCAGGACACTGTCCATTCTGTTCAACTGCTCTTCAAGTCCTTTGCTGTCTCTGACAGAATTACAATGTCATTGGCGAACCTCAAAGTTTTTATTTCTTCTCCCTGGATTTTAATTTTTCTTTTGTTTCCTTTACTGCTTGTTCAATATACAGATTGAATAACATCGGGGAGAGGCTACAACCCTGTCTCACTCCCTTCCCAACCACTGCTTCCCTTTCATGTCCCTCGATTCTTATAACTGCCATCTGGTTTCTGTACAAATAGCCTTTCGCTCCCTGTATTTTACCACTGCCACCTTTAGAATTTGAAAGAGAGTATTCCAGTCAACATTGTCAAAAGCTTTCTCTAAGTCTAAAAATGCTAGAAACGTAGGTTTGCCTTTCCTTAATTTTTCTTCTAAGATAAATCGTAAGGTCAGTATTGCTTCACGTGTTCCAATATTTCTACGGAATCCGAACTGATCTTCCCCGAGGTCGGCTTCTATCAGTGTTTCCATTCGTCTGTAAGGAATTCGTGTTAGTATTTTGCAGCTGTGACTTATTAAACTGATAGTTCGGTAGTTTTCACATCTGTCAACACCTGCTTTCTTTGGGATTGGAATTATTATATTCTTCTTGAAGTCTGAGGGTATTTCTCCTGTCTCATACATTTTGCTCACCAGATGGTAGAGTTTTGTCAGGACTGGCTCTCCCAAGGCCGTCAGTAGTTCAAATGGAATGTTGTCTACTCCCGGGGCCTTGTTTCGACTTAGGTCTTTCAGTGCTCTGTCAAACTCTTCGCGCAGTATCGTATCTCCCATTTCATCTTCATCTACATCCTCTTCCATTTCCATAATATTGTCCTCAAATACATCGCCCTTGTATAGACCCTCTATATACTCCTTCCACCTTTCTGCCTTCCCTTCTTTGCTTAGAACTGGGTTTCCATCTGAGCTCTTGATATTTATACAAGTGGTTCTCTTTTCTCCAAAGGTCTCTTTAATTTTCCTGTAGGCAGTATCTACCTTACCCCTAGTGAGACAAGCCTCTACATCCTTACATTTGTCCTCTAGCCATCCCTGCTTAGCCATTTTGCACTTCCTGTCGATCTCATTTTTGAGACGTTTGTATTCCTTTTTGCCTGCTTCATTTACTGCATTTTTATATTTTCTCCTTTCATCAGTTAAATTCAATATTTCTTCTGTTACCCAAGGATTTCTACTAGCCCTCGTCTTTTTACCTACTTGATCCTCTGCTGCCTTCACTACTTCATCCCTCAGAGCTACCCATTCTTCTTCTACTGTATTTCTTTCCCTCATTCCTGTCAATTGTTCCTTTATGCTCTCCCTGAAACTCTGTACAACCTCTGGTTTAGTCAGTTTATCCAGGTCCCATCTCCTTAAATTCCCACCTTTTTGCAATTTCTTCAGTTTTAATCTACAGTTCATAACCAATAGATTGTGGTCAGAGTCCACATCTGCCCCTGGAAATGTCTTACAATATAAAACCTGGTTCCTAAATCTCTGTCTTACCATTATATAATCATCTGATACCTTCTAGTATCTCCAGGATTCTTCCATGTATACAACCTTCTTTCATGATTCTTGAACCAAGTGTTAGCTATGATTAAGTTATGCTCAGTGCAAAACTCTACCAGGCGGCTTCCTCTTTCATTTCTTAGCCCCAATCCATATTCACCTACTATGTTTCCCTCTCTCCCTTTCCTACTCTCGAATTCCAGTCACCCATGACTATTAAATTTTCGTCTCCCTTCACTACCTGAACAATTTCTTTTATCTCATCATACATTTCATCAATTTCTTCATCATCTGCAGAGCTAGTTGGCATATAAACTTGTACTACTGTAGTAGGCGTGGGCTTCGTGTCTATCTTGGCCACAATAATGCATTCACTATGCTGTTTGTAGTAGCTTACCCGCACTCCTATTTTTTTTATTCATTATTAAACCAACTCCTGCATTACCCCTATTTCATTTTGTACTTATAACCCTGTATTCACCTGATCAAAAGTCTTGTGCCTCCTGCCACCAAACTTCACTAATTCCCCCTATATCTGTCTTTAACCTATCCATTTCCCTTTTTAAATTCTCTATCCTATCTGCCTGATTAAGGGATCTGACATTCCACACCCCGATCCGTAGAATGCCAGTTTTCTTTTTCCTGATAATGACATCCTCCTGAGTAGTCCATGCCCGGAAATTCGAATGGGGGACTATTTTACCTCCGGAATATTTTACCCAAGAGGACGCCATCATCATTTAACCATACAGTAAAGCTGCATGCCCTCAGGAAAAATTACGGCTGTAGTTTCCCCTTGCTTTCAGCTGTTCGCAGTACCAGCACAGCAAGGCTGTTTTGGTTAGTGTTATAAGGCCAGATCAGTCAATCATCCAGACTGTTGCCCCTGCAACTACTGAAAAGGCTGCTGCCCCTCTTCAGGAACCATACGTTTGTCTGGCCTCTCAACAGATACCCCTCCGTTGTGGTTGCACCTACGGTACGGCCATCTGTATCGTTGAGGCACACAAGCCTCCCCACCATCGGCAAGGTCCATGGTTCATGGGGGGCATTTTAGTATAGTTCACGAAATTCCGATGTTCCTGAAGTATCCTTTGATGTCTTGTTTCTTTTGTGACATAATGAAAGATCTTTTAATATTTTACACCTACGAACATGCGGGTTTCCTGCGTCATTGTAGCTGCGCAGGTGCAGTGACGCCTGTTATCTGGCGCTCTCTAGCAACTGCTGAAACGAACCAATTTCTAACAGGTCACGGGAAAATATTGCGAATGGTGGTTTAAAAAGTGTTACTTTCAAAGTAAATTTCCTTTTACGCAAGATGAACTATGTGCGAGAATGTACGATGAATTTCTTAAATCACAGAGCGTTTGACTCTCATTTAAAAATCAACTCTTTGAGGACGACAATCTAGAAGAATTTCGAGCCCAGAAGATCAGACATTTACGTCGTTATTAAAAATTTTACTGGCACATTTGTGTGATGTATCTTAAAGTGTAACACGCACAAGATGTTCAGCATTATATGTGGAAGCTTAGCTTCTCTTGCAGCTTATTAATCTTAGAGATGAATATTATTTGTGAAAGCTTTGTTTCTCTTCTAGCAAAACTATGTACATTAATTTAAACGATTAACTTTTCTTGTTGTGTGTTCACGCTACTTAAGAGTGATCTTGCTATTGGTTGACTACACTATGTGTCCTGTGCTGTCATCAGCTGCCGAGATCACGTGACATGAGCTATAACTGGCTTACAAAAGCGCGTCGCAATCCGGATTTCATTGCTTCGGAAAGTAACATACAGTGTTTGGTGGAATTCGAATTTATACCTCCGTAAAACGAAGAAATGCAGCGTACATGTTGCTGTACACCAATGATCTTTCCAAAACGTGTCCCCCCCTCCCCCCCCCCCTGGGTTTCGTTTTCTAAAGTGCTGGCAAATTCTAAGTTTATGTAGAAAACCATAAACATACTAAGGATTGATAAGTTTTACAGTGCCGAGGGAAAGTATACTGTCATTTAACATGGAAAAAGTGTATTTTCATCCGGGAGAAAGTGGATTTTCAACTGGGAAATCCGGGAAAAATCCGGGAATTTTTTTCCTTATCCCCATATACACCCTGTTTTTGTCGGTTTGTTACAGAAATTTTGCTTTTATTAATCTTTTCTGCTGAGGCAGTCAATTTATTTGAAATGAAGTGTTTAATTCCACACAATTGGCTAGTTTCAACTGTTTGCTGCATTTCAAGTTCACATTTTCATCTCCTAGCACGTATGGCATTATGCCGTAATAAAGAACCAAACATGAGATAATACAGTACTGGTACTGCTAGAAAATTTACATCTGAATCTGGACATACGAATGTGCACTTTAAGCCGAATTATGCATTTTAGTATGGTTCACAAAATTCCCATGCTCTTGGAATATCCTCTAATGTCTTGTTTCTTTTATGACATAATGTAAGGTCTTTTAATGTTTTACATGTATGAACGTATGGGCTTCCTGCGTCATTGTAGCTGCCCAAGCGCGGCGACGCCTGTTATCTGGCAACTGCCGAAACGAATCTATTTCTAAAAGGTCACAGGAAAATATTCGGAATGGTTGTTTGAAAAGCGTTACTTTCAAGGTAAATTTCCTTTCAAGCAAAAAGAACTCTGTTCGCAAATGTCCGATGAATTTCTTAAATCACTGAGCGTTTGACTCTCATTCAAAAATCATATCTTTGAGGACAACCATTTACAATTTTTTGAGCCCAGAAGATCAGACATTTATGTCATTGTTAAAAATTTTAGTGGCACATTTGTGTGATGTATCTTAAAGTGTAACACGCGCAAAAAAGATCAACATTATGTGTGAAAGCTTAGCTTTACTTGCAGCTTATTAATCTTAGAGACCAATATTATATGTGAAAGCTTTTCTTTTCTGTGTATATTAATTTAAACCATTACCTTTACCTATTTGTGTGTTCGCGCTGCTTAACAGTGATGTTCATATTGGCTGACTGTCACATGCCCTATGCCCTGAATATCCGCTGTCATCGGCTGGTGCTATCGCTTGACATGAGCTACGGCTGGCTTTCAAAACCACATCACAAACTCGATTTCAATCCTTCGGAAAGAAACATGCGGTGTTTGCTAGAATTCGAATTTATACTTTCGTAATATTAAAATATGCAGTATACATGTTGCTGCACATCAGACATCTTACCAAAACGTGTTTTTTCCCCGCGTGTCGTTTTCTAAAGTTCTGGGAAATTATATGCCAGTGTATAAAACCACAACCATCAAAAGGATTGATAAGTTTTACAGTTACAAGGAAGTATACTACAGAAAAAGTGTACTTTCATCTGGGAAATCCGGAAAAAATCTGGGAATTTTTTTTCCTCGTCCACGTATACACCCTGGCTGTGCAATTCCATTGAGGTCCGCAATCTGCTGTCCAAGTGTTAATAGACATTCAATCACAGGGGTCAAATGTTCAAAAGAACTCTTTCAAATATCTCATAAAGATGGCATGGGAGCAAAACACACCAGTTATGTTTGGTGTTGGATGGAGCTTTTCCATATTAAAGAGTCAACTACATTGATTTTCCTCCATATTTTAGGGATATGCTTCTGTCACAAGCAGTTACAGAATTTGACTAGGCATTTCATTGTTATTTGTTGAAATCATTTTATTTGCTCCACTAGTATATCATCCAGACCAGCTGCTTTATGTTTCTTTCATTGTCGAATGGATTCCTGCATTTCTTTTTCACTACATTATAGTTCAGTTCTTTTATCTTGGCGGTTCACGTATGCCCGTCCAGACGCGGGAGATTGCTGCGTTGCCAGTTATACGCGCCAAGAGAAGCAGCGCCATAGTATAGTCCGCAAACTTACGTTTAGGGGGGAGCGCGCAGTTTATGAAGTACAGCCATGACGGCCGCATTAACCCTTTCGCTGCTACAGAGGCGTGCTCCCCGCATTCCGCGATGTGCGCGATTTTGTCATCATTGCACTGCTCGCCTGTGCAGACACTTGGTGTTTCGACTGCTTTGACACACTTCGATATCATTCGATTTCACAAAAACAATTTGGCCCAAAAATTTGATTTTTACACATCTTGACTGCTACCTTCCCCCCATAAATGACTTAATTTTGTTTCGATGTTCAGTTCATAGCGTATACTTTCCATACGGTCGATTTTAGTTGCCACTAGAAATTTCAAAAAATTACATTCAAACGAATAAAATTCATGAAGTAAGACACTTCGATATTGTTTTTAAAATAAAGAAAATATTAAGTACCAATCAAGGTTCGAACGCAGAACCTTTCACTTAGCAGCCATATACTTTAACCATTTCGCTAACACAGCTCGTTCTTTAAAAAAGAACTCCCAGAGGACTTTAAAATATGACGCAAAATACCGACAAACACTGTTGGTATGATTATGGCTCACGTTTCGCCGAAGTACAATAGGAAATAAACAATTACCGCTGTTCTTTATTGCGAAAAAGCGGTTAGTGAGAATGATACAAACACCTTTCCTTGCTATCGCCTGAATTAGGAGGCTTATTCCTTGTTTGGTTTAATTAATTAATAGAATATGAAGCAACTGGTATAAAGAATGCTTTTTCCAAACTTTCTATACAAGAAAGTCTGCTGTCAAGACATTGCTTTTGTTCAATTACTTTATTTATGACTGAACGTTTCTAAAACTGAAGACACTCACCCGTGCTCTGTACTGCAGTCGAGCTCTGGCAACGTCGTTCTCTGTTCATTGGCTGACCTAAACTCGGCCGCGGTCATAAATGACGCGCGCTTTAGTAAAAGAGTTCCTTAAGTAAGTTCCACCTCAACATGTCTCATATCTTAAATCCAGCACCACATTTGTCTGTTCTATTTAGCACAAGATGATGAGCAATCTGGTTTGGAGATACATTTGCATCGATTATAAACGGTTGCTGCAAACAATCACAACAAAAATAAGTTTTTGTTGTAAGTTATGTGTTTTTTTTTCCAGTGAAAGAATATGGATTGTTCCCTATGGAACCAAAGTAAAGTCGGATTGGCAATGCAATGCAGACATTAAATTCTCTTTACTTAGCAACACCTTACTCTAGAAATGAGGGTCCAGCTATGCAATTTCATGTTACTTAGCAACAGGTTACACTGAAAATGAGGAATCAACTGAGTTGATCATGGAGAGTATGTGAAAAACAGGTTTTTCAGATTAGCTTGATCTCTGCTAGTAATCCCCATAACAAGTGCATCTGGAGAAAGCAATTTTAGCTGAGTATTGCTGACTATCGATGAGAAAAGATCATTGATCAGTCCACAAAATCTTAGTGACCTGCTGATTCGCATAACTTCTGTTTGTTAAGATTTATTCTCCAGAAACTGTGTGATTTCCAAGAGTGGTTTATTTAGATGATGCAGTTCTTGTTTTCCAACAAAAATTTATGGTGCATTAATTTTCAAACAGTGCAAAGCAACACACACATTGGCAGAATTAGAAGCATTCCTTTCTCATAGAAAAGCGTCTCTTATAATCACAGTTATTGTAGTAGTGAATAGACTCACAGTGGGAATCACATAACGCATAATGTGAATGAGTCATTCTCTCCCCATGTATCTTAATATGTTTCAAATAGATGCGAGATGTGCTGCAGCACAGTCAAAGGGCTGCAGCAGTACCGCGATCAGGTCGCATGGCGCAGTGGAATGGCGAGTCGACAGGCTGGCCTGCCAGGTTGCTGGCTCTGGCTCACCAGCCCAGTGGGCCAGGCAGGCTGGCCCACGGCTCTTATAGGACAGGCCACAAAATTTGGGCTGGACAGCCTGAAACCAGCACTGTGCGTGACTACTCAGTGGATCACACTGGGACTTGGCTGAAGTTAGACTATATAGCTGCTGGCAGCTCAGCCTCAGTAGTGCAATAAGTATTGTTGTTAGCTCATCTGATGATTTGCAAAGTATAACTGTGTACAGTAACATAGGAAGTGACTTTGAGTGATGCTCAAAAATTATATTTTGAACTGTGATGATGATTACAGATTTAGACACGGTCACATCAGAGGATCAAAGATATTTCTTGCTAATACTACACCATGTCTCACATTAGTACTGGTAAGTACAGCTACACTTATTATCATACTTTGTATATTCTCGTTATTGTGATAGACAATTGCAGATGGCCCCCTGGTCATGGTTTTGCATCAAAATTTGATACCAGTGGAATATTTTGTGGGTCAAAGTACTAAGCAATATCAGAACTACCCTAATGTTTCTCTTATTAAGTCCCCCATGGAAGCATATTTTGTTTAATATCCCATTTTGGTTCCTAGTTCATCGGTGTAATGTTAGGACAATTACTTTGAATTGGTTCCTTCTATAAAGGCTCCCAAATTCGGGCATGATGCATATTATCTTTGATTTGAAATTGGAGTACACGGGACCTTGACAGTATAGTCTGTTTTTATCCAAACACAGTTGCTACTTACTTTCTGGCCAATCAACCTCTTCCCAAGTCCATCATTTAATTCAAAGATTGTGCATGTGCTAGCAGATGGAGCACAACATGAAAACAAGTGCAGACCAGGTTCGGCAGGTGAGATTTAAAAGGCTGCAGTGTCACTGATATGGATTGAGTTGCAAAAATAACAGGCCAGTCTGTTGTAGCACTAGATATGTGCCCCCACTGTTATTCCTCCAACTATTGGTGCAAAGAGTCCTTCTCCACAAAGATGTTGTGTGTTTTCATCCTTTTTCTGTATCTTGTAAATTTGAAATGATTATATGGAACTGACGGTCAGATGTCCCTATCTGGGGAAATTCGGCCGCCGAGTTGCACGTCTTTTCCAGTTGACGCCGCATTTGGTCACTTATTTGTTGATGATGATTAAATGATGATGAGGACAATGCAACACCTAGTCTACAAGTGCCGAAAATCTCTGACCTGGCTGAGAATTGAATGCTGGCCCACTGCAAGGCATTCAGGAGGCAGACTTGATACATAAACGTGAATGGACAAGGTGAACTAGGATGCTTTGTATTGTCAGCGAATAGTATGAATACTGCTATAGGATGTGCTGACAGCTAAAAGTCATCATTATCCACGTACAAGCATTATTAAAAGCGGCACTGGAAATGGCACAGTCAGGTGGCAGCTGGTCCTTTTAAGAGCCAGAGAAAAACGATGGTTTTATGAACAGTTATCAACCTATAACCAAAGGTCAATACATAAGGCAGACATGCAGGTAGATGGAAGGCAGTTGAAATTTTGAGGAGGTAGCTGAGACTTATAATGGTACACCCCCCTGCAGGTTCGGGGGTAAGAATAGGCCCGCGGTATTCCTGCCTGTCATAAGAGGCGACTAAAAGGAGTCTCAACTGTTTTGGCCTTTAATGTGATGGTCCCCGAAGGGGTTTGACCACTACATTTCAAAATTTTCAGTTTGTGCATACCATTTGGGGAAGGACGCCTTACGTGGTGCATTCTATATCCATCTTACCCTAAGATCTGGCACACCCGATATTGTCATGGAGTCGGACTTACACCGAGCTTCCGGCCACATCAGCTGCAGTGTGTTTAGGGGAGCATACATTGCCTCCATTGTGCACTTCCATCTTCGCCCTCGTGATATACATGGATATTCGACACCTGACATCCAGCACGGTAGCCAGTCCATTGTGGTGGGGTCGTCATGTACCCTCTTGGTGGTAGCCCCCTGACTACACAGGGATCGCACTGCTGATGCCTGAGCTGCTACCTCCCCACGTATGCTTAGGAGTAAATACCTATCCCTCTGGGGCATCAGGACTCCCGGCAAAGGCCATCCTGCCAGGTGGTCTTTGCTGTGGCTGGGTGGCACCCTTGGGGAAAGCCCCTGGTCAGAGTGGGTGACATCAGGACGAATGACCCACAATGAATCGTGGTACATTATCTCTCGCTGGTGGGCCTCCACCAGCAGTGTCTAAGCGATCGAGGTCTAAACTCAATGGCGAGAAATATGATCCCAGATCATTTCCCTCCCTGGCCACTCCATGGGAGGAACATATGGCTGAAGACGACATTGCAGATTATTCACCCCGGTACCTCGTCTGTACGCGAGTTGATGGTGAATCATTTGTGTCGATGAAGCCTCAGTTTTTTGTGGAGCATTTAGAGGACAAGTTCGGGGTGGTGGAGGGCTTGTCCAAAATGTGCTCTGGTTCAGTTCTAATCAAAACAGTATCCTCTGCCCAGTCACAGAGGTTGCTCGCTTATGACAAGTTGGGGGATGTTTCAGTTACCATCACGCCCCATAAGAGTCTAAACATGGTCCAGGGTATTATATTCCACTGGGATCTTCTTCTGCAGTCAGATGATGAACTATGTGCCAACCTTGAACGACGAGGTGTTCACTTCGTCCGGCGCGTCCATCGGGGTCCGAGGGATAATCAGGTAGCCACCGGTGCCTTCATCTTGGCCTTCGAGGGTGATGTCTTACCCAAAAAGGTCAAGGTGATGGTTTACCGCTGTGATGTGGAGCCATATATGGTGTTTTAATGCTGGAAGTTTGGGTATGTCATCCCAATGTACTTCCGGCATCACGTGTCGAGATTGTGGACGTCCTTCGCATCCCAATACTCTATTTGCCCCACCTCCCATCTGTGTTAACTGCGGAGTACACCATTCCCCCTGCTTGCTGGACTGTCGGGTATTCAAGAAAGAACGGAAGATCATGGAATATAAGAACCTGGACCGCCTGACCTACACTGAGCTAAGCAGAAATATGAGAGGCTACATCCTGTGCCAATGACGTCATCCCATGCTGCTGCTGCAGCAACGGTTCTCCCATATCCCCCCCAACAATCGGGGACATCAGTTCCCACTTCCCAGCTGGAGAAGCATAAGACTTCTTCGGCTCCTCTTGCCAGGAAGTGGTCCCTTGGGGACCTCCCTTCGCAAGTTCAGACCAGTGGAAAAGTGGACACCCGCAAGTGGCTGAAACAACCACCGGTCGCTGGTCGTAGGGCCTCACGGTCGTCGTCAATCCCTGAGACTGACCCAGTGAAGCCCTCCCAGCCTGAACCACCAAAGGCACAGCGCGAGAATCAGAAAAAGAAAAAGGTTCCAAAGAATCCCAACATTGCAGTGGCACCCGTCCCAAGCTCAGCGTCTGAGGATGAGGTCGAGATTATGGCGTCTGCTAAAGACCTGGATCTCGCCAGACCCTCGGACGCAATGGATATCACTCGCGCAGGTACTGAACCAGTGGCAGCAGGTGACCAGCGGCGTAATCTGCCTCCCCAGTCCCTTCACGTCTTTCTCAGCCATGTACAACACCATCCTCTGGTGGAACTGCAGCGGTTTCTTCCACCATCTAGCTGAGCTCCGACAATTTCTCAGCCTTTACCCTTTCATCTGTATTGCTCTTCAAGAAAATTGGTTTCTGGCAATGCGAACCCCCATCCTCCTTGGCTATCAGGGTTATTATAAGAACTGGGCAGCCTATGAAAGGGTATCTGGTGGCGTCTGCATCTATGTCCTTCACTCCCTTGACAGCGAGTCTGTCCCTCTACAAACACTTTTAGAGGCTGTCGCTATTCGGGTGTGGATGCCACAGGCTGTTACTGGCTGCAGTCTTTATCTTCCACTGGATGGTGATGTCCCGCAGCATGTCCTGGCTGCACTGATAGCCCAATTGCCGCCACCTTTCCTGTTACTGGGCGACTTCAACGCCCATAACCCTCTGTGGGGTGGGTCAGTGGCAACAGGTAGAGGTGCCACCGTTGAGAATGTATTGACACTGCTCGACCTTTCCATTTTAAATGATGGTGCCTTCACACATTTCAGTGTGGTGCATGGCACGTACTCCGCCATTGACCTTTTGATGTGCAGCCCTAGCCTCTTACCATCTGTCCAATGGAGTGTGCATGACGACCTGTGTGGTAGTGACCATTTTCCGATCTTTCTGTCACTGCCACAGCATCACTCTTCTGGGCACCCTTGCAGATGGGCTATGAATAAGGCTGACTGGGACTTGTTCTCTTCCACTGCCGCCATTGAGCCTGTTTCTAATGAAGCCATTGATGCGGTGTTTCACTCGGTCACCACCAGCATCGTTACTGCCGCAGAATCTGCCATTCCCCGTTCTTCTGGGTCCCCTCGGCGGAGGACTGTGCCTTGGTGGTCCCTGCGATCGCCGAGGCGATTAAAGATCGCAGGCGGGTGCTCCAGCGTCACAAGTGGCATCCCTCATTAGAAAACATCATTGCTTTTAAATGGCTCCATGCGCGGGCCTGCTGCATCATTCGCCAATACAAGCAGGAGTGCTGAGAATGGTATGTCTCCACCGTTGGCCTCTATATCTCTCCATCACAGGTTTGGGCCAAGATTAAGCACCTCTATGGCTATCGAACCCCTGTCAGTGTCCCTGCCACCTCACTGAATGGAGCAGTTTGTACTGACTCCGACATAATTGCAAACCGCTTAGCAGACCATTTTGCTCTCAGTTCCGCTTCTATGAATTATCCACTGGCCTTCCGCTCCATTAAAGAGCGGTTGGAACATCGGAGCCTTTCATTTCACACCTGCCATCCTGAATCCTACAATGTTCCATTCAGTGAGTGGGAATTTCACAGTGCCCTAGCCTCTTGCCCTGATACAGCTCCCGGGCCAGATCGCATCCAGTGTCAGATGCTGAAACACCTCTCAGTGGACTGCCAGCGACGCCTCCTTGACCTTTACAACCGTATCTGGGTCGAGGGTGAGTTTCCGTCGCAGTGGTGGGAAAGCATTGTTATTCCCGTTTTGAAACCTGGCAAGAACCCTTTGGAGGTGGACAGCTACCGCCCCATTAGCCTCACCAACATTCTTTGCAAGTAGCTCGAATGCATGGTGAGACGGCGGTTGAGTTGGGTACTCGAGCCTTCTAGCTCCGTCCCAGGGTGGGTTCCGTAAAGGCCGCTCTGCCGCCGACAATCTGGTGAGCCTGGAGTCAGCCATCTGCACGGCCTTTGCCCGCCGTCAGCACCTCGTCGCTGACGTTTTTGACATGCGGAAGGCGTACGATATGACATGGCGCCATCTATGCTTCATGGTTGGGGTCTTCGGGGTCCGCTGCCGATTTTCATATGAAATTTTCTGTCGCATTGTACCTTCCGCGTGCAAGTTGTGGCCTCCCATAGTTTCCCCCCGAGTTCAGGACAATGGGGTACCGCAGGGGTCTGTCTTAAGTGTCTGTCTGTTTTTAATTGCAATTAACGGGCTCGCTGCGGCGGTGGTAACGTGTGTCTCAGCTTCTTTGTATGCTGACGACTTCTGCCTCTACTATAGCCCCATTGGCATTGCAGCTGCTGAACGTCAGCTGCAGGGTGCTACCCGCAAGGTGCAGTCTTGGGCTGTAGCGCATGGCATCATCAGGATAATTTTAGTAATGACATGACAGACAATGTTAAAATTTCTGCTGACGGTGCACTGTTCACCCTGAGCTGCGGCTTTACCTTGACAGCGAACCTCTTGCTGTGGTAGAGACACATTGGTTTCTGCGTGTGGTTGGGTTGGCTCCCACATATTCGGCAGCTTAAACAGATGTGTTGGCGACATCTTAGTGCTCTGCTATGCTTGAGCCACACCAGCTGGTACGCTGACCGATCTACCCTCTTACAGCTCTACCAGGCGTTAATCCAGTCCCGTCTGGATTATGTGAGCCTGGCTTATGGTTGAGCATCCCCTTCTGCGTTGCGGGTGCTGGACCCAATCCTTCACAGCGAAATCCGACTTGCCACTGGTGCTTTCTGGACCAGCCCTGTGAACAGCATACTTGTGGAGGCAGGTGTCCCTCCACTGTGGTTACGGCGCCAACGTTTACTGGCCACTTATGCTATACATGTTTGTAGCATGCCCGGGCATCCAAATTATCGTCTCCTGTTCCCTCAGTCAGTTGTCCATCTCCCAGAACATCGGCCCCGGTCGGGTTGTACGATCGCGGTCTGCGTCAGAGAGCTTCTCTCCGGGCTTGGGGTTTTCCCTCTTCCACCTTCTTTCCGGGCCCCACTGCATACACCCCTGTGGTGTGTGCCCCACCCTTGCCTTTGGCTTGAATTGACACAGGGCCCAAAGGACTCCCTCCCTCTGGAGGTCTTCCGCCGCCGCTTTCTTTCCATCCTTGCCACATATCAGGGCTCTGGCATTGTTTACACTGACTGTTCGATGGTTGCTTGTCATGTCGGTTATGCTCTCAGTCTAGGGGACCATTATGAACAACGCTCATTGTTGGCTGGCTGCAGCATTTTCAATGCTGAGATGGTCGCCATCTTTCGTGCCCTAGAGTATATCCACTCCTGCTCAGGTGAGTCCTTCGTTATCTGTAGCGACTCACTGAGCAGTTTACGAGCTAACGACCAGTGCTTCCCTCGCTCTCATCTGGTGATGGCTGTCCAGGAGTCCCTCCATACTCTTGCCCATTGCGGCCACTCTGGGGTCTTTGTGTGGACCCCTGGTCATGTCAGCATCCCAGGCAATGTTGACCGCCTGGCCAAACAGGCCACCAGTGAACCAACTCTGGACATTGGCCTCCGGGAGACTGATTTGCGAGCAGTCTTACGCCGCAAAATTTTCGCACTTTGAGACGCTGAATGGCGCGATCTGACCACACCCAATAAACTCCGTGCTATCAAGGAGACGATGACTGTGTGGCGGTCATCCATGCGAGCCACTCAGCTCTGCATTGGCCACACTCGGCTGATGCACAGATATTTACTGAGCCGTGAGGACGCGCCTCTATGTTGCTGCGGGGTGGCTTTGACGGTGGTCCACATTTTGTAGGCCTGTCCGCTTTTAGCTGTGCTCAGGCAGACATTTGCGCTGCCTGTTACGCTCCATGCCCTTTTAACAGATGACACTGCCATGGCAGGCTTAATTTGGTCGTTTTATTCGGGCAGGGGGCTTTCACCACTTAATCTAAGTGTTTGTCTTTTTTTGTGTTGAGTCTGGCCTTCGGCCTATGGTTTTCGACTGAGTTTTTAATGTGTCTCTCGGTGGTTGGCTTTTCCTTTTTGTCTCTATGGTCAGCCAACCACTGTCACACTCTGTGTGATTTTAATTCCTTTTGTCTGGTCTCTGTCTAAGTCTTCCTTGTCCTGTATCATCAGTTGTCTTTTCCATTGTTCGTTTTTATTCTGTGTGGGTGTTTTTAAGTTTTGGAAAAAGGGACCGATGAACATAGCAGTCTGGTCTCTTTAATCCCAAAAACCAACTAACCAACCTTATAACGGTACAGCCTCCGCCAAGGATCATATGAAATGTCTGATACCACCTTTTTTTTAAATGCATCCTGATAGTTATCGAACCAGTCAGTGTTTCCTAGGGATTTGTATGTGTGTCTTTGTATATACACTCCTGGAAATGGAAAAAAGAACACATTGACACCGGTGTGTCAGACCCACCATACTTGCTCCGGACACTGCGAGAGGGCTGTACAAGCAATGATCACACGCACGGCACAGCGGACACACCAGGAACCGCGGTGTTGGCCGTCGAATGGCGCTAGCTGTGCAGCATTTGTGCACCGCCGCCGTCAGTGTCAGCCAGTTTGCCGTGGCATACGGAGCTCCATCGCAGTCTTTAACACTGGTAGCATGCCGCGACAGCGTGGATGTGAACCATATGTGCAGTTGACGGACTTTGAGCGAGGGCGTATAGTGGGCATGCGGGAGGCCGGGTGGACGTACCGCCGAATTGCACGTGGGGCGTGAGGTCTCCACAGTACATCGATGTTGTCGCCAGTGGTCGGCGGAAGGTGCACGTGCCCGTCGACCTGGGACCGGACCGCAGCGACGCACGGATGCACGCCAAGACCGTAGGATCCTACGCAGTGCCGTAGGGGACCGCACCGCCACTTCCCAGCAAATTAGGGACACTGTTGCTCCTGGGGTATCGGCGAGGACCATTCGCAACCGTCTCCATGAAGCTGGGCTACGGTCCCGCACACCGTTAGGCCGTCTTCCGCTCACGCCCCAACATCGTGCAGCCCGCCTCCAGTGGTGTCGCGACAGGCGTGAATGGAGGGACGAATGGAGACGTGTCGTCTTCAGCGATGAGAGTCGCTTCTGCCTTGGTGCCAATGATGGTCGTATGCGTGTTTGGCGCCGTGCAGGTGAGCGCCACAATCAGGACTGCATACGACCGAGGCACACAGGGCCGACACCTGGCATCATGGTGTGGGGAGCGATCTCCTACACTGGCCGTACACCACTGGTGATCGTCGAGGGGACACTGAATAGTGCACGGTACATCCAAACCGTCATCCAACCCATCGTTCTACCATTCCTAGACCGGCAAGAGAACTTGCTGTTCCAACAGGACAATGCACGTCCGCATGTATCCCGTGCCACCCAACGTGCTCTAGAAGGTGTAAGTCAACTACCCTGGCCAGCAAGATCTCCGGATCTGTCCCCCATTGAGCATGTTTGGGACTGGATGAAGCGTCGTCTCACGCGGTCTGCACGTCCAGCACGAACGCTGGTCCAACTGAGGCGCCAGGTGGAAATGGCATGGCAAGCCGTTCCACAGGACTACATCCAGCATCTCTACGATCGTCTCCATGGGAGAATAGCAGCCTGCATTGCTGCGAAAGGTGGATATACACTGTACTAGTGCCGACATTGTGCATGCTCTGTTGCCTGTGTCTATGTGCCTGTGGTTCTGTCAGTGTGATCATGTGATGTATCTGACCCCAGGAATGTGTCAATAAAGTTTCCCCTTCCTGGGACAATGAATTCACGGTGTTCTTATTTCAATTTCCAGGAGTGTGTATCATTCAGTCCAATTTGCTAAAACACTTTCTATTTGTTGTGAAAGCATATAGCATGTTCTGGAAGGACATATATTATCATGATTGTCAGGAGATTGTTGTCATTAACAAAATTATGTACAGGTGCGGAATTAGATGTTTGATCAAGAAATTGAAGTGTTAAACGTCTGGCAGCAAATATTAAGAGGCTGTGGAAATGTTGTCATAAGTGTTTGGTGCCTCTAATTACCTTAATTGCAGTTGATTGGTGGGTTGACATAGAGAACATCATTATCTTGTGAAATGGCTTAAAAGTTATTACCAAGCAATGTATTTTCATTTGTTATCTATTTTTATGTCCTCCTCTGTAATTAATATCCTTTGTAATTACATTTATAATGAACTCTCCGATTGTTTACACTACACAACTTTCCAATTTTCGGAATTTAAGGCCTTATTTGTAAATTTTATGAATAAAGCATGAGATTTGTACTGTCATAGAATGTTAGTAACCAAATCCAAAGTGTAATTCATTACATAACTAAAATAATACAAGAAACATTATTGAAATTAAAGGTAAGATTGATTTCTTATATTTAAAACTACAGACCATACTAAAAGTTTTATGTAATACGATGTTGTATTTTATACCTTATTTGGTTGTAACATCAGTTTCTTTACGTTTTGTATATTTTAATTGTAACATCAAAAGTGTACAAAATTAATAATGGGTTATTTTGAAATTTATTGTTAAAATTCTATATAAAGTGACGCAGTGAAGCTGCAAGTTAGTTGTTCAGTAGTTGTTTTGTCAGTCAGTCAATGAGATCTTTGAAGTATGTCAGTCAGTGTTTTGTTAACATGACGAGTAGGCATTTCAGTTGTCAATAAATTTTTCGAAGTTGGAAACTGTTATATTCTTTCATCAAATGAACTCTAGGCAATTGAAAGTTAAGTTAAATGTAACGATCCAAGAGGAACATTACATTTGGTGGAGTTGAACTGTGATTTGATGATTGAAATTGGAACTGTGTTTAATGAGTGATTGTTTCAGGCTATGTAAAAAACCAATGCAAGAGATAAACGACGACAACTTTTGCCCAGAGTTGTGGTGACAGTCTATGGTAAGACCAAAGAAAAAAAATCACCACCTGCTGTGGGAAAATGACAAATCAGCTGTTGAATATCATTACCTGATGATAATGGACCAAATTCTCAGACAGTGACACTGGAATTCAGATGAGTAACTGTGCTTTTATTTTCCAATTTTAAATAGTGTTGTGTGATATTTTTTCTATATGATCAACAACGAGACTATTGAATGAATGAAGAGAAGCGTGTAGGTGGTGAATCTGTAGAAAACACTTTGGATCTAGGATAAAGTATCAGTGAACTATTGTCCAACAGTAATTCAAGTGTAGATCAAAGTTTTGATGGTGATGGTTCCAGTGAAAATGCTGCCCCAAGTACTCCAATTGCAAAGGGAAGAGTAGGTGGAGATGATTTGTTACTGTTATTAATGCAGCATATGAAAGAAGCAAAGGAGCAGATGGGACAGATTAGGTAGGATACTAGTAAGATAAGGGAAATCCAGGATGGTTTGGCAGCACTAAAAATTAATGTTGAGACAGGGCAGGGTGAACTCAGTACTCATGTAGGAGCAGTAACAGGAAGGTTAGAGACATTAGAAATTAATTTCACACAAGAATTGTCCAAAAACAAGGAAATATTCAAAAAACTAGATAAACATGTAGAAGTAGAAAATTCTAAACTTAAGTAGAGGTTGTTTAGACTAGGAGACTCTTGGAAATGTTGTTTAGACTAGGAGACTCTTAGAAGAAAAAGTAGAAACTTACAAAAGGTACTCTGAGTTAAAACTTACAGACATTTCTAATCAAATAAGTACTGTAGAACTGAATTGTGATGAAAAAATAGATTTGTGTAAAAATAATGTTGTAGATTTAAGTAAGAAAGTTGTAGAATTGCAAGAGGGTGTAGCCCAAAGAAATTTTGTTAGCAATATTAATTGTGTATGGGGTGGCATACATTTAAAATTCTTTCCAGGAGATGGAAAATTGTATCCTGTTGATTTTTTACAGCATCATCAGGATAATTTTAGTAATGACATGACAGACAATGTTAAAATTTAATTTGTTAAGCGATTTTTGGACGGGGAGCATTCTCATGGGCCAATCAGAATGTACTTCTACCATGTCATATGATGAATTTGAAAGAAAGTTCTTAAGTAAGTTTTAGTCAGAACCTGAGCAAGCTAGGATTAAAAGTGAATTTTTGAATAGTTGAATGTATAGGGAAGGTGTCAGTAGCATGAAGTGTTTTGGGTGAAAGCCAATTGAAGAAATTAGTACACTTAGACAAACCTTTTGATGAACTAATACAAATAGATGCCTTAAAAAGGAGATTACCAAAAAGAGTACAGTGGGAGTTGATTTATGGACCAGACAACTCTGTAGATCAGTTCTTGAGATATGTAGACAAGTTGGATAGAACCTTTGAGAGAAATGAAAGGTTAAATAATGGCAGATTTGGCAGTCAACCATCTGTGGGGTGGAAGCAGAGCAGGAATCAAGGCAGGAATGATAATGAAAATCAGAATAATAATAGTGGTTACGATAGAAGTGGTAATAGATGGATCAACCATAGTAATGGAAATGGAAACAGAGGACATGACAACAGGGAGAGACCTTGGGAGAATAGTAACAGACAATTAGATAATCACCAACCAGGATGAGGCAATTTAAACTGACAGACACCTCATTGGGAGACTTTCAGTTTGGGGTGAGAAATAAGTACTGAAATCAAGCTAAACACGACTGGCCTAGAGACATTGAAAATAATTACACAAGACAGAGCAATCGAAGACATTGGATTGGAAATGACAAAACTGATGTAAGAAGAGCACATCAGATTAGCAAATTACAGTTTAACAGTCACTTCTGGAAAAGTATGAATGAAAGTGTGGAAGATAGAAGTATTAGCATCTGTAAGAATGTTGAGCAAGTTCTGTTATAGGAGGAAACTATTTAAAGTGTATACAGTCAGTGTGATGAAGAAGTTTGTGAAGAAAGTGTTGGTTCTGATAGCAATCTTGATGAGTTTGGATTAGGTAAATTAATCCCTGTTAAGTACTTAAGTGATGATATTTGTACCAGTGTACTTGTCAACAATTCTGAAGATCATTGTAAATATGTTATAGAAGGGTCTAGTATTGAAGATGAAAGCACATGTGTTAATGTTGATAGTGAAAATGTCAGTAGTAATGATGAGTGGGAGGAAGAATTAGATTGCATGGTTTATATGGAGGTTAAAGAAGATTTAATTAATGGTGAAGAAGATGATGTCAGTAGGATTTGTGGAGAATATGAGAACCAGATTGTACCAATGGAAACTGGAAAGGTATCATCAGATAAGGAACACGTGTGCAGCCATTATGATTTAGATGTGATGCTAGAAACTTCATGGGATACTTACAAGAGTTATAGTGACAGTGACAGAGTAAAAAGGGTCATCAAGACTATTTTTGAATATATTGCATTCCAACTGGGAAGGTAGAACCGATCAGCAGGCTTACAGTGATCACAGTTCCAAGAAAAGTAGACAGTGTGTAGAAGAGGGACATGACATCAAGCAATCATCTGATGTAGCTCTAAGTAAAATTCAGACAAGTAAGAGAAATTGTACAGGCAAAAATGGTATAAACAACTTGGACTTTAGAGAGATTGAGGGTGATTTGTTGCATGAAAATGAGGTAAGCAGGAAGGAAGTTTGTGGGTCGTCCGTATATACAGATAAAAGTTGCAAATTATGAGGGAGTTTGCCTTGTAGACAAGGGTAGTCCTGTTTGTGCCATTTCTGAAAAATTTATAGAGACCAGATAAGACACAGTGCTGACTTTGAAGAACATCCTGCTTTTGGAATCAAAATTAAGGGAGCAATTGGTAGACACAGCAAGGTTGTAAACAGGCAACCCTTAATATTGTTCGCCATTAATGATGTACAGTATAATCAAGGATGTTTTGTGGTACTTGACCACAACGAAAATATTTTGTTTGAAATGAACTGGATACAAGGAGTAAATGCAGATTTTGACTTGAATAACAAAAAGTTAAGGCTTACCAACCCAAAGACAATTGTGACAAATGTGACTAAACTAATTATGCAAAACTGCCTAGAGAACAATTTTAAAATTAGAAGGGTGATTTGTGTAAATGAAAATATTGATGTTAACGAGGAAGACAATGAAGAAGAATATAGTGAAGACAAGTATGCTGAATTAGTGGCCACCAAACTGAAAGAAGCTGGTAGTCCAGGCAAAGAACAGACAGATCAGTCAGGTAGTTTGTTGTGGGAGTGCAAAGATGTGTTTAGTGAGAAACTTGGAAAAGTGAAAAACTTTGAATGTAGACTTAATCTAAAGCCTCACAAACCATTTTTCATTATACCATATGGAGTACCCATCTCAAAAAGAAAAGCTGTGGAGAAAGACTACAAAAGATGGAAGAATGGGAAATAATTGAAAGGTGCAACAATGCATACAATAACATGTTGGTGGTAGTTTCCAGACTTGATGATGGTGTAAAACTTGTGCTCAATTCAAGACATTTAAACAAATATTTTGAGAGGGAAACTTATCACCCTGAGAATATAGAGGAGTTATTGCATAAGTTTGAACATATGAAGTACATGTCTAATTTAGACTTAACAGCAGGTTTCCATCAGGTACCACTGGAGATTCAGACTAGAAAATATACTGCATTTTTGTATGGAGGAAGATGTTATTACTATCATGTTGTACCATTTGGCCTTAATGTATCGATTGCAGAATTTATCCGAGCATTAGATTTTTTCTAGGAAAAGAGCTATTATGCAAACAAATCCTTGATGTTGAGACATACTTGTCACAGGAAAGAGTTGGCAAGGACATACACGTTTGATGGGTGAAGTGTGTTACAGATTGAAACAGGGAGGCATGTCAAAACTAGAGAAGTGCAAATTCGGAGTCAGACAGCTGAAATTTTTAGGCCATACCATCTCAGAAGAAGGAATCTTGCCTGATGAAGAAAAACTTGAAGCCATTGCAAAATTTCCTGCACCAAAGACTAAGAAAAAACTTAAATTGTTCTATGGAATTTGTGGCTACTACTGGAAGTTGGTTAGCAATCAAGCTTTAAATGCACCATGTTTGAACAACTTGTTGAAGAAGAACACCATTTGGGTATGGGACAAGGATTGTCTGGAGGCATTCGACAACATCAAGAAACAGATGTGCGATAGTAAAATGTTATACAGACCTGATTTAACAGAGCCATTTTGAATCATGACCGACAGCAGTGACTATGGACCAGGAGCTCATTTGTTCCAAGAAAAGATTTTAGATGTTGTGGTGGAGCATAGCTCAATAGCATTTGCCAGCAGAACTGTACAAAAACATGAGAAGTCATATACTGTCACCAAAAAAGAATTACTTATTAGGACATCAAGAAAAAGTATATATAGACCATAAGACTTTGATCTATATACAAGAATGTACTTTGCATCACAGCAGGATAATGAGGTGGGCACTATTCCTCCAGCAGTTCAACTATACAGTAAACTATATAAAAGGTGAAGAAAATCTAATTTCTGATGCTCTATCAAGATTGCCAATGGGAGGAGAAGGTGAAAATAACAGTGAGGAGTGTTAAAGGGAATTTAGGATTATGTATCTAAAAGGGGTGAAAGATGAGAATGAAATCAGGAAAATTTGTAATGACATCCTTAGATATCAGAACCATGAGTTCAACTGGAAGTTAGTTAAAAGTAATCTGGGTAAGAGAGGATACGAGAAAGTAGAGCAGTATTATAATGTGCTCAAGGGTATACTTTCCAGAAGATACAGTGCAGACAGTGATGCTTGGAGATTGTGTTGGCCAGAGCGGTATATTGAAGTATTGATAAAGTATGTACATGAGAGTTTCGGACATTGTGGGACACTGAAATGTATCCAAAAGATCCAAGAAAATGTATACTTTTACAGCATTACCAGGAGAATGAGGAAGCAATTATCTACATGTGACAAGTGCCAGAGGGTAAAAGTTAGTAATCAAACGTGCAAAGGATATATGAAAACATCTTGCCAAAACAACAACTACAACTTGTAGCAGTTGGTATTTATGGATAATTGCCTAAGGCTAAAGGAGGATTTTGTTACATATTTGTCATGGTGGATTTTTTTTCAAAATTCATTAGACTATCGAAGAGCATACTTTCTGACAGTGGAGCACAAATTACTTCTAAACTTTGGAAAACATTTGCTGAGGATGAGAACATAAACCATATTCTGATATCTGCTTATCACCCATCAAGCAATGTGGCTGAACATTACATGAGAGAGATAAGGAGATTATTTAGAACTTTCTGCAACAAGAATCATGTAAGTTGGATAGAGTATGTAGACAGCTTTGAAGATATACTGAACAGTTTACAACAGTCATCTACTGTGTTCTGCCCATATGAAATAATGTACCACAATAAACCACCAAATCTGATCAATGAATTAATTGAATTCCCAGCATGCAAGGCTATGAGTCCACAGGAAAGAGAAGAAATAGTCAAGAAAGTAATGAAATTGCAAAGGAAATTGAGGAAAAGCAAACATGATAAGAAGTTGAAACCTACAAATTTTAAAGTCAATGATCTGGTCCTGGTGAAAACACAAGAAAAATCTAAGGCTGTAAGTAATGAATTAAAGAAATTCTTTGACATATATATTTTTCCATTCAAAATTCAGTCTATGCCATACCCAAATGCATACAGGTTAGTGAATCCAAAGTCTGGAAAGCTATTTGGTATATGTGACATGTAGCGGGACTATGAATTTCGCCGCGCTACACTCGTTCCCTCAGATAAAAAATATCCCATCGCAGCGGTATGAGTGCTCGACGGCAGAGAAACTACTAAAATTGTAACTTTTTTTTCTATTCGTTTTCTTTTTTGTCTCTTGATAGCCGGAGCTTAAGGCAGACGTGATCTGATGAAGACGTTAAAAAAACTTATTAGCTAGTCTTGATCTGATTTTAATGTGTAGACATGTTGTGGAAGTTGT
Organism: Schistocerca cancellata; assembly: GCF_023864275.1. Lineage (NCBI taxonomy): Eukaryota > Metazoa > Arthropoda > Insecta > Orthoptera > Acrididae > Schistocerca > Schistocerca cancellata. Next base: position 712,645,223 of record NC_064626.1, read on the forward strand.
TAAGAAATTCGGAGGATGGAAGTAGCAAAGTAAATTAAATTGCATACAGTATCAAGATGATTTTAATTGGTATAAATTAGTGATTCCTGGACGATTGCAAGATTTCGGAGCAGACTTTTCATGCAGAAATGAAAGAGATTTTTGAAGACCTGGACGCCGCACGAAAGAAGACAACTTTACCTGGTAAAGGATGAACTCTTATCTACGCAATTTTCCCCTGTCAGTAACATTTCGTTATTCTCTGTTCTTTTTCAAAAATTTTTGTAGTGGAAATTGGTTTAACTTTTGCTCAAAAACGCCACAAGGACCACCCCAACAATAGCTTTTCTGTAATACGAAGTCCGATTTGCTTTTCATTCTTTCCCTTTTTTTTCACAGTCATTTACGATTTTAAAACCCCTTTTTTATTCACCATTTTTTCCCACATTTTCAACCTTTTTTCTTTTTCTTTTATTCTCTCTTTTCTTTTTTTATTAACCGCTACAACTGGCGACCATGACAGGACGCAATTTTCGGATGTGTCGTTTTTGAGCAAATTTGAAACTTTAATTTGTATTTTTTCCCAACAGAGAATAACCAAAAATCCTGATGTTTAAAGGGTAGCGAAAACACCAACTTTATTGTACATAAGCAAATGATTATACAACAATATTGTAAAGAATTTTTGTAACTAATTCAATCTGTTTTTCTTTTCATGGCATATATTGATGCGAAACTGTTATTTTGAGACCTTTTGGTGATTATCCAATGGAGATGTATTAAGAAAATCCATATTTTGACGAATACGATTTACGCAGAAGTGTTTGACCAGCTGCTGCAGGACAGAAAATTTAATGGTGAGTCACACAACTATGTTTCATTCAAACATTCAATATCCAACTGCAGAATCCATTTTTCCCTTTCCACGCATCCTGTAGTTTTCTTCTAGATTTTTCCAAAATTATCTATCTCTGTTGTAGTTTGTGGTAATTATAGTATTGTTGTAGCATATGAAGATCGTGAATTTGACCGCCAAACAGTCATTTGTTACGAAAAATTTTGTCCGCCCTTCTGCATCTTTCTCAATCATTGTTTGCAATAGAGCAATCATTTACATTGACGAGAAAATATTTCAACCTAAATTTGAGTCAAATCTTTATTAATCAGACTTCTATTATTCCCTTTTTGACTTACTACTATACATCCTATTACAATGGAACGCGGTAAGGTAGAGATAGTTTCGGCAGATGAGTTAAGTGAAGTAGATTCATCTTTCAACCAACAAGAAAGTCCGCGTTTCCCTCCACGGACGAGTTCACAGATCAATGCAATGATTTTGCCTCAAACTCGCAACATTTGTGATAATACACAGATGGCGACTTTAAATGACGAAATGTGGAATGGATGCGAGACTAGACTGTCAGCGCCATTGTTAACATCAATGTCAGAACCGAATATGAGACAAATTCAGCAATGTGACACAAATCGGACACAGGAAACTGACAAACTGGACCGACTATTAGAGTTATTTGCAGACATGAAACGAGACGTTAGTCAGAAAATTGACATATTAAACCATATTATGACCGAAAATTTTGAACGGACGACAAAACAGATGACAGAATTAAAAACACCACTCAACTGCTCAGCCAGCGATTTGAGACATTGTCCGATCGCGTCACTAAACAGGAAGAAACTTTGGTTACATTCACACACGAAACAAAAAACAATATCACCCGATGTGAGAATCAGTTAACTCAAATAGTTAATGCGCAGCAGGAAGTGAACACTCGTGTGGAAGAGTTAGCTCAGGCCCACAGTTCAGCTAGCTCCACCCAAGAAAAGCTGACTGAAGAAGTGGGAAATATTACCCAACAACTCACAATGGTAGTTCTTGAACAAACCCACCTCAAAGAAAAGATAGAAAAATTAGAAGACCGAGCGGACCTCGCGTCACTAAACAACGACACCAACATGGCCGAAAGAATCGTACATGAATGTAAATTGTGTGACGACTATCTGGACAAAAAACTTTAAACAATTACACAGGACATACTTTCAAAAACAAAGACACATGTTAAAGGCGAGACAAAACACATAGAAGACGAAGTGACAAAATTACGAGTCAATGTTGTGCCGTGTTTGGCGATTGGTGCAAACGCATCGATAGGAAACGACAAAACAGCTAAAACCATGGCTAATGACACAGACAGAACACCTATTGTGAAATCACCTATTTCCAATCAAAATTACAATGTGGAGCTTTCTTTTCCACCAAACGAGCAATATTACGGTACGACACCTAGAGTAGCAAGTGACACAAACTACGTCAATACAGTTATGCCAACCGGCATGGCCGATGACACGTTTGTAAGACATGGGCATTTTCAGACATTTTCCAGTGAGGACAAGCACAAAGTCCACCCTATTGTGTTTATTAGATCATTTGACGGTGTTTTTCCACGTAGTTGGTCAGAAGTCGATAAAATCAGATACGTCACCAATCTCATGAGAGGACGAGCAGCTAAGTGGGGTGCCGCTATGAAACGGCGGTGCCTTACGTTTGAACAGTTCGAACAAGCCTTCTTGGACGAATTCTGGTCCGAGAATGAGCAACAGAGTCTAAGGAGAGAAGTGTGCAACCCCGAGACCTATGACCCTAAAAAAAGAGACATTAAGACAATACTTTGAGAGGTACCTAGACAAGACACTGTACTGGTCCAAACCAGCCGACTTGCCAGCGATAATTGACACTTTAAAGAGCCACTTACCCTTTCCATACCGAGACAGATTAATAGGAGTACCGGAGAATGACGTTAAGACTTTCTTAAACTTCTTAAATCAAATGGACGTAGTTTACAGAGGCGATTCACGCCATTCAAATTTTACTCATATTAGTAACCAAAATCAGCACCCACCCCAAAGGAACCGTAGTGACGGTGGTTGGTGGAACCATCCGTCCGCGCTGCGACACAATACGATGCCTGCGCGCGAAACATATTCAAATGGAAATGTGTATGACAGTAGGAACAACCGCAGAAATTCGTGTAATAATAATAATAATAATAATAACAATAATTATCACCCATATCAAAATGGTAACTACAAGCAAAATGAAAATTACAGACAGTACAACAACAACAACAATAGGAGACGTGAGAATAACCGGTACAACCCGGGCTACTTTGACAGGAACATGACATATAACAGACATAATTACCATCAAAACAATAACAATCCCAACAATCACCGACAGAATATGTGGAACACACAAAATTCACGCATGACAAATCATAACCCTCCACGGAATCCGCACCCGTTCCCCAGTACAGTTATGCACTCCCCGCCACGAAGTAGCAATAACAATTGAGGCGCGCCATCAGATGACGCGTGGGCGCCAACCGGCCGGAATGTAAACGTAGTGGAGCTGGTCAATGAACCCGGCCAACCACAGCAGACGACGGAAAACAGTCGACGACCGAGCTAAGCGCTCGTGCTTCGGTCGTGAGGTGTTGTAAGAGCGCAACGGCTGAGACGGTTTGTTTCCTCAGGTACGATGACAAAATGACAGCAGAACAGGAATTAACCGACGAGATAAACATTAAATCAGACAGTTGTGTTAAAGAATTCATACAAGCTACGGCATGGGTTAAGTTTAATGATTATGATGTACAAATTTTATTCGATACTGGTGCTGCTTTAAGTGTGATGTCAACCGCATTCTATAATGAATTGAAACAAATTCTAAACATACTTACATTACCTGTACAGAATTGCCACGTGGTTAGTGCCACAGGTACTAAATTAAAGAACATACGCATGCAAGCCCTTTTTAACTTCACAATTTCCAATACACAGTTCAAGTGTAATTTTCTGATTGTAGACAAGCTTATCGTACACTGCATCCTAGGGTTGGATTTTTTGAATGAACACAAAGCAATCATAGATTTAAGTAATGGCATATGTCAATTATCGGTAGGAGAACAACTAATTAATGTTGAACTTAACAAGACGATTGAACCACGACAAAAACATTATGAAGTAAGTCAATTTCAATTGGTATATCCTACCATAGTTAGTGTATGTAATTTAACACCTGAAGATTCAGACTATCAGGAGACTGAGCAGGATTTATTGTATCAGAAAGGTGTCGAATCTGACTATTTAACGAAACAACAGCAAGAAGAATTGTACAAATTATTATGTGATTATGCTCAAGTTTTCAGTGAGAGGCCTGGTGTAATCAGAGGTTATAGCTACAAAATGGATGTTAAGCCACATAAGACTTATTGTAGGACACATTATAATATTCCATGGGCGAAGAAACCTGCAGTTTTACGTGAAATCGAGCGTATGTTGACCTGGGGTGTCATAGAAAAATCATATTCCCCTTATTGCAGTCCTATCCTGGCGGTAGGCAAGCAAGATGGCAATGTCAGATTGGTGCTAGACGCACGTGAAATCAACAAAATTATTATACCAGTTAACACAAGACCCGTCAACTTGGATGAACAGTTGCTAAAATTTTATAATGTACAATACCTAACTAATATTGACCTCCGTTTATCGTACTGGCAGGTGTCCCTTCACAATGACAGTCGTAAATACACTGCTTTCCTTTGTGAAGGACGCAGTTATCAGTTTTGTGTGTTGCCTTTTGGTTTGCGCGTAAGCGCGGGCGTGTTCATCGAGGCGCTTGACGCCGTTCTCGGCCCGTGTTTGTTGTCACGCGTCACGGCGTACGTCGATGATATTGTCGTGGCAACAAATACGCGAGAGGAACATATTGATCTGTTACAGCAAATTTTATTTAAATTTTCACAAGCTGGAGTCACAGTAAATCTTTCGAAGTCCAAAGTAGGAAGGCGTGAAATCAAGTTTTTAGGCCATATTGTCTCGCCGGAAGGTATTCGTCCCGATTCTAAGAAGATTGATGCTATTCGTAATTTCCCTCCTCCACAAAACCGCAAACGTTTTAGGTTTATCTTCCTTCTTTCGGAAGTTTGTTTCAAAACAGCTTCTGAACAGCTCTCACCTGCTAACTTCACTGAAATAGAACGCAATTTGGCGATGGACAGAGTTTTGCCAAGCTGATTTTCAGGCTATTAAAGATGCATTAGTGAACGCATCCCTCCTCTGCCACCCTGACATGACGTCAGATTTTTGCCTAGCCACGGATTCGTCATCATACGGCCTTGGAGCTTTTCTATTTCAAATTCAATCCGAATCAAGACAATCTGTCATCAAACCGATAAGTTTTGCGAGCCGCACGCTCACTGAGTGCGAGAGGTCGTACTCAGTGACGGAACCGGGAGGCTCTTGCCATTATTTGGGCATTCCGTGTTTCGCTACTTTCTTTGGGGTAAACATACTCGCCTATACACAGACCACCAAGCCCTTTCTTTCTTGCTATCATGCAAATTGTTTCATTCACGGCTCACCCGGTGGTGCCGTTCACTGCAAGAATACAGCTTCGAAATTATTTACATTAAAGGTAAATCAAACGTAGTAGCCGATGCACTGTCCCGTTTGCCCCAAGGCATACAGGATTTTTCGGAACTTTCCGAGCAAACATCAGACTTTAACATCTTACTTATGTATGTTGGTACATACGCCCCACACTACCGCAATATGAGCAAGAACTTTGCTTCACTTCAGGACAGCGACCCCAGGTGGTCAAATATCAAAAAGAAATTACGTACAGATCCTTCTTCACATTTACAAAAATATTGCACAATACACAAAAATGTACTTTTTCATAGGCGTACCCCAGACTCGCACCATTGGTGTGTTTGTCTACCCGACGCACATGTTGACGATTTTATTCTGTTCACAAACAAAACTTGGGGACACTACGGAGTCACCAAATGCACTGATAAAATAGTAAAGTACTGTTATTTTCCCAATCTGCGTCGGAGTGTGTTGCAAATTGTTCGTAAATGTATCATCTGCCAAAAAGCAAAATTTTAAAAACCGATCATCTTTGAATGAATTACATCCTATTGTACCAACCCGACCTTTGGAGATAGTATCGTTGGATATCGCCGGACCTTATCCCAGAGCTTGTGGAGGTGTGAAATACATCGTTGCTGTATTTGATATCTTCTCAAAATACTTAAAATTGTTTGCTATCCGCACTGTCAATGCATCTGCTATTACTAGACGTTTGACTAACAGTTACTTTACAAGGTTTGCAAATCCCACAGCATTATCACGGATAACGCACCCTATTTTACGGGAAGAAAATGGAAATCTTTTGTTGCCACACATAACATCAAACATATTCTTACATCAGCATTTCACCCGGAAGGGAACCCCGTAGAAAGGATTTTTAGAGAGTTTGGTCAATTCATGAGAATACATTCACCTCACAAACACACAAAGTGGACCGAATTTTTAGCACCCTTGAGCAGATAGTAAACAATTTGCCTCATGCCTCGTCAGGATACCCACCACAGGAATTATTATTAAACAAACCTGAACAGAACAAGTGGGCTATGCCCATTCCATAGCTAACCGCATCCACAACACATACACCTTTGGAAGAGAAAGTAAGACAGGCATACACTACGTTGTGCAATAAAGCCAAGATCAGGAAAGAGAAGTATGACAAACATGTTACAAATACACAAACCTATCAGGTTGATGACCTTGTTCTTTTGCATTCACATCCCAAGTCTACAAAGTTAAAACAACTGAACAGAAAATGGCAGCTATTATATTCAGGTCCTTTCAGAATAGCAAGCATACCTCACCCAGGTTGTTACTCCCTAGAATACCCGTTATCTCACAAGCCGAGGGGGCTGCATCCCCACAGACATTTGAAACCCTTAGTGCACTAAAACAACATAATATAATGGTAACTAAGTTGAACATGAGCAAGTTGCTGTGAAAACGAGATCATAAATATTTGTATTGAATACACGAACATTAAGTTATACAGCCTAAGAACACAAACATTCATTTATGGAAATTATATACTGCAGTTACACTTGTACACATAATTATGAAGAGAAGGTAAACCCAGGTGAGTACACTTACTGAATGAGAAAAGATATTCATATAGGAATGAGACCTACGCAGGTTACATTGGTTGTTAATTGTAAATTATAAGGTGAATCAACAACTAGTTAGTTATTTCAAGGCACTACAATGAGAGGAAATAATAGCTATTGAGATCAGTAATGAGATATGTATGTAGCAGAATGAATGAGGACATAAGAATGAATGATCAGTATGAATGAGTTAATATTTAGGTTAATATAAGAAGGTAAGTTACTGTGAAGTAGTTGATGGAGACAAGAGATTATTTGAGGAAAATATTATTGGAAGTTTATGAGAATGGAAGTGCCCCACGTATGTGATATATTAATGTTTGATGAGGAATATGTTTAATGTATAAGGATATATACATTATGATGAATATGTATGTAAGGAATGAGTGAGAATGTTTGGTAATATTGTGCTACATAGAGAAGTGAGTAAACAGTCTACATCTTTAAGATTACATAAGAATTTCAGTTTGAGAGAAAACATTTGTGATGAGTTAGAACACATGAGTACAAGGCGTTAAAGGTGAATCTATTTACAGTGCCCTTGAAAATGAACGAATGCAAGAAAAGCAGAGTGAACATAATGATGATTACAGCTGTGGAAAGAACTGTAATAAGAATGTAACTTGGAAACACATTAGCCTTAATTTATTTCAGAAGTGTAACTTAGTAACCTTTCGTTAAGTTTTGTTAAGCCATTGTGTTGAAGAAAACATTTATATTTCGTGTTCAGACAGGAGAATGATATTTTAAGGAACTTAAGTTGAAATATGGTTTTTACACAGCCCTCATCTGAATACATTTGTATAAATTTTTTTTTACAAAACCTTAAATTAGTGCCATGTTAGCCTTTATTATAATTGCACACAACAGAAAACCATGAGGAAACAAAAGATAGGAGAGTTATTAAGGCCATTTTGCGATTCGTACAACACCTCCACTTATGCAAACAGATGACAAAATTACATCTATGTTGAAGACATTTGACTTTTCAGGCTATGCAAGGTAAGTGCAAAGGAGCAGTGACCATCCGTGCAGCCGACGTCGAGCAACGGACACTGAGAAAGAGACATTTTACTGTCAGTTATAATACTATGTTCTTTATTTATGATTTATAGAAAGAAATGATATATATACACCACATACATGATGTTTAACCTTCACTAAAGTAGAAGAAAGTTCATGGTTGAACTCTTGAGAGGAAATTTGATATGTTATCATATAATACACATTATGAGAGAGACAATCTCTGAGATACATTTTCCATTTGTATAGACGGTATCCACGAGAAGTGGAGATATTGAAGAAGTACTGAGCAGATATGCGATTCACTCATGCAAGGATTTGTTAAGGTATAATACACTAAGTCATATGAACAATCACAACACAAACAGAGAATCTGTCATGATGTTACACTACACAGACTTGACGTAAGGACACTTACATTTACCCATGATCTGGTAAATTGTAAGCACCTTCTTTCACACACCCCTTGAAGGTGATGCAAACGTTATAATGTATTATGTTCTTTTTTTTATGTATTAGCTGTAGGATTTGGCAGTTTTTAGGTAGTGAATAGTTTCTTCCAGTCTATCTTCCTTTCTTTCTCCATTATCCTACCACCTACTGCAGCTCGGTATTGTTTGTTTATGGAATGTAAGAATATATTGTGTGACAGTAAACTTTCAGGTATGAATAAAAAGACATGAAGAAAACTGAATATTGATGGCATTACAAGCCTGGTCAACCACTAGCCAGCCAAGATATGGAATCAAAAGAAAGAAAGAAATAATAAATGAAGGAAAGCAGGTGCTTTTAAACATTAAGTCTTATATCCCTTGGCACGCCCAAACCTGAATAAAAAATTAATACCCCAATAAAAGAAAGCCAATGGGACTTAGTATAATTTTTTTAGTGTAAATATTTCACATGCATATTCTTGTAAATTTATATGTATTTGTATATGTATAAAAACTTTGCATATTGTCAACATATTTTGAAATGTGATCACAAAATGTAAGCTTTCAGAATTAACGATGTAAACATGCTTGGACAAAGTGAACTTTGTTAAAATGGCAATACGGCAAAAAAGTGTTGCAAACTGTGTTAAACAGTGAACGTTATAAACGACGAATTTTGTGTTGTTTGTGAAACTTATGGTGCATAAACCAAACAACTGTTTGTAAATCGATATGAACTGCAATTTACTTCGACGATAATGAAGATTTTCACACTGCAAATGACCGTTTGTTGGCAAGTGTAAGCAACGTGGTGAAACACCTACCTTTGCGAACATCGACGCCGTTGTTCCTGGCCGGCCTTCAGATGCTTTGGAGACAATAAACTCAGCACCTGTCGTAGGCGATGTGGAGGCTAAAAACTACATCGACCATATATGCCCCGGGAACAATAGTCATGAAAACGCACAAGGACCTGGAGTGTTGTGTCGTAACAGAAGACATGGACGTTGCTTCAGATCACGCACATGCTCAATCTTATGGTGTCATCGGACTTAACACGCCATTTATGCTGGAATAACAACTTGTAATGAACACTATGTAAAAGTGAATACTGTTCAAGACTGTCATAACACAGCGATTTTGAAACTGCCGCACGCGAAATTCAGTGATGCTACTGCGCGTGCGCAAAGACTACGTGCTGCCAGAGATGCATTGGGAAACCAACGCTGGGAGCACACAACATTAACTGCGCTTGGGAGCAGCTTTTTCAAACAAACTGTATGTAAATATATATATTAATTGTGTACAAAGGATCCAAACTGTAATAATTGTATTTAGTATATAGGTTTAGAAAGTAAGTGTTGGGAAAGATTATCCCCTATGGATGCACGTGGCCTTTCCAATGAAAATATGCATATATTGACTTTTAGGTTTGCTAGCCTGCCACGCTAAATGTTTTAGCGTGACAGTCGAGGGGGCGATGTAGCGGGACTTTGAATTTCGCCGTGCTACACTCGTTCCCTCAGATAAAAAATATCCCGTCGCAGCGGTATGAGCGCTCGACGGCAGAGAAACTACTAAAATTGTAACTTTTTTGTATTTGTTTTCTTTTTTGTCTCTTGATAGCCGGAGCTTAAGGCAGACGTGATCTGATGAAGATGTTAAAAAAACTTATTAGCTAGTCTTGATCTGCTTTTAATGTGTAGACATGTTGTGGAAGTTGTTAAGAAATTCGGAGGATGGAAGTAGCAAAGTAAATTAAATTGCATACAGTATCAAGATGATTTTAATTGGTATAAATTAGTGATTCCTGGACAATTGCAAGATTTCGGAGCAGACTTTTCATGCAGAAATGAAAGAGATTTTTGAAGACCTGGACGCCGCATGAAAGAAGACAAGTTTACCTGGTAAAGGATGAACTCTTATCTACGCCATTTTCCCCTGTCAGTAACATTTTGTTATTCTCTGTTCTTTTTCAAAAATTTTTGTAGTGGAAATTGGTTTAACTTTTGCTCAAAACCGCCACAAGGACCACCACAACAATAGCTTTTCTGTAATATGAAGTCCGATTTGCTTTTCATTCTTTCCCTTTTTTTCCTGGTCATTTACGATTTTAAAACCCCTTTTTTATTCGCCATTTTTCCCACATTTTCAACCTTTTTTCTTTTTCTTTTATTCTCTCTTTTCTTTTTTTATTAACCGCTACAGACATAACTGAACTGAAACCCTATAAGCAAGTGTCAAACACCAAGAAAAAAATAAGATAGTGGAAAAAGCCCTCAGGAGGACAGATCTTTGTGTCAAGTGCATGGCGAGCACTAGGTCTCCAAGCTATGTAGCATTCTAGTTTCTTCTTTTCGTTTTTCGTATGCTACATCTTGTATTCATCTATAAACCTGTAATGAAGTTCTTTCTTACTGAAAATACTATCCATTCTCTGTAGTAAAAGTTTTCAGTTTGTAACATGACTATTGAGTGACATTATTTGAGGAATAATTTGAAAATATAAACTGTGTACTAAATTTGCCTTTCCTACAGTAGTAATTGACCAGTTGTTACTGTTGTACTCTGTAGAACATTTATTTGATTTTGTGGGTGGTTCTTTGAGAATTACGGGGATGTTCATGATTTTATGAATTTGTAAATGAGATATACAAATGGACAATGTTAAAAATGTACACATGTTACTAAATGGGCAAGTTGCACTGTGGAAAAAGACATTTTGTGAAAAGTTTGTTATTACAAGATGGTGTGATGATGAACAATCTGTGAGTTCATGTTTGATATTTTGATATGGTAAAGAGTTAAATGAGATTTGGGGGTTCAAATATGCTGTATAGTGGAATATACTGAAATATTAATCAAAAAGAAAATCTGCATATATAATTCATTTTGTTCATTGACTATAATCTGTATATTGCTGAATCTTTATAGTTTAGAGATGCTTGTTTTTGTTTGATTTTGTTTATAAATATGCTGCTAGTATAGAATATTATGTGAATTATTTTTGACATATTTATACCTGATGTGACCTTAATTGTAACCTGCATGAGTACCTTGAGTAATAAGTTCATCCCTGTTCCTACCTAGTGAACTGTATCCAAGATCCTTACCTGACCTAGAAGTAAAGAATTAAGAAAATGTAGAACTAATAGTGGACTGTGCTATTGCAGCATAGAGACTGCCAGAAAAGAGGGGTTGCTGACACAAGATGGACAGCACAAAAGGACTGATGATTGTGAGCTGCCAATTCCTTAAGATGTGCAATGTGAACCAAAGTTTCTTGGCATATGGCTTGAAGGAAATCTTAAGTGGGAGACTCGCACAAATTATATCTCAAAAAAGCTCTCAACTGTGTGTTACATTTTAAGGATACTCAAAAAATCAGTCACAAAATCTGTTCTCATACATGTATATTATCCTTACTTCCATTCTATATTACAGTATGGAATCATATTTTGGGGGAACTCACCTGGAGGTAGATATATTTTCAAAATGCAAAAACAGGCAATATGCATAATATGTAATCTAAGACATAACGAATCATGCAGACAACATTTCAAAACAAATGGCATTATGACACTGCCCTCTGCTTACATTTATAATATCGTCTCATTTGTCAAGTCATACCTGTTAAACAATGACTGCACACTAAAATTCAATGGAGATATTCATAACTATGCAACAAGGCAGCAATCTGACCTACATATGATTCAGTCCAGAACTACCTGCTACCAAAAAAGTGTTTTAAATGTTGGGATACAAATGTATAATAATTTACCCAATGAAATCAAAGCAATAAACAACCCAAGAGCCTTCTCTCATAAGTTAAAAAATATCTCTTGGACCATTGTTTTTATGCAGTTGATCATTTTTTTGAAAGGGGTTTAAAATGTAAACAATATGAGAAATGTTCAATTACGTCTGAAAATTATATACTGTGCATGTCTATGAAATATAACGGATTATTAAATACTGTGCATGTCTATGAAATACACTGGACTACTTTACTATTACATTTGTATTGGCTGTTTGTATTTTACCATACAACATTTGTATTTACTGTTTTGTTAAAGATAGCTAACTTCCTCATTGCAAAATAATGTAAAATCAATTTATTAAATATTACTTGTAAATATGTTCCCCTGACCTGTCCAATATCGTATGTACAACCTTAACAATTCTATGATTTGTATTAACTGCTTTGTTTAAGATAGATAATTTCCTTGGTATAAAATAATGTAAACATCAATTTGTAAAAATTTGTATTAACTGTTTTGTTTAAGATAGATAATTTCCTTGCTACAAAATAATGTAAAAATCAATTTGTAAAAATTACTTGTAAATAGCTCTCTTGACCTATCCAATATCATATGTAAAGCTGTACAATACTATGATTGCCTGGATCAATAAAAATACAATACAATACAATGACTGGAGTAAGAGCTAAGAAAAGAAACCTTACTTGATTTTTTTGATTGGGTGTATGTATTTAGCAGCCATTCATACAAGTAATACTTCTAAGAGTGACTGGGGGGGGGGGGGTTTAAGGCACAGCCTTCCCCAAGGATCATATGAAATGTCTGATACCACTTTTTTTATATGCATCTGAATAGTTATCGGATGAGTCAGTTCTTCCTAGGAAATTGTATATATATATATATATATATATATATATATATATATATATATATATATATATATATATATATATATACACACATATCATTCTGTCCAATTTGCTGAAACACTTTATATTCGTTGTGAAAGCTTATAGTATGTTCTGGAAGGACATATATTATCATGATTTTCAGGGGATTGTTGTCATTAACAAAATTATGTACAGGTGCTGAATTAGATGTTTATTCAAGAAATTGAAGTGTTAAATATCTGGTGGCGAATATTAAGAGGCTGTGGAAATGTTGGCATAAGCGATTGGTGCCTCTAATTACCTTAATTGCAGTTGATTGGTGGGTTGACACAGAAAACGTCATTATCTTGAGAAATGGCTGAAAAGTTACTACAAAGCAATGTATTTTCATTTGTTATCTATTTTTATGTCCTCCTCTGTAATTAATATCCTTTGTATTTACATTTATAATTAATTTTCCAATTGTTTACACCACACAAATTTCTGATTTTCAGAATCTAAGGTCTTATTTGTAAATTTTACGGATAAAGCATGAGATTTGTGCTGTCATACAGTGTTAGTAATCAAATCCAAACTGTAATTTATTACAGACATTATTGGAATTAAAGTTCAGATTGATTTTTTATATATAAAACTACAGATAATACTAAAAAATTTATGTAATACAATATTGTATTTTATACCTTATTTGGCTGTAACATCAATTTCTTTATGTTTTGTAAATTTTAACTGTAGCATCAAAATTGTACAAAATTAATAATGTGTTATTTTGAAATTTATTGTTAAAATTCGATATAAAGTGATGCAGCGAAGCTGCAAGTTAGTTGTTCAGTAGTTGTTTTGTCAGTCAGTCAATGAGATCTGTGCAGTATGTCAGTCAGTATTTTGTTAACATGAAGAGTAGGCAAGTCAGTTGTCTATAAATTTTTTGAAGTTGGAAACTGTTATATTCTTTCATCAAATGAACTCCAGGCAATAGAAAGTTAAGATAAATGTAACGATCCAAGAGAAACATTATAGACTCATAGATCTGTTGATGAGACAATCAGCCAGCTGAGATTTTATTCACATGGGCGATGCACTGTATGACAAGTGCAACTTCAAGAGCATGCTGTATGACAACCCACACCATCCGGTGACCCATTGACCAACTATTTGAAAGCAAAGTCTAAAAAATAAAACACCAGAACAGAATGGCCAAGAGCAGGGAGCCATTAAGTTCTGTATCACAGAGTGACACAGAAGATAATACTGACCTTGATAGAATCAAAATGGAACTCAGCACTACTGACATTTTCACTTTAGGTGTGTATGCTACTTGTGTTCAGTATGATGATGAAACTGCTACAGTATCTTCTAGCATTATATCAGCAGCTCAAGTTAAAAGGGAACCAGTCATACTTGAACTGAGTGGTTCAGTATACCAAGTGATAATACTGACACTGGTATAATGACAGAATCAGTAGCAGAGAAGATGTCAAACTGGACAGGTAAAATGTTTTCATAATGTCTTTAATTAAGAGACTTGGTAATTTAAAGTCCACCTTGAAAAGAGTAACTGATGTTTTCCATAAATATAAAAACTAAAATTAGTAAGGGAATTCCAGCCCAGAAACTGAAATTAGTAATATCATATTTTAACTGAAATTTCTAGCTTAAAACTGGAAGTGAAACAGGATACTGAAAAGCAGTTTGCCCAATACCAAATACAACAGGATGAGCAGGTGAACTTGAAATTTTGCAAACAAGTTTTGACTGAAATTTCTAACTTAAGACCGAGTGAGGTGGTGCAGTGGTTAGCAAACTGGACTCAAATTCGGGAGGATGACGGTTCAATCTCACATCCGGCCATCCTGATTTAGGTTTTCTGCGATTTCCCTAAATCGCTCCAGGCAAATGCCAGGATGGTTCCTTTACCCAATATTTGTTCATCCAGGAGTTTATGAATGTATTGCAGGTATCTTGCTCAATGCAGGAACAGATTTCTTTCATAATGGGATATCTATGAGGGGATGCAGTTTCCTGGGCAAATGAAATTTTTGAGGCATGTTGATCCCCAGAAATTTAGAGCGAATGATAAGTTGATTTGTGGGGTGGAAAAAGGTGTCAATCAGACTCCGGCAGTCTGAAAGGTTTTTGTGAACACTGGTGAAGATGCATTAAATACACTAACACAGGAAAGGACTCTGAGGTTTTTGATGCTGATATAGAGAGAATGTTGCGTTCCTACATCTATAGAGTGCTATTACTGCACCTTAGGATAGTTATGAGAATTACATAATTTCTTTATAGTGGGAGTGAATGCCAGCAATGACAAGATGGTGGCGATAAGAACACACAGTAAAAACAATATGGTGGTAGGCCAGTGCATAAGATGCACAGCTGAGGTGGGCTTTCATACATGCAGTAGAAGCTATTATGATGTGTCAGTATATTGTAAACAGTATATTCCCACCTGAGCCATTAAACTGAATAGTGCCTCAGTATGGGATTGACAAGAGGCAATGCTTTCTCTGATCCAACGATTATGAAAAATTTTTTAAATGAAGAGAACGGCTTAGAATTGGATGAAAGGGCAGTGCTAAAAGGCGGCACCGTGTTTGATCTTGGAGTGAGGTGGCAGGTGCATAAGGATGAGCGCGGCCCAGCCCCTGTCCTTGGCAACACCATATTTAACCTGGAGAGGAGACAGGACAGTCATAGTTTGATTAGCTTATGCAAAGCACAGGATGACTCCCTCGATGGCAGTTCCAGGTGCCATGTTATTCTACAAAATAAAAATGACATTTTTGGGACTGAATTATTATCTAGTGAATGTGGAAAAAAACATTGTAGGACAGGAAGTTAATGAAAGAATAGTTAGCTGACAAGTATGGGAGCTTTGGGCTCTGAAAAAGGACTTGTGAAAAGATTCGGTCGAGAATGCACCCATAGACCAAGATTCTGAACTTAAGAAGCCAGAACAATTGAAATGCCCAGACGTGCTCAAGGAGGAAAGTAATAGGATTTACAGACTTCTATTTTGTGGTAAATCTGAATGTGAATTGCTCTTTACGCTGGATGATAATGCTGCATTTCATTTAGACACATTAGAAGAGTAGTGTGAGGCATACTACTTATGTCACATGTTGCTTCATGACAGGCTGCTTAATGGGTTCTAGTGTTCACCCTGGTGAGAGCACAAACTGAAAGGTGTCCTGGTATGCAGGTGTTTGATTACAGAGCTGGGACTGAAGATCTATTGTGTGAAGATAATGTGATGCAAACCAGTATTAACATCAGACGTATTGTAGGGGCAGTAGGTGATATCATCTATGAAATATTAATAGACATCAGTTTAAAGATATCTATAATGAAACAAGAGCATTCTAATGCATTTCCAAGCAAATAAAGAATGAGGTTAATGCCAGTGTTAGGTGCAACAGTTTTGTGGTGACAGGAAAACTGTCTAAAGCTATCAAACATGAGGTACCACTTTCTCTGCAATTTAATAACATCTAAATAGCACACCCATTATTGATTATTCCACATCTTAATGTGGATACAATTGTGGGTGTCGATTTTCTAAATCATTATTCGTGTAAACTAGATTTTGATGCTTTTCACCTGAAGTTCCAGGTAGATGGGAAGTATCTAGTAGTGCCTTTTGTCAAACAATAGTAATTAATGTCTACAGGTTGTGACGAAGTAAGTTGGGATAGTTTTAATTCCCCTCTTGTTTTGACATCTTCCTCCTTAAATTCATTTTTTATGTTTAACTATGCACCATTATCATACATTAATATAGTCTGCATTTTCATAAAAGAGAAAGAATGGCCCTCAGTTTTAAAGAATATAACACCAGATCTAATTTTGTGCTTAGTTTTAGGTATGTAATCGATTTTCTAATTTATTTCGACTATTACTAGTTAGTATCTTGTGTTATAGGGTGAAATCAGTAATTTTTTCATAACTAAAATTCTATTGTTGAGTATAAACAAATATCAGTTCTGTACTAATTGTAAACATTTGGAAGATGAAATGCTAGTAATCTTAAATAATGTATTTGGACCTATTCGACAACATGTTAGCAAAGCCAGCCCTTCATTAATTCCAAAACAATTAACAGTTTTGTCCAAAGTATTGTTTGCGTACTTAAATTTGTTAATATCATGATTTAAACAAATAATTTGGCCTACTCTTGCAGTAGAAGAAACTGTTAAAAAGAGACAATTTTTGATGTATTCTGTTAATTTAATGAGTTAAGTTTTAAGTGTAATTTCTGTAATTTTAACTTCAAACAATGTGTAGTTTTAGAACCTATTATTGATATATAAGGACCTGAATTTTGGTCATGGGACAGTCAGTCCATGGCCGAGTTTCAGACGAGGAATGTGTGTTGCTTAGAATGACAACAATGCATCAACCTAACAGTGAAGTAAGTGTTACACCATTCGGCTGTGTGTTAAAACACGCAGTGTCTGCTCCATAAATACCTGATTATTCTTCAAGAACTGTGAACTTTGTGGTTAGGTTTTTACTGCTCATAGTTGTTCAATACTAAACTATTGTAGCAGTGTGTGGAGGTTTGCATGCAAAGTATTAATGAGGCTTATGGAAAATTTAAACAGCAGTGTACTGGCCATACATATATAACTGAATATTATTTGGGGGTTGTGAAAAGTGGTAGTAAAAGACTGTGAAACGTAACTGTGCATCTCTTGGCACCGGCCACTGTGGCCGAGCAGTTCCAGCTGCTTCAGCCTGGAACTGTGCTGCTGCTACAGTCACAGATCCGAATCCTGCCTTGGGCATGGATGTGTGTCTGAACCATCTGTTGGCTACATTATTTCCCGTATTCAGTGTCCAAATTACAAACCCCATTTTTGAGCCAGTGTAGCAATGCAGTACGTCAACACTGAGGACAACAAACAAAGAATTAAAAACCAAGTGGAATGCTGCAGGGTGTAGGGTAGAGAGAGGAGGAGGTCTAGTGAGAATAAGCAGTCCTCTTGTTGATGAACAAACAAAAAATTATGGCTGAGATAAGTGAAAGAATCCATGGGGTGGATATGTTGGCTGAGGCACAAAAAGCAACTTTAAGGAAATACTTTTATGAAACATTACAGTATTTTCTGATTCCTGAGGAGTAGTTAGAATCTTTGAATGTAGTTTCACAGTGAAGCCACATGAAAGATTCACAGCAGAGACATAATTATCAGGTACATTTTTCTTAAAGAGATACTGTACAAAAAGAAATAAATAGGATGTGAGATTGGGGAATTATCAAAAATGCATAGAGTGAGTGTATCAAACCTTTGGTTGTGTTTCTGAAAAAAGTCACCAGTGTATGTTTAGCACTAGATGCCCAGAAGATGTACGAGATTGTGGAAAGGGAAAGTGATAGACTAGATTTGATTGATAAACTTCTTCAAAGGCATTACGGAACAACATTCATAACATTACTTGTGTTTATTGGAACCTGCAGTAAGATCCCAAGTTACAGATGTATACAGTGTTCTCTTATGACAGGTTGTGTTACCACTTCCATGTAGTATGTTTTGTGTTGAATTTATCCAATTGTGGATTTGTGAAGGTGATGTACCAGGTACTGACTGTATACATTGATGATGTACTACTGATTATGTCCATTTGGGTGTAGCACTGCAAGTACAGAAAGGAGTCATAAAGTTTTTGTAAGACTGAATTGGTCAGAAGTGAAATTAAATTCTTGAGACACATCATTAATGCAGAAGAAGTAAATTAAGTGTTATGCAGAAGTTCCCTAGTCCCAAGGCTAAAAAGCAGTTGTAGGGTATATTCAGGCTGTTTGGCCCCAATAAGCAATTCACGTCATTAGAAGCATTTAACAATCCACATTTAAATCAACTTCTCAAGAAGAATGCCATATGGGCATGGGTATAAGAATGCAAAACAGCTTCCAGAAACTCAATTCGGATTTGTTACATTGTAAAATACAGACCAAAGTTCAATAGACAATTTTTCACGTCCTCAGATGCTTCTCTTTAGAGTATCATGGCTGAGATTTCTGCTTTGGAAACAAGGATGGAGAGAATCAATGCAGCACTATCACATTTGTGATTCAGATGTTACAGTGGGAAAAAACAAAACAAAAAAGTGTGTGACAGAACAGGAAACTTTATCAGTTGTGTATGGTTTCCAGAAATTTGAGGGTTATTTGTTAGGTAATCACAGAGTGGTGTTGAGACAAAGCACATAGCTTTCTGAAGAAGGTGCTTCTTAGGACATATCATATTGGCCAAGTGGATGATATGTCTACAGCAGTTTGATTTGGAAACATGGTACATTAAACGAAGAGATAATATTATTGCAGATGCACTCTGAAGATTGCCTGCTGAGGGCAGCTCAAAAGCCAGGTGACAACTTCTGAGGGTCTCAAAGTTTGTTTATTTACAACATGCGCCATTACAACTTTTTATAATACTACATGTACATATTGCATGTCTGTGCGGAGTGTGGTGTAATGTTTGTGTTTTATGATGATGAGAGAAGGTGAAATCCAGTGCTGGCATGTAGCCTACTACTCGTGAATTGCGCCAAGGGGGCCGCCAAACTTAATGGCCCCATCTGGCAGAAGGATCACCATCAACGATGTCATGTGCACTGATTTCATGAGACGGTGTGGAGAAGTTTGGCGTTTAAACCAGGACATCGACGCAAAGTGTGGTTATCAGTAAATTTACACCACCAGCTCTCGCCCCCCCCCCCTTACTGGCCAGATACTGGCAGTGAAAACTTTTTCCTCCATCAGGATTTGAACTTGACTGTCCCCAGGTCAGCTGTCACTGCACAAAGGTGCAGTAGTGATCTCAACAAAGGAGGCAGAGAGGGTCTCAAAGTGTTTTATGTGAAAGGAACCAAGAAAGAAGCCCTAATTCATTTAATCTGCAGGGAGATTCATAGGGAACAGAATCAGGATGAGTACCAGAAGTATGTAAAACATACGAATGTACCCTAAGGTTGCATGTCTATTAGTCTATTATAAATTTCAAGTTGTTCTCTTCCATAGAATGAAAGCCAAGAGGATTGGAAGCTCTGCTTTCCAGACCAACATGTAGAAGTGCTCATTGACTTAGTACATGAGAATTATGACCAATTTGGTGTGAAAAAGTGTCTCACAACATTGCAGAAGGCAAGTACAGAAGAGAGTCATGGCATGCAATCAATGACAAAAAGTGAAGACAGCTTCCATATGTATTCAAGATAGAGCGTTCTAGAAGATGAACCTAGATATATAATCACTGTCATATGCTTGGGCCATTGCTTGTGTCTAGAGGTGGGTGCATTTGTGTTTTCATTTTGTTGGATGTTCTCTTAAAAGGTGTGGTTCTACCCCAACTGCAGAGTCAGTGTCAGAGTGCTGATAGATAAGCTGTAAAAATATTACTTTGTTCAAAAAAGAAAACCTCAATCACCACTTTCAGATAATTGTCTGCCGTTTGTAACAAACAAATCTGAGAAACTGCTAGAAAGAAATAATGTTAGTCATATTAAGAGTTCCTTTTACCTACCACAAGGCAATCTGAATGAGAAAGTTATAAAAAAATTTAACAGACTGTGTAGGACATTTTGCCACAGGAGAAACAAGACCTGGCCAAATTTTTAGTATTTGAAGATATAGGTGGTTCGCAGAAAATAAGATGTCTCCTTGGGTCGTAGTGTGTTCTTAAACCAAGTCACACTGACCTATATCTAAGAGCTACAGGACATAGCATGAACTATGGAGGGATCAAGATCCTTCCAACCATCTCCAAATGCTGGGACTCCATCATTAAAGAAGCAGTCAAAATATGTATCAGTAATGATCTGATTAATAGAGACATGGGATTTCAACTTAGTAAGGAATGGGAACCAACAATGGTGGTACTAAGGGATTGTCAGCCACAGACCAACGAATCAACACAGACAGGGAATGAGAGTCGGGATACTTTGATTTGGCACCAACCATTCAGTCCATGCATACGCTGGGCAATGATTTGTGGCTGCATTTTTCCTGCATCATGTATATCAAGATTGTTGTCTGTTTGATGGCCTCTCTGATTAGCCTATGATGACATCATAGGCCCATCCCTTAGTGCCAGCATTTTTCGAGTGAGCCAGTACATACATTGGGAAGCCACTGCAGCAACACATCATTAGGCACCTAAAGATGATGAGCAGTTGTCTCATTGAAACAGTGTGCAGCTTTGACAACATTATCTGCTGTGGTGCCTGTGAACCACAGAAGCACTTATGTCGAAAATTCTCAAACAGCACATTTGAAGAGATAATTAATAACCTTTGCTATGGGGTTGCAGAAATCACTCAATGCAAATTGATGTTTTGCAGAAGACCAAATGAACATCAATGGAGAGGAAGTCAGTTTTCCCTGTGGGACAAATATCGACCCAATAAGAAATCGAGAAACAAGGGCAGGAGAGTATTCTAAAGAAAGTACAGGAGTGGACGAAAGGGCTAAGTCTGCCACATTTCAATCAGAACATTGTGTGTTGGTGAAAGCTAGAGTAAGGTTTTGCAAGAAATTAACAATTTTTTGCTGGTCTTTCAAGGTCCCTTTCTGATAGAAAGTTCTCCTAATCAAAATCCATATTGCTTAGTGTACCTTAAATCAAAAAATCCTTTTGTGTTAAGAAGTGTGTTTGATTTAGAGGATTATATTATTTAGAGACAAGATACCAAGGAACAGGAAAGCTGGAAATGGATCAGTATATTCTATACTACACTGGATGGGAAGATGGAAAAATTCAAAAAGTGGTAGGTTTCGTGGTTAGTAAAAGAATAGCAGTGGCAATAATTGATTTTAACTAATTGGTGACAGAGTATCTAATACAGGACAGAGGTAGATTCGAACTATAACAATAATTATACTACATGCCCAACTGAGGTTGCAGTGAAGTAAAAGGAAATTTTTGTGAAATACTTCAAGAGGTAATCTGTAAGACACTGTAATGATCTCTGGATCGTTAACACTTGACTTAAATTTGCGTTTGCCTGGTTCATTGATGATTGATAGGAACATCAAGAAACTTTCAAGCTTCACAAAATTATTTATTGACTTTAGTTGACAACTGAACTGCACATACTCCTGCGGTAATATAAAACAGTGACTGACTTGCTGCATCGCTTTATATACAAATTTAAGAATTGTTACCATTGTTAATTTATTGCAAAAAGTAACTTACAATAACAATTTCATCTAAACTAACTGTTGTTACATTTGTACTTGTTATAACATATAATCTACATTTATTTATATCACATTTTATTTATATCACATCATTTCATGATGTGATATTCAGTTTGAAATATGTACATATTGTTGTTAATGCCAACAACTGATTAACAATCATGAGAATTTACATAATTCCAAAATATTCTGTGTGTGTTTAGAAAGAAGAATAGGTTTTCTGGGCAAACTGAACCAAACGATACCTATAAAATACACATAAAAGGCCCTGTTAAGCACTGAATTGAACGATAAATACATAGATGCATATGTAAAAAGGTGGTATCAGGCACGTCTTAGTGATCTTGGGGAGACTGTACCATTATAACACCAGGATAAGATATTAGGCGTATTGTTGAAGGTGCCAATGCCAAAGTTGGCATTTGAAAGTAATAGCAGGGACAGATAGCTTACACGCTGAAAGAAACTGTAATGGAGTGAGAATTCTTAGCTATGCAAGTGTAGTCAAGCTAAGGATTATAAGCATATACACAACGCTACTGGGGTGTCACCAGATGGTAGACCAAACAGACCACGTGGACGAATGATACAAAAGCAGTGCCATGAATGTGAAAATCCTAGGAGGAGCCAAGGCAGGCCCAGCCATGATAGTGTTATGACAAGGAATAAATATAGAGAAGCCAAGGGGAGGAAATAGTATAAAAGAATGGAATACTGATGCAAACAAATTGAAAGATAATGAAAAGACATGAGAATTCTTCAGTAATGTTCAAAACGGATTTGAGGTTCTAACACTGGAAGACAACCTCAACACTGAAGGTCAGTGAGAAATTATGAAAACACATGTTGAAGCAGCAACAATCGAAGTGCACAGAAACAGACAAAGAAGGAAGGAAAATTCATGGTTCTTGGAAGAAAGTGAGAAAAAAGTGAAACAAAGAAGAGTTGCAAAGAAAAATACCAACAGGAAGATTCATGGCGAAAACAAAGAAGAATATGAAAATGATAATGGGGAAATCAAAAATCGTCTCATGTCAAAAGTGTAGTTAAAAGGGCAAAACAAGATAAAAGAGTGTGGAGTACAAGAGATATTTATAGATCAATTAGGATCTTCAGAAAAGGCTAAATACCACAACTGTTAGGCATTAAAGTTAAAAATGGCAAGACAGTTTCAGAAAGAACAAAATGTATGTAAACATGAACGGAATATTCTGTGGAGCTTTTAATTGTTCAAGATGTAAGTTCATAAATGGAGGAAGAATGTAAATATCAGTTGCAATTCCAACATTCAAAGCGGCAGTAGACACAATCAAAATACTAAAACACAAAACTTCAGGGAAAGGGAGGGGATACAATTGCAAACAAGTACGAAAACTCATGACCAACATTTGGAAAGAAAGAGAGAGGATGTTGACATTGATAGTGCTTCTCAGAGGCATGAGCATTGCTGGGCAGAGAGCGTAGGAGTAGTATATGCATGTGAGATCTGGACTAAAAACCATTTTTTTTAAATTCCCTGATATAAACCAAGATTTTAGTTTTGCTGTACCCCCCACTCAAAAATTTATCTACACCCTTGAACGAAATTATCAATAATTTTTAAAAAATTTATTTAGTTGAAATTTAATATTCAACAAACTAAATTTAATCAGCCTGCATCCAGTTAAAAATTTAAAAAAATACAAAAATTCTATAATTTATTCAAATTAAATAACATGAATTGAATGGTTTTTCTTTTGTTTTTACCTCAATATTAAAATTTAATGCAACAACTTTCTGTAATTGGTAATCGACTTCTGAATAGACTGAAAAGATTTTTGTGTGACAATCTGGAAGAGTAATGTTATATTTATCATCTGAAAGTAATGGTACTTCTTCACCATATTTAGCTATAAAAATTTCAGCTTTTGGAACATTGCATGACTCATTTTTTTCAGTTCTGTATTTAGTGAATACTTCCACATAGCCATTACTATAGTTGTTAAGTTCACTTACTAATTTTTCAATGCTGTTGTTCATGTTCATTTTGTTTTGGTTTTATTTATAAACAAAAAACATGTTTCAAAAGATAAAACATTGGATAAACGTTTTAATATTTTAAAATCCAAATTTTTCAGTTTTTATTTTTCCTCTATCTTTTTGAAAACACTAAAAAGGAAATGTAAACATGAAGTTACAGGGAACACTTCTATAATTTTTTCCAGAGTTTTGTTCATTTAAGTAAATAAAAATTGTCAGTAAGTATTCTGTGTTATGAATCATAAGTTAAATTCTTTTTACCATACATAATTATATGTCAAACTGTATCATTTGGGATGTTTTCATTTAAAAGAAGAACATAGTTTCGTTGTTTTTTGAGTAGTCTCCTAATCATATTTATGACATAGAAAGGATAATTTTGAATAAAATTGAATGGACTTATGTTTACATTGTTATTGTGTTATTCTTTTAAAATCATTGGAAGCTTTCAAAAAATTGAGGAAGTTTCGAAAATTGAGGAAAAATTTTACTTGTTCCCTTTTTTACATAGATAGTCTGTAATTTAAAATGATCAAATAAAGAAGATTCATTTAATTGATTATTTTGTTGATTCATTTGGAAAACAACAAAAATAAAATAAGACATATCAAATTCCATAGAAGTATAATAATTAGTAATATCTAGTCCAAAATTTCTTTTTCCATTTAATCCAACAATTTAAATTGTTTGTGATTCAAAAATAATAAACTGGAATTTTTGGATTTTTCAGTCCTCCTTGTTCTATTTCAAATGAATATTATGGTTCATATTTAACAGCAGGAACAATGTTTTTCATAATTTTAACAATAATTTTACCTTCATTTGGAATTGTATTATTATTATTACTACTAGCCCATCCAGGAATAGAATGGTCTTGGTTTTTTCTTAAACTCCAAGTAAAAATTACTGTTAAATCTGCTTCCCAAATTTTTTTGCTTTAAAATCCTTCAGAAGTCTTTTGGATAATTGTAATGCACGAATTACTACTTTATTTTGTTTGTTTTCAATTTTACCATTCTTAAGAATATGATGATGATGATGATGATGATGTTTGGTTTGTGGGGCGCTCAACTGCGTGGTTATCAGCGCTCGTACAATTTCCCAACCTTTGCTCAGTCCAATTTCGCCACTTTCCTGGATGATGATGAAATGATGAGGACAACACAAACACCCAGTCATCTCGAGGCAAGAGAAAATCCCTGACTCCGCCGGGAATCGAACCCGGGACCCCGTGCCCGGGAAGCGAGAACGCTACCGCGAGACCACGAGCGGCGGACTTTAAGAATATGTCCTTCCATAGTTAATTAATTTGATAGCAATGAAGTTAATTGAATGAGAGTTGATGAAGAATAAATGAATGTTCTATACCAGGCAAAATATCATTTACTTTTTTATTATAATAAAATCAAACAACTTTAACAAATAATTATCAATTACTTTAATATTTGATTTACCATCACACACTGAAAAATCTTTTCCATCTGGCTGAATAACATCAAATGTCATGTTGCATTGTGAATAGTGGGTATGAATCCAACATCTCAATATTATTGTTAACTTCTGTTTCATTGTTTGGATATTTAAATTATTTTTTGTTTTCTCGTTTCAGGAAATTACAAAAATTGATAACTCTCATTTTGTTCATGATTTATCAGGTAAAATATATTAACTCATTTTTTAAAATTACTGTTACACAAGCACCACTGAAGTCAGTGAAACAATCATTTTCATCAGTTATACTAATTATTAAATACTGAATACTATCAAAAATTGGAATATTTACAGGATAATTTGGTTCATAAATTGTTGGCCCTCCAAATACAGCATGAGGTTTCAATGAAGCAATAATATTAGTTTCTCTATGAAAAGGATCATTACATTTAACAAACATTCCATGAGCCATATGAAAATTTTTATTTTATATTTCAAATGGAATAATTTTAGGATCATTATCAGCAATTGTTTTTTTCATTAGCTTCAATAATTTGATCTTTAAAACTTAAAATTTGTCCAATACTATCTTTACCCATAAGTAATTTAACATCACTTTTGATAGTAACTGACTGATGACCTCAGCAGTTAAGTCCCATAGTGCTCAGAGCCATTTGAACCAATTGGTAGTAACTCTGTTTAAAATGTTACCTTCTTTAATGTGCATATTACATTCTTCCAATTGAATAATTTTTTCAAACAATATTGACCAACAGGAATTTCTATCGTTTCTCATTCAGTATATAATCTATTATATTTCGATATAATATTTGGAGTTAAGAAGTTTGAATAAAAACCAACTAATGTAACATTTTTATATGTTTATTTTATTAGAACAATTAATGTTTTTTTCAGAACAGATGAATTATTGCTCAATTGAAATTATATTCCCATTTTTATTAATAAAATTTATGTAAATAAATGACTGGTTTGGAACCAAAACTAACAATTCCAGATAAAAATTAAAAAATAAACATGATAAAGTTTTATCAAATTCTATTTGGTGTTGTATAATAGCACCAGGTGGAGGCTGAAAAACCACACTAATGATTAATAATTATATTCCAGCTCCAGGATGGTTAAACAGGAATGAAATTAAAGATTCATACATTTATTTTAAAAGCTTAGATCAGCTGAAATAGCTACAGTTTATGAAAAATGTGAAAAAATTCAGGGTAAAATTAACGTTCAAATGATGTTTTTAATGATTTCATTGTTGAAAATCATGATGTAGCTAGAGACTATTTTCTTAGAGGTAGACACAAAGGAACAGATTGTTTTTATTTCAGTCAAACATATTCAAAAATATTGAAACAATTAGTTATAGATAATCTTAATTTTTTAAATATTTTCAGACAAGATGATACAAAGTTAAGTCATATTTATCATGGGTCTGTTGGGGTGAATTAAAATTTGATGATTTTAAAGAAATGTGTAGTAAATATTCGAATAATTACTCATTTGGTTATATTATGATATATATGACAATAAAAATTAATAACAGTAAATACAGAGAAAAATTTAAGAATTTTTTTGAATGTTGGGCGTAAATCTTGAACATAAAGGCTGAACGTAAGCACTGAACATAAATGATGAATGTAAAATGAAATTGATTAGTGTTTTTTATCCTTAATAAATGTTTTGAAAATATGATACAGAGATTGTTAAAAAAGCTAGAGAAATAGAAAAGTAAAATAACAATTAAAAGAAGATTTTGAAAATGGAAAAAACAACCAAGAACAGAACATGAAAAATTTAAAAAAGAAGATCGACCCATTTATCAATGCAATTGATGATCTTAAACAAGGAATCGAAGGATTAGGTGATAATATTTTGATAGCTATTGAAGTAAATAGAAAAGTTGAAAAACAGTTGATTCCTTGTAAATTAGAAGACAAAGATGTTAAAAAAATAAATATTAGTGAAAGAATGATAGAATTTATCAATCATAGTGAAGATACTATTTTTGGATTAAGACCTGTTGGTAGTTTTAAATATACTCGTAAATATTCAGTTGAATTCAGTGGTGATAAATTAAAAATTGATGGAAAAGAATATGGAGGTACTGAGGGATTACCAGTAAGGTAAGTAAAAACAAATTACTATGAATGATTTTGGTGACGAATTTGATTCCATTGATTTACATAATTATGCTAGAATTTTATTTGACTCAAATGCTGTTTGTAATGAAAGTAATGCAAATAAAATACAGTAAAGGAAATAAATATAATAATTTGAAAACAATAGTTGAAGATTATTTTCCTAGTTTTTCAGAAAGAGATCTTAATGATTCATTTCAAAAAGTTGCAGTTTTAATTAGAAAATATACAGAAAAACCAATCAAATACATTTGGATCAATGATGGTTGTGGTTTAATCGATAGATTAATGGTAATTCATGTTTAGGAATGAATTGGAAATAAAAACTATCTCAATGAAAAAGTAGGAATAACTCCAATGGTAATTCATGTTTCGGAATGAATTGGAAATAAAAACTATCTCAATGAAAAAGTAGGAATAACTCCAATGTTCACAAATAAATTAATGATTTCAACTTCAACAATCTAAAAGGAAATTCATATTTAATTAAATTTTGAATAATCTTCTGGATATCAGAAAATATGGTAAATACATTAATTAATATATTGCCTCTAGAAATGCAACATGTTGGTTATACTTATTGTGGTCCTGGAACAAAATTAGAAGAAAGATTATCTACAGGAGATGAAGGAATAAATCCATTAGAGGAAGTTTGTAAAAAACTTGAATTCACATATAGAAACAATAAAGATTTAGAAAAACGACATGATGCTCATAAAGAACTCAATTAATTGAAGAATAGATGCTTCAGATGCTTCAATTGGTGAAAAATTAGCTGCAACAGCAATTAGAAGAATAATCTATGGAAAACGAAAATTAGGTGTGGGATTAAATGTTCCACCAGCTGTAGCAGGCTTATGCCTGCTGCTTGCTGTAAATGGGTGATGTTTATAAAAAAATTCTATATTAATTTGTAGTCAGTGTAGATGAATAACTTATTGGTTATACTTTGCTTCCTAATGGCAAGAATAATCAGTTAATATTAAACTGAACAATGATCAATTAAATGGTATTGAACTATTTTTAACTGATGTTCAAAAACGAAAGAGAGGTAAGAAAACTGGTGAAAATTTACTTATTACATAAGGTATTCCAGCTGCGAGAAAAATTATTGAATATCTAACTAAAAAGAAAGAAAGTTAAAAATTAGCAAAACATGAAGGTGGATTTTTACCAAATGATCTCTGACACAGTCAAGGAGAGTGTCACGACAGAGGAAAACCTGTCGAAAATGCATTAGCGGTACCTCAACTGCCGCTCGGCTTTGACTAAACCCCACCCCAAATATGCGACTCTCTGACAGTGTATAAATGATGTGTCCACTAATCTTATGCTGGCACATGATTACTAGAAGAAACTTGCATGCACCCACCATGCAGCTGAGGACAGGTGAGCTAGCACAGCAATGCCATCCCTGCCTGTCCTAGGCTCGCTGTCAGTATCTGTGTAGTCAGTTGCCCTGGGCACACCTCAAGTAACATAGTTGAGTATGGTGCACTCTGCCTCACCAATCAGTGCATCGAATACAAGCACCCTTTCCATTACACACAGTGCGGGGTACAACTATGTGCGATCCATAATGGCAGGGTGCAGCAATTTCGAATGACAGTCAGCCCACCACTTTGATAAAAAGCAATTTGTGTAGTCCAGTTAACCTATGCACCACAAAGGCTGTGGTCGACAAACTGCTGAACACAGGAATAGTCCACGCTTCAGACAGCCTATGAACATTACCAATAAAATTTATTTGGAAGAAAGACAGAACCATCAGACTCTATAGGGACTACCGAGCTCTCAACTCCTGAACAGTGTATGACAGCTACGTGATACTGAATGTTCAGGACTTCATACAATTACTTGCAGGAGCGATGATCTTCATTATGATTAACTGTAATAGGCATACCTCCGAAATCCCATGCACCCAGACGATGTTACAAAAAGGGTGATAATCACACCAATTCGTCTCTTTGAATACTCTTCATGCTGTACGAACTCCAAATGTGGCAGCGCTTCATAGATGGGACGCTTTTTAACTTCTAATATGCTTACTTAATGGATCCCTCTTTTTTCTGGCACTCCTCAGCAACACAACCAGCACTTCAAACAAGTTCACACTGCCTTGCAGGTCGTGGCGATGCTCACTACTAAAGAAAAGTCTCAGCTGTGGAAGGCTGAAATAAACTTCCAAGGGAATACAGTAAGCGCGACAGGAATCAAACCTCTGGCTGACCAAACTGATCATATCAAACATCTCCCCAACTCTTTGAATTACCATGAGCTTCGAAGCTCCTTATGGTTCTTGAACTTCTGCCGGCATAACCTGCTGCAAGCAGCAGCAATATAAGCACCCCAAACTGATGCCCTCACCAGGCCAAACAAGCAGGAGAAAAAACGAGTAGTATGTAACTGTTAAAATGAAGGCTGCATCTGATTCGCTAAGGAATGTCTAACATGAGCAATTACGTTTCCTCATCCTACACCAAATACACGGCTCACCATTGCCTTACATGTCAGTGACACTGTGACCTGAGCTATACTGCAATAACTCGTGGGAAGCGGGAATCAGTCCTGCGTTTCTTCATCGGTGTCATACTTCGTAAGAGACCTAATTATGAGTGGCGGAGGGTACTTTTGTACCACTAACGGAGCCCTCCAACCCTGTTCCACTCGCAAATAGCGCGTGGAAAAATTGTCAGAAGCTACCGTACTGGCTCTAGTTTTTTGAATTTTCTCCTCATAGTCATTACACGAGACGAACGTGGGTGGAAGTATGTCGTCTGATTCCTCCCAGAAAGTGCTCTTTCGAAACTTCAGTAGTAAATCTCTCTGTCATGTACAAAGTCTCTCTTGTAACGTCTGCCAATGGAGTTTGTTGGGCATCTCCGTAACCCTCTCGTGCCGACTAAACGATCTCGTGACGAAACGTGACGCTCTTCGTTGGATCTTCTCTATCTATTCTATGAGTCGTATCTAGCATGAATCCCAGATAGATGAACAATACTCAAGAATCGGTCGAACAAGCGCCTTATAAGGCACTTCCTTCGTGGATGAGTTACATTTCCATAAGATTCTTCCTATGAATCTGCCTTCTGCTATTCCCACTATTTATTTTATGTGGTCATTCCACTTTAGGTCGCTCTGGATCGTTGCTCCTAAGTATTTTACTGCAGATAGTGGTTACAGCGGTTTGTCATTAATAGTGTAGCTATATAGTAATGGACTTCTTTTCCTATGTATGCTCAATACGTTACATGTATTTACGCTCAGAGTCAACTTTCAGAGCCTGCACCATTCATCAAATCTCTGGAGGTCATTCTGCAAATTGTCACTACCTTCTGTCGTTGCTACTTTGTTATGGACAACTGCATCATCTGCGAGCACCCTCAGAGAGCATCCGACGCTTTCTACTAGATCATTTATATGAGTTCCTTGGAGGTGCTCGGGAAATTACCTTTACATCTGTCGACTTTGTTCCGTTAGGAGTGACTGTTGAGTTCCGTCTCCAAGGAAGTCTTGGATTCAGTTGCAAATCTGTTCCGATACTCGATAAGCTCGTGTTTTTTTCATTAAACGGCAGTGCGGATCGGTGTCCTTTGCCTTCCCGAAGTCAAGGAACAACCTGAGTGTCGTTATCTACATCGCTGTGGATCTCACGAAGGAACAGAGTGAACTGATTTTCGCAGGATCTCTGTTTGCGGAATCCATGTTGATTTTTATAGAGGAGATTTTCTTTCTGCAAGACAGTCATAATTCTTGAGCATAAAACATGTTCCATAATTCTACAACAGATTGAAGTCGACGATATATGTCTATAATTGCGTGGATCTGTCCTACAGCCCTTCCTGAAAATGGGAATGACCTGCGCTTTCTTCCAGTCGCTAGGTACCCTTCGCTGCTTAAGTGATCTACGATAAATTACTGCTAGAAGGGGAGCAAATTCTTTCGCTTAATCTTTGTAGGATCTTACAGGTATGTCGACTGGTCCTGACGTCTTTCCACTACTAAGCGATTGTAGTTGTTTTTCCATTCCGCGATCGGTTATCTCAATATCTGCCTTTTCGACGTTCTTACGATGATTGAAAGGAGGGACCGTGTTACAGTCTTCCACGGAAGACGGAATTCAGTATTTCGCTCTTCTCTCTGTTATCTTTCCGAAAAAAATTCGCTTTCAAAGTCATTCAACACTTCTCTCATTGCTCTCCTTACGCTCATTTTCGCTTCGTTCAGCTTTTGTTTGTCAGCTAGGTTTTTACATCTCTTGAAACTGAGATGAAGTTCTCTTTGTTTACGTAGCATTTTTCTAACATTGCTATTAAACCGTGGTGGGTCTTTCCCATCCCTTAAGACCTTACTCGGAAAATACTTGTCTAGGGCATATTGCACGATTCCTTTGAATTTTGTCCATTCGTTTTCCACATCTTCGTCCCCATCACCGGATATTTGATGCTGACTGCTCAGACACTCTGAAATATGTATCATGTAACTCTTGCTAAGCGAAAATATTTTCATACGTTTCTTAACATTCTTTGTCAGACCCATTGTTATAGACGCTATCACAGCCTTATGATCACTGATACCTTCCTTTACGTTAACTGATTCGATAAATTCAGGTCTGTTTGTTGCCAGCAGGTCTACGACGTTATATTCACAAGTTGTTTTTCTAACTATCTGCTCAAAATAATTTTCGGATAAGACACTCAGAACAATGTCACAGGAATCCCTGCGTCTGGCATCAGTTTTGACACATGACACTTCCAATCTATACATGACAAGTTGAAGTCACCCCCATTACAACAGTACGACCAGAAAAATTATTAACGATATTCTGCAAGTTATATCTGAAGTGCTGTACCACTAGGACTCCTAATGCAGGCGGTCTATAAAAGCATCTGATCAGTATTTTTGACCGATCTATGACGTTTTATCTTCACCCAGATTAAGTCACCGTCGGAATCCAGGATAACGTCGCTAGATTTTCTCGAATTCTTTACTGCAGTAAACACACTGCCACCATTGGCGGCTTACCCATCCTTACGATAAATATTCCAGTCTGAGATAAGGATTTTGTTGTCATTAACTTCTGGTTTCAACCAACTTTCTGTTCCTAATACTATCTTAACATTATAACCTTCAGTAAGCGATACAAATTCTTTTCTCAAATGTTTACAGCTTCACAGTTGAAGTGGTCTGCCTTCAACCCTCGAATCAGGGGGATGTAAATGTTGTCTGTGACCGACAGTGTGTCATGATTTGTCAAAACCATACCGCTGGAGAACATCACAGCAGAATCAACAACTCACGCATTTGTAGATAATTGGGTAACTCGATTTATCTCACCTTTGACATTATGACTGTTTGAGTTGGCGTTATTCGAAGCTCTATGTAACCTATGTGGCATTAAGCATAACCTCATGACAGCATACCACTGCCAGAGTGAAAGGTTTACCAAGCTGCGACACAAACATTTAAAGCCGCTCTCATGTGCCACAGGGGGGTTGGGGACAGAGGCTTTACTGTGGGTTCCTGTAGGAGTATGAACAGCATTCAAGAAGGATGTGCAAGCATCTCTACCCAAGATTC
This sequence comes from Schistocerca cancellata, assembly GCF_023864275.1. Classification (NCBI taxonomy): domain Eukaryota; kingdom Metazoa; phylum Arthropoda; class Insecta; order Orthoptera; family Acrididae; genus Schistocerca; species Schistocerca cancellata. Next base: position 712,678,762 of record NC_064626.1, read on the forward strand.
TATATGGCGAGTCACTAATACTGCCTGTCCATTTTGTCTTACCAATGGCACCTCCTGAACAGATGGACCTTTCCACTCTGGTTCAATGTGTGGAAGACCACATCAGACCTACGTAAATGCTGCTGCCCACACTGCATTCAACCCCTAAGATATCTGTGCAGAAAATGCTGTTTTCCTATGATTAGGTCATGCTGCATGATGACACGGTTAAACTGACACTATGTAGGACTGTTCAAAGTCGTCAAGAGGGATGCACACAAATTCGACATTCTGCTCAATAGCAAAGCGATGACTCTCGCGATCAATCGCTTAAAACCTGTGTAGATCCTACAGGATCATGATCCAATGAATGGCGATAACTCTGCAAGGACGTACAATGACAGTGACGACCGTCTGCTATCAGGATGCAGACTCAGAAGAACCTGTCCTTATCAATATAAACCTTAAAGACATCGTCCCAAAGAACGTAAGTGTCACAATCGTCGATAATACCTCTGAGGTGAACGCCCACAGGGCACCAAACCGACTTCGATTGTGACCTGCATACAATGAGTCAAACAAGCAATTGTGCTACCACAAAAAGTCGACTATGCTTCTATTTCATATTGTTTATCATCACACGGTACCCTCGCAATTATCTGCATGAGTGTTCTGACATGACAGACGCCACTGATGAGTCCACATGCCGATGTGGGCTGGAGTGCAACCAAAAAGTTCTGCAGCTGGACTAAGCCAAATGATCTGTTGCCCAAATAATATTCGCCATAACTTTTACCTTAATTGTATCTTACTCATGGTCGCCTTTTTTAACGTTTATTGATGTAATAAACCTGCTACGCAGTGCCACAAAATTTTGCCCTGTGACTTCTTTACCTTCTGGAGAGGGTCGAAGGCTGTAAGAGAGCTGTGAACTATGCTACTAAAGGCTACTAAAAGACATAATCATCTTTCAATAACTCTTCTGTATTTCGTACCCAAGTTATAAGAACATTTATGACTACGAGCAAATAGCTCTGTTTTCAGTTTTTAATTCACATAAATAATTAGATATAATCGCTTCTGTACAGAAGCGTTCTTCAACTGTCCCTGGGCATTGTCATTATCAATACTGTCTGTTACTCTGTTGCCTTCCAAGGTTTTGTCAAGCCGCGACGCCAAAGTATAAGTGAACCTACCACTGTAGGTAGAGGCACTCGATCGGCTTTGTGTCTTGATGATGATCTGTGCTCACGCTTCTTTCACATACAGTACGTCATATCACAGCGTGCACAGTAGGAAGTTCTCTATTTAAATACTACATTAACGTGGTTTTTACACGCATTTGTTTCGTCAGCTGGGAGAGAAAGAAGTCAAACATGTTGTTCTGAATGAACAGCATCCCACACCACAAGATGTACCTGTTGACACACCGCCTCCTCCACCACAGCCTGCAGCCCCAAACACTCTGAATCTTGATATGACCGCACCAGACAGTTGCCACGCCATCTGCTACCGTATCATATGTACAGCAGCAGCACTATAGGCGATAACTCTCAGAGAAACTGTGTGGTCATGTCTCACTTACACGCCTTCCATGGCATGACTAGTTGGGCACATCTGTTCAACGCTTCTCTGAGAAATGATCCGACCGTGTCCCGCACCTACAATTGACATGACATGACCTGTCAGGTGCACCTGAGCAATGCTTCCACAAGAAATAATCCAGCTGCGTCTGGTCCTTATCACAGCCACGAATCAGCTGGTCACGCACATCTGTATACTCCACACCAGTCAATGACAGCCACACGCAGCTTTCCGCAGTGCTCTTCAGCACAGGGGTGGGGGGTGGGGGGGGGAGGGGGGGCACCGAGACACGGAGAGGGGCGCACTGTGGGGATATCGACGTTGATAGTGCAGCTTAGAGGTGTCAGCAACGTTGGGCACAGAAAGTAAAGATTCTACACAGGAATATCTGTGCAATGTGAGACAAACGAATGTGTAGTCATGCTTATGTATACTCAGTCTTAATTAAGTACTGTTCGCTCTCAGCTGTCTCGTCTTTGTTATTTGAACTGTACTTACACCCAGAAGAGAAATCTTCCATAAAAGAATGCCATATGAATAGAAAGAATCAGTATCAGTCCATAAAAGGGCGATAAACGAGTATGCAGAAATTATTAGCACAACCTACAAAGTGTTCGCCAACATTCTCCCAAAAAGTTTGGAACTATTTTAAGAGAGATAGTATATGAGAAACAAGTGGGATTTATGAAGAATCAATCTACCACTGATCAGATATTTGTACTGAAATAATCCACCCCAAAATATTGAGAATACGACT